>NW_027362763.1:93046028-94285403 GCF_046119375.1 Phyllobates terribilis | reverse complement strand
GCAAAATCGAGTAATGAGCATTTGTGCTTATCATTAATGCTCTGTAAAGAAGTGGTACATACATGAAAACATTTTAGGTCATCTGTCTGGGCCACTATGATTGGTGCCTGCAAAAACAATTAAAGAGTCAACAACCTTAACAGGTGTACAGCTGTAATAGTGCGAACATAATATGACATATTTCTCAACTTGGATAATTATTTCACTGAAGCAGCAAAACAATAATATAGGTTAAGGATGTATCTTCTGTAAGGGGTGGTGGGAATGCTTTCCAGACCCTTTTCCCCTCGATACTCCAAAAATAAATTATTATTCAAATTTGTGAACAGATCATTACTGGGTGAAATAGGCATTATGACTAATTCACGGTGAACTTGCAAATTAATAGTTTAAGATGCTGCAGCATTTTGGTTCAAAAACTCCTATCAACTAGTACATTTAACCCTAGGGTGTGATCTCTGAAAAATTTCTTCAAAAAAAGCAGAAGAGAATTTAGGATGATATCATCATGGAATATATATTCGGTATAGTATAGAATTTATAACTTTTTGCGAAAAAAAATTCTCTATTTTTTTAAATTTTACGAGACACAAATATTCATATATTGTTGCAGATCTCAAACCCGGCAAATCAAAATCTCTAAAGAGTAATGTACTTCCAGCTGACACAAACTAGAAAATCTCATCGATAAATGTAATTAAATAATATCATTATAAAGCACTTCTAAAGGACGATGTTCCCTCTGAACCGGGGAATAATTTCAATTAGGTCATAATTATTGACATTATGGATTCGGCAGCATGGTCACTGTTGATTACCAGTGGAAGGGCAGTAAATATCACTGATGTATTTCTAATCACAAGATTACTGCTTTAATAAAGGGGAGGCATTGTCATCGGCTGCTTTAATTTCTATCTACCAAGTTACAAAATTCAAACAATATTTAAAAAATACTAAAAATAGTCACCGCTGAGTCCAGCAAAAATGGTGCTTCTTTGCTCAGACTTTTGTGTTGGTCATATGCAAGATTATCACACTTTATCGTACAAAAACACAAACCTGACCCGCATCTCCTTACAAAATGACATAAATGCTGCATTAGAGACATCGAGTCTACACTTACAAAATTGAGGCATTTAGCACACAAAATGGCCAAATTGTGTGTGCCCATCTGCTATAGCAAGACATACCCTTTTGATCGGTACCCAATGTATCAAAATTAAAGGGGTAGATTTATAACTATCCGGTCTAAGTTTATGTCACCCATGATTTGCTAGTTTTTTGGGCGCATGGTGTTACAAGTTAGGGTACCAGCCCTTTACCGCTGAGTCACATTCATCTTCACTGAGCTCACACTCATGTTCTGCAAAATACACTGAAAATGTCTAAAACACAAAATAAATTGTGTGCAAGTAATGAAACACAGTTCATTTTTGGATTGATAAATCACTCACATTGTGTGAGAATTTGATAAATTTGGTACTAGAAATAGCAAGATTCCAGAATTTAAGGGGTAACATTTCTCCTTGCGGAGAGTGACATGTTAAGCATGTCAAGGTGAGGAGACTTTTAAAGCTGAGACTTGACTTGTTAAGCATGTCAAGTTTCCTCACCTTCACATGCTTAACATGTCTCTCTCCGCAAGGAGAAGCGTTACCCCTTAGAAACTGGTCTGATGCCTCTCACCCACCCAAACCAGAACTCAAACTTTGCACTGATTAGGGACAGTACTCCGAAACACAGTGTCTGCAAATTGAGTTTCTGGTTCTGGCTTTTATCCTAAGTCATGTGATAAGGCTCGTTAAAGGGTCAATATTGACTTTTAGGATTGCTACTTAGTGAAGAGCGAGCCGATGCTTTATCTCGCAGCTTCTCTCCTACGGTCGGTGCCGAGGAGGAGGAGAGAATTTTACACAAAGGAGTTGTGGTGGCGTCATTGTACTCCGTTTTGGAGAATGGTATTCTGAAATCTCAAGATGATGCTCCATCCTATACTCCCCATGGGAGGTTGTCCGTGCCTAGAGCCCTTAGGAGAGATTTGTTTGTGGAGTGTCATGAGTCTCGGTTGGTAGGCCATCCAGGAATTTCGGAGACTAAGAGACTTATCAGTCACAGTTTTTGGTGGCCTGGATGGCAGAAGGAAGTCATCAAGTGGGTGCATCAATGTACTGTGTGTGCTAGGTCAAAGGCTTCACATACTCCTGCTGCGGGGTTGCTTTGCCCTCTGGAGGTTCCTAGTGTGCCTTGGATGCATCTCACTATGGATTTTATTACTGATCTTCCTGTGTCCGAGGGTTTTACTTTCATCTGGGTGGTCGTGAACCATTTTAGTAAGATGTGTCATTTGGTTCCATTCATTAAGTTGCCCTGTGCCAAGACACACGCTAAGGCGTTTGTTAAGGAGATTGTCAAGCTCCATGGCGTTCCCACGGATATTGTTTCTGATAGAGGACCTCAGTTTGTGGCTCGCTTTTGGCGTGCTTTTGTGGTTAGGTTAGGAGTCCATTTGTCATTTTCGTCTGGTTATCATCCTGAGTCTAATGGACAGACTGAAAGAAAGAACCAGGATGTTGAACAGTTTTTGGGTTGTTTTGTGACGGACAATCAAGAGGTGTGGTCGGAGTTTCTGCTTCTCGCAGAATATGCTCTTAACATTCATACGTCCTCCTCTGCTGGGTGTTCTCCTTTTTTTGTTGTACTGGGAGACATCCGTCTTTTGGTTCGTTCTCCAAATTGAGGTCGGCGGTGCCGGAGGAGGAGAATTTTTCCGGTGATTTGGAGAGAGTTTGGACTAATGTACATTGCAACCTTCAAGAGGCTAACAAGAAGTCCAAGAAGTATTTTGACAGGAAACGTAAGGAGGTTTTGTTTACTGTGGGTGACATGGTTTGGTTGTCCTCAAAGAACCTGTGGTTGAGGATTCCCTCTAAAAAACTGGGTCCTAAGTTTGTGGGTCCATTTAAGGTGCTTCAGGTTTTTAACACGTCTGTTGTTAGGTTGGATGTCCCTACTTCCTTGAAGATTAATCCTGTTTCATGTTTCCTTGTTGAAAAAGACTGATGTGTCAGATATGGATGCCACTGCCACAGTTCATCTTGTGGTGGAAGACGGCGAATATGAAATTTCTCTTATCTTGAATTCTAGATGGCATAGAGGGAAATTACAGTATCTTGTGTCCTGGAAGGGTTTCGGTCCCGAAGACAACTCCTGGGTAAGGACGGATGATGTCTCTGCTCCTAGGCTTGTTAAAGCTTTCCACAAGAGGCTTCTGGATAGGCCTGGGCCTGGAGGATCTGGAGTATCCTCATAAAAGAGAGGGTACTGTTAGAACCCTCCTGTTTGTTTTTTCCATCTTGTGTTTAGTGGGCACGTGACCGTTTGCCTTTAAATTCCAGCTCCACCCTCCTGGCTGTGCTGGACTTCAGTGTTTGACTGTTTCTCTAGCCATGAGCTTCTGTGCCTTTCTCTGTCAGTTCGTTTGGTCCTTCTGGAACCTCTAGTACATTTTGTCTGTTTGTCTTTTTGTGTTCTGCAACAACTTCTCTGTTTAGGAGGTGTCCCATTTTTGTCCCAGTCCTTAGTTCTTTTAGGGACCCCTCCCCTTGTGCTATAGGTCTCCAAGAGCCTAAAAGGCAACATTTTGAGTGCAAGCAGTCGTGAAATGTGAGAATTTAGTAGTGTGGCCTGTGGGGCGTTTGATGCATATTTGCGCTTGCGTTCCAAGGACTGGGGTATGGACAACTGAACCCTGCGCTGGGACAAGGACATGGACGTGCTTCTCGATGCTGCTATCTGAGAGTGTGCAACGACAAGTGCAGGGCAGGAGGCATCTTCGCATGCACCATGGACAGGGGATTAGCTTGCATGCACAACAGCGGAAGAAGTAATGGTGCCACCCGCAGACACTGTTCCTGGACCCTGGGGTTCGGCCCACAAAGTCAGGTGCCTTGCTGCCATGTGCCTGACAATGCTGTTGGTGGTCAGGCTGGTCGTTTTGCCACCCCTGCCAATGCTGGCCTGGCTGGTGGTACAAATGGCCTTTTTGGGCTTATCGGCAGAGTCTTTAAAAAACAACCAGACTCGGAAAGACCTAACTTCCTCCATGTTGGTGTTACAGTAAGTAGTTTGAACAGCAAACTGCGGCGAATTGTTTCAATGACACACTAAAGGAAATTTTTAATGGAGGCCAGAAATGGCAGTATTTTCTGACAACGTATATGTGATCCGTTTGACGGAGAAAACACAGTTTTAAATAGCTGGATTTCTAGCTCTCTAATATGGAAAGGACCTGGCTGTATTCTGCAGTGCCAACAAACAAATGGAGCAGAAAAAATGGTGTTCTCTGGATTGCTTTTTAAGCAAATAATGAGGATTAAGATCCAAAGAAAAGTATTCCTGGCCCCTGAGACTTGGGCCTTTGTATAGAAATATCAAACAGCAGCAGAAGGCAGAATTGGAATGGAGCCTCTTGTGCTATATGCACTGCAGTCTGCTATATACACCGCCTGCCTCTACACCCTGCCTGCCTGATATCTCTGCAGATGTATTGGTCCTCAGAAGGACTGTTTGTTAAGATGGATATGTTTAATGTACGGTTTTTCTCCCTACACTACCTAATACACGATCAAATCTCTCCCTGACACAGCAGTAGCTCTCCCTACACTGTCTGATCCGGAGTGACTGTGACGAGCATGGCGGCGCCAGGTCTGATACAGACCTGATGACTCTGTGCGGCCAGCCAATCAGTATAATGCCCACAACCAACCTGGCTACGGCATTACAGTGCATGGCAGGCAATCCCTGCATGTTCATTGGCTCTCTAAGGAGCGCAAAACATGCAGGGAGGGGACCCAAGTTCCCGCCCGAGTAACCCGGAAATACTCGGCGAGCGCCGAGCATCTCAAACAGTGAGATGCTCGGGCGAGCACCGAGCAGTAGCGAGCATGCTCGCTCATCACTAGTTACTACTGATCTCACTGCACAGCTGTGTGTGATTATGACAGCCGACTGTCAGCAATTACATGCCCTACACTGGTAACACCCCCTTTTCATCAAACATAAGCTTTGGAGGCAAATTCTCAGAGAGATCTATCTCCGGCCCATAGATCTTAAGAGTTCATTTACATATAAAAAAATGTGGATTTCTCTGAAATAAAATATCAGATCGCAGATATCAAGGTAACATTTTATCCAGCTTCCTATAACCTACATCTCCATACATACGGCTTATGAGGAATGATCCTACTGACAGATTCCCTTTGGCTTCCTTCCAAGGTACTAACATTTTTTGCATTGTCATGTTGACCTCATCATGACTTAAGTCACATATATTATTCGTTGCTTTTCATTTTCACTTCCTCCCTTAGATTTGGTTTGTAATCGTGGAAGGGATAATGATTTATTAATTTATGCGATACGGTTTCTTATGCATAATTATAATTTTTTATTTAGCAACAATAACATAACAAAGGCCGACATAGCTTTGGGGATCAACATGTCAGCTCTTTTCTTGATGCAGCTCGCTAGTGGAAATGAATTGCTGTTTAAAAATACATAGCGTAAAAAAGGCATTTCCTTAATTTGTCAGGAATTTGCATAGAATACAAATGGCTTAAGGTGAAGCAATTTGAAAGAAGAACACAATGTAATAAGTTTACTTGGAATGTAATTCTACATTACTGCAAAGTTCTTAAAAATGTGTTACACTGTACACTAGTTTCTTACAAAATACATTGTGTCTTTAGATCCCGCAGTGGTAAAAAGTTTCCACCTAAATGTTATAACAATGGTGCATTATAAAGAGTAACAAGACCTAAAGCTGCAAAATGCATTCTATTCAACCAAAATTATATATATACTGTATATTACCGGATCATGGCGGGAAATCTTGTTCCATAGCTACATTTCTTGATATTATTTCTTTTAGTTAAAAAAAAAACCTGTTCTAACATTAAGGACATTTTTTCTGCCTGTATTCACAAAGTTGCTGCCTTATTTTAATGAACCCAATTCTTATATCCTATTAAGACATATGGTAGACACAGAAGGCGCGTCTGAAACGCGGGTGAGCGCGGGTGTCACTATATTAGATAGAAAGTGTCTGAAACATACCTTTCTATAAGCTAATGTGCTGCAAAGAGTGCCTGACAGTTAAAGGGGTGGTCCGAAACTAATATTGATTTTCATCCTAAGTGTCTCTCTCTTTATTTTAATAACATAATAGTTTTTATAATGTGGTTTAATTAAAAAGT
This sequence comes from Phyllobates terribilis, assembly GCF_046119375.1. Lineage (NCBI taxonomy): Eukaryota > Metazoa > Chordata > Amphibia > Anura > Dendrobatidae > Phyllobates > Phyllobates terribilis. The sequence goes on along the minus strand of NW_027362763.1, from coordinate 94,279,152 downwards.
CCCTACTAGGGATGAGCAGACCGGTGGAAGTTCAAGTTCTGGCACCCGACTCGAACTTTATTCCAAAGTTCGGTTCGGGTACCAGAACTCTACCCAAACTTGAACCAGAGCCCGAACCCCATTCAAAAGAATGGGAACCTGGACTTTTCAGCTGGAAAATTCTCTCTCTCTGCAGTGCACTTCCCCCAGAACTCCAAACATTGCAACAGACTTCCAGGAGAAGTCTATGTTCAGCGAGTAGTATCGGACACTAACTGTCCGGTACAAACCAGGAAATTTTAAGCACACGTTCACTCATCTCTAGTCCCTACCCTTCCATCTGTAATCTACAGGTTTTTTTTAACCTATTTCTGTTTTGATAATGCATTGTTTGAGAATCCCCAGTGTACGCTGGGGTACTCAAAACATCGTATCTACCCCAAAATGACACAAAAAATAAGCCTTCACACAACCCCAGATCCCAAAAAATGAAAACGTTACAGGTCTTGGAAAATGGCGACAAAAGCAAACTTTTTTATTTTACAATTTACCAAAAATGTTTTCACCACTTAAATAAAAATAAAAACTATACATGTTTGCTATCTGTGTACTTTTAAATGCCCAGATGGCAAAGGCGGATTATAATGAGGGCAATCTGGGCTACCGCCCGGGGCCCCGAGCCTTCAGTGGGCCCGGGGTGTCTATGGCCAGATTGCCCTCATTATATGTGCGGTGCCGCGGCAAATATCGGCAGACAGTGGCGGGGGGGCCCCCGGACCGCTCCCCCAGCAGCGGCGCACGGCCGCTACTTCTTCTTCGGCCAGGCCAGCACTGCAGTAGTTAACTTCCCTGTGCTGGCCTGGCCGCGTCACTGCAAGGAGACATGGCCCTGTGCACGCCGTGTCTCCCAGCTGTGACATCACGTAGTGCACGCCCGGCCTGCAGTTCTACACCGGAGAAGAGCAGGAGGACTGGAGCCGAGCCGGGGGATGGTGAGTCTGTGTGTGTCTGTGTGTGTGTCTGTGTGTGTGTCTGTGTGTGAGAGTGTGTGTGTGAGAGTGTGTGTGTGAGAGTGTGAATGTGTGCATGTGTATGTGTGTGTGTGTGTGTGCAGGCAGATATCATTGTGTGATGTCTGTTTATATGTATTTTTGTGTTTCAAATGTGTTTATGAGTGTATGTATATGTCTGTATATGTTTGTGTGTGTGTGCGACTGCGTGCATGACTGCGTGCGGCCTCCTGCTGAGTATAGATGGCGCCGTGCAGACTCCTGCTGTCTCTGGGGAGGGGTGCCGTGCGGCCTTCCGCTGTGTATAGATGGTGCCGTGCGGCCCCCCACTGTGTATAGATGGCATCGTGCGGCCCCCTGCTGTGTATAGATGGCGCCGTGTGGCCTCCCGCTGTGTATAGATGGCACCGTGTGGCCCCCTGCTGTGTATAGATGGCCCCATGCGGCCCCCTGCTGAATATAGATGGCGCCGTGTGGCCCCCTGCTGTGTATAGATGGCTACGTGCGGCCTCCTGCTGTGTATAGGTGGCTGCGTGCGGCCTCCTGCTGTGTATAGATGGCTACGTGCAGCCTCCTGCTGTGTATAGATGACTACGTGCGGCCTCCTGCTGTGTATAGATGGCTACGTGCGGCCTCCTGCTGTGTATAGATGGCTATGTGCGGCCTCCTGCTGTGTATAGATGTCTACGTGCGGCCTCCCGCTGTGTATAGATGGCGCCGCGCGGACTCCCGCTGTGTATAGATGGCGCCGTGCGGCCCCCGCTGTGTATAGATGGCGCCGTTCGGCCTCCCGCTGTGTATAGATGGCTAAGTGAGGCCCCCTGCTGTGTATAGATGACTACGTGCGACCTCCTGCTGAGTATAGATGGCGCCGTGCGGCCTCCCGCTGTGTATACATGGCACCGTGCAGCCTCCCGCTGTGTATAGATGGCTACGTGCGGCCTCCCGCTGGGCATAGATGGCTACGTGCGGCCTCCCGCTGTGTATAGATGGCACCATGTGGCCTCCTGCTGTGTATAGATGGCTACGTGCGGCCTCCTGCTGTGTATAGATGGCTACGTGTGGCCTCCTGCTGTGTATAGATGGCTACGTGTGGCCTCCTGCTGTGTATAGATGGCTACGTGTGCTCAATATTAAGTCATACAATTAATGTAAGGCTATGTGCCCACAATGCAGAAATGCTCCGGATTTTTTTTGAGTGTTTATACATCCCCCTGGCAGAAAAAATGCATGTGGATTGTACATGCGGATTTTACATGCGTTTTTCCTGCCAGGGACAAGCAGAAGTGAAGCGTTCTTCACATGCATTTCCGCATGCGGGTTGATAAGTGCTTTCCAAGCGATTTTAGCATCACTTGGAAAGTGCTTGACAACTTGGTCACACTATATAAATCCATGCAACCAGCATGGATTTATATAGTGTGACCGTAAAAGAATGGTAAAAAATAAAAAATAAATATATAATTACCTTCTGATGGCCAGCCGACGTCAGCGGTCGCGTGACCCTTCACATGACTAAATGACGTCACGGCAGGTCCTTTTCAGACAATCGCGAGCTGCCGGCAAGCCAGGATGCATCGGATAAAGACACCGGGGGCCATCAGAAGGTAAGTATAATATTTATTTTTTATTTTATTCTTTTTTTAAAGGTTCTATGGTACCCGGGTCCGGAGGAGAGTCTGCTGTCCTCCACACCCGGGTACCATCCGCACATTGAAACGCATGGATTCCGCATCTACAGATGCAGTGATGCGGATTCCATGTGTTCCAATGCAAGTCAATGGCGGCGAAAACTCCGCGCTTCTGCAAAATAATTGGTAGTGCTGCGTCTTTTCCGCAATGATAATCCGCAGCGGAAATTTCTGCAGCATGTGCACAGCACATGCGGATTATCAATGGAGAACATGGCAGACCTTCTACCAAGCGTTTTTTAAGCGTTTCTGCAGCGGAATTGCCGCTGCGGAAATGCTTCAAAAACGCATAGTGGGCACACAGCCTAAAAAAAATTATTATAATTAATATTGTGCCAAATTAATTTCACGTGAACTATCACATGATCTATCACAGGGGATCATGTGACATGTCACGTGATGCATCAGGTGTGTGTGTGTGTGTGTGTGGGGGGGGCGCCTTCTAAACTGCCCGGGGCCCTTGCTACTCTTAATCCATCCCTGCCAGATGGTATTCATCCCCAGGTACTGAGGGAATTAAGCTCAGTAATTAACAGACCACTGTATCTCATATTCTTAGACTCTCTGGTAACAGGGGTGGTGCCACAGGACTGGAGGATGGCTGATGTGGTACCGATATTTAAGAAAAATAGGTGGATCCAGGTAACTACCGTCCGGTAATTCTGACATCAGTAGGGTGCAAAGTTTTTGAGAGCATCATAAGAGATGACCTGCAGAGTTATATCACAGTGAATAATATAATAAATGATAATCAGCATGGATTCATGAAAAATAGGTAGTGTCTAACCAACATGTTGGGGTTCTATAAGGAAGTAAATGCCATTCTGAATGTTGGTAATGCTGCGGATGTGATTTATCTGGACTTTGCAAAGGCATTTGATACTGTACCATATAACAGCCATATACTGAAGCTACAGAAGCAGGGACTTGGGGGAACTATATGCAGATGGGTCAGGAATTGGCTAATTGATAGGAAACAAAGAGTCGTCATAAATGGCACGTTCTCTAAATGGGATAGTCAGCAGTGTGGTGCCACAGGGATCTATGCTAGGACTGATTCTTTTTAACCTTTTTATTGACCTTGGGGATGGGATTGAGTGTAAAGTGTCAGTTTTTGCTGACGACACCAAACTATGAGGATATTAAAATCTGATCTTGACATTACAATATTGCAGAATGATCTGGACAAGATGACTGAATGGGCAAACACTTGGCAGATGAGGTTTAATGTAGATAAATGTAGAGTAATGCACCTAGGACGGTGTAATCCTATTGCTGCATATACATTAAATGGGAGTATACTAGAGACTACAAAACAGGAGAAGGACTTGGGCATTCTGGTTACAAGTAAGCTGAGCAGCAGTACTCAAAGTCAAGCAGCAGCCAGAAAAGCAAACAAGATTTTAGGATGTATAAAAAGAGAAATAAAATTCCGCGACCCTAAGCTACTGTTACCCCTTTATAAATCACTGGTGAGGCCACATCTGGAATATGGGATCCAGTTTTGGGCTCCACTTTGTAAAAAGCATATTCAGAAGTAAGAGTCAGTTCAAAGGCAGCAACTAGATTATTACAAGGGATGGAGACTTCTCATATGATGAAAGGTTGAAAAAGTTGAGTCTGTTTAGCTAAGAAAAACGACGCCTCAGAGGGAATCTCATTTACATGTATAAATATATGTGTGGTCAGTATAAACGACTAGCACATGACTTATTCCTTCCAAAGACCATACTAAGGACCAGGGGGCACTCATTATGGGAGGAAAAAAGGCAGTTCCGGCACCTAAACAGGAGAGGTTTCTTTACAGTAAGAGCAGTTGGACTGTGGAATGCCGACCACAAGAGGTAGTAATGGCCGACACTATAACAGCTTTCAAAAAAGGGCTGGATGATTTCCTCGATACACATAACAGTTGAATTAGACAAAATATTACACCTATAGTAGTACATTTAATACAATAATAGTAATTACTAGTGTTGAGCGAGCACTAAAATGCACGGGTGCTCGAAGCTCGGGCCGAGCTCGCCGTGATACTCGGGTGCTCGACCCGAGCAACGAGCCCAATGTTAGTCTATGGGAGACTCGAGCATTTTTGCGGTGGCACCCCCGGCAGTCTTTTAAAAGCCTAACAAGTGCCCAAAACGATAGTGACAGTGCTCAAATGACATGGGGACAGCATGGGGATCTCCCCAGAAAGCATTTCTGACCCCCAGGTCACTGCTGTCAACAACGTGGTCAGAGGTATTAAGCCACTTTTACGGGCTCACAATAAAACGTTCAAAAACGAAAGAGAAACTTTTTTCCTGTGAAATATGTTAAGGAACATCCTTTCCAGGGAAAAGACTTGTGTATAAGTTAAAATAAATGACCAAAAACAAAAATACTCCTCCACACCTTCGGCTATGTTCACAAGTAGCATTTTTTATGCGTTTTTGCACTTTTGTATTGCTTTCAACTATGACCAATGCATTCACCGGGAAATGTCATTTTAACATTTTACAACCTTATCTGGCCATGTGCTGTGTGACACACGCATAAAGTGCTGAAAAGACATGGGAACAGCATGGGGAAGACCCATGGAAGCATCTCTGACTACCAGGTCACTGTCTAAAAGTGTGCCCATCATAAGTGATCCTTGCCACATCAGAAGATGCAGACTTGCAACTATCCCCATGCAAGTTCTAGTCCCAGGGCAGTGTTCAATTGTACCTCCCCCATTCCTTGCAATACAAGCGCAAGTATGCAGCCTGCCACCCACCCACCCCCAGGCTGCAATACCATACTGCTTGCTTGCTTGAACTTGAAATTGGGCCTTTTAGGCATGTGGAGGCGGAATCTGGCCACCACGTCATGGCTGTGTTGGCGGCCTGGAATCCATACTCAGTCCCCAGCCACCCGGCGGCCGGGTGTCCATACTCGGTCCCCAGCCGCCCCATGACTGGGTGTCCACACATGGTCCCCAGCCGCCTGGGGGCAGCCGGGTGTCCATAAACGGTCCCCAGCCACCCCTATTTCTCCTTGGAACATCCCCCCACACACTTTTCTTAGCCCGGCCTGCTTTAGGCAGCATTGGACGAGCCCACCAGAGAACCAGACTCCTCCGGTGGGCCCTGACTTCTCCATCGGTGGAGTTGAGAGTGCCAAAGTGAGGAGCATGATGATGATGACAGAAGTTAGCATCTGCTATGTGTTCTTTTAATGCAAGTGTAAGTGTGCAGCCTGCCACCCACCCACCCCCAGACTGCAATTCCATACTGCTAGCTTGCACTTGAAATGGGGCCTTTTAGTTTGGAGGAGGCCGAAGCTGGCCACTACCTCATGGCTGCTTCGGCAGCGAGGTATCCATACTCAGTCCCCAGCCGCCCCTATTTGTCCTGGTGTGCCTTATACATACGATTACTCATTAACATATTGCCTGTTGGCAAATAGAACCCCCAACTAAAGCTCTATAAAACTTAACTTTTAATAATTAAATCCTTATTATAGTAGTAATTTATATTAAAATTCCAATATAGGCGCAGGTAGTGAGGACTATCAGGATTATTCAATTGGCATAACTGTGTATCCAATAGCCATCCTATCTATTTCCATTATCATATGCTTGTGGCTGCAGACCACTTATTGCACTATTCCCTACCTGTCCTATTGTAAACTAAAATTATAGCCTCCCCGACATGTTTCGCCTAACCGGCGTCTTCAGGGGATAGAGGCTAAATGACACCTAAAATGGCCACCAGGTAGCTTTTATCACCTCTGTTTGGGCTCTAAGCCAATGTGTATTGTTGTAGTCATGTGCCAATAGAATAGACTCCCCTATTTCCAATCATGAAGATCATATCATTATAATGTTACCTACCATTTAAATGATTGGAGGATAAAGCTGTCATTCAGGCCAGAAGGAACCACATTGGTGGAGATTAAAGCGATATATCTGCATTCTCATAATAGCCTGAATGCCTCAGTTTCAGGAACCAATCTACATCCAATCCACAAGTGGAAGGTAGTGTTAAACGATTGCTGCACTTGCGTGATCAGCTGACTCAAAATAGGAGGGATTCATGTCATGGCCGTCACATGCTCCAATCGAAACACGCCACATAAGCAAGGTCCTTTTCTTGATACGTATCATTTACTACGTCTGCACAATTTGTCCAAATCAATAGAGGAGATGCATAACAGGACCTTTGCTTACTCCAATCAGATTAGGCCACATAGGCAAGGTCCTTTTCTTTATGCACATCAGTTATGAAGTCTGCACCATTGGTCCAAATCAATAGAAGGCATATATAGCAGCACATCTGCTTACTCCAATCAGATTATGCCACATAGGCAAAGTTATTTCCCTTAGCATATTCATTTCTGCGGTTACTAAGGTAACAAAAAAATATATATATATATATATATATATATATATATATATACATATATACATATATAAAGGTCCTGACACATGGTTTCCAATTTTTTATTTTTTTTTTAAAACACGTGGTACTACGTAGCAGAGGTTTTTTTCATATTTCTTTCTATAATTGCACAGGTTACTAGGATCATTAAAGATCATGCATATCAGGACCTTTACATGTTCTAGTCACGTGGCACCACGTAGGCAACGTCCTGTTATATCATTCCTTTTACACAATGTGCATGTCTATTTACTTGATTTATTTACGCTCTAATTTAATTTCTTGGAGTAATTAGACTTCACTGCGCATACAACAGAGATTTCTTATTGTCAATATATCACAGATAGCTATAAGGGGATAAACACTTCCATTTATATCAATATTACATTCCACTATGGTTAGCAAACCTATAAATAATTATTGTTTAACCTATATAGTGATAATAGTAATGATATCCTATTCATTATTGATCATAATTAAGAGTAAAATATGACTGCAAAAAAGGTAACTAGATTTTTGGGTATATGGGCGTTTCAATCAGGGGGCATTAAAATTACTATACCATAATAACAATATTCAATAGAGTATTTTGTTTTATATTATATTTGCAGGCTTCACATCGATAAATTATAAGAAGGATGTATAGGTAAATCCCTCATTTAAACCCCCCTCCCCAAGAGCGTTCAGTCTGAAAATCCATTTAGCTTCTTCTTGCTGTAAAATTCTATCAAGATTGCCTTTTCTGGGCCCCAACTTCATCTGTCTAATTCCAATAAATTGTAATTTTAATGGATTCTCAGAGTGAACTATTCTCATGTGGCGAGAGAGGGGGGTATCCAGATTAGTGTTTATACTGCTCAGATGTTTAGAAATACGTCTCCTAAATTCTTGTATTGTTTTCCCTACGTATATCATAGGGCAAGAGCAACATGCTATATATATAATCCCTTTGGTCTTACAATTTATATTATCCCTAATTTTATATATCCTCTGATCAGATGGATTACTGAACTCACTAGTATTTGGTAAGTATCTGCAAAAACTGCATGTACCACAAGGCTTAGAGACTCCTGTAGTGTTGATATTCCTAAGGGGATCTTCTTTGTTCTGGAAATGACTATGAGTGAGATATTCTCCCAAGTTTTTACCTCATTTATATGTGATACTTGGATGTTTACTAATCACATCTCTAATATCTTGGTCTGCTCTTAGTAATGGCCAGAATTTCCACATGATATAATAAATATCTGAGGTATGTTCATCATACATTCCTATTAGCCTAATCATTTTAGGACTGGAATTTTTTGGGGGGGACATTAGTAACATGTCTCTATCACTCTTCTTGGCTCTATTGAAGGCTCTATAGAGGATTTTTTTGGGGTATCCTATAGATGTAAATTTCTCAAAAAGATTTCTGCTCTCCCTAAAGAATGCTTCATTACTGGAGCAGTTACGCCTAGCCCTCAGGTATTGGCCAACTGGAATACCGGCCTTTAAGGACGGTGGATGCCAACTTTTCCAATGAAGGAGATTATTGGTGGCCGTGGGCTTTCTATATATATCTGTAAGGAGGTTACCTTCTCTGTCTATAGAAATAGTCAAATCCAAAAAATTGATCCTGTTCAACCCTACCTCATAGGTGAAAAGCATTCCAATCTTATTTTTGTTCAGGATGGCTACAAAATCTTAAAATATTTTGATGTCTCCTTCCCACAGAATCAATACATCGTCTATGTATCTCCCCCAAAATAAAATGTGACTAGTGAAAAAACTCAAATCTTCATTAAAAACTAAGGTGTCCTCCCACCACCCTAGAAAAAGATTTGCAAAACTTGGTGCACATGATGTACCCATGGCGGTGCCCCTTATCTGTTGATAGAAGGCACCGTCAAAGGTAAAAAAGTTATGTGTTAAAGTAAATAATAAAAGTGACAGCAAAAAATCATTATGTGCTTTAAAGTGCTTCGATTTAGTGGATAAAAAGTAAGATACAGCTGTGACACCTAATTCATGAGAAATATTACTGTATAAAGCCTCTACATCGAGGCTGGTTAGTATTGTTTGTGCTGAGACTGTGACATTACTTAGTTTTGAAACCATATCCTTAGTGTCTTTAACGTAGGAGGGGAGGGAGTGCACAAAGGGGGAAAGCATCTGATCAATGTATTGACTTATTCCTTCTGTGAGGCAGTTATTACCTGAGACTATAGGTCTCCCTGGTATCGGTCTTATTCTCTTATGCATCTTGGGTAATGCATAAAAGGTAGACATTGTAGGGATAGGGTTGAAGAGAACCTTATATTCATCCTCAGTAATATAATCAGCGTCAAGGGCTTCCTTCAAAATTGATTGTAACTCTTGAGTAAATTTAAAAGTGGGATCCCTGAGTAACCGCTTATAAGTATCTTTGTCGTTAAGTAGATCTAGAACCATCTTCTTATAATCCACTACGTCCATAACAACAATGTTGTTCCCCTTGTCAGAGGGTTTAATAACAACATTGTTATATGTTTGCAATTCTTTAATTGCCTTTTCCTCCTCTGGACTCAAATTCTTATCCTTAGCAGGTCTCTTTTTAGATAGCTTTTTTAGTTCTATCTGTGCCATATTAACAAAGGCATCAATGTTATGATATTGAGAGAAACTAGGAGTATTTTTACCTTTAGGTTTCAAGGAGGAAAAGAGGGGTGCAATAGATATTTGGCCAGTTTCATTATCATTTTCCAATGTCTCCAATGTTAAAATTGCTTCACTTTCATTTCTCTGATTCTTTCGAGGATCTCGATTTTTTATTATATGGTATTTGTGGAGTGCAAGCTTTCTAGCGAAAAGATTCAAGTCTTTTGTCCACATAAACACATCAAATTTTGGTCTGGGCGCGAAAGATAGGCCCTTCTGAAGGAGCCGAATATGATTATGGCTTAATACACATGAGGAGACATTGAAAATTTGAAGGTTGTTTTCATGATCTCTCGTTAGACTGGCCGATTCACCCCTAAAAAAGAAGTCGAAGCGCCTGCCTGTCTCTGGCTGAACAGTGTTGGCTACTTATACATAAGATTAAGCGCGTATACCAAAACATTACCTGTGCCCTCCCCAGTGCATTTAGTGGGAAGGAGAGTCTATTCTGCTGTAGTGTGTGCATGCCAAACCCCTGTTCATGGTACATGCGAAGATGCCTCCCACCTTGCACCTGTCGTTGCAGACTTGCAACTATCCCCATTCAAGTCCTTGTCCCAGGGCAGTGTTCAATTGTACCTCTCCCATTTCTTGCAATGCAAGCGCAAGTATGCAGCCTGCCACCCACCCACCCCCAGGCTGCAATACCATACTGCTTGCTTGCTTTCACTTGAAATTGGGCCTTTTAGGCATGTGGAGGCGGAATCTGGCCACCACACCATGGCTGTGTTGGCGGCCTGGTATCCATACTCAGTCCCCAGCCGCCTGGTGGCCGGGTGTCCCCGCTTGCTCCCCAGCCTCCAAGGGGTGGCCGGGTGTCAATACTCGGTCCCCAGCCACCCCTATTTGTCCCGGTAACCTTTCCCACACTTTTCTTAGCCTGGCCTGCTTTAGGGCAGCATTGGCTGAGCCCACCGGACTATCAGACTCCTCTGGTGGGCCCTGGCTTCTCCATCAGGGGAGTGAGAGTGCGAAGGTGAGGAGCATGATGAGGATGATAGAAGTTAGCATCTGCTTTGTTTTGTTGTAATGCAAGCGCATGTATGTAGTAGCGGCTAGGCCTGAGGTGGTCAGCGTTTTGGCGCATATCCTACCTCCTCCGAGGATTGCTGGATGTTTTCCTGCTACTATCCAAGTTCTATGACTCCCGTTAAAACAAATCTTCAGGTGATAAATGATGGATGAGGTAGTGGCAAAGGAGAAAGAGCAGGAGGAACAGGGATCATTCACATCAATATCAGGCCAGTCAACCAGATATGTCTTGTAGGATATGTTTCTGTGACAAAAGGAGCGGTTCGGCTACACAGTTATAGGGCATACAGTGAGTGTAATCCCTACCAAAAATTTCGAGGCACTCCAATGCCCCTTGGAAATGACATGGAGGTCAAAATGCGTTAACTAAACCTTTTTTTCCATTTATAGCAACTGGGTCTCCTGTGCACTGTTGGCCTAAGCAGTGAATGCAAGGCTTTCCAAAAATTATGAGGAACTGCAATGCCCCTTACAAGAGCCATGTGTGGCACCCCAGGGGTCTGGTCACCACAGTAATAGAGATATTACATCGGAAAGCAAGTGGGAGGTTTCCTGGTCAGGATCCCTTAAACATGCAACTTCCTCCTGCCCCAGTCCTGGGAGGGGAGAATTCTGCCCTTATAAACTGGATCTGGGGCGGGGTTGAGTGAGTCAGAGAACAGAGAACAGTCAGAGTGAGAGCAAGGGAAAGTAACAGCAAGGAGCTCTGTAGGAGCTAGTAGCTAAAGACCAGGGGCTGGAAGCTGAGCAGAGCTCGCCCTGTCAGAAGACAATAGGAACCGGACACAGGAGTCCGAGGCTGTGAGGACTTATATATCCAGCAGCAGAAACCAGCCGGCAGGGGATTTCAGGTCCTCTGGCCATAGAAGCCTGGTAGCTCAGTCACAAGCAAGGGACTAGCACCACCGTCGTGGAGCGGAGGCTAACAGAAGGCCCCAAGTCACCAGCCATATGGGTGAGCACTACACGGTACACTCAGGGACATGGGGTACTTCTACCAGCTTACAGCAAGGTAGCCAGGAAGAGTGCAGACAGATGGGGGAGGCCTACAACTCCACCTGGCGAGGGGAACTCCTGCTTGCTCACAGACTGACCAGGCCTCTTATGCTAGCCAGTACTCCCGGGAGGGTCTACCTTATAATCATCAGTAAAGACACTGAACTGCACTGCAAAGACTCTGAGTCGTTCCTGCTGCGCTCGTGCACCATCACCCCCATCATCCACACTCACTGCCCTGAGGCTATACTCCTCCCGTGGGGAGTTATCCCATTCTCTGCTGCGCACACAACACCAGCCTCAGCAGTCTGCCTCGCAGCGGTGGTACTCCCTGACCGCAATCCACGGGTGGCGCAGTCGGACAATTAACCTCAAAACCTAAGAAAGACTGCCACTGGTTTGACCAGCCTGAGCCACAGGACCGGGTCACCGCCTAGGAGACTACAGACCCCAGAGACCCGGCACCGGGTATCCCACACACGTGTACACATGGCCCAGGGGGCGCGTCACATGCAGTACAGCATATTACAAACATAAGTCCCATTATTGGGGAGTGGGTGTCCCATAGTATTTGCTTATGCCTTGCAAGCAAAAGCTGCCAAAAATTAGGACGGAGCAACTTGCAATGCCCCTTACAAGAGCCATGCAGTACAGCATATTACAAACATAAGTCCCATTATTGGGGAGTGGGTCTCCCATAGTATTTGCTTATGCCTTGCAAGCAAAAGCTGCCAAAAATTAGGACGGAGCAACTTGCAATGCACCTTACAAGAGCCATGCAGTACAGCATATTACAAGCATAAGTCCCATTATTGGGGAGTGGGTCTCCCATAGTATTTGCTTATGCCTTGCAAGCAAAAGCTGCCAAAAATTAGGACGGAGCAACTTGCAATGCCCCTTACAAGAGCCATGCAGTACAGCATATTACAAACATAAGTCCCATTATTGGGGAGTGGGTCTCCCATAGTATTTGCTTATGCCTTGCAAGCAAAAGCTGCCAAAAATTAGGACGGAGCAACTTGCAATGCCCCTTACAAGAGCCATGCAGTACAGCATATTACAAACATAAGTCCCATTATTGGGGAGTGGGTCTCCCATAGTATTTGCTTATGCCTTGCAAGCAAAAGCTGCCAAAAATTAGGACGGAGCAACTTGCAATGCCCCTTACAAGAGCCATGCAGTACAGCATATTACAAACATAAGTCCCATTATTGGGGAGTGGGTCTCCCATAGTATTTGCTTATGCCTTGCAAGCAAAAGCTGCCAAAAATTAGGACGGAGCAACTTGCAATGCCCCTTACAAGAGCCATGCAGTACAGCATATTACAAACATATGTCCCATTATTGGGGAGTGGGTCTCCCATAGTATTTGCTTATGCTTTCCAAGCAAAAGCTGCCAAAGATTAGGACGGAGTAACTTGCAATGCCCCTTACAAGAGCCATGCAGTACAGCATATTACAAACATAAGTCCCATTATTGGGGAGTAGGTGTCCCATAGTATTTGCTTATGCCTTGCAAGCAAAAGCTGCCAAAAATAAGGACAGAGGAACTTGCAATGCTGGCACCCTGGTGGTATAGTGGTGGTGGAGGCTGAGGATAAGGAGAAGAAGATAAAACAGCCAAAACGAGGAAGCGTATACCCATGTGTGGGTGTGAAGCGGTGCATGTGAATACACCTGCCGAAATAACACAGTGGATTTGACTTTATGCTACTCTGCTGTCATTTTGTGGTGATGAGAAGTCTGGCCCAATCCAGCCCTTGTTCATTTTGATAAGGGTCAGCTTGTCAGCATTGTCAGTTGATAGGCGAGTGCGCTTATCAGTTATAATTCCCCCAGCGGCACTAAAAACACGCTCCGATAACACGCTAGCGGCAGGGCAGGCCAGGACCTCCAAGGCATACAGAGCGAGTTCATTCCAAGTGTCCAGCTTGGATACCCAATAATTAAAAGGCACAGAGGAATCACGGAGGACGCTGGTACGGTCGGCAAGGTACTCCCTCACCATCTTTTGAAACTTTCCACTCCTTGTGAGAGTACCCCGCGCCTCAGGGCCTGTAAGCTGGGCGGGTGTCAGAAAACTGTCCCAGAATGTTGACAGTGTTCCCCTGCCTCTGCTGGATTGGAGTTACATCTCTCTTGCCTGTATGCCTTGGTTGGGCAACGAACTGTGACCTCTTCCGCAAGCGTGTTCAGATGGGAATTTTTTTAAGAGTTCTGCAGCAAGGGCCTTCTGGTACTGCCCCATTTTTGTAGACCTCTCCACCTCAGAAATAAGAGAGTGAAAGTTCTCCTTGTAGCGGGGGTCTACAAGTGTCACCAACCAGTAATGACTGTCACCCAACATTTTGGCAACGCGAGGGTCACGGTTAAGGCAGCGTAACATAAAGTCAGCCATGCTTGCCAGACTGGTAACGGGCAAGATTTCCGTGTCCTCACCAAAATGACGACTGACCATACTCTCCTCTTCCTCCACCTCCTGCTCTTCCTCCTCCCCCCTGTCCTTAGGCCACCCACGCTGAACCGACGGTATGTCACTTGTACAGGTACTACCGTCTACAACGCATGATAGCAGCTCCTGTTCTTCCTCCTCCTCCTACTCTCCCTCATTGTCCCCCAATGCACGTTGGGATGAGATGAGGCTGGGCTGTGTGTAATCGCCCGCTACTGCTTCTTGATCCATCTCATCATAGTCTGGCTGCAATGCCTCCTCTTTAATTCTCTGCAGAGAGCGTTGCAAAAGACAGACAAGTGGGATGCTGACACTAATGATGGCGTCATCGCCACTCACCATCTTGGTGGCCTCCTCAAAGTTTGTCAGGATGGTACATATGTCAGACATCCAGGTCCACTCCTGAGGTCTTATGTGTGGAGTCTGACCTGAATATCGACGGCCTTGTTGCAGCTGGTACTCCACAACTGCTCTCTTCTGCTCACAAATCCTTTGCAACATGTGGAGGGTAGAGTTCCAACCTGTGGGTACATCACACACCAGTCGGTGTGCCGGAAGCTGCAAACGCTGCTGCAACACAGCAAGGGCGGCGGAAGCTGTAGCCGACTTACGAAAATGAGCTGACTGGCGGCGTACTTTCACGAGCAGATCTGGCAACTCAGGGTGCGATTTAAGAAACCGCTGAACCACGAGGTTGAGCACATGAGCCAGGCATGATACGTGTGTGATCTCACCTCGCCTCAGAGCCGCCACCAGGTTACGGCCATTGTCACACACGACCATGCCGGGATGTAGGTTCAGCGGTCTCAGCCACAGATCTGCCTGCTCTTTCACAGCTGTCCACAACTCACAAGCAGTGTGAGGTTAATCACCTAAGCTTATGAGTTTCAGCACAGCCTGTTGCTGCTTGGTGGAGGCAGTACTGCAATGTTTCCAGCTTGTAACTGATGTGGTGATATCTGAGATGGAGGCTGAACATGAGGAGGAGGAGGAGGATGCGCAGGAGCTGTACACTGTGGGGGCAACTCTGACTGACATAGGGCCCGCAATCCTCGGTGTGGGGAGGATGTGTTCCGTCCCAAGGTCCGACTGGGTCCCGGCTTCCACTATGTTTACCCAGTGTGCTGTCAGAGAGATGCACCATCCCTGGCCACAAGCACTTCTCCACGTGTCCGTTGTCAGGTGGACTCTCCCAGTAACTGCGTTGTTGAGGGCACGGCAGATGCTTTGGGACACGTGCTTGTGTAGTGCGGGGATGGCACACCGGGCAAAATAGTGTCGGCTGGGGACCAAGTACCGAGGGACGGCCACCGACATAAGATTGCGGAAGGATTCTATCTCCACCAGCCTAAAAGGCAGCATTTCCAACGCAAGCAGTCGTGAAATGTGCGAATTTAGGACTGTGGCCTGTGGGGCGTTAGCTGTGAATTTCCGCTTTCATTCATAGGTCTGGGATATGGACAATTGAATGCTGCGGTGGGACGTGGACGTTGATGCTGTTTCTTGAGAAACTGCCATAACAAGTGAAGACTGAGAGGAGGGGGCATCTTTACATGAAGTATGGACAGGGGATTGCCTTGCACACGCAACAGGGGGTTCTATTACACGCACAACAGTGGAAGAAGCAGTGGTGACACCCGCTGACACTGGTCGTGGACCCTGGGTTTCGCCCCACAAAGTCGGGTGCTTTGCTGCCATGTGCCTGATCATGCTGGTGGTGGTCAGGCTGGTAGTTTTGTCACCCCTGCTGATGCTGGCATGGCAGGTGGAACATATGGCCTTTTTGGGGTTATCAGCAGAGTCTTTAAAAAAATTCCAGACTCTGGAAGACCTACCGCTTGTACTGGCAACGTCCCTCGTGTTGGTGTTACGGGGAACGGTTGCCTGCCTTCTGTCTGCGGCCACCACACTGCTTCTTCCTGCCTGTTGGGGTACTCTGCCTCCCTCCCCCTGTGTGCTGCTGGCCTCACTCTGCATATCCTCCTTCCTCGTTGGGTCAGTTACTAGATCATCCACCACCTCCTCCTCTTCCACTTGCGCACCACGATCCTCCTCCTCACTTCTTGGCAATTGTGTCTCATCATCGTCCACCTCTTGTGACAGATTGCCAACGTCGACTTCCTGTGGCCGTGGTTGTTTAAATATTTGGGCATCGCAACATGGGATCTCCTCTTCCACCACTTCAAGCGTATCAGGCAAGGGGCCCAAATATGGAAATGGACCAGTGAACAGCTCTTCAGAGTGTCCAAGTGTGGGATCACTTGCTGTCTGACGACACTCGGCATGGTGGGAGGAAGGAGCATCAGGGTGAGGAGGAGTATGCGGTCGAGACTCACGGCTACTAAGAGTTGACCGTGTGGAAGACAGACCGGAGGTGGTGGTGCCCAGGTAACTGAAAGTATTATCTGCTATCCAATTAATAACCTGTTCACACTGATCAGTTCTCAATACTGGTGTTGTTCTGTGCTTCCCTAGTAATTCGGTCAAGAAGTGGGAGCGAGAAGATGTGGCTGTTGGTTGTGGCACATTTTCACCTTGGCCACGGCCCCATCCTCTGCACGAACCATCACCAGAACGTCCACTTCCACGTCCCTTGCCACGCGCCTTGCCCATTGTAAATGAAGTAAAATAGCTTACACTTGCACTATCAATGGAAAAAGGGTAATGAAGAGTAGATTAGAACCGTGGAAGACGAAAACCACAGTTATTGTTTACTGGGGTATGCCACACTTTTTTAAATAGAGATATTTGCGGCTGAAGAGTGAGCGACACACTCAAACTGCTTTTTTTTTAGATACCATAGGCCCAAAACTGGATAGTACAGCGATTTGACCCGTGGAACTGCGAAACCACACAGGGATGTCGGGCCTACACAAGACTATTTTCAACAGATATATTTTTGTGTCACAACAGTCAGGAGACACTACTGTTTTTCTTTACGGAAAAAATTACCAAAAGCTGAATAATAGAGATTTTTTACCGTGGGATGGCAAAACCACAGTTATTGTTTACTGGGGTATACCACACTTTTTTAAATAGAGATATTTGCGGCTGAACAGTGAGCGACACACTCAAACTGCTTTTTTTTTAGATACCAAAGGCCCAAAACTGGATAGTACAGCGATTTGACCCGTGGAACTGCGAAACCACACTGGGATGTCGGGCCTACACAAGACTATTTTCAACAGATATATTTTTGTGTCACAACAGTCAGGAGACACTACTGTTTTTCTTTACGGAAAAAACTACCAAAAGCTGAATAATAGAGATTTTTTACCGTGGGATGGCAAAACCACAGTTATTGTTTACTGGGGTATACCACACTTTTTTAAATAGAGATATTTGCAGCTGAACAGTGAGCGACACACTCAAACTGCTTTTTTTTTAGATACCAAAGGCCCAAAACTGGATAGTACAGCGATTTGACCCGTCTAACTGCGAAACCACACTGGGATGTCGGTCCTACACAAGACTATTTTCAACAGATATATTTTTGTGTCACAACAGTCAGGAGACACTACTGTTTTTCTTTACGGAAAATATACCAAAACCTGAATAATAGAGATTTTTTACCGTGGGATGGCAAAACCACAGTTATTGTTTACTGGGGTATACCAGACTTTTTTAAATACATAGATTTGCGGCTGAACAGTGAGCGACACACTCAAACTGTTTTTTTTTTTAGATACAAATGGCCCAAAATGGATAATACAGAGGTTTGAACCGTGGAACTGCAAAACAACACTTCTGTTTCTCTAGCCTACACCAGACTATTTTCAACAGTTATATTTGTGTCTGAAAAATCAGAGACTCGCTTT
Source organism: Phyllobates terribilis (assembly GCF_046119375.1). Taxonomy (NCBI): domain Eukaryota; kingdom Metazoa; phylum Chordata; class Amphibia; order Anura; family Dendrobatidae; genus Phyllobates; species Phyllobates terribilis. The sequence continues at coordinate 94,261,092 of NW_027362763.1, read as the reverse complement.
TTTTTGGGGGGGGACGGGACACACCAAAAGGTTAATAAGACGGGAATTTGTACAGTGTGAAGGAGGAAAAAAAAAGGAGGATTTAGATGAAAAAAAAAGGATTTTTCCTGGCCCCCGACACCTGGTGCTAAGTCCAGCAATTTCAGCAACAGGAGCACACAGGACTGTAATGCAGCGTTTGCTGGTATAACTACTGTGTCTCCTATACAGCCTGCCTGCCGGGTATCTGGGATGGATATTAGTCCTGAAAAGGACTGTTTGTTTGTTCTGGCAGCCTTTACAGACCCTTCACTAACTATTTCACAGTTTATATCTCTCCCTAAATCAGCAGCGCTGTCCCTACACTGTCTAATCCGGAGCGACTGTGTCCAAGATGGCGGCGCCCGGTTTTAAATACTCGAGGTGACGCTGTGCGGCCAGCCAATTACTGTAATGCCCACAACCAACATGGCTGCAGCATTACAGTGACTGGCTGGCAATCCCTGCATGTTCATTGGCTCTGTAAAGAGCACCAAACATGCAGGGCGGAGATCCGAGCTCCCGCCCGAGTAACCCGGAAATGCTCGGTGCTCGCCGAACATCCCGAGTAGCGTGATGCTCGGGCGAGTACCGAGCAGTGTCGAGCATGTTCGCTCAACACTAGTAATTATACAACTAGTATCATAGTTCAGTTTGATCCAGGGTTCTTGAACTGATCGCCTTTTCTCGGGGTCAAGAAGGGATTTTTTTCCCTGTGATACAAATTGGCTGAATGTGTCCTGGGGTTTTTGCCTTCTTCTGGATCAACAGATTTAGGCATAGGGATTTTAGTAATACCATTATTAGAATCACAAGAGTAATACAAAATATAAAACTAATTAAAAAATTATAAACTGGTTCATTTTTAATTGTAACAGTGCAGCAATAATAAAAATGGTAATAATACTTTTGTGAGGCCTAGTCCCAGTAAGTTAGTATGTTAGTGTAGGGAGTACAATTGGGGGAGAACTGGATGGACCTAGGTCTTTATTCAACCTACGTTACTATGTTACTATGTTACCTGGAGAATCATATTGCCAGGTCAGTTTTACCATATAGTGAACATGAAGCAAAACTGAAAGAAATGATCTGGAGTATAAGTTGGTATTCATGCAACAGGTAGAAGCATGTTCACACTGGCCATTAAATGAATGTTTGTCACAATTAAATGTTTCAAATCACAAAACAAATTTAAATATTAGACAAAGATATCAGAAGTAAACACAAAATGCAGTTTTTAAATGAAGGTCTTTTATTATTAAGAGAAAAATAAATCCAAACCTATAGGGCCCTCTGTGAAAAAGTGATTGCCCCCTAAACCTAATAACTGGTTGGGCCACCCTTAGCAGCAACAACTGCAATCAAGCATTTGCAATGACTGGCAATGAATCTTTTACAACGCTCTGGAGGAATTTTTGCCCACTCATCTTTGCAAAATTGTTGCAATTCAATCACATTGGAGGGTTTCCGAGCATGAACCGTCTTTTTAAGATCATGCCACAGCATCTAAATCAGATTAAGGTCAGGACTTTGACTAAGCCACTCCAAAGTCTTCATTTTGTTTTTCTTAAGCCATTCTGAGGTGGACTTACTGGTGTGTTTTGGATTATTGCTTTGCTGCATAACCCAAGTGTGCTTCAGCTTGAGGTCACAAACATATGGTCGGACATTCACCTTCAGGAGTTTTTGGTAAACAGCAGAATTCATGGTTCCATTTACCACAGCATGTCTTCCAGGTCCTGAAGCAGCAAAACAGCCCCAGAACATTACACTACCACCACTATATTTTACTGTTGGTATGATGGTCCTTTTCTGAAATGCTGTGTTACTTCTACGTCAGATGTAATGGGACATACACCTTCTAAAAAGTTCACCTTTTGTCTCGCCAGTCCACAGAGTATTCTCCAAAAAGTCTTGGTGAACATCAAGATGTTTTCTGGCAAAACTGAGATGAGCCGTTATGTTCTTTTTGCTCAGCAGTGGTTTTTGTATTGGAACTCTGCCATGCATGCCATTTTGCCCAGTCTCTTTCTTATGGTGGAGTCATGAACACTGAGCTTAACTGAGGCAATTGAGGCCTGCTGTTCTTTGGATGTTGTTATGGGGTCTTTTGTGACCTCTTGGATGAGTTGTCGCTGCACTCTTGGGGTAATTTTGGTTGCCGGCCACTCCTGGGAAGCTTCACCACTGTTCCATGTCTTCACCATTTGTGGATAATGGCTCTCAGTGTGGTTCATTGTAGTCCCAAAGCTTTATAAATGGCTTTATAACCTTTTCCAGACAGATACATTTCAATTACTTTGTTTCTCATATGTTCCTGAATTTCTTAGGATTGCAGCATGATGTCTAGCTTTTGAGCATCTTTTGGTCTACTTCACTTTGTCAGGCAGGTCCTACTTAAGGGATATCTTGACTGAGAACAGGTGTGGCAGTAATCAGGCCTGTGTGTGGCTATGGAAATTGATCTCAGCTTCCCAAAGATGTGATAAACCACAGTAAGTGTATGTGCCCAGGGTCAAGAAATGGTGCAGGATTGACACTGTAAATTTATGTAGCTTCAAACCTGCAGCATCCAGATGTTACGGCATAGTGGATGGGATTTCTAGAAATCACATGTTCACTATGCTTCTCTATGCACCTGCGGATCACCCGTGGAAGCTGTCATGTGGCGCGTCTTTCAGACCAGCAGCATGTCAATTTCTCTTGTGGGTCCACATGTGGACTATCCCCATAGATTAACATCAAGGAGGAAAGTCCGCATGTGAAAAAAAAAGCATTGTGCCTCTCATTTGCATAATGAGGGCGGAAGCCGCGCGGCTGCTCAGTAGCGTTGGGGCCGCAGGCGGCTACGGATCGTTGGGACATACCCTAAGTGTCAGCGGGTAGTCATGATCACGCCAGATCATGCTGACAATGCCTCACTCCAAGGACTTCCAGCTATTAAAGCACCGGGCGAGGAGGTGGACAGCAGCATCAGGGTCAGGAGCATCACGGGAGTATCTAGGTATGGCAGACATACTACATGTAAGTATTACTGTTAATACACTTAGGGAGATGTTGCCAGCATGTTCACATGAGACATATAAAAGATGGAAGTTGAACGGTAAGAAAATTGCCACCAAAAAATTTGGTGTACTGTATATCCACAACATAGATTAACATCTATGAAGGAAGTCCGCATGTGAAAAAAGAATTGCAGTCACTCATTTGCGTAACTCAGGGTGGAAGTCGCACTGCTGCTCTGCAGCTTTGGGCCGCAGGTGGCTCTAGATCATGGGAATGTACCCTTAATTTATGTTTTAAGGGGGGAAATCAATTTTTCAAACAGGGCCCTGTAGGTTTGGATTTCTTTTTCCCTTCAAAATAAAGGCCTTCACTTAAAAACTGTATTTTGTGTTTACTTGTGTTATCTTTGTCTAATATTTAAAATTGTTTTATGATCTGAAACATTTAATGTGACAAACATACAAAAGAATAAGAAATCAGGAAGGGAGTAAACACTTTTTCACACCACTGTACCTTGCTGTAAGTAAAAAGCAATAGTGCATATAAATAACATAGGGTACTTAGTAAACACTGTTTTTGACAAAAAAAGCATAAAAGTCATCCCACCAGACCCAAGTGGTACCCAGGAGAGGCAGTCTTAACCCCTTAGTGACGGAGCTAATTATGTCCTTAATAACAAAGCCAAATTTTACAATTCTGACCAGTGTAAATTTATGAAGTAATAACTCTGGAACGCTTTAACAAATCACACTGATCCTGAGATATTTTGTTCATGACATAGTTTACTTCATGACAGTGGTAAAATTTCTTTGAAATGACTTGTGTTTATTTGTGAAAAAAATGGAAATCTGGCGAAAAGTTTGCAATTTTCAAATTTGAATTCTTATTCCCTTAAATAACAGAGTTATGTCACACAAAATAGTTAATAAATAACATTTCCCACATGTCTCCTTTACATCAGCACAATTTTGGAAATATATATTTTTTTTGTTAGGAAGTTATAAGGGTTAAAAGTTACCAGCGATTTCTCATTTTTCCAGCAAAATTTGCAAAACTATTTTTTTTGACCACATCACATTTGAAGAGACTTTGAACGGTCTATGTGACAGAAAATACCCAAAAGTGACACCATTCTAAAAACTACATCCCTCATGGTGCTCGAAACCACATTCAATAAGTTTATTAACCCTTCACGTGCTTCACAGGAACTGAAGCAATGTCAAAGGAAAAAATGAACAATTACATTTTTTTCACAAAATGTTTAATTCAGACCCAAATTTTTCAAATTTTGCAAGGGTAAGGAGAGAAAATGGACAATGAAGTTTGTTTATCCTGAGCATGCCGATACCCCATATGTGGGGGAAAACCACAGTTTCGGTGCACGGCAGAGCTCGGAAGGAAAGGAGCATTATTTGACTTTTTGAATGCAAAATTGTCTGGAATTGAGAGCGGACACCATGTTGCGTTTTGAGAGCTCTGATGTGCCTAAACAGTAAAAAACCTCACAAGTGACTCCATTTTGGGAACTAAATCCCTCAAGGAATGTATCTAGATATGTGATGAGCACCTTGAACCTGTGTAATAAGAAGAAGTAAAGGCAGCACTCACCAAATCTTTTTAAAAATGTCCTTTATTGTCACATACGGGACATGTCAGCATTCAGCGTGTGGCAGGAACCCCAAAGCGGACAAAGGGGGACATATTGTGCTCTTGAAAAAGACACAATACTTAGCTGAAGCATTGAGACAACTTTCTGATTTAAATACTTATAAAAAGCTGTCTCAAGATGCTACTTAAAAATTTAAAGGACAACTACGCACTCTGTTGAGAACTTTTGTGGAAAATGGCACCCTTTTCAAGTACCTAGAATGGTTGTAAAAACCGTTATTAAGTAGCATACCCACATATGTAAAGGACACAGGAGAATTCCTAAAGATACTACAGGATATAGATTGGCAAGAAGATTGGTCCCTTGTGTCTATTGATGTGGAGAGCCTATACACCCTCATCCCACAGGATGCGGGTGTACAGGCAATCTGCAGAATCTTGGGGGAGGCAGGGAAAGAAGAGAAATATATAGACTTTGTCAGAGTTTACATTTCATATTAACGCACAGCGCATTTAAATTTATAAACACTTGGTATACACAAATGGTAGGTACCGCGATGGGTACTTCCATTGCGTGTACCCTCACAAATCTTTTTCTAGCGGTATTTGAAGAGATATATGTATACAGTAATAGGAACCCTTTCCTGAAGTACATTAGATCATATCATAGATACGTCAATGACGTATTTATGATATGGGATGGGACTAAAATTCAATTTGAGGGTTTTGTGACCTATCTGAATTCTGAAAATACAGAGAATATGAGGTTTACTTTCATTTTTGGAGGCAGTAATTTAGATTTTCTGGATGTGCGTCTCTCAATTAATGTAGGCATAATATTAACTGAATCATATTGAAAAGACACTGCCACTACTACTGTACATTTTGATAGTTATCATCCGCAACATACAAGACGTGGCCTTCCATACAGCTAGTTCCTAAGGTTCCGTAAAATAAATAATTCAAATGAGAAGTTTATGGAACTGGCACAGGATTTATCGGACAGATTATTGAACAGAGGATATCCGATTCGTGTTGTAAATGAAGCCCGTTTGAGGGCATGTGACAAAACTCAAAAAGAATTGTTAGCAGTTCAGAATAAATCTTATAATAGAAAAGATCAAAATTTCATATTTAACTTTAAGTTTAACCCTATTACTAACATTATTAAAAGGGCCATTAGAAAAAAATTGGCATTTGTTGGAAAACGACAAGGATTTAGCTGAGAAAGCATCCTTGAAAACCATTGATTCATATAGACGATGCCACAATTTAGGAGATGATTTAGTTCACAACAGGTTTACTCAAAAAACAACAACATGGCTGGAAAAAAACTCACTTAAGGGGTATTATAGATGCGGACATTGCTCCTTCTGCAAATTTCACAACACTGAAACAGTGCTTAGAATAGGTGCCATTATGCACATATTAAAAAATTGTATATCTTGCAGAACGAGATATGTCATGTATTTAATATCATGTCCCTGTTAATATTTTTATATCAGTAAAACCATCAGGCCATTATTTGTTAGATTCAGGGAACACTATAATTCGATCCAGTCTCCTAGGTTAATTCAGCATGTAAGAGAATGCCACAATGCTGATCCAAGTGTGCTACGATTTGCCGGATTGGATCAGGTAAGATTACCGGCAGGAGGAGGTGATCATGGCAAATCATTATTACAACATGAAGCCAAATGGATATTGATTTTTGATGCCCAGAGTCCACTGGGACTCATTGAGAAGTTAGATTTGTTAAAATTTCTGTAAATTGTTACTAAACTATGGCTTGCGATGCTAATCTGCAACTGTTGGAGCTGTTTTTAAATTGTGATTTTATGTTTTAATTATTCACATATGTGTATGGAATACTTTGAAAGGAAGTGATCACATGGTCAACTTACCTTGGACCCGTTGAAGCACCGTAAGATTGCGAAACGGACGTAGTCCTTTGCTCCTCCTTCCCCCGCATACCCTTTCGGGGTTCCTGCCGCACGCTGAGCGCTGACATTTCCCATATGTGCCAATAAAGGACATTTTTATGAAGATTTGGTGAGTGCTGCCTTTACTTCTTCTTGTTACACATTTTGCATTAACTTGGCTTTATGCACCGCCGGAGAAATCTTGGAGCATATGCGCAGCATGCAAGCACAGGTGACTAAATAGACTATATGGTGTGGTGCCGTTATGCTTCTCTTTTGCTGGACTGAAGCACCTTAAACCCCCAGGTACTTTACAGAAGTTTACAATGTAGAGCCGTGAAAATAAAAAATCTAATTTTTTTCCACAAAAATGTATTTTTAGCCCCAATTTTTTTATTTTTACAAGGGTAACAGTAAAAAATAGACCCCAAAATTTGTTGTGCAATTGCTCCTCAGTATGAAAATATATCCCATATGTAGGGGGGAAACTATTGTTTGGGCGCACTTCAGGGCTTTGAAAGGAAGGAGTGATGTTTGGAGTGCAGACTTTGATAAAATGGTCTGCGGGTGTCATGTCGCGTTTGGAAAGACCCTGATGTGCCTAAACAGTGGAAAACTCCAACAAGTTACCCCATTTTGCAAACTACACCCCTGAAGGATTTTATCCAGGGGTATATTGAGCATTTTGAACCACAGATACGACATAGAATTTGATAACATTAGGTTGTCATATTGAAAATTTTCCTTTTTTTTCACAAAAATGTAGTTTTAGCCCCAAATTTGTAATTTTTACAATGGATAATAGGAGAAAATTGACCCCATAATTTGTTATGCTATTTCTCCCGAACGCGATGATGCCCCATATGCTGTCAGAAATTACTGTTAGGCCACACGTCAGGGCTGAGAAGAAAGGAGCACTATTTGGCCTTTGGAGCATAGATTTTGGTAGAATAGTTTATGGGTGACATTTGCGGAGCCCCTAAGGTGTCAGAACAGCAGAAAACCCCCAAAAGTGACCCTATTGTAGAAATTACACATCTCAATGAATTAATCTACTGCTGCAGTGACTATTATGTAACATCCATGGTAGGCTTTATTCTGGAGAAATGCAAATATGGCAGTTTGTGCCCATACATTATGCCCCCATAAAGTGTAGTGCCCCCACCCATTTCTCCAGGTGACACACACCCCATAAATTGTTAAGTGCTCTCCCCGCTACAATAATGCCAAACATGTGGCCGCTTACTGCAATTTAGGCACAGTGGGGTTCAGAAGGAGGGGGCATTTGGATTTGGCAGCACAGAATTCACTGACTTTTATTTGAGGGGGCAGGAGCTGTTGCTTTTCCAGAGTCTTTGCTCTACCAGTAATGTGGGACCCCCTATAGCTCCAGTGACAGATGACGGACCTGAGAGGAGGCTGGTTTTGTGTGGCATAAATTAGGGGTTTTATTGTTAACATTTTGGGGTACATCATTTTCGATAGCTTCCAGAATAAGACTGGATCGCCTGTCTACGCTTACGACGGGGTTTCGGTGTAAATCCCACAAAAATGTGATTCAGATGAAACCCCCGACGGAACCACCCACCATAATGAGGCAGATGGAGATGCTTTGGAGTCCGTTTGATGTCTGGTCTGATGGTCTCCATCTTTTAAGGCATGCACAGATCTGTGGTCGCCCACACTTGTGCGCTAAAAAAAAAGCCTAAAATGATGGGACGCCGCCGGAACAGAGACCAGTCCAAAGTGACTCCATCCATCCACCTCATAAGTGAGTGGCTCCGTCGGGAGTTTTGTCTGAATTTTGATTTTGGGGAATTTACATGGAAACCCCGATTTAAGTTATTTTTAGAGGCAGAATGAACAAATAGACAGCAGTACAAAAATAGTCCTTAATTTTATTTTTGCGCCATTCACCGTGAGGTATAAGTGATTAGGTGGATTTATTCTTCGGGTTGGTGCGATTCCAGCGATACCAGATTTATATGTTTTTTTTAAGTTTTGTTGCTATCACAGAGTAAAAATGCTTTTTTTTATAAAAAGTAGTTTTTTCCGTCGCTATATTTTGAGAGCTGTAACTTTTTTATTTTTTGGTGAACAGCGCTGTATGAGGGTTTATTTTTTGCGAGACGAGTTGCAGATTTTTTTCGTACCATTTTGGGGCACATAGTTGTTTTAATTGCTTTTTATTCCGATTTTTCAGACATAGAATGAGCAAAAAACAGCAATTCAGTTATTGTTTTATTTTATTTTTTTGCGCCATTCACCGTGCAGTAAAAGTGATAAGACAAATTTGGTCATCGGGTCTGTACAATTACGGCGATATCAGAACTATATATATTTTTTCTGCTGTACTATTTTTGCATACTAAAAACAGTATTTTACAAAAAAGAATTAAATTTTGCTTCGTCTTATCCTGAGAGCTGTAACTTTTTTATTTTTTGCCGAATGAGCCATATTATGGCATGTTTTTTGCGGGACAGTTTGGCATTTTTATTTCTAATAATTTTTTACACATGACTTTTTGAAACCTTTTTATTCACTTTTTTTTTGCTGAAGAAACGTAATTTTTGGCTTGTTTTTATGTATATTTTTTACGACGTTCAAACGGAATAAATAACATGACAGTTTTATAGGGCGGGTCGGATTTTAATGATTTGTGTGCACTTTTTTGTGTTTTTTTTACTTTTTGACATATTTTAGTTCACTTTTTTAACTTTTTTACTAAGTCCCACTGTGGGACATGTGTAATTTTCACTTTCATAGCTGGTCTCATTCACTGCAGTACTCCTGTACTGCAGTGTATGAGAGCTGTCAGTGATTCACTGGCACAGCCTGATTCTGCCTTTGAGGCCCAGCTTATTGCTGGATCTCACAGGCCACCGTGCCCTGGGATCATCACATGATCTCAGGGTACCATGGTAGCCATCAGGACCTGCGATTTCATTGCGGGGGTCCGATGGCTAATAAGGGGGTCTTGCGACCCCCTTGTAACCACTTAAATAGTGCTGTCACGATTGATAGCGGTATTTAAGGGGTTAATCGGCCTGGAACAGCATCAAAACCAGCTGGGGCCAATACTGCAGGGTGTCAGCTGTCACATACAGCTGACATCTACGGGAACCATCGCCGCCGGGCGGTGCTATACACTTATTTCTCACTGTCATGAAAAAGCGGCGCTGAGGCATAAGTTCCCTTAATAACCACCGTAAAAATGTGTTACGGTGGTCATTAAGGGGTTAACCTAACTTCTAGTATTAAAACCTCACCCTGTGTAAAAAATGACCTCTATGTGAATTAGGGCAGAGCAGGACTGAGTCCTGACTATGGACACCCAGCAATGGGAAACTATAGAAAACATGGTAAATAAAAAAACAATTGTGAAATAGCACTTTTTTTGCAATTTCAAAGCACCTGGAATTTCTTTCCCATTTTCCATTACACTATGTAGTAGAATGAATGGTGTCATTCAAATGTACAACTCACTCTGCAAAAAACAAGACCTCATATTGCTATGTTAACTGAAAAATTAAAAAAATATGGCTCTTGGAAGATGGGGAGGAAAAAACAAAAAAATGGAAAATTGCCATGTTATTAAGGGGCTAAATATATCTAAATAAAACTTTATTTGCCATTTCCCAGCCCAAGTCTCCATCATATATAAACTAATATTAAATTATCTTCCTCTGTGTTGGTTACCTTGCAGAGTTTAGTATCATCTGCGATTATTGAAATTTTGCTATGTACTGTATGTAGTGATTTTATTTTAATCTTTACATATGGTATGTATTGTATGCCTGTTTTCTCTGTGCTCAAAATCTCAATAATTTTTTTTTATTTTTTAAATATTATACTCTCCTCGTCTCTTAACTGTCTCATTGACACAGCTCCCTACTATTTGCTCTGGACTTAGAATCATAGAAACATAGAATGTTAGAGTTGGAAGGGACCTCTGGGGTCCCCGTGTCCAACCCCCTCAACCCCCTCAATTCAGGATTCACTAAACCATCTCAGACAGATGTCTGTCCAGCCTCTGTTTGAAGACTTCCATTGAAAGAGAACTCACCACTCATTGATCACCCTCACTGTCAAAAAGTTTTTTCTAATATCTAATCTGTGTCTCCTCCCTTTCAGTTTCATCCCATTGCTTCTCGTGTTTCCATGTACAAATGAGAATAATGATGATCCCTCTACACTGTGACAGCCCTTCAGATATTTGTAGACAGCTATTAAGTCTCCTCTTAGCTTTCTTTTTTGCAAGCTTAACATTCCCAGATCCTTTAACTATTCCTCGTAGGACATACATAGTTTCCAGTCTGCTCACCATCCTGATAGCTCTTCTCCGAACTGGCTCCAGTTTTTCAATGTGTTTTTTTACTTCTCTTTAATCTTCACTTTTCGATGCCTGAAGAGTTGGAAGACAAGTAGCCAGAGAGGGCGATTCTGTGGAGGACTGAGCGGCGAACTGTGAAGGAGGGACAGGATATGGGGTGAAATAAATATATATTTTTATTCACGTCTTTTATAGGGAATCAGCGAACATTTGATTCACATTGAATACCTTTTCAAGCAAATCGATTTTTGCAGGCTGAATTTGAGCAATTTTACAAAATAAAAAATTGAGTAGATAGGCTCATATATTGATACAGAGGTGCACTTCTGAGTCCTGAGAGATGCAAAAAAAGTGAGTCTTGGGCCAAGAGGCAATGTACGCAAATGTCGAATGAGTACAGTAAAATGTTACTTGTTTCTTCTACTCATGAACTGTTAATAAAGTTTGCCTGCGCCCAAAGCTCTCCATAAAAAATGTTCCTTTTTATACTCATAAAATATATTTATTTGCATTTTATCTGCACTTAATTTATTTAGAACAGTATCCCCCTGTGCTTTTGTAGTTTCTCTTAGATTTATAACTATTTATGTCTATACTATTTCTTTTCAATAATCCATGAGGTCATTGCTCTTCCCCATATCTGCGATTATATCATTTTATAGCAGTGGCAGGAAAAGAGCAGTAAGTATAATATATGGGATAATATCTCTGCAGTAAATTATATATAAGAAATCACCAAGGAGTTCTGAGGAAATAAAGTCACACAGCGGGAGGAACGCTTTCATATAAATGGTGGAAATCAGAGATAACCACGATAATTTTACATTGGGAATTATTATCAAACATGGCATTAACTATAAGCAATGTCTGCAGAGATACTAATTAAAATGAATCTATTTTCATAAATGTTTATTTACAGGAATTTATACATAAGAATAACCTTAATTCGACCAATATTTTATTATTCCACTTTTTATAAATCAAAGCAAAAGGTGGCTACTTTGAAGAACCTAGAATATAAGACATATTTTCAGTTGTTTCACACTTTTTTGTTAAGTATATAATTCCACATGTGTTAATTCATAGTTTTGATGCCTTCAGTGTGAATGTACAATTTTCATAGTCATGAAAATACAGAAAAATCTTTAAATGAGAAGGTGTGTCCAAACTTTTGGTCTGTACTGTATGCTTGAAACACTAAATCCCAGCTTCATATGTTGATAGTTTAGTGTCCCCAAGTCTTGTGAAAAGTTCGCTTTAATTCATCTCTACCATTGATGGACACAGACAGAAAAGGGCCCCTGTGCAAGAACAGTATATGGGCCCTGTGCAGCCCAACAGTTCATAAAAGGCATAATTCCACCTGCAGCTGTACAGGTTACACCAATAATATGTCCGCCCCAGATCTCGACAACACTCATCTTTTAATCTCTCATGTACACGCTCTTTATGCTCTTCTAAAATAACCAGTTTCCCAATATATATAAGATAAACACTTCCCCTGGCATGGTCTCACCAGTCACATTGATTCAAGCAAAGAAAGAGAAAGATAACTTTAATAGAAAAAAAAATAGCCATAAAGTTCAGCCATGGTGAAGAAAACATAAACCAAGCCGATCTGTGGGCTGTTATGTTGATAGGTTGATATGTGGTCGTGGTCGCGGACCCTTGCCATGGCTACACAGTGTTGTTTTGGGACTTCTCACTCTGTGTTCGGTTTTATTCCCGGCTCTGTCTGACAATTTTCCCGGCTCTGTCTGACAATTTTCCCTTTTATGACAGTGAAACTGGGCCTGGAGCATTGACTCATATTACAAATTGAGCGTTTTTCTATTTTGTCTTGAAAGGTATATACTGCCTTCGAGACAAATTGACATTTTCTGACACCGAGATAAAAGGTTCAACAGAACTCCCCTGCTGACACGGAGTGACATCTGAATATAATGTTTACTTAACTGTATCAAGTTCTCCTTATGGCGCATTACTGGGAGCTCGCAGCTCTGTTACATTTACTTGTACACAATGCGAGTTACATAATATCCACAGTTAAGGATGAGATTGCATTTAACCTTCCAGATAGAAGCAATCAAGAAATGTTACTTTACAATACACAAGACGATATGGCCGACCGTAAGGTTCAGCTTGTTAATGATGACTTCAGAAAACAGTAACCTTCCAAATAACTGCACACATAACACCTCCCATATAAAAATTCCTTGAATCCTTTGGGTTGACTTACTAGACAAATGAATGCCGTGATGGTTGAATATGCAGACTAGAAGTAATTTATTCCCACAAAGGACAACAATGGATTTTTACGGGAGTTTATTCCAAGTCTGTTGATGCCACACAGATAAAATTTCCCCAATTACATAGCCTTTCCAACTTTTTTACACAAGTTTATGAACAGTGGTAATACTCATGTTATTACCCTGGTGGTCTATGCGATAAAGGTTTTTATTTCTCATCTTCACAATCCATAGTGCTTAGGGGTGTTTCGGGGTTAACGATTTTCTTATACACATTATTTATGTTCCAGAGTGGTAAACTCATTTTATAAATTATATTACAAACCTTTATATGCCGTGCTAGTTAGTAATTGTATTATTTTCACTCCCATGGTCTTACAAATGGTAATATTAATATGCATTAAATTGTTGCAATCAAAACTTCCATTGCAAATTAGGTTTATTAACAAATTAACAAACTTTCTGCTGTTTGCAAAAATAAAGTTTCTTCAAAGTCAGCAAAAAATGCCACTTTTACTGACTACTACAATCTCCAAGTTATTTATTCTCTTCTTGACAAGTGTCTTCAGTACTTAGTAAAGTACCTTTCCCTGTTCTGAACTGGTACATAGACAGACACCAGTGTGGTAGGACGACTCGCTCGGCCACTTCCGGAAGTAGACTCAGGAACCCGGGTTTTCTTTGCAGGCTTTACTAACAGCATAAAGCTCTGCACTCCAGAAAAATAAACACAGCCTTACTTGGCAAAACAGCAAAGCAAAAGATAAACTATAGCACAGTCCATATATGTGTGTGCGGGTTGCTCACACAGGTTATGTCCAGCCTTCAGCTGCCTCCTGAGCTATGGCTGTCCAGTCTGGAGACCTTGCCTCTCCAAACACAACACAGGGAAAAAAAACAGGACTGAACATTTAAATGTTGCTCAGCCACACCCGGAGGTGGAGGTATGGGGAATGACATCCCTCCCATCTCTAGATCATTCCCCTAAAACCACGCCCTTTAAGTGAGTTAACCTTCCAGCATATAACATGCTGGCAGAAAGTTTATTGGTTTCAGTTCACACAGGCTAGCAACCTGTGTGACACATACCTCCCCTCATAAATCATACCAGTGACTCTGTCATATATTTCCCCCCTCTGTCCAAAGCCGGGGGTTTGGGCACCTTCCAATACCAGACAGGGAATTCTAGAAAGGGCATCAGCGTTCCCGTGTAACTTCCCTGGCCTATGTTCTACGTAAAAGTTGAAGTCCTGAAGAGCTAGGAACCATCTAGTTACCCTGGCATTTTTACCCCTCTTTTCCCTCAACCATCTCAACGGGGCATGGTCTGACACCAACTTAAACTTCCAGCCTAGTAGGTAGTATATTAGTGTATCTATGGCCCACTTTTTGGCTAAAGACTCTTTTTCCACTATTGCGTAGTTTTTCTCACAGGACGAAAGCTTCCGACTCAGAGAGAGAATGGGATGCTCTTCCCCATTTATCTCTTGAGAGAGTAAGGCTCCTAGACCAACCTCTGAAGTGTCTGTCTGGACCACAAACTCTTTCTTGAAGTCTGGTGCAACCAGGACCGGCTGTTTACACAGTGCTGACTTCAACAGTTAAAACGCGGTCTGTGTTTCATCCGTCCACTTCACCATGGTTGATCTGGTGCCTTTTAGGAAATCCGTCAGTGGTGCGGCCATCATGGCAAAATTTGGGATAAACCAAGTATTATTTCCCACTATTCCCAGGAATGCTCTCACCTGCTTCTTGGAGAGCGGTTTCGGCCAGGTCTGGATTGCCTCCACTTTATTTACTTGCCGCTTTATTTCGCCTCTTCCAAATACATAGCCCAAGTACTTGGCCTTCTCTTCTCTGATGGCACATTTTTTCAAATTTATAGTAAATACCGCCATCCTTAGAGCATCCAGAACAGCCTGTAGCTTAGGTAGATGACTAGCCCAGCCTGGGCTAAAGACTACAATGTCGTCAAGATAGGCTGTGGCATAATTTTTATGTGGGGGTAGGATCCGGTCCATAGCCCTCTGGAAGGTGGCTGGGGCCCCCTGTAGTCCGAACGGCATACAAGTATATTGAAAGCACCCATCAGGTGTTGAGAAAGCCTTCTTATCCTTGGCTGTCTGGGAGATAGTGATCTGCCAGCCGCCCTTCGTCAGGTCAAGAGTGGTGATGTACCTTGCTGGTCCAAGCCTCTCGATGAGTTCATCGATGCAAGGCATCGGGTACGAGTCACACTTGAACACCTTATTCAGCCAGCGGTAGTCATTACAAACCCTCCACTCTCCGTTGGGCTTTGGCACGAGGACGATTGGGCTCGACCACCCACTCTTTGACTCCTCTATCACCCCGAAGTTTAGCATCCTCTTTACCTCGTCAGAGATCACCTTCCGGCGTGCTTCCGGAATCCAGTACAGCTTCAGATTCACTCTTACATGTGGCTCTGTCAATACATCATGCTCAACCACCTGAGTATGCCCCGGCAACTCTGAGAACAACTCCCGATTTCGCTGTAGTAGTTCTCGACATTGTTGCTTTTGGGCCGGCGATAGAGTCTCTGCTATAGTGACCTCTTCCACCTTGCCTTCAGGAGAGGCTCCCAGGCAAGAAGTCTCCACCCGTTCCCGGTCCCACCACGGCTTGAGAAAGTTCACATGGTATATATGGTGCGGCTTTCTTCATCCAGGCTGGTGGACTCGGTAGTTCTCTTTGATGAGTTTCTCCACCACCTCATACGGGCCTTGCCACTTGACCAGGAATTTACTTTCGATAGTGGGAATAAGAACCAGAATACAATCCCCAGGCTGGAACTGTATCAGCATTGCTGACCGGTTATACACCCCTGCCTGGGCTTTCTGTGCCCAGAGAAGATGTTCCTTCACGATGGGTATCACTTTCACCATTCTCTCCTGTAATTGGGCGACATGTTCAATGATGCTCCGGTGGGGGATGACCTCAGCCTCCAGGTTTCCTTGGCGATATCTAGGAGACCCCTTGGATGCCAACCATATAGAAGCACAAATGGAGAGAAGCCAGGTGACACTTGGGGAACTTCCCTGACGGAAAACAGTAGAAACGGGAGCAGGTAGTCCCAGTCTCGACCATCCTTCTCGACGACCTTTTTGAACATTACCTTCAGAGTCTTATTAAACCGCTCCACCAGGCCATCGGTTTGCGGATGGTAAACGGAGGTTCGCAGCTGGGTAATTCGAAGCACTTTACACAGCTCCTTCATTACCTTGCTCATGAATGGAGTTCCTTGGTCCATCAGGATTTCCTTTGGCAGGCCGGTCCTGGCAAAGATGTGGACAAGTTCCCGAGCTATGCTCCTACTGGACGAGTTCCTTAAGGGTACGGCTTTGGGGTACCAAGCCGCATAGTCCATGATGACCAAGATATATTGGTGGCCCCTGGCCGATTTAACTAAGGGGCCCATGAGGTCCATGGAAATCCTCTCAAAGGGAACCTCTATCACAGGTAGTGGAACTAATGGGCTACGGAAGTGGGAGGTGGGCGCGGTTATCTGGAAGGTGGGGCAGGACCTACAATAGTTTAAGATCTCCCGGTAACATCCTGGCCAATAAAACCTCCTCAATATGCTCTCCTGAGTTTTTTCATGCGGGGGCATTTATGCGTGTAGCATTTATGCATACTTTATCGAAGTGCCATAGTTTATCAAAGTGCCACTGCAGTTAGATATGGCAGTTCTAATATTCATCTTTCTTCTCTTCTTACAGGTATATATATCTCACTCCTATGCTACTTGTTATCTATTTTGAAACCTGCATTGTATCTCCATGTTACTTGCAATGCTTTGCAGCTAATCACAGGTATATATATCTCACTCCTCTGCTATGTGTTATCTATTCTGAAGCCTGCATTGTATCTCCATGTTACTTGCAATGCTCTGCAGCTAATCACTGGTATATATATCTCACTCCTCTGCTACGTGTTATCTATTCTGAAACCTGCATTGTTTCTCCATGTTACTTGCAATGCTCTGCAGCTAATCACTGGTATATATATCTCATTCAGCTACGTTGTTTAATCCATGATACTTTAACGTCATCACACTTACTTTAACAGTTTATGATCCATGTTGAGTTGCCAGTCTGTTTTTTTTCTGCAGTTTTATTGTCTCCTGTTGTTTTAAGCTAGTTGATTGATTGCTATTGAGTTAAATCTGCGTAGATGCATGCAGATACGTCCCTATATATAGAGACATAGTCAAGGGGCAGCATTTATGCGGGGACATTTATGCATATAGCATTTATGCATACTTTGCCGAAGTGCCATAGTTTATCAAAGTGCCATAGTTTATCAAAGTGCCACGGCAGTTAGATATGGCAGTTGGACAGGGCAGGAGACAGGTAAGACATGCAAGACAATTAAACAAATTTGCTTCCAGGTCATCTGTTTTGCAAACAGTATTCACCATTTGTATTTGTGCCATTTATATTCTGGCTGCTACAATCATCCACATTCACCGTTCTCCCACAAATTCGGCACACTTCATCCATATTAACCCCTCTCTCCTCTCTTCTCCAATGTACAGCTGTCATGCTCTCTTCCCAATGTTATACCATACAGATCCATTCATTCCCACCATACAACACAGGAAATGCTCTCACAAATCACTCAATCATCTGCTCACTCTCTATATCTTCCTTCTCTCAGTCGCAGGTGATATTTCTCCTAATCCAGGACACTCCAGCAATAATAACACTAACTCTTTCCCTGTTACATTCAGAAACCCTGCTAATCTCATTAATATTCCCTGCATATTTTCTGTCTCATTCAACTGTGCCCTTTGGAATGCGCACTCAGCATCTAATAAATTCTCTTACATACATGACTTTTTCCTCTCTAATTACCTCAACCTTCTGGCTCTCACCAAAATCTGGATCCAGCAGTCAGACACCACCGCCGCGGCAGCTCTCTCCTACACTGCAGCTCTGGCCTACACTTCTCTCATACCCCGAAGACCTGACAACAGATCAGGTGGAGGTGTTGGTCTGCTTTTTTCAACAAAATATATTTTTCAGGATATCCCCCCAGTACCCTCCCTTATCTTCCCTTCACCTCTCCAAACAAATAGTGATGAGCGAGCATGCTCGCTACTGCTCAGTGCTCGCTGCACTCAGGAACTCGGGTCCCCTCACTGCATGTTTGGCGCTCTTTAGAGAGCCAATGAACATGCAGGGATTGCCTGCCATGCACTGTAATGCCGTAGCCATGTTGGTTGTGGACATTACAGTGATTTGCTGGCCGCACAGCGTCATCAGGTCTATATCAGACCTGGCGCCGCCATGCTCGTCACAGTCACTCCGGATCAGACAGTGTAGGGAGAGCTGCTGCTGTGTCAGGGAGAGATTTGATCGTGTATTAGGTAGTGTAGGGAGAAAAACCGTACATTACACATATCCATCTTAACAAACAGTCCTTCTGAGGACTAATCCATCTGCAGAGATATCAGGCAGGCAGGGCATATAGGCAGGCGGTGTATATAGCAGACTGCAGCGCATATAGCACAAGAGGCTCCATTCCAATTCTGCCTTCTGTTGCTGTTAGATATTTCTATACAAAGGCCCAAGTCTCAAGGGCCAGGAATACTTTTCTTTTGATCTTGATCCTCATTATTTGCTCATAAAGAAATCCAGAGAACACCGTTTTTCTGCGCCATTTGCTTGTGTAGGGAGAGGTGCTTGTAGCGTCGGCGTCTCTGCCTCCTGCTAGGCAGGGACGCCGTTCCCCTCACCTCTCCGCTCCGTGCCCGGCGTCTTCCTCCCGCTCTGCTGGCAGCGAGCGCTGCTTCCCGGCCTCTGTGCTTAGGGTGCACGCGCGCTCCCCCTCTCTTAAAGGGGCCGCGCGCGCCGTCCTAAGGAGTCCCCGGCCAATGGCCGGAGGACCTCACCATATATAAGGCATCTCCTCCAAAATGGAGGTGCCCGAGCAATGTTGTTGCAAAGCCTTTCAACTCTGCTTCAGCCCTCAGGTCCCGTTACCAGTTACCTGCCAGTCACCTGCCAGATTCCTGCTTGATACCTGCCTGATACCTGCCTGATACCTGCCTGATATCTGCTTACCTGCTTGCTATCCTGTGGTCTGACAGTCTGCCTACCAGCACCTGCCAGTCTGTCTATGGATCAGTCCGCCTGCGGACCAGGAAGTACCTGCCAGATACCTGATGCGTCGCTGCCCATCAATTCCATGGCATCTCTTCCCGGTCCCCGCCTCACCGCCCCGCCTCGTTTTGGCGGAGATCCCGGTCAGGCACGGGGCTTCATTAACCTGTGCACTCTGCACTTCGAACTGTTGGCACATCAGTTTTCCTCTGACCGAGCCAAAGTAGCCTTCATCATGTCCCATCTCACGGGGGAGGCGCTGGCTTGGCTAAATCCTCTATGGGAGAGAGGAGACCCCCTGGTGTCCAATCTGCCAGCCTTTTTCTTGGCTTTCCGGAAGGTCTTCGACGAACCAGGACGGAGGACCTCATCCGCCTCATCTCTGCTACGCCTACGCCAAGGAAGTCTCACCGTGGGCCAATATGCCATACGGTTCCGTACCCTTGCTTCGGAGCTTGCCTGGGATAACGACGCCCTGGTGTCCGTCTTCTGGGAGGGTCTGTCCGGCCATATTAAAGATGAACTCGCCGGTCGGGACATTCCTACCACTCTCGACGACTTAATTACACTTGCCACCCGGATTGACATCCGGTTCCAGGAGCGCACCAAAGAGGTCACTCGTGAGAGGAGGTTTCCACGCCTTGCCCCTACCTTCCAGAGACCCATCACTTCCTCTGTTACTCCTCCGGCGCACTCACCCGAGCCTATGCAGGTCGACCAGACCAAGATGGTCAAGACCCGTCAAGAATTACGCCGTGCCGAGGGGATCTGCTTCTACTGTGGCAGTAAGGAGCACCGGATCCGTTCCTGCCTGGAGAGGTCGGGAAACACCTGTGTCTAGGATTGCTCAGAGAGGTCACCCTAGACAGAAATAAAACCTCTCCATCTCTAATTCTGTCGGACTCTATCATCTG
Organism: Phyllobates terribilis; assembly: GCF_046119375.1. Classification (NCBI taxonomy): domain Eukaryota; kingdom Metazoa; phylum Chordata; class Amphibia; order Anura; family Dendrobatidae; genus Phyllobates; species Phyllobates terribilis. The sequence continues at coordinate 94,240,917 of NW_027362763.1, read as the reverse complement.
CGGGGAGAACCGTTATTTTGAACTGGCTCAACTTGACTCTGGAGCTGCCGGAAATCTCATTTCTCAGTCCCTGGTAGAGAAATACCGCATTCCCACCAAACCTCTGGCTGTACCCTTATCTGTCGCCGCCGTGGATGGGGGCCTCTTACCACATCCCATCCAACTCATCACCGAATCCATAACTCTGCAGGTGGGAATGCTGCACTCTGAGAGCATCTTCTTCCATGTTCTGCCTGGACTCTCTCACGCCCTCTTGCTAAGCCTACCTTGGCTCCAGAGACACGCACCCGTGCTTGATTGGCAGACCGGAGAAGTTCTTCGCTGGGGACAGGACTGCCATAAGTCTTGTTTAGTTCCCGTTCATCCTGCTCGTCCTTCTCCTACCCCAGCCAATCTACCCGGCCTACCGGTTCCCTATTGGTCTTTTGCGGACGTCTTTAATAAAAGAGAAGCAGAGAAATTACTCCCTCATAGACCATACGACTGCCCAATTGACCTGATGCCTGGCGCTACTTCTCCCCATGGGCGTATTTACCCTTTGTCCGCTGCTGAGACCCAGTCCATGTCTGAATATATTGAGGAGAACCTGGCCCGGGGATTTATCCGGAAATCTACCTCCCCGGCGGGAGCAGGCTTCTTCTTCGTCAAAAAGAAGGAAGGATCACTCCGTCCCTGTATAGACTATAGAGGCCTTAACCAGATCACAGTGAAGAATAAATACCCCCTTCCGCTCATTCCTGAATTATTTGACCGTCTGAGGGAGGCTATAATCTTCACCAAGCTGGACCTCCGTGGGGCGTATAATCTGGTCCGTATCCGTCAGGGGGATGAATGGAAAACGGCATTCAACACCCGGGACGGCCACTATGAATATCTTGTAATGCCCTTCGGTCTCTGTAACGCTCCCGCCTTCTTTCAAGAGTTGGTCAATGACATCTTCCTGCGTGGTGGTGTACCTGGACGACATCTTGGTCTTCTCTCCGGATCTTCTCTCTCACCGGAGGGACGTTCGTCAGGTCCTGCTCAGGCTCAGGTTGAACCACCTCTACGCTAAATATGAGAAGTGCCACTTTGAGCAGACCTTGCTTCCGTTTCTGGGCTACATAATCTCTCAGACCGGCCTACAAATGGACCCTGAGAAACTGTCTGCCATCCAGAAGTGGCCCCGACCAGAGGGGTTGAAGGCTATTCAGCGGTTCCTGGGCTTTGCAAACTACTACCGCCTCTTCATTCCGCACTTCTCTTCCAGGACTGCCCCTATCTCGGCGCTCACCCGTAAGGGCGCTAATCCCAGAGAATGGCCGCCCGAAGCAGAGGAGGCCTTCCTTTCCTTAAAATGAGCTTTTTCCTCCACCCCTGTGCTGCATCGTCCGGACGGCAACAAACAATTCTTTTTAGAAGTCGACGATTCCTCCTCCGGAGCCGGAGCAGTACTTACCCAAAAGTCGTCTTCCGGAAGAATGGTAACTTGCGGCTTCTTCTCCAAACTCTTCTCCTCTTCTGAGCGCAATTATTCTATAGGAGACCGAGAATTGTTGGCCATTAAGCTGGCACTGGAGGAGTGGCGTTACCTGCTCGAGGGGGCTCTTCACCCGGTAATTATTTACACGGACCACAAGAACTTGGCTTACCTCCAGAGTGCCCAGAGACTTAACCCGCGCCAACCCCGGTGGTCCTTGTTCTTCGCCCGCTTTAATTTCATTCTTCATTTTCACCCGGCTGACAAAAACATCAAAGCTGATGCCTTATCCCGATCCTTTTTGGTCTCTGATCTTGAGGAGGAGCCTAAACACATCATCGACCCCGCCAAAGTAATGCAGGTGGCCCCCGTGAATCTAAATCGTCTTTCACCCGGTAAGACGTTCGTAACTGTTCCTGATCGTGAGAAGGTTCTACACTGGGGACACTCATCCAAGCTAGCTGGCCACGCTGGTCAGAAAAAGACCCTCCAGCTTATTACCCGGCATTACTGGTGGCCTACCCTGCACAAGGACGTAATAGACTTTGTTTCAGCCTGTGTGTCCTGCGCCCGCAACAAGGTTCCGAGACATCTGCCAGCCGGCCGTCTCCTTCCTGTTCCTGTACCTGCTGCCCCGTGGCAGCATATAGCTATGGACTTTATAACGGACCTCCCTGTCTCTGCCGGTTGTACGGTCATATGGGTGGTCGCTGACCGCTTTTCCAAAATGGCTCACTTTATTCCCCTGTCGGGTCTCCCATCTGCATCAGAGTTAGCTAAAGACTTTATCCATCATGTCTTCCGTCGTCATGGTCTTCCTCTCCACATCGTATCCGACCGAGGGGTTCAGTTCACCTCTCGTTTTTGGCGAGCCATGTGTAAACTGCTGGGTGTCACCTTGGACTATTCTTCTGCTTATCACCCACAGTCCAATGGCCAAGTAGAACGGATCAACCAAGTTTTAACCAGTTACCTCCGGCACTTTGTTAATGCTCACCATTCCGACTGGGTGGATCTTTTACTGTGGGCCGAATTTTCTTACAATAATCATGAGAGCGAATCTTCCTCCAAATCACCTTTTTTTGTAGTCTTCGGTCAGCATCCTCGGATCTCGTTTCCCGTCTCCGCCTCAGTGGACAATCCGGCTGCGGAATCTCTCGTTAACGAATTTTCCTCCATTTGGGAAAGTACCAGATCCACACTTCTTCAGTCATCCGAGCGGATGAAAAAACAGGCTGACAAGAAACGTCTGGATCCACCACAATTCCATCCTGGAGATAAGTTCTGGCTCTCGTCCAAATATGTCCGGCTCAAGATTCCTTCCTACAAGTTAGGGCCTCGGTTCATCGGACCACTGGAAGTTATCAAACAAATCAACCCGGTGGCCTATAAATTGAAACTCCCGGCCAATTTGCGGATTTCTAACTCCTTCCATGTATCTCTACTCAAACCCGTGATACTTAACTCTTTTTCCAAGTCTACAGGTACGCCTCCTGCTCCGGTTTCCGCTGAAAACAAGTTTGAGGTAGTGAACATTCTGGCCACCAAAAGGGTAAGAGGAAGGACCTTTTTTCTAGTGGATTGGAAGGGGTTTGATCCTGAGGAGAGAACATGGGAGCCCCGGGCGAACATCCATGCCCCGCTCATCCTTGATAAATTTCTGTCTGGCCTAAAAAAGGGGGAGCCTAAAGGGGGGGTACTGTAGCGTCGGCATCCCTGCCTCCTCACCTCTCCGCTCCCCTCACCTCTCCGCTCCGTGCCCGGCGTCTTCCTCCCGCTCTGCTGGCAGCGCGCGCTGCTTCCCGGCTTCTGTGCTTAGGGCGCGCGCGCGCTCCCCCTCTCTTACAGGGGCGGCGCGAGCTGTCCTAAGGAGTCCCCGGCCAATGGCCGGAGGACCTCACCATATATAAGGCACCTCCTCCGAAATGGAGGTGCCCGAGCAATGTTGTTGCAAAGCCTTTCAACTCTGCTTCAGCCCTCAGGTCCCATTACCAGTTACCTGCCAGTCACCTGTCAGATTCCTGCTTGATACCTGCCTGATACCTGCCTGATACCTGCCTGATATCTGCTTACCTGCTTGCTATCCTGTGGCCCGACAGTCTGCCTACCAGCACCTGCCAGTCTGTCTATGGATCAGTCCGCCTGCGGACCAGGAAGTACCTGCCAGATACCTGCCTGATACCTGCCTGCCTGTCCAGAGACTCTTACCCGCTCACCTGGGAGCACTCACCTGCTACCTGCCTGCTAGCCTATCTAGAGACTCTTTCCCTGCTGTCACTTCCCGTGACCACTAGTGTTGAGCCACCACCGTAGTGTTCAAGTTCGGTTCGGTTCGCCGAACTGTTCGTCGAACTGTTCGTCGAACACCTTCGGACACCGTTAAAACCAATGGCAGGCAAACAAAAACACATAGAAACACATAGAAAACACCTTCAAAGGTGTCCAAAAGCTGACAAACTGCTCAGAAGACACAACTAACACATGGAAAAGTGACAAGTACATATAGTCATGCGAAAAGAAAAGAGGTGGAGGAGTAAAAGGAGGGGGAGACACAGATATAGGCATGTCATGCCCTTCTAAAATCCAAAAAGTGAGAAGCCGACACGGCCAGTCCGCTCCTGCCCGTGCCACCTCCGTGTCGCCGGGTTTGTGCCAGAGCCGCGGTGAACCCTGACGGCCAGCCCCCCTCTCCCAATACTGGTGCCTGTCCGCTGGTGGGTCGAGCGTGCCCCCCTGTGGTGGAGGCAGCTCTAAGCTTTTTAATTTAAATTGTCTCTCTAATTTGAATGAATACACTTTAAATCCATTTACAAGGATCTATTGGAGGGCAAGTCTCATGCCAGCAGCCGCGTAATTCCAGCTCCAGTAGCGTCCACTAAAGCTGCTGCAGTTAAAAAGCTTTTATAAGGATCGAGCTCAGCTGTCCACCGCAAGGCATCCTACTGCCAGTCCCAGCCCCTATGCCTTGGGATGCCTCCTGATGTTCTTCACTGAGTATCCCGTGGTCCCGAAGCATTTCCTTTGAAAAAATTAAGTGTCCAAACTACAGGTGGTGTAGCTTGCTTAACAGCCGGGATAAACCGGTGACTAGCAGACACTGCTACTAGGCACAAAGTATTTCCTGGGCTAGATGCAGTTAAAAATTTGTAATTAGATACTCTCGTTGGATGCTGAGAAAGCATTCCATAGAGTCTCCTGGCACGCCATATATGATTCTCTTAAAAAGTTTGGGGTAGGGGTCTAGGGGACCCTTTTATAGCCAAAATCACGGCCCTGTATCGCAATATGTCACCTAGGCTGAAGATAAATGGAACTGTAGCACCCTGAGGGCTCGGTTGCTACAGAGGTATTGCACCTCACCCAGAGGTGTGATATCTCACTCTCAGGTAAGGATGGAGTGTGGATCAGGACCCGACACCTGCATGCATTACCCAACATTGCCGTGGGGCAGGGCGACCAATATGCCCCTGAGATGGGCACGACAGTCCCTGTCCCTGGCTGGAGTGGGGGGAGGGAACACTGAGGAAGGGGAACCCTGTAGTGCAGGAGCAGGGAGGAAGCAGTTCCTGGGTGCATTGAGAAGGGAGTATAAAAGGTGGGCACCATCTTAGTTCAGTGCAGAGAAGTCTGAGCAGAAGTGACAGGGAGCAGGGGCTCTGCATGAGCTCTGCTCCGGAGGCGGGCCTAGTAACAGAGGCCCAGGCCTGGAAGAGGGAGAAGGAAGGAAGAGGAGTGGAGAAGGCTCCAGGAACGAGGAACGAAGGGATCCCATTGGTGCGGACGGGCTAGTCGCCACCGCACGCCCGAATCCACCTGCGTGGAGGGGTCAGGCCAAAGGGGGAGACCGGTCCCCGAAACTAGTGGAGGCAGGAAACGACCCTCAGCTAGAAACCGGAGGCTGTGACATTTTATGTGGCGCAGCCCCTCGCTACACCCGCTAGGAAGGCACCACATAGGGTCAGGGAAACTGGCGCCAAGTTTACCAAGAGGAGGCCCGAGGCAGCCGGACAGAAGGGTTGGTAAGAAAGGCCAGACAAAGGACACACAAAGGGCGTCCTGTGAAGCGCTCCAAAGTTATCTGGGAGTTGTCTGAGCCCCTCACCTGGTGAGCACAGTACGACGTGGGCAGCCGTTACCTGCAGACGTGGTCTGGATAATAAGAACTGTGAGTAAAGGCCCTGGACTGCATCACTGACTCCGTGTCGTTACTGCTGCTGCCCTGCACCATCACCCCCATCCTCCGCATACACTGCCCTGAGGCTATACTCCTCCCGTGGGGAGTTATGCTACGCTCTGCTGCACCCACAACACCAGCCTCAGCGGTCTGCCCTGCAGCGGCGGTTCACTCTGACCGCAATCCACGGGTGGCGTGGTCGGACATTTAAACATCAAAACCACATAAATAGTTCCGCCACTGGTTTGACCGCCCTGAGCCACGGAACCGGGTCGCCACCACGGAGACTGCAACCACCAGCATCCACCAAAAAGGGTCCGGCTCCAGGTGTCCCAAGGCCCAGGGGGTGCATCAGAACATTTTCATCACCTTTCACAATCACCTATGGGGCAAGGCAGGGATGTCCTCTGTCCCCTCTCTTATACATCCTAGTGATGGAGCACCTGCTCTCATCAATTCGCCATAACCCCAATATTAGGTGGATTGAGGTGGGAGGCACCGAGTACAAGTGCTCTCTATTTGCTGATGATGTCCTAGTATATATCACTCAATCACATATATCCATCCATGCTGTTATGGCTGAAATAGATCACTTTGTTACATGGTCAAATTTTAAAATCAATGCAGCGAAGTCTGAGGCCCTCGATGTCTCCCTCCCCAAATCCATACAGGATTCCATCCAGTCCAACTTTCCCTTTGCCTGGCCCTCACAGGGTATCAAATACTTAGGAATTCCTATTTATAGAGACCTTTCCCATCTATGTTATCTTAATTTTGGGCCCTTTATTGAACAACTCCATACAGACCACGGTTGGCAAGTTAGAACTGTAAGGTTCACTACGTGAACCACTGGTGTTTTGTGGAAAAGCACATGTACACTGTGTTCCAAATTATTATGCAAAAAGTGTTTAGGAGTGATAAGGGAAGAATTTGTTTGTTTGTCAGTTAAACTCATTGATGGTGATGTGTGTCAGGGCTCTTTATATCACTGTAAGCAATTGCAGACACCTGTGCTAATTAGTTTGGCAGGTGTGTCCAATGAAAGGCAAGACTACTTAAGAAGGCTGTCCCACATTATTAAGCAGCCTACATTTTCTGCCAAAATGGGAAAGAAAAAGGATGTGTCGGCTGCTGAGAAGCAACAAATTGTGGAGTGTTTAGGTCAAGGCATGACTACAATCAACATTGTGCGATGATCAGGATGAAGCGTCTTGGCAATCAAGAAGTATGTAGCTGATTCACAGTACACACGTGTGCGTGCTGATAAGGGCAAATTGAGGACTCTTTCCTACAGGCAATTACGTCAGGTTAAAAGAGTAGCGGCAAAAAAGCCTTGTCATAGCAGCAGACAAGTTTTTGAAGCTGCTGGTGCCTCCAATGTCCCCCGAACAACAAGATGCAGGGTCCTTCAGAGGTTTGCAGCTGTGCATACGCCATCCTGTCGACCTCCTCTATCCACTTCACACAAGCAGAAACGGCTCCAGTGGGCCAAACATTACATGAAGACTGATTTCAAAACTGTTTTGTTCACGGATGAGTGCAGTGCAACGCTCGATGGTCCAGATGGATGGAGTGGAGGATGGCTGTTGATGGACCCTGCACGCAAACACGGCTACAACGCCAACAAGGAGGAGGTGGAGTAATGTTTTGGGCTGGAATCATGGGGAGAGAGATTGTCGGCCCCTTTAGGATCCTTGAAGGGGTAAAGATGAACTCCATAATGTATGTGGAGTTTCTCAAACAGCACTTCCTGCCATGGTTCAAGAAGAAGAACCGTGTATTTCACAGCAAGATCATTTTTATGCATGATAATGCACCATCTCATGCTGCACATAAAACATCTGCATCTCTGGCTGATATGGGCATAAAAGGGGACAAACTTATGGTGTGACCCCCATGCTCCCCTGACCTCTACCCCATTCAGAACCTCTGGAGCATCATCAAAAGGAGTGTCTATGATAGCGGGAGGCAATTCACATCTAAGCAACAGCTCTGGGAGGGTATTCTGTCCTCATGCAAAACAATTGAAGCAGAAACCATCCAAAACCTGACAAATTCAATGGACGAGAGAGTTCAGAAGCTCCTTTCGAACAAGGGGTCCTATGTGAAAATGTAACATCACCTAGAATAAAGTTTTGAGTTGAAAACTGTTTGATTTCAGTTTCTAATAACCTGCTAATGCTTATAATTTCAAAAATGACCATTTTTTTGGTCTTTATTAAAATGAAAAGGTTGATCGAAAAGTTTGGGGGATCTAAGAGTGTGGCAACCCAATAGTCAGGATTACTTCGAATTCTGACAATATGAGGGTCATGTTGCAGGTAGTGCAGCAAGAAGGCACTTATGTGTCTTGCGCATCTCGGAGCCCCAAAATTATTTTCCGGGCTAGATGCAGCTAAAAATTATTATTAATTTTAAATCTGGTGGAGCTTAGTATAGATGGCCTAATAGAATCAGTGCTGCACACTGCTACAAAGCCCAAATTATTTTCCAGCCAAGGTACAGATAAACATGATTAGTAATTTTAAATCTGGTGGAGCTTAGTATAGATGGCCTAATAGAATCAGTACTGCACACTGCTACAAAGCCCAAATTATTTTCCAGCCAAGATACAGATAAACATGGTTAGTAATTTTAAATCTGGTGGAGCTTATTATAGATGGCCTAATAGAATCAGTGCTGCACACTGCTACAAAGCCCAAATTATTTTCCAGCCAAGATACAGATAAACATGATTAGTAATTTGAAAGCTTAAAACGGTTGGTGAGGTGATTTTAACCAATCATCAAGCTTTTACTCTCCCCAGGATGACAGAGGGGTAGAAAAGTCATTTCGGATCCATGATTTGTTCATCTTTATGAACGTGAGTCTGTCTACATTATCAGTGGAGAGCCGCGTGCGCTTATCTGTCAGCACACCACCAGCAGCGCTGAACACACGTTCAGACAGAACGCTGGCTGCGGGGAATGACAAGATCTCCAAGGCGTAAGTGGCTAGCTCCGGCCATTTATCCAGATTGGAAGCCCAAAAAGAGCAAGGGTCCAGTGACACAGTCATGGCTTCAATGTTTACTTGGAGATACTCCTGTACCATCGTCTCTAGGCGTTGACTATGTGTCAGACTTCTTGTCTCCTGTGGCCTTGCAAAGGATGGGCTAAAAAAGTGGTGAAATGATTCCGCAAAATTGATATTACCAGCAGATACTGTGGTTCTGTTACGGTTTGAGTGCTGAACACTCGACGGTCCCACGGTTGGCAAGTTGGAACTGTGAGATTCACTATGTGCACCACTGGTGTTTTGTGGAAAAGCACATGTAAGATTCTGCAACAGTCTCTGCTGATACTCCTGCATGCGTGCATCCCTTTCTATGGCAGGAATAATTTCTGCAAATTTACTTTTGTACCGGGGATCTAACAGTGTGGCAACCCAGTAGTCAGGATTATTTCTAATTCTCACAATTCGAGGGTCATGTTGCAGGTAGTGCAGCAAGAAGGCACTCGTGTGTTGCGCATCCAGGAGCACCAAGTCCCTGTTGTGTTGGTGGCGAGGTAACAATCATGCTTCCTTCCTCTGTCCTCTCCCCCCAACCTCACACAACAGAAATGTGATCAAGGTCTCCCTCATCTGATCAGTCTTCCATCAGTTCGTCCTCCACTTCTTCCTGGGCTCCTGCACCTTCCTCACTAGTTTGGCTGCTACCATGCGCCCTGGTAAAACCATCTCCCCCACCCTCACATGCCTGCCGCCTTGGTTCTGCCGACCGTCTGGACCTTGCAGATGTTAGCCCTTCCGCATACAACTCCTCCTCCTCTACTTCCTCCACCTCCTCTTGTGCCACCACCTGACTCCGAATTCTGTTTAACATGTGCTCCAGCATGTAAATCACCGGAATAGTCATGCTGATAATGGCATCGTCAGCACTAAACATCTTCGTCGCCATTTCAAAACTGTGCAGAAGGGTGCATAGGTCCCTGATCTGAGACCACTCCTCCAGCGTGATTTGCCCCACCTCTGGATCTCGTTGGCCCAGGCTATACGTCAGAACGTATTGCACCAGAGCTTGTCGGTGCTGCCACAGTCGCTGCAACATGTGCAGAGTTGAATTCCACCGGGTAGGCACATCGCATTTTAGCCGGTGATGTGGCAGGCCCAACGACTTCTGTAGAGATGTAAGTCGCTGAGCTGCGGGATGCGAATGGCGGAAGTGAGCACACAGCGACCGTGCCCTCTGCAGAAGGCCATCTAGTCCGGGATAGTGGGCTAAAAATTGCTGGACAACCAGGTTCAACACGTGAGCCATACAAGGCACGTGTGTGACATTGCCCCGGCGAAGGGCCGCACCCAGGTTTGCAGCATTGTCGCACACGGCCTTCCCTGGTTTCAGGTCCAGTGGAGACAACCATTCATGAAATTGGTTCTCCAGAGCTGACCACAACTCCTCAGCTGTGTGACTCACATTTCCCAGACATTTCAAAGTAAAAACCGCCTGATGACGTTGAGCCCTACTGCCAGCATAGTAAGGAGGTGTGCAGGATCCCTTCAGCGCAGTTAGAAAGCTTGTGGCATGACCAGACAGGCTTTGGGTGCAGGTGGAGGACCGAGAGGAGGTTGAGGAGGCAGAAGCAGTGGAGGAACTTTGAGATAAAGAGGATTGACGCACAACTCGTGGGGACGGCAAGACTTGGACAGCAGCCCCTTGTCCTGCTGTCACCATAGTTACCCAGTGCCCAGTCAGCGACATGTAACGCCCCTGTCCATGCCTACTCGTCCAAGTGTCTGTGGTGAAATGCACCCTGTCACACACAGAGTTTCTCAAAGAAGCGGTGATGTTGTGTGCGACATGCTGGTGGAGCGCAGGCACACCTTTCTTTGAGAAGTAGTGCCGACTGGGCATCAGGTACTGGGGCACTGCGACGGACATAAGGTCTCGAAAATCCTCTGTGTCCACCAGGCGGAAAGGCAGCATTTCTGTAGCCAAGAGCTTGCAGATGGTGAAATTCAACCTCTTAGCTTTCTCATGGCTAGGAGGAAATGGTCTTTTACTTGTCCACATCTGAGGGACCGAGGGCTGGCTATTGTGCTTAGACGGGGTTGATAAGGGTGTCCCCGGCAAACTGCCGGTCTGTGAGGAAGATGCAGGCGGACATGTTAGGTTGCCTTGATCCAAAGGTGGTGCTATCGATGTCGGACAGCGCTCAACACCAGCTGGTGTTACCACCTCCAAAGAAAATGATGACCTGCCAATCACGCTGGCTGTTGCGGGTAAAGAGGTGGCAGGTCTGCGCCCCAAAACAGGTGTGACTGCTGTCCCCCCAGTCACAGAGGATGAAGAGGCCACGGATGCACAAGATATGGCAGACGGTGGTTGGCCCGGCCGGCTAGGCCGCATTGTAGCACAGTGAGCTTCCCACTGCAACTTATGCTTCATGTCCATGTGCCGGTTCATGCATGAAGTACTCAAACTATGTATTTTTTGGCCTCTATTTAGCTTTTGCTGACAAATGTTACAGATAACACGAGTTGGGTCATCTTTATCGATCTGAAAAAATGCCCAGGCTTTGCAAGGCTTAGCACCCATGCGACCTGAAGAGCCACCACGACTTGTGGTGAGAGGCAGAGTTGTGTTTGAGGATGCAGTTGTTGACGTGCTTCCAGTACTACGTCTCTGTCCAGGAAGGCGCAACCTGACCTCGTCGTCACTAGCATCCTCCTCCACCTCCTCTGCTGACCTCATCTCTTGGCTGACTGTGGGTTGACAGTAAGTGGGATCTCCAACCTCATCATCATCACCCTGTGCGTTGTCACACCCGTCGTCCTCAGAGCCAACCTGTTCCTGCCCTGACAAAAAACTAAAGTTGTCGCTCCAATCAGGTATTTGAGTCTCATCATCGTCTTCCTCATTGTCTCCACCAACAGGAGTTACAGTTTGGGAATGAGGGTCTACATTATGGTCAGAACCTTCTGCGTCTGATCCTGGATCTGACTCATAAAGATTCTGGCAACAGTGCAGATCATTTCCTTGTCTGGATTCACAGAAGCGCTGGAGTCGACATCTGATTCCCAGGCTATAGTATGAGTAAACAGCTCTGCAGACTCAACCATCTGTTCTACCTCATACTCAGACGGGCAGCTGGAGATTTGGGAGCTGTGAGGAAGCAAGTGCGATTGGGGTGACACCTTTGAGGACTGGAGTATTTGTGATGTTGAAGTTGATGTGGAGGAGAGCCCACTTAAAGGAACACTTGATATCCGTTGAAGCACCTGCTGTTTTTGTGCCTCATCTGGAATTTGTAGCGATTGGCGTGGCCGTAAGAAAGGGATCTTATCACATTGTCCGCTAAAAGAAGTAGACATTTTAGTTTGGCTGGAAGATGGTCTTTCTTCTGCAGATGTTACTGTTGCTTTAACACTTACCCAATGGATTCAACCTTTTTTCCCCTTCCCAACATGCCTATTCCCCTTTCCACCAGCAGCAGGCCTTTTTCCACTCATTTTGGTGGTTAACTAATTCACAACTCTGGAGTTGTTTGCACAAAAAAACAATGGATGGGAACCGAGCAGAGCTGAGTGGCCAAACTGTGGTATTAGGCCAAAACTATTGGCTGGGTTAGATGCAGAAAAAAATTATATTCAATTTGCAACCTGATGGAGGTCAGTATAGATGGACTAATAGAACAAGTCCCACACACAGCTAGAAGCCCAAATATTTTTTCAGAGGTAGATGCAGAAAAAAAATTGTATTCAGTTTGCAACCTGATGGAGGTCAGTATAGATGGACTAATAGAACAAGTCCCACACACTGCTAGAAGGCCAAATATTTTTTCAGAGCTAGATGCAGATAAAAATTATTTTATTTTGCAACCTGATAGAGGTCAGTATAGATGGACTAGTAGAGAAAGTCCCACACACTGCTAGAAGCCCAAATATTTTTTCAGAGGTAGATGCAGATAAAAATTATTTTTAATTTGCAACCTGATGGAGGTCAGTATAGATGGACTAATAGAGAAAGTCCCACACACTGATAGAAGGCCAAATATTTTTTCAGAGCTAGATGCAGACAAAAAATTATTTTGAATTTGCAACCTGATGGAGGTCAGTATAGGTGGACTGTAGCATCGGCATCCCTGCCCCGTTCTAGGCAGAGACGCCGTCCCTCTCACCTCCCCGCTCCTGGCGCGGTGTCCTCCAGCGCTTCTCCTCCCGCTGCTTCCGGCACGCGCTCCCCCTCTCCAATTGCCGGAGGACCTCCCATATAAAAGGCACCTCCTCCAAAATGGAGGTGCCCGAGCAATGTTGTAGCACTGTTCACTACTCTGCTTCAGCCCTCAGGTCCCGTTGCCCGTTACCTGCCAGATACCTGCCAGATTCCTGCCAGTCTGCTGTCTAATTCCTGCCTGATATCCTGCTACCTGCCTGCTAGCCTGAGGTCCAACGGTCTGCCTTCCAACTTCTGTCAGTCTGTCTAAGGACCAGCTTGCCCGCTCACCTGGGAGCGCACATCTTCTACCTGCCTGCTTGCCTGAGGTCCGACGGTCTGCCTTCCAACTCCTGTCAGTCTGTCTAAGGACCAGCTTGCCCGCTCACCTGGGAGCGCTCTTCTGCTGCCTGTCTGCTAGCCTACCAGGAGGCTCTGCCGTCACGTGCTGTGACCATCCGCCTGTCCAGAGGCTCCTGCCCGCTCACCTGGGAGCGCTCATCTGCTACCTGTCTGTTGGTCTTCCTGGAGGCTCCGCCGTCACATGCTGTGACCACCCGATTATCCAGAGACTCTCGCCTGCTCACCTGGGAGCTCACGTCTATCATCTGCCGCCACAGGTCGTACCAACCCTTTACCCAGAGACTGCCCGGTCACTTGCCGTGACCTCCTGCCCGTTCTTTCAGAGACTGTCCCAGTCACCTGCTGTGACTGCCTGCCCGTCTACCCTGGTCGCCACCCGCTCCCTTACAAGGACCGCCCCCTTGTATAGTAGCTCAGAGGTTCCGCCTCCCAGACCCGTTACAGTTTGCTCGGGCCATGGAACCCGGTGGCACCCAAGCTCCCTCGCTCTCGGACCTGTGTCATGAACTGTCCCGTCAGAGGTCCCAACAGGAGTCCATCCTGGGTCACCTGCGGAATGTCAATTCTCACCTGGACACTCTGACTGCTCTGCCTGCAACCACCGCCAGTGCCATGACTCGCAATCCGGCAGCTCCACTGCCCACTAATAACGTGGTATCCTACCCCGGACCCCGGCTTTCTGCACCTCCTCGTTTCGGAGGCGACTCCGCCCAGGCTCGGGGCTTCATAAATCAGTGCACCCTGCACTTTGAACTCCTGTCTCACCAGTTTAACTCCGACCGGGCCAAAATTGCCTTCATCATGTCCCATCTCACCGGAGAGGCCCTAGCCTGGCTAAATCCTCTATGGGAGAGAGGAGACCCCCTGGTGTCCGACTTGCCTGCCTTTCTCACGGCTTTCCGGAAAGTCTTCGACGAACCCGGACGGAAGACCTCATCCGCATCATCTCTGCTACGCCTCCGTCAGGGAAGTCTCTCCGTGGGCCAATATGCCATACGGTTCCGTACCCTTGCCTCGGAGCTGGCCTGGGATAATGACGCTCTGGTTTCCGTCTTCTGGGAGGGTCTGTCCGGCCGTATTAAAGATGAACTTGCCGGTCGGGACATTCCTACCACTCTCGATGACCTAATAACTCTTGCCACCCGGATTGACCTGCGGTTCCAGGAGCGTGCCAAAGAGGTCACCCGTGAGAGGAGGTTTCCACGTCTAGCTCCTACTTTTCAGAAACCCGTCACTCCCTCCGTCTCTCCTCAGCTACACTCTGCTGAGCCTATGCAGGTCGTCCAGACCAAGATGGTCGGTTCTCGCCAAGAATCTCGCCAAGCCGAGGGAAGCTGTTTCTATTGTGGCAGTATGAAGCACTTCATCCGTTCCTGCCCGGAAAAGCCTGGAAACGCCAGTGTCTAGGACCACTCGGAGAGGTCGTCCTAGACAAAAGTAAGCCCTCTCCGTCTCTGACCTTACCGGTCTCTATTGCTTGGGGAGAAAATCGTCTCTTTGAACTCGCCCATCTGGATTCTGGAGCTGCTGGAAACCTCATCTCCCAGTCTCTGGTAGAGAGATACCATATTCCCACCAAGTCCCTGGCTGAACCATTGTCAGTCGCCTCCGTGGATGGAAGACTTCTCTCGGAGACCATCCTGCTCGTCACCGAACCCATAACCCTGCAGGTGGGAATGCTGCACTCTGAGGAGTTCTCATTCCATGTGCTGTCCGGACTTTCTCACTCCCTGTTGCTAGGTCTACCTTGGCTCCAGACACATGAACCCGTATTGAACTGGCGGTCCGGTGAAGTACTGCGATGGGGTCCTGACTGCCATAGGACCTGCCTGGTCCCGGTCCGTCCACTTCGCCCTCAGCCTACTCCAGCTAACTTACCTGGTCTCCCTGCTCCCTACTGGCCCTATGCGGACGTCTTCGGTAAGAAGGAAGCTGAGACGTTGCCACCCCATAGGCCATACGATTGCCCGATTGACCTGGTACCTGGCACCACTCCTCCCCGTGGGCGTATCTACCCGTTGTCTGCAGCCGAGACCCGAGCCATGTCTGAGTACATTGAAGAGAATCTGGCTAGGGGATTTATCCGAAAATCTACCTCCCCGGCTGGAGCCGGATTCTTCTTTGTCAAAAAGAAAGACGGCTCGCTACGTCCCTGTATTGACTACAGAGGACTCAATCTCATCACGGTAAAAAACAAATATCCCCTGCCACTCATCTCCGAATTGTTTGACCGTCTCAAGGGCGCCAGGATCTTCTCCAAGCTGGATCTACGAGGAGCGTATAATCTGGTCCGTATCCGTCAAGGAGACGAGTGGAAGACGGCATTCAATACCCGGGACGGTCACTACGAGTACCTTGTGATGCCCTTCGGTCTCTGTAATGCTCCCGCGGTCTTTCAGGAACTAGTCAACGACATCTTCCGTGACCTCCTGTACTCCTGCGTAGTGGTATACCTGGACGATATCTTGGTCTTCTCTCCGGATCTCCCCACACACCGGAGGGATGTTCGTCAGGTCCTGCTTAGGCTTTGGCAGAACCACCTTTACGCCAAATACGAGAAGTGCCTCTTCGATCAGACCTCCCTTCCGTTCTTGGGCTATGTCATCTCCCAAACAGGTCTGCAAATGGATCCCGAGAAGCTCTCTTCCGTTCTAAAATGGCCTCGTCCTGAAGGTTTGAAGGCGATACAGCGATTCCTGGGCTTCGCTAATTATTATCGTCTTTTCATCCCACACTTCTCGTCTCGGACTGCTCCCATATCTGCACTTACCCGTAAGGGGGCTAACCCCAGGACATGGTCGCCTGAAGCCGAGGAGGCCTTCCTTTCCCTCAAGAAAGCCTTCGCCTCTGCTCCTGTCCTGCACCGTCCGGACTGTAATAAACAATTCTACCTGGAGGTTGATGCCTCCTCCTCCGGAGCCGGAGCGGTGCTCACCCAGAAGTCTTCTACCGGGAGAATGGTAACGTGCGGCTTCTTCTCCAAAATCTTCTCCTCGTCGGAGCGCAACTACTCCATTGGAGACCGGGAATTGCTAGCCATCAAATTGGCACTGGGAGAGTGGCGCTATCTGCTTGAAGGGGCTCTCTACCCGGTAATTATCTACACGGATCACAAAAACCTGGCATATCTCCAAAATGCCCAGAGACTCAATCCTCGCCAGGCCCGGTGGTCGTTGTTTTTTGCCCGCTTCGACTTCATTCTTCATTTCCGTCCGGCGGACAAGAACGTCAAAGCTGATGCCTTGTCCCGGTCCTTCCTGTCCTCCGATCAAGAGGAGGAACCTACGCACATCATCGACTCCTCCAAGGTGATGAATGTGGCCCCCTTGGATCTGACTCGTCTTCCACCCGGTAAGACGTTCGTAGCTGTGCCAGATCGGGAGAGGGTTCTTCGCTGGGGACATTCTTCTAAACTAGCTGGCCATGCTGGCCAAAAGAAGACCTTCCAACTTATTACCCGGCATTACTGGTGGCCTACCCTGCGTAAGGACGTGGTAGACTTCGTCGCGGCCTGTTCATCCTGTGCCCGTAACAAAGTTCCCCGACATTCACCTGCCGGCCATCTCCTGCCCCTTCCCGTACCTGCTGCTCCTTGGCAACACATCGCTATGGACTTTATCACCGACCTTCCAGTTTCTGCCGGTTGTACTGTCATTTGGGTTGTCGCTGACCGTTTTTCTAAGATGGCCCACTTCATTCCCCTGCCTGGTCTTCCGTCTGCACCCGAGCTGGCTAAAGACTTTATCCGCCACATCTTCCGTCTCCATGGTCTGCCCCTCCACATTGTGTCGGATCGTGGGGTTCAGTTCACCTCTCGCTTCTGGAGAGCCACATGTAAGCTGCTGGACATTACCCTGGATTTCTCCTCCGCTTATCACCCTCAGTCCAATGGTCAAGTGGAGCGGATCAATCAGATCTTGTCCAGCTACCTCCGGCACTTCGTTGATGCTCACCACTCGGACTGGGTGGATCTCCTACCATGGGCCGAGTTCTCTTATAACAACCATGAGAGCGAGTCCTCTTCCAAATCCCCGTTCTTTATAGTCGGTGGCCAACATCCCCGGATTCCACTTCCTGTCTCCGTTTCTGTGGACAACCCTGCTGCGGAGTCTCTTGTCAGCGAATTTTCTACTATTTGGGAGAGCACCAGGTCCGCTCTTCTTCTCTCCTCTGAGCGGATGAAGAGATATGCTGATAAGAGACGTCTGGATCCGCCCCAATTCCGTCCGGGAGACAAGGTTTGGCTCTCATCCAAACATGTGCGGCTCAAAGTACCCTCCTACAAGTTGGGTCCTCGATTCATCGGCCCCTTCGAAGTCCTCAGGCAAATTAACCCTGTGGCCTACAAATTAAAACTCCCGGCCACCCTACGGATCCCCAACTCCTTCCACGTATCTCTCCTCAAACCCGTTGTCTTTAACTTTTTTTCCAAAAATCCAGGTGCCCCTCCTGCTCCGGTTTCCGCTGATGACATCTTTGAGGTAGAGAGTATTCTGGCCTCCAAGAGGGTAAGAGGAAAAACCTTTTTTCTGGTAGATTGGAAGGGGTTTGGTCCTGAGGAGAGAACTTGGGAACCCAGGGAGAACATCAACGCCCCGCTTCTCCTTGAGAAATTTCTTTCTGGCCAAAAAAAGAGGGGGCCTAAAGGGGGGGTACTGTAGCATCGGCGTCTCTGCCCCGTTCTAGGCAGAGACGCCGTCCCTCTCACCTCCCCGCTCCTGGCGCGGCGTCCTCCAGCGCTTCTCCTCCCGCTGCTTCCGGCACGTGCTCCTTCCCCGGCAGTGTGCTTAGGGCGCGCGCTCCCCCTCTCTTAAAGGGACCGCGCGCGCCGTCCTAAGGAGTCCCCGGACAATTGCCGGAGGACCTCCCATATAAAAGGCACCTCCTCCAAAATGGAGGTGCCCGAGCAATGTTGTAGCACTGTTCACTACTCTGCTTCAGCCCTCAGGTCCCGTTGCCAGTTACCTGCCAGATACCTGCCAGATTCCTGCCAGTCTGCTGTCTAATTCCTGCCTGATATCCTGCTACCTGCCTGCTAGCCTGAGGTCCGACGGTCTGCCTTCCAACTTCTGTCAGTCTGTCTAAGGACCAGCTTGCCCGCTCACCTGGGAGCGCACATCTTCTACCTGCCTGCTTGCCTGAGGTCCGACGGTCTGCCTTCCAACTCCTGTCAGTCTGTCTAAGGACCAGCTTGCCCGCTCACCTGGGAGCGCTCTTCTGCTGCCTGTCTTCTAGCCTACCAGGAGGCTCTGCCGTCACGTGCTGTGACCACCCGCCTGTCCAGAGACTCCTGCCCGCTCACCTGGGAGCGCTCATCTGCTACCTGTCTGTTGGTCTTCCTGGAGGCTCCGCCGTCACATGCTGTGACCACCCGATTATCCAGAGACTCTCGCCTGCTCACCTGGGAGCTCACGTCTATCATCTGCCGCCACAGGTCGTACCAACCCTTTACCCAGAGACTGCCCCGGTCACTTGCCGTGACCTCCTGCCCGTTCTTTCAGAGACTGTCCCAGTCACCTGCTGTGACTGCCTGCCCGTCTACCCTGGTCGCCACCCGCTCCCTTACAAGGACCGCCCCCTTGTATAGTAGCTCAGAGGTTCCGCCTCCCAGACCCGTTACATGGACTAATAGAACAAGTCCCACACACTGCTAGAAGGCCAAATATTTTTTCAGAGCTAGATGCAGAAAAAAATTATATTCAGTTTGCAGCCTGATGGAGGTCAGTATAGATGGACTAATAGAACAAGTACCACACACAGCTAGAAGCCCAAATATTTTTTCAGAGCTAGATGCAGACAAAAAATTATTTTGAATTTGCAACGTGATGGAGGTCAGTATAGATGGACTAATAGAACATGTCCCACACACTGCTAGAAGGCCAAATATTTTTTCAGAGCTAGATGCAGATAAAAATTATTTTTAATTTGCAACCTGATGGAGGTCAGTATAGATGGATTAATAGAACAAGTCCCACACACTGCTAGAAGGCCAAATATTTTTTCAGAGCTAGATGCAGAAAAAATTGTATTCAGTTTGCAACCTGATGGAGGTCAGTATAGATGGACTAATAGAGAAAGTCCCACACACTGCTAGAAGCCCAAATATTTTTTCAGAGCTAGATGCAGACAAAAAATTATTTTGAATTTGCAACCTGATGGAGGTCAGTATAGGTGGACTAATAGAACAAGTCCCACACACTGCTAGAAGGCCAAATATTTTTCAGAGATATATGCAGAAAAAAATTATTTTTAATTTGCAACCTGATGGAGGTCAGTATAGATGGACTAATAGAGAAAGTCCCACACACTGCTAGAAGGCCAAATATTTTTTCAGAGCTAGATGCAGATAAAAATTATTTTAATTTGCAACCTGATGGAGGTCAGTATAGATGGACTAATAGAGAAAGTCCCACACACTGCTAGAAGGCCAAATACTTTTTCAGAGCTAGATGTGTAGCGCCCCGAGGGTTCGGCCTCTACAGGGGTATTGCACCTCAGACCAGAGGTGTGATATTCCACTCCCAGGTAAGGATGGAGTATGGACCAGGGCTCAGTTAGCTGCATACAGCACACATACCCCATTTCCGAGGGACAGCTCAACGGTGCTCCCACTAGACAGAAGTGCAGGCACGACCGACTGCCTGGATCCGAGTGCCCCACGGCCAAGGGGGCGAGTCAGCTTTGGCGTAGTCGGCAGGATTTCGTGCCCGCTAACCACGGGTACTGCGCGCCTGAAAAGAGACTGTTTCACTGTACTAAAGATGGCGCCCGCCCCAGAAGAACGAGCGCCATAATGTGCGCGCCAAAAGACCACAGGAGGCCGTCTCCCATCATAGGCCGGGTCCCAGAATGGCGCCAAAGAGGAAGCCGCCCCCGACAACCATGAGCACTGCTGTGGAAATGTCCGTCAACGTGGGGGGGCTGCCCCTAAAGGTGATTGTCAGCAGATGCCCCCAAGACCACCCCCCAGGGGCGGATATGAAAGAAAACTGCGGGGCAGGGGGTGGTCTGGATCAGTCCAGACAGACTGCACCCGGGGATGGATGCCCTCAGCAGCACCAGCCTCCTGGCCCAAAGCCTGCTGCAGGCCGAACCGCTCTGCAGCCTAGCAGAAGTCCTAGCACAGCTCCCCAGAGACCCGGAGCGTGCGCAAGCTGCACTGGAGGACCTGGAGCGGGGGAAATATTTTTTCAGAGCTAGATGCAGACAAAAAATTATTTTGAATTTGCAACGTGATGGAGGTCAATATAGATGGACTAATAGAACAAGTCCCACACACTGCTAGAAGGCCAAATATTTTTTCAGAGCTAGATGCAGAAAAAAATTATATTCAGTTTGCAACCTGATGGAGGTCAGTATAGATGGACTAATAGAACAAGTCCCACACACTGCTAGAAGCCCAAATATTTTTTCAGAGCTAGATGCAGAAAAAAATTATATTCAATTTGCAACCTGATGGAGGTCAGTATAGATGGACTAATAGAGAAAGTCCCACACACTGCTAGGAGGCCAAATATTTTTTCAGAGCTAGATGCAGACAAAAAATTATTTTGATTTTGCAACCTGATGGAGGTCAGTATAGGTGGACTAATAGAACAAGTCCCACACACTGCTAGAAGGCCAAATATTTTTTCAGAGCTAGATGCAGAAAAAAATTATATTCAGTTTGCAACCTGATGGAGGTCAGTATAGATGGACTAATAGAACAAGTCCCACACACAGCTAGAAGCCCAAATATTTTTTCAGAGGTAGATGCAGAAAAAAATTATATTCAGTTTGCAACCTGATGGAGGTCAGTATAGATGGACTAATAGAACAAGTCCCACACACAGCTAGAAGCCCAAATATTTTTATAGAGGTAGATGCAGAAAAAAATATATTCAGTTTTCAACCTGATGGAGGTCAGTATAGATGGACTAATAGAACAAGTCCCACACACTGCTAGAAGGCCAAATATTTTTTCAGAGCTAGATGCAGACAAAATAATTATTTTGAATTTGCAACCTGATGGAGGTCAGTATAGATGGACTAATAGAGAAAGTCCTACACACTGCTAGAAGGCCAAATATTTTTTCAGAGCTAGATGCAGAAAAAAATTATATTCAGTTTGCAACCTGATGGAGGTCAGTATAGATGGACTAATAGAACAAGTCCCACACACAGCTAGAAGCCCAAATATTTTTTCAGAGCTAGATGCAGAAAAAAATTATATTCAGTTTGCAACCTGATGGAGGTCAGTATAGATGGACTAATAGAACAAGTCCCACAAACAGCTAGAAGCCCAAATATTTTTTCAGAGGTAGATGCATAAAAAAATATATTCAGTTTTCAACCTGATGGAGGTCAGTATAGATGGACTAATAGAACAAGTCCCACACACTGCTAGAAGCCCAAATATTTTTTCAGAGCTAGATGCAGAAAAAAATTATATTCAGTTTGCAACCTGATGGAGGTCAGTATAGATGGACTAATAGAACAAGTCCCACACACTGCTAGAAGCCCAAATATTTTTTCAGAGCTAGATGCAGAAAAAAATTATATTCAATTTGCAACCTGATGGACGTCAGTATAGATGGACTAATAGAGAAAGTCCCACACACTGCTAGAAGGCCAAATATTTTTTCAGAGCTACATGCAGATAAAAATTATTTTTAATTTGCAACCTGATGGAGGTCAGTATAGATGGACTAATAGAGAAAGTCCCACACACTGCTAGAAGGCCAAATATTTTTTCAGAGCTAGATGCAGAAAAAAATTATATTCAGTTTGCAACCTGATGGAGGTCAGTATAGATGGACTAATAGAACAAGTCCCACACACAGCTAGAAGCCCAAATATTTTTTCAGAGGTAGATGCAGATAAAAATTATTTTTAATTTGCAACCTGATGGAGGTCAGTATAGATGGACTAATAGAATGATGCTATGCCCAAAAGATTTTACTTCACTAGGTGCAGTAAAAAAATTGGTATTCTATACACAGGTGGTATATCTTGCAACACAGATAGGCTACTCCACTGATTAACACACTCTGCAATAGGCCAAAAAGGATTAGCTTTGCTAGATTCAGCCAAATGCTGTGAAAAAAACTTGCACAGCACTGGCACAGACCTGCCTGGCAAAAACTGATAGGAACTGATGTAACCTAGTCCTGAAAAGGACTGCAATTACAATTAGTCTTTACTCCCACAACCTATCTATTTAAGAGCACAGACCTGCCTGATAAAAGTCATAGGAAATGCTGTAACCTAGTCCTTAAAAGGACTGCAATCACAACTATTCCCTACTCCCAAGCTATCTGTAGATTTGTGCGAAAATTGGCTTGAAATTAACAAGGTATAGCGCACACAGCAACAGCGGTGCGGTCTAACACGCAGCTGCAGCAGTGAGAAAATGGTGGCGACGGGGAAAATGGCTTGGTCTTATAGGGCAAGGACATGTGACATACGCTGCCAATGACACATGCCCTTGCTTGTGGGAAAAAAAGCACTTTGCTCCGTGTGTGCGCTGCTGATAGGTTGACAGATTGCACCTCCCTACTGTAAATGCGGGAAAGAGAAAAAAAAATGGAGATCTTCATTATTCCTGCAGAGATCCATCCCCTGCCCCTCCCCCCGCCCCGCTGTACACTCAAACTGTGTATTAACATTAATTTTCATCATTACTGAGAAAAAATCCAGTTATGATTTTGGTGCACGAACAGTTATCGAACATAACCTCGAACAGCCTAATTTTTCTCAAATCGTTCGTGTTCGCCTAACGGCTCGAACACCGCCCAAAACAGCTCGAATTTGAGATTGGCGAACAGTTCGAGTCGAACAACGCTCATCTCTAGTGAACTCCTGCCCGTCTAGAGACTCTTTCCCTGCTGTCACTTGCCGTGACCACCTGCCCGTCTAGAGACTCTTACCCTGCTGTCACTTGCCGTGACCATCCGCCTGTCAAGAGACTGTCCCCGTCACTTGCCGTGTCTTCCTGCCCTTCTACCCAGAGACTGTCCCTGTCACTTGCCGTGACTACCTGCCCGCCTTCCCTGGGAGCCACCCGCTTCCTTACAAGGACTGCCCCTTTGTATAGTTGCTCTGAGGTTCCACCTCCCAGACCCGTTACAGTGCTGCTGTGTCATGGACAGATTTGCTTGTGTGTTAGGTAGTGTAGGAAGAAAAAACGTACATTACACATATCCATCTTAACCAATCAGTCCTTCTGAGGACTAATCCATCTGCAGAGATATCAGGCAGGCAGGGTGTATAGGCAGGCAGTGTATATAGCAGACTGCAGCGCATATGGCACAAGAGGCTTCATTCCAATTCTGCCTTCTGCTGCTGTTAGATATTTCTATACAAAGGCTAAGGTCTCAGGGTCCAGGAATACTATTCTTTGGATCTTAATTAGAGAAGAGCGTTGTTCGACTCGAACTGTTCGCCAATCTCAAACTCGAGCTGTTTTGGGCGGTGTTCGAGCCGTTCGGCGAACACGAACGATTTGAGAAAAATTCGGCTGTTCGAGGTTATGTTCGATAACTGTAAGTGCACCAAAATCATAACTGGATTTTTTCTCAGTAATGATGAAAATTAATGTTAATACGCAGTTTGAGTGTACAGTGGGGCGGGGGGAGGGGCAGGGGATGGATCTCAGCATAAATAATGTAGATCTCCATTCTTTTTTCCCTTTCCCGCATTTACAGTGGGGAGGTGCAATCTGTCAGCCTATCAGCAGCGCACACACGGAGCGAAGTGCTTTTTTTCACACAAGCAAGGGCATGTGTCATTGGCAGTGTAAGTCACATGTCCTTGACCTATAAGACCAAGCCATTTTCCCCGTCGCCACCATTTTTTCACCGCTGTTGCTGTGTGCGATATACCTTGTTAATTTCAAGCCAATTTTCGCACAAATCTACAGATAGCTTGGGAGTAGGGAATAGCTGTGATTGCAGTCCTTTTAAGGACTAGGTTACAGCATTTCCTACGACTTTTATCAGGCAGGTCTGTGCTCTTAAATAGATAGGTTGTGGGAGTAAAAACTAATTGTAATTGCAGTCCTTTTCAGGACTAAGTTACATCTGTTCCTATCAGTTTTTGCCAGGCAGGTCTGTGCCAGTGCTGTGCAAGTTTTTTTCACAGCATTTGGCTGAATCTAGCAAAGCTAATCCTTTTTGGCCTATTGCAGAGTGTGTTAGTCAGTGGAGTAGCCTATCTGTGTTGCAAGATACACCACCTGTGTATAGAATACCAATTTTTTTACTGTACCTAGTAAAGTAAAATCTTTTGGGCATAGCATCATTCTATTAGTCCATCTATACTGACCTCCATCAGGTTGCAAATTGAATATAATTTTTTTCTGCATCTAGCTCTGGAAAAATATTTGGCCTTCTAGCAGTGTATGGGACTTGTTCTATTAGTCCATCTATACTGACCTCCATCACGTTGCAAATTCAAAATAATTTTTTGTCTGCATCTAGCTCTGAAAAAATATTTGGCCTTCTAGCAGTGTGTGGGACTTTCTCTATTAGTCAATCTATACTGACCTCCATCAGGTTGCAAATTAAAAATAATTTTTTGTCTGCATCTAGCTCTGAAAAAATATTTGGCCTTCTAGCAGTGTGTGGGACTTTCTCTATTAGTCCATCTATACTGACCTCCATCAGGTTGCAAACTGAATATATTTTTTTTCTGCATCTACCTCTGAAAAAATATTTGGGCTTCTAGCAGTGTGTGGGACTTGTTCTATTAGTCCATCTATACTGACCTCCATCAGGTTGCAAACTGAATATAATTTTTTTCTGCATCTACCTCTGAAAAAATATTTGGGCTTCTAGCTGTCTGTGGGACTTGTTCTATTAGTCCATCTATACTGACCTCCATCAGGTTGCAAACTGAATATAATTTTTTTCTGCATCTAGCTCTGATAAAATATTTGGCCTTCTAGCAGTGTGTGGGAATTGTTCTATTAGTCCATCTATACTGACCTCCATCAGGTTGCAAATTCAAAATAATTTTTTGTCTGCATCTAGCTCTGAAAAAATATTTGGCCTTCTAGCAGTGTGTGGGACTTGTTCTATTAGTCCATCTATACTGTCCTCCATCAGGTTGCAAATTGAATATAATTTTTTTCTGCATCTAGCTCTGAAAAAATATTTGGGCTTCTAGCAGTGTGTGGGAGTTCTCTATTAGTCCATCTATACTGACCGCCAACAGGTTGCAAATTGAATATAATTTTTATCTGCATCTAGCTCTGAAAAAATATTTGGGCTTCTAGCAGTGTGTGGGACTTGTTCTAATAGTCCATCTATACTGACCTCCATCAGGTTGCAAACTGAATATATTTTTTTTCTCCATCTACCTCTGAAAAAATATTTGGGCTTCTAGCTGTGTGTGGGACTTGTTCTATTAGTCCAACTATACTGACCTCCATCAGGTTGCAAACTGAATTTAATTTTTTTCTGCATCTACCTCTGAAAAAATATTTTGGCTTCTAGCTGTGTATGGGACTCGTTCTATTAGTCCATCTATACTGACCTCCATCAGGTTGCAAACTGAATATAATTTTTTTCTGCATCTACCTCTGAAAAAATATTTGGGCTTCTAGCTGTGTGTGGGACTTGTTCTATTAGTCCATCTATACTGACCTCCATCAGGTTGCAAACTGAATATAATTTTTTTCTGCATCTAGCTCTGAAAAAATATTTGGCCTTCTAGCAGTGTGTGGGACTTGTTCTATTAGTCCACCTATACTGACCTCCATCAGGTTGCAAATTGAATATAATTTTTTTCTGCATCTAGCTCTGAAAAAATATTTGGGCTTCTAGCAGTGTGTGGGACTTGTTCTATTAGTCCATCTCTACTGACCTCCATCAGGTTGCAAACTGAATATAATTTTTTTCTGCATTTAGCTCTGAAAAAATATTTGGCCTTCTAGCAGTGTGTGGGACTTGTTCTATTAGTCCATCTATACTGACCTCCATCACGTTGCAAATTCAAAATATTTTTTTGTCTGCATCTAGCTCTGAAAAAATATTTGGCCTTCTAGCAGTGTGTGGGACTTTCTCTATTAGTCCATCTATACTGACCTCCATCAGGTTGCAAATTAAAAATAATTTTTATCTGCATCTACCTCTGAAAAAATATTTGGGCTTCTAGCTGTGTGTGGGACTTGTTCTATTAGTCCATCTATACTGACCTCCATCAGGTTGCAAACGGAATATAATTTTTTTCTGCATCTAGCTCTGAAAAAAATATTTGGCCTTCTAGCAGTGTGTGGGACTTTCTCTATTAGTCCATCTATACTGACCTCCATCAGGTTGCAAATTAAAAATAATTTTTGTCTGCATCTAGCTCTGAAAAAATATTTGGCCTTCTAGCAGTGTGTGGGACTTGTTCTATTAGTCCATCTGCACTGACCTCCATCAGGTTGCAAATTGAATATAATTTTTTTCTGCATCTAACCCAGCCAATAGTTTTGGCCTAATACCACAGTTTGGCCACTCAGCTCTGCTCGGTTCCCATCCATTGATTTTTTGTGCAAACAACTCCAGAGTTGTGAATTAGTTAACCACCAAAATGAGTGGAAAAAGGCCTGCTGCTGGTGGAAAGGGAATAGGCGTGTTGGGAAGGGGAAAAAAGGTTGTGTCCGTGGGGTAGGTGTTAAAGCAACAGTAACATCTGCAGAAGAAAGACCATCTTCCAGCCAAACTAAAATGTCTACTTCTTTTAGCGGACAATGTGATAAGATCCCTTTCTTACGGCCACGCCAATCGCTACAAATTCCAGATGAGGCACAAAAACAGCAGGTGCTTCAACGGATATCAAGTGCTCCTTTAAGTGGGCTCTCCTCCACATCAACTTCAACATCACAAATACTCCAGGCCTCAAAGGTGTCACCCCAATCGCACTTGCTTCCTCACAGCTCCCAAATCTCCAGCTGCCCGTCTGAGTATGAGGTAGAACAGATGGTTGAGTCTGCAGAGCTGTTTACTCATACTATAGCCTGGGAATCAGAGGTCGACTCCAGCGCTTCTGTGAATCCAGACGAGGAAATGATCTGCACTGATGCCCAGAATCTTTATGAGTCGGATCCAGGACCAGACGCAGAAGGTTCTGACCATAATGTAGACCCTCATTCCCAAACTGTAACTCCTGTTGGTGGAGACAATGAGGAAGACGATGATGAGACTCAAATACCTGATTGGAGCGACAACTTTAGTTTTTTGTCAGGGCAGGAACAGGTTGGCTCTGAGGAAGACGGGTGTGATAATGCACAGGGTGATGATGATGAGGTTGGAGATCCCACTTACTGTCAACCCACAGTCAGCCAAGAGATGAGGTCAGCAGAGGAGGTGGAGGAGGATGCTAGTGACGACGAGGTCAGGTTGCGGCTTCCTGGACAGAGACGTAGTACTGGAAGCACGTCAACAACTGCATCCTCAAACACAACTCTGCCTCTCACCACAAGTCGTGGTGGCTCTTCAGGTCGCATGGGTGCTAAGCCTTGCATAGCCTGGGCATTTTTTCAGATCGATAAAGATGACCCAACTCGTGTTATCTGTAACATTTGTCAGCAAAAGCTAAGTAGAGGCCAAAAAATACATAGTTTGAGTACTTCATGCATGAACCGGCACATGGACATGAAGCATAAGTTGCAGTGGGAAGCTCACTGTGGTACAATGCGGCCTAGCCGGCCGGGCCAACCACCGTCTGCCATATCTTGTGCATCCGCGGCCTCTTCATCCTCTGTGACTGGGGGGACAGCAGTCACACCTGTTTTGGGGCGCAGACCTGCCACCTCTTTACCCGCAACAGCCAGCGTGATTGGCAGGTCATCATTTTCTTTGGAGGTGGTAACACCAGCTGGTGTTGAGCGCTGTCCGACATCGATAGCACCACCTTTGGATCAAGGCAACCTATCATGTCCGCCTGCATCTTCCTCACAGACCGGCAGTTTGCCGGGGACACCCTTATCAACCCCGTATAAGCACAATAGCCAGCCCTCGGTCCCTCAGATGTGGACAAGTAAAAGACCATTTCCTCCTAGCCAAGAGAAAGATAAGAGGTTGAATTTCACCATCTGCAAGCTCTTGGCTACAGAAATGCTGCCTTTCCGCCTGGTGGACACAGAGAATTTTCGAGACCTTATGTCCGTCGCAGTGCCCCATTACCAGATGCCCAGTCGGCACTACTTCTCAAAGAAAGGTGTGCCTGCGCTCCACCAGCATGTCGCACACAACATCACCGCTTCTTTGAGAAACTCTGTGTGTGACAGGGTGCATTTCACCACAGACACTTGGATGAGTAGGCATGGACAGGGGCGTTACATGTCGCTGACTGGGCACTGGGTAACTATGGTGACAGCAGGACAAGGGGCTGCTGTCCAAGTCTTGCCGTCCCCACGAGTTGTGCGTCAATCCTCTTTATCTCAAAGTTCCTCCACTGCTTCTGCCTCCTCAACCTCCTCTCAGTCCTCCACCTGCACCCAAAGCCTGTCTGGTCATGCCACAAGCTTTCTAACTGCGCAGAAGGGATCCTGCACACCTCCTTACTATGCTGGCAGTAGGGCTCAATGTCATCAGGCAGTTTTTACTTTGAAATGTCTGGGAAATGTGAGTCACACAGCTGAGGAGTTGTGGTCAGCTCTGGAGAACCAATTTCATGAATGGTTGTCTCCACTGGACCTGAAACCAGGGAAGGCCGTGTGCGACAATGCTGCAAACCTGGGTGCGGCCCTTCGCCGGGGCAATGTAACACACGTGCCTTGTATGGCTCACGTGTTGAACCTGGTTGTCCAGCAATTTTTAGCCCACTGTCCCGGACTAGATGGCCTTCTGCAGAGGGCACGGTCGCTGTGTGCTCACTTCCGCCGTTCGCATCCCGCAGCTCAGCGACTTACATCTCTACAGAAGTCGTTGGGCCTGCCACTTCACCGGCTAAAATGCGATGTGCCTACCCGGTGGAATTCAACTCTGCACATGTTGCAGTGACTGTGGCAGCACCGACAAGCCCTGGTGCAATACGTTCTGACGTATAGCCTGGGCCAACGAGATCCAGAGGTGGGGCAAATCACGCTGGAGGAGTGGTATCAAATCAGGGACCTATGCACCCTTCTGCACAATTTTGAAATTGCGACGGAGATGTTTAGTGCTGACGATGCCATTATCAGCATGACTATTCCGGTGATTTACATGCTGGAGCACATGTTAAACAGAATTCGGAGTCAGGTGGTGGCACAAGAGGAGGTGGAGGAAGTAGAGGAGGAGGAGTTGTATGCGGAAGGGCTAACATCTGCAAGGTCCAGACGGTCGGCAGCACCAAGGCGGCAGGCATGTGAGGGTGGAGGAGATGGTTTTACCAGGGCGCATGGTAGCAGCCAAACTAGTGAGGAAGGTGCAGGAGCCCAGGAAGAAGTGGAGGACGAACTGATGGAAGACTCATCAGATGAGGGAGACCTTGATCACATTTCTGTTGTGCGAGGTTGGGGAGAGAGGGCAGAGGAAGGAAGCATGATTGTTACCTCGCCACCAACACAACAGGGACTTGGTGCTCCTGGATGCGCAACACACATGAGTGCCTTCTTGCTGCACTACCTGCAACATGACCCTCGAATTGTGAGAATTAGAAATAATCCTGACTACTGGGTTGCCACACTGTTAGATCCCCGGTACAAAAGTCATTTTGCAGAAATTATTCCTGCCATAGAAAGGGATGCACGCAAGCAGGAGTATCAGCAGAGACTGTTGCAGAATCTTACATGTGCTTTTCCACAAAACACCAGTGGTGCACGTAGTGAATCTCACAGTTCCAACTTGCCAACCGTGGGACCGTCGAGTGTTCAGCACTCAAACCGTAACAGAACCACAGTATCTGCTGGTAACATCAATTTTGCGGAATCATTTCACCACTTTTTTAGCCCATCCTTTGCAAGGCCAGAGGAGACAAGAAGTCTGACACATAGTCAACGCCTAGAGACGATGGTACAGGAGTATCTCCAAGTAAACATTGAAGCCATGACTGTGTCACTGGACCCTTGCTCTTTTCGGGCTTCCAATCTGGATAAATGGCCGGAGCTAGCCACTTACGCCTTGGAGATCTTGTCATGCCCCGCAGCCAGCGTTCTGTCTGAACGTGTGTTCAGCGCTGCTGGTGGTGTGCTGACAGATAAGTGCACGCGGCTCTCCACTGATAATGTAGACAGACTCACGTTCATAAAGATGAACAAATCATGGATCCGAAACGACTTTTCTACCCCTGTGTCATCCTGGGGAGAGTAAAATCTTGATGATTGGTTAAAATCACCTCACCAACCGTTTTAAGCTTTCAAATTACTAATCATGTTTATCTGTATCTTGGCTGGAAAATAATTTGGGCTTTGTAGCAGTGTGCAGCACTGATTCTATTAGGCCATCTATAATAAGCTCCACCAAATTTAAAATTACTAATCATGTTTATCTGTATCTTGGCTGGAAAATAATTTGGGCTTTGTAGCAGTGTGCAGCACTGATTCTATTAGGCCATCTATACTAAGCTCCACCAGATTTAAAATTACTAATCATGTTTATCTGTACCTTGGCTGGAAAATAATTTGGGCTTTGTAGCAGTGTGCAGCACTGATTCTATTAGGCCATCTATACTAAGCTCCACCAGATTTAAAATTAATAATAATTTTTAGCTGCATCTAGCCCGGAAAATAATTTTGGGGCTCCGAGATGCGCAAGACACATAAGTGCCTTCTTGCTGCACTACCTGCAATATGACCCTCATATTGTCAGAATTCGAAGTAATCCTGACTACTGGGTTGCCACACTCTTAGATCCCCCAAACTTTTCGATCAACCTTTTCATTTTAATAAAGACCAAAAAAATGGTCATTTTTGAAATTATAAGCATTAGCAGGTTATTAGAAACTGAAATCACACAGTTTTCAACTCAAAACTTTATTCTAGGTGATGTTACATTTTCACATAGGATCCCTTGTTCGAAAGGAGCTTCTGAACTCTCTCGTCCATTGAATTTGTCAGGTTTTGGATGGTTTCTGCTTCAATTGTTTTGCATGAGGACAGAATACCCTCCCAGAGCTGTTGCTTAGATGTGAACTGCCTCCCGCCATCATAGACACTCCTTTTGATGATGCTCCAGAGGTTCTGAATGGGGTAGAGGTCAGGGGAGCATGGGGGTCACACCATAAGTTTGTCCTCTTTTATGCCCATATCAGCCAGAGATGCAGATGTTTTATGTGCAGCATGAGATGGTGCATTATCATGCATAAAAATGATCTTGCTGTGGAATACACGGTTCTTCTTCTTGAACCATGGCAGGAAGTGCTGTTTGAGAAACTCCACATACATTATGGAGTTCATCTTTACCCCTTCAGGGATCCTAAAGGGGCCGACAATCTCTCTCCCCATGATTCCAGCCCAAAACATTACTCCACCTCCTCCTTGTTGGCGCTGTAGCCGTGTTTGCGTGCGGTGTCCATCAACCAGCCATCCTCCACTCCATCCATCTGGACCATCGAGCGTTGCACGGCACTCATCCGTGAACAAAACAGTTTTGAAATCAGTCTTCATGTAATATTTGGCCCACTGGAGCCGTTTCTGCTTGTGTGAAGTGGATAGAGGAGGTCGACAGGATGGCGTATGCACAGCTGCAAACCTCAGAAGGACCCTGCATCTTGTTGTTCGGGGGACGTTGGAGGCACCAGCAGCTTCAAAAACTTGTCTGCTGCTATGACAAGGCTTTTTTGCCGCTGCTCTTTTAACCTGACGTAATTGCCTGTAGGAAAGAGTCCTCAATTTGCCCTTATCAGCACGCACACGTGTGTACTGTGAATCAGCTACATACTTCTTGATTGCCAAGACACTTCATCCTGATCATCGCACAATGTTGATTGTAGTCATGCCTTGACCTAAACACTCCACAATTTGTTGCTTCTCAGCAGCCGACACATCCTTTTTCTTTCCCATTTTGGCAGAAAATGTAGGCTGCTTAATAATGTGGGACAGCCTTCTTAAGTAGTCTTGCCTTTCATTGGACACACCTGCCAAACTAATTAGCACAGGTGTCTGCAATTGCTTACAGTGATATAAAGAGCCCTGACACACATCACCATCAATGAGTTTAACTGACAAACAAACAAATTCTTCCCTTATCACTCCTAAACACTTTTTGCATAATAATTTGGAACACAGTGTACATGTGCTTTTCCACAAAACACCAGTGGTTCACGTAGTGAATCTTACAGTTCTAACTTGCCAACTGTGGTCTGTATGGAGTTGTTCAATAAAGGGCCCAAAATTAAGATAACATAGATGGGAGAGGTCTCTATGAATAGGAATTCCTAAGTATTTGATACCCTGTGAGGGAAAGTTGGACTGGATGGAATCCTGTATGGATTTGGGGAGGGAGACATCGAGGTGCTCAGACTTCGCTGCATTGATTTTAAAATTTGACCATGTAACAAAGTGATCTATTTCAGCCATAACAGCATGGATGGATATATGTGATTGAGTGATATATACTAGGACATCATCAGCAAATAGAGAGCACTTGTACTCGGTGCCTCCCACCTCAATCCACCTAATATTGGGGTTATGGCGAATTGATGAGAGCAGGTGCTCCGTCACTAGGATGTATAAGAGAGGGGACAGAGGACATCCCTGCCTTGTCCCATTGGTGATTGTGAAAGGTGATGAAAATGTTATGATGCACCCCCTGGGCCTTGGGACACCCGGAGCCGGACCCTTTTTGGTGGATGCTGGTGGTTGTAGTCTCCGTGGTGGCGACCCGGTTCCGTGGCTCAGGGTGGTCAAACCAGTGGCGGAACTATTTATGTGGTTTTGATGTTTAAATGTCCGACAACGCCACCCGTGGATTGCGGTCAGAGTGAACCGCCGCTGCAGGGCAGACCGCTGAGGCTGGTGTTGTGGGTGCAGCAGAGCGTAGCATAACTCCCCACGGGAGAAGTATAGCCTCAGGGCAGTGTATGCGGAGGATGGGGGTGATGGTGCAGGGCAGCAGCAGTAACGACACGGAGTCAGTGATGCAGTCCAGGGCCTTTACTCACAGTTCTTATTATCCAGACCACGTCTGCAAGTAACGGCTGCCCACGCCGTACTGTGCTCACCAGGTGAGGTGCTCAGACAACTCCCAGATAACTTTGGAGCGCTTCACAGGACCCCCTTTGTGTGTCCTTTGTCTTGCCTTTCTTACCAACCCTTCTGTCCGGCTGCCTCGGGCCTCATCTTGGTAAACTTGGCGCCAGTTTCCCTGACCCTATGTGGTGCCTTGCTAGCGGGTGTAGCGAGGGGCTGCGCCACATAAAATGTCACAGCCTCCACTAGTTTCGGGGACCGGTCTCCCCCTTCGGCCTGACCCCTCCACGCAGGTGGATTCAGGCGTGCGGTGGCGACTCGCCCGTCCGCACCCCTGGGATCCCTTCGTTCCTCGTTCCTGGAGCCTTCTCCGCTCCTCTTCCTTCCTTCTCCCTCTTCCAGGCCTGGGCCTCTGTTACTAGGCCCGCCTCCGGAGCAGAGCTCATGCAGAGCCCCTGCTCCCTGTCACTTCTGCTCAGACTTCTCTGCACTGAACTAAGATGGTGCCCACCTTTTATACTCCCTTCTCAATGCACCCAGGAACTGCTTCCTCCCTGCTCCTGCACTACGGGTTCCCCTTCCTCAGTGTTCCCTCCCCCCACTCCAGCCAGGGACAGGGACTGTCGTGCCCATCTCAGGGGCATATTGGTCGCCCTGCCCCACGGCAATGTGGTGTAATGCATGCAGGTGTCAGGTCCTGATCCACACTCCATCCTTACCTGAGAGTGAGATATCACACCTCTGGGTGAGGTGCAATACCTCTGTAGCAACCGAGCCCTCAGGGTGCTACAGTTCCATTTATCTTCAGCCTAGGTGACGTATTGCGATACAGGGCCGTGATTTTGGCTATAAAAGGGTCCCCTAGACCCCTACCCCAAGCTTTTTAAGAGAATCATATATGGCGTGCCAGGAGACTCTATGGAATGCTTTCTCAGCATCCAACGAGAGTATCTAAGTACAAATTTTTAACTGCATCTAGCCCAGGAAATACTTTGTGCCTAGTAGCAGTGTCTGCTAGTCAGCGGATTATCCCGGATGTTAAGCAAGCTATACCACCTGTAGTTTGGACACTTAATTTTTTCAAAGGAAATGCTTCGGGACCATGGGATACTCAGTGAAGAGCATCAGGAGGCACCCCAAGGCATAGGGGCTGGGACAGGCAGTAGGATGCCTTGCGGTGGACAGCCGAGCTCGATCCTTATAAAAGCTTTTTAACTGCAGCAGCTTTAGTGGACGCTACTGGAGCTGGAATTACGTGGCTGCTGGCATGAAACTTGCCCTCCAATAGATCCTTGTAAATGGATTTAAAGTGCTTTCATTCAAATTAGAGAGACAATTTAAATTAAAAAGCTTAGAGCTGCCTCCACCACAGGGGGGCTCGCTCAACCCACCAGCGGACAGGCACCAGTATTGGGAGAGGGGGGCTGGCCATCAGGGTTCACCGCGGCTCTGGCACAAACCCGGCGACACGGAGGTGGCACGGGCAGGAGCGGACTGGCCGTGTCGGCTTCTCACTTTTTGGATTTTAGAAGGGCATGACATGCCTATATCTGTGTCTCCCCCTCCTTTTACTCCTCCACCTCTTTTCTTTTCGCATGACTATATGTACTTGTCACTTTTCCATGTGTTAGTTGTGTCTTCTGAGCAGTTTGTCAGCTTTTGGACACCTTTGAAGGTGTTTTCTATGTGTTTCTATGTGTTTTTGTTTGCCTGCCATTGGTTTTAACGGTGTTCGAATGTGTTCGACGAACAGTTCGACGAACAGTTCGGCGAACACACTGGTGTTCGACGAACCGAACCGAACTCGAACACTACGGGGGTGGCTCAACATCTCATCCAGAGAACAACATTTTTTCAGCGCCATTTCCTTGTTGACACTGCAGAATACAGCCTGGTCCTTTCCATATTAGAGTGCTGAAATCCAGCTATTTAAAACTCTGTTTTCTCCGTCAAACAGATCACATATACTGTACGTTGTCAGAAAATACTGCCATTTCTGGCCGACATTAAAAATTTCCTTTAGTGTGTCTATGAAACAATTCACCGCAGTTTGCTGTACGAACTACTTACCTACAGGCCAGGTATTTAAAACTCTGTTTTCTCCATCACACGGATCACATATACGTTGTCAGAAAATACTGCCATTTCTGCCCTCCATTAAAAATTTCTTTCAGTGTGTCAGTGAAGCAATTCACAGCGGTTTGCTGTTCAAACTACTTACCTACAGGCCAGGTGTTTAAAACTCTGTTTTCTCTATCAAAAGGATCACATATAAGTTCGCTCCAAACTCAGTCATTTTTAGTGAGCATGGAAGATACTGTCCTCCATTTAAAATGGGCAAGGCACGTGGCAAGGGACGGGGAACTGGACGTCATGGAAATGGTGCATGCAGAGGCCGAGGACAAGGCCGTGGGCAAGCCAAAATTGTGCTACAACAAACACCCACATTTTCTCGCCTGACCTTCCTGTCACAATTTCTAGGGGACCGCAGCACACCACTATTGAACCCAGAGCAGTGTCAAAAGGTTGTTGGTTGGATAGCGGATAATGCTTCCAGTCACTTAGCCACCACCACCATCACCCTATCTTCCACACGGTCAAGTCTCAGTAGCCATTATTCTGGACCGCATATTCCTCACCCTGATACTCCTTCCTCCCACCATGCCAAGTACCCAGAGACAACTGATTTCACACTTGGACACTCTGAGGAGCTGTTCACTTTTCCAATTATTGATTCGGGCCTCTCGCCCGGTCCACTTGAGGCGGAGCAAGAGGAGATCGCGTGTAGCAGCCACGGTCACACGAAGGAAACGGTGGGAAAGTGTCACAAGAGGTGGACGATGATGAGACACAATTGCCAGAAAGTCAGGAGGATGGCAAGGGTGCGGAAGTGGAAGACGAGGTGGTGGATGACATAGTAATTGACCCAACCTGACAGGGGGACATGCAGAGTGAGGACAACAGCACACAGGGGGAGGGAGGCAGAGCACTCCAACAGGCAGGAAGAAGCAGTGTGGTAGCCGCAGACAGAAGGCAGGCAACCGTTCCCCGTAACACCAACACGAAGGAAGTTGCCAGTACAACCGTTAGGTCTTCCCGAGTCAGGTTATTTTTTAAAGACTATGCCGAAAACCCCAAAAAGGCCATTTGCACCACCTGCCAGGCCAGCATCAGCAGGGGTGGCAAAACTACCAGCCTGACCATCACCAGCATGATCAGGCACATGGCACCTGACTTTGTGGGCCGAACCCCAGGGTCCAGGAATAGTGTCTGTGGGTGACACCATTGCCTCTTTCGCTGTTATGCATGCAAGCCAATCCCCTGTCGTTGGTGCATGCGAAGGCGCCTCCTGCCCTGCACTTGTCGTTGCACACTCTCAAGTAGCAGCATCAGGAAGCATGTCCTTGTCCCAGCGCAGCATTCAGTTGTCCATACCCCAGTCCTTGGTACGCAAGCGCAAACATGCAGCCAACGCCCCACAGGCCACACTACTAAATTCTCACATTTCACGACTGCTTGCGCTCGAAATGTTGCCTTTTAGGCTCGTGGAGACGGAAGCAATCCGCAACCTGATGGCGGCGGCCATCCCTCGGTACTTGATCCCCAGCTGCCACTATTTCTCCCGGTGTGCCGTCCCCACATTACACAAGCACGTGTCCCAAAACATTAGCCGTGCTCTCAACAATGCAGCTACCAGTAAAGTCCACCTAACCACAGACACGTGGACAAGTGCTTGTGGGCAGGGACGGTACATCTCGCAGACGGCACACTAGGTTAACATAGTGGAAGCCAGGACCCAGTCGGACCTTGGGACGGAACACGTCCTCCCGATGCCAAGGATTGCGGGCCCTAGGTCAATCAGGGTTGCCCCCATGGTCTACAGCTCCTGCACCTCATCCTCCTCAGCCTCCTACTCCTCTTCAGCCTCCATCTCCGAAATGACCACATCAGTCATAAGCTGGAAGCACTGCAGCACTGCCTCAGCCAAGCGGCAACAGGCTGTGCTGAAGCTAATATGCTTAGCTGAAAAAACGCTCAATGCTGAAGAGTTGTGGACAGCTCTGAAAGAGCAGGCAGATCTGTGGCTCACACCGCTGAACCTACAGCCACGCATGGTCATGTGTGACAATGGCCGGAACCTGATGGCAGCTCTGAGGTGAGGCAAGCTCACAAACATACCATGCCTGACCCATGTGCTTAACCTCGTGGTTCAACGGTTTCTCAAATCCTACCAAGAGCTGCCGGATCTGCTTGTTAAAGTACGCCGCCTGTGTGCCCATTTTAGAAAGTCAGCTACAGCTTGCGCCGCCCTTACCATGCTACAGCAGCGTTTGCAGCTTCCGGCTCACAGACTGGTGTGTGATGCCCCCACTCGTTGGAACTCTACACTGCAGGGAAGGATTTGTGAGCAGAAGAGGGCAGTTGTTGAGTACCAGCATCAACAAGGCCATCGGTATTCAATTCAAACTCCACACATAAGACCTCAGGAGTGGACATGGATGTCAGAAATATGTACCATCCTCCAAAACTTTGAGGACTCCACCAAGATGGTGAGCGGCGATGACGCCATAATTAGTGTCACCATCCCGCTTCTCTGTCTTCTGAAATGCTCTCTGCTCACAATCAAACAGGATGCATTGAAGGCGGAGCACGATGAGATGAAGCAAGAAACCATACAGGGTGATTACACACAGCCAAGCCTCATCTCATCCCAACGTGGATTGGGTGACAATGAGGAAGAGGAAGAGGAGGAGGAAGGACAGGAGCTACTTTCATGCACTATAGACGGTACTACTTGCACAGCTGTCATACCGTCTGTTCAGCGTGGATGGCCAGAGGACAGAGAGGAGGAGGAGAGCATGGTCAGTGATCCTCTTGGTGAGGACACGAAAGTCTTGCCTGTTAGGAGTCTGGCACGCATGGCTGAGTTTATGTTACACTGCCTTTCCCATGACCCTCGCGTTCTCAAAATTTTGGATGACAGTCATTACTGGTTGGTGACACTTCTAGACACACTCTACAAGTAGAACTTTATATCTCTTATTCCTGAGGCGGACAGGTCTACAAAAATGGGGCTGAACCAGAAGGCCCTTGTTGCAAAACTATTAAAGAAATTCCCATCTGAAAACGCTGGCGACAGAGGGCACACTTCGTTGGACAACCAAGGAGTACAGGCGAGAGAGACACAACTTCAATCCAGCAGGGGAACACTGTCAAAGTTCTGGGAGAATTTTCTCAGACCCTCCCATCACATAGGCCCTGAGGCGCGAGGTACTCTCACAATGAGTGCAAAATTTGGCAAGATGCTGAAGGAGTACCTTGCCGACCGTACCGACATCCTCCGTGATTCCGCTGTGCCTTATAATTATTGGGAATCCAAGCTGGATACGTGGAATGAACTGGCTCTCTATGCCTTGGAGGTCCTGGCCTGCACTGCCGCCAGCGTTTAGTCAGAGCGGGTTTTTAGTGCCGCTGGTGGAATTATAACTGATAAGCGCATCTGCCTGTCAACTGAAAATGCTGACAGGCTGACTCTTCTAAAAATGAACTAGGGCTGTAATTGGGACAGACTTCTCAACACCACCGAATGATAGCACCGTAACATAAACTCAAATCCAGTGTCTTTTCTTGGGAGGTGTATTCCCATGCACCATTTCACACCCACACATGGGTATACGCTTCCTGATTTTGGCTATTTGATCTTGTCCTCCTCCATTTCCTCATCCTCCACCACCATATCATCAGGGTGACCGTGGTCCGTGATGCAACACCCACATAATTTTTTTAAAGGGTGTTTATGATGCCCGTAAAAAAATTTTTTTATACTGTATGTTCATGTATACCCCCTTTCCCATTAGAAAGGAGAAGGTCTGCTATACAGTTACAGGGTATGCAGTGAGTCCAACGGCTGACCAATTTTATGGAAAACCCCACTTAGAATTTAAAGACACACAGAGCAGGGCCACAGTAACAAGTACGACATGTTCCCATTAGCAAGGAGAGGGTCTGCTATACAGTTAAAGGGTATGCAGTGAGTCCAACGGCCGACCTATTTTAGGAAAAACCCCACTAAGAATTTAAAGACACACAGAGCAGGGCCACAGTAACAATTATGTCATGTTCCCATTAGGAAGGAGAGGGTCTGCTATATACTTATAGGGTATGCAGTGAGTCCAATGGCTGACCAATTTTAGGAAAAACCCCATTAACAAATTAAAGACACATAGAGCAGGGCCACAGTAACGACAAATTCCCATTAGAAAGGAGAGGGTCTGCTATACAGTTATAGGGTATGTAGTGAGTTCAACGGCTGACCAATTTTAGGAAAAACCCCACTAAGACACACAGAGCAGAGCCACAGTAACAAGTACGACATGTTCCCAATAGAAAGGAGAGGGTCTGCTATACAGTTATAGTTATAGTTATGCAAATTCCCACAGAAAAGTACCAGCAGTAATGTTCAGGCTACATTTCAAGTGCAAGCTCCTTGCTAATAGGAGCATGTCGATACTGAGGCCCAGCTCTATGTGTCTTTAAATTGTTATTGGGGTTTTTCCCAAATTTTGGCAGCCGTTGCAGTCACTGCATGGACTTTACCACTATAGGAGACCCACTAATTTTTAATGGGAACATTTTTTTTATTGAGACCCTCCTTTTTGTCTCTTTAGAGGGGTATTGGGGTGAATCCAAATTTTTGGCGGCCCTCTCAGTCACTGCATACGCAATGTTCATACACATCAGATTCAATGCTTCTTTAATGAATATCCATGTGGATATACAGTACATTAAAGAAGCATTGAAACTGATGTGATGCTGTGACTTCATTATTTCTATGGACGGCATACGCAATAACAGTATAGGAGACCCCCTCTTTAATAATTTGAACTACAAAGAATAGCCAACTGCTGGCCCTTTAACCCCTTAAAAACCCAAAAGTACTAATTAGTACCTGCGCCCTGGGATTTAAGAGCCAGGTATGGAATAATACGTCATGGCGATCGTGCCCACCATGCTGGCAACTGGTGCTAGGAGCTAGGAGCAGTCCCGCACTACTCCCGGCACATTAACTCCCGCAATGCTGCGATCGAAGTTGATCGCAGCATTGCTGTGGCAAAGCGAGGTGATCGCGATACTCACCTCTCCTGCCGGTGTCCCACGATGTCTGCCGCAGCTTCCCGGATGATGCCATGACGACCCAATGTCGTCATGACAACATCCGGTCACCAGACAGCAAGAAGATACTTTGGTCATGCGCAGTGCATCCGCAGCGCTGACAGCCTGTATAGCATAGGGATGGTGCTCCATCCCTATGCTATACAGGCGATCAGAATAAAAACAAGTGAAAGTCCTATAGTGTGACAATAAAAGTAAATAAGTGTTAAAAAATGGAATAAAAACTAAAAAAATTTTTGTGAAAATATAAAAAAAAAATAAAAAAAATAATCCACCAAAAATAAAAATATAATGTACCCATCAATAAATATTATTATGAAAAAAAAAATCAATAAAAGCACACATATTTGGTATCCTCGCTTCCAGAATGACCTGACCTATAAAACTGTCCCACTACTTAACCCCTGAACACGGTAAAAAAAAAAAAAAAAAAAACTAAGCAAAAAACGATGCTTTATCATACTGCCAAACAAAAAATGGAATAACACGCAATCAAAAAGACTAATATAAATAAAAATGGTCCTGCTGAAAATGTCATCTTGTTCCGCAAAAAACAAGCACCATACAGCTCCATCAGCTGAAAAATAAAAAAGTTATAGCTCTCAGAATAAAGCGATGCAAAAAAATATTTTTTTCTATAAAATAGCTTTTATTGTGTAAAAGCGCCAAAACATAGAAAAACTATATAAATGTGGTACAGCTGTAAACATACTGACCCAAAGAATAAAGCTACCCAATTTTACCACACGTGGAACAGAATAAAAAAAATTAAAAAAAAACAATTCCTGAATTGTTGGTTTTTCTTTATTCTGCCTCCCAAAAATCGGAATAGAAAGCGATCAAAAAATGTCGCGTGCCTGATAATGGCACCAATAAAAAAGTCAACTCATCCCGCAAAAAACAAGCCGTCACATGACTCTGTCGGCCAAAATATGGAAGAAATATAGCTCTCAAAATATGGCGATGCAAAAACTAGATTTTACAAAAAAATGCGTCTTTTAGTGTGTGACAGCTGTCAATCATAAAAACCCGATATGATTCTGGTATCGCTGTAATCGCACTGACCAGAAGAATAAAGTAATCTAATCACTTATACCGCACGAGGAACGGAGTAAAAAATAAACTCTAGGGTTAGGGTTGTGCTAGAGTTAGGGTTGGGGCTAGGGTTACGGTTGGGCTAGGGTTAGGGTTGGGATTGTGGTTAGGGTTGGGACTAGGGTTAGGTTTGGGGTTAGGGTTAGGGTTGGGCTAGGCTTAGGGTTGGGGTTAGGGTTGGGCTAGGGCAGGGGTCTCAAACTCGGCAGGGTATATGGGCCGCACACGGAAAAAAAAATAATTTGGGGGGCCTCAATCTTTGCAGGACAAAGTGACATTTTTAGTGATACCATTATTTTTTCTATACACCTTTTGAACATTTTTGCTGTTTTATTTTTTATAGCTTGGGTCGTTATGGATGTGGCGATAATAAAACATGCACTTTTTTTGTTTACTTTAGTTTAGATATAAACCAGCATTTTTAGTAGCAAATTATTTTTCAAGCTTTATTTTTAAGTTTTTCTGCCAAAATCTTGTAGTAATGTGCCCCACCCTGGTCTGCATCTTGTAATGTCCCCCATCTTTGTCGCCATCTTGTCGTAATATTCCATACTGGGCCCCATATTGTCGTAATGTCACATACCGGTCCCCATATTGTAGATATGTCCTCATCTTGTAGTAATGCCCCATCCTGGTTCCCATCTTGTTGTAATGTCCCCATCTTCTAGGAATGTCCCCATCCTGGTCTCCCTCTTGTAGTAATGTCCCCAGCCTGGTCCCCATGTTTTAGGACTGTCCCCAGCCTGGTACCCATGTTTTAGGACTGTCCCCAGCCTGGTCCCCATCTTTTAAAACTGTCCCCAACCTGGTCCCCATCTTTTAGGACTGTCCCCAGCCTGGTCCCCATCTTTTAGGACTGTCCCCAGCCTGGTCCCCATCTTTTAGGACTGTCCCCATCCTGGTCTCCATCTTGGAGGACTGTCCCTTGTGCCGTTCTACACATACAAGAGAAAAAAAAAGATTCTTCTCACCTGTCCTCCGTTGCCTCCGTTGCCTCTGCGTCCTTTCTGCACCTGTGGCCTGCAGGCACCATAGACCCCGATCGCGGCCCGGTCCAGGAGCTGCCAGCAGCTGCGCTTCAGTTCAGTGTATTGCCGCGCAGAAACCGGCTATCTGCACAGCAATACCAGTGGCAGCCGCCGGCCTATCAGAGGCCAGCAGCCTGAAGGGCCGCATGCGGCCTGCGGGCCACGTGTTTGAGACCCCTGGGCTAGGGTTAGGGTTGGGGTTAGGGTTAGGGTTGGGCTAGGGTTAGGGTTGGGCTAGGGTTAGGGTTGGGGTTAGGGTTGGGCTAGGGTTAGGGTTGGGCTAGGGTTAGGGTTGGGATTGGGGTTAGGGTTGGGAAAGGGTTAGGGTTAGGCTAGGGTTAGGGTTGGGCTAGGGTTAGGGTTGCGGTTAGGGTTGTGATTTTTTTTTTTTTTTTTAAAAAGATGACGATATGACTACTTGAGTTTGAATCGGGTGCTCAGGTACAGTGCAGACCAAAAGTTTGGACACACCTTCTCATTTAAATATTTTTCTATATTTTCTTGACTGTGAAAATTGAACATTCACACTGAAGGCATCAAAACTATGATTTAACACATGTGGAATTATATAGTTAACAAAAAA
The DNA here is from genome assembly GCF_046119375.1 of Phyllobates terribilis. Lineage (NCBI taxonomy): Eukaryota > Metazoa > Chordata > Amphibia > Anura > Dendrobatidae > Phyllobates > Phyllobates terribilis. Next base: position 94,197,770 of record NW_027362763.1, on the reverse strand, counting down.
AGTGTGAAACAACTGAAAATATGTCTTATATTCTAGGTTATTCAAAGTAGCCACCTTTTGCTTTGATGACTGCTTTGCACACTCTTGGCATTCTCTTGATGATCTTCAAGAGGTAGTCACCGGAAATGGTTTTCACTTCACAAGTGTGCACTGTCAGGTTTAATAAGTGGGATTTCTTGCCTTATAAATGGGGTTGGGACCATCAGTTGTGTTGTGCAGAAGTCTGGTGGAAACACAGCTGATAGTTCTACTGAATAGACTGTTAGAATTTGTATTATGGCAAGAAAAAAGCAGCTAGAAAGGAAAAACGAGTGGACATCATTACTTTAAGAAATGAAGGTCAGTCAGTGCGAAAAATTGGGCAAACTTTGAAAGTGTCCCCAAGTGCAGTTGCAAAAACCATCAAGTGCTACAAAGAAACTGGCTCACATGAGGACCACCCCAGGAAAGGAAGACCAAGTGTCACCTCTGCTTCTGAGGATAAGTTTATCCGAGTGACCAGCCTCAGAAATCGCAGGTTAACAGCAGCTCAGATTAGAGACCAGGTCAATGCCACACAGAGTTCTAGCAGCAGACACATCTCTTCAACAACTATTAAGAGGAGACTTTGTGCAGCAGGCCTTCATGGTAAAATAGCTGCTAGGAAACCACTGCTAAGGACAGGCAACAAGCAGAAGAGACTTGTTTGGGCTGAAGAACACAAGGAATGGACATTAGACCAGTGGAAATCTGTGCTTTGGTCTGATGAGTCCAAATTTGAGATCTTTGGTTCCAACCACCGTGTCTTTGTGCGACGCAGAAAAGGTGAGCGGATGGACTCTACATGCCTGGTTCCAACCGTGAAGCATGGAGGAGGAGGTGTGATGGTGTGGGGTGCTTTGCTGGTAACACTGTTGGGCATTTATTCAAAATTGAAGGCATACTGAACCAGCATGGCTACCACAGCATCTTGCAGCGGCATGCTATTCCATCTGGTTTGCGCTTAGTTGGACCATCATTTATTTTTCAACAGGACAATGACCCCAAACACACCTCCAGGCTGTGTAAGGGCTATTTGACCAAGAAGGAGAGTGATGGGGTTCTACGCCAGATAACCTGGCCTCCACAGTCACCAGACCTGAACCCAATCGAGATGGTTTGGGGTGAGCTGGACCGCAGTGTGAAGGCAAAAGGGCCAACAAGTACTAAGCATCTCTGGGGACTCCTTCAAGATTGTTGGAAGACCATTTCTGGTGACTACCTCTTGAAGCTCATCAAGAGAATGCCAAGAGTGTGCAAAGCAGTCATCAAAGCAAAAGGTGGCTACTCTGAAGAACCTAGAATATAAGACATATTTTCAGTTGTTACACACTTTTTTGTTAACTATATAATTCCACATGTGTTAATTCATAGTTTTGATGCCTTCACTGTGAATGTACAATTTTCATAGTCATGAAAATACAGAAAAATCTTTAAATGAGAAGGTGTGTCCAAACTTTTGGTCTGTACTGTATGCTCTGAGTATCTCAGGTGCTCAAGTGACAGGCTCGAGTCTCCGCCCCATATGCTAAGCGGCCAAAAAAACCTTGCAGGGATTGCCTGCCATGCACAAGCGATCCCCGCATGTTTTTTTTTGAGTGTCTAATAACCATGAGACATGTAGATGGGGAGTCGAGCATGTCACTCGAGCATGCGCGATACATGGTGCATACCTGAGTACCAGATGCAAACTCAAGTAGCGAGCACTTGCGCTCAAGACTAATGACAACTTATTCAATATGATGACCTAATGTTATCAAATTCTGTGTCGTACCTCTGGGTTCAAAATGTTCACTATACCCCTTGATAAAATCCTTGAGGGGTGTAGTTTCCAAAATGGGGTCACTTGTGGGGGGTTTCCACTATTTAGTCACATCGGGGGCTCTCCAAACGCGACTCGGCATTAGTGTTGAGCCACCCCCGTAGTGTTCGGGTTCGGTTCGGTTTGTCGAACACCGGGATGTTCGAGGAACTGTTCGTCGAACTGTTCGTCGAACACCTTAGAACACCGTCGAACACCGTTAAAACCAATGGCAGGCAAACAAAAACACATAGAAACACATAGAAAACACCTTCAAAGGTGTCCAAAAGCTGACAAACTGCTCAGAAGACGCTTTCTTTAAAAAAGCCGGCCGGCAATTCAGCAGCGGCATACACCGGTACCCGACAATTTAGACAAAAAGGAATAGAGCCTCACACATAGATTAGATAGATAGAAACATGTCAGTCACATATATATGAAGTACAGTGACAATGTTGCTTACTGTACTTGTCATTTAGTGTAAAGGATTTATTAAAAAAAGTAATAGTGTTTTCATGCACCGTCTCTTTAAAAAAGCCGGCCGACAATTCAGCATCTGTACCCGACAATTTATAACAGACAGAATAGAGCTTCACACATAGATTAGATAGATAGAAACATGTCAGTCACATATATATGAAGTACAGTGATAGTGTTGGTTACTGTACTTGTCATTTAGTATTAAAATAAAGGATTTATTATTAAAAAAAATTGGCGTGGGGTTCCCCTTAATTTTAGTCTCTAGCGGAGGTTAAGCAGACAGCTGGGGCAGATGTTTGAAGCCTGGGAAGGGGGTAATACCCACGGAGCTTCCCAGGCTACTAATATGAGCCCCCAGCTGAATACATAGCCTTTACTAGCTATTAAAATGGGGGACCCCCCAAAAAAATGACGTGGGGTCCCCCCTAATTTAATAGCTAGCAAAGGCTAGGCAGACAGCTGGGGGCTGATATTAATAGCCCAGGAAGGGTGCCATGAATATTGGCCCCCTCCCAGGCTAGAAACACCAGCCGTCAGCCGCCACAGAAATGGCGCATTCATAGGATGCGCCAATTCTGGCACTTAGCCTCGCTCTTCCACGCTGCCCTGGTGCGGTGGCAGGGGGTAATAGGGCTGGGGTTGATGTCAGCTTATAATGCCAGCTGACATCAAGCCCAGGTTAGTAATGGAGAGGCGTCTATAAGACACCCCCATTACTAACCCCATAGTCAAAATTAAAAGAAAACACAAACACCCAGAATAAAGTCCTTTAATTGAAATAAAGACACAATCCTTTATTGTTCTAAATTAAACCATACTTACCATCACGCCCATTCCAGCTGAAGCCAACGATCTCCTGCAATAAAAGAAAAATAATAAAGCAACATCATCCTTACCTTTCCATGGTTCCCACGACAGCTTCAGCTCTGCTACATCGAGATGACAGGCTGGACCGCAGCAGAACGCCGCCATCCAGCCTGTCATCCCGCAGACACTGAGAAGCGCAGGCTTGCTTGCGCTCTGCAGTGTCTGGCTGTGACGGCATAAAGATGAGACGAGTTCATGTCCAATGAACTCGGCGCACCTCATGCACGTCACTGACAGCGTGGGAAAATTCTCACGCTGAAGCGCTGAGTGCAGGAGAATTCTCCCACGCTGTCAGTGACGTGCATAAGGTGAGCTCATGTCCAATGAACTCAGCTCACCTCCTGCACGTCACTGACAGCGTGGGAGAATTCTCCTGCACTCAGCGCTTCAGCGTGAGAATTCTCCCACGCTGAAGCGCTGAGTGCAGGAGAATTTTCCCACGCTGTCAGTGACGTGCATAAGGTGAGCTCATGTCCAATGAACTCAGCTCACCTCCTGCACGTCACTGACAGCGTGGGAGAATTCTCCTGCACTCAGCGCTTCAGCGTGAGAATTCTCCCACGCTGAAGCGCTGAGTGCAGGAGAATTTTCCCACGCTGTCAGTGACGTGCATGAGGTGAGCCGAGTTCATTGGACATTAACTCGGCTCATCTGGATGCCCTCACAGAGAGACACTGTGGAGCGCAAGCAAGCCTGCGCTTCTCAGTGTCTGCGGGATGACAGGCTGGATGGCAGCGTTCTGCTGCGGTCCAGCCTGTCATCTCGATGTAGCAGAGCTGAAGCTGTCATGGGAACCACGGAAAGGTAAGGATGATGTTGCTTTATTATTTTTCTTTTATTTCAGGAGATCGTTGGCTTCAGCTGGAATGGGTGTGATGGTAAGTATGGTTTAATTTAGAACAATAAAGAATTGTGTGTTTATTTCAATTAAAGGACTTTTTTCTGGGTGTTGTGTTTTTTTTAAATACTTTACTAGAAATTCATGGTGGTCATGTCTAATATTGGCGTGACCCCATGAATTTTGGGCTTAGGGCCAGCTGATAATGCCAAGCTGGCCCTAACCCCTTTATTACCCAGTGAGCCACCGCATCAGGGCCCTGGATGAGTTGGGTACAGCGCCAGAAGATGGCGCTTCTATGAACGCGCCATTTTCCGGGGTGGCTGCGGACTGCAATTTGCAGCGGGGGTGGCCCAGAAAGCTTGGGCCTCCCTGCGCTGCGGATTCCAGCCCCCAGCTGCATAGTTGTACCTGGCTGGACACAAAAACAGGGCGAAGCCCCACGTCAATTTTCTTTAAATTATTTCATGAAATAATTAAGAAAAAAAGGGCTTCCCTATATTGTTGTGTCCGGCCAGGTACAAATAGGCAGCTGGGGGTTGGGGGCAGCCCGTTCCTGCCTGCTGCACCTGACTGGACACAAATATAGTGCGAAGCCCCACGTCAATTTTTTTTTAATTATTTCATGAATTTCCTGAAATAATTTAAAAAAATTGAAGTGGGGCTTCGCACTATATTTGTGTCCAGCCAGGTACAGCAGGCAGGAATGGGCTGCCCCCAACCACCAGCTGCCTATTTGTACCTGGCCGGACACAACAATATAGGGAAGGCCTTTTTTTCTTAATTATTTCATGAATTTCATGAAATAATTAAAAAAAATTGAAGTGGGGCTTCGCACTATATTTGTGTCCAGCCAGGTACAGCAGGCAGGAACGGGCTGCCCCCAACCACCAGCTGACTATTTGTACCTGGCCGGACACAACAATATAGGGAAGGCCTTTTTTTCTTAATTATTTCATGAATTTCATGAAATAATTAAAAAAAAAATACGTGGGGCTTCGCCCTATTTTTGTGTCCAGCCAGGTACAACTAGGCAGCTGGGGGCTGGAATCTGCAGCGCAGGGAGGCCGAAGCTTTCTGGGCCCCCCCCCGCTGCAAATTGCAGTCCGCAGCCACCCCGGAAAATGGCGCGTTCATAGAAGCGCCATCTTCTGGCGCTGTACCCAACTCATCCAGGGCCCTGGTGCGGTGGCTCACTGGGTAATAAAGGGGTTAGGGCCAGCTTGGTATTATCAGCTGGCCCCAAGCCCAAAATTCATGGGGTCACGCCAGTATTAGACATGACCGCCATGAATTTCTAGTAAAGTATTTAAAAAAAACACAACACCCAGAATAAAGTCCTTTAATTGAAATAAACACACAATTCTTTATTGTTCTAAATTAAACTATACTTACCATCACGCCCATTCCAGCTGAAGCCAACGATCTCCTGCAATAAAAGAAAAATAATAAACCAACCTCATCCTTACCTTTCCATGGTTCCCACGACAGCTTCAGCTCTGCTACATCGAGATGACAGGCTGGACCGCAGCAGAACGCTGCCATCCAGCCTGTCGTGCCGCAGACACTGAGAAGAGCAGGCATGCTTGCGCTCCTCAGTGTCTCGCTGTGACGGCATCCAGATGAGCCGAGTTCATGTCCAATGAACTCAGCTCACCTCATGCACGTCACTGACAGCGTGGGAAAATTCTCCTGCACTCAGCGCTTCAGCGTGGGAGAATTCTCACGCTGAAGCGCTGAGTGCAGGAGAATTCTCCCACGCTGTCAGTGACGTGCAGGAGGTGCGCCGAGTTCATTGGACAAGAACTCGTCTCATCTTTATGCCGTCACAGCCAGACACTGCAGAGCGCAAGCAAGCCTGCGCTTCTCAGTGTCTGCGGGATGACAGGCTGGATGGCGGCGTTCTGCTGCGGTCCAGCCTGTCATCTCGATGTAGCAGAGCTGAAGCTGTCGTGGGAACCATGGAAAGGTAAGGATGAGGTTGCTTTATTATTTTATTTTTATTACAGGAGATCGTTGGCTTCAGCTGGAATGGGCGTGGTGGTAAGTATGGTTTAATTTAGAACAATAAAGAATTGTGTCTTTATTTCAATTAAAGGACTTTATTCTGGGTGTTTGTGTTTTTTTTAACTTTGACTATGGGGTTAGTAATGGGGGTGTCTTATAGACGCCTCTCCATTACTAACCTGGGCTTGATGTCAGCTGGCATTATAAGCTGACATCAACCCCAGCCCTATTACCCCCTGCCACCGCACCAGGGCAGCGTGGAAGAGCGAGGCTAAGTGCCAGAATTGGCGCATCCTATGAATGCACCATTTCTGGGGCGGCTGACGGCTGGTGTTTCTAGCCTGGGAGGGGGCCAATATTCATGGCTCCCTTCCTGGGCTATTAATATCAGCCCCCAGCTGTCTGCCTAGCCTTTGCTAGCTATTAAATTAGGGGGGACCCCACGTCATTTTTTTTGGGGGGTCCCCCATTTTAATAGCTAGTAAAGGCTATGTATTCAGCTGGGGGCTGATATTAGTAGCCTGGGAAGCTCCGTGGGTATTACCCCCTTCCCAGGCTTCAAACATCTGCCCCAGCTGTCTGCTTAACCTCCGCTAGAGCCTAAAATTAAGGGGAACCCCACGCCAATTTTTTTAATAATAAATCCTTTATTTTAATACTAAATGACAAGTACAGTAACCAACACTGTCACTGTACTTCATATATATGTGACTGACATGTTTCTATCTATCTAATCTATGTGTGAAGCTCTATTCTGTCTGTTATAAATTGTCGGGTACAGATGCTGAATTGCCGGCCGGCTTTCTTAAAGAGACGGTGCATGAAAACACTATTATTTTTTTTAATAAATCCTTTACACTAAATGACAAGTACAGTAAGCAACACTGTCACTGTACTTCATATATATGTGACTGACATGTTTCTATCTATCTAATCTATGTGTGATTCTCTATTCCTTCTATTCTAAATTGTCGGGTACCGCTGCTGAATTGCCGGCCGGCTTTTTTAAAGAGACGGTGCATGAAAACACTATTATTTTTTTTGATAAATCCTTTACGCTAAATGACAAGTACAGTAAGCAGCACTTTCACTGTACTTCGTATATATGTGGCTGACATGTTTATATCTATCTAATCTATGTGTGAAGCTCTATTCTTTCGGTTCTAAATTGTCGGGTACCGGTGTATGCCGCTGCTGAATTGCCGGCTTTTCATGTTTCACTGTTGGCACTGTTCCCATCGATTTGGGCAATCACTGTAATGCCACAACCACCATGGCTGTGGCATTACAGTGAGTGGCAGACAATCCCTGCATGATTGGTGCTCTAAATAGCACCAGACATGCAGGACACGCTTTTGGTGCACGAACAGTTATCGAACATAACCTCGAACAGCCGAATTTTTTGCAAATCGTTCGGGTTCGTCGAACAACTCGAACACCGCCCAAAACAGCTCGAATTTGAGATTGGCGAACAGTTCTAGTCGAACACCGCTCATCTCTACTCGGCATCCAATCTCGATTCCAGACAATTTTGTGTTCAAAAAGTCACACAGTGCTCCTGTGGGGGTTTCACCAATTTAAGTTACTCCAGGTAACTGCTCTCCTCCAAATTAAAGATGTCCGAGTGCATGCAAAGAAGCTAATTAACCAGATTTGCTAATCTGGTAGAAAAACTTCACTCAGAGACTGAAACACGCAAAATGGCATCCTTTATTACGTAGACATGGGGTTATATAGTATTCTACTTCTAGGTGGGATTGGTAAAATTCATTCCTCTTTCTGATAACTTGGCACACTGCAATTTGCTCATCCATGTATCTCTTGGTCTCAGTAATGCCTTAGGAATTCTGATGGGAGGGGTGAGTTCGTCTTTCTGTTATCAGCCATGCACATGCATACGTCATTCCCAGGAAATCATTTAGTTCTTTGTGTCTACAATAAAAACAGAAGCTGTTAGTTATGTATTCATTAACGATTAACATAATCCATGTGCATATACACATTTGCATACATACATGCACATAGATTATTCCATCATCTCTATATTAATTCACACTGATTAGGTAATCTATTAAAAGAAACTAATTGATTTTCTATAATATATATATTTTACCTTGACAGACCCCCCTAAAATCAATTATTTGCTTTTAATATCCATATGCTAAAAATCAGAGGGGGAGAAGGAATTGACCTTATGTTAAGACTATTCTGGAACCCTACGATGTGGCGGGCACCCCGTCCCTTTTAGACGGACCCACCGACGTTTCCTAAATCTAACTCAAACGAAGATCTTCAGGAAAGGGATGGAGACCCTAAAAGATCTAGTGACTGGGTAATCGAGGGCCACCCCTAACACAGAAATATGGATATTAAACCCATTTACTTCCGGTAATCTCTCTGGTACAACACCTTTGTTCTAAGGGGAACTGTTTGTTCATAGACCTCTTCATTAGATTTTTCGGACAAGACTCTGACGGGTACTGCTGCATCTACTGTTTTGGCAATTAACCTCTTGACACAGGGAATCACACAGATTAGCAATACACTAATTAGAATTATCACACTTAGTAAAATAATTCCCCCTTGGATTAACCAACTCTTCCAATCTCTCATCCATGAAAAATATTTATACCAGGGATCAGTCACACCTGAATTCCTTTCCAATTCTTCACTTAAATCTGTCAATTTTTTGAAAGGCTTAGTAACTTTCCCTGTGGGGCCGGTATTGTCTGGGATATAAGTACAACAATGCTCACCTAACATTTTTCATACCCCTCCTTTTTCTGAAAGTAGCTATTCTGTTTTGGAAGGCCATGGTAGATGTGGGTGCTAGTTGGTCAGCTATCCCTTGTAAGGCATCTTTGGTGTAATTGACAAATCTTTGTTGGTTATAATATATGTAATTTATCCAATCTACGTTCCTGTTAATGGTTATTATGGGTATTATGGTCTCAAATCCCGCCTTCACTTGGTCTCGGGCCTTGAATTCATCTGGCACCCCCCTAGGCACTCCGAGAACATCGATATATATATATGTGGGTCAAAACTGCCTTTGGGGTTAACTTTAATCTTGGCCCTGTATGTACTTGCAAACGCAGCCTTTATTTCCTCTTTGGATTCCTGGGACTCAGATATAAGGTAAACAGACATTATTGCTTTAGTTAAGGCACATTCCCCAGTCGTAGTCACCTGTGCTCCACCCAACAGCACCCCAGTAATCACATTTTTGTCTCCAGGAATTGTCAGTGACACACATATATTGGTCAACGTCCACCCACAAAGCTCTTAACCAGTCACTACTCAATCTCTCATAACCCCTACAAGATACTATCCCACAGTAATCAGATTTGAAAGTCACCACATTCAAGGAAGTGTTGTACTAGAAAACTGGAATATCATTCTCTTTAGTAATAATTGCTTGGAATGCATGTGTTACCATAACAAAGGCTTCCCCCATGGCTACCATCATCAGAAAAAGGAGCATCAGGGTTGTGGGTCTGAGACCGCCTTCTTGCAATGGGATGTGTGGCGCCCCTGAGGGTTCGACCGCCACAGGGATGCTGCACTTCTTTAATGGAGTGTAGTGTTCCTCCTCTGAGGTAAGAACAGCGTGATGGTCAGGACCCTTCCTTTACATCCAACACCACATTTCTCCACCAGAGGGGGCTAGAATGCACTAGGTGCTGCCCTCCTGGTTACAGGGAGACTGGGGAACCAAGAGTTAGGGGAACCAGTTAGTGGGTGAGGGTGGAGGACTCACAATTTAGTGACACTTTACAATTCATATTTAATAAAAAGCCATCTTGGTTCTTGGTCCTTGTAGTTTAGTTCTTTGACGGTCCTGGTTAGTCAACTTGCCTGGCTGTCATGTACTGTGATCTCCTACCCTGAAAGTGGATCCTGTGTGGACCTGCAGCGGATGGGGACATAGCCCTCGTACCCCGGCCTTGGGACGAGGGGCAGGTTGCAGACAAGGAATGTCTCAACCTGGTCAAGGATCATGACCAAGAAGGCCCGGAGTTTAAGAGGGTAGCTCCATAGCAAATGGATCCCAGGGAGGATGCAGACGGAGCGGTATACGCCACCTGTCCTCGCCAACCTGATATATTCAGAGGGAGATCGGCAGCAAGAGGGGTACCGGCCCTCGACACCCGACCTTGCTACTCCATGTCTTGGTCGCGAAAGCCCGGTAGGCCCTGAGGATCCCACCGGGCATCGGAAGGAACAGAGCTGCCACCCGTGCCCTTTTTCTGAGAGGAGTTCAGAGGGAGACCTGGCCTATTTACACACACAGATAGGAAAGGATACGGTCTGTAGTTCAGGAACACTCTGGTGCGGGGTCCTGATTGAATGCTGGACTTGCTTGGAGGTAGTCAGACCCCCGTCCCTGGTGACCGCAGGACTCCACGGGGAGCAGGGAGTCGCCTTCCTTCTGCCATCTCGAATGTGAGTAAAGCCTTGGAAGTTCACCCCTATGGCCTCCGAACTGTTTATTCTGCGCTACACCGCACGACGCGGCGCCCGTATTCCTCTACTACTACCCCTGTCATCCTGTCTCTCTGCCCTGAGGCCTTGCTCCGCCTGTGGGGAGTAGTAACAACGTTGGCCGCTATACCACCATGCCTCAGAGGACTGCAGCGGCGCTGGTGGCCTTCACCAGGTGCCACAGGTGGCGTAGTCGGAATCAGCCACTCAACCCGGATAAGCCCACACCATCCTTTTAATGTGAAGGCCCTGAGCACGGGTCGAGTCCGGGCCACGGCTGCACCCCATCTCTGTATCATAGGACCCAACTCCGAGTCCCCCATCTCCCAGGGTAAAGAAAAGGGCTTTCGAATAGAGGCGTCACAGATGCGTGGACCCATGATGTTCGGCCTTCGACCTTCACAGCCGTAGGTGATGTTAGGACAACTTGGTAGGGCCCTTGAAATCTGGCATCCAGTGTGCCTCGCACGTGATTCTTTATCTAGACAAAATCTCCAGGCTGGATGCTGTGAGTAACTGGTTCAAGATCTGAGTCTGGAATAGAAGAGTACACTGTAGCATGTGTTAGTTTTAACTCTTTAGCAAATCCGACAAAAAAATTCACAAGCTTAGCATTCCCTGAACTAAGCTGCTGTGGGTAATATCGACCCATTCTAGGAGGCCCCCAAACAAGATATCAAATGGTGTGAGCCCTGTGGGTTATCTTGGGGTATTTCAGACTGAGTATAGGGCAATAGGCAGCACCTCTGGCCATGGAAGTGACAATTCTTTACTGGCTTTAAGAATTTTGTTTTTCAAAGTGCCATTCATCCTTTCAACTTTGCTGCTACTTTGAGGATGATAAGGAGTATGCAGGCCCAAATCCGCCCCAATCATCTCCCAGATTGATTTGGTAAGTGAAGGCGGGTCCTTAATCACTTTCAATCACTTCTGGAATCCTGAATCTGCAGATAAGTTCTGACAGAAGCCTTTTCACTGTAGTCCTAGTGGTCATGTTGGCTACTGGGTATGCCAGCCGGAAAACATATCCACCACCACCAGACCATATTCATATCTCCCACTCTTGGGTAATTGCATTTGATCAATTTGGATTCTCTGGAAAGGATACTGTGACTTTGCCAGTTTCTTCTTTGTCATATGTTTTGCTCTTCCGGGATTACAAGTGCTACAAATCTCACAGCTCCTAGTATAGTTTGTAGCAAGAACTGAGATCTCGGGTGCAATATAGAGTTTATTGATAGCTGAAATCATCTGATTCTTCCCTCTATGTACCTTTCCATGAGCCCACTGAACCACTGCAGGATACAGTGCTCTTGGCAGAAATATTCTTCTTCCCACTCTCCAGATTCCGTCATTACAAACCGTTTCTCCCCGTCCGATCCATCCTTGTTTTTCTTCTTGTTACCGCATTCTGCTGGTCCACTAAAGTCCTGTGTGCCGAATTCTCTTCCAGTCTTTGCTCCTCTTCATCTTCCTCCTCTTCTTCTTCCAATCACAAATTTCTCATTCCCGTTTCTTCATCATCCCTTCGTTGTCTCTGACTTCTGGTAAGCACAAACACCTCCGTACCCCCCGACACCTCTGCTTCCTCTGGAAATATTGGTTCCATAGTTGCTGTAATGTCAGCCAGATAATTCCCCTTGGCTTCTTCCGAATTCAGTTTCCCATGAGCCTTAATTTTGGTCACAGCCACTTGCCTAGGTAACTTCAGAGCTTCTAGCAGACTTCTCACTGCCGCGGCATTCCGGATTGGAGCTCCACTGGCTGTCTTTGCCCATATCAGGCCAAAGCCGTGGGCAATCCTGAATCCGTACCTCAAGTCCGTGTAGATATTGGCCACTCGACTCTCTGCGCACTTGCAGGCTTCAGTCAGAGCATACAGTTCGGCCTCTTGAGCTGACATATAAGATGGCAGTGGTTCAGCAGAAACAACCATTGGTGGGGACACCACCACATATCCGGTATGGTAAGTTCCATATTCATCTGTGTATCTGGACCCGTCAGTATACAGTATCAGATCCGCTTCAGGCAGTGGCTGTTCAGAGACAGTAGGTAGGTGAGAGGTTTCTGCTTTCATGACCTCAAGGTAATCATGGTCACTCAAATCAGGATATTCATGGTCTTCTGAGGCCCCCCCCTTCACATAGGAAGCAGACTGGAGGGGTTCAAGACAGTACATCGCCGAAGAGCTATATTTTCTGGTGAATGGAGCTCACATTGGATTCTGACACGATGTTGCATAGATATATGATTGTGCTGGGTTTGTGCAAAGATAGCTTTCAAATCATGAGGGGCCAGTATAGTTGTAGGATGGCCAAGTACAACATCTGCTGTTCTGTGGAGGAGTTCTATAGCTGCCAGCACTGCTTTGAGACATTTTGGAGATGTTTGTGCCACTGGATCCAATTTATTGGAATAATATCCTATGGGTCTCATGTGGCCTGCATGTTTTTGTGCCAGAACTCCTGAGGCATGGCCACATGCTTGAGAGACAAATAGAAAGAATGGAATTTCATAGTTGGGAATCCCCAGTGCAGAGGCTGAAATGATGAGTTCTTTCAACTGGTCCATTGCATCCTCAGCTTCTTGGTCAAAATGCAGGTCAAGCTCAGAAGAGTGGACCCGATCATATAGAGGTTGCATGAGAGCTGATGCGTTAGGGATCCACTGCCTGCCGTATGAGACCATTCCCAGGAAAGCTTGGAGCTGTTTGACAGTTCTCGGGTACGGGATGTCACGGATGGTTTTCTGCTCTTCAATGAGATGCTTGGTACTTTGGGATAAGCAATGACCCAAAACCACAACTTTGGTACAACACCATTGTAGCTTTTGCAGAGTAACTTTGCATCCTATGGTGGCCAGAAATCGGAGCAAAGAATAGCTGAACCTGTGGCAAGTTTGGTCATCGTGACAACAGAGGAGTAGATCATCGACATATTGTATCAATGTGACTTCAGGGTTCTCACTCTTCCAGGGTTGGAGACAGGTAGTTAAGGCCAATGTGAATTGATTACAGGAGTTCTGAGCTCCTTGAGGCATAACGGTCCAGGTGTACTGTACTCCTCTGTGTGTAAAAGCAAAAAGATACTGACAGTCTGGATGCAGAGGCACACTGAAGAAGGCGTTTGCCAAATCAATTACTGTAAAATACGTTGCCTCAGGGGGAATTTCACTGAGTAATGAATGTGGATTTGGCACCACTGGGGTCTCCAGGATTGTAACTGCATTCACAGCTCTCACATATTGCACCATCCTAAATTTATCCGGTTCTCTAGTTGCAGTTTTCTTCTTCACTGGAAACAATGGAGTATTATCAGGAGAAACACAGGGAATTAATGCTCCTTTCTTGAGTAATTCTTGGATCTGGGCATCGAATGACGCTTCTTGGGCTGCTTTCAGTGGGTACTGAGGGAGTCTGGGAATCTGTGCACTTTCTTTCAGGAAAACTTGTACTGGCAGGACAGGCAGCCGGCCTATATCATCAGGACCTTGAGACCAGAGACCAGAGTTCAGGTGGTATGAAGTCAAGATAATGCTGTGGTATGGCAGTTGTTACAAATTGTATGACACACAATGGGAGGGCATGTACCTTTGTTTGTTCCTCTAATGATAACAAAGTAGAGACATCTAGATGCATTCCATTCTCATCATATGATATCTGAGCATTTGACTTTTGGAGTAGATCTGCTCCCAACAAATTAAGTGGGCAGTTGTCTGAAACGAGCAATCTGGCCAGCAGCTTCTGTTCTTTCCCAATAGGCAATGGAAATGTTAGTCGGGATGAGTGTGGTTTTCCATGCATTCCCACACATGAAAGGAAATCATCAGATATAAGCGATTCATAGGGTAAATCTCTCGATCAGGTGCTGGAGCATGCTCTGGAGCAGGCCTTGGTACAGTAATCAATTGTTTCTGTATAGCTTTAGCAATAAGGAGTACGTTCTGCGAGGATATGTCAACGTATTCTGGCCTGGAGTCTGTAAACTTCGCTGAGATTTCCTCTCTGAGTCCCCTAACAAATGAAGTGACTAGCAGATTCTGTTGGATCCTCTGACCTTCTTCGAGCCCTTGATCCTTGAACAGAGTATAGATTCTGGTGTAAAATTTTTCGACATTCTCCCTTGATTCTTGAATACAGTCCAATATACTGGTAGATGAGTCTGTGAGGCGCTCCTTGGCCCATTGCTGAAGTTGTTGACAAAAAGCTCCTCCTGATTGGTAAGTCTCCTTGTCTGTCGCTTGGCTGTCATTCAGAGCTACTTGAATTATTGGCTAAAAGGCATCTCCCGCTTTAATGCTAGTGATTTCATGAAGATCTTTCCCAGTGGCTGAATAAGTTTGTTGAATTTGTCTGATTCTTCTGTAGAACGCCATAGGGTGTCTGTCTGGGTCAGGTAGTTGACTAATCACTCGATAAACTTGCGAAGGTGTGAATGCCACATATCTATTATGGTAATCTGGCACTGGGGATTCTGACTGAGAAGATGTTGAGGGAGATATCAGCAACACAGCAAAAGGAGGTGGGCTTGTTTGTCTAGGAAATAGTTAATTTGGGTTATCTTCTGAGGTCATCTAGTTGCTGAGTGGGTCTGATCTAGCTGTGGCACTTTCCACAGCTCGGGTGAGAATTTGAGATTTATGATAGTCATTGCTGATTAGTCTTATCTCCTCCAACGTAGTTAGTCCTCTATACTCCGTTATAGCTTGGGCACAGGCTTGCATAGGAAATCCATACATTCCAGAACTTATAGCAGGAATAGCAATAGAAGTAAGGTTCCTTGTTTCGGCATAGTTCAGAATATTTTTGATTGTAGCTCTAAGTTGTGTCTTCATCATACACTTGACCTACTACATGAATGATAAGCCTGCATGGTAATCTCCCTGGTCTGGTGGCTACCAGGTCTGTTGCCTCGGCCGGTCCTGAAGAATGTACAATGCTGTTACAGTATTCCTGAATAACATTACCTCTGGCTTACACAATAATCTTAGCCACTCCTCCCCTATGTTATAATCTAGGGTTTGCTGCATTAACTATTGCGTCCACCCGCTGTGTTACCAGATCCCCCAGACCTGCTGTTAGTACCGTTGATGACTTCCAAATCATTCTTTCTGTCCATGGTTTCCACACCTGTGGGTATTCTTCATCTGAAAGGGTGGCACGGGAATCCTCCCGATCCGGAGGGGATTCTGATATTGGTGTACGAAATGTCACATCAGCCGGTTTACCTTCGGGATCGCTTATTGGTGTGGATGCTGATGGTGGTGCTGCTGCTGCCTCTTCATCCCACGGCTCCTCCGGTTCAATAGCATTTCTCCTTCGATTGAGGGCCTGCCGGAACTCCGGACTATTAAATAGAGTTTTGGCACTAGGCAAATGAGGATAGAGAGGGACATAGTCTTTTTGGACATAGTACGCACAATCCAGAGTGACAATCGGACACACTGGTATAGGAGTAAATGTTGCGGTTGATGTTCCGGGTGTAGTGTGTTTTGTGGCCTGTATTCTGGGTGCACCAAGATGGCCGCCTCTGGAAGGAAGCACACTATAGGAAGGGTGTGTGCCACTGAGAAGGAACACACCCACTGACATCTGGTCAGAGGCCTGAGGTGATGCAATGGGTGTAGTAACATGGCCGCTGCAGGAAGGGTTGGAACTTTGGGCGGACATAGGTATAACGGATGAGGATGGGGCACTTGGAGTGGCTTGGGTAGTAGCGAGGGGTGGGCCTCCAGGACGGGGCGCGTGACATGCAACACAATAATCTGCTAACAATGGATTCTGCTGGCCACAATTAGAACACACCCAACAATTCATTGCGCCGCCATTATAGGGCGGTGGCAGAGGCATGGTGGTGAGGGGAGGGACAGTGGAAGGTCTGGGACGTGGAGGCCCGCATGTAAGACAAGTATCTCTATTATCAGGATTCTGCTGACTGCAATTTGTACAGGTCCATGCCCCCCATTCTCCAATATCGGGCGGTGGCTGAAGAGCAGTAACTTTGTAATAAACATAACATGATGTTTTTCCCTTATTGTCTGTATTTTCTTCCTCCACCCTCCCTTCTTTTGACAAATTCTCTGCTGTTCTATACCAATCCAAAGCTGTTTGTAACAATTTGTTGCCATTCTAGTGGCTGTAACCGGCCCTTATCTTGTAGCTCGCATATTTTAGTTAACTGTTTAAGTTTCTGCACATACTTTTTCCCTTCTTTCGATAAACTCAGAGCAACCTTTTTCCACATGTATGCACTTTGCAACAACCCATTATCTTCCAGTTTTCCCTTGTTTTCACAAATTGCTGCATTCAACATCTCGTACTGTAATCTACCCCCCAGGTACAACCCACACAGCGACATTCCTTTTTTGGTTTTCTCTACATATTTCCTTCCTTCTCTTCTAGCAACTATATCTTTGGGGTCCTGTCTCTCCTGATCGAGCGACCCCTGCGACACAAACAATGTCTTTAGTTTTTCCATGATTTTGGCTCCAGGTGTTCCGTCCCCTTAGACTTATGATCAGACCAGGCAGTTGATACACAAGTAGAATTGTAACAAGTCCCTACACTCCCTACTAAGCACTGAATTGATTCTTTTACGACTTAATGAAGCACTGAACACCCCGCGCACCCACGTCTTAGTGACGTTTTAATATACTGCTTAACGATGCAGTTGGCTCCCCGCGTATCCCACGTCTTAATAGAGGATTGGTTAACCCCGCGTGCCCGTGCCCTAATAACGTCTTAATACACGACTTATCAGTAACTTCACTCCCCACGTGTCCCACGACTTAATACACAACTTAATAGAGGATTGGTTGGCCCCGAGCACCCGCATCCTAATTGCATCTTAATACACAACTTATCAGCAACAACGTCACTCCCCACGTGCCCACATTATAAACAAAGAAATTTTCCTAAATTCTCAGGTGTATACTTGTACGCCCCTGCGTACAAAGATCGTTCTAATGGGATGTAACACCTCAGAAACCACAGAGCAGCAGTTATCCAGGAGCGACTACACACCAGAGTTCTTGGAATCACACAGCGGGGACCCGCCCAGTCGCACGATGCTGTCCCTAAGGGCCAATTTAGACACAGCAAACTCAACAGAGACCGCTCAAAATACGAAAAAGCACTACAGATTCATTAAATCTGCAGACTTACCGTATTCAGTGATGAGAGTTGATCAGGTTCTCGCTTTGAGCAGTCCCGGCTCCCCCGTAAGTGGTCCAGTGATGGGCACCCTAAGACCTAGAGTCCCCTCGAGTGTGATGCAAGTCACGGCACTATTTGTGGAGGTTTCACCAATTTAAGATACACTGGGTAACTGCTCTCCTCCAAATTAAAGATGTCCGAGTGCATGCAAAGAAGCTAATTAACCAGATTTGCTGATCTGGTTGAGAAACTTCACTCAGAGACTGAACCACTCAAAATGGCATACTTTATTATGTATTACATGGGGTTGTATAGTATTCTACTTCTATGTGGGATTAGTAAAATTAATTGCTCTTTCTGATAACTTGGCACACTGCAATTTGCTCATCCATGTATCTCTTGGTCTCAGTAACGCCTTAGGAATTCTGATGGGAGGGGTGAGTTCGTTTTTCAGCACCATCTTTGCCAACTCGACATGAATCTCTCTATTATCAGCCATGCACATGCATGCATCATTCCCAGGAAATCATTTAGTTCTTCATGTCTACAATAAAAACAGAAGCTGTTAGTTATATATTCATTAACTATTAACATAATCCATGTGCATATACACATTTGCATACATACACATAGATTATTCCATCATCTCTATATTAATTCTCACTGATTAGGTAATCTATTAAAAGTAACTAATTGATTTTCTATAATATATATATTTTACCTTGACACTCCTTCCATTCTGAACTCTGCAGTGCGCCCAAAAACTGTGTTTTCCCCACATATGGGGTTTTGGCGTACTCAGGAGAAATTGCACAAAAGTTTTTGGGGTCCATTTTCTCCTCTTACCCTTGTGAAAATAAAAAAATTGGGGCTAAAACATCATTTTTGTGGAAAAAGTTTGATTTTTTTATTTTCATGTTATAAACTTCTGTAAAGCACTTGGGGATTCAGGGTACTCACCACACATGTAGATAAGTTCCCTGAGGGGTCTAGTTTCCAAAATGGTGTCACTTGTGGGGGGTTTCCACTGTTTAGGCACATCAGGGGCACATCCGCTAATTATTCAAGCAAATTTTACATTCAAAAAGTCAAATGGTGCTCCTTCCCTTCCGAACCCTGCCGTATGCCCAAGCAGTGGTTTTCCCCCAGTGGAATCGGCTTACTTAGGAGAGAATGCGCAACAAGTTGCATGGTGCAATTTCTCCTGTTACCCTTATGAAAATGCAAAACTGGGGGCTGAAAAACATTTTTGTGGGAAAAATGTGAAAATTTTATTTTCACGGCTCCATGTTCTAAACTTCTGTGAAGCAGGGTTCAAAGTGCTCACCACACATCTAGATAAGTTCCCTGGGGGGTCTAGTTTCCAAAATGGTGTCACTTGTGGGGGTTTTCCACTTTTTAAGCACAACAGGGGCTCTCCAAACGCAACATGACGTCCGCTAATTATTCAAGCAAATTTTACCCTACCGAACCCTGCCGTGCGCCAAACAGTGTTTTGTCCCCACATATGGGGCATCTGAGTGCTCAGGGGAAATTGCACAACAAATTTTTGAGTCCATTTTTTCCTGTTACCCCTGCGAAAATAAAAAAAATTGGGTCTAAAGTAACATTTTTGTGAAAATAGTTAAATGTTAATTTTTTTCTTCCACATTCCAAAAATTCCTGTGAAGCACCTGAAGGGTAAATAAAGTTCTTGAATGTGGTTTTGAGCACCTCGAGGGGTGCAGTTTTTAGAATGGTGTCACTTTTGGGTATTTTCTGTCATAAAGACCCCTCAAAGTGACTTCAAATGTGATGTGGTCCCTAAAAAAATGGTTTTGTAAATTTTGTTGGAAAAATGAGAAATCGCTGGTCAACTTTTAACCCTTATAGCTCCCTAATAAAAAAAAAATTGGTTCCAAAATTGTGCTGATGTAAAGTAGACATGTGGGAAATGTTATTTATTAACTATTTTGTGTGACATACAGTATTTCTCTGATTTAAGGGCATAAAAATTACAATTTTGAAAATTGCTACATTTTCAAAATTTTTGCCAAATTTCTGTTTTTCTTCACAAATAAACGCAAGTGATATCGAAGAAATTTTACCATAATCATGAAGTACAATATGTCACAAAGAAACAGTCTCAGGATCAGGGGGATCCGTTGAAGCGTTCAAGAGTAATTACATCATAAAGTGACAGTGGTCAGAATTATAAAAATTGGCTTGGTCATTAATGTGCAAACCACCTTGGGGGTATAGGGGTTAAAAATAGTAAGGGCCGTCTGATGGCCCTATAAAAATAATGTTTGTGACTTTCAGAGTCCCTCCTTCATAAATGAAACAGGAAGTGTCTGATGATGTCTCACACACCACATGGCCAGATAAGGTAGTAAAATTTTAAAATTACATTTCCCAGTTGAAAGCAATCCAAAATTGCAAAACCGCATCAAAAACGCTACGTGTGAATATTGCCCAAGGTATGGAGGAGCATTTTTGTTTTTGTATATTTATTTTGTCTTTTATACAAGTCATTACCCTGGAAAGGATGTTCTTTAACATATTTCCCAGGAAAATCCATTTTGGTTTCATTTTTGAATGTTTTATTGTGAGTCGGTAAAAGTGGCGTAATACCTCTGACAACATTTTTGACAACATTGACCTGGGAGTCAGAGATGCTTCCAGGGGTCTTCCCCATGCTGTTCCCATGTCATTTGAGCACTGTACCCATCGATTTGGGCAATTTTTAGGCCCTCTGCTGACCGCTGGGGGGCGCCAGAAACGGAAAAATGCTCGAGTTTTCCATAGACTTACATTGGGCTCGTTGCTCGAACCGAGCACTCGAGCATTTCAATTTGCTCGACCCGAGCAACAAGTACCTGAGCATCTTAGTGCTCACTCATCACTAGATGTCAGACATCTGTGCCATCCTCCAAAATTTGAGGGCTCCACCAAGATGGTGAGCGTCAATGACGCCATAGTTAGCGTCACCATCCCGCTTCTTTGTCTTCTGAAACACTCGCTGCTCACAATTAAAGAGGAGGCATTGAAAGCAGAGCATGATGAGATGGAGTAAGGAACCATACAGGGTGATTCCATGCAGTCCACCCTCATCCCAATGTGCAATGGGTGACAATGAGGAAGAAGAGGAGGAGGAAGAACATGAGCTAGTTTCCTGCTCTATATATGGTACTACCCACACAACTATCATAGCGTCTGTTCAGCGTGGATGGCCTGAGGAGAAGAGAAGAGGTAGAGCAGAAGGAGAGCATGGTCAGTCGTCCTCTTGGTGAGGACATGGAAGTCTTGCCTGTTAGTAGATTGGCACACATGGCTGAGTTTATGTTTCGCTGCCTTTCTTGTGACTTTTGCGTTCTCCAAACTTTGGGTGACAGTCATTACTGATTGGTGACACTTTTAGACGCACGCTAGAAAGAGACCTTTCTATCTCTTATTCCCACGGCGGAGAAGTCTTCTAAAATGAGGCAGTACCAGAAGGCCCTTGTTGCGGAACTATTATAAAAATTCCCATCTGAAAACGCTGGCGGCAGAGGTCACAGTTTGTTGGATAACCAAGGAGTACAGGCGAGAGAGTCACAAATCCAATCCAGCAGAGGCAGGGGAACACTGTCAATGTTCTGGGACAATTTTCTCAGACCCTACCATCGCACATGCCTTGATGCGCAGGGTAGTCTCACAAGGAGGGAAAAGTTTGGGAAAATGCTGAGGGAGTACCTTTCTGACCATACCAACGTCCTCAGTGATTCCTCTGTGCCTTATAATTATTGTGTATCCAAGCTGGATACGTGGCATTAACTGGCTCTTTACGCCATGGAGGTCCTGGCCTGCCCTGCCGCTAGCGTTTTGTCAGAGTGGGTTTTTAGTGCCGACGAGGGAATTATAACTGATAGGCGCATCTGCCTGTCAACTGAAAATGCTGACAGGCTGACTCTTATAAAAATGAAAAAGGGCTGGATTGGGCCAAACTCCTCAACAACACTGAATGATAGCAGTGTAACATATACTCAAATACAGTATCTATTTTTGGGAGGTCTAACTCTATTCCCATGCACCTCTGTCTTCACTAGTGTTGAGCCACCCCCGTAGTGTTCGAGTTCGGTTCGGTTCGTCGAACACCCGTGTGTTCGCCGAACTGTTCGTCGAACTGTTCGTCGAACACCTTCGAACACCGTTAAAACCAATGGCAGGCAAACAAAAACACATAGAAACACATAGAAAACACCTTCAAAGGTGTCCAAAAGCTGACAAACTGCTCAGAAGACACAACTAACACATGGAAAAGTGACAAGTACATATAGTCATGCGAAAAGAAAAGAGGTGGAGGAGTAAAAGGAGGGGGAGACACAGATATAGGCATGTCATGCCCTTCTAAAATCCAAAAAGTGAGAAGCCGAGACGGCCAGTCCGCTCCTGCCCGTGCCACCTCCGTGTCGCCGGGTTTGTGCCAGAGCCGCGGTGAACCCTGACGGCCAGCCCCCCTCTCCCAATACTGGTGCCTGTCCGCTGGTGGGTCGAGAGAGCCCCCCTGTGGTGGAGGCAGCTCTAAGCTTTTTAATTTAAATTGTCCCTCTAATTTGAATGAATACACTTTAAATCCATTTACAAGGATCTATTGGAGGGCAAGTCTCATGCCAGCAGCCGCGTAATTCCAGCTCCAGTAGCGTCCACTAAAGCTGCTGCAGTTAAAAAGCTTTTATAAGGATCGAGCTCGGCTGTCCACCGCAAGGCATCCTAGTGCCAGTCCCAGCCCCTATGCCTTGGGGTGCCTCCTGATGCTCTTCACTGAGTATCCTGTGGTCCCGAAGCATTTCCTTTGAAAAAATGAAGTGTCCAAACTACAGGTGGTGTAGCTTGCTTAACAGCCGGGATAATCCGCTGACTAGCAGACACTGCTACTAGGCACAAAGTATTTCCTGGGCTAGATGCAGTTAAAAATTTGTAAGTAGATACTCTCGTTGGATGCTGAGAAAGCATTCCATAGAGTCTCCTGGCACGCCATATATGATTCTCTTAAAAAGCTTGGGGTAGGGGTCTAGGGGACCCTTTTATAGCCAAAATCACGGCCCTGTATCACAATACGTCACCTAGGCTGAAGATAAATGGAACTGTAGCACCGAGGGCTCGGTTGCTACAGACGTATTGCACCTCACCCAGAGGTGTGATATCTCACTCTCAGATAAGGATGGAGTGTGGATCAGGACCCGACACCTGCATGCATTACACCACATTGCCGTGGGGCAGGGCGACCAATATGCCCCTGAGATGGGCACGACAGTCCCTGTCCCTGGCTGGAGTGGGGGGAGGGAACACTGAGGAAGGGGAACCCTGCAGTGCAGGAGCAGGGAGGAAGCAGTTCCTGGGTGCATTGAGAAGGGAGTATAAAAGGTGGGCACCATCTTAGTTCAGTGCAGAGAAGTCTGAGCAGAAGTGGCAGGGAGCAGGGGCTCTGCATGAGCTCTGCTCCGGAGGCGGGCCTAGTAACAGAGGCCCAGGCCTGCAAGAGGGAGAAGGAAGGAAAAGGAGCGGAGAAGGCTCCAGGAACGAGGAATGAAGGGATCCCAGGGGTGCGGACGGGCGAGTCGCCACCGCACGCCCGAATCCACCTGCGTGGAGGGGTCAGGCCAAAGGGGGAGACCGGTCCCCGAACTAGTGGAGGCAGGAAACGACCCTCAGCTAGAAACCGGAGGCTCTGACATTTTATGTGGCGCAGCCCCTTGCTCCACCCGCTAGGAAGGCACCACATAGGGTCAGGGAAACTGGCGCCAAGTTTACCAAAGGAGGCCCGAGGCAGCCGGACAGAAGTGTTGGTAAGAAAGGCCAGACAAAGGACACACAAAGGGGGTCCTGTGAAGCGCTCCAAAGTTATCTGGGAGTTGTCTGAGCCCCTCACCTGGTGAGCACAGTACGACGTGGGCAGCCGTTACCTGCAGACGTGGTCTGGATAATAAGAACTGTGAGTAAAGGCCCTGAACTGCATCACTGACTCCGTGTCGTTACTGCTGCTGCCCTGCACCATCACCCCCATCCTCCGCATACACTGCCCTGAGGCTATACTCCTCCCGTGGGGAGTTATGCTACGCTCTGCTGCACCCACAACACCAGCCTTAGCGGTCTGCCCTGTAGCGGCGGTTCACTCTGACCGCAATCCACGGGTGGCGTAGTCGGACATTTAAACATCAAAACCACATAAATAGTTCCGCCACTGGTTTGACCGCCCTGAGCCACGGAACCGGATCGCCGCCACGAAGACTACAACCACCAGCATCCACCAAAAAGGGTCCGGCTCCGGGTGTCCCAAGGCCCAGGGGGTGCGTCAGAACATTTTCATCACCTTTCACAATCACCAATGGGACAAGGCAGGGATGTCCTCTGTCCCCTCTCTTATACATCCTAGTGACGGAGCACCTGCTCTCATCAATTCGCCATAACCCCAATATTAGGTGGATTGAGGTGGGAGGCACCGAGTACAAGTGCTCTCTATTTGCTGATGATGTCCTAGTATATATCACTCAATCACATATATCCATCCCTGCTGTTATGGCTGAAATAGATCACTTTGTTACATGGTAAAATTTTAAAATCAATGCAGCGAAGTCTGAGGCCCTCGATGTCTCCCTCCCTAAATCCATATAGGATTCCATCCAGTCCAACTTTCCCTTTGCCTGGCCCTCACAGGGTATCAAATACTTAGGAATTCCTATTCATAGAGACCTCTCCCATCTATGTTATCTTAATTTTGGGCCCTTTATTGAACAATTCCATACAGACCACGGTTGGCAAGTTAGAACTGTAAGATTCACTACGTGAACCACTGGTGTTTTGTGGAAAAGCACATGTACACCGCGTTCCAAATTATTATGCAAAAAGTGTTTAGGAGTGATAAGGGAAGAATTTGTTTGTTTGTCAGTTAAACTCATTGATGGTGATGTGTGTCAGGGCTCTTTATATCACTGTAAGCAATTGCAGACACCTGTGCTAATTAGTTTGGCAGGTGTGTCCAATGAAAGGCAAGACTACTATAGAAGGCTCTCTCACATTATTAAGCAGCCTACATTTTCTGCCAAAATGGGAAAGAAAAAGGATGTGTCGGCTGCTGAGAAGCAACAAATTGTGGAGTGTTTAGGTCAAGGCATGACTACAATCAACATTGTGCGATGATCAGGATGAAGTGTCTTGGCAATCAAGAAGTATGTAGCTGATTCACAGTACACATGTGTGCGTGCTAATAAGGGCAAATTGAGGACTCTTTCCTACAGGCAATTACGTCAGGTTGAAAGAGCAGCGGCAAAAAAGCCTTGTCATAGCAGCAGACAAGTTTTTGAAGCTGCTTGTGCCTCCAACGTCCCCCGAACAACAAGCTGCAGGGTCCTTCAGAGGTTTGCAGCTGTGCATACGCCATCCTGTCGACCTCCTCTATCCACTTCACACAAGCAGAAACGGCTCCAGTAGGCCAAACATTACATGAAGACTGATTTCAAAACTGTTTTGTTCACGGATGAGTGCCGTGCAGCGCTCGATGGTCCAGATGAATGGAGTGGAGGATGGCTGGTTGATGAACACCCCACGCAAACACGGCTACAGCGCCAACAAGGAGGAGGTGGAGTAATGTTTTGGGCTGGAATCATGGGGAGAGAGATTGTCGGCCCCTTTAGGATCCCTGAAGGCGCTAAAGATGAACTCCATAATGTATGTGGATTTTCTCAAACAGCACTTCCTGCCATGGTTCAAGAAGAAGAACCGTGTATTTCACAGCAAGATCATTTTTCTGCATGATAATGCACCATCTCATGCTGCACATAAAACATCTGCATCTCTGGCTGATATGGGCATAAAAGGGGACAAACTTATGGTGTGACCCCCATGCTCCCCTGACCTCTACCCCATTCAGAACCTTTGGAGCATCATTAAAAGGAGTGTCTATGATGGCGGGAGGCAGTTCACATCTAAGCAACAGCTCTGGGAGGGTATTCTGTCCTCATGCAAAACAATTGAAGCAGAAACCATCCAAAACCTGACAAATTCAATGGACGAGAGAGTTCAGAAGCTCCTTTCGAACAAGGGGTCCTATGTGAAAATGTAACATCACCTAGAATAAAGTTTTGAGTTGAAAACTGTTTGATTTCAGTTTCTAACAACCTGCTAATGCTTATAATTTCAAAAATGACCATTTTTTTGGTCTTTATTAAAATGAAAAGGTTGATCGAAAAGTTTGGGGGATCTAAGAGTGTGGCAACCCAGTAGTCATGATTACTTCGAATTCTGACAATATGAGGGTCATGCTGCAGGTAGTGCAGCAAGAAGGCACTTATGTGTCTTGCGCATCTCGGAGCCCCAAAATTATTTTCCGGGCTAGATGCAGCTAAAAATTATTTTTAATTTTAAATCTGGTGAAGCTTATTATAGATGGCCTAATAGGATCAGTGCTGCACACTGCTACAAAGCCCAAATTATTTTCCAGTCAAGATACAGATAAACATAATTAGTAATTTGAAAGCTTAAAACGGTTGGTAGGGTGATTTTAACCAATCATCAAGCTTTTACTCTCCCCAGGATGACACAGGGGTAGAAAAGTCATTTCGGATCCATGATTTGTTCATCTTTATGAACGTGAGTCTGTCTACATTATCAGTGGAGAGCCGCGTGCGCTTATCTGTCAGCACACCACCAGCAGCGCTGAACACACGTTCAGACAGAACGCTGGCTGCGGGGCATGACAAGATCTCCAAGGCGTAAGTGGCTAGCTCCGGCCATTTATCCAGATTGGAAGCCCAAAAAAGCAAGGGTCCAGTGACACAGTCGTGGCTTCAATGTTTACTTGGAGATACTCCTGTACCATCGTCTCTAGGCGTTGACTATGTGTCAGACTTCTTGTCTCCTGTGGCCTTGCAAAGGATGGGCTAAAAAAGTGGTGAAATGATTCCGCAAAATTGATGTTACCAGCAGATACTGTGGTTCTGTTACGGTTTGAGTGCTGAACACTTGACGGTCCCACGGTTGGCAAGTTGGAACTGTGAGATTCACTACGTGCACCACTGGTATTTTGTGGAAAAGCACATGTAAGATTCTGCAACAGTCTCTGCTGATACTCCTGCATGCGTGCATCCCTTTCTATGGCAGGAATAATTTCTGCAAATTTACTTTTGTACCGGGGATCTAACAGTGTGGCAACCCAGTAGTCAGGATTATTTCTAATTCTCACAATTCGAGGGTCATGTTGCAGGTAGTGCAGCAAGAAGGCACTCATGTGTGTTGCGCATCCAGGAGCACCAAGTCCCTGTTGTGTTGGTGGCGAGGTAACAATCATGCTTCCTTCCTCTGTCCTCTCCCCCCAACCTCGCACAACAGAAATGTGATCAAGGTCTCCCTCATCTGATGAGTATTCCATCAGTTCGTCCTCCACTTCTTCCTGGGCTCCTGCACCTTCCTCACTAGTTTGGCTGCTACCATGCGCCCTGGTAAAATCATCTCCCCCACCCTCACATGCCTGCCGCCTTGGTGCTGCCGACCGTCTGGACCTTGCAGATGTTAGCCCTTCCGCATACAACTCCTCCTCCTCTACTTCCTCCACCTCCTCTTGTGCCACCACCTGACTCTGAATTCTGTTTAACATGTGCTCCAGCATGTAAATCACCGGAATAGTCATGCTGATAATGGCATCGTCAGCACTAAACATCTTCGTCGCCATTTCAAAACTGTGCAAAACGGTGCATAGGTCCCTGATCTGAGACCACTCCTCCAGCGTGATTTGCCCCACCTCTGAATCTCGTTGGCCCAGGCTATACGTCAGAACGTATTGCACCAGGGCTTGTCGGTGCTGCCACAGTCGCTGCAACATGTGCAGAGTTGAATTCCACCGGGTAGGCACATCGCATTTGAGCCGGTGAAGTGGCAGGCCCAACGACTTCTGTAGAGATGTAAGTCGCTGAGCTGCGGGATGCGAACGGCGGAAGTGAGCACACAGCGACCGTGCCCTCTGCAGAAGGCCATCTAGTCTGGGATAGTGGGCTAAAAATTGCTGGACAACCAGGTTCAACACGTGAGCCATACAAGGCACGTGTGTGACATTGACCCGGCTGACTGTGGGTTGACAGTAAGTGGGATCTCCGACCTCATCATCATCACCCTGTGCGTTATCACACCCGTCGTCCTCAGAGCCAACCTGTTCCTGCCCTGACAAAAAACTAAAGTTGTCGCTCCAATCAGGTATTTGAGTCTTATCATCGTCTTCCTCATTGTCTCCACCAACAGGAGTTACAGTTTGGGAATGAGGGTCTACATTATGGTCAGAACCTTCTGCTTCTGGTCCTGGATCCGACTCATAAAGATTCTGGGCATCAGTGCAGATCATTTCCTCGTCTGGATTCACAGAAGCGCTGGAGTCGACCTCTGATTCCCAGGCTATAGTATGAGTAAACAGCTCTGCAGACTCAACCATCTGTTCTACCTCATACTCAGACGGGCAGCTGGAGATTTGGGAGCTGTGAGGAAGCAAGTGCGATTTGGGTGACACCTTTGAGGACTGGAGTATTTGTGATGTTGAAGTTGATGTGGAGGAGAGCCCACTTAAAGGAGCACTTGATATCCGTTGAAGCACCTGCTGTTTTTGTGCCTCATCTGGAATTTGTAGCGATTGGATGGCCGTAAGAAAGGGATCTTATCACATTGTCCGCTAAAAGAAGTAGACATTTTAGTTTGGCTGGAAGATGGTCTTTCTTCTGCACCTACCCCACGGACACAACCTTTTTTCCCCTTCCCAACACGCCTATTCCCCTTTCCACCAGCAGCAGGCCTTTTTCCACTCATTTTGGTGGTTAACTAATTCACAACTCTGGAGTTGTTTGCACAAAAAAACAATGGATGGTAACCGAGCAGAGCTGAGTGGCCAAACTGTGGTAATAGGCCAAAACTATTGGCTGGGTTAGATGCAGAAAAAAATTATTTTTAATTTGCAACCTGATGGAGGTCGGTATAGATGGACTAATAGACCAAGTCCCACACACCGCTAGAAGCCCAAATATTTTTTCAGAGCTAGATGCAGAAATTTTTTTTATTCAATTTGTAACCTGATGGAGGTCAGTATAGATGGACTAATAGACCAAGTCCCACACACTGCTAGAAGCCCAAATATTTTTTCAGAGCTAGATGCAGAAAAAAAATATTTTTAATTTGCAACCTGATGGAGGTCAGTATAGATGGACTAATAGACCAAGTCCCACACACCGCTAGAAGCCAAAATATTTTTTCAGAGCTAGATGCAGAAAATTTTTTTATTCAATTTGCAACCTGATGGAGGTCAGTATAGATGGACTAATAGACCAAGTCCCACACACTGCTAGAAGCCCAAATATTTTTTCAGAGCTAGATGCAGAAAAAAATTATTTTTAATTTGCAACCTGATGGAGGTCAGTATAGATGGACTAATAGACCAAGTCCCACACACCGCTAGAAGCCCAAATATTTTTTCAGAGCTAGATGCAGAAAAAAATTATATTCAATTTGCAACCTGCTGGAGGTCAGTATAGAAGGACTAATAGAACAAGTCCCACACACTGCTAGAAGCCCAAATATTTTTTCAGAGCTAAATGAAGAAAAAAATTATTTTTAATTTGCAACCTGATGGAGGTCAGTATAGATGGACTAATAGACCAAGTCCCACACACTGCTAGAAGCCCAAATATTTTTTCAGAGCTAGATGCAGAAAAAAATTATTTTTAATTTGCAACCTGATGGAGGTCAGTATAGATGGACTAATAGAACAAGTCCCACACGCTGCTAGAAGCCCAAATATTTTTTCAGAGATAAATGAAGAAAAAAATTATTTTTAATTTGCAACCTGATGGAGGTCAGTATAGATGGACTAATAGACCAAGTCCCACACACTGCTAGAAGCCCAAATATTTTTTCAGAGCTAGATGCAGAAAAAAATTATATTCAATTTGCAACCTGCTGGAGGTCAGTATAGAAGGACTAATAGAACAAGTCCCACACACTGCTAGAAGCCCAAATATTTTTTCAGAGCTAAATGAAGAAAAAAATTATTTTTAATTTGCAACCTGATGGAGGTCAGTATAGATGGACTAATAGACCAAGTCCCACACACTGCTAGAAGCCCAAATATTTTTTCAGAACTAGATGCAGAAAAAAATTATTTTTAATTTGCAACCTGATGGAGGTCAGTATAGATGGACTAATAGACCAAGTCCCACACACCGCTAGAAGCCCAAATATTTTTTCAGAGCTAGATGCAGAAAAAAATTATATTCAATTTGCAACCTGCTGGAGGTCAGTATAGAAGGACTAATAGAACAAGTCCCACACACTGCTAGAAGCCCAAATATTTTTTCAGAGCTAAATGAAGAAAAAAATTATTTTTAATTTGCAACCTGATGGAGGTCAGTATAGATGGACTAATAGACCAAGTCCCACACACTGCTAGAAGCCCAAATATTTTTTCAGAGCTAGATGCAGAAAAAAATTATTTTTAATTTGCAACCTGATGGAGGTCAGTATAGATGGACTAATAGACCAAGTCCCACACACCGCTAGAAGCCCAAATATTTTTTCAGAGCTAGATGCAGAAAAAAATTATATTCAATTTGCAACCTGCTGGAGGTCAGTATAGAAGGACTAATAGAACAAGTCCCACACACTGCTAGAAGCCCAAATATTTTTTCAGAGCTAAATGAAGAAAAAATGTATTTTTAATTTGCAACCTGATGGAGGTCAGTATAGATGGACTAATAGACCAAGTCCCACACACTGCTAGAAGCCCAAATATTTTTTCAGAGCTAGATGCAGAAAATTTTTTTATTCAATTTGCAACCTGATGGAGGTCAGTATAGATGGACTAATAGACCAAGTCCCACACACTGCTAGAAGCCCAAATATTTTTTCAGAGCTAGATGCAGAAAAAAATTATTTTTAATTTGCAACCTGATGGAGGTCAGTATAGATGGACTAATAGACCAAGGCCCACACACTGCTAGAAGCCCAAATATTTTTTCAGAGCTAGATGCAGAAAAAAATTATTTTTAATTTGCAACCTGATGGAGGTCAGTATAGATGGACTAATAGAACAAGTCCCACACGCTGCTAGAAGCCCAAATATTTTTTCAGAGATAAATGAAGAAAAAAATTATTTTTAATTTGCAACCTGATGGAGGTCAGTATAGATGGACTAATAGACCAAGTCCCACACACTGCTAGAAGCCCAAATATTTTTTCAGAGCTAGATGCAGAAAAAAATTATTTTTAATTTGCAACCTGATGGAGGTCAGTATAGATGGACTAATAGACCAAGTCCCACACACCGCTAGAAGCCCAAATATTTTTTCAGAGCTAGATGCAGAAAAAAATTATATTCAATTTGCAACCTGCTGGAGGTCAGTATAGAAGGACTAATAGAACAAGTCCCACACACTGCTAGAAGCCCAAATATTTTTTCAGAGCTAAATGAAGAAAAAAATTATTTTTAATTTGCAACCTGATGGAGGTCAGTATAGATGGACTAATAGACCAAGTCCCACACACTGCTAGAAGCCCAAATATTTTTTCAGAACTAGATGCAGAAAAAAATTATATTCAGTTTGCAACCTGATGGAGGTCAGTATAGATGGACTAATAGAATGATGCTATGCCCAAAAGATTTTACTTTACTAGGTGCAGTAAAAAAATTGGTATTCTATACACAGGTGGTATATCTTGCAACACAGATAGGCTACTCCACTGACTAACACACTCTGCAATAGGCCAAAAAGGATTAGCTTTGCTAGATTCAGCCAAATGCTGTGAAAAAAACTTGCACAGCACTGGCACAGACCTGCCTGGCAAAAACTGATAGGAACTGATGTAACCTAGTCCTGAAAAGGACTCCAATTACAATTAGTCTTTACTCCCACAATCTATCTATTTAAGAGCACAGACCTGCTTGATAAAAGTCGTAGGAAATGCTGTAACCTAGTCCTTAAAAGGACTGCAATCACAACTATTCCCTACTCCCAAGCTATCTGTATATTTGTGCGAAAATTGGCTTGAAATTAACAAGGTATAGCGCACACAGCAACAGCGGTGCCGTCTAACACGCAGCTGCAGCAGTGAGAAAATGGTGGCGACGGGGAAAATGGCTTGGTCTTATAGGGCAAGGACATGTGACATACACTGCCAATCACACATGCCCTTGCTTGTGTGAAAAAAAGCACTTCGCTCCGTGTGTGCGCTGCTGATAGGCTGACAGATTGCACCTCCCCACTGCAAATGCGGGAAAGAGAAAAAAAAATGGAGATCTTCATTGTTCCTGCAGAGATCCATCCCCTGCCCCTCCCCCCGCCCCGCTGTACACTCAAACTGCGTATTAACATTAATTTTCATCATTACTGAGAAAAAATCCAGTTATGATTTTGGTGCACGAACAGTTATCGAACATAACCTGGAACAGCCGAATTTTTCTCAAATTGTTCGTGTTCGCCGACCGGCTCGAACACCGCCCAAAACAGCTCGAATTTGAGATTGGCGAACAGTTCGAGTAGAACAACGCTCATCTCTAGTCTTCACACCCAGACATGGGTATACGCTTCCTGATTTTGTCTATTTGCTCTTGTCCTCCTCCTTCTCCTCATCCTCATCCTCAACTACCATATCACCACCATATCTACCATATCACCATATCTATATCTCTTGAAAGGGGCATTGGAGTGCTTCCAAATTTTTGGCAGCCGTTGCATTCACTGCATAGGCAAACAGTATGGGAGATCAACTTCCTAATTATGGTAACATTTTTATCATGAGGCCGTCTGACCTCTACGTCTTTTGCAAGGGGCATTGGAGTGCTTAAAATTTTTTGACAGCCATTGCATTCACTGCATAGGCTAACAGTATGGGAGAACCACTTCCTAATAATGGTAACATTTTTTTCATGAGGCCGTCTGACCTCTACGTCTTTTGCAAGGGGCATTGGAGTGCCTAAAATTTTTTGACAGCCATTGCATTCACTGCATAGGCTATCAGTATGGGAGACCCACTTCCTAATAATGGGAAAAAAATTTCATGAGGCCCTCCTCTACATCTCTTCCAAAGGGCATTGGAGTGTGTCCAAATTTTTGGCAGCCGTTGCAGTCACTGCATATCCTATAACTGTATAGCAGAACTGCTCTTTTCTAGGAACATATCGTTACTGAGGCCCACCTCTATGTGTCTGTAAATTGATATTGGGGTTTTTCCTCAATTTTTTCAGCTGTTGTACTCACTACATACCCTATAACTGAATAGCAGAACCTCTCCTTTCTAGAAACATGTCGTTACTGAGGCCCACCCCTGTGTCTTTAAATTGGTATTGGTGTCTTTCCTAAATATTGGCATTCATTGTACTCACTGCATACCCTATAACTGTATAGCAGAACCGCTCCTTTCAAGGAACATGTCGTTACTGAGGCCCATCTCTATG
The DNA here is from genome assembly GCF_046119375.1 of Phyllobates terribilis. Classification (NCBI taxonomy): domain Eukaryota; kingdom Metazoa; phylum Chordata; class Amphibia; order Anura; family Dendrobatidae; genus Phyllobates; species Phyllobates terribilis. The sequence goes on along the minus strand of NW_027362763.1, from coordinate 94,164,682 downwards.
TGTCTGTAAATTGGTATTGAGGTTTCTACTAAATTTTGGCAGCCGTTGTACTCATTGCACCCTATAACTGTATAGCAGAACTGATCCTTTCTAGGAACATGTCATTACTGAGGCCCACCTCTATGTGTCTAAATTGGTATTTGGGTTTTTCCTCAATGTTGGCAGCCATTGTTCTCACTACATACCCTCTAACTGTATAGCAGAACCGCTCCTTTCTAGAAACTTGTCATTACTGAGGCCTACCTCTGTGTCTTTAAATTGGTATTGGGGTCTTTCCTAAATATTGGCATTCGTTGTACTCGCTGCATACCCTATAACTGTATAGCAGAACTGCTCCTTTCTATGAACATGTCGTTACTGAGGCCCACCTCTGTGTCTTTAAATTGGTATTGGGGTCTTTCCTAAATATTGGCATTCGTTGTACTCGCTGCATACCCTATAACTGTATAGCAGAACTGCTCCTTTCTATGAACATGTCGTTACTGAGGCCCAACTCTATGTATCTGTAAATTGGTATTGGGGTCTTTCCTAAATATTGGCAGCCGTTGTACTCACTGCATACCCTATAACTGTATAGCAGAACTGCTCTTTTCTGAGATCATATCTGAGGCCCTCCTCTATGTGTCGGTAAATTGCTGTTAGGGTTTTTCCTAAATTTTGGCAGCCGTTGCACTCACTGCATACCCTCTGACTGTATAGCAGAACTGCTGCTTTCTAGCAACATGTCGTTACTGACGCCCACCTCTATGTGTCTTTAAATTGGTATTCTGTTTTTTCCATAATTTTGGCGGTCGTTGTACTCACTACATATACTATAACTGTATAGCAGAACCGCTCCTTTCTAGGAACATGTCGTTACTGAGGCCCACCTCTATGTTTCTTTAAATTGGTATTGGGGTTTTTCCTAAATTTTGGCAGCCGTTGTACTCACTGCATACCCTATAACTATATAGCAGAACTGATCCTTTCTAGGAAAATGTCATTATTGAGGCCCACCTTTATGTGTCTGTAAGTTGGCATTGGGATTTTTCCTAAATTTTGGCAGCCGTTGGAATCACTGCATACGCAGAAGTGCTCTTTTCTGGGAACATGTCGTTACTGAAACCCACCTCTGTGTCTTTAAATTGGTATTGGGGTCTTTCCTAAATATTGGCAGCCATTGTACTCACTACTCACTGCATACCCTATAACTGTATAGCAGAAATGCTCCTTTCTAGAAACATGTTTTTACTGAGGCCCACCTCTATGTGTCTTTAAATTGGTATTGGGGTTTTTCCTAAATTTTGGCAGTCGTTGTACTCACTGCATATCCTATAACTATATAGCAGGACCGCTCCTTTCTAGGAAAATGTCGTTATTGAGGCCCATCTGTATGTGTCTGTAAATTGGTATTGGGGTTTTTACTAGAGATGAGCGTTGTTCTACTCGAACTGTTCGCCAATCTCAAATTCGAGCTGTTTTGGGCGGTGTTCGAGCCGGTCGGCGAACACGAACAATTTGAGAAAAATTCGGCTGTTCGAGGTTATGTTCGATAACTGTTCGTGCACCAAAATCATAACTGGATTTTTTCTCAGTAATGATGAAAATTAATGTTAATACGCAGTTTGAGTGTACAGCGGGGCGGGGGGAGGGGCAGGGGATGGATCTCTGCAGGAACAATGAAGATCTCCATTTTTTTTTCTCTTTCCCGCATTTGCAGTGGGGAGGTGCAATCTGTCAGCCTATCAGCAGCGCACACACGGAGCGAAGTGCTTTTTTTCACACAAGCAAGGGCATGTGTGATTGACAGTGTATGTCACATGTCCTTGCCCTATAAGACCAAGCCATTTTCCCCGTCGCCACCATTTTCTCACTGCTGCAGCTGCGTGTTAGACGGCACCGCTGTTGCTATGTGCGCTATACCTTGTTAATTTCAAGGAAATTTTTGCACAAATATACAGATAGCTTGGGAGTAGGGAATAGTTGTGATTGCAGTCCTTTTAAGGACTAGGTTACAGCATTTCCTACGACTTTTATCAGGCAGGTCTGTGCTCTTAAATAGATAGATTGTGGGAGTAAAGACTAATTGTAATTGGAGTATTTTCAGGACTAGGTTACATCAGTTCCTATCAGTTTTTGCCAGGCAGGTCTGTGCCAGTGCTGTGCAAGTTTTTTTCACAGCATTTGGCTGAATCTAGCAAAGCTAATCCTTTTTGGCCTATTGCAGAGTGTGTTAGTCAGTGGAGTAGCCTATCTGTGTTGCAAGATATACCACCTGTGTATAGAATACCAATTTTTTTACTGCACCTAGTGAAGTAAAATCTTTTGGGCATAGCATCATTCTATTAGTCCATCTATACTGACCTCCATCAGGTTGCAAACTGAATATAATTTTTTTCTGCATCTAGCTCTGAAAAAATATTTGGGCTTCTAGCAGTGTGTGGGACTTGGTCTATTAGTCCATCTATACTGACCTCCACCAGGTTGCAAATTAAAAATAATTTTTTTCTTCATTTAGCTCTGAAAAAATATTTGGGCTTCTAGCAGTGTGTGGGACTTGGTCTATTAGTCCATCTATACTGACCTCCATCAGGTTGCAAATTAAAAATAATTTTTTTCTTCATTTAGCTCTGAAAAAATATTTGGGCTTCTAGCAGTGTGTGGGACTTGTTCTATTAGTCCTTCTATACTGACCTCCAGCAGGTTGCAAATTGAATATAATTTTTTTCTGCATCTAGCTCTGAAAAAATATTTGGGCTTCTAGCAGTGTGTGGGACTTGGTCTATTAGTCCATCTATACTGACCTCCATCAGGTTGCAAATTAAAAATAATTTTTTTCTGCATCTAGCTCTGAAAAAATATTTGGGCTTCTAGCAGTGTGTGGGACTTGGTCTATTAGTCCATCTATACTGACCTCCATCAGGTTGCAAATTAAAAATAATTTTTTTCTTCATTTATCTCTGAAAAAATATTTGGGCTTCTAGCAGCGTGTGGGACTTGTTCTATTAGTCCATCTATACTGACCTCCATCAGGTTGCAAATTAAAAATAATTTTTTTCTGCATCTAGCTCTGAAAAAATATTTGGGCTTCTAGCAGTGTGTGGGACTTGGTCTATTAGTCCATCTATACTGACCTGCATCAGGTTGCAAATTAAAAATAATTTTTTTCTGCATCTAGCTCTGAAAAAATATTTGGGCTTCTAGCAGTGTGTGGGACTTGGTCTATTAGTCCATCTATACTGACCTCCATCAGGTTGCAAATTGAATAAAAAAATTTTCTGCATCTAACTCTGAAAAAATATTTGGGCTTCTAGCGGTGTGTGGGACTTGGTCTACTAGTCCATCTATACTGACCTCCATCAGGTTGCAAATTAAAAATAATTTTTTTCTGCATCTAGCTCTGAAAAAATATTTGGGCTTCTAGCAGTGTGTGGGACTTGGTCTATTAGTCCATCTATACTGACCTCCATCAGGTTGTAAATTAAAAATAATTTTTTTCTTCATTTAGCTCTGAAAAAATATTTGGGCTTCTAGCAGTGTGTGGGACTTGTTCTATTAGTCCTTCTATACTGACCTCCAGCAGGTTGCAAATTGAATATAATTTTTTTCTGCATCTAGCTCTGAAAAAATATTTGGGCTTCTAGCGGTGTGTGGGACTTGGTCTATTAGTCCATCTATACTGACCTCCATCAGGTTGCAAATTAAAAATAATTTTTTTCTGCATCTAGCTCTGAAAAAATATTTGGGCTTCTAGCAGTGTGTGGGACTTGGTCTATTAGTCCATCTATACTGACCTCCATCAGGTTGCAAATTAAAAATAATTTTTTTCTTCATTTATCTCTGAAAAAATATTTGGGCTTCTAGCAGCGTGTGGGACTTGTTCTATTAGTCCATCTATACTGACCTCCATCAGGTTGCAAATTAAAAATAATTTTTTTCTGCATCTAGCTCTGAAAAAATATTTGGGCTTCTAGCAGTGTGTGGGACTTGGTCTATTAGTCCATCTATACTGACCTCCATCAGGTTGCAAATTAAAAATATTTTTTTTCTGCATCTAGCTCTGAAAAAATATTTGGGCTTCTAGCAGTGTGTGGGACTTGGTCTATTAGTCCATCTATACTGACCTCCATCAGGTTGCAAATTGAATAAAAAAAATTTCTGCATCTAGCTCTGAAAAAATATTTGGGCTTCTAGCGGTGTGTGGGACTTGGTCTACTAGTCCATCTATACTGACCTCCATCAGGTTGCAAATTAAAAATAATTTTTTTCTGCATCTAGCTCTGAAAAAATATTTGGGCTTCTAGCAGTGTGTGGGACTTGGTCTATTAGTCCATCTATACTGACCTCCATCAGGTTGCAAATTAAAAATAATTTTTTTCTTCATTTAGCTCTGAAAAAATATTTGGGCTTCTAGCAGTGTGTGGGACTTGTTCTATTAGTCCTTCTATACTGACGTCCAGCAGGTTGCAAATTGAATATAATTTTTTTCTGCATCTAGCTCTGAAAAAATATTTGGGCTTCTAGCGGTGTGTGGGACTTGGTCTATTAGTCCATCTATACTGACCTCCATCAGGTTGCAAATTAAAAATAATTTTTTTCTGCATCTAGCTCTGAAAAAATATTTGGGCTTCTAGCAGTGTGTGGGACTTGGTCTATTAGTCCATCTATACTGACCTCCATCAGGTTGCAAATTAAAAATAATTTTTTTCTGCATCTAGCTCTGAAAAAATATTTGGGCTTCTAGCAGTGTGTGGGACTTGGTCTATTAGTCCATCTATACTGACCTCCATCAGGTTACAAATTAAAAATAATTTTTTTCTTCATTTAGCTCTGAAAAAATATTTGGGCTTCTAGCAGTGTGTGGGACTTGTTCTATTAGTCCTTCTATACTGACCTCCAGCAGGTTGCAAATTGAATATAATTTTTTTCTGCATCTAGCTCTGAAAAAATATTTGGGCTTCTAGCGGTGTGTGGGACTTGGTCTATTAGTCCATCTATACTGACCTCCATCAGGTTGCAAATTAAAAATAATTTTTTTCTGCATCTAGCTCTGAAAAAATATTTGGGCTTCTAGCGGTGTGTGGGACTTGGTCTATTAGTCCATCTACACTGACCTCCATCAGGTTGCAAATTAAAAATAATTTTTTTCTTCATTTAGCTCTGAAAAAATATTTGGGCTTCTAGCAGTGTGTGGGACTTGTTCTATTAGTCCTTCTATACTGACCTCCAGCAGGTTGCAAATTGAATATAATTTTTTCTGCATCTAGCTCTGAAAAAATATTTGGGCTTCTAGCGGTGTGTGGGACTTGGTCTATTAGTCCATCTATACTGACCTCCATCAGGTTGCAAATTAAAAATAATTTTTTTCTGCATCTAGCTCTGAAAAAATATTTGGGCTTCTAGCGGTGTGTGGGACTTGGTCTATTAGTCCATCTATACTGACCTCCATCAGGTTGCAAATTAAAAATAATTTTTTTCTGCATCTAGCTCTGAAAAAATATTTGGGCTTCTAGCAGTGTGTGGGACTTGGTCTATTAGTCCATCTATACTGACTTCCATCAGGTTGCAAATTGAATAAAAAAATTTTCTGCATCTAGCTCTGAAAAAATATTTGGGCTTCTAGCGGTGTGTGGGACTTGGTCTATTAGTCCATCTATACTGACCTCCATCAGGTTGCAAATTAAAAATAATTTTTTTCTGCATCTAACCCAGCCAATAGTTTTGGCCTAATACCACAGTTTGGCCACTCAGCTCTGCTCGGTTACCATCCATTGTTTTTTTGTGCAAACAACTCCAGAGTTGTGAATTAGTTAACCACCAAAATGAGTGGAAAAAGGCCTGCTGCTGGTGGAAAGGGGAATAGGCGTGTTGGGAAGGGGAAAAAAGGTTGTGTCCGTGGGTAGGTGCAGAAGAAAGACCATCTTCCAGCCAAACTAAAATGTCTACTTCTTTTAGCGGACAATGTGATAAGATCCCTTTCTTACGGCCACGCCAATCGCTACAAATTCCAGATGAGGCACAAAAACAGCAGGTGCTTCAACGGATATCAAGTGCTCCTTTAAGTGGGCTCTCCTCCACATCAACTTCAACATCACAAATACTCCAGTCCTCAAAGGTGTCACCCAAATCGCACTTGCTTCCTCACAGCTCCCAAATCTCCAGCTGCCCGTCTGAGTATGAGGTAGAACAGATGGTTGAGTCTGCAGAGCTGTTTACTCATACTATAGCCTGGGAATCAGAGGTCGACTCCAGCGCTTCTGTGAATCCAGACGAGGAAATGATCTGCACTGATGCCCAGAATCTTTATGAGTCGGATCCAGGACCAGACGCAGAAGGTTCTGACCATAATGTAGACCCTCATTCCCAAACTGTAACTCCTGTTGGTGGAGACAATGAGGAAGACGATGATAAGACTCAAATACCTGATTGGAGCGACAACTTTAGTTTTTTGTCAGGGCAGGAACAGGTTGGCTCTGAGGACGACGGGTGTGATAACGCACAGGGTGATGATGATGAGGTCGGAGATCCCACTTACTGTCAACCCACAGTCAGCCAAGAGATGAGGTCAGCAGAGGAGGTGGAGGAAGATGCTAGTGACGACGAGGTCAGGTTGCGCCTTCCTGGACAGAGACGTAGTACTGGAAGCACGTCAACAACTGCATCCTCAAACACAACTCTGCCTCTCACCACAAGTCGTGGTGGCTCTTCAGGTCGCATGGGTGCTAAGCCTTGCATAGCCTGGGCATTTTTTCAGATCGATAAAGATGACCCAACTCGTGTTATCTGTAACATTTGTCAGCAAAAGCTAAGTAGAGGCCAAAAAATACATAGTTTGAGTACTTCATGCATGAACCGGCACATGGACATGAAGCATAAGTTGCAGTCGGAAGCTCAGTGTGCTACAATGCGGTCTAGCCGGCCGGGCCAACCACCGTCTGCCATATCTTGTGCATCCGCGGCCTCTTCATCCTCTGTGACTGGGGGGACAGCAGTCACACCTGTTTTGGGGCGCAGACCTGCCACCTCTTTACCCGCAACAGCCAGCGTGATTGGCAGGTCATCATTTTCTTTGGAGGTGGTAACACCAGCTGGTCTTGAGCGCTGTCCGACATCGATAGCACCACCTTTGGATCAAGGCAACCTAACATGTCCGCCTGCATCTTCCTCACAGACCGGCAGTTTGCCGGGGACACCCTTATCAACCCCGTCTAAGCACAATAGCCAGCCCTCGGTCCCTCAGATGTGGACAAGTAAAAGACCATTTCCTCCTAGCCATGAGAAAGCTAAGAGGTTGAATTTCACCATCTGCAAGCTCTTGGCTACAGAAATGCTGCCTTTCCGCCTGGTGGACACAGAGGATTTTCGAGACCTTATGTCCGTCGCAGTGCCCCAGTACCAGATGCCCAGTCGGCACTACTTCTCAAAGAAAGGTGTGCCTGCGCTCCACCAGCATGTCGCACACAACATCACCGCTTCTTTGAGAAACTCTGTGTGTGACAGGGTGCATTTCACCACAGACACTTGGACGAGTAGGCATGGACAGGGGCGTTACATGTCGCTGACTGGGCACTGGGTAACTATGGTGACAGCAGGACAAGGGGCTGCTGTCCAAGTCTTGCCGTCCCCACGAGTTGTGCGTCAATCCTCTTTATGTCATTTTTCCTCCACTGCTTCTGCCTCCTCAACCTCCTCTCGGTCTTCCACCTGCACCCAAAGCCTGTCTGGTCATGCCACAAGCTTTCTAACTGCGCAGAAGGGATCCTGCACACCTCCTTACTATGCTGGCAGTAGGGCTCAACGTCATCAGGCGGTTTTTACATTGAAATGTCTGGGAAATGTGAGTCACACAGCTGAGGAGTTGTGGTCAGCTCTGGAGAACCAATTTCATGAATGGTTGTCTCCACTGGACCTGAAACCAGGGAAGGCCGTGTGCGACAATGCTGCAAACCTGGGTGCGGCCCTTCGCCGGGGCAATGTCACACACGTGCCTTGTATGGCTCACGTGTTGAACCTGGTTGTCCAGCAATTTTTAGCCCACTATCCCAGACTAGATGGCCTTCTGCAGAGGGCACGGTCGCTGTGTGCTCACTTCCGCCGTTCGCATCCCGCAGCTCAGCGACTTACATCTCTACAGAAGTCGTTGGGCCTGCCACTTCACCGGCTAAAATGCGATGTGCCTACCCGGTGGAATTCAACTCTGCACATGTTGCAGCGACTGTGGCAGCACCGACAAGCCCTGGTGCAATACGTTCTGACGTATAGCCTGGGCCAACGAGATTCAGAGGTGGGGCAAATCACGCTGGAGGAGTGGTCTCAGATCAGGGACCTATGCACCCTTCTGCACAGTTTTGAAATGGCGACGAAGATGTTTAGTGCTGACGATGCCATTATCAGCATGACTATTCCGGTGATTTACATGCTGGAGCACATGTTAAACAGAATTCGGAGTCAGGTGGTGGCACAAGAGGAGGTGGAGGAAGTAGAGGAGGAGGAGTTGTATGCGGAAGGGCTAACATCTGCAAGGTCCAGACGGTCGGCAGCACCAAGGCGGCAGGCATGTGAGGGTGGGGGAGATGGTTTTACCAGGGCACATTGTAGCAGCCAAACTAGTGAGGAAGGTGCAGGAGCCCAGGAAGAAGTGGAGGACGAACTGATGGAAGACTCATCAGATGAGGGAGACCTTGATCACATTTATGTTGTGCGAGGTTGGGGGGAGAGGACAGAGGAAGGAAGCATGATTGTTACCTCGCCACCAACACAACAGGGACTTGGTGCTCCTGGATGCGCAACACACATGAGTGCCTTCTTGCTGCACTACCTGCAACATGACCCTCGAATTGTGAGAATTAGAAATAATCCTGACTACTGGGTTGCCACACTGTTAGATCCCCGGTACAAAAGTAAATTTGCAGAAATTATTCCTGCCATAGAAAGGGATGCACGCATGCAGGAGTATCAGCAGAGACTGTTGCAGAATCTTACATGTGCTTTTCCACAAAATACCAGTGGTGCACGTAGTGAATCTCACAGTTCCAACTTGCCAACCGTGGGTCCGTCAAGTGTTCAGCACTCAAACCGTAACAGAACCACAGTATCTGCTGGTAACATTAATTTTGCGGAATCATTTCACCACTTTTTTAGCCCATCCTTTGCAAGGCCACAGGAGACAAGAAGTCTGACACATAGTCAACGCCTAGAGACGATGGTACAGGAGTATCTCCAAGTAAACATTGAAGCCACGACTGTGTCACTGGACCCTTGCTCTTTTTGGGCTTCCAATCTGGATAAATGGCCGGAGCTAGCCACTTACGCCTTGGAGGTCTTGTCATGCCCCGCAGCCTGCGTTCTGTCTGAACGTGTGTTCAGCGCTGCTGGTGGTGTGCTGACAGATAAGCGCACGCGGCTCTCCACTGATAATGTAGACAGACTCACGTTCATAAAGATGAACAAATCATGGATCCGAAACGACTTTTCTACCCCTGTGTCATCCTGGGGAGAGTAAAAGCTTGATGATTGGTTAAAATCACCCTACCAACCGTTTTAAGCTTTCAAATTACTAATCATGTTTATCTGTATCTTGACTGGAAAATAATTTGGGCTTTGTAGCAGTGTGCAGCACTGATCCTATTAGGCCATCTATAATAAGCTTCACCAGATTTAAAATTAAAAATAATTTTTAGCTGCATCTAGCCCGGAAAATAATTTTGGGGCTCCGAGATGCGCAAGACACATAAGTGCCTTCTTGCTGCACTACCTGCAGCATGACCCTCATATTGTCAGAATTCGAAGTAATCATGACTACTGGGTTGCCACACTCTTAGATCCCCCAAACTTTTCGATCAACCTTTTCATTTTAATAAAGACCAAAAAAATGGTCATTTTTGAAATTATAAGCATTAGCAGGTTGTTAGAAACTGAAATCAAACAGTTTTCAACTCAAAACTTTATTCTAGGTGATGTTACATTTTCACATAGGACCCCTTGTTCGAAAGGAGCTTCTGAACTCTCTCGTCCATTGAATTTGTCAGGTTTTGGATGGTTTCTGCTTCAATTGTTTTGCATGAGGACAGAATACCCTCCCAGAGCTGTTGCTTAGATGTGAACTGCCTCCCGCCATCATAGACACTCCTTTTAATGATGCTCCAAAGGTTCTGAATGGGGTAGAGGTCAGGGGAGCATGGGGGTCACACCATAAGTTTGTCCCCTTTTATGCCCATATCAGCCAGAGATGCAGATGTTTTATGTGCAGCATGAGATGGTGCATTATCATGCAGAAAAATGATCTTGCTGTGAAATACACGGTTCTTCTTCTTGAACCATGGCAGGAAGTGCTGTTTGAGAAAATCCACATACATTATGGAGTTCTTCTTTAGCGCCTTCAGGGATCCTAAAGGGGCCGACAATCTCTCTCCCCATGATTCCAGCCCAAAACATTACTCCACCTCCTCCTTGTTGGCGCTGTAGCCGTGTTTGCGTGGGGTGTCCATCAACCAGCCATCCTCCACTCCATTCATCTGGACCATCGAGCGCTGCACGGCACTCATCCGTGAACAAAACAGTTTTGAAATCAGTCTTCATGTAATGTTTGGCCCACTGGAGCCGTTTCTGCTTGTGTGAAGTGGATAGAGGAGGTCGACAGGATGGCGTATGCACAGCTGCAAACCTCTGAAGGACCCTGCATCTTGTTGTTCGGGGGACGTTGGAGGCACAAGCAGCTTCAAAAACTTGTCTGCTGCTATGACAAGGCTTTTTTGCCGCTGCTCTTTCAACCTGACGTAATTGCCTGTAGGAAAGAGTCCTCAATTTGCCCTTATCAGCACGCACACGTGTGTACTGTGAATCAGCTACATACTTCTTGATTGCCAAGACACTTCATCCTGATCATCGCACAATGTTGATTGTAGTCATGCCTTGACCTAAACACTCCACAATTTGTTGCTTCTCAGCAGCCGACACATCCTTTTTCTTTCCCATTTTGGCAGAAAATGTAGGCTGCTTAATAATGTGAGAGAGCCTTCTTAAGTAGTCTTGCCTTTCATTGGACACACCTGCCAAACTAATTAGCACAGGTGTCTGCAATTGCTTACAGTGATATAAAGAGCCCTGACACACATCACCATCAATGAGTTTAACTGACAAACAAACAAATTCTTCCCTTATCACTCCTAAATACTTTTTGCATAATAATTTGGAACGCGGTGTACATGTGCTTTTCCACAAAACACCAGTGGTTCACGTAGTGAATCTTACAGTTCTAACTTGCCAACCGTGGTCTGTATGGAATTGTTCAATAAAGGGCCCAAAATTAAGATAACATAGATGGGAGAGGTCTCTATGAATAGGAATTCCTAAGTATTTGATACCCTGTGAGGGCCAGGCAAAGGGAAAGTTGGACTGGATGGAATCCTATATGGATTTAGGGAGGGAGACATCGAGGGCCTCAGACTTCGCTGCATTGATTTTAAAATTTTACCATGTAACAAAGTGATCTATTTCAGCCATAACAGCAGGGATGGATATATGTGATTGAGTGATATATACTAGGACATCATCAGCAAATAGAGAGCACTTGTACTCGGTGCCTCCCACCTCAATCCACCTAATATTGGGGTTATGGCGAATTGATGAGAGCAGGTGCTCCGTCACTAGGATGTATAAGAGAGGGGACAGAGGACATCCCTGCCTTGTACCATTGGTGATTGTGAAAGGTGATGAAAATGTTCTGACGCACCCCCTGGGCCTTGGGACACCCGGAGCCGGACCCTTTTTGGTGGATGCTGGTGGTTGTAGTCTTCGTGGCGGCGATCCGGTTCCGTGGCTCAGGGCGGTCAAACCAGTGGCGGAACTATTTATGTGGTTTTGATGTTTAAATGTCCGACTACGCCACCCGTGGATTGCGGTCAGAGTGAACCGCCGCTACAGGGCAGACCGCTAAGGCTGGTGTTGTGGGTGCAGCAGAGCGTAGCATAACTCCCCACGGGAGGAGTATAGCCTCAGGGCAGTGTATGCGGAGGATGGGGGTGATGGTGCAGGGCAGCAGCAGTAACGACACGGAGTCAGTGATGCAGTTCAGGGCCTTTACTCACAGTTCTTATTATCCAGACCACGTCTGCAGGTAACGGCTGCCCACGTCGTACTGTGCTCACCAGGTGAGGGGCTCAGACAACTCCCAGATAACTTTGGAGCGCATCAGAGGACCCCCTTTGTGTGTCCTTTGTCTGGCCTTTCTTACCAACACTTCTGTCCGGCTGCCTCGGGCCTCCTCTTGGTAAACTTGGCGCCAGTTTCCCTGACCCTATGTGGTGCCTTCCTAGCGGGTGGAGCAAGGGGCTGCGCCACATAAAATGTCAGAGCCTCCGGTTTCTAGCTGAGGGTCGTTTCCTGCCTCCACTAGTTCGGGGACCGGTCTCCCCCTTTGGCCTGACCCCTCCACGCAGGTGGATTCGGGCGTGCGGTGGCGACTCGCCCGTCCGCACCCCTGGGATCCCTTCATTCCTCGTTCCTGGAGCCTTCTCCGCTCCTCTTCCTTCCTTCTCCCTCTTGCAGGCCTGGGCCTCTGTTACTAGGCCCGCCTCCGGAGCAGAGCTCATGCAGAGCCCCTGCTCCCTGCCACTTCTGCTCAGACTTCTCTGCACTGAACTAAGATGGTGCCCACCTTTTATACTCCCTTCTCAATGCACCCAGGAACTGCTTCCTCCCTGCTCCTGCACTGCAGGGTTCCCCTTCCTCAGTGTTCCCTCCCCCCACTCCAGCCAGGGACAGGGACTGTCGTGCCCATCTCAGGGGCATATTGGTCGCCCTGCCCCACGGCAATGTGGTGTAATGCATGCAGGTGTCGGGTCCTGATCCACACTCCATCCTTATCTGAGAGTGAGATATCACACCTCTGGGTGAGGTGCAATACGTCTGTAGCAACCGAGCCCTCGGTGCTACAGTTCCATTTATCTTCAGCCTAGGTGACGTATTGTGATACAGGGCCGTGATTTTGGCTATAAAAGGGTCCCCTAGACCCCTACCCCAAGCTTTTTAAGAGAATCATATATGGCGTGCCAGGAGACTCTATGGAATGCTTTCTCAGCATCCAACGAGAGTATCTACTTACAAATTTTTAACTGCATCTAGCCCAGGAAATACTTTGTGCCTAGTAGCAGTGTCTGCTAGTCAGCAGATTATCCCGGCTGTTAAGCAAGCTACACCACCTGTAGTTTGGACACTTAATTTTTTCAAAGGAAATGCTTCGGGACCACGGGATACTTAGTGAAGAGCATCAGGAGGCACCCCAAGGCATAGGGGCTGGGACTGGCACTAGGATGCCTTGCGGTGGACAGCCGAGCTCGATCCTTATAAAAGCTTTTTAACTGCAGCAGCTTTAGTGGACGCTACTGGAGCTGGAATTACGCGGCTGCTGGCATGAGACTTGCCCTCCAATAGATCCTTGTAAATGGATTTAAAGTGTATTCATTCAAATTAGAGGGACAATTTAAATTAAAAAGCTTAGAGCTGCCTCCACCACAGGGGGGCTCTCTCGACCCACCAGCGGACAGGCACCAGTATTGGGAGAGGGGGGCTGGCCGTCAGGGTTCACCGCGGCTCTGGCACAAACCCGGCGACACGGAGGTGGCACGGGCAGGAGCGGACTGGCCGTCTCGGCTTCTCACTTTTTGGATTTTAGAAGGGCATGACATGCCTATATCTGCGTCTCCCCCTCCTTTTACTCCTCCACCTCTTTTCTTTTCGCATGACTATATGTACTTGTCACTTTTCCATGTGTTAGTTGTGTCTTCTGAGCAGTTTGTCAGCTTTTGGACACCTTTGAAGGTGTTTTCTATGTGTTTCTATGTGTTTTTGTTTGCCTGCCATTGGTTTTAACGGTGTTCGAAGGTGTTCGACGAACAGTTCGACGAACAGTTCGGCGAACACACGGGTGTTCGACGAACCGAACCGAACTCGAACACTACGGGGGTGGCTCAACACTAGTTTTTACTAAATTTTGGCAACCGTTGTACTTGCTGCATACCCTATAACTGTATAGCAGGACCGCTCCGTTCTAATGGGAACATGTCATTACTGAGGCCCAGTTCTAAGTGTCTTTAAATTGGTATTGGGGTTTTTCCTAAATTTTGGCAGCTTTTGTACTCACTGCATACCATATAACTGTATAGCAGGATGTCTCCTTTCTAGGAAAATGTCATTATTAAGGCCCACCTCAATGTGTCTGTAAATTGTTAGTGGGGTTTTCCCTAAATTTTGGTAGCCGTTGTACTCACTGGATACCCTATAACTGTACAAAAGAACAGCTCGTTTCTAGGAACATGCCGTTACTGAGGACCACCTCTATGTTTCTTTAAATTAGTATTGGGGTTTTTCCTAAATTTTGGCAGCCGTTGTACTCACTGCATACCCTATAACTATGTAACACAACCACTCCTTTCTAGGAACATGTCGTTACTGAGATCCACCTCTGTGTCTTTAAATTGGTATTGGGGTCTTTCCTAAATTTTGGCAGTCATTGTACTCACTGCATACCATATAACTATATATCAGAACCGCTCCTTTCTTGGAAAATGTCGTTACTGAGGTCCACCTCTATGTGTATTTAAATTGGTACTGGGGTTTTTCCTACATTTTGGCAGCCGTTGGACTCACTGTATACCCTATAACTGTATAGTAGACCCTCTCCTTTCTAGGAACATGTCATTATTGAGGCCCACCTCTATGAATCTTTAAATTGGTATTGGGGTTTTTCCTAAATTTTGGCAGCTATTGTACTCACTGCATACCCTATAACTGTAAAGCAGAATCGCTCCTTTGTAATGGGAACATGTCGTTACTGAGGCCCACCTCTATTTCTCTTTAAATTGGTATTGGGATTTTTCCTAAATTTTGCCAGCCGTTGTACTAACTGCATACCCTATAACTGTATAGCAGGACCGCTCCTTTCTAATGGGAACATGTCGTTAATGAGGCCCACCTCTTTGTGTCTTTAAATTGGTATTGGGGTTTTTCCTAAATTTTGGCAGCCGTTGGACTCACTGCATACCGTCTAACTGTATAGCAGAACCGCTCCTTTCTAGGAAACTGTCGTTACTGAGGCCCACCTCTATGTGTCTTTTAATTGGTATTGCGTTTTTTCCTAAATTTTGGCAGCCGTTGTACTCACTGCATACCGTAGAATTGTATAGCAGAACCGCTCCTTTCTAGGAAAATGATGATACTGGGGCCCTCCTCTATGTGTCTCTAAATTGGTATTGGGGTTTTTCCTAAATTTTGGCAGCTGTTGTACTCACTGCATACCCTCTAACTGTATAGCAGAACTGCTGCTTTCTAGCAACATGATGTTACTGAGGCCCACCTCTGTGTCTTTAAATTGATATTCTGTTTTTTCCTTAATTTTGGCGGTCGTTGTACTCACTACATATACTATAACTGCATAGCAGAACCGCTCCTTTCTAGGAACATGTCGCTACTGAGGCCCATCTCTATGTTTCTTTAAATTGGTATTGGGGTTTTTCCTAAATTTTGGCAGCCGTTGTACTCACTGCATACCCTATAACTATATAGCAGAACTGATCCTTTCTAGGAAAATGTCATTATTGAGGCCAACCTTTATGTGTCTGTAAGTTGGCATTGGGATTTTTCCTAAATTTTTGCAGCCGTTGGAATCACTGCATACGCTATAATTGTATAGCAGAAGTGCTCTTTTCTGGGAACATGTCGTTACTGAGACCCACCTCTGTGTCTTTAAATTGGTATTGGGGTCTTTCCTAAATATTGGCAGCCGTTGTACTCACTGCATATGTGTCACCCTGGCCTGGTTGCCACAAGTATAATAAAGCTGTGTCTGAGAGCAAGGGGGAGGTTCTCTAGTCAGGGGAACATTAGCATGCAGTACCTCCTGTCTCAGGCCAGTAGGGGGAGCAGGCTGCCCCTATAAAAGCTGGAACTGGGGGCAGGGTTAGAGAGAACTGGACGACCTGTCTCAGGACTGAGACTTGTCCCAGAGCAGAGCAGGGACAGAAAGTTGTATTGCATCTAAGAGGAAGTGTGGCAGGAGGAGAGCCACAAGCCAGAGACAAGAGGCGAAGTGAGCCTGTCTTGGCAGATAAAGGACTTAATTTACCAGACTTTGGTGTCTGAGGCTGGGAGGATTCCACATCCTACAGCAGATAACCAGTCCGCAGGGGATTGTATATTCCTTGGCCTAAGAAGCCTGGAGGCTCTGCCACAACAGAAGGGACCAGCACAGCCGTACCAGGCCGGGAGCAGAAAGGAACCCACGTTGCAGGCCATACATGTGAGAATACACGGAGAGCTCGGAATCGTGGGCTGTTACCCTATAAGGAGGAGATAGCCAGAAGGAGCGCAGAAAGCACGGTAGGCCTACACCTCACCCTGACCAGGCCAATTTCCCCATTGCTCTCAGACATCCAGGTCCCCTCCTAGCCGGGACTGTTTATGGGTCAGTTTACCTGTTCTAGTAAAGACCCTGGACTGCAACCTGTCGTGTGTGTGCTCCTTGCTCCTCCAGCACTATCAGCACTGGGACTCTCACCAGCATCACTCCCACCATCCACTACACTGCCCTGGGGCCGCACTCTTCCCGTGGGGAGTCACACCTTCCCAGCTGCATACATCATCAGCCCCAGCGGTCTGCCTTGCAGCGGCGGTTCCTAATGACCGCAAATCCATGGGTGGCGTAGTCGGACATAATCAACAGCACATAACGGACTACCACTGGCCTGACCACCCTGAGCCACGGAACCGGGTTGCCACTACTACTCTCATCGTTCCCCTACTGCCCGGATCCGAGTGCCCCACGTCCCAGGGGGCGAGTCAGCTTTGGCGTAGTCGGCAGGATTGAGACCAACCCGACATAAGCGGGTATTGCGTGCCTGAAAAAGACTGCACCTACCTGAAAAGAGGTTTCCCGCCATCCGGAGCCTTTTCCAGCCATTTCCAGCCATCTCCCGCCATCTTCCGTCGGTTCCCGCCATCTTCAGCCGCTTTCCCGCCATCGGATGCCATCTTCAGGACGCTGCGCGGGAAGAAGAGGGGCGTGGACGTCCAAACG
Source organism: Phyllobates terribilis (assembly GCF_046119375.1). Classification (NCBI taxonomy): domain Eukaryota; kingdom Metazoa; phylum Chordata; class Amphibia; order Anura; family Dendrobatidae; genus Phyllobates; species Phyllobates terribilis. Next base: position 94,147,632 of record NW_027362763.1, on the reverse strand, counting down.
GCACGAGACCCGAAGCTCGGCCCCACGCACCGACGCTGCGCAAGGTCCTGGAAGGGAGAGAGAGTGACGCTGTCGTTACCAGGACGCGACGCAAGGTCCTCGTCCAGAGCAGCATCAGGGGAGCCGCGGCCTACAGAAGAGGATCGTCGGAAGGTAGGCCCCGCTTAACTAAGGGGGGAGGAAGATGTCGGACACAGAGGCGCCCACTACCACCAACGCAGCTGCAGCAGCAGTGATGCCATTTTCCCTGCCCTACATCCCTGGAGCGGCCTGGCTGCCTAAGTACTCAGGGGAGCCCCATGCCCTGACTGATTTTAAGGAAAGGCTGTACAGTTTGTTCCAAGTTTACCCCCTGACAGAGGAACAGAAGGTCAGAATACTAACGGGGCAGTTAACTGGCGCAGCCCAAAGGGAGGTAAAGTCATGGCCCACTGAGGAGAAAAGGACCGTGAAGGGTATTCTGGCCCGGCTGCGGGGTAATTTTGACACACGTACCTCCGCTGAAATTAAAATGAGGTTCTATGGATGTAAGCAGCGGGCACAGGACAGCATCAGAGACTATGCCCTAAATCTGCAGGAAGCCTTGAGGGCTATCCAACAAACTGACCCTGGCAGTGTGCAGGAAACGGATAAGCTGCTAACAGAACAATTCATAGAAGGTCTGCTGTCTAGCGCCCACAGGGCCCAACTGCGCCTCATGTTCTTTCAGAACCCTGATCTGATCTTTGCCCAATTTAAGGACAGGGCCATAAGGGTGCTCCGTGAACCCGCAACCAGTGGCACTATAAACCCCCGGCGCCCTGCTCTCACCTACCACCAGGAGGCGGCGCCCTCCTCTATGGACTCCGTGGAGGCTGATGCACAGGCCCTGAACCAAGCCCCATTGAAAGATCTGCACCACCAAGTCCAGGAGCTGACCAGGAGCGTCGCGGCATTGACCAGGACCGTCCAGGCATTACAAGTGGACCCGTCAAGACCCATCGAGCTGGCTTCAAGTCCGGAGGATGTCCCGTGGCGTCGACAGAGGAGGATCCCGTCGTTCCGAGGGAGGCCCACAGACCGCTACGCAGAGGATGGACAGCCCATTTGCCGTCGATGCAACCAGCCCGGACACATTTCCAGGTACTGTAATTTAAACGGGTCCAACCTGGGGCAGAGGGCCAACCCCCAGGCATAAGATCACCAGGCCCTTACATTTGGCGTAATAAGTACGTTGGGGGGCGCCCAATTTTACCCGTGGTGCTGGACAGTATCCCCATGAGCGCCTTGCTGGATACTGGGTCGCAAGTAACCACTATCCCTTATGTACTTTTTAAGCAGTATTGGAATGATGCTGATATCACACGGTATCCAGACAGTAACTTGAGCATCATCGCCAGTAATGGCTTACCCGTGCCGCAGATGGGGTTCAAGGAGATGACCATTAAAATTGGTAAAGTTGAACTACCGGCACAGGGAGTGATTATTGTGGACATTGACCGACGTGAAAGTCACCCTAAAATAACTGTGGGTACTAACGTAATTGAAAATTGTCTTTCAGAGGTAATTGTAATTCTACAACAGGTGGCGGTGAATGCTAGTTCCAGCCAACAGAGAGTCCTCAACAAGGAGATAAAAGCCCTGATAAGACGGCAGCAGGTAGAACTGTCTGGTGGTGAGATCGGTAGCGTAAGACTGAGTGATCCATTCCCCATTTCCATGCCTCCCAAAAGTGAAATGATGATCTGGTGTCGGACTGCAATCGGGCTGAGAGGTAGAGACTACCAAGCCACGGTAGAACCTGTGTGCTCGGACAGCAGGCCCACCATTTTGACAGCCCGGGGGGTGGTTGATGTCCGTCATGGGAGGGTGTCCATTCGCATTCTCAACATTGGGGAGAGAGAGGTACACTTACCCAGGTACGCTACACTTGCCATACTGTTTGTTGTCGAACACAAAGCTATCAGGGCCGTGGAGCCTTTGCCTCCATCTCCTCAGGCGGAGGGTAATGGCTCCCAGAAACAAAAGGAGGACTGGTGCCAGAAACTCCATGTGGGTGCTCACTCTACTCCCCTGCACCAAAAACAAGGAGTCTACCGGGTGGTCCAGGAGTACGAGAGAGTCTTTAGTAAGCACCCGCTAGACTTCGGCAGAGTAAAAGGGATAGAACACCATATCCCCACGGGGAGCCACCCACCAATAAAAGAGAGACACAGGCCTGTACCCCCCTGCACATTATCAGAACGCCAAGGGTATGCTGCGGGAAATGAAAGAAGCTGGGGTCATTAGAGATAGCTGTAGCCCCTGGGCAGCCCCCCTGGTTCTGGTAAAAAAGAAAGACGGCACCATGAGAATGTGCGTGGACTATAGACAAATCAACCGTATCACCCACAAAGATGCATATCCGCTGCCTAGAATAGAGGAGTCTTTAGCCGCACTAAAATCAGCTAACTTCTTTTCTACTTTGGACCTTACTAGCGGGTACTGGCAGGTTCCTGTGGCAGAGGCTGACAAGGAGAAGACCGCCTTCACCACCCCGATGGGACTGAGCGAGTTCAACTGTATGCCCTTCGGGCTCTGCAATGCACCAGGGACCTTCCAGAGGCTGATGGAATGCTGTCTAGGGCACCGAAACTTCGAGACGGTCCTCCTTTACCTGGATGACGTGATCGTCTATTCGAAGACTTACAAGGACCATCTAAAGCACCTGGCAGAGGTGTTCGAAGCCCTGGCAGGCTATGGCCTGAAGGTAAAACCATCAAAGTGTCACCTGTTGAAACCAAAGGTCCAGTACCTAGGGCACGTGGTAAGTGCGGAAGGAGAAGCCCTCGACCCTGACAAGGTCACGGCAATCAAGAGCTGGCCAAGCCCCTCGAACATCAAAGAAGTGAGGCAGTTCCTCGGGTTGGTAGGCTACTACCGAAGGTTCATCCCCGGGTTCACTAAGATGGCAGCTCCTATGCAGGACCTACTGATGGGACAGTCTAAGGCCAGAAGCCAAAAGCCACCCTTCAAGTGGGATAAATCGGAAGAGGAGTCCTTTCACCAGTTGAAGATGGCCCTCACAGGGGATGAGATCCTAGCCTACCCTGATTATGGCCAGCCTTTCATTCTCCACACAGACGCCAGTAATGTGGGACTGGGAGCCGTACTGTCCCAAAACCAACAGGGCAGAGAAAGGGTGATCGCGTACGCCAGCCGGAAGCTGAGGCCCACCGAGAGGAACCCGGAGAATTACAGCTCCTTCAAGCTAGAATTCTTGGCGGTGGTGTGGGCAGTGACGGAACGCTTCAAGCATTGCCTGGCCTCCGCAAAGTTCACCGTGTACACGGACAACAACCCGTTAACACACCTGGACAATGCAAGACTTGGTGACCTGGAACAGCGGTGGATGGCCCGTCTCTCCAATTATGACTTCATGATCAAATACCGGGCAGGCAAAACCAATGCCAACGCTGACGCCCTATTAAGAATGCCTAACTTACCTGAAGGTGACGAAGACCCAGAAGAGCTGGAGGAGGTAGAACTCCCAGCGTTTCACCGGTATGGAGCCGCTCAATACTCCCACCGCGTGAAGGAGGAGGATCTAACAACCGTGATGATCAATCCCCTACCTCACCACAGCTGGGCCGAGACCCAAGATAGTGACCCTGCCATCCGCCTGGTGAAAGATCTGCTGACCCAGGAAGATGCCCGCATAGGTCCAGATGCTCCAGAGGAAGCCAAGCAGCTATGGAAAGAGAAGAGCAAGCTGTTCCTCTACGAAGGCAAGCTGTGCAGAAGGATTGTCAACCACCGGACGCACGAGCTGACCTGGCAAGTCGTGGTTCCAAGGCGGGATGCAGCTATGGTCCTGGGGGCTTACCATGACAGAGCGGGGCACTTCAGTTGGAAGAAACTGGAGTTCCTGCTAAGAGGACGGTTCTTTTGGGTCGGCATGAGAGGGGCTAGAGAGGAGTGGTGCAGAGACTGTGGCCCTTATCACATAAGGAGGACGGACCGTGCCAGCCAGAAGACACCCTTGAGGCCCATCGTCACCACGCAGCCTCTTGAGCTGGTAGCTCTGGACCACGTCAAATTGGCTCCAAGCCGGTCAGGATACATCTATGCCCTGACAATCGTGGACCACTATTCCCGTTGTCTAGTGGTGGTCCCGGTAAAGGACTTGACAGCCCAAACAGCGGCCAGAGCCTTCCAGCAATACTTCTGCCGTCCACACGGGTATCCGGAACAGGTCCTGACAGACCAGGGTCCAGCGTTCGAGGCTGAAATCTTCCAAGAGTTCTGCAACCTCTATGGCTGTAAGAAGATTCGGACAACGCCTTACCATCCACAAACCAACGGGATGTGTGAGAAAATGAACAATATAGTCGTTGATCTCCTTAAGACGTTGCCCCTGGAGGAACGCAGCCTGTGGCCAGAAAAACTGCCGGACCTGATAGACTTATACAATCATATCCTGGTGAATGCTACCAACTGCACCCCGACTTACCTGATGCGAGCCAGATCGGGTAAGCTGCCCGTAGACCTGGAGATGGGAGTCCTAACACCTGAGGACACCTCCCCGGATGCGGACTGGGATACGGAAAGGCAACTGCAGTACAAGAAGGTACAGGAGAGTGTGGAGAAGAGCCTGGCCCAGGTGAGAGAGAGGCAAGAAAAACTCTTCAACCAACACGCCCCTGCTGGTCCCCTAGAACCTGGTGAGCAGGTCCTGAAGCGAAAGAGAAGGCTTCACAAGTTGGACGACCAGTGGGAAAGGGAACCCTACACCGTACTGCAGTCTGACCACGACAACCCGAAGGTGTGCGTGATCACCAAGGATGGAGGAGAAACCACTAGTACCGTCTCCAGAGACCACCTAAAAAGGTGCCCCGAGCAACTCCGTAGTGCAGAAGAGGATCAGAGTGACCTTGAACCCGCAGAGGACAAGGAAGAGATGATCAGCACTGTTCTCGGAGAGTTCCCTCAGTCCTGGACTCACATAAATGATGCCATAGTGGTACCCGTCCTGCATTTCCTGCAACTGGCTCAACAACAACCTACACCAGAGCTGGAAGGTGAAGAGGAGCAAGCAGTTCCAGAGGCAGAAGAGCCTGTACCAGCAGCCCAGGAAAGTCAACCCTCTGCTGACAGTGAGCCTGCCATGCCTGCGGTAAGCCAAAGGACCCGCAGACAGCTGCCTGCCTTACCTGTACAACCAGCTGGTAGCTGTACCCCTAACGCTAGTGGGGAAAGCCAGGTCGGTCCACCACCAGACAGTGGGTTAAGGAGGTCAACCAGGAGCACAAAGGGGCAGATACCCGCTCGCTGGAGAATATAGGGTGCACTAAAATTGTAAATACCCATGTTGCCAAATGTTGAAATGTTTGCCAAGTTACCTGCATGATTATTAATAGTGTATTTCATTTTCTTGCAGTTACCGTACGGACTCAAAGGTTATGGACTTTTTATAACCGGGACCTTGTTTGGACTGCGTTCGAAGCCTAACCCAGGAATGAGCTAAGACTGTAAAAGACTTGGGGTAGGACAGACCCCCACCTGGTTAAGGCTCCCTGTTGTGTTGGTGATATGGACACCCGGTCACAGAACACACTGTGACCTTAAGGACTCAATCTGTGCGTCGTTTGTCTATTAATGTTTTATGGTTATGCATATTGTCTTTGTTTATTGTTTAGTCCCGGAGTACTAAATTTTACTAGGGGGGAATGTGTCACCCTGGCCTGGATGCCACAAGTATAATAAAGCTGTGTCTGAGAGCAAGGGGGAGGTTCTCTAGTCAGGGGAACATTAGCATGCAGTACCTCCTGTCTCAGGCCAGTAGGGGAGCAGGCTGCCCCTATAAAAGCTGGAACTGGGGGCAGGGTTAGAGAGAACAGGACGACCTGTCTCAGGACTGAGACTTGTCCCAGAGCAGAGCAGGGACAGAAAGTTGTATTGCACCTAAGAGGAAATGTGGCAGGAGGAGAGCCACAAGCCAGAGACAAGAGGCGAAGTGAGCCTGTCTTGGCAGATAAAGGACTTAATTTACCAGACTTTGGTGTCTGAGGCTGGGAGGATTCCACATCCTACAGCAGATAACCAGTCTGCAGGGGACTGTATATTCCTTGGCCTAAGAAGCCTGGAGGCTCTACCACAACAGAAGGGACCAGCACAGCCATACCAGGCCGGGAGCAGAAAGGAACCCACGTTGCAGGCCATACATGCGAGAATACACGGAGAGCTCGGAATCGTGGGCTGTTACCCTATAAGGAGGAGATAGCCAGAAGGAGTGCAGAAAGCACGGTAGGCCTACACCTCACCCTGACCAGGGCCAATTTCCCCATTGCTCTCAGACATCCAGGTCCCCTCCTAGCCGGGACTGTTTGTGGGTCAGTTTACCTGTTCTAGTAAAGACCCTGGACTGCAACCTGTCGTCTGTGTGCTCCATGCTCCTCCAGCACTATCAGCAATGGGACTCTCACCACCATCACTCCCACCATCCACTACACTGCCCTGGGGTCGCACTCTTCCCGTGGGGAGTCACACCATCCCAGCTGCATACATCATCAGCCCCAGCGGTCTGCCTTGCAGCGGCGGTTCCTAATGACCGCAAATCCACGGGTGGCGTAGTCGGACATAATCAACAGCACATAACGGACTACCACTGGCCTGACCACCCTGAGCCACGGAACCAGGTTGCCACTACTACTCCCATCGTTCCCCTACTGCCCGGATCCGAGTGCCCCACGGCCCAGGGGGCGAGTCACATACACTATAACTGTATAGCAGAAATGCTCCTTTCTAGGAACATGTTTTTACTGAGGCCCACCTCTATGTGTCTTTAAATTGGTATTGGGGTTTTTCATAAATTTTGGCAGCCGTTGGACTCACTGCATATCCTATAACTATATAGCAGGACCGCTCCTCTCTAGGAAAATGTCGTTATTGAGGCCCATCTCTATGTGTCTGTAAATTGGTATTGGGGTTTTTACTAAATTTTGGCGACAGTTGTACTCGTTGCATATGACTCACCCCCTGGGCCGTGGGGTACTCGGAACCGGGCCTTCTAGTGTACGGTGCTGATGGGGGTAGTAGTGGCAACCCGATCCCATGGCTCAGGGTGGTCAGACCAAATTGTGGCAGTCTATTTATATGGTTTGCAATGTCCGACTACGCCACCGGTGGATTGCGGTCAAAGTGAACCGCCGCTGCAGAGCAGACCGCTGAGGCTGGTGTTGTGGGTGCAGCAAGGAATAGTACAACTCCCCACGGGAGGAGTGTAGCCTCAGGGCAGTGAGGGTAGATGGTGGGGGTTGTAGTGCAGGGCGTCCCAGTACCGTTAGTGCTGGCGTGGTAAGAAGCACAACGACAACGTGTTGCAGTCCAGGGTCTTTTACTCAAGTTCGTATACTCCAAGCCACTTCTGTACAGGTAGTGACTGCCCAAGCCGTGCTGCGTCCACCAGGTGAGGGGCTCTGCCAACCCCCAGGCAATTCAGGAGTATGGCACAGAACTCCCTTCTATTCTTCCTCTGGCCGTGCCCCACCAGTGACCAAACTTCTGTCTGGCTGCCTCGGGCCTTCTCTGGGAGAACTTGGCGCCAGCTTCCCTGGCCCTATGTGGTGCCTTCCTAGTAGGTTTAGCGAGGGGTCGCACCAATAGATGATCACGACCTCCGGTTCTTGGCTGAGGATTATTTGCCTCCAACAACTTGGGATCCTGTACCCTTTTCTTGCCTGACCGGTCACCCGTAATCTCCTGGGTCCTTAGGGTCCCTTCTATCTTCGTGTTCCTGGGCCTTTATATTATTTTGGTTCCTTCTCTTTCTGTTCTGTTCCTTGCTCTTTTCTCTCTCTCGCCCTGCCCGAGTCCCTAGGCCTGGCTCTGGAGCAGAACTCCACCGGAGCCTCTGCTCCCCTTCTCCTCCACTCTCACTTTCTCCTCACAGACTGAACACTGTTCTAAGATGGTGCCCACCTTTTATACCTCCTCCTCCGTGTCTGAGCTCAGGTGACCTGCATCCAATGAGCTCCTTCCTATGCCCAGAAACCAGCCCCTATCTGCTCCCACATCACTAGGGTTCCCCCCCTCCCCACTCCAGCCAGGGACATAGTCAGTCGTGCCTGCATACTAATGGGAGCACCGTAGAGCTGTCCCCCGGAAATGAGGAGTGTATATGTGTGCAGTTAACTGAGCCCTGGTCCAAACTCCATCCTTACCCGGGAGTGGAATATCACACCTCTGGTTGAGGTGCAATACCCCTGTAACGGCCGAACCCTCGGGGCGCTACACATACCCTATAACTGTATAGCAGGACTGCTCCATTCTAATAGGAACATGTTGTTACTGAGGCCCAGTTCTAAGTGTCTTTAAATTGGTATTGGGGCTTTTCCTAAATTTTGGCAGCTGTTGTACTCACTGCATACCCTATAACTGTATAGCAGGACGTCTCCTTTCTAGGAAAATGTCGTTATTAAGGCCCACCTCTATGTGTCTGTAAGTTGGTATTGGGGTTTTTCCTAAATTTTGGTAGCCGTTGTACTCACTGCATATGACTCGCCCCCTGGGCCGTGGGGCACTCGGATCTGGGCAGTAAGGGAACGATGGGAGTAGTAGTGGCAACCCGGCTCCGTGGCTCAGGGTGGTCAGGCCAGTGGTAGTCCGTTATGCGCTGATGATTATGTCCGACTACGCCACCCGTGGATTGCGGTTATTAGGAACCGCCGCTGCATGCAGACCGCTGGGGCTGATGAGGTGTGCAGCTAGCGTAGTGTGACTCCCCACGGGAAGAGTGCGGCCCCAGGGCAGTATAATGGATGGTGGGAGTGATGGTGGTGAGTGTCCCAGTACCGGCAGTGCTGGAGGCACGAAGGAGCACACAGACAACAGGTTGCAGTGCAGGGCCTTTACTAAAACAGTTAAACTGACGCATAAACAGTCCAGGCTAGGAGGGGACCTGGATGTCTGAGAGCAATGGGGAAATTGGCCCTGGTCAGGGTGACGGTGTAGGCCTACCGTGCTTTCTGTGCTCCTTCTGGCTATCTACTCCTTATAGGGTAACAGCCCACGTTTCTGAGCTTTCCGTGTACTCTCGCCTGTATAGCCTGCGACGTGGGTTCCTTTCTGCTCCCGGCCTGGTACGGCTTTACTGGTCCCTTCTGTTGTGGCAGAGCCTCCAGGTTTCTTAGGCCAAGGAACATACAGTCCCCTGCGGACTGGTTATCTGCTGTGGGATGTGGAATCCTCCCAGCCTCAGACACCAAAGTCTGGTAAATTAAGTTCTTTATCTGCCAAGACAGGCTCACTTCGCCTCTTGTCTCTGGCTTGTGGCTCTCCTCCTGCCACACTTCCTCTTAGGTGCAATACAACTTTCTGTCCCTGCTCTGCTCCGGGACAAGTCTCAGTACTGAGACAGGTCATCCAGTTCTCCCTAACCCTGCCCCCAGCATCAGCTTTTATAGGGGCAGCCTGCTCCCCCTACTGGCCTGAGACAGGAGGTACTGCATGCTAATGTTCCCCTGACTAGAGAACCTGCCCCTTGCTCTCAGACACAGCTTTATTACACTTGTGGCATCCAGGCCAGGGTGACACATTCCCCCCTAGTAAAATTTAGTACTCCGGGACTAAACAGTAAACAAAGACAATATACATGACTATAAAACATTATCAGGAAAGTGACGCACAGATTGAGTTCTTAAGGTCACAGTGTGGCCTGTGACCGGGTGTCCATATCACCAACACAACGGGGAGCCTTAACCAGGTGGGGGTCTGTCCTACCCCAAGTCCTTCACAGTCTTAGTTCATTCCTTGGTTAGGCTCCGAACGCAGTCCATACAAGGTCCCGGTTATAAAAAAGTCCATAACCTTTGAGTCCTTACGGTAACTGCAAGAAACTGAAACACAGAATTACCAAACATGCATGTAACTTTGCAAACATTTCAACATTTGGCAACAGGGTTATTTACAATTTTAGTGCACCCTATATTCTCCAGCGAGCGGGTATCTGCCCCTTTGTGCTCCTGGTTGACCTCCTTAATCCACTGTCTGGTGTTGGACCAACCTGGCTTTCCCCACTAGCGTTAGGGGTACAGCTACCAGCTGGGTGTACAGGTAGGTCAGGCAGCTGTCTGCGGGTCCTTTGGCTTACCGCAGGCATGGCAGGCTCATTGTCAGCAGAGGGTTGACTCTCCTGGGCTGCTGGTACAGGCTCTTCTGCCTCTGGAACTGCTTGCTCTTCTTCACCTTCCGGCTCTGGTGCAGGTCGTTGCTCAGTCGGTTGCAGGAAATGCAGGACGGGTACCACTATGGCATCATTTGTTCGAGTAGAGGACTGAGGGAACTCTCTGAGAACGGTGCTGATCATTTCTTCCTTGTCCTCTGCGGGTTCAAGGTCTCTTTGATCCTCTTCTGCACTACGGAGTTGCTCGGGGCACCTTTTTAGGTGGTCTCTGGAGACGGTACTAGTGGTTTCTCCTCCGTCCTTGGTGATCACGCATACCTTCGGGTTGTCATGGTCAGACTGCAGTACGGTGTAGGGTTCCCTTTCCCACTGGTCGTCCAACTTATGAAGCCTTCTCTTCCGCTTCAGGACCTGCTCACCAGGTTTTAGGGGACCAGCAGGGGCGTGTTGGTTGAAGAGTCTTTCTTGCCTTTCTCTCACCTGGGCCAGGCTCCTCTCCACACTCTCCTGTACCTTTTTGTACTTCAGTTGCCTTTAAGTATCCCAGTCTGCATCCAGGGAGGTGTCCTCAGGCGTCAGGACTCCCATCTCCAGGTCTACGGGCAGCTTACCTGGTCTGACTCGCATCAGGTAAGCCGGGGTGCAGTTGGAAGCATTCACCGGGATATGATTGTATAAGTCTATCAGGTCCGGCAGTTTTTCTGGCCACAGGCTGCGTTCCTCCAGGGGCAGCGTCTTCAGGAGGTCAATGACTATATTGTTCATTTTTTCACACATCCCGTTGGTTTGTGGATGGTAAGGCGTTGTCCGAATCTTCTTACAGCCATAGAGGTTGCAGAACTCTTGAAAGATTTCAGCCTCGAACGCTGGACCCTGGTCTGTCAGGACCTGTTCCGGATACCCGTGTGGATGGCAGAAGTATTGTTAGAAGGCTCTGGCCGCTGTTTGGGCTGTCAAGTCTTTTACCGGGACCACCACGAGAAAACGGGAATAGTGGTCAACGATTGTCAGGGCGTAGATGTACCCTAACCGGCTTGGAGCCAACTTGACGTGGTCTAGAGCTACCAGCTCAAGAGGCTGCGCGGTGACGATGGGCCTCAAGGGTGTCTTCTGGCTGGCACGGTCCTTCCTCCTTATGTGACAAGGGTCACAGTCTCTGCACCACTTCTCTACAGCCGTTCTCATGCCGACCCAAAAGAACCGCCCTCTTAGCAGGAACTCCAGTTTCTTCCAACCGAAGTGCCCTGCTCTGTCATGGTAAGCCCGCAGGACCATAGCTGCATCCCGCCTTGGAACCACGACTTGCCAGGTCAGCTCGTGCGTCCGGTGGTTGACAATCCTTCTACACAGCTTGCCTTCGTAGAGGAACAGCTTGCTCTTCTCCTTCCACAGCTGCTTGGCTTCCTCTGGAGCATCCGGATCCATGCGGGCATCCTCCTGGGTCAGCACATCTTTCACCAGGCGGGGTCACTATCTTGGGTCTCGGCCTAGCTGTGGTGAGGTAGGGGATTGATCATCACGGTTGTTAGATCCTCCTCCTTCACGCGGTGGAAGTATTGAGCGGCTCCATACCGATGAAACGCGGGGAGTTCTACCTCCTCCAGCTCTTCTGGGTCTTCGTCACCTTCAGGTAAGTGAGGCATCCTCGATAGGGCGTCAGCGTTGGCATTGGTTTTGCCGGCCCGGTACTTGATTACGAAGTCGTAATTGGAGAGACGGGCCATCCACCGCTGTTCTAGGGCACCCAGTCTTGCATTGTCCAGGTGTGTCGACGGGTTGTTGTCCGTGTACACGGTGAACTTTGCGGAGGCCAGGTAATGCTTGAAGCGTTCTATCATGGCCCACACCACCGCCAAGAATTCTAGCTTGAAGGAGCTGTAATTCTCCGGGTTCCTCTCGGTGGGCCTCAGCTTCCGGCTGGCGTACGCGATCACCCTTTCTCTGCCCTGTTGGTTTTGGGACAGTACTGCTCCCAGTCCCACATTACTGGCGTCCTTGTGGAGAATAAAAGGCTGACCATAATCAGGGTAGGCCAGGATCTCATCCCCCGTGAGGGCCATCTTCAACTTGCGGAAGGACTCCTCTTCCGGTTTATCCCACTTAAAGGGCGGCTTTTGACTCCTGGACTTAGACTATCCGATTAGGAGGTCCTGCATAGGAGCTGCCATCCTAGTGAACCCGGGGATGAACCTTTGGTAGTAGCCTACCAATCTGAGAAACTGTCTCACCTCTTTGATTTTCGAGGGGCTTGGCCAGCTCTTGATTGCCGTGACCTTGTCAGGGTCAGGGGCCACTCCTTCCGCGCTTACCACGTGCCCTAGGTACTGGACCTTTGGTTTCAGCAGGTGACACTTTGATGGTTTCACCTTCAGGCCATAGCCTGCCAGGGCTTAGAACACCTCAGCCAGGTGCTTTAGATGGTCCTCGTAGGTTTTCGAATAGACGATCACGTCGTCCAGGTAAAGGAGGACCGTCTCTAAGTTTCGGTGCCCTAGACAGCATTCCATCAGCCGCTGGAAGGTCCCAGGTGCGTTGCAGAGCCCGAAAGGCATACAGTTTAACTCGCTCAGTCCCATCGGGGTGGTGAAGGCGGTCTTCTCCTTGTTAGCCTCTGCCACAGGAACCTGCCAGTACCCGCTAGTAAGGTCCAAAGTAGAAAAGAAGTTAGCTGATTTTAGTGCGGCAAAAGACTCCTCTATTCTAGGCAGCGGGTATGCGTCTTTATGGGTGATACGGTTGATTTGTCTATAGTGAACGCACATTCTCATGGTGCCGTCCTTCTTTTTCACCAGAACCAAGGGGGCTGCCCAGGGGCTACAGCTATCTCTAATGACCCCAGATTCTTTCATTTCTTTTAGCATGCCCTTTGCTTTCTGATAATGTGCAGGTGGTACAGGTCTGTGTCTTTCTTATATCGGTGGGTGGCTCCCTGTGGGGATGTGGTGTTCTATCCCCTTTACTCTGCCGAAGTCCAGCGGGTGCTTGCTAAAGACTCTCTCGTACTCCTGTACCACCCGGTAGACTCCTTGTTTTTTTGTGCAGGGGAGTGGAGTCAGCACCCACATGGAGTTTCTGGCACCAGTCCTCCTTTTGTTTCTGGGAGCCATTACCCTCCACCTGTGGAGATGGAGGCAAGGGTTCCACGGCCCTGATAGCTTTGTGTTCGACAACAAACAGTTTGCCGAGTGTAGCGTACCTGGGTAAGTGTACTTCCCTCTCCCCAATGTTGAGGATGCGGACGGGCACCCTCCCATGACGGACATCAACCACCCCCGGGCTGTCAAAATGGTGGGCCTGCTGTCTGAGTACACGGGTTCTACCATGGCTTGGTAGTCTCTACCTCTCAACCCGATTGCAGTCCGACACCAGATCATCATTTCACTTTTGGGAGGCATGGAAATGGGGAATGGGTCACTCAGTCTTACGCTACCGATCTCACCACCAGACAGTTCTACCTGCTGCCGTCTCATCAGGGCTTTTATCTTCTTGTTGAGGACTCTCTGTTGGCTGGAACTAGCATTCACCGCCACCTGTTGTAGAATTACAATTACCTCTGAAAGACAATTTTCAATCACGTTAGTACCCACAGTTATTTTAGGGTGAATTTCACGACGGTCAATGTCCACAATAATTACTCCCTGTTCCGGCAGTTCAACTTTACCAATCTTAATGGTCATCTCCTTGAACCCCATCTGCGGCACGGGTAAGCCATTACTGGCGATGATGCTCAAGTTACTGTCTGGATACCGTGTGATATCAGCATCAGTCCAATACTGCTTAAAAAGTACATAAGGGATAGTGGTTACTTGCGACCCAGTATCCAGCAAGGCGCTCGTGGGGATACCGTCCAGCACCACGGGTAAAACCGGGCGCCCCCCAATGTACTTATTACGCCAATTGTAAGGGCCTGGTGATCTTATGCCTGGGGGTTGGCCCTCTGCCCCAGGTTGGACCCATTTAAATTACAGTACCTGGAAATGTGTCCGGGCTGGTTGCATCGGCGGTAAATGGGCTGTCCATCCTCTGCGTAGCGGTCTGTGGGCCTCCCTCGGAACGACGGGCTCCTCCTCTGTTGATGCCACGGGACATCCTCCGGAATTGAAGCCAGCTCGATGGGTCTTGACGGGTCCACTTGTAACGCCTGGACGGTCCTGGTCAACGCCGCGACGCTCCTGGTCAGCTCCTGGACTTGGTGGTGCAGATCTTTTGACGGGGCTTGGTTCAGGGCCTGTGCATCAGCCCCCACGGAGTCCATAGAGGAGGGCGCCGCCTCCTGATGGTAGGTGAGAGCAGGGCGCCGGGGGTTTATAGCACCAGTTGTTGCGGATTCACGGAGCACCCTTATGGCCCTGTCCTTGAATTGGGCAAAGGTCAGATCAGGGTTCTGAAAGAACATGAGGCGCAGCTGGGTCCTGTGGGCGCTAGATAGCAGACCTTCTATAAACTGTTCTGTTAGTAGCTTATCCGTTTCCTGCACGCTGCCAGGGTCAGCTTATTGGATGTCCCTCAAGGCTTCCTGCAAATTTAGGGCATAGTCTCTGATGCTGTCCTGTGCCCGCTGCTTACATCCATAGAACCTCATTTTAATTTCAGCGGAGGTGCGTGTGTCAAAGGTACCCCGCAGCAGGGCCAGAATACCCTTCACGGTCCTTTTCTCCTCAGTGGGCCATGATTTTACCTCCCTTTGGGCTGCACCATTTAACTGCCCTGTTAATATGCTGACCTTCTGTTCCTCTGTCAGGGGGTAGACTTGGAACAAACTGTACAGCCTTTCCTTAAAGTCAGTTAGGGCATGGGGCTCCCCTGAGACCTTAGGCAGCCAGGCCGCTCCAGGGATGGGATGTAGGGCAGAGAAAATGGCATCACCGCTGCTGCAGCTGCGTTGGTGGTAGTGGGCGCCTCTGTATCCGACATCTTCCTCCCCCCTAGTTAAGCGTGGCCTACCTTCCGATGATCCTCTTCTGTAGGCCGCGGCTCCGCTGCTGCTGCTCTGGATGAGGACCTTGCGTCGCGTCCTGATGACGTCAGCGTCGCTCTTTCTCCCTTCCAAGACCTTGCGCAGCGTCGGTGTGTGGGGCGGAGCTTCGGGTCTCGCGCGGTTTGGACATCCATGCCCCTCTTCTTCCCGCGCGGCGTCCTGAAGATGGCGTCCGATGGCGGGAAAACGGCTGAAGATGGCGGGAACCGATGGAAGATGGCGGGAGACGGCTGGAAAAGGCGGGAAACGGCTCCGGACGGCGGGAAACCTCTTTTCAGGTAAGTGCAAAGTCTTTCTCAGACACGCAATACCCGCTTGTGGCGGGTTGGTTGCAATCCTGCCGACTACGCCACAGCTGACTCATCCCCTGGGCCGTGGAGCACTCGCATCCGGGCAGTAGGGGAACGATGGGAGTAGTAGTGGCAACCCGGCTCCGTGGCTCAGGGTGGTCAGGCCAGTGGTAGTCCGTTATGCGCTGATGATTATGTCCGACTACGCCACCCGTGGATTGCGGTTATTAAGAACCGCCGCTGCATGCAGACCGCTGGGGCTGATGAGGTGTGCATCTAGGGTAGTGTGACTCCCCACGGGAAGAGTGCGGCCCCAGGGCAGTATAATGGATGGTGGGAGTGATGGTGGTGAGAGTCCCAGTACTGATAGTGCTGGAGGCGCAAAGGAGCACACAGACAACAGGTTGCAGTGCAGGGCCTTTACTAAAACAGGTAAACTGACCCATAAACAGTCCCGGCTAGGAGGGGACCTGGATGTCTGAGAGCAATGGGGAAATTGGCCCTGGTCAGGGAGAGGGTGTAGGCCTACCGTGCTTTCTGTGCTCCTTCTGGCTATCTCCTCCTTATAGGGTAACAGCCCACGTTTCCGAGCTTTCAGTGTACTCTCGCCTGTATGGCCTGCGACGTGGGTTCCTTTCTGCTCCCGGCCTGGTACTGCTTTACTGGTCCCTTCTGTTGTGGCAGAGCCTCCAGGTTTCTTAGGCCAAGGAACATACAGTCCCCTGCAGACTGGTTATCTGCTGTGGGATGTGGAATCCTCCCAGCCTCAGACACCAAATTCTGGTAAATTAAGTCCTTTATCTGCTAAGACAGGCTCACTTTGCCTCTTGTCTCTGGCTTGCGGCTCTCCTCCTGCCACACTTCCTCTTAGGTGCAATACAACTTTCTGTCCCTGCTCTTCTCCGGGACAAGTCTCAGTACTCAGACAGGTCATCCAGTTCTCCCTAACCCTGCCCCCAGCACCAGCTTTTATAGGGGCAGCCTGCTCCCCCTACTGGCCTGAGACAGGAGGTACTGCATGCTAATGTTCCCCTGACTAGAGAACCTCCCCCTTGCTCTCAGACACAGCTTTATTACACTTGTGGCATCCAGGCCAGGGTGACACACATACCCTATAACTGTATAAAAGAACCGCTCCTTTCTAGGAACATGTCGTTACTGAGGACCACCTCTATGTTTCTTTAAATTAGTATTGGGGTTTTTCTTAAATTTTGGCAGCCGTTGTACTCACTGCATACCCTATAACTATGTAGCACAACCACTCCTTTCTAGGAACATGTCGTTACTGAGACACACCTCTGTGTCTTTAAATTGGTATTGGGGATTTTCCTACATTTTGGCAGCCATTGTACTCACTGCATACCCTATAACTGTATAGCAGAACCGCTCCTTTCTAGGAAAATGTCATTACTGAGGCCCACCTCTATGTGTATTTAAATTGGTACTGGGGTTTTTCCTACATTTTGGCAGCCGTTGGACTTACTGCATACCCTATAACTGTATAGCAGACCCTCTCCTTTCTAGGAACATGTCATTACTGAGGCCCACCTCTTTGTGTATTTAAATTGGTATTGGGGTTTTTCCTAAATTTTGGCAGCCGTTGTACTCACTGCATACCCTATAACTGTAAAGCAGGTCCGCTCCTTTCTAATGGGAACATGTCGTTACTGAGGCCCACCTCTATTTCTCTTTAAATTGGTATTGGGATTTTTCCTAAATTTTGGCAGCCGTTGGACTCACTGCATACCCTATAACTGTATAGCAGAACCGCTCCTTTCTAGGAACATGTCATTACTGAGGCCCACCTCTATGTGTCTTTAAATTGATATTGGGGTTTTTCCTAAATTTTGGCAGCCGTCGGACTCACTGAATACCCTATAACTGTATAGCAGAACCGCTCCTTTCTAGGAACATGTCGTTACTGAGGCCCACCTCTATGTGTCTTTAAATTGATATTATGTTTTTTCCTAAATTTTGGCAGCCGATGTACTCACTGCATACCCTATAACTGTAAAGCAGGACCGCTCCTTTCTAATGGGAACATGTCGTTACTGAGGCCCTGCTCTGTGTGTCTTGAAATTGGAATTGGGGTTCTTCCTAAATTTTGGCAGCCGTTGTACTCACTGCATACCCTATAACTGTATAGCAGAACCGCTCCTTTCTAATGGGAACATGTCATTACTGAGGCCCACCTCTATGTGTCTTTAAATTGGTATTGGGGTTCTTCCTAAATTTTGGCAGCCGTTGGACTCACTGCATACCCTATAACTGTATAGCAGAACCGCTCCTTTCTAATGGGAACATGTCATTACTGAGGCCCACCTCTATTTCTCTTGAAATTGGTATTGGGATTTTTCCTAAATTTTGGCTGCTGTTGTACTCACTGCATACCCTATAACTGTATAGCAGTTCCGCTCCTTTCTAATGGGAACATGTTATTACTGAGGCCCACTTCTGTGTCTTTAAATTGGTATTGGGGTTTTTCCTAAATGTTGGCAGCGGTTGGACTCACTGCATACCCTATAACTGTATAGCAGTATAATAAATTATATCATCGCACACTCATAAGTTCAATTGCAGTGTTCATTTATTAACATTGGCATAACATCAAACCAATTAATCGTAATTGCGACAGTGATTGGCGACAGAAGACGTTTCGGCCTTGTCCAGGCCTTATTCATTGAGTCGCACTATTAGAAAAGAGGAAATACGGTGTTAAGGATAGGAATATAAGAAATCAAAATGGTTAAACAAGAAGGCCATTTTATGCAATGTTGATGGACGAGAGGGAAGGAGCAGAAGGGGGGATGGTGGGGGGGGAGAAGGAATGAGGGGGAGGGAAGAGAGATAGAAGCAAAGGAAGGCAGAATAAAATCACAGCTATACATATGTACATTATATACAGTGGAATTGTTAAGTACCATAGAGTACGCAGTAGGGTTACCTTAAGTGGGTTCAGATGCAGGTATATGCCGTAAGAGATAAAATAGAAATCTTTAAATGGTGCTGTAATGGTCAGAGATGCACGTTAAGAGCATAAATTGTCATAGTCAGGCAGGGTTTTTTTTTTGAGGGGTCAGTACCTCTTATGCCTCTTGTTTTACAGCCTGTAGGAGACTTTCTTGCTGGTGTGACGTGAGGTCTCTGCATCTTAGTACAGTGCTGGGGTCCCTGGTGTTGCTGTTTCATGTAGTAGAGGAGAGGAGCGGTGTAGCCGTTTCCCTGTACAGCTATTCATAAATTATGGAGGACTGGAGAAGGGAGAGTGTCCCAGTTAGTAGGTATTGTGTAAGAGGGGGGGGGGAGGAGGCTCCTAGGAGCTGGGTACCTTGTTCCTGTTAGCTTCCGTTTCTTGCTGTGGTGCAGGTGTCCCAGGTATGGCTCGCTGATGCAGGGGAGGAGGAGGGCGGCGTGACCGTCTCCCAGTGCTGTGGAATGTGCACTGGGAGTCCTCATTTAAGTATGTGCGCGCTGAGCAATGGGGCGGAAGTGCGTCACACAAGGGGGCGGGGACCGGGAAGTGACGTCGCGCTAGTGGAAGACTCGTGTGTGAGTGTATAGGTTGCTATGGTGCGCTGTATATGACGCGCCCCTGGGCCTGTGTCGCGCTGCGTTGCGCACGCGGGAGCCTACCCGGAGCCGGATCAGTGGAGGGTTGTAGTCTCGTGGCGGTGACCCGGTCCGTGCCCAGGGAGTCAAACTAGACGGCAGTCTATTAGTAGTAAATAGTTGATGACTACGCCACCCGTTGAGTGCAGCCAGGAAGCTGCTGCTGCAGGGCAGACCGCTGAGGCCGGTGGTAGGATTGTGCAGCGTGATAGTATAACCCCCAACGGGAGGGGTATGGCCTCAGGGCAGCCGACGTGGATGATGGGGGTAGCAGGAACCACTCAGAGATGGTACGGTGTAGTTCAGGGTCTTTACTGGTAACAACGACAGACCCTCCCGGAGTACTTGCTAGCAAACGGGGCCTGGTCAGTCTTTGAGCAGATGGGATCTCCCCTGGCCAGGCGTAGTTGTAGGCCTCCCAAACTGACTGTACTCTTCTGGCTACCTTGCTAGAAGCTGATGTAAGTAGCCCACGTCCCTGAGTGTACCGTGTGGTGCTCACCCGTATGGCCGGTGACTCGGGGCCTTCTAATGGCTTCCGCTCCACGATGGCAGTGCTGGTCCCACGCGTGTGACCGTGCCTTCGGGCTTCTGGGCCAGAGGACCTGAAATCCCCTGCCTGACGGATTCTGCTGCTGGGTAGGAGTTAGTCCCCACAGCCTCGGACTCCGGGTCCGGTAAAGAATCTTCTTAGTCAGGGCGAGCTCTGCAGCTGCCAGCCCCTGACTCCTTGTAACTCTGCTGTTTCCTATGCTGCTTCTTATCTCCACTCTCCTTGTCTGACTCACCCTGCCTCAGCCCCGGGTTTATACAGGGGAAGTTCTTCCCCTCCCAAGACTGGGCAGGTGGTGTGGCATGCACAGGATCCCTGACCAAAGGACCTCCCACCTGCTCTCAGACATAACATTACATTACTGTGGAAAACCAGACCCCTGGGGTGCCACATTCCCCCCTAGTGAAATTTAGTACTCCGGGACTAAACACATTTAGAAAAACATAACAAAGTATAACAATAACAATACTATAAGAAAAACACATAAGATGGTTACGGCGTGTCCGCAACCGGATGCAGTCTTTGAAGAAAAGCAAAGGTGTCCTTCAGCCGGGTTAGTATCCCTGCGACAGTCTTCCTCCCAGGTGGCCAGGATTTTACTTCCCTTTTGGCTGCCCCGGTTAGTTTGGCCACCAGGATGCTCACTTTTTGCTCTTCTGTGAGGGGGTACACCTGGAAGAGGCTATCCAGCTTTTCTCTAAAGTCATGCAGGGTATGTGACTCCCCTGAGTACTGGGGTAGCCAAGCTGCTCCCGGGATATAGGGCATGGTGAAGGGCATAACTGCAGCAGCGGTAGCGCTGGCGGGGGTTGAGGCAGTGAAGCTCTCCTCCGTATCCGACATCTTCCTCCCCCCTAGTGGACCGTGGCCTACCTTGCGATGATCCTCTTCCGTAGGCCGCGGCTCCGCAGTGGATCGTCAGGGTTGAGGACCTTCCGTCGCGCTCCTGTGACGTCGGCGTCTGCTGGGCTCCTTCCAGGACCTTACGCAACGTCCGGACGTGAGGCGGGGCTTCAGTTCTCGCGCGCTTTCGGAGTCCACGCCCCTCTTCTTCCCGCGCGGCGTCCTCAAGATGGCGTCCAATGGCGGGAAAACTCCACGGATGGCGGGAAGAAGGTCGAAGATGGCGCCGGATGGCGGGAAAACTTCGCGGATGGCGGGAAGAAGGTAGAAGATGGCGCCGGATGGCGGGAAACCTTCACCACTGGTAAGTTTGAACAGTCTTTGCTTTTCAGGCACGCAGTACCCGGTGGTTGCGGGCACGAAATCCTGCCGACTACGCCAAAGTTGACGCGCCCCTGGGCCTGTGTCGCGCTGCGTTGCGCACGCGGGAGCCTACCCGGAGCCGGATCAGTGGAGGGTTGTAGTCTCGTGGCGGTGACCCGGTCCGTGCCCAGGGAGTCAAACTAGACGGCAGTCTATTAGTAGTAAATAGTTGATGACTACGCCACCCGTTGAGTGCAGCCAGGAAGCTGCTGCTGCAGGGCAGACCGCTGAGGCCGGTGGTTGGATTGTGCAGTGTGATAGTATAACCCCCAACGGGAGGGGTATGGCCTCAGGGCAGCCGACATGGATGATGGGGGTAGCAGGAACCACTCAGAGACGGTACGGTGTAGTTCAGGGTCTTTACTGGTAACAACGACAGACCCTCCCGGAGTACTTGCTAGCAAACGGGGCCTGGTCAGTCTTTGAGCAGATGGGATCTCCCCTTGCCAGGCGTAGTTGTAGGCCTCCCAAAATGACTGTACTCTTCTGGCTACCTTGCTAGAAGCTGATGTAAGTAGCCCACGTCCCTGAGTGTACCGTGTGGTGCTCACCCGTATGGCCGGTGACTCGGGGCCTTCTAATGGCTTCCGCTCCACGATGGCGGTGCTGGTCCCACGCGTGTGACCGTGCCTTTGGGCTTCTGGGCCAGAGGACCTGAAATCCCCTGCCTGACGGATTCTGCTGCTGGATAGGAGTTAGTCCCCACAGCCTCGGACTCCGGGTCCGGTAAAGAATCTTCTTAGTCAGGGCGAGCTCTGCAGCTGCCAGCCCCTGACTCCTTGTAACTCTGCTGTTTCCTATGCTGCTTCTTGTCTCCACTCTCCTTGTCTGACTCACCCTGCCTCAGCCCCGGGTTTATACAGGGGAAGTTCTTCCCCTCCCAAGACTGGGCAGGAGGTGTGGCATGCACAGGATCCCTGACCAAAGGACCTCCCACCTGCTCTCAGACATAACATTACATTACTGTGGAAAACCAGACCCCTGGGGTGCCACATATACATGATGGCTGGCTAGCTAACGCATGCAGAGAGCGTAGTGGAGTATACAAAATAAAGCATATGATACTGTACCAATAGAGAAGCGTTCAGGGCTGCCAGGGGTGAAAACTTAATATTGTGCTACTAGGGAAAGAGTGGAGGGCACTCCAGGGCAGTAAATTATCCATGAGGAATACATAAACAATCCCCGAGAATTATGGTAGTCAAATCAGTTTATAGTGACTTACCCCCATTTTTACATGATACCAGAGGGAGGAGCTCTATGTGCACAAATCGTTCACTTTTTATCCTGGGCCCCATTATACAATGTTTGTAGTTATTAACAGTACGAGTAGTTGTATATTTGTATAAGTAGTAGTGTTATCTCTTAGGGGAGGTGAATGATCAGAGGGATATCATAGCATATATATGGGCACATCAATAAGTCAGACAGGGTAACTCACCTATGAGTGTGTTCAATGGGTCTGCAGGAACAAGAGGTCAGTGATTAGGGGTGAGAAAAATGAGTTCAGTAGGTTAAATGGCAATTTGTAAAATCAATGAATCCAGTCAATCTCCCGGTTCAAGCCTTTTGGGAATAATGTCTGGAGTGTGTAGATTCAGTAAGACTCCCGCTGCTTCAGTAATTTAATGATTACCACCCCTCCTTGGTCTTGCCACTTGTTCAATCACTTGAAAGCGGAGTTGGGCCACTGTGTGTCTAGCTCTGGTGAAGTGATCAGGTAGTGGCAGCCAATTTTTGCCGGAGCGGATGGTTGACTTGTGGCTCGCTATGCGATCTTTAATGTGTTGTGTAGTTTCCCCTACGTATAGAAGACCACAGGGGCATTTGATGATGTAGATTACAAAATTTGAGTCACATGTGAAAAAACCTCTGATGGGGTAGCTTTTCCCTGTCCTTGGGTGCGTGATGGTGTCAGATTTAATGATGTTGGAGCATGCTGCACAATTGAGGCAGGGGAAAGTACCGTGGCGACGGGTACTAAGTAGGTGTTGGGAGGCCGTTGTGCGGGAAGATCCTATGTCAGCCCTAATAATCTTGTCTCTGATGTTAGGGGCTCGCTTGACGCACATAAGCGCAGGATTGGTAAATGCGGGGATTTCTGGATAGGCTCTAGATAGGAGAGGCCAGTGTTTCCTGATGATTGCTTGGACTTTGGGTGTTAGCGGGTGGTAGGTATGTGCAAATGGTATTCTCTCAGAGCTTGTAGTAGTCAGGAGTGGTAGTTTGGGTTCTAGAGCTCGGTCTGCCTCTTGTCGTAGGAGTTGGGTGGGGTAGTCGCGTTCTTTGAATTTGGCCGTCATGTCCTGTAGGCATTGAGGGAGTGTGTCAGGGTTGGATATGATTTGAGTCACCCTGTGGAATTGAGAACGTGGGAGGCTATTTTTTGTGGATTTGGTGTGGCAGCTTGAGTAATGTAAAAGGCTGTTACAGTCGGTAGGTTTTGAGAAGATGTCGGTTATTAGTTTATTGTTGCCATCACGGATGACTAGGGTGTCAAGGAAAGAAATTTGGCTGAAGTCATGGGTAATTGTGAACTTTAGTTCAGGTCTGATTGAATTGATATGTGTGAAAAAGGAATCAAGTGTTTCTGGTGGGCCCTGCCATATGAGGAAAATGTCATCTATATATCGATGGTAAGTGGTGCAGTGCTGTTTAAATAGCTTGTCAGGGTATATGAAGTTCTCCTCAAACCTGTGCATGTAGGCGTTGGCATAAGCTGGAGCTACATTCGAGCCCATTGCGGTGCCCCGTCTTTGTATATAGAAGTCATCGCCGAACAGGAAGTAATTCTGGTGTAGGACTAGGGACAGTATTTCCAAGCAGAATTGGATAGAGAGGGGGGAAAGATCGGATTCGGAAAGAAGATGTGCTGTAGCTTCAAGGCCTAGATCATGGGTTATGGAGGTGTACAGACTGGTGACATCCAGTGTAACCAGTTGACTGGTCGGGGAAAGGCATGGGGTGTTCCTAATGATTTCCAAAAAGGCGTTAGTGTCGAGTAAGAAGGCTCTACTTTTCTTCACAAGTGGTGTTAGAATTTTCTCAAGGTAGATTGCTAGAGGGGAGAGAATGGAGTCGGTAGAGGCTACTATCGGTCGCCCCGGGGGATTGGTCAGTGATTTGTGTATCTTGGGGAGTATGTAGAACACAGGGGTTATTGGGTGGGAGTTGGTTAAAAATGTGGCGTTTTTGTGGTCAATTATTTTACAGTCAAGATATCTGGTAAGAATTGCTTGGATTTTAGAATGAATGTTATGAGTGGGATCATGGGTGATGCGACCATAGGTTGTAGTATCCGCCAGTTGGCGATTAACTTCGACTATGTAGTTTGTCCGGTGACCGTCGCGCCCCCTTGTCTGCTGGTTTAATCACAATGTTTTTGTTGTCGCTCAGGCTCTTAATGGCCCTTTTCTCCTCAATTGATAGGTTTTGTTGTGTGGGGAAGATACCTAACTGTTGTTCATGTAGCAGGCTTCTGATATCCCTTGTGATGAGGGCAATAGTTGTCTCGGTTGCATGGTTAGTGTGTGGGGGATTGAATGTGCTGTGTGTGCGTAACCCCTGGTTAACTATTGAAAGCTCCGTTACAGTATCACCCCCAGGTGGAGGTGCTCTGCATATGGAGGTCTCTTTCGACAATCCGAAGTGAGTCTTCAATCGTAGGGATCGATAGAAGCGTTGTAAGTCCTTCTCCAACTGGAATGAGTCTCAGCTTGGTGTCGGACAGAAGGATAAACCTTTCTGTAGGACTGCCAGTTCTGTGGGGGAAAGAGTGAAGCTGGAGATGTTCTTTACCAGGTTCGATGTCTTACCTGGGAGCGGGTTGTCATCCTTTCGTTTCCGTGATCTCCTTGTGGGTCTGGATGTTGGCGTCCTCCTTTTTTGCTTTTCCATAAAAAACTCGGCTCTTGTCGAACGGTAGAGGAATCGCTTCCTGAGCTGAAGGAGTTGTAGTTGCGATGGCCTGGTTGGTAGCGGCAGGTGGAGGGACCGGAGGAGGCGTTCCATATGTAGACTCGATTACTGCTGTAGTCCTCGTGGTCTCTCTGGAATTTCTGGCGTTTACGTTCCTGTAAATTTTTTTGGTAGTCCGACAACGCCTACTTAGTACCCGTCGCCACGGTACTTCCCCTGCCTCAATTGTGCAGCATGCTCCAACATCATTAAATCTGACACCATCACGCACCCGAGGACAGGGAAAAGCTACCCTATCAGTTTTTTTCACATGTGACTCAAATTTTGTGATCTACATCATCAAATGCCCCTGTGGTCTTCTATACGTAGGGGAAACTACACAACACATTAAAGATCGCATAGCGAGCCACAAGTCTACCATCCGCTCCGGCAAAAATTGGCTCCCACTACCTGATCACTTCACCAGAGCTAGACACACAGTGGCCCAACTTCGCTTTCAAGTGATTGAACATGTGGCAAGACCAAGGAGGGGTGGTAATTAGTGTTGAGCCACCCCCGTAGTGTTCGAGTTCGGTTCGGTTCGTCGAACACCCGTGTGTTCGCCGAACTGTTCGTCGAACTGTTCGTCGAACACCTTCGAACACCGTTAAAACCAATGGCAGGCAAACAAAAACACATAGAAACACATAAAAAACACCTTCAAAGGTGTCCAAAAGCTGACAAACTGCTCAGAAGACATAACTAACACATGGAAAAGTGACAAGTACATATAGTCATGCGAAAATAAAAGAGGTGGAGGAGTAAAAGGAGGGGGAGACACAGATAAAGGCATGTCATGCCCTTCTAAAATCCAAAAAGTGAGAAGCCGACACGGCCAGTCCGCTCCTGCCCGTGCCACCTCCGTGTCGCCGGGTTTGTGCCAGAGCCGCGGTGAACCCTGATGGCCAGCCCCCCTCTCCCAATACTGGTGCCTGTCCGCTGATGGGTCGAGCGAGCCCCCCTGTGGTGGAGGCAGCTCTAAGCTTTTTAATTTAAATTGTCTCTCTAATTTGAATGAATACACTTTAAATCCATTTACAAGGATCTATTGGAGGGCAAGCCTCATGCCAGCAGCCGCGTAATTCCAGCTCCAGTAGCGTCCACTAAAACTGCTGCAGTTAAAAAGCTTTTATAAGGATCGAGCTCGGCTGTCCACCGCAAGGCATCCTACTGCCAGTCCCAGCCCCTATGCCTTGGGGTGCCTCCTGATGCTCTTCACTGAGTATCCCATGGTCCCGAAGCATTTCCTTTGAAAAAATTAAGTGTCTAAACTACAGGTGGTGTAGCTTGCTTAACAGCCGGGATAATCCGCTGACTAGCAGACACTGCTACTAGGCACAAAGTATTTCCTGGGCTAGATGCAGTTAAAAATTTGTAATTAGATACTCTCGTTGGATGCTGAGAAAGCATTCCATAGAGTCTCCTGGCACGCCATATATGATTCTCTTAAAAAGCTTGGGGTAGGGGTCTAGGGGACCCTTTTATAGCCAAAATCACGGCCCTGTATCACAATACGTCACCTAGGCTGAAGATAAATGGAACTGTAGCACCCTGAGGGCTCGGTTGCTACAGAGGTATTGCACCTCACCCAGAGGTGTGATATCTCACTCTCAGGTAAGGATGGAGTGTGGATCAGGACCCCACACCTGCATGCATTACACCACATTGCCGTGGGGCAGGGCGACCAATATGCCTCTGAGATGGGCACGACAGTCCCTGTCCCTGGCTGGAGTGGGGGGAGGGAACACTGAGGAAGGGGAACCCTGTAGTGCAGGAGCAGGGAGGAAGCACTTCCTGGGTGCATTGAGAAGGGAGTATAAAAGGTGGGCACCATCTTAGTTCAGTGCAGAGAAGTCTGAGCAGAAGTGGCAGGGAGCAGGGGCTCTGCATGAGCTCTGCTCCGGAGGCGGGCCTAGTAACAGAGGCCCAGGCCTGGAAGAGGGAGAAGGAAGGAAGAGGAGCGGAGAAGGCTCCAGGAACGAGGAATGAAGGGATCCCAGGGGTGCGGACGGGCGAGTCGCCACCGCACGCCCGAATCCACCTGCGTGGAGGGGTCAGGCCAAAGGGGGAGACCGGTCCCCGAAACTAGTGGAGGCAGGAAACGACCCTCAGCTAGAAACCGGAGGCTGTGACATTTTATGTGGCGCAGCCCCTCGCTACACCCGCTAGGAAGGCACCACATAGGGTCAGGGAAACTGGCGCCAAGTTTACCAAGAGGAGGCCCGAGGCAGCCGGACAGAAGGGTTGGTAAGAAAGGCCAGACAAAGGACACACAAAGGGGGTCCTGTGAAGCGCTCCAAAGTTATCTGGGAGTTGTCTGAGCCCCTCACCTGGTGAGCACAGTACGACGTGGGCAGCCGTTACCTGCAGACGTGGTCTGGATAATAAGAACTGTGAGTAAAGGCCCTGGACTGCATCACTGACTCTGTGTCGTTACTGCTGCTGCCCTGCACCATCACCCCCATCCTCCGCATACACTGCCCTGAGGCTATACTCCTCCCGTGGGGAGTTATGCTACGCTCTGCTGCACCCACAACACCAGCCTCAGCGGTCTGCCCTGCAGCGGCGGTTCACTCTGACCGCAATCCACGGGTGGCGTAGTCGGACATTTAAACATCAAAACCACATAAATAGTTCCGCCACTGGTTTGACCACCCTGAGCCACGGAACCGGGTCGCCGCCACGAAGACTACAACCACCAGCATCCACCAAAAAGGGTCCGGCTCCGGGTGTCCCAAGGCCCAGGGGGTGCGTCAGAACATTTTCATCACCTTTCACAATCACCAATGGGACAAGGCAGGGATGTCCTCTGTCCCCTCTCTTATACATCCTAGTGACGGAGCACCTGCGCTCATCAATTCGCCATAACCCCAATATTAGGTGGATTGAGGTGGGAGGCACCGAGTACAAGTGCTTTCTATTTGCTGATGATGTCCTAGTATATATCACTCAATCACATATATCCATCCATGCTGTTATGGCTGAAATAGATCACTTTGTTACATGGTCAAATTTTAAAATCAATGCAGCGAAGTCTGAGGCCCTTGCTGTCTCCCTCCCCAAATCCATATAGGATTCCATCCAGTCCAACTTTCCCTTTGCCTGGCCCTCACAGGGTATCAAATACTTAGGAATTCCTATTCATAGAGACCTCTCCCATCTATGTTATCTTAATTTTGGGCCCTTTATTGAACAACTCCATACAGACCACGGTTGGCAAGTTAGAACTGTAAGATTCACTACGTGAACCACTGGTGTTTTGTGGAAAAGCACATGTACACTGCGTTCCAAATTATTATGCAAAAAGTGTTTAGGAGTGATAAGGGAAGAATTTGTTTGTTTGTCAGTTAAACTCATTGATGGTGATGTGTGTCAGGGCTCTTTATATCACTGTAAGCAATTGCAGACACCTGTGCTAATTAGTTTGGCAGGTGTGTCCAATGAAAGGCAAGACTACTTAAGAAGGTTGTCTCACATTATTAAGCAGCCTACATTTTCTGCCAAAATGGGAAAGAAAAAGGATGTGTCGGCTGCTGAGAAGCAACAAATTGTGGAGTGTTTAGGTCAAGGCATGACTACAATCAACATTGTGCGATGATCAGGATGAAGTGTCTTGGCAATCAAGAAGTATGTAGCTGATTCACAGTACACACGTGTGCGTGCTGATAATGGCAAATTGAGGACTCTTTCCTACAGGCAATTATGTCAGGTTGAAAGAGCAGCGGCAAAAAAGCCTTGTCATAGCAGCAGACAAGTTTTTGAAGCTGCTTGTGCCTCCAACGTCCCCCGAACAACAAGATGCAGGGTCCTTCAGAGGTTTGCAGCTGTGCATACGCCATCCTGTCGACCTCCTCTATCCACTTCACACAAGCAGAAATGGCTCCAGTGGGCCAAACATTACATGAAGACTGATTTCAAAACTGTTTTGTTCACGGATGAGTGCCGTGCAGCGCTCGATGGTCCAGATCGATGGAGTGGAGGATGGCTGGTTGATGGACACCCCACGCAAACACGGCTACAGCGCCAACAAGGAGGAGATGGAGTAATGTTTTGGGCTGGAATCATGGGGAGAGAGATTGTCGGCCCCTTTAGGATCCCTGAAGGCGCTAAAAATGAACTCCATAATGTATGTGGATTTTCTCAAACAGCACTTCCTGCCATGGTTCAAGAAGAAGAACCATGTATTTCACAGCAAGATCATTTTTCTGCATGATAATGCACCATCTCATGCTGCACATAAAACATCTGCATCTCTGGCTGATATGGGCATAAAAGGGGACAAACTTATGGTGTGACCCCCATGCTCCCCTGACCTGTACCCCATTCAGAACCTTTGGAGCATCATTAAAAGGAGTGTCTATGATGGCGGGAGGCAGTTCACATCTAAGCAACAGCTCTGGGAGGGTATTCTGTCCTCATGCAAAACAATTGAAGCAGAAACCATCCAAAACCTGACAAATTCAATGGACAAGAGAGTTCAGAAGCTCCTTTCGAACAAGGGGTCCTATGCGAAAATGTAACATCACCTAGAATAAAGTTTTGAGTTGAAAACTGTTTGATTTCAGTTTCTAACAACCTGCTAATGCTTATAATTTCAAAAATGACCATTTTTTTGGTCTTTATTAAAATGAAAAGGTTGATCGAAAAGTTTGGGGGATCTAAGAGTGTGGCAACCCAGTAGTCATGATTACTTCGAATTCTGACAATATGAGGGTCATGCTGCAGGTAGTGCAGCAAGAAGGCACTTATGTGTCTTGCGCATCTCGGAGCCCCAAAATTATTTTCCGGGCTAGATGCAGCTAAAAATTATTATTAATTTTAAATCTGGTGAAGCTTTAGTATAGATGGCCTAATAGGATCAGTGCTGCACACTGCTACAAAGCCCAAATTATTTTCCAGTCAAGATACAGATAAACATGATTAGTAATTTTAAATCTGTTGGAGCTTATTATAGATGGCCTAATAGAATCAGTGCTGCACACTGCTACAAAGCCCAAATTATTTTCCAGCCAAGATACAGATAAACATGATTAGTAATTTGAAATCTTAAAACGGTTGGTAGGGTGATTTTAACCAATCATCAAGCTTTTACTCTCCCCAGGATGACACAGGGGTAGAAAAGTCGTTTCGGATCCATGATTTGTTCATCTTTATGAACGTGAGTCTGTCTACATTATCAGGGGAGAGCCGCGTGCTCTTATCTGTCAGCACACCACCAGCAGCGCTGAACACACGTTCAGACAGAACGCTGGCTGCGGGGCATGACAAGATCTCCAAGGCGTAAGTGGCTAGCTCCGGCCATTTATCCAGATTGGAAGCCCAAAAAGAGCAAGGGTCCAGTGACACAGTCGTGGCTTCAATGTTTACTTGGAGATACTCCTGTACCAACGTCTCTAGGCGTTGACTATGTGTCAGACTTCTTGTCTCCTGTGGCCTTGCAAAGGATGGGCTAAAAAAGTGGTGAAATGATTCCGCAAAATTGATGTTACCAGCAGATACTGTGGTTCTGTTACGGTTTGAGTGCTGAACACTTGACGGTCCCACGGTTGGCAAGTTGGAACTGTGAGATTCACTACGTGCACCACTGGTATTTTGTGGAAAAGCACATGTAAGATTCTGCAACAGTCTCTGCTGATACTCCTGCATGCGTGCATCCCTTTCTATGGCAGGAATAATTTCTGCAAATTTACTTTTGTACCGGGGATCTAACAGTGTGGCAACCCAGTAGTCAGGATTATTTCTAATTCTCACAATTCGAGGGTCATGTTGCAGGTAGTGCAGCAAGAAGGCACTCATGTGTGTTGCGCATCCAGGAGCACCAAGTCCCTGTTGTGTTGGTGGCGAGGTAACAATCATGCTTCCTTCCTCTGTCCTCTCCCCCCAACCTCGCACAACAGAAATGTGATCAAGGTCTCCCTCATCTGATGAGTCTTCCATCAGTTCATCCTCCACTTCTTCCTGGGCTCCTGCACCTTCCTCACTAGTTTGGCTGCTACCATGCGCCCTGGTAAAACCATCTCCCCCACCCTCACATGCCTGCCGCCTTGGTGCTGCCGACCGTCTGGACCTTGCAGATGTTAGCCCTTCCGCATACAACTCCTCCTCCTCTACTTCCTCCACCTCCTCTTGTGCCACCACCTGACTCCGAATTCTGTTTAACATGTGCTCCAGCATGAAAATCACCAGAATAGTCATGCTGATAATGGCATCGTCAGCACTAAACATCTTCGTCGCCATTTCAAAACTGTGCAGAAGGGTGCATAGGTCCCTGATCTGAGACCACTCCTCCAGCGTGATTTGCCCCACCTCTGAATCTCGTTGGCCCAGGCTATACGTCAGAACGTATTGCACCAGGGCTTGTCGGTGCTGCCACAGTCGCTGCAACATGTGCAGAGTTGGATTCCACCGGGTAGGCACATCGCATTTTAGCCGGTGAAGTGGCAGGCCCAACGACTTCTGTGGAGATGTAAGTCGCTGAGCTGCGGGATGCGAACGGCGGAAGTGAGCACACAGCGACCGTGCCCTCTGCAGAAGGCCATCTAGTCTGGGATAGTGGGCTAAAAATTGCTGGACAACCAGGTTCAACACGTGAGCCATACAAGGCCCGGCCGGCTAGGCCGCATTGTAGCACACTGAGCTTCCCACTGCAACTTATGCTTCATGTCCATGTGCCGGTTCATGCATGAAGTACTCAAACTATGTATTTTTTGGCCTCTACTTAGCTTTTGCTGACAAATGTTACAGATAACACGAGTTGGGTCATCTTTATCGATCTGAAAAAATGCCCAGGCTATGTAAGGCTTAGCACCCTTGCGACCTGAAGAGCCACCACGACTTGTGGTGAGAGGCAGAGTTGTGTTTGAGGATGCAGTTGTTGACGTGCTTCCAGTACTACGTCTCTGTCCAGGAAGGCGCAACCTGACCTCGTCGTCACTAGCATCTTCCTCCACCTCCTCTGCTGACCTCATCTCTTGGCTGACTGTGGGTTGACAGTAAGTGGGATCTCCAACCTCATCATCATCACCCTGTGCGTTATCACACCCGTCGTCCTCAGAGCCAACCTGTTCCTGCCCTGACAAAAAACTAAAGTTGTCGCTCCAATCAGGTATTTGAGTCTTATCATCGTCTTCCTCATTGTCTCCACCAACAGGAGTTACAGTTTGGGAATGAGGGTCTACATTATGGTCAGAACCTTCTGCGTCTGGTCCTGGATCCGACTCATAAAGATTCTGGGCATCAGTGCAGATCATTTCCTCGTCTGGATTCACAGAAGCGCTGGAGTCGACCTCTGATTCCCAGGCTATAGTATGAGTAAACAGCTCTGCAGACTCAACCATCTGTTCTACCTCATACTCAGACGGGCAGCTGGAGATTTGGGAGCTGTGAGGAAGCAAGTGCGATTGGGGTGACACCTTTGAGGACTGGAGTATTTGTGATGTTGAAGTTGATGTGGAGGAGAGCCCACTTAAAGGAGCACTTGATATCCGTTGAAGCACCTGCTGTTTTTGTGCCTCATCTGGAATTTGTAGCGATTGGCGTGGCCGTAAGAAAGGGATCTTATCACATTGTCCGCTAAAAGAAGTAGACATTTTAGTTTGGCTGGAAGATGGTCTTTCTTCTGCAGATGTTACTGTTGCTTTAAAACCTACCCCACGGACACAACCTTTTTTCCCCTTCCCAACACGCCTATTCCCCTTTCCACCAGCAACAGGCCTTTTTCCACTCATTTTGGTGGTTAACTAATTCACAACTCTGGAGTTGTTTGCACAAAAAAACAATGGATGGGAATCGAGCAGAGCTGAGTGGCCATACTGTGGTATTAGGCCAAAACTATTGGCTGGGTTAGATGCAGAAAAAAATTATATTCAATTTGCAACCTGATAGAGGTCTGTATAGATGGATTAATAGAACAAGTCCCACACACAGCTAGAAGCCCAATATTTTTTCAGAGGTAGATGCAGAAAAAAATATATTCAGTTTGCAACCTGATGGAGGTCAGTATAGATGGACTAATACAACAAGTCCCACACACAGCTAGAAGCCCAATATTTTTTCAGAGGTAGATGCAGAAAAAAATATATTCAGTTTGCAACCTGATGGAGGTCTGTATAGATGGATTAATAGAACAAGTCCCACACACAGCTAGAAGCCCAATATTTTTTTAGAGGTAGATGCAGAAAAAAATATATTCAGTTTGCAACCTGATGGAGGTCTGTATAGATGGATTAATAGAACAAGTCCCACACACAGCTAGAAGCCCAATATTTTTTCAGAGGTAGATGCAGAAAAAAATATATTCAGTTTGCAACCTGATGGAGGTCTGTATAGATGGATTAATAGAACAAGTCCCACACACAGCTAGAAGACCAATATTTTTTCAGAGGTAGATGCAGAAAAAAATATATTCAGTTTGCAACCTGATGGAGGTCTGTATAGATAGATTAATAGAACAAGTCCAACACACAGCTAGAAGCCCAATATTTTTTCAGAGGTAGATGCAGAAAAAAATATATTCAGTTTGCAACCTGATGGAGGTCTGTATAGATGGATTAATAGAACAAGTCCCACACACAGCTAGAAGCCCAATATTTTTTCAGAGGTAGATGCAGAAAAAAAATATATTCAGTTTGCAACCTGATGGAGGTCTGTATAGATGGATTAATAGAACAAGTCCCACACACAGCTAGAAGCCCAATATTTTTTCAGAGGTAGATGCAGAAAAACAAATATTCAGTTTGCAACCTGATGGAGGTCAGTATAGATGGACTAATACAACAAGTCCCACACACAGCTAGAAGCCCAATATTTTTTCAGAGGTAGATGCAGAAAAAAATATATTCAGTTTGCAACCTGATGGAGGTCAGTATAGATGGACTAATACAACAAGTCCCACACACAGCTAGAAGCCCAATATTTTTTCAGAGGTAGATGCAGAAAAAAATATATTCAGTTTGCAACCTGATGGAGGTCTGTATAGATGGATTAATAGAACAAGTCCCACACACAGCTAGAAGCCCAATATTTTTTCAGAGGTAGATGCAGAAAAAAATATATTCAGTTTGCAACCTGATGGAGGTCTGTATAGATGGATTAATAGAACAAGTCCCACACACAGCTAGAAGCCCAATATTTTTTCAGAGGTAGATGCAGAAAAAAATATATTCAGTTTGCAACCTGATGGAGGTCAGTATAGATGGACTAATACAACAAGTCCCACACACAGCTAGAAGCCCAATATTTTTTCAGAGGTGGGTGCAGAAAAAAATATATTCAGTTTGCAACCTGATGGAGGTCAGTATAGATGGACTAATACAACAAGTCCCACACACAGCTAGAAGCCCAATATTTTTTCAGAGGTAGATGCAGAAAAAAAATATATTCAGTTTGCAACCTGATGGAGGTCTGTATAGATGGATTAATAGAACAAGTCCCACACACAGCTAGAAGCCCAATATTTTTTCAGAGCTAGATGCAGAAAAAAATATATTCAGTTTGCAACCTGATGGAGGTCTGTATAGATGGATTAATAGAACAAGACCCACACACAGCTAGAAGCCCAATATTTTTTCAGAGGTAGATGCAGAAAAAAATATATTCAGTTTGCAACCTGATGGAGGTCTGTATAGATGGATTAATAGAACAAGTCCCACACACAGCTAGAAGCCCAATATTTTTTCAGAGGTAGATGCAGAAAAAAATATATTCAGTTTGCAACCTGATGGAGGTCTGTATAGATAGATTAATAGAACAAGTCCCACACACAGCTAGAAGCCCAATATTTTTTCAGAGGTAGATGCAGAAAAAAATATATTCAGTTTGCAACCTGATGGAGGTCTGTATAGATGGATTAATAGAACAAGTCCCACACACAGCTAGAAGCCCAATATTTTTTCAGAGGTAGATGCAGAAAAAAAATATATTCAGTTTGCAACCTGATGGAGGTCTGTATAGATGGATTAATAGAACAAGTCCCACACACAGTTAGAAGCCCAATATTTTTTCAGAGGTAGATGCAGAAAAAAATATATTCAGTTTGCAACCTGATGGAGGTCAGTATAGATGGACTAATACAACAAGTCCCACACACAGCTAGAAGCCCAATATTTTTTCAGAGGTAGATGCAGAAAAAAATATATTCAGTTTTCAACCTGATGGAGGTCTGTATAGATGGATTAATAGAACAATTCCCACACACAGCTAGAAGCCCAATATTTTTTCAGAGGTAGATGCAGAAAAAAATATATTCAGTTTGCAACCTGATGGAGGTCTGTATAGATGGATTAATAGAACAAGTCCCACACACAGCTAGAAGCCCAATATTTTTTCAGAGGTAGATGCAGAAAAAAATATATTCAGTTTGCAACCTGATGGAGGTCAGTATAGATGGACTAATACAACAAGTCCCACACACAGCTAGAAGCCCAATATTTTTTCAGAGGTGGATGCAGAAAAAAATATATTCAGTTTGCAACCTGATGGAGGTCAGTATAGATGGACTAATACAACAAGTCCCACACACAGCTAGAAGCCCAATATTTTTTCAGAGGTGGATGCAGAAAAAAATATATTCAGTTTGCAACCTGATGGAGGTCAGTATAGATGGACTAATACAACAAGTCCCACACACAGCTAGAAGCCCAATATTTTTTCAGAGGTAGATGCAGAAAAAAAATATATTCAGTTTGCAACCTGATGGAGGTCTGTATAGATGGATTAATAGAACAAGTCCCACACACAGCTAGAAGCCCAATATTTTTTCAGAGCTAGATGCAAAAAAAAATATATTCAGTTTGCAACCTGATGGAGGTCTGTATACATGGATTAATAGAACAAGTCCCACACACAGCTAGAAGCCCAATATTTTTTCAGAGGTAGATGCAGAAAAAAATATATTCAGTTTGCAACCTGATGGAGGTCTGTATACATGGATTAATAGAACAAGTCCCACACACAGCTAGAAGCCCAATATTTTTTCAGAGGTAGATGCAGAAAAAAATATATTCAGTTTGCAACCTGATGGAGGTCTGTATAGATGGATTAATAGAACAAGTCCCACACACAGCTAGAAGCCCAATATTTTTTCAGAGGTAGATGCAGAAAAAAAATATATTCAGTTTGCAACCTGATGGAGGTCTGTATAGATGGATTAATAGAACAAGCCCCACACACAGTTAGAAGCCCAATATTTTTTCAGAGGTAGATGCAGAAAAAAATATATTCAGTTTGCAACCTGATGGAGGTCAGTATAGATGGACTAATACAACAAGTCCCACACACAGCTAGAAGCCCAATATTTTTTCAGAGGTAGATGCAGAAAAAAATATATTCAGTTTGCAACCTGATGGAGGTCTGTATAGATGGATTAATAGAACAATTCCCACACACAGCTAGAAGCCCAATATTTTTTCAGAGGTAGATGCAGAAAAAAATATATTCAGTTTGCAACCTGATGGAGGTCTGTATAGATGGATTAATAGAACAAGTCCCACACACAGCTAGAAGCCCAATATTTTTTCAGAGGTAGATGCAGAAAAAAATATATTCAGTTTGCAACCTGATGGAGGTCAGTATAGATGGACTAATACAACAAGTCCCACACACAGCTAGAAGCCCAATATTTTTTCAGAGGTAGATGCAGAAAAAAATATATTCAGTTTGCAACCTGATGGAGGTCAGTATAGATGGACTAATACAACAAGTCCCACACACAGCTAGAAGCCCAATATTTTTTCAGAGGTAGATGCAGAAAAAAATATATTCAGTTTGCAACCTGATGGAGGTCTGTATAGATGGATTAATAGAACAAGTCCCACACACAGCTAGAAGCCCAATATTTTTTCAGAGGTAGATGCAGAAAAAAATATATTCAGTTTGCAACCTGATGGAGGTCTGTATAGATGGATTTATAGAACAAGTCCCACACACAGCTAGAAGCCCAATATTTTTTCAGAGGTAGATGCAGAAAAAAATATATTCAGTTTGCAACCTGATGGAGGTCTGTATAGATGGATTAATAGAACAAGTCCCACACACAGCTAGAAGCCCAATATTTTTTCAGAGGTAGATGCAGAAAAAATATATTCAGTTTGCAACCTGATGGAGGTCTGTATAGATGGATTAATAGAACAAGTC
Organism: Phyllobates terribilis; assembly: GCF_046119375.1. Classification (NCBI taxonomy): domain Eukaryota; kingdom Metazoa; phylum Chordata; class Amphibia; order Anura; family Dendrobatidae; genus Phyllobates; species Phyllobates terribilis. The sequence continues at coordinate 94,110,706 of NW_027362763.1, read as the reverse complement.
CCACACACAGCTAGAAGCCCAATATTTTTTCAGAGCTAGATGCAGAAAAAAATTATATTCAATTTGCAACCTGATGGAGGTCAGTATAGATGGAATAATAGAATGATGCTATGCCCAAAAGATTTTACTTCACTAGGTGCAGTAAAAAAATTGGTATTCTATACACAGGTGGTATATCTTGCAACACAGATAGGCTACTCCACTGACTAACACACTCTGCAATAGGCCAAAAAGGATTAGCTTTGCTAGATTCAGCCAAATCCTGTGAAAAAAACTTGCACAGCACTGGCACAGACCTGCCTGGCAAAAACTGATAGGAACTGATGTAACCTAGTCCTGAAAAGGACTGCAATTACAATTAGTCTTTACTCCCACAATCTATCTATTTAAGAGCACAGACCTGCCTGATAAAAGTCGTAGGAAATGCTGTAACCTAGTCCTTAAAAGGACTGCAATCACAACTATTCCCTACTCCCAAGCTATCTGTAGATTTGTGCGAAAATTGGCTTGAAATTAACAAGGTATAGCACACACAGCAACAGCGGTGCCGTCTAACACGCAGCTGCAGCAGTGAGAAAATGGTGGCGACGGGGAAAATGGCTTGGTCTTATAGGGCAAGGACATGTGACATACACTGCCAATGACACATGCCCTTGCTTGTGTGAAAAAAAGCACTTCGCTCCGTGTGTGCGCTGCTGATAGGCTGACAGATTGCACCTCCCCACTGCAAATGCGGGAAAGAGAAAAAAAAATGGAGATCTTCATTGTTCCTGCAGAGATCCATCCCCTGCCCCTCCCCCCACCCCGCTGTACACTCAAACTGCGTATTAACATTAATTTTCATCATTACTGAGAAAAAATCCAGTTATGATTTTGGTGCACGAACAGTTATCGAACATAACCTCGAACAGCCGAATTTTTCTCAAATTGTTCGTGTTCGCCGAACGGCTCGAACACCGCCCAAAACAGCTCGAATTTGAGATTGGCGAACAGTTCGAGTAGAACAGCGCTCATCTCTAGTGGTAATCATATTAAATTACTGAAGCAGCGGGAGTCTTACTGGATCTTCACACTCCAGACATTATTCCCAAAAGGCTTGAACCGGGAGATTGACTGGATTCATTGATTTTACAAATTGCCATTTAACCTACTGAGCTCATTTTTCTCACCCCTAATCACTGACCTTTTGTTCCTACAGACCCATTGAACACACTCATAGGTGAGTTACCCTGTCTGACTTATTGATGTGCCCATATATATGCTATGATATCCCTCTTATCATTCACCTCCCCTAAGAGATAACACTACTACTTATACAAATATACCACTACTCGTACTGTTAATAACTACAAACATTGTATAATGGGGCCCAGGATAAAAAGTGAACGATTTGTGCACATAGAGCTCCTCCCTCTGGTATCATGTAAAAATGGGGGTAAGTCACTATAAACTGATTTGACTACCATAATTCTCGGGGATTGTTTATGTATTCCTCATGGATAATTTACTGCCCTGGAGTGCCCTCCACTCTTTCCCTAGTAGCACAATATTAAGTTTTCTCCCCTGGCAGCCCTGAAAGCTTCTCTATTGGTACAGTATCATATGCTTTATTTTGTATGCTCCACTACGCTCTCTGCATGCGTTAGCTAGCCAGCCATCATGTATACAGCGCACCATAGCAACCTATACACTCACACACGAGTCTTCCACTAGCGCGACGTCACTGCCGGGTCCCCGCCCCCTTGTGTGACGCACTTCCGCCCCAGCGCTCAGCGCGGGCATACTTAAATGAGGACTCCCAGTGCACATTCCACAGCGCTGGGAGACGGTCACGCCGCCCTCCTTCTCCCCTGCATCAACGAGCCATACCTGGGACACCTGCACCACAGCAAGAAACGGAAGCTAACAGGAACAAGGTACCCAGCTCCTAGGAGCCTCCCCCCCCCCCCTTACACAATACCTACTAACTGGGACACTCTCCCTTCTCCAGTCCTCCATAATTTATGAATAGCTGTACAGGGAAACGGCTACACCGCTCCTCTCCTCTACTACATGAAACAGCCACACCAGGGACCCCAGCACTGTACTAAGATGCAGAGACCTCACGTCACACCAGCAAGAAAGTCTCCTACAGGCTGTAAAACAAGAGGCATAAGAGGTACTGACCCCTCAAAAAAAAAACCCTGCCTGACTATGACTATTTATGCTCTTAACGTGCATCTCTGACCATTACAGCACCATTTAAAGATTTCTATTTTATCTCTTACGGCATATACCTGCATCTGAACCCACTTAAGGTAACCCTACTGCGTACTCTATGGTACTTAACAATTCCACTGTATATAATGTACATATGTATAACTGTGATTTTATTCTGCCTTCCTTTGCTTCTATCTCTCTTCCCTCCCCCTCATTCCTTCTCCCCCCCCCACCATCCCCCCTTCTGCTCCTTCCCTCTCGTCCATCAACATTGCATAAAATGGACTTCTTGTTTAACCATTTTGATTTCTTATATTCCTATCCATAACACCGTATTTCCTCTTTTCTAGTAGTGCGACTCAATGAATAAGGCCTGGACAAGGCCGAAACGTCTTCTGTCGCCAATCACTGTTGCAATTACGATTAATTGGTTTGATGTTATGCCAATGTTAATAAATGAACACTGCAATTGAACTTATGAGTGTGCGATGATATAATTTATTATACGTATTGGGCACCACGTGTCTCTTCATCAGCACCTCCCTCCTTATGACAAGAGTGCACGCTAATTATTTACTCTATAAATTAACTGTATAGCAGACCCGTTCCTTTCTAGGAACATGTCGTTACTGAGGCCCACCTCTATGTGTCTTTAAATCGGTATTGGGGTTTTTCCTAAATTTTGGCAGCTGTTGTACTCACTGCATATCCTATAACTGTATAGCAGAGCCGCTGCTTTCTAGGAGCATGTCGTTACTGAGTCCCACCTCTATATGTCTTTAAATTGGTATTGGGGTTTTTCCTAAATTTTGGCAGCTGTTGTACTCACTGCATATCCTATAACTGTATAGCAGAGCCGCTCCTTTCTAGGAACATGTCGTTACTGAGTCCCACCTCTATGTGTCTTTAAATTGGTATTGGGGTTTTTCCTAAATTTTGGCAGCTGTTGTACTCACTGCATACCCTATAACTGTATAGCAGAGCCGCTCCTTTCTAGGAACATGTCGTTACTGAGGCCCACCTCTATGTGTCTTTAAATTGGTATTATGGTTTTTCCTAAATTTTGGCAGCCGTTGTAGTCACTGCATACCCTATAACTGTATAGCAGAACCGCTCCTTTCTAGGAACATGTCGTTACTGAGTCCCACCTCTATGTGTCTTTAAATTGATATTGGGGTTTTTCCTAAATTTTAGCAGCTGTTGTACTCACTGCATACCCTATAACTGTATAGCAGAACCGCTCCTTTCTAGGAAAATGTCATTACTGAGGCCCACCTCTATGTGTCTGTAAATTGGTATTGGGATTTTTCCAAATTTTTGGCAGCCCTTGCAGTCACTGCATACGCAATAACAGTATAGGAGACCCACTCGTTAATAATGGGAACAACAAAGCATAGCCGACTGATGGCTCTCTTACAACAGCGAGGGCCGACTGCTGGCCCTTTAAGAATAGTAAGGGCCGCCTGATGGTCTATAAAAACAGGCTTTGTGACTTTCAGAGTCTCTCCTTCATAAATGAAACAGGATGTGTCTTATCATGTCTCACATACCACATGGCCATATAAGGTGTAACATACCTGGCGGCGTCCTTGCATGGTGGTCCATCTCCCACTGTGCAAGAGCGCGCACTTGATCTCCAGTCCAGAATGTCTCTCTGGCTTCCCTCCTTGCTGTCTGTTTGTCTGTTTTGGCTGCATAGGGCGACGCCCGCTGAACTTCCTGTTTCTTGTACCTGCTGCGGACACGCCCCTGTTGCACCTTCAGCCTATTGCTGTCCATCTTTGGGTATTTATACCACCTTCTTCCTCAAGATGGCGCCTGAGCATTGTGTCCTGTCAGTCGGCTTTTTTTGTCTCTGACATGCCAGGTCCTATCCTGTTCTCCTGCCTGTTTTCCAGTTCTGTGTCTGAACTGTGGTCTGTTCTTGTGAACACGCTTCTTGCCTGTTCTTTCGCCTTCTAGGGGCCGTATTCCTAGATCTGCCTGTCTGTGCCTTGCGGTATCTGTTCCCGTCTGAACAGAGTCCTGTTTGTGTCCCTGCCTTGCGGTATCTGTTCCTGTCTGAACTGAGTCCTGTCTATTTCTCCTGTCTTGCAGTATCTGTTCCCGTGTCTGAACTGAGTCCTGTCTGTGTACTCTTGCCTGCTGCCTTTCCTGGAGGCTGTATTTCCAGGCCTGTCTGAACACGCTCCTAGCCTGTTCCTCCCGCCTTCTAGGGGCCGATTACCTAGATCCGTTCCTGTATCTTGTCTGTCCTGTCTGAACACGCTCCTTGCCTGTTCGTCCCGCCTCTCTGGGGGCCGTATTCCCAGACCCGCTCCTGTATCCCGCTGCAGTGTCGGTCTCTTCCGTACACTCAGTTCCAGTCTGAACTCTCTCCTATCCTTTACCTGTTTTGCCTCTATGTCCCTTCCTTTCCTTTTTCTGCAGAGTCTGAACTCGTACCTAACTCCTGCTTGTTGTCTCTGTACTCCCGTTTGTGAGTTTGTGGTCCCCTCGCTACTTCACTGCAAGTACCCTGTGGGTATCTGGCTCTGCCTTTCCCTTCCTGTCTGTTCCGTGTGAACAGAGCCCTGTCCGTCCTGCTCTGACTCCTTGCTCACTGCTCCGGCAGCCTTGCTCCGCTCTTACCCTTTTGCTCACTGCTCCGGCAGTCCTGTCCTGCCCTGCTTCTGCCCGCTGCTCCGGCAGTCCTGTCCTGACCTGCTTCTGCCCGCTGCTCCGGCAGTCCTGTCCTGCCCTGCTTCTGCCCGCTGCTCCGGCAGTCCTGTCCTGCCCTGCTTCTGCCCGCTGCTCCGGCAGTCCTGTCCTGCCCTGCTTCTGCCCGCTGCTCCGGCAGTCCTGTCCTGCCCTGCTTCTGCCCGCTGCTCCGGCAGTCCTGTCCTGCCCTGCTTCTGCCCGCTGCTCCGGCAGTCCTGTCCTGCCCTGCTTCTGCCCGCTGCTCCGGCAGTCCTGTCCTGCCCTGCTTCTGCCCGCTGCTCCGGCAGTCCTGTCCTGCCCTGCTTCTGCCCGCTGCTCCGGCAGTCCTGTCCTGCCCTGCTTCTGCCCGCTGCTCCGGCAGTCCTGTCCTGCCCTGCTTGTGTTCGCTGCTCCGGCAGCCCCGTCCTGCTCTGTTCTTGCCCACCGCTTTCGGCGTTCCCTCTCTGCTGTGGTTGTCTACCGCATCTGCGGTTCTGTGACCCAGTCTGTACTGGGTCTTAACCTTTCTGTACTCCAGCCCGTCCTTTCGGCCAGTACCTCCCTGCCTGCATACTCGCCTGTATCCACCCCTCTGCATACCTGCCGTGTTTGCTTACATCCACCAGTCTGTGCCAGCCTAACCTGCCTGTTCCAGTAATTCCAGTGTGGGTCAACCCCCGTGTCCGGAGTTTGACCTGGAGTAGCACCTGGTCCCTCTGCCCGGTTTCTCCCTGGTGCACTGGCGTCGTATGCCGTCGTGCCACCTTGGTCGGATCGGCCAGATACTTAGTCACGCCCCTCCAGGCACTCTCCGGTCCATGGTCCAGTGGAACCACAACACCCGCACACGCCAGTCAGTCCGGGCGTGTGCATAACAGCATGCTCAGGCCATGGTTCCCGTTGAGCCCCACGGCCTTTGCTCTCTGAGAAGTTTTCCAGCGAATACATGCATTAAAAATAATTAAATAAAATTTATTTTTTTTTTCTCAGCTGAGTTCCAGGCGAATTACGCACCCGTCCAGATGGATCTATCTGCTCTCGTTCCTGCGGATCCGCCACGTTACTATGGGGATCCAAGACAAAGTCGTGCATTTGTGGAGCAATGCATGCTACACTTCAAGTTCTACCCTCTATGTTTTCCCACCGATCGGGTTAAGGTGGCATTCATTATGTCTTACCTGGCGAGTGATGCCTTGGAATGGATCAACCCCCTATATGAAACACGGGATCCGATCCTCCTGGACCTAATGGCCTTCCTGGTGGCCTTTCTAATGGTCTTCGATGATCCTAACCCGGAGGCTCCTGCTGAAGCTTCACCTCCCAATATCCCGGAGCAGCCCCGATGGGTAATGTGTGTGGGTAGCGCAATAGTCCTCCAGCCCAATGAGACTACTGCCCACCCAGAATCCTCACAGGGTGACTACGCTTTCCGGAATACTTCTCCCAACCTCAAGAGGCAGTCCAGACGTGCTAGACGTAGAGGCAAGCCGTCACGCCAGGGTCTGTCCTCCCTGAGACCTCCTGACCCCAACCTTGAAGTCCCTACTGAAGCTTCATCTCCCTGTATCCCGGAGAAGCCCCAACGGGTAATGTGCGTGGGTAGTGCTCCGGTTCTCCTGCCTGAAGAGACTTCTGCCCATCCAGACTCCACACAGGAGAACTTCCTGCACCCAGCATCAGATGCTTCACCCACTTTAACCGGTGTGCATGTCCATGGATGCTCCAAAGCTGTGGTTACCTCTGAGTCTGTGCACCTCTACTACCTGGCGGAAGACCCCCTGTTGCCTCCTGAATCCTCCGGGATACCACTCGATGACAAATGGAGAGAGACTTCTCTACACTCGGTACTCGATACTTTGTCCGCTTCGTCCTGTGAGCCTGACAATGGGTACCCCAAAGTGGTAGTTACCCCCGAGTCTCTACACCCCTCCGACCAGGCGGAGGACCTCCAGTTGTCTCCAGAACCCTTCGGGGTGCTACCTGGTAGCGAAAGGACAGAGACTCTCCTATACTCTGTACCTGATACCTCACTCGCTTCGTCCAGTGAGTCCAACCTAGTGTACTCCGAAGCAGAGGTTACTCCCGAGTCTCTACACCACTCCGACCAGGCGCAGGACCTCCAGTTGTCTCCAGAACCCTTCGGGGTGCTACCTGGTAGTGAAAGGACAGAGACTCTCCTTTACTCTGTACCTGATACCTCGCTCGCTTCGTCCAGTGAGTCCAACCTAGTGTACTCCGAAGCAGAGGTTAATCCCGAGTCTCTACACCCCTCCGACCAGGCGGAGGACCTCCAGTTGTCTCCAGAACCCTTCGGGGTGCCACCTGGTGGTGAATGGACAGAGACTTTCCTATATCCTGGATCTGATACCTCGCTTGCTTCGTCCAGTGAGTCCGACCTTGTGTACTCTGAAGCAGAGGTTACTCTTGAGTCTCTACACCCCTCTGACCAGGCGGAGGACCTCCAGTTGTCTCCAGAACCCTTCGGGGTGCCACCTGGTGGTGAATGGACAGAGACTTTCCTATACTCGGTACCCGATACCTCGCCTGCTTCCTCCAGTGAGTCCGACCTAGTGTACTCTGAAGCAGATGTTTTCTCTGAGCCTCTGCACTCTTCTGACCCGGCGGAGGACCTCCAGTTGTTTCCTGAATTCTCCGGGGTACCACCAGATAACAAAGAGACAGTGACTTTTCCTCATTATGTACCTGATAACCCGTCTATTTCTTCCTGTGAGCTTGACAAGATGTACCTCGAAGCAGAGATTACCCCCAAGTCTCTGTCCCCCTCCAACCCGGTGAAGGACTTCCAGTCGTCTCCTGTACCCTCTGGGGTGCCACCTGAAAATATGTGGAGAGAGACTTCCTTGTGTGCTGTTCCTGGTACTCCACCCGTTTCGTCTGTTGCTAGGGATGGCTGGATAGGAGGTAGCATCCTAGCTAACCAGATGAGATCAATTTTTCCTGTGGACAGTGGAAGTGATCTCCTTGAAGTGAACGACTGGTCCTCGAATTCCCTGCGGAAGATTCTGGCAGGCCTGAAGAAGAGGGGGCGTAAGGGGGGGGGGTACTGTAACATACCTGGCGGCATCCTTGCATGGTGGTCCATCTCCCACTGTGCAAGAGCGCGCACTTGATCTCCAGTCCAGAATGTCTCTCTGGCTTCCCTCCTTGCTGTCTGTTTGTCTGTTTTGGCTGCATAGGGCGACGCCCGCTGAACTTCCTGTTTCTTGTACCTGCTGCGGACACGCCCCTGTTGCACCTTCAGCCTATTGCTGTCCATCTTTGGGTATTTATACCACCTTCTTCCTCAAGATGGCGCCTGAGCATTGTGTCCTGTCAGTCGGCTTTTTTTGTCTCTGACATGCCAGGTCCTATCCTGTTCTCCTGCCTGTTTTCCAGTTCTGTGTCTGAACTGTGGTCTGTTCTTGTGAACACGCTTCTTGCCTGTTCTTTCGCCTTCTAGGGGCCGTATTCCTAGATCTGCCTGTCTGTGCCTTGCGGTATCTGTTCCCGTCTGAACAGAGTCCTGTTTGTGTCCCTGCCTTGCGGTATCTGTTCCTGTCTGAACTGAGTCCTGTCTATTTCTCCTGTCTTGCAGTATCTGTTCCCGTGTCTGAACTGAGTCCGGTCTGTGTACTCTTGCCTGCTGCCTTTCCTGGAGGCTGTATTTCCAGGCCTGTCTGAACACGCTCCTAGCCTGTTCCTCCCGCCTTCTAGGGGCCGATTACCTAGATCCGTTCCTGTATCTTGTCTGTCCTGTCTGAACACGCTCCTTGCCTGTTCGTCCCGCCTCTCTGGGGGCCGTATTCCCAGACCCGCTCCTGTATCCCGCTGCAGTGTCGGTCTCTTCCGTACACTCAGTTCCAGTCTGAACTCTCTCCTATCCTTTACCTGTTTTGCCTCTATGTCCGTTCCTTTCCTTTTTCTGCAGAGTCTGAACTCGTACCTAACTCCTGCTTGTTGTCTCTGTACTCCCGTTTGGGAGTTTGTGGTCCCCTCGCTACTTCACTGCAAGTACCCTGTGGGTATCTGGCTCTGCCTTTCCCTTCCTGTCTGTTCCGTGTGAACAGAGCCCTATTTGTCCTGCTCTGACTCCTTGCTCACTGCTCCGGCAGCCTTGCTCCGCTCTTACCCTTTTGCTCACTGCTCCGGCAGTCCTGTCCTGCCCTGCTTCTGCCCGCTGCTCCGGCAGTCCTGTCCTGCCCTGCTTCTGCCCGCTGCTCCGGCAGTCCTGTCCTGCCCTGCTTCTGCCCGCTGCTCCGGCAGTCCTGTCCTGCCCTGCTTCTGCCCGCTGCTCCGGCAGTCCTGTCCTGCCCTGCTTCTGCCCGCTGCTCCGGCAGTCCTGTCCTGCCCTGCTTCTGCCCGCTGCTCCGGCAGTCCTGTCCTGCCCTGCTTCTGCCCGCTGCTCCGGCAGTCCTGTCCTGCCCTGCTTCTGCCCGCTGCTCCGGCAGTCCTGTCCTGCCCTGCTTCTGCCCGCTGCTCCGGCAGTCCTGTCCTGCCCTGCTTGTGTTCGCTGCTCCGGCAGCCCCGTCCTGCTCTGTTCTTGCCCACCGCTTTCGGCGTTCCCTCTCTGCTGTGGTTGTCTACCGCATCTGCGGTTCTGTGACCCAGTCTGTACTGGGTCTTAACCTTTCTGTGCTCCAGCCCGTCCTTTCGGCCAGTACCTCCCTGCCTGCATACTCGCCTGTATCCACCCCTCTGCATACCTGCCGTGTTTGCTTACATCCACCAGTCTGTGCCAGCCTAACCTGCCTGTTCCAGTAATTCCAGTGTGGGTCAACCCCCGTGTCCGGAGTTTGACCTGGAGTAGCACCTGGTCCCTCTGCCCGGTTTCTCCCTGGTGCACTGGCGTCGTATGCCGTCGTGCCACCTTGGTCGGATCGGCCAGATACTTAGTCACGCCCCTCCAGGCACTCTCCGGTCCATGGTCCAGTGGAACCACAACACCCGCACACGCCAGTCAGTCCGGGCGTGTGCATAACATAAGGTAGTAAAATGTTAAAATGACATTCACCGGTGAATGTGTTTTTCACCGATAAAAGCAATGCAAAAGTGCAAAAATGCATAAAAAATGCTACGTGTGAACATAGCCCAAGGTGTGGAAGAGCATTTTTATTTTTGGTTATTTATTTTGCCTAAGATACAAGTCATTACCCTGGAATGAATGTTCCTTAACATAGTCTCATATAGTCTCATGGCTTTCATTATCAACTCTATGCTGATGACACACAGATCTACCTCTCTGGACCAGATATCACCTCCTTACTAACCAAAATTCCACAATGTCTGTCTGCTATTTCATCCTTCTTCTCTGTAAGATTTCTAAAACTTAACATGGACAAAACAGAATTCATCATCTTTCTCCCATCTCATTCATCCCCCTCAAATGACCTATCTATCAACGTCAATGGCTGCCTACTCTCACCAGTCCCTCAAGCTCGCTGCCTTGGGGTAACCCTGGACTCTGAACTCTCCTTCAAACCACATACCCAAGCCCTTTCCATTTCCTGCCGACTCCAACTCAAAAATATCTCCCGGATCCGCACATTCCTCAAGCATGAATCTACAAAAACAGTAGTGCATGTGACGCGCCCCCTGGGCCATGGGGTACCCGGTGCTGGGCCGGTAGATGCTGGGGGTTTTAGTCACAGTGGCGGTGACCCGGTCCGTGACCCAGGGCGGTCAATCCAAGGGAAATTATATGTATAGGTTTTATTAAAGAGTCCGACTACGCCACCTGTGGAATGCGGCTAAAGGGGGGGTAGGGCGCCGCTGCAGAACAGTTCTCTGAAGCTGGTGGTATCGCAGCAAGGATGTTATGACTCCCCACAGGAAGAGTTACTGTAGCTTCAGGGCAGTGTGTGGATGTTGGTGGTTGTGCAGGGTGTCGTAGTGCAGTAATAACCACAGAGTCAGCATAGTGCAGTCCCAGGGTCTTTACTGATGACAATTAGGCAAGCCTGGATTGGGGCACTGGCTAGAGGTAAGAGTCCGGTCAGCCTCTAAGCAAACATAGAGTCCTCCTTGCCAGGTGAAGTTGTAGGCCTCTCCTTCTCACTATACTTTTTGGCTTTGCTGCTTGTAGCTGTGCGATAGCCCACGTCCCTGAGTGTAACGTTCTGTGCTCACCCGTATGGCTTGCAGCTCGGGCCTTACTGATGCATCGCTCCCTCGTGGCGGTGCTGGTCCCTCTGTGCTGCTGAGCCTCCGGGCGTCTGATGGGGCCAGGAGACCTGCAATCTCCTGCCCTACGGTATCTGCTGCTGGGCCTTCAGTGCCCCACAGCCTCGGACTCCGGTGTCCGGTTCTCCGTGTTTCTCTAGCTAGGACGAGCTACCTCAGTTCCAGTCCCTAGCTCTTGTCCCCTCGACGTCCTAAACTCAACTCCTCACACTAATACTAACTAACCCCGCCCCCATATCCCAGTTGCCAAGGGGAGGGGACTCCACTTGGTGGTCTGGAGCCAGGAAAGTGTTGCATGGTTAGTATCCCTGACTAGGGGACCACTGCTTGCTTCCAAGCATGGCATTACCTCATTTTAGGGAGGCAAAGCCACTGTGGCAACTGGACCCCTGGGGTGCCACATTCCCCCCTAGTTAATTTCAGTACTCCCGGACTGAGAATATTTTTCAAAAGTAACAAATAACAATAACAAGGCACATAGAAAATTATTAACATTACAGTCTTTAAAAGGCTACAGTATAATCAGCAACCAGGTGTCCATTCCACTGAGCAAGGTGCAATTTGAACATGAGGGACCCGTCCGAAAACCCTCAACGTAGGCCTTGGGCGTGGCTGCCGGGCATAGATGATCCAGGTGTTGGACCACGTCTTCGGCCACACCAAACGGGTTTTTGTTCTGAAGTCATTTGTTATAATTAGTGTTGAGTGAGCACTAAAATGCTCGGGTGCTCGAAGCTCGGGCCGAGCTCGCCGTGATACTCGGGTGCTCGACCCGAGCAATGAGCCCAATGTTAGTCTATGGGAGACTCGAGCATTTTTGCGGTGGCACCCCCGGCAGTCTTTTAAAAGCCTAACAAGTGCCCAAAACGATAGTGACAGTGCTCAAATGACATGGGGACAGCATGGGGATCGCCCCAGGAAGCATTTCTGACCCCCAGGTCACTGCTGTCAACAACGTGGTCAGAGGTATTAAGCCACTTTTACGGGCTCACAATAAAACGTTCAAAAACGAAAGTGAAACTTTTTTCCTGTGAAATGTGTTAAGGAACATCCTTTCCAGGGAAAAGACTTGTGTATAAGTTAAAATAAATGACCAAAAACAAAAATACTCCTCCACACCTTCGGCTATGTTCACAAGTAGCATTTTTTATGCGTTTTTGCACTTTTGTATTGCTTTCAACTATGACAGATGCATTCACCGGGAAATGTCATTTTAACATTTTACAACCTTATCTGGCCATGTGCTGTGTGACACATGCATAAAGTGCTGAAAAGACATGGGAACAGCATGGGGAAGACCCCTGGAAGCATCTCTGACTCCCAGGTCACTGTCTAAAAGTGTGCCCATCATATGTGATCCTTGCCGCATCAGAAGATGCAGACTTGCAACTATCCCCATGCAAGTTCTAGTCCCAGGGCAGTGTTCAATTGTACCTTTCCCATTCCTTGCAATACAAGCGCAAGTATGCAGCCTGCCACCCACCCACCCCCAGGCTGCAATACCATACTGCTTGCTTGCTTGAACTTGAAATTGGGCCTTTTAGGCATGTGGAGGCGGAACCTTGCCACCACGTCATGGCTGTGTTGGCGGCCTGGAATCCATACTCAGTCCCCAGCCACCCGGCGGCTGGGTGTCCATACTCGGTCCCCAGCCGCCCCGCGGCCGGATGTCCACACACGAGCCCACCAGAGAACCAGACTCCTCCGGTGGGCCCTGACTTCTCCATCGGTGGAGTTGAGAGTGCCAAGGTGAGGAGCATGATGATGATGACAGAAGTTAGCATCTGCTATGTTTTCTTTTAATGCAAGTGTAAGTGTGCAGCCTGCCACCCACCCACCCCCAGACTGAAATTCCATATTGCTAGCTTGCACTTGAAATGGGGCCTTTTAGTTTGGAGGAGGACGAAGCTGGCCACTACCTCATGGGTGCTTCGGCAGCGAGGTATCCATACTCAGTCCCCAACCGCCCCTATTTGTCCTGGTGTGCCTTATACATAAGATTAAGCGCGTATACCAAAACATTACCTGTGCCCTCCCCAGTGCATTTAGTGGGAAGGAGAGCCTATTCCGCTGTAGTGTGTGCATGCCAAACCCCTGTTCATGGTACATGGGAAGATGCCTCCCACCTTGCACCTGTCGTTGCAGACTTACAACTATCCCCATTCAAGTCCTTGTCCCAGGGCAGTGTTCAATTGTTCCTCTCCCATTCCTTGCAATGCAAGCGCAAGTATGCAGCCTGCCACCCACCCACCCCCAGGCTGCAATACCATACTGCGTGCTTGCTTGCACTTTAAATTGGGCCTTTTAGGCTTGTGGAGGCGGAATCTGGCCACCACGCCATGGCTGTGTCGGCGGCCTGGTATCCATACTCAGTCCCCAGCCGCCTGGTGGCCGGGTGTCCCCGCTTGCTCCCCAGCCTCCAGGGGGTGGCCCCGTGTTCATACTCGGTCCCCAGCCACCCCTATTTGTCCCGGTAACCTTTCCCACACTTTTCTTAGCCTGGCCTGCTTTAGGGCAGCATTGGCCGAGCCCAACGGACTATCAGACTCCTCCGGTGGGCCCTGGCTTCTCCATCAGGGGAGTTGAGAGTGCCAAGGTGAGGAGCATGATGAGGATGATAGAAGTTAGCATCTGCTTTGTTTTGTTGCAATGCAAGCGCATGTATGTAGTAGCAGCTAGGCCTGAGGTGGTCAGCGTTTTGGCGCCTATCCTTCCTCCTGCGAGGATTGCTGGATGTTTTCCTGCTACTATCCAAGTTCTATGACTCACGTTAAAACAAAGCTTCAGGTGATAAATGATGGATGAGGTAGTGGCAAAGGAGAAAGAGCAGGAGGAACAGGGACCATTCACATCAATATCAGGCCGGTCAACCAGATATGTCTTGTAGGATATGTTTCTGTAATAAAAAGAGCGGTTCGGCTACACAGTTATAGGGCATACAGTGAGTGCAATGCTTACCAAAAATTTCGAGGCACTCCAATGCCCCTTGGAAATGACATGGAGGTCAGAGGGCGTGAACTAAACCTTTTTTTCCATTTATAGCAACTGGGTCTCCTGTGCACTGTTGGCCTAAGCAGTGAATGGAAGGCTTTTTAAAAATTATGAGGAACTGCAATGCCCCTTACAAGAGCCATGTGTGGCACCCCAGGGGTCTGGTCACCACAGTAATAGAGATATTACGTCGGAAAGCAAGTGGGAGGTTTCCTGGTCAGGATCCCTTAAACATGCAACATCCTCCTGCCCCAGTCCTGGGAGGGGAGAATTCCGCCCTTATAAACTGGATCTGGGGCTGGGTTGAGTGAGTCAGAGAACAGAGAACAGTCAGAGTCAGAGTGAGAGCAAGGGAAAGTAACAGCAAGGAACTCTGTAGGAGCTAGGAGCTAAAGACCAGGGGCTGGAAGCTGAGCAGAGCTCGCCCTGGCAGAAGACAATAGGAACCGGACACAGGAGTCCGAGGCTGTGAGGACTTATATATCCAGCAGCAGAAACCAGCCGGCAGGGGATTTCAGGTCCTCTGGCCATAGAAGCCCGGAGGCTCAGTCTCAAGCAAGGGACCAGCACCGTCGTCGTGGAGCGGAGGCTAACAGAAGGCCCCAAGTCACCAGCCATACAGGTGAGCACTACACAGTACACTCAGGGACGTGGGCTACTTCTTCCCGCTTACAGCAAGGTAGCCAGGAAGAGTGCAGACAGACGGGGAGGCCTACAACTCCACCTGGCCAGGGGAACTTCTGCTTGCTCACAGACTGACCAGGCCTCTTATGCTAGCCAGTACTCCCGGGAGGGTCTACCTTATAATCATCAGTAAAGACCCTGAACTGCACTGCAAAGACTCTGAGTCGTTCCTGCTGCGCTCGTGCACCATCACCCCCATCATCCACACTCACTGCCCTGAGGCTATACTCCTCCCGTGGGGAGTTATCCCATTCTCTGCTGCGCACACAACACCAGCCTCAGCGGTCTGCCTCGCAGCGGTGGTACTCCCTGACCGCAATCCACGGGTGGCGCAGTCGGACAATTAACCTCAAAACCTAAGAAAGACTGCCACTGGTTTGACCAGCCTGAGCCACGGGACGGGGTCACCGCCACGGAGACTACAGACCCCAGAGACCCGGCACCGGGTATCCCACACACGTGTACACACGGCCCAGGGGGCGCGTCATATGCAGTACAGCATATTACAAACATAAGTCCCATTATTGGGGAGTGGGTGTCCCATAGTATTTGCTTATGCCTTGCAAGCAAAAGCTGCCAAAAATTAGGACGGAGCAACTTGCAATGCCCCTTACAAGAGCCATGCAGTACAGCATATTACAAACAGAAGTCCCATTATTGGGGAGTGGGTGTCCCATAGTATTTGCTTATGCCTTGCAAGCAAAAGCTGCCAAAAATTAGGACAGAGCAACTTGCAATGCCCCTTACAAGAGACATGCAGTACAGCATATTACAAACATAAGTCTCATTATTGGGGAGTGGGTCTCCCATAGTATTTGCTTATGCCTTGCAAGCAAAAGCTGCCAAAAATTAGGACGGAGCAACTTGCAATGCCCCTTACAAGAGCCATGCAGTGCAGCATATTACAAACATAAGTCCCATTATTGGGGAGTGGGTGTCCCATAGTATTTGCTTATGCCTTGCAAGCAAAAGCTGCCAAAAATTAGGACAGAGCAACTTGCAATGCCCCTTACAAGAGACATGCAGTACAGCATATTACAAACATAAGTCTCATTATTGGGGAGTGGGTCTCCCATAGTATTTGCTTATGCCTTGCAAGCAAAAGCTGCCAAAAATTAGGATGGAGCAACTTGCAATGCCCCTTACAAGAGCCATGCAGTACAGCATATTACAAACATAAGTCCAATTATTGGGGAGTGGGTGTCCCATAGCATTTGCTTATGCCTTGCAAGCAAAAGCTGCCAAAAATTAGGATGGAGCAACTTGCAATGCCCCTTACAAGAGCCATGCAGTACAGCATATTACAAACATAAGTCCCATTATTGGGGAGTGGGTGTCCCATAGTATTTGCTTATGCCTTGCAAGCAAAAGCTGCCAAAAATTAGGACGGAGCAACTTGCAATGCCCCTTACAAGAGCCATGCAGTACAGCATATTACAAACATAAGTCCCATTATTGGGGAGTGGGTGTGCCATAGTATTTGCTTATGCCTTGCAAGCAAAAGCTGCCAAAAATAAGGACGGAGGAACTTGCAATGCTGGCACCCTGGTGGTATAGTGGTGGTGGAGGCTGAGGATAAGGAGAAGAAGATAAAACAGCCGAAATGAGGAAGCGTATACCCATGTGTGGGTGTGAAGCGGTGCATGTGAATACACCTCCCGAAATAACACAGTGGATTTGACTTTATGTTACTCTGCTGTCATTTGGTGGTGATGAGAAGTCTGGTCCAATCCAGCCCTTGTTCATTTTGATAAGGGTCAGCTTGTCAGCATTGTCAGTTGACAGGCGAGTGCGCTTATCAGTTATAATTCCCCCAGCGGCACTAAAAACACGCTCCGATAACACGCTAGCGGCAGGGCAGGCCAGGACCTCCAAGGCGTACAGAGCGAGTTCATTCCAAGTGTCCAGCTTGGATACCCAATAATTAAAAGACACAGAGGAATCATGGAGGACGCTGGTACGGTCGGCAAGGTACTCCCTCACGATCTTTTGAAACTTTCCACTCCTTGTGAGAGTACCCCGCGCCTCAGGGCCTGTAAGCTGGGCGGTTGTCAGAAAACTGTCCCAGAACGTTGACAGTGTTCCCCTGCCTCTGCTGGATTGGAGTTGCATCTCTCTCGCCTGTACGACTTGGTTGGGCAACGAACTGTGACCTCTGCCGCTAGCGTGTTCAGATGGGAATTTTTTTAAGGGTTCCGCATCAAGGGCCTTCTGGTACTGCCCCATTTTTGTAGACCTCTCCACCTCAGGAATAAGAGAGTGAAAGTTCTCCTTGTAACGGGGGTCTACAAGTGTCACCAGTAATGACTGTCACCCAACATTTTGACAACGCGAGGGTCACGGTTAAGGCAGCATAACATAAAGTCAGCCATGCGTGCAAGACTAGTAACGGGCAAGATTTCCGTGTCCTCACCAAGATGACGACTGTCCATGCTCTCCTCCTCCTCCTCCTCTTCCTTCTCCCCCCTGTCCTCAGGCCACCCACGCTGAACCGATGGTATGACACTTGTACAGGTTCTACCGTCTGCAACGCATGATAGCAGCTCCTGTTCTTCCTCCTCCTCTCCCTCATTGTCCCCCAATGCACGTTGGGATGAGATGAGTCTGGGGTGTGTGTAATCGCCCGCTACGACATCTTGATCCATCTCATCATACTCTGGCTGCAATGCCTCCTCTTTCATTCTCTGCAGAGAGCGTTGCAAAAGACAGACAAGTGGGATGCTGACACTAATGATGGCGTCATCGCCACTCACCATCTTGGTGGCCTCCTCAAAGTTTGTCAGGATGGTACATATGTCAGACATCCAGGTCCACTCCTGAGATCTTATGTGTGGAGTCTGACCTGAATATCGACGGCCTTGTTGCAGCTGGTACTCCACAACTGCTCTCTTCTGCTCACAAATCCTTTGCAACATGTGGAGGGTAGAGTTCCAACGTGTGGGGACATCACACACCAGTCTGTGTGCCGGAAGCTGCAAACGCTGCTGCAACACAGCAAGGGCGGCGGAAGCTGTAGCCGACTTGCGAAAATGAGCTGACTGGCGGCGTACTTTCACGAGCAGATCTGGCAACTCGGGGTACGATTTAAGAAACTGCTGAACCACGAGGTTAAGCACATGAGTCAGGCATGGTACGTGTGTGATCTCACCTCGCCTCAGCGCCGCCACCAGGTTACGGCCATTGTCACACACGACCATGCCGGGATGTAGGTTCAGCGGTCTCAGCCACAGATCTGCCTGCTCTTTCACAGCTGTCCACGACTCACAAGCAGTGTGAGGTTTATCACCTAAGCTTATGAGTTTCAGCACAGCCTGTTGCCACTTGGCAGAGGCAGTACTGCAATGCTTCCAGCTTGCAACTGATGTGGTGATATCTGAGATGGAGGCTGAACATGAGGAGGAGGAGGAGGAGGATGCGCAGGAGCTGTACACTGTGGGGGCAACTCTGACTGACATAGGGCCCGCAATCCTCGGTGTGGGGAGGATGTGTTCCGTCCCAAGGTACGTCTGGGTCACGGCTTCCACTATGTTTACCCAGTGTGCCGTCAGAGAGATGTAAAGTCCCTGGCCACAAGCACTTGTCCACTTGTTCGTTGTCAGGTGGACTCTCCCGGTAACTGCGTTGTTGAGGGCACGGCAGATGCTTTGGGACACGTGCTTGTGTAGTGCGGGGATGGCACACCGGGCAAAATAGTGTCGGCTGGGGACCGAGTACCGAGGGACGGCCACCGCCATAAGATTGCGGAAGGATTCCGTCTCCACCAGCCTAAAAGGCAGCATTTCCAATGCAAGCAGTCGTGAAATGTGCGAATTTAGGACTGTGGCCTATGGGGCGTTAGCTGCGAATTTCCGCTTTCGTTCAAAGGTCTGGGATATGGACAATTGAACGCTGCGGTGGAACGTGGATGTGGACATTGATGCTGTTTCTTGAGATACTGCCATAACAAGTGAAGACTGAGAGGAGGGGGCATCTTTACATGCAGTATGGACAGGGGATTGCCTTGCACACACAACAGGGGGTTCTACTGCACGCCCAACAGTGGAAGAAGCAGTTGTGACACCCGCTGACACTGGCCGTGGACCCTGGGATTTGCCCCACAAAGTCGGGTGCTTTGCTGCCATGTGCCTGATCATGCTGGTGGTGATCAGGCTGGTAGTTTTGTCACCCCTGCTGATGCTGGCCTGGCAGGTGGAACATATGGCCTTTTTGGGGTTATCAGCAGAGTCTTTAAAAAAATTCCAGACTCTGGAAGACCTACCGCTTGTACTGGCAACGTCCCTCGTGTTGGTGTTACGGGGAACGGTTGCCTGCCTTCTGTCTGCGGCCACCACACTGCTTCTTCCTGCCTGTTGGGGTACTCTGCCTCCCTCCCCCTGTGTGCTGCTGGCCTCACTCTGCATGTCCCCCTTCCACGTTGGGTCAGTTACTAGATCATCCACCACCTCCTCCTCTTCCACTTGCGCACCACGATCCTCCTCCTCACTTCCTGGCAATTGTGTCTCGTCATCGTCCACCTCTTGTGACAGATTGCCAACGTCGACTTCCTGTGGCCGTGGCTGTTCAAATATTTGGGCATCACAACATGGGATCTCCTCTTCCACCACTTCAAGCGTATCAGGCGAGGGGCCCAAATATGGAAATGGACCAGTGAACAGCTCTTCAGAGTGTCCAAGTGTGGGATCACTTGCTGTCTGACGACACTCGGCATGGTGGGAGGAAGGAGCATCAGGGTGAGGAGGAGTATGCGGTCGAGACTCACAGCTACTAAGAGTTGACCGTGTGGAAGACAGACCGGAGGTGGTGGTGCCCAGGTAACTGGAAGTATTATCTGCTATCCAATTAATAACCTGTTCACACTGATCAGTTCTCAATACTGGTGTTGTTCTGTGCTTCCCTAGTAATTCGGTCAAGAAGTGGGAGCGAGAAGATGTGGCTGTTGGTTGTGGCACATTTTCACCTTGGCCACGGCCCCGTCCTCTGCACGAACCATCACCAGAACGTCCACTTCCACGTCCCTTGCCACGCGCCTTGCCCATTGTAAATGAAGTAAAATAGCTTACACTTGCACTATCAATGGAGAAAGGGTAATAAAGAGTAGATTAGAACCGTGGAAGAGGAAAACCACAGTTATTGTTTACTGGGGTATACCACACTTTTTTAAATAGAGATATTTGCGGCTGAACAGTGAGCGACACACTCAAACTGCTTTTTTTTTAGATACCAAAGGCCCAAAACTGGATAGTACAGTGATTTGACCCATGGAACTGCGAAACCACACTGGGATGTTGGGCCTACACAAGACTATTTTCAACAGATATATTTTTGTGTCACAACAGTCAGGAGACACTACTGTTTTTCTTTATGGAAAAAACTACGAAAAGCTGAATAATAGAGATTTTTTACCGTGGGATGGCAAAACCACAGTTATTGTTTACTGGGGTATACCACACTTTTTTAAATAGAGATATTTGCGGCTGAACAGTGAGCGACACACTCAAACTGCTTTTTTTTTAGATACCAAAAGCCCAAAACTGGATAGTACAGCGATTTGACCCATGGAACTGCGAAACCACACTGGGATGTCGGGCCTACACAAGACTATTTTCAACAGATATATTTTTGTGTCACAACAGTCAGGAGACACTACTGTTTTTCTTTACGGAAAATATACCAAAACGTGAATAATAGAGATTTTTTACCGTGGGATGGCAAAACCACAGTTATTGTTTACTGTGGTATACCGCACTTTTTTAAATAGAGATATTTGCGGCTGAACAGTGAGCGACACACTCAAACTGCTTTTTTTTTAGATACCAAAGGCCCAAAACTGGATAGTACAGTGATTTGACCCGTGGAACTGCAAAACCACACTGGGATGTCGGGCCTACACAAGACTATTTTCAACAGATATATTTTTGTGTCACAACAGTCAGGAGACACTACTGTTTTTCTTTACGGAAAATATACCAAAACCTGAATAATAGAGATTTTTTACCGTGGGATGGCAAAACCACAGTTATTGTTTACTGGGGTATACCACACTTTTTTAAATAGAGATATTTGCCGCTGAACAGTAAGCGACACACTCAATCTGCTCTTTTTTTAGATACCAAAGGCCCAAAACTGGATAGTACAGCGATTTGACCCATGGAACTGCAAATCCACACTGGGATGTCGGGCCTACACAAGACTATTTTCAACAGATATATTTTTGTGTCACAACAGTCAGGAGACACTACTCTTTTTCTTTACGGAAAATATACCAAAACCTGAATAATAGAGATTATTTACCGTGGGATGGCAAAACCACAGTTATTGTTTACTGGGGTATAGCAGACTTTTTTAAATATATAGATTTGCGGCTGAACAGTGAGCGACACACTCAAACTGTTTTTTTTTTAGATACAAATGGCCCAAAATGGATAATACAGAGGTTTGAACCGTGGAAGTGCAAAACAACACTTCTGTTTCTCTAGCCTACACCAGACTATTTTCAACAGTTATATTTGTGTCTGAAAATTGAGAGACACGCTGTTTTTTGGGGGGGGGGGGGACACACCAAAAGTTTAATAAGACGGGTACAGTGTACATTTGTACAGTGTGAAGGAGGAAAAAAAAAGGAGGATTTAGATGTAAAAAAAAGGGTTTTTCCTGGCCCCCGACACCTGGTGCTAAGTCTAGCAATTTCAGCAACAGGAGCACACAAGACTGTAATGCAGCGTTTGCTGGTATAACCACTGTGTCTCCTAAACAGCCTGCCTGCCTGGTATCTGGGATGGATATTAGTCCTGAAAAGGACTGTTTGTTTGTTCTGGCAACCTTTACAGACCCTGCACTAACTATTTTGCAGTTTATATCTCTCCCTAAATCAGCAGCGCTGTCCCTACACTGTCTAATCTGGAGCGACTGTGTCCAAGATGGTGGCGCCCGGTTTTAAATACTCGAGGTGACGCTGAGCGGCCAGCCAATCACTGTAATGCCCACAACCAACATGGCTGCAGCATTACAGTGACTGGCTGGCAATCCCTGCATGTTCATTGGCTCTGTAAAGAGCGCCAAACATGCAGGGCGGAGACCCTAGCTCCCGCCCGAGTAACCCGGAAATGCTCGGTGCTCGCCGAACATCCCGAGTAGCGTGATGCTCGGGCGAGTACCGAGCAGTGTCGAGCATGATCGCTCAACACTAGTTATAATCATAAAACCAATAAGTGGACACTTTAACAAGTGCAACTATTTACAATGGAAAGTTCTTTCGTTATTCACCGTCCATAACCTACAAGTCTTTATACCCTTACCGGGTAACTAAATGCACACATTACCAACTTTTGCAATTCACTTTGAAAACACAACTTTTCTGCTTTACCCTTACGGGTAACTATATACAGTATACATTTTAGTACTCTTATACTTTAAACTTTACATTTTAATTTCTCCAACGAGCAGGGAGCTGACCTTTTGTACTCCTGGTCGACCTACATAGTACACTGGTGGTCACTGCTCTTCCCTGGTCCCTTGTGTCTACCCCTGGTGTGGTGGGTTCAGTGTGAACTACACTACAGGTAGTCTGAGGTGGTACTGGTAAGCTGGGTAATCTCCTACGGATTCTTTGGCTCACCATGGGTACGACAGGTTCACTACTAGCAGAGGGTAGATTCTCCTGGTCTGCTGATGATGAGGCTTCTGTCTCTGGGGCCGACTGGTCTTCCAGCTGTTCTGGGACTTTTGCAGCTTCCGGTGAGGCTGCTTGGAGAAAGGTAAGGACCGGTACTACAATTGCATTGTTTACCTGTGTCCACGACCGGGGAAATTCTCTGAGTACTGTTTGGACCACTTCCTCCACTTCTTCTGTGGGCTGAGGGTTGTCTTGATTTTCTTTAGTGTGTTTTAACTGCTCAGGACATATCTTCAAGTGGTCTCTTGAGACTGCCGCTGAAGTTTCTCATCCATCTTTGCTGATGAGGCACACTTTGGTGTTATCGTAACTCGAGGGTAGGATGGTGTATGGCTCTACCTCCCACTGATCATCTAGTTTGTGGAGTCGTCTCTTTCTCTTAAGGACTTGTTCTCCAGGTAACAAGGGGACAGCAGGTGCGTGTTGATTGTAAGTTTTCTCTTGCTTTTGTCTTGCCTGGGACAAGCTTCTTTCAATACTCTCTTGCACTTTGCGGTATTTTTGCTGCCGCTCTGTATCCCAATCCGCATCTGGTGAGGTTGTCTCTGGTGTTAGGACTCCCATATCCAAGTCGATGGGCAGCTTACCCGGTCTTGCCCTCATCAGGTAAGCGGGCGTACAGTTGGTGGAGTTCACCGGGATGTGATTATATAGATCCACCAGATCTGGCAACTTCTCTGGCCACAGGCTGTGTTCTTCAAGGGGCAACATCTTCAACAGGTCTATCACCACCTGGTTCATCTTCTCACACAACCCATTGGTTTGGGGGTGATACGGCGTTGTCCTGATTTTCTTGCAGCCGTACAGGTTGCAGAATTCTTGGAACACCTCCGCTTCGAAGGCTGGACCTTGGTCAGTAAGCACACGGTCAGGGTAACCGTACGGGCGACAGAAGTGCTGTTGAAATGCCTTGGCTGCGTCTGAGCCGTCTGGTCTTTCACTAGCACTACTACCAGGAACCGGGAGTAGTGGTCTACGATGGTGAGAGCGTAGACATAGCCTGACCTGCTTGGGGCTAGCTTCACGTGGTCCAAGGCTACCAGTTCGAGTGGCTGTTTGGTGATGATGGGCTGCAGGGGAACCCTCTGGCTGTCACGGTCTTTTCATCTCAGATTGCATGGTCCACATTCTCGACACCATCTCTCGATTGCTTTCCTCATGCCAGCCCAGTAGAATCGCTCCCGTAGCAAGACTTCCAACTTCTTCCATCCGAAGTGTCCCGCTCCATCGTGGTACGCTTCTAAGACCATTGACGCATCCCGCCTCTGGACTACCACCTGCCAGACCAGTTCATGTGTCCGGGGGTTGATACTTCTTCGACACAGCTTCCCTTCATAGATGAACAGCTTGCCCTACTCCTTCCACAGCTGTTTGGTCTCCTGTGGAGCATCTGGATCAGGGCGCGAGTCAGCCTGTGTCAGCAACTCCTTTACCAGGCGGACAGCCGGGTCGCTATCCTGTGTCTCTGCCCATCCATGGTGGGGCAATGGGTTGAACGTGACCTCTCTATTGGCGTAGCACCTGTTCTTCACACAATGGGAGCACTGGGTTACCCCATGACGATGGAAATTGGGTATCTCTATCTCTTCCAGCTCTTCCAGGTCTTCTCCCCCATCTGGCAAGTTGGGCATCCTGGACAGCGCGTCAGCATTTGCATTTTTGTGCCCAGCCCGAAACTTGATGATGAACTCGTAGTTAGATAGTCGGGCCATCCATCGTTATTCCAGGGCACCAAGCTTCGCAGTTTCCAGGTGCGTCAGCGGGTTATTGTCCGTGAAGACCGTAAATTTGGAGGAGGCGAGATAGTGCTTGAAGCGCTCTGTCACAGCCCAGACTACGGCGAGGAACTCCATCTTGAAGGAACTGTAGTTATCGGGGTTCCTTTTCGTGGGCCGGAGCTTCCTGCTGGCATAGGCAATTACTCTCTCTCTGTCCTGCTGTATCTGGGACAGCACCGCTCATAACCCCACGTTGCTCGCGTCCGTATGGAGTATGAAGAGTTGGCCATAGTCGGCGTAGGCCAGGACTTTGTCTCCCGTGAGGGCCATCTTTAGTCGGGTGAAGGATTCGTCTTCTGGCTTATCCCATTTGAACGGAGGCTTCGGGGTTTTGGCCTTCCTGGACTGGCCTACTAGGAGGTCCTGCATGGGTGCTGCTATCTTGGTGAAGCCTTTGATAAACCTTCGGTAGTAGCCTACCAACCCAAGGAACTGCCGCACTTCCTTAATAGTGGAGGGTCTTGGCCAGTCCTTGATTACGGTGACCTTTTCAGGGTCTGGTGCTACACCTTCGGCTCTTACCACATGACCTAGGTACTGTACCTTGGGCTTCAACAGGTGGCATTTGGACAGCTTCACCCTCAGGCCAAACTCAGCTAGGGCTTCAAACACCTCTGCCAGGTGCTTCAGGTGGTCTTCATAGGACTTGGATTAGACAATGACGTCATCCAGGTACAGCAGGACAGTCTCGAAGTTCTTGTGTCCCAGACAGCACTCCATCAACTGCTGGAAGGTTCCTGGGGTGTTGCAGAGCCCGAATGGCATGCAGGTGAACTCGCTGAGGCCCATCGGCATTGTAAATGCGGTCTTTTCTTTATCCGCCCCGGCTACAGGAACCTGCCAATACCCACTGGTGAGATCCAAAGTAGAGAAATAATTAGCAGATCTTAATGCAGCTAGGGACTCTTCAATTCTGGGTAACGGGTAGGCATCCTTATGTGTAATGCGGTTAATTTGCCTGTAGTCAACACACATTCTCATTGTACCATCCTTTTTCCTGACGAGAACTAATGGAGCTGCCCAGGGGCTACAACTATCTCTTATCACCCCAGCCTCCTTCATCTCCCGTAACATTCCTTTGGCACATTGATAGTGAGCTGGCGGTACAGGCCGGTACCGCTCTTTAATGGGTGGATGATCTCCCGTGGGGATATGGTGTTGTACCCCTTTTACCTGTATAAAATCTAGTGGGTGTTTGCTGAAGATCCGCTCATACTCCTGGACCACCTGGTATACTCCATGTTTTTGGTGCTGAGGGGTGGAGTCAGTGCCCACGTGTAGCTTCTGACACCAATCCTCCATCTGTCCCTTAGAGCCATTATCCTCCACCGGTTTGGATGGAGGCAAGGGTTCCACTGCCTTTATAGAGTTGTTACTAACTGTGAATAATTTAGCAAGGGTAGCATACCAGGGTAAATGGACCTCTTCCTCCCCACAATTCAGGATGCGGACTGGCACTCTCCCATTGCGGACATCAACCACCCCCCTGGCTGTCAAAATGGTGGGCCTACTGTCAGAGTATACAGGCTCTATCAGGGCCTGGTAATCTCGACCCCTGGGACCGATTTCTGCCCGACACCATATCAACATTTCACTTCTAGGGCGCATGGCAATGGGGAATGGGTCACTCATCCTGACACTGTCAATTTCACCACCAGACAGCTCTACCTGTTGTCTTCTCATCAGGGCTCTGATTTCTCTCTGCAGAACCTGCTGCTGACAGGAACTGGCAGTCTCCGCGACCTGCTGTAACAAGACAATAATTTCTGAAAGACAATTTTCTATAACATTAGTGCCTAAGGTTATCATGGGATGACTTTCTCGGCGATCAATATCAACAATTATCATTCCTTGCAATTGCAACTCTACTTTGTCGACTTTTATGGTCACCTCTTTATACCCCACCATTGCTGGCATAGATGTTAAGATGTTCATCTAGACGGCGGGTTATGTCTGAATTAGTCCAGTATTGCTTATAAAGGACATATGGCATCGTGGTCACCTGGGACCCAGTGTCCAGCAATGAGTTCATTGGGATGCCATCAAGCACGACAGGTAGGACTGGCCGTCCTCCCACGTACTTGTCTTGCCAGCTTTGTGGGCCAGCTCGATCTTTTCCTGGGGAGACACTTGCAGGGCCTGCACGGTTTTGGTTAACGCGGCCATACTTTTGGTAAGCTCCTGGACCTGTAGGCGCAGGTCGGCAGACGGGTCATTGTCCAGAGTCTGCGCGTCAGCCCCCACAGGTTCTGGGGAAAAGGATGCCACCTCCTGGTGGTAGGTGATAGCTGGGCGCCAGTGGGATGCAGCGCCTCCTGGTGTTGAATCCCGCAGCACCCGGATGGCTCTGTCTTTAAATTGTGCAATGTCCAGATCAGGGTTTTGCATAGGCATAATGCGCAGCTGTGTCCTGTGAGCGCTGGACAGGAGTCCCTCAATAAACTGCTCAGTTAGCAATCTGTTCTCATCATGCACACT
This sequence comes from Phyllobates terribilis, assembly GCF_046119375.1. NCBI lineage: Eukaryota > Metazoa > Chordata > Amphibia > Anura > Dendrobatidae > Phyllobates > Phyllobates terribilis. The sequence goes on along the minus strand of NW_027362763.1, from coordinate 94,084,045 downwards.
CTCAGGGTCTACCTGTTTGATGGCCCGCAGCGCCTCCTGCAGGTTTAGAGCATACACTGTCCTGCACCCTTTGTTTGCACCCATAAAACTTCATTTTAATTTCTGCTGCAGTGCGGGTGTCAAAGGTATCCTTTAATCGGGCCAGTATTTCTTTTACAGTGCCTTTGTCTCTGCCCGGCCAGGACTTCACCTCTCTCTGGGCTGCACCGATTAACTGGTCTATGAGGATGCTGACTTTTTGTTCCTCAGACAGGGGGTATACTTTAAGCAAATTGCGCAATCTTTCCACAAAGTCATTCAGGGTATGCGACTCTCCTGAGTACTGGGGCAACCATGCCGCCACCGGTATGTATGCCATTGATAACGGCATTACAGTGGCAGCGGCCGCGCCTGCGGCTGAACCCTTTTCCATGTTGGCATCTTCCTTCCCCCTAGTGAACCGCGGCCTACCTTCCTGATTGTTGAGCCGGCTGCGGTCCCTCGGACGAGAAGAGGAGAACTGCTCAACTAGCAGTTCCCGGTGCAGGACCTGGCATCCCCTTGCGTCTGACGTCAGGGCGTACGCTTCCTGGCACGGCGGCCTCCCTCCAGGACCTGATGCTGCGTCAGTGCGTGAGGCGGGGCTTGGGCTTCACGCGCTTCAAGCGGTTACACCCCTTTTCTTCCTGCGGCAATTGGCGCGAAACTTCACCACGGTATGCGACACAGTTTTTTTAAGGCGCACAGTACCCGGTGGCACGGGGCACGAAATCCTGCCGACTACGCCAAAGTTGACGCGCCCCCTGAGCTGTGGGGTACCCGGTGCCGGGCCGGCAGATGCTGGGGGTTGTAGTCACAGTGACGGTGACCCGGTCCATGACCCAGGGCGGTCAATCCAATGGAAATTATATGTATAGGTTTTATTAAAGAGTCCGACTACACCACCTGTGGAATGTGGCTAAAGGGGGGGTGGGGCGCCGCTGCAGAACAGTCCTCTGAAGCTGGTGGTATCGCAGCAAGGATGTTATGACTCCCCACAGGAAGAGTTAGCTTCAGGGCAGGGTGTGGATGTTGGTGGTTGTGCAGGGTGTCGTAGTGCAGTAATAACCACAGAGTCAGTATAGTGCAGTCCCAGGGTCTTTTACTGATGACAATTAGGCAAGCCTGGATTGGGGTACTGGCTAGAAGTAAGAGTCCGGTCAGCCTGGAAGCAAACATAGAGTCCTCCTTGCCAGGTGAAGTTGTAGGTCTCCCCTTCTCACTATACTCTTTGACTTGCTTGTAGCTGTGCGATAGCCCACGTCCCTGAGTGTAACGTTCTGTGCTCACCCATATGGCTTGCAGCTCGGGCCTTACTGATGCATCGCTCCCTCGTGGCGGTGCTGGTCCCTCTGTGCTGCTGAGCCTCTGGGCGTCGGATGGGGCCAGGAGACCTGCAATCTCCTGCCCTACGGTATCTGTTGCTGGGCCTTCAGTGCCCCACAGCCTTGGACTCCGGTGTTCGGTCCTCCGTGTTTCTCTAGCTAGGACGAGCTACCTCAGCTCCAGTCCCTAGCTCTTGCGTCCTCGACATCCTAAACTCAACTCCTCACACTAATACTAACTAACCCCGCCCCCATATCCCAGTTGCCAAGAGGAGGGGACTCCCCTTGCTGGTCTGGAGCCCGGAAAGTGTTGCATGCTTAGTATCCCTGACTAGGGGACCCCTGCTTGCTTCCAGGCATGGCATTACCTCTTTTTAGGGAGGCAAAGCCACAGTGGCAACTGGACCCCTGGGGTGCCACACATGCCCTCATCATCTCCTGCCTTGACTATTGCAACCTCCTGCTCTGTGGCCTCTCTTCCAACACTCTCGCGCCCCTCCAATCCATCCTAAACTCTGCTGCCCAACTAATCCACCTGTCCCCCCTCTATTCCCCGGCCTCTCCTCTCTGTCAATCTCTTCACTGGCTCCCGATTGCTCAGAGACTCCAGTTCAAAACCCTAACCATGGCGTACAAAGCCATTCACAACCTGTCTCCTCCATATATCTCTGACCTAGTCTCCCGTTACATACCCGCACGCAACATCTTATCCTCACAAGATCTCCTTCTCTACTCCCCTCTCACCTCCTCCTCCCACAATCGCATACAAGATTTCTCCCGTGCTTCCCCCCTACTCTGTAACTCTCTACCCCAACACATCAGACTCTCATCGACCGTGGAAACCTTCAAAAGGAGCCTGAAGACCCACCTCTTCTGACAAGCCAACAACCTGCAGTAACCACCGCTCCACCATACCGCTGCATGACCAACCCTACCCTCATCTACTGTATCCTCACCTATCCCTTGTAGATTGTGAGCCCTCGCGGGCAGGGTCCTCGCTCCTCCTGTACCAGTCGCTGTCACATTGTGTTCAAGATTATTGTAATTGTTTTTGCTTCGTATACCCCTTTTTCACATGTAAAGTTCCATGGAATAAATGGCGCTATAATAATAAATAATAATAATTTTTCCCAGGAAAATCCATTTTGTTTTTGTTTTTGTATGTTTTATTGTGAGTCCGTAAAAGTGACGTAATACTCTGACAACATTGTTGACTGCATTGACCTGGGAGTCAAAAATGCTTCCTGGGGTCTTCCCCATGCTGTTCCCATGCCATTTGAGCACTGTTCCCATCTATTTGGGCAATTTTTAGGTTCTCTGAAGACCGGTGGGGGGCTGCCGGAAAAATGCTCGAGTTTCCCATAGACTTACACTGGGCTCGTTGCTCGGATCGAGTACCCGAGCATTTTAATGCTCGCCCATCACTAGTGAAAGCCACTCCTGGGTCTTTCAGGACTTGTTTAGAAACCAAGCCTTGGTGGACTCTGAGGTATGCATAAGATTGTAATTCAGTTGGAAGGACCAAGGTTCATCTTCTCCACAGAAGGCATAGCATTGTCTCCTACGATTTTCTGATACTCAATTGAAGATATCTTGCTCTTCACATGCTTCAGGTTTCCAGTGGCAACAAAGCAGCAACAGATGCTCACTGAGCCTCCATCCTGCTTCACTGTAGGCATCACCAACTGACCGACATTCATCACTGTGGACATCACTGAACCATAGCCATGCTTCACTGAAGGTGGGGCATTTTTTTCAGTGTATGCTTCATTCTTCCTCTTTCAGATATATCATTGATCCATAGTCCTCAAAAGTTCTAGATTTGTTTCTTTGCTCCACAAAACAGAATCTTAAATCTTCTGCGGCTTATTTATTTGATTTGAGAAAATTGTAATGAAGTTTTTGGTGCTTTTGGGTGAGTAAAGGTAGATGTCTGAGTTTGGACAAGAAGGAGACCTTCAGTATGTAATATGCAAATTTACTTTGCAAACTGAAATCTTAGTGTCTGCTACCACCAAATATTGCTGCAGGTCTTTTACACTCACTCAATCAAATTTGACCATCTTTTTCTGGAATCTAGTGGCAGCTGGTTATAGCTTTGTCTTTCTGCCACATCCAGGTAGTGCAGCCAATGTTCCTACAACTTTCCCTACTTCCAGACTGCCCATGCATGATAAATGTCCAGGAGGTCCGTGTTCTACTCTGCAGCTGAGGGATTGGGGAGCCCACTGTCAGGCACAGCTAGACTCCCCATACAGAAGACAGAGATGACTCATTACTATCTCTGCATTCCAGATCACCATATACCCAGCACTAAACAAGTAAGGATGAGCGGACCCATAAAAGTTCGGGGTCTGGTACACAACCAAACTTTAATCCAAACTTGAACCAGAACCCAAACCCCATTGAAAACAATAGGGACCAGGACTTTTGAACTAGAGAATTCTCTCTCTCTGCAACAGACTTCCCCCGAAACGCCGGACATTATAACAGATTTCCTGGAGAAGTCCTTGTTCTGCTTTTAGCACTGGACACTAATTGTCTGGTACAAACCCTGAACTTTTAAGTTTGGGTTTGCTTATCTCTAGCACTGTGTAAACAATAATATGGTGCTTTCTACTCTAGACCCAGTTAACGTGATCACTGGGTGATGGGAGGAAGCAGGAGCTGCTGGGTCCTAGGAGACCAAGTTAGCCCTGCTATGCAGCCAGGAGGCTGAATTTATCCTTTAACTGCGGGGTAATATACCAGCCCCAGTTATAGGGGAAGTTGGGTAAAAAAAGTATTCAAATGTTTAAATGACCCCCAAAGGTCTTTTTTGACCATTTGGGGGGCACAATATATGAAATAAGTGAGAAATAAATAAAATAAATAAAAAGCAGGGAAATAAATAAATAAAAAGTTGCTGCCTTTCCAAATTATGGTTTGTAGCCCGCCTCCAATGAAAAAATAAAATAACAAAAATGTATTAGATTTATAAAATTAATAGTTATGGAAAAGGGAACAACTTTAAAAAGTATTTTACGGGTCAATTGTGGAACAAACATATAAAAACACCATACGCTATAAAAACAATTGAAAGCAGGTGAGAAATGCAAAACTATATAGTCATGACTCACAGTAAAGTCATAAGGCTGCAACATAGATATGTAAAATTCTGAATGAACAACCCCTACTGGGAAATGATACTTAGTTATTGTAGTATCGGCGTCTCTGCCCCCTGACAGGCAGAGACACCGTCCTTCTTACCGCCGCGCTCCCAGCCCAGCATCTTCCGGCTCTCCTGCTGCTGCTGCCTCCGTCTTAAAGGGGCCACGCGCGCCGTCCTAAGGAGTCCTCTCATATAAAAGGCACCTCCTCCAAAATGGAGGTGCCCGTGCAAGGTTGTAGCTTTGTATCCTAAACTCTGCTTCAGCCCTCAGGTCCCGCTGCTAGTCTGACTACCAGTCCAGTCCGCCAGCCTGATTACCAGTCCAGTCCGCCAGCCTGACTACCAGTCCTGTCCGCCAGCCTGATTACCAGTCCAGTCCACCAGCCTGACTACCAGTCCAGTCCGTCAGCCTGACTACCAGTCCAGTCCGCCAGCCTGACTACCAGTCCAGTCCGCCAGCCTGACTACCAGTCTAATCCGTCAGCCTGACTACCAGTCCAGTCCAACAGTCTGACTACCTGTCTCCGCCAGCCAAGTGTACTCTCCAGCCTGACGGCTCCTGCCAGTTACCCGTGGGAGTCACCTGCTCTCATACAAGGACAGTTCCAGAGTAGCACCTGGTCCCTCTGCTTGGTCCTTCCCTGGTTCACGGAGTCGATTGAGCCGCCGTGCGACCTTGGTCAGTCCGAGTTGATACCTAGTTACGCCCCTCTGGTCCCTCCTTGCTCCGCAGCACAGAGGTTCCACCACCCGGATCCATAACAGTTATTCTGTATATATTGGAACATGTTATTTGATCTCTTCTTTATACTCTCACTGGCTTTTAACTGCTACATAGTTTTTTTACAGTATATTTTTGTCTATTATGACTTGCATTAGCTAAAACCTATATTGTTTCCCAGAAGGGTTCATTCTTCCATTTAGACTTGTACACATCCATATTTTAGTCTGATGGTTTACCGTGAGTCGTGGCTACATGGTTTTGAAGTTTTCATATGCTTTTAAGTGTTTTTGCTTATAGAGATGAGTGAGTGTGCCAAAATTAAACAGATTCACTCAAAACCGGCCAAGTAATTAGATTTGCATTGAATTTATTTGATGTGAATCAAATGAGCCCTTATTATTGTTAAACATTTTTGTTTATTATATTCTGAGGTCTCCCGATCCCAAAGCATAATAAATGGATCGGTACGGAAGGGGATACAAATTAATAAAATTAATTCTCACTTAGCCTCCCACCCAGTGTTGGACTTGGGTGACAAGGGTCCAACAGTAAGCAACTCCAGGGCCCCACTTTTCAGGTACATTCAAATGTGACAATATCCTCAATTACAAATTTATATAACAATAAACTGGGTAGATTGTTAAATGAATAAGATGTCGCCTTTGTCTGTACATAGTGATTCAAGAATATCGTGCCAAGTACTGCTCATATATGAGGGTGGTGGCCCACCGGAGGATTCTCCTGTTCTCTCGTGGGCCAGTCCAAGCCTGCGGTCCCTGTCCCCGCAGCTCCCTGATGGTTCTTTTCTGGCTTCCTAGGCCTCTACCTACCATTTTGCTTCAAAACGCTATGATTCTGCAGATTAACCCCAAATTTGCAGGTTAATAGTGTTTTTTTTTTAACATGATAGATTCCCTTTAATGTTACAAGCAGTGGCAGTTTCCAGGCAACATTATAACAGCACTTGCCAGCTGTATAGCAAACAGTTGTGACTAGGAAACCGGCCACCGCAAAGGTGGCCAGCAACTAAGCAACAAGTTGTAAACTTTAGAATTAAAAACCCTTCAATTCTTGAGAATGGAGAGGATTTTTAATAGGAAGCTGCAATCCTGTTTATTTCTACAAGCAGTTTCATGTAGCTCTCCGCAAGGAGAAATGTTACCCCTTAGATACGGTCTGACGCCTCAAACCCAGCCAAACCAGAACTCACATTTTGCACTGACGAGGGGCAGTACCCCGAAACACAGTGTCTAAATTTTGAGTTTCTGGTTCTTGCTTATATCCTAAGTCATGTGATAGGGCTTGTTAAAGGGTCACTATTGACTTTTAGGCTTGCTACTTCCCGTAGGTGGCACTAGAGTTCTAGTCCTCTTCCTCTCTGAAGTTGCAGTTTGCAACTTGCAAATTGCAATTTTATCCATTTACAAAAATGAGACCATTTCTTTAGATGTTTTATTCTGGTGTAGACTTATATGCAGTAATAGAAATGGTGTTTTATAGTGGTCATGAGTTTATATCAACAGTGTACAGCGTCCCCTAGTGAGACTGTACAATAGTTCAATACAGAGCCAAAAAGGAAAATGCTCATTTAAGTTCTAAAAAAAACTAGTTTATTAACTTATTCTGATGTAATTGTAAAAAGTAACATGCTCCTTCCTCCAACCACTCAGCTACAGTAATCCTATGACAATACAGATTTATTATAAATATATTCCATGGATTCAATTCTGGATTGGCTACTTATGTCACTTACTATTAAAAGGAATCTGTCACCAAGTTTTTGAGTGCATGATATAGATGCAGGGCCCTGATTCCACCATGAATCACTTACTGGGCTGTTTTCTGCAGTCGTGATAGAATCCCAGTTTTCACTGCTACAGATCTAGCAGTTCTCTGAATGCTGAGTTCTGTACAACCCTGCCCACACCACTGATTGGCAGCTTTCTGTTCACACTGTGCATAGGCAGAAATCTGCCAATCAGTGATAGAGGCGTGTTTGGACTACATGGCCACAAGTTTACTAGTCCTCTTATGATAATATCCTGCTGTTAAAACAATGATTTTATGAAATCTACAGCAAGCAGACCAATAAGTTAAACATTGCTGGAGACGGGTCTCTGTCCCTACATTATGCTTTTCTCATGTTAAGTTGCTAAAAGTTGATAAATTCCATTAATAAATTAATGTAAATGCTGATTCAGTTCAATGTGAACAGAAAAATGAAGTGCCCATTTGGAGACCCTGGAACAAAGATAATGCAAAATCTAGACCTGTATGTTCGATAAATAGGAATATGATTGGTAAAAATTACATTTATAGAGATTGCCCTTTTTATTTTAAATCAGGCACAGTGAGGACTTAAAGTAAAAATAAAATGTATACTTGCATACTGATCTCTTGTTGCTTCTCCATATTGCTGCCTAGGGCTTCCATAGGTCTCCATTTTTACTCTACTAGCAGGGATGACTTGTGACCACTGCAGGCAATCACTATCACAATGCAGCTACAAGAAATTGGCTATAATACAATAAAGGAGAAGGAAGTGTTAAAGGAAGGCAGAAGCAAGGGCCATTACTGTTAAATTATCAAGTCCACTAATCCTTATCTGTATACTAGAAATGAATGATACTTCTGAATTACGTTGTTTCTATTATTTAGGTAAGATTGTTATACTGTTGTTTAGATACTGTATAGCACTATATGGTACTGTCATAACACTCTATGGTACTTTACATATTATTTAGGCAAAACTATTATAACATTAATTGAATATTGTGGGCTACTTGTCAAATTTGATTCAGTCTGAATAAAATTAGTTTGAATCATAAGTGCTCAATGGTCGCAAAAAAATAGTTTATTGTGTCCTGGCGTCTCTCTGGACCCCAGTCCTTATACTGCATCAGAGATGTGCTTCACACCTTAAATGACTACGTAAGACCAGAGAGGTGTGTAGGATGAATAAGATGCAGCAGAGGTGATACAGTATAAGGACAAGTGAAGGTCTAGAGCAGGTGAGTATAATTTATTTTTCTTGTTATTTTACTTGTTTAATTCATTTAATTAATTAACTTAAAGGGAATCTGTCATTAGGATCTAACCTCCTAAGCCGTCTATATGATCATGTAGGTCATAGGAAGGTTAACAAAATGATACCTTGATACAGTGAAGAGTGTAGCGTCGGCGTCTCTGCCTCCTGCTGGGCAGAGATGCCGAACCCCTCACCGCAGCGGTCCCGGTCCGGCGTCCTCCGGCTCCCCTGCTGCATCTGCCCAGGGTGCGCACACCACGCACAGTTCCCCGGGCACTGTACTTAGGGCTTGCGCACGTGCGCTCCCTCCCTCTTAAAGGGGCCGCGCGCACCGTCCTAAAGAGTCCCTGGCCAATGGCCGGAGGACTACTCCTATATAAGGCACCTCCTTCAAAATGGAGGTGTGTGTGCAAGGTTGTTGTTTATGTGCTAACACTCTTCTCAGCCCTCAGGTTACAGTGCCTGACAGCCTATCTGCAGTGCCCGCCAGCCTGTCTATCAGCGGTGCCCGCCAGCCTGTCTATCTGCCGTGCCCGCCTGCCTGTCTATCAGCCATGCACGCCTGCCTATCTATCTGCCGCCTGCTTGCATCACATGCCTGTCTACCAGCCGTGCTCATCTGCTGTGCCTTTCGGCTTCATCAGTCCCGTGGGAGTCGTCTGCTCTAACACAAGGTCGGTCCCAGAGTGGCACCTGGTTCACCTTCCTGGTCCCTCTTTGGTTCACGGAGTCTACTAAGCCGCCGTGTGGCCAGGGTCAGTCCGTGTAGGCTTAGTCTTAGTCTTAGTTACACCGCTCTGGTACCTCCTTGTATCACAGCACAGAGGTTCCACCACCCGGATCCGTAACAAAGAGCAAAAGGGTAACAATGTTTTGAACTTTTGTCTTTCAGGCTCCATATTTCACCATCCACTACTGCTTTGAACGTGAGACTACCATAATTTTATAAGCAATCATCTTGGCTATCTCATACATAAATTTGACTTACAACTATTTAGCACATGATTAGTATGCAGATTCTTGTCATGTCACTGCATTGTTACTGTTTTGCTGCTGGTGGTGCAAAAATCTTTTTCTTCCTGTATACTACAAATTATAACCTGTTCTCACATTCCCTAATAACTCGGTGTGTTATTAGGTTGATTCCAAAGGGAAAGGTCACTGTCTCGAATCGAGGAGCAACCATGAAGAAGATTTCCCAAGAAGTGAGAAACCGCATCATCCAGCTCATTGATAGCTGTCTCTCGGCCAAGAAAGTTGCCAAACTACATCATGTGAGCGCCATGACAGTTGGAAGAATGCAAAATGAAGTTTGCCCATCCACTCAAAAGCCAAGAGGTGGACATCCAGACAAAATATCGACGACAACAAGTCGGCTCATCAAAAGGTCTATCAGTTCTGGCGCAACAAACACGGCAGTGGAGGTGGCTCATAAGCTTCATAATAGTGAGATTACAGACATTCATGCAAGCACCGTGCAATGCATTTTATACAAATCTTGAATGGTGGCTCAAAAAAGGTGAAGAAGCCTCGACTTCAATATCGTCGCAAGAAACGTCTCGAGTTTGCAAAAAAGTACAAAAAGTGGTCAGTAGAAGATTGGAAACGGGTGATTTGGAGCGATGAGACAAAAAGTCAATAGACTAGGCTCTGATGAGGGCAAAGGGTCTGGAAGAAACAAAGGAAAAAGGGGCTAACAAATGAAGAAATTGGAGGAAGTGTCAAGTTCGGTGAAGGAAGCCTGATGATATGGGGTTGTTTCACAGCCAAAGGCATTGGATACTTGACCAGGATCGATGGTGGTCTCAATGCTGAGCTATATGTGAGTATCCTACAAGACAAGTTACTTTGTACTCTCTAGTATTATGGGTATGAAAAGAACGACATGGTGTTCCAGCAGGACAATGACCCAAAGCATACGTCGAGATTGGTGAAGAAATGGTTCAATGACAATGAAGTAGAGGTGCTGGATTGGCCCCCACAGTCTCCAAACCTCAACCCAATTGAACCCTTGTGGGTAGAGTTGAAGGAAAAACTGCATACATACCCAAGTGTGTCGACCAATATGCACCAACTTGGGGAACATGTGAAAGAGACCTGGGATCAGATGTCGGTCGAGACATGTTTGAATCTGATCGACAGCATGCCCAGAAGAACTCAGGCAGTGATGAAAGCCAAAGGTGGATTTATCAAATCCTAACAAAATTATAAAAATTTAAATTTAGATATTTAGGAGTAAAACAGTAACAATGCAGTGACATGACTAGAATCTGCATAACTAATCATATACTAAATAGTTGCAAGTCAAATTTATGTATGAGATAGCCAAGATGATTGTCTATAAAATGATGGTAGTCTCACGTTCAAAGAAGTAGTGGATGGTGAGATATGGAGCCTGAAAGTCAAAAGTTCAAAAAGTTGTTAGTTACCCTTTTGCTCTTCACTGTAACTGCGATACAATCTATTATTCCAAAGAATCACACATTTTTCTTAATATGTAAATGAGCAGTTAAGCTCTATGGGCCGGACATAGATCTCAATGAGAATCTGCCTCCAGAGCTTATTTTGAATTAAAGGGGGCATTACCATCAGTGTGAGACATGTAATGTCTGCTCTCCTGGTCTACATTTCTTACACTGGTAACCCCCCTTTCATTTAAAATAAGCTCTGGCGATTCTCAGGGGGTCTATGTCCTGCCCATAGATCATTACAGCTCATTTACATATTAAGAAGTATGTTAGTTTCTTGGAAATCAGATATCGGATCACAGATAGCAAGGTATCATATTATTCAGCTTACTTTGACCTACATGCCTGTGTAGATGGCTTAAGAGGGATGATCCTACTGATAGATTATTTGTAAACCTTAAAAGAAGACAGCAAAATGGCAGTCAGCTGCCTACCAATTTGCTAAATCCGTACAATAGAATCTCAAAAATTTGGGATGTGTCAGAATCCAAAATTTGGGGGAAAGTTTGTAACAAATTCATCTCATTCTGGAATGGCTTTCTCACCTCTACCAAAGGCCTAAAAGAATACACCCAAAGTGTGAAAAAATGGCACAAAAATGTGTCTTCCTTATGAACATCTGGCCATTTTGGGGGTTTTTGGAGCAAACAACGCCCAGAAAAATGTCATAAAAATGCAGCATTTTTGCAAAACAAGCACCTGATACAGAATGAACAACATACAATACGTGCTAAGAAATGTACTAGCAATAAATTACTGTAGATATTCTTTCTTTTTTTTTAAATAGTTCACCAAGCTTGAACTTTTATCACAATACATTTATTTTATGAAATGTAATGTAAAGGAGAGAACAATATACTTCATGAACTTTTAATGTTGTTTTCTCAATGAGCAATTGCTCAGCTAAGCGTTTCTAAAAGCACACGTGTTCCATTAGTCTGGATTTGTTGACAATGCATAGAATCATATATAGCATAATACCATGGTTAAACATTCCTCTGCAAAAATAACGGAAAATGTTCTTGTATGTAATGTTTGCGGGCAATCCTCATAGCAAAGCATCAGCTTTTCTTTATAATACAGTAGTATTTCACATTGTGTTTGACTTTTGCAGCAACTATTAAAACAGTGCCCTGCTGAGACTGTAACATAAATCAAGTGAGCCAAGTCTGGCACAGACGGGTATGGCTTTTAAAGGGTTGCTTTTTAAGGGGCTAAAAATGAAATATGCCAGAAATTGGCCAGAAGTGACCAGAAGGTATGGATAACTATCTACCATTATTAATTAGATTCTCTTTCTCATTCTCCCTTACACTCTCATCATGCTTACATATGCCCTTACTGTTTTTGCCCCACTAATCTTCACTCTCCTTCGCTATCCCCAAACCCCAGCACCCTCTAACCAAATCATCATCTCTCCTTCCCTCCTACCTCCCTACCTAACCTCATCTGCAGACCTGCTTCTCAACCTCAGATAGATCCGACCAAAACATAAAACAAGCCAGACATTCACCTTCTCCCACCTTCTCTCCCTCTCTCTGCTTCTCCTCACTGCTGGCGACATATCTCCCAATCCTGGACCCCCACAGCTTGCACCTTCCATCAATTCCTCCACCTGTCGAATCAAACCAACTGCAAACTACTGTAACCTCTCTTTTGTAAAACCTGTCCACCTGACGCCCACCCCGCTGCTCCCTCTCTCTGGAGCACTCTGGAATGCACGCTCTGTCTGCAACAAGCTCCATTTTTTCCACGACCTCTTTACCTCTCATCATCTCTCCTTACTGGGCACCACGGAGACATGGTTGACACCCTCTGACACTGCCTCACCTGCTGCGCTGTGTTACAGCGGCCTCCACTTCACCCACATTCCTCGCCCTGGTAACAGACATGGTGGAGGAGTGGGTCTTCTCCTCTCTAACAACTGCACCTTTAGCCCTACTCCTCCTCTTCCCTCCCTTATTCTCCCTTCTTTTGAAGTCCACTCTGTTCGCATTCACTCTCCCTCCAACCTCCAAATGGCTGTCATATACCGACGTCCGGGCCCGATCACTGCCTTTATTGACTAATTCTCCTCCTGGCTTCTTTACTTTCTCTCTGCTGACATTCCCACAATCATCATGGGTGATTTCAACATCCCCACTGACACTCGCCAGTCAGCAGCATCCAAACGCTTGTCGCTTACTTCATCCTTTGGACTTACTCAGTGGTCCTCCTCAGCCACCCACACAGACGGACTCACACTAGACCTTACCTTCTCCCGACTCTGCTCCCTATCTAACCTCACAACCTCCCCCCTACCCCTATCTGACCCCTATCTACTCACATTCTCATCCCTGTCACCCATGTCCAACAACTAGCACACCCCCACAGAAACCTTGCACATCTAGACACTCACATACTCTCTGACTCTGTTCTACCACTGACATTCATATCCTCACTCCATAACACAGACAGTGCCACCGCTTTCTACAATGCCACTCTCGCATCAGCCATTGACTCAGACGCCCCTCTTATGCATGGCAGAGCGCGACGAGTCAACAGGCAACCCTGGCACAACAACCTCACTAAACAGCTTTGACAAGCCTCCAGGGTTGCGGAGCGACGTTGCAAGAAAATACATACTCAAGATGACTTCACTGCATTCAAACAAGCAACACTCACATTCAAATCAGCACTCACCTCTGCTAAACAGGCCTACTTCACAACCCTCATATCCTCCCTATCCTACAACCTCAAAAGCAATTCAACACTTTTAACTCTCTCCTCCGCCCTCCACTGCCCCCTCCGACCTCCATCATCTCTGCTGAGGCGTTTGCCACACACTTCAAAAACAAGATTGACCAAACATGGCAAGTCTTTACTGTCCGATCACCATAACCCCTTTGCTTTCCACACCATTTCCCTACCCCCATAACCTCCCTTCCCAACATCACGAAAAGAGACCTTACTCGTCTCCTCTCTAAATCACACCTCACCACATGTGCACTCGACCCCATCCCATCCCACCTCCTCCCCAACCTCACACCCACATTCATCCCATCCCTAACCCATCTCTTCAACCTATCACTATCTTCTGGTACTCTCCCCGCTGCCTTCAAACATGCCACAATCACTCCCATCCTCAAAAAGCCATCCCTCGACCCAACCGCCTTGTCCAGCTATCACCCCATATCGCTGCTCTCTTTTGCCTCCAAACTCCTTGAGCAACACGTTCAGGCTGGACTTTCCTCCCACATATAACTCTCTCTTCGACAACTGACAATCCGGCTTCCGCCCTCACCATTCCACCGAAACTGCCCTTACCATAATCACCAATGACTTACTTACAGCCAAAGCTAACAGACAATTCAATGCACTCCTTCTTCTTGACCTGTCCTCTGCTTTCGTTACAGTTGACCACTGCCTCCTACTACAGATCTTCTCTTCCTTTGGCGTCAAAGACCTTGCCCTATCTTGAATCTCCTCATACCTTTCTAACCGCGCATTTAGCGTCTCCCACTCCTACATACCTCCTCATCCCGCCCCCTCTCTGTTGGAGTCCCTCAAGGCGCTGTCCTAGGACCCCTACTCTTCTCAATCTATACCCTTGGCCTGGGACAGCTCATAAAATCCCAGGGCTTCCAGTACCATCTGTACACTAATGACACCCAGATCTACCTCTCTGGCCCAGATGTCACCTCTCTGCTGTCCAGAATCCCAGCAAGTCTAGCAGCCATATCCTCCTTTTTCTCCTCCCACTACCTCAAGCTCAATGTGGACAAAACTGGACTCATTATCTTTTCCCCATCTCGCATATCTTTCTCACCTGATCTTTCTATCACAATAAATTACATCACTCTTTCCGCTGTACCGACAATCCGCTGCCTCAGAGTAACCCTTGACTCTGCCCTGTCCTTCAAACCCCACCCGCCAAGCTCTCGCCACCTCTTGTCAGCTGCAGCTCAAAAATATTTCCAGAATCCGTCCTTTCCTCAACCCTCAATCTACTAAAATGCTTGTTCATGCCCTCATCATCTCCCGCCTCTACTTCTGCAACATCCTCCTCTGTGGCCTACCTGCTAACACTCTCGCACCCCTCCAGTCAATCCTCAACTCTACTGCACGACTTGTTCATCTCTCGCCTCGCTACTCCTCTGCTACCCCCCTTTGCAAATCCCTTCACTGGCTTCCATTTCCCCAGCGTATCTAGTTCAAACTACTAACACTGACCTGCAAAGCCATCCATAACCTCTCTCTTCCGTACATCTCTGAACTAATCTCCCTCACAATATATTCCCTCACGTAACCTCCGGTCCTCCCAAGACCTCCTTCTCTCCTCCACACTCATTTGTTCCTCACACAATCGCCTCCAAGATTTCTCCTGAATATCCCCCATCCTATGGAATTCTGTGCCTCAACACGTCTGATTATCCACCACACCTGGATCCTTCAGACGGAACCTGAAAACCCATCTCTTCAAACAAGCTTACAGCCTGCCATGACCTTGCTTTCTGCCACCCCCAACACTGGAGCTACTGAAACCCCTCAGCCTACAGTCTCTTCCCCCATTCCTGCAGAATGTAAGCCCACAAGGGCAGGGCCCTCTTCCCTCTGTACCATTCTATCATTGTTAGTTTGTTTACTGTAAGTGATATCTGTATTTGGTATGTAACCCCTTATGTACAGCGCCATGGAATCAATGGCGCTATATAAATTATTAATAATAATAATAATAATAACTGCAGCATCTCTCTCTGCCTCTCTCTTAGCAGGAGTCTCAGCCGATGTTCCATCATCACTTATGTAGCAAGTGAAATACTTTCAGTTACTTGAAAAAAATCATCTATTTTTCGGAGCATGAAGAAAGATCGTTAAACAGCCTTTGGCCATCAATTGTCTGTGCTGGTTACATAAACATCATTTTGGTCTGAGTGCTTCCCGTGAAAAATCCTGACAGCGCTCGGACCATTTTCAATAAAGCTATTCAGATGACTGTTTTATTTTTCGCGGACTGAATGTTCTCTGGAAAAAATTTTCAGTGTGAACTATTCTCTTCCATGTTTTGTGTGAGACTTGACTATTCAAGTCTATGGGTGTGCAAAATGTCGGATCATGTATGGATCAGGGCATCTGAATTTTACTAATACATTGCCAATTTTTAACATAGGAAATTGCATTTGTTCTTGTAACTTTCAAAAACTGCTGATTAGTGAAGAGCGCAAGTACTCATTACTCGAGTTTGCCTAGGGTGCTCGAGTAGCGCGGGTGCTCGAGTAAGTTGTTCACGTCCCCACGGCCACATGTTTCGCAGCTGTTAGACAGGCACAAAACATGCGGGGATTGCCATTGTTTGTCAGGCATGTTTTATGGCTGTCTAACAGTCACGAAACATGCAGTCTCGGGGACGCAAACTTGTCACTCGAGCACCCGCGATACTTGGTGTATACCCGAGCACCCTAGGCAAACTTTGGTAATGAGCATTTACACTCTTCACTACTTCAGATGGGTAAAGACAGATGCCATACAGATGACAATATATATGAAAAAACATTTTTTTCTGAATCTGGCAATTTTTTATTTGCTTGAGTGACCTTAGTCAAAGGTCTAATGCAGAGAGCCGCAGATTCTCTCATCCGAGAGGAGCCGGCCGATTTTGCAAACGACTCTCAGAGTTTGATCAGATGAGGATGAGGAGAAGATGGAGAACCAAATTTTTCCATCTTCTCCATTGTGTCAAGGCCTAAAAATTGGACTGCACTGAGATGTCATTTGAGTGCAGTCCGATGATTAGAGATGAGCGTTGTTCTACTCGAACTGTTCGCCAATCTCAAATTCGAGCTGTTTTGGGCGGTGTTCGAGCCGTTCGGCGAACACGAACAATTTGAAAAAAAGTCGGCTGTTCGAGGTTATGTTCGATAACTGTTCGTGCACCAAAATCATAACTGGATTTTTTCTCAGTAATGATGAAAATTAATGTTAATACGCAGTTTGAGTGTACAGCGGGGTGGGGGGAGGGGCAGGGGATGGATCTCTGCAGGAACAATGAAGATCTCCATTTTTTTTTCTCTTTCCCGCATTTGCAGTGGGGAGGTGCAATCTGTCAGCCTATCAGCAGCGCACACACGGAGCGAAGTGCTTTTTTTCACACAAGCAAGGGCATGTGTCATTGGCAGTGTATGTCACATGTCCTTGCCCTATAAGACCAAGCCATTTTCCCCGTCGCCACCATTTTCTCACTGCTGCAGCTGCGTGTTAGAGGGCACCGCTGTTGCTGTGTGCGCTATACCTTGTTAATTTCAAGCCAATTTTCGCACAAATCTACAGATAGCTTGGGAGTAGGGAATAATTGTGATTGCAGTCCTTTTAAGGACTAGGTTACAGCATTTCCTACGACTTTTATCAGGCAGGTCTGTGCTCTTAAATAGATAGATTGTGGGAGTAAAGACTAATTGTAATTGGAGTCCTTTTCAGGACTAGGTTACATCAGTTCCTATCAGTTTTTGCCAGGCAGGTCTGTGCCAGTGCTGTGCAAGTTTTTTTCACAGCATTTGGCTGAATCTAGCAAAGCTAATCCTTTTTGGCCTATTGCAGAGTGTGTTAGTCAGTGGAGTAGCCTATCTGTGTTGCAAGATATACCACCTGTGTATAGAATACCAATTTTTTTACTGCACCTAGTGAAGTAAAATCTTTTGGGCATAGCATCATTCTATTAGTCCATCTATACAGACCTCCATCAGGTTGCAAACTGAATATATTTTTTCCTGCATCTACCTCTGAAAAAATATTGGGCTTCTAGCTGTGTGTGGGACTTGTTCTATTAATCCATCTATACAGACCTCCATCAGGTTGCAAACTGAATATATTTTTTTCTGCATCTACCTCTGAAAAAATATTGGGCTTCTAGCTGTGTGTGGGACTTGTTCTATTAATCCATCTATACAGACCTCCATCAGGTTGCAAACTGAATATATTTTTTTCTGCATCTACCTCTGAAAAAATATTGGGCTTCGAGCTGTGTGTGGGACTTGTTGTATTAGTCCATCTATACTAACCTCCATCAGGTTGCAAACTGAATATATTTTTTTCTGCATCTACCTCTGAAAAAATATTGGGCTTCTAGCTGTGTGTGGGACTTGTTCTATTAATCCATCTATACAGACCTCCATCAGGTTGCAAACTGAATATATTTTTTTCTGCATCTACCTCTGAAAAAATATTGGGCTTCTAGCTGTGTGTGGGACTTGTTGTATTAGTCCATCTATACTGACCTCCATCAGGTTGCAAACTGAATATATTTTTTTCTGCATCTACCTCTGAAAAAATATTGGGCTTCTAGCTGTGTGTGGGACTTGTTGTATTAGTCCATCTATACTGACCTCCATCAGGTTGCAAACTGAATATATTTTTTTCTGCATCTACCTCTGAAAAAATATTGGGCTTCTAGCTGTGTGTGGGACTTGTTCTATTAATCCATCTATACAGACCTCCATCAGGTTGCAAACTGAATATATTTTTTTCTGCATCTACCTCTGAAAAAATATTCGGCTTCTAGCTGTGTGTGGGACTTGTTCTATTAATCCATCTATACAGACATCCATCAGGTTGCAAACTGAATATATTTTTTTCTGCATCTACCTCTGAAAAAATATTGGGCTTCTAGCTGTGTGTGGGACTTGTTGTATTAGTCCATCTATACTGACCTCCATCAGGTTGCAAACTGAATATATTTTTTTCTGCATCTACCTCTGAAAAAATATTGGGCTTCTAGCTGTGTGTGGGACTTGTTCTATTAATCCATCTATACAGACCTCCATCAGGTTGCAAACTGAATATATATTTTTGTCTGCATCTAGCTCTAAAAAAACTATTTGGCCTTCTAGCTGTGTGTGGGACTTGTTCTATTAGTCCATCTATACTGACCTCCATAAGATTGCAAATTGAATATAATTTTTTTCTGCATCTAGCACTGAAAAAATATTTGGCCTTCTAGCAGTGTGTGGGACTTGTTCTATTAGTCATCTATACTGACCTCCATCAGGTTGCAAATTCAAAATAATTTTTTGTCTGCATCTACCTCTGAAAAAATATTTGGCCTTCTAGCAGTGTGTGGGACTTGTTCTATTAGTCCATCTATACTGACCTCCATCAGGTTGCAAACTGAATATAATTTTTTTCTGCATCTAACTCTGAAAAAATATTTGGCCTTCTAGCAGTGTGTGGGTCTCATTGTATTAGGCCATCTATACCAAGCTCCACCAGCTTTTCAATTAATAATAATTTTTCGCTGCATCTAGCCCTGAAAATAATTTTTCTTCCCAATAGTGGTAGCAATAGAAATATGGGGCGAGCTCCTGGCTTACAAAAATATACGCTTCATAACAAAAAACACCAGCTTAGCGCACTGCATTAATAAGATGGCATCATCGTCTCTCCCAGTGCTAGGCCTACTACCCAGGCTAGCATTCCTGTACCTAAAACACAATGTATGGGTCCGCGCTAGCCACTATGCTGAGGGGTCTAAAGCTGCTGCTAACGCTTTATAACAATTCAATTGGCAGATTTTCACAGAGCTCTTCCACAATGCCCACCCATCGGGACAACAGTTGCCCACCTTCCCTATGGGATCTAGTGGCGAATAGTTGATGCCATTAATCAGAGCGTCAGTTGCCCCGTCGACGTGGCAAGCATACGGTAAGGCATGGGAAGAGTGGACACGACTAGTAGCAGGCAGACGGGTTGACCAATGTGAACAAGCCAGATCACAAGTCACCATAGAATTTCTCCACCAGCTAATGATGAGGGGCATATCAGGGGCGTCAGCGCAGCGGTGTCTGACCGGAGTAGCATTTCACTTCCAACTACTGAATTGGGGAGATGTGACAAAGATTCATCATCAGACAATCCATAAAAGGGTGGAAAAGGGGTCAGCCAAGTCAGGAGTGTAGACGTCCAGTCCCGTGTCACTAAAACTGATTTCTCACATCATATCCCTAACACCCTTAACATGACACTCACAATTTGAAGGAACACTACTGTTTACTGCATTTGTGATCGCCTTCTTCGGGGCGCTATGCATAAGCGTATTAGTCCCTCAATAAAAAATTAGCACCAGTGGAGGCATATTACACCAGGACGTAGTCATAGGCAATAATGCAATACGTCTACGCATACACAAATCGAAAATGGTTCCAGCGGGCAGGGGCACTTGGGTACTTCTACAACCCACAAACGGTACACTGAGTCGGGTAACAATAGTAAAACCATATCTAACCATCAGATCACAAAGTAATTTGTTCCTATCACACATTGATGGGACGCCATTATCAAGATACCAGTTCCAAGCTATATTTAATAAATGCATAACATCGGCAGGGAACCACCCCAAAGATTACGGGACACACTCATTCCGCATAGGCGCGGCCACAGAAGCAGCAAGAGCAGGACTGTCAGAAACGGAAGTTCAGAGGATAGAGAGATGGTGATCCACGTGTTTGGCAAGATACATAAGACCGGACTTGTTATCCTAACGTGGTTTGTTTCTTTTACAGGTGACGCTAAGCCAACAGTGTGGGTGATAGGCCACTCGTATATATATTGGGCAGATTAAAGGGCGAAAGTCCGCCCAGGCGGGAGGAAATTAGAGTTTCATAACACATATTTCAACTGGAGAGGTATTAGAGGCCTGCTATGGCCACAGGTACTAATGGAGGTAATCAAGGTAGGGAGAGAGGCAAGATGTCTGGTCATCTTAGTTATACAGGCCGGGGGAAACAACCTAGGTCATCACAAGAGCGCATAACTAATGGCAATAATGAAACTAGACACTGAGCGCTTCAGAGAATTTTTCACAAAACTAGCTATAGTATGGTCAGAGATTGTGCCGATAGCGGTATGGCAAGGTGCGCGAGACATCACGGCCATCGAACGGACAAGGCGGGTAATAAATATTCGGATGGCAAAATTTAGAAGAGACAGAGGCGGTGTAGTGGTACGACACCGACAACTGGAAGGAGATAAAGCAGGCCTCATACGGCCCGACGGTGTTCACTTAATGGATATTGGACTGGACATATTCCTGTCAGGACTCCAGGACGGAGTGGAACAAGCGTTAAGAGTGATGGGTGGGGGTCAGAGTCCTGCATACGAGTACGCAGGATCCTCCGTGGCCTGGAAATAGAAAGGACATGTTGGAGAGTTACACTTGTTGGCCAAGTTGCCGGAGTGGAGACCCAGGGCATGCTGCAACAAGCTGAATTATTTTAGAAATAAAATGTCTTTCTAATGGAATGAGTATAAAGAGTTAATAAAGCTGTGACCGATCCTCACCCATCCAGTTGTAAGAGTTACATTATTGTATTGTCAAGGAAAGGGGGGCGGTAGGAAGGCTGAGCGTCTGGGTTTGGTTGGTGGTCCCCACAGTCTGCCTAGGCTAGATGCATTTGAAAATTCTTATTAGATACACATTCGGTGCAGCTTGCTTCGCAGCTGGGCTACTACGCCCAAAGTATTGCCTAGGCTAGATGCAGTTAAAAATTCTACGCTGACTAGCAGACACTGAAGATTTGGAGCAGACCTCTGAGTAAACAGCTCTTCAGACTCAATCATCTGTGTTACCCCAAGCCATAGTGTATGTAGTTTCTTACAGTTAAAAGGGGGGGGGAGCGACCCAACCCACCTGGAATTGACGATGCCAACGTCATGTAAGACACAGCAAGGGGACTCCAAAAAGAGTTTCCATTTTTTCCCACAATTGTGGCACAGACACCACTTAACCCTAGAACGCATACCTGGGGCCTCGCAGTCCCGCCCTGTTAATTGTTTTCTATTTTCTGCAAGATTACTTTAGTTAGAATTTTGAAACTCTAGGTATTCTTCGTGTATATAGTTGTTTGTCATTTGAGTTTGAGTTATTCAATGTTATTTGCACACGGGCCTAAAAGGCCCCAGGTATATGAAAGTGTAGATTTTTATGGTCATGCGTTCTAGGGTTAAGTGGCATCAATTGCCCCACAGTTGCTTAAAACGGTTGGTGAGGTGATATTACCAAATCCTCAAGCTTTTAGCCTCCCAAGGATAACACAGGATTAGAAAAGTCCTTGCGAATCCATGATTTGTTCATCTTTATGAGCGTGAGTCTGTCTACATTCTCAGTGGACAGCCGCGTGCGCTTATCTGTCAGCACACCATCAGCAGCGCTGAACACACGTTCAGAGAGAACACTGGCTGCAGGGCATGACAAGATCTCCAAGGCGTGAGTGGCGAGCTCCGGCCATTTTTCCAGATTGGAATACCAAAATGAGCAAGGGTCCAGTGACACAGTCATGGCTTCGATGTTCACTTGGAGATACTCCTGCACCATCCTCTCTAGGCATTGACTATGTGTCAGACTTCTTGTCTCCTGTGGCCTTGCAAAGGATGGTCTAAAAAAGTGGTGAAACGATTTCACAAAATTGCTGTTACCAGTAGATACTGTGTTACTGTTACGGTTTGAGTGATGAAGACTCGACAGTCCCGCGGTTGGCAAGTTAGAACTGTGAGATTCACTTCGTGCACCACTGGTGTTTTGTGGAAAAGCACATGTAAGATTCTGCAACAGCGTCTGCAGATACACCTGCATGCGTCAATCCCTTTTTATGGCAGGAATTATTTCGGCAAATTTACTTTTGTACCGGGGATCTAAGAGTGTGGCAACCCAGTAGTCGAGATTACTTCGAATTCTGCAATCTGAGGGTCATGTTGCAGGTAGTGCAGCAAGAAGGCACTCATGTGTTTTGCGCATCCAGGAGGACCAAGTCCTTGTTGTGTTGGTAGCGAGGTAAGAATCATGCTTCTTTCCTCTGCCCTCTCCCCCCAACCTCGCACAACAGAAATGTGATCAAGGTCTCCCTCATCTGATGAGTCTTCCATGCCCATCGCCAGTTCATCCTCCACTTCTTCCTCGGCTCCTGCACCTTCCTCAACAGTTTGGCTGCTACCATGCGCCCTGTTTAATCCCTCTCCCCCACCCTCCCATGCCTGCTTCCTTGGTGCTGCCAACCGTCTGGACCTTGGAGATGTTATCCCTTCCGCATACGACTCCTCCTCTACTTCCTCCACCTCCTCTTGTCCGACCACCTGACTCTGAATTCTGTTTAATGTGTGCTCCAGCATATAAATCACCGGAATAGTTATGCTGATAATGGCATCGTCGTCAGCACTAGACATCTTCGTCGCCATTTCAAAACTGTGCAGAAAGGTGTGTGGCGCCCCTGAGGGTGCAGTCACCACAGAGTTACTGCACCTCACCCAGAGGTGTGGTATCTCACCCTCAGGTAAGGAAGGCGTATGGCTCGGGACCCTAACACCTGCATCCAACACATACCCGCAGTGGGGTTAGGGCGAGATTGCTCCTAAGGGAGAGCACAGTCCCAGGTCCCTAGCTGGTGGGAGGATCCTATGTAGTGGGTGCTTAGGGGAGCAGCTTAGGGGAGCACATGACAGGGAGAGTATAAATAGGAAGCCATATTAGAAAGAGCAAGCCAGTCAGAGGAGGAAAAGTGACAGGAGCAGAGGCTCGGCATGAGCTCTGCTCCGGAGGCGGGCCTAGCCTGGGAGGCCCAGGACTGAAGGAGAGAAGAGAGGAGTGGGAGCAGGAAGGCTCCAGGAACCGAAGGGACCCTAGGGCTATGGGCCGTGCAGAAGGCCACCTGTACTCCCGCTGCTACCAGGAGGTAGAGGGGTCAGGCCAGATAAGGGGAACCGGTCCCTCAACTAGAGGAGAAACAGCAAGGCTCAACTGGAAACCGGAGGCTGCAGCATTTCATGTACTGCAGGCAAAAGTCCACACCAGTCTCACTAAGAAGGTAGCCACATAGGACCCAGGGGACGGAACACAAGTCGCCCGCCAAGGCCCGAGAATACCGGATAGAAGTGTCACTGGGTGTGAGGTGCAGGGAGAAGGCCAGAGAAAGGACACACAGAAGGGGGTCCTGCTAAGTACTCCGGAGCTATCTGGGGGTGGACTGAGCCCCTCACTGAGTACGCACAGCACGACGGGTGAGATAGCTCTGGTACCTGTAATCTGGACTGCAACAACTGTGAGTAAAGATCTTGGGACTGCATCACACAGACTCTGTGTTCATTACTGACTCCCTGCACTACAACCACCATCATCCACCCACACTGCCCTGAAGCTACACTCTTCCTGTGGTGAGTAATAATACCATTGCAGCAAAATCACCAGCTTCAGAGGACTGTTCCGCAGCGGCGGCCCCTTTGGCCGCACTCCACAGGTGGCGTAGTCGGACATTATAAAATCCATATATACAAATTACCGTTGGATTGACCGCCCTGGGTCACGGACCGGGTCACCGCCACAGTGACTACAACCCCCAGCGTCTACCGGCCCGGCTCCGGGTACCCCACGGCCCAGGGGGCGCGTCAACTTCATAGGTCCCTGACCTGAGACCACTCCTGCTGTGTGATTTGCCCCACCTCTGGATCTCGTTGGCCCAGGCTATACGTCAGAAACTATTGCACCAGGGCTTGTCGGTGCTGCCACAGTCGCTGCAACATGTGCAGAGTTGAATTCCACCGTGTCAGCACATCGCATTTCAGCCGGTGAACTGGCAGGCCCAACGACTTCTGTAGAGATGTAAGTCGTTGAGCTGCGGGATGCGAACGGCGGAAGTGAGCACACAGCGACCGTGCCCTCTGCAGAAGGCCATCTAGTCCGGGATAGTGGGCTAAAAATTTATGGACAACCAGGTTCAACACGTGAGCCATACAAGGCACGTGTGTAACATTGCCCCGGCGAAGGGCCGCACCCAGGTTTGCAGCATTGTCGCACACGGCCTTCCCTGGTTGCAGGTCCAGTGGAGACAACCATTCATGAAGCTGGGTCTCCAGAGCTGACCACAAGTCCTCAGCTGTGTGACTCACATTTCCCAGACATTTCAAAGTAAACACTGATGCCGTTGAGCCCTGCTGCCAGCATAGTAAGGAGGTGCGCAGTTAGAAAGCAGGTGGCATTACCAGACAGGCTTTGGGTGCAGGTGGAGGACCGAGAGGAGGTTGAGGAGGCAGAAGCAGTGGAGGAACTTCTAGATAAAGAGGATTGACGTACAACTCGCGGGGACGGCAAGACTTGGACAGCAGCCCCTTGTCCTGCTGTCACCATAGTTACCCAATGCCCTGTCAGCGACATGTAACGCCCCTGTCCATGCCTACTCGTCCAAGTGTCTGTGGTGAAATGCACCCTGTCACACACAGAGTTTCTCAAAGAAGCGGTGATGTTGTGTGCGACATGCTGGTGGAGCGCAGGCACACCTTTCTTTGAGAAGTAGTGCCGACTGGGCATCTGGTACTGGGGCACTGCGACGGACATAAGGTCTCAAAAATCCACTGTGTCCTCCAGGCGGAAAGGCAGCATTTCTGTAGCCAACAGCTTGCAGATGGTGAAATTCAACCTCTTAGCTTTCTCATGGCTAGGAGGAAATGGTCTTTTACTTGTCCACATCTGAGGGACCGAGGGCTGGCTGTTGTGCTTTGACGGGGTTGAGTAGGGTGTCCCTGGCAAACTGCCGGTCTGTGAGGAAGATGCAGGCGGACATGTTAGGTTGCCTTGATCCAAAGGTGGTGCTCTCGATGTCAGAGAGCTCTCAACACCAGCAGGTGTTTCCACTTCCCAATGAACTGACGACCTGCCAATCACACTGGCTGTTGCAGGTAAAGAGGTGGCAGGTCTGCGTCCAAAAACATGTGTGACTGCTGTCCCCCCAGTCACAGAGGATGAAGAGGCCGCGGATGCACAAGATGGGGCAGACGGTGGTTGGCCCAGCCTGCTAGGCCGCATTGTAGCACAGTGAGCTTCCCACTGCAACTTATGCTTCATATCCATGTGACGGTACATGCATGAAGTACTCAAACTATGGATTTTTTGGCCTCTACTTAGCTTTTGGTGACAAATATTACAGATAACACGAGTTGGGTCATCCTTATCGATCTGAATAAATGCCCAGGCAATGCAAGGCTTAGAGCCCATGCGACCTGAAGAGCCACTACGACTTGTGGTCAGAGGCGGAGTTGTGGTTGAGGATGCAGTTGTTGACGTGCTTCCAGTACTCCGTCTCGGTCCAGGAAGGCGCAACCTAACCTCGTCGTCAATAGCATCTGTGACGCCCCGCTGCGCTTGGTATCACAGATCCTAGAAGAGTGTATTGATGGAATCCTCCACAAGAGGCCCCCATAAACATTCACACATCTCCACCTTCCACCTCAGACCAGCAGAGGGAGCCCGTTAGGGATATAAATAGGGAAGGTGGAGCTAGGCAGTTCAGTTCCTCTGAAGAGTTCCTGCAGTAGAGAAGCCTAAGAGAGGTCAGTCTGCAGTGGAGCTCAGTCTAGTCTAGAGAACTCAGTTAATAGTTCAGCAGTGGAGCACGAGGCTCCTGCTAGCTAGATTCAGGGAGCCCAGATAGAGCTTAAGGTGTGCCGACGTCATAAGATCGGTGAAGCGCGGCAAGCTGCCGTTAGTGTTTATAGCCTATTGAGGGCCCGAGTAGGCCGAAGGCGAGTGGCGAGTTAGTACATAAGGGGCAGAGGAGATTAACCAGCTCACCCCGAAGCATTTACCGGACACCGGATCCGAGTTTACCGGGATCTCTATGACCCAGTAAGGCATAACCGGAATCCCTGGAGTACTACAAGTCCCAGGATCGCTAAGGTGCTGATACGTAACAGAGCCAGGAGATGCTTAGGTCCCGCATACTGGGAGCGTGAACTTCAAGAGAAGGCCCTACCACAAGGTCAGCCAGCGCAGGACAGAGACAAAGTTAGGCCTAGCTCCAGGCAGGTCAGAAACTTACTGCGCAGAGGCAAGAAACAGGAGGCCCTACACCCGCTCATTGGGGAGGATCCTGATATGCACCCTTCACCCTACAGTGCTCCAGGATGTTCCTGAATTTCCTCCAGTAAAAGGTACTGAAGTGACTACCGTGTCCGTTTCCGTTCTTGCTCTGACCCAGCTGGGTCTCGCCTGTCCTGCATTCCCCCTGCATACGCTGCCCTGAGACCTAGCTCCACCTGTGGGGAGCTATACCATCGAGCTGCCTTATCACGAGCCTCAGTGGACTGCTGCAGCGCTGGTGCTTCTCACCAGATACCACAGGTGGTGTCACAAACTCTTATAAAATTAACAATTATCCACCCTTTTAAAGAGTGACCCCAGGGTACGGGCCAGGGAGCCGATCACCGCGACATCCCAAAGGCCAGGCAAAGGCCCGGGTGACCTCATCGACTGGCTGACTGTGGGTTGACAGTAAGTGGGATCTCCAATCTTGTCATCATCACCCTGTGTGTTATCACACCCGTCGTCCTCAAAGCCAACCTCTTCCTGCCCTGACCGAAAAGTCAAGTTGTCGCTCCAATCAAGTATTTGAGTCTCATCATCGTCTTCATCATTGTCTCCACCAACAGGAGTTACAGTTTGGGAACGAGGGTCTACATTATGCTCAGAACCTTCTTCATCTGGTCCTGGATCCGACTTATAAAGATTCTGGGCATCAGTGCAGATCATTTCCTCGTCTGGATTAACAGGAGCTCTGGAGCAGACCTCCGTTTCCCAGGCTATAGTATGAGTAAACAGCTGTGCAGACTCAACCATCTGTGTTACCCCATACTCAGACGGGCAGCTGGAGACTTGGGAGCTGTGAGGAAGCAAGTGCGATTGGGGTGACACCTCTGAGGACTGGAGTATTTGTGATGTTGAAGTTGAGGTGGAGGAGAGCCCACTTGAAGGAGCACTTGATATCCGCTGAAGCACCTGCTGTTTTTGTGCCTCATCTGGAATTTGTAGCGATGGGCGTGTCCGTAACAAAGGGATCTTATCACATTGTCCACGAAAAGAAGTCGACATGTTAGTTTGGCTGGAAGATGGTCTTTCTTCTGCAGATGTTACTCCCCCCCCACCGCGGGGGGCTCGACCCACCAGCGGACAGGCACCAGTATTAGGAGAGGGGGGCTGGCCGTCAGGGTCCACCGCGGCTCTGGCACAAACCCGGCGACACGGAGGTGGCACGGGCAGGAACGGACTGGCCGTGTCGGCTTCTCACTTTTTGGATTTTAGAAGGGCATGACATGCCTATATCTGTGTCTCCCCCTCCTTTTACTCCTCCACCTCTTTTATTTTCGCATGACTATATGTACTTGTCACTTATCCATGTGTTAGTTATGTCTTCTGAGCAGTTTGTCAGCTTTTGGACACCTTTGAAGGTGTTTTCTATGTGTTTCTATGTGTTTTTGTTTGCCTGCCATTGGTTTTAACGGTGTTTGAAGGTGTTCGACGAACAGTTCGACGAACAGTTCGGCGAACACACGGGTGTTCGACGAACCGAACCGAACTCGAACACTACGGGGGTGGCTCAACACTACCGATGATTTCCATGTACTCCTTGACTTGCATGGCCGAGAGTGATCCGATAAAGGATCAAACTCAGACGTGCAGCAAATTTTTCCTCAAACCTGCTCTGTCCGAGGAAAAAAATCAGGCATGTGTATGGTCCCATAGAATAACATTGGTCCCAGTGCAATCCAATGTTTTGTTGAGTCCCATTCAGACCGTTAAGATGGCCGTCTGCACCAGACCTTATGCAATAATATTGACCACAGCTGTTAAAAGACCACCAATAAGCTACATGAGAGATAATCAGTGGTTGCTTAATGTCCTGTTTGGGCAGGCAGGCTCAGATCTTCTATGCTCACATAGTGATTGCTAATATGATCATATGATCCTTCTGTGTGCATAGTCGGTCAATATCCTCGATAGCGCATGCCCATTTTTCACTGGACAATGCGCTACCCAGAATGATGATTTTTAAGCCAGCTAAAAAATCATTGCACCCAACAAAGGAACAATTTGGTCGTTTGTCAGGAGATTGATTCTCTGTTTAGATGGTTTGATGTCGAGAACACACTAGTAACGCTCATTTTAACCCCTTAACATCGCGACCAATTTCTGTTTTTTAATTTTTGGATTTTCCTCCCTTTCTTCCTAGAGACTTTCTTTTTTTCATTTTTTCCATCTTCATAGCTGTATGAGGGCTTGTGTCTTGCAGGACAAGTTGTACTTTTGAATGACACCATTCATTTTATCATGCGATGCACTAGAAAGCAGAAAAGAAAAATTCTAAGTGTGTTGAAACTGAATAAAAAGTGAAATCCACAATTTTTTTGTGATTTTTTACTTTCCATGTTCACTACACGGTAAAACTGACATGACAAAATGATTCTCCAGATCAGCACAAGTACACATATGTAGTGCCCCGAGGGCTCGGCCGCTACAGGGGTATTACACCTCTGCCAGAGGTGTGATATTCCACTCCCGGGCAAGGATGGAGTATGGACCAGGGCTCAGTTAGCTGCATACAGCTCAACGGTACTCCCATTAGACAGAAATGCAGGTACGACAGACCATGTCCCTGGCTGGAGCGGGGAGGGGGGAGGAATACCCGGTGATGTAGGAGCAGATAGGGGACGGTTCCTGAGCGTAGGTAGGAGCCCATTGGTTGCTGGTCACCTGGGCTCATGGCTAGAGGGAGGTATAAGAGATGGGCACCATCTTAGGACACAGGACAGTCTGTGCAGAGAGAGGAGAAGACAGGGAGTAGAGGCTCTGTAGGAGCTCTACTCCAGAGTGGGCCTAGGGAGAGGCCGAGGAAGAGAGTGGAGTGGAGAGAGAGAGGAGATGAAGGGGAGCTGTGGTTTCTTCTCAGCCCAGCTCCACGAGAAAGGAGAAGAAGAAGGAACAGGAAAGAAGAAGAAGAGAGAGAGAGAAACAGAAGGGCTCATGAACAAGAAGGTGGAAGGGACCCTAAGAACCCACAAGAATACAGGGTGAAGAGTCAGGCAGATTAAGGGTACCGGATCCCAAGTTGGTGGAGGAGAAACAACCCTCAGCCAAAGAACGGAGGCTGTGACCATTTATTGGTGCAGCACCTCATCAAACCTGCTAGGAAGGCACCATAAAGGACAGCGGAGAACGGGATCCACGTTTAACCGCACAAGTCCGTGGCAGCTGGACAAAAGTGGGTCACTGGTGAGGCAGGCCAGAGGAAGAGTTGAAGGGGGTCCTGAGCCATACTTCTGAGCTGCCTGGGAGTTGACCGAGCCCCACACCTGGTGGACGCAGCACGGCTTGGGTGGTCACTACCTGTACAGAAGTGACCCGGAACAAATGAACTGTGAGTAAAGACCCTGGACTGTAACTTGTTGTCTGTGTGCTCCATTGCGCCTCCAGCACTATTGGTACCGGGACTCTCACCACCATCACTCCTACCATCCACTACACTGCCCTGGGGCCGCACTCTTCCCGTGGGGAGTCACACCATCCCAGCTGCATACATCATCAGCCCCAGCGGTCTGCCTTGCAGCGGCAGTTCATAATAACCGCAATCCACGGGTGGCATAGTCGGACATCACTTAAAACTTATAAAGGGACTGCCACCGGTCTGACCACCCTGAGCCACGGACCGGGTCGCCACTACTACCCCCATCGTTCCCCTATTGCCCGGCTCCGAGTGCCCCACAGCCCAGGGGGCGAGTCACATATACCAAACTTGTATAGCCTTTTTTTATTTAAGTGGTGAAAAAAAATCTGAAATTTGTGAAAAAAGAAAAATTTTTGCTTGTGTCACCATTTACAAGACCTGCAACGTTTTCAATTTTTGGGGATCTGAGGCTGATTGAGTGCTTATTTTATGCCTCCCAAGCTGATGTTTTTAGTGATACAATTTTGAGGTGGATAGAATGTTTTGATCGCCCCTTATTAAGTTTTATTGCAATGTTGCAGAAGCCCCAAAAAAATCATAATTTTAGCATCCTGATTTTTTTTCTCATTATGCTGATTACTGATCAGATTAATTTATTTTATAATTTAATAGATCAGACTTTTACAAACGCAGTGATACCAAATATGTGCTTTTTATTATTATTATTATTATTATTATTATTATTATTATTACTTTATTTTTATTGGGGCACAAAGGGGGGTGATATGAACTTTATATATTTATGTTTTTCAATTTTTTTTTAAACTTTTTACTGTATTTGTTAGTCCCCATGTTGGACGTAAACCTATGATCATCCAATCGCTTGTACGACAGTACATCAGCGAAAATCATGATCTCCTCCGGAACATTACAATAAAATGCAATAAGAGGGGAACAAAAAATCATATCTACACCCAAATGGTATCAGTAAAAATGTCAGCTTAAGGCACAAAAAATAAGCCCTCAAACAGCCAAATATCCCAAAAATTGAAAGCATTACGGCTCTCAGAAAATCTCAACAAAAGCAAAGTTTTCTATTTTTCAAATTTCCTATTTTTTTTTCAACACTTTAAGAAAAAGAAAAAAACAAAACATGTTTGATAAATAAAACTCCCCCACCCCCCAAAAACAGTGAAATTGCACTTCTATTACAATTTCAACGCACTTAGATTTTTTTTTCTGATTTCTAGTTTTATCATATGACAAAAATGAATGGTGTCATTCAAAAGGAAAACTTGCCCATCAAAAAATAAGACCTCATACAGCTATGTGGATGGAAAAATAAAAATGTTATGGCTCTTGGAAGAAAGGAAGGAAAAAACAAAAAGTATTAATCGCCTGGGGAGTGAAGGAGTTAAAACACTGAATAAATGTGATACAGAAGTCATGAGAGACAGTTTTTGCCACTTTGGGGAAAAGTTATTCTGAGAGGACTTTTTAAGTCACTTTTTCTTGTGGCTTCTTTGCTGTTATTTGTTCCAAATTTATTAAAGTGTTGCATGACGGTTGATAAAAATTAAAGAATCTATAAATTTTAAACTTCTGTCATCAAATTTTTCTTTACTTCACCACATACTAGATTAGAATTGTGACTAGTCATGAGTGAGCACTAAAATGCTCGGGTACTCGTTGATCGGTTCGAGCAAATTGGAATACTCGGGTGCTCGACCCGAGCAACGAGCCCAATGTATGTCTATGGGAAACTAGAGCATTTTTCAGGCGGCTCCCCCCGGTGGTCTGCAGAGGGCCTAAAAATTTCCCAAATTGATGGGAACAGTGCTCAAATGACATGGGGACAGCATGGGGAAGACCCCTGGAAGCATTTCTGACTCCCAGGTCATTTCTGTCAACAACGTTGTCAGAGGTATTACGCCACTTTTACGGACTCACAATAAAACATACCAAAACGAAACCAATATGGATTTTCCTAGTAAATATGTTAAGGAACATCCTTTCCATGACATGTACAATGTATATAAAGCAAAATAAATAACCAAAAACAAAAATACTCCACCACACCTTGGGCTATGTTCACACGTAGCGTTTTTAATGCATTTTTGCATTGCTTTCAACCAAGACAAATGCATTCACCAGGAAATTTCATTTTAACATTTTACAACCTTATCTGACCATGTGGTGTGTGACACATCATCAGACACATGCATACAGTGCTGAAAAGTCAAGGGAACAGCATGGGGAAGACCTCTGGAAGCATCTCTGACTCCCAGGTCACTGCCTAAAAATGTGCCCATCATAAGTGATCCTTGGCGCATGCGAAGATGCCTCCTGCCATGCACCTGTCATTGCAGATTTGCAACAATCACCGTCCACATCCTTGTCCCAGTGCAGCGTTCAGTTGTCCCTACCCCATTCCTTGGAATGCAAGCGCGAGTATGCAGCCAGCCAGCCACCCACCCACCCACAGGCTGCAATACTATACTGCCAAATTTTTGACAGCTGCTTGAAATGTAGCCTTTTAGGCTCCTGGAGGCGGAAGCTTTTCATAACCTCATGCCGGCGGTAGCCGGGTGTCCATACTCGGTCCCCAGCCGCCAATATATTTTCCGGTATCGCCTCCACCTTCCACAAGCACGGGTCCCAAAACATTACCCGTGCCCTCCCCAGTTCACTTACTGGGAAGGACCGCCTAACCACAAACAGGTGGACAAGTGAATGTGGCCAGGGACGGTATGGAGCCAGTCCACAACTTTTTTTGCTGACAGTTGTATTTAGCTCGGTGAAAGGACAGGCATAGAGGGAAACCCTATCTACACTGCATGTCATTTTTTACAGGAAGTCCTGTAATGTAGCTTGTTGCAGAAGCAATGGCAGCCCATCCAACATCAACTCGCACTTGTCGGTGGTGCTTTGACACACACACATCTTTCTTTGCGCATTTAGTTTCTTGAATACAGAGTTGGACAATGGCCTGATCAGTAATGCAGTTTGAGAAATAACATGCATAAGCATGGCCGATCCACATTAAAAAAGCAGCCATAGAGTGTCCGGGAACTTTCCCCCACACTTTTCATAGCCAGGACTGCTTTTCGGCAGGGTTGGAATGGTCCACCAGAGAACCGGAGACTCCTCCGGCGGGCCCTGGCTTCTCCTTCAGGAGAGTTCATAGTGCCGAGGTGGGGCTATGATGATGATAGAGGCCAACATCTGCTTAGTTTTCTGTTACTTGGAATGCAAGTGCAAGTATGCAGCCAGCCACCCACCCACCCACAGGCCGCAACACTAAACTGCCAAAATTCTGGGCAGCCTTTTGCACTTGAAATATGGCCTTATAAGCTCGTGGAGGCGAAAGCTTTTCACAACCTCATGCCGGCGGCTGCCGGGTGTCCATACTCGGTCCCCAGGCGCCACTTTATTTCCCGGTATCGCCTTCACCTTCCACAAGCACGGAGCCCACAACATTACCAGTGCCCTCCCCAGTGCACTTACTGGGAAGGACCAACTAACCACAAACACGTGGACAGGTGAAAGTGGCCAGGGATGGTACGAAGCTAGTCCACAACTTTTTTTGCTGACAGTTTTATTTAGCTCAGTGAAAGGACTGGCATAGAGGGAAACCCTATCTACCCTGCGTGTCATTTCTCACAGGAAGTCCTGTAAAGCTGCTTTCACTTGAAATGTGGCCTTTTAGGCTCGTGAAAGCGGAAGCTTTTCATTACCTCATGCCGGCGGCGGCCGGGTGTCCATACTCGGTCCCTAGCTGCCACTGTTTCTCCCGGTATCGTCTCCGCCTTACACAAGCACGGGTCCCACAACATTACCCGTGCCCTTCCCAGTGCACTTACTGGGAAGGACCGCCTAACCACAAACACGTGGACAGGTCAATGTGGCCAGGGACAGTACGGAGCCAGTCCACAGCTTTTTTTGCTGAGTTGTATTTCACCACAGCCATATTCTTTATCTTGGTGAAAGGACTTGGGAAACCATATCTACCCAGCTGTCATTTCTCCCAGGAAGTCCTCTAAAGCTGATTTCACTTGAAATGTGGCCTTTTAGGCTTGTGGAGGCGGAAGCTTTTCACAACCACATGCCTCATGCCTCGTGTCCATACTCGGTCCCCAGCAGTCACTATTTCTCCCTATGTTGTCTCCGCCTTCTACAAGCGCGGGTCCCTGAACATTACAGCTGGTACTTTTCTGTGGGAATTTGCTTGCCTCCTACCAGCCTGGAATATTTCCAGCAAACTATGGTACGCCATGGTATTAACACTGCCCCCAGTACCAGTAGCGAAACCATCCCCAATTTCTTTCTCAGGAATTTTATTTGGTAGACTGAGTGGCTGCCCAAATACACTTTCTCACAAAGGAGCTGAAGATAGAGCGGCAGTAGGTGCAAGTTTCTCCAGCCTGTTAGATATTAGAGGGTGAACGGCAGCACATTGGATCAGAGGTTAGCACTGAAGACTTGCGGCACTGGGATCCTGGGTTCAAATCCCAGCAAGGACAACATCTGCAAGAACTTTGTATGTTCTCCCCGTGTTTGTGTTTTTTTCCTCCTCAGTAAAAAATCTGCCATAGAGTGTCCGGGAAACTTTCCACACACTTTTCTTAGCCAGGACTGCTTCTTGGCAGGGTTGGACGGTCCCACCAGAGAATCCTCTGGTGTGCCTTGGCTTCTACCTCAGGAGAATTCATGATAGAGCTAACTTTGCAGCTGCTATGGAGCTCTTGAGCGGGGGAGAAAGGTTAGCCCTCAGAATCAAATCCTCTAGTGTGCACAATGTTTTTCAATCTGAAACAGCTTCTCAGTGGGAGTTGTATTTCACCACAGCCATATTCTTTAGCTCGGTGAAAGGACTGGCATAGAGGGAAACCGTATCTACCCCAGCTGTCATTTCTCCGTCACCAGGTTCCGCCCATTGTCACACACGACCATGCCTGGCTGTATGTTCAGTGGTGAGAGCCAAAGATCAGGCTGCTGTGTTACAGCTTTCAACAACTCTGCAGCGCTGGGCGGTTTGTCAATTAAGCATTAAGCATGTTATCTGCAGCACAGCCTGTTGCCGTTTGGCCAAGGCAGTGCTGCAGTGCTGTCAGCTTGTGACTGATGTGATCATTTCGGAGATGGAGGAGGAGGTGCAGGAGCTGAACATTGTGATTACCTTGTTGTTAAATTGGTGACGCTGTTTTTTATACTAAAGAAAGATCCTATTGTTTTGTTTTTTTTACGTTTTTTTTTAAGACAAATGCATTCACCGGGAAATGTCATTTTAACATTTTACAACCTTATCTGGCAATGTGGTGTGTGACACATCATCAGACACATCCTGTTTTATATATGATGGAGGGACTCTGAAAGTCATAAAGCCTATTTTTACAGGGACATCAGATGGCCCTTACTATTCTTAAAAGGCAAGCAGTCGGCCGTAGCTATTGTTAGAGAGCCATCAGCCGGCTATGCTTGTTGTTACCATTATTAACAAGTGGGTCTCCTATACTGTTATTGCGTATCCAGTGACTGCAAGGGTGGCCAAAAATTTGGATGCAACCCAATACCCCTTTGAAGAGACATAGAATAGGGTCTCAGTAAAAAAAATGTTCCCATTATAAAGGAGCGGGTCTCCTATAGCGGTAATGCCCATGCTGTGACTGCAAGGGCTGCCAAAATTTGGGAAAAACCCCACTAAGAATTTAAAGAGACACAGAGCAGGGCCACAGTAACAAGGTACTACATGTTCCCATTAGAAAGGAGAGGGTCTGCTATACAGTTATAGGGTATGCAGTGAGTCCAATGGCTGACCAATTTTAGTAAAAACACCACTAAGAATTTAAAGACACATAGAGCAGGCCACAGTAACAAGGTACGACATGTTCCCATTAGAAAGGAGAGGGTCTGCTATACAGTTATAGGGAATGCAGTGAGTCAAACGGCTGACTATTTTAGGAATAACCCGACTAAGAATTTTAAGACACATGGAGCAGGGCCGCAGTAACAAATACGACATGTTCCCATTAGAAAGGAGAGAATCTGCTATAGTTATAGGGTATGCAGTGAGTTCAACGGCTGACAATTTTAGGTAAAACCCCACTAAGAATTTAAAGACACACAGAGCAGGGCCACAGTAACGACAAATTCCCATTAGAAAAGAGAGAGTCTCCCATAGTGTTGGCCTATGCAGTGAATGCAAAAGCTGCCAAAAATTTGGAGGCTCTTCAA
This sequence comes from Phyllobates terribilis, assembly GCF_046119375.1. Lineage (NCBI taxonomy): Eukaryota > Metazoa > Chordata > Amphibia > Anura > Dendrobatidae > Phyllobates > Phyllobates terribilis. The sequence continues at coordinate 94,047,871 of NW_027362763.1, read as the reverse complement.
TGCCCCTTGGAAGAGACATGGAGGAGGGCCTCATAAAAAAATGTTCCCATTAGAAAGGAGTGGGCCTCCTATACTTGTAATGCCCATGCACTAAGTGTATGGTGCCACCCGCAGACACTGTATCTGGACTCTGGGGTTCGGCCCACAAAGTCGGGTGCTTTGCTGCCATGTGCCTGATCATGCTGGTGGTGGTCAGGCTGGTCGTTTTGCCACCCCTGCTGATGCTGGCCTTTCAGGTAGTGCAATGGCCTTTCTGGGGTTATCGGCAGAGTCTTTAAAAAACAACCAGACTCGGGAAGACCTAACAGTTGTACTGGCAACTTCCTTCGTGTTGGTGTTACGGGGAACGTTTGCCTGCCTTCTGTCTGCGGCCACCACACTGCTTCTTCCTGCCTGTTGGGGTGCTCTGCCTCCCTCCCCCTGTGTGCTGCTGTCCTCACTCTGCATGTCCTCCTGCCAGGTTGGGTCAGTTACTATATAATCCACCACCTCGTCTTCCACTTCCGCACCCTGGTCCTCCTCCTGACTTTCTGGCAATTGTGTCTCATCCTCGTCCACCTCTTGTGACACTTTCCCACCGTCGCCTTCGTGTGACCGTGGCTGCTCAAATATTTGGGCATCGCTACACGCGATCTCCTCTTGCCCCGCTTTAAGTGGACCGGGTGAGAGGCCCGAATCTATAAATGGAAAAATGAACAGCTCTTCAGAGTGTCCAAGTGTGGGATCAGTTGTCTCTGGGTACTCGGCATGGTGAGAGGAAGGATGATCAGGGTGAGGAATATGCGATCCAGACTCACGGCTACTGACACTTGACCGTGTGGAAGACAGGGTGGTGGTGGCTAAGTGACTGGAAGCATTATCCGCTATCCAACCAACCACCTTTTGATACTGCTTTGGGTTCAATAGTGGTGTGCTGCGGTTCCCTAGAAATTGGGACAGGAATGTCAGGCGAGAAGATGTGGGTGTTTGTTGTGGCACAATTTCGGCTTGCTCACGGCCTTGTACTCGGCCTCTGCATGCACCATTACCATCATGTCCAGTTCCTCGTCCCTTGCCATGTGCCTTGCCCATTTTAAATGGAGGATAGTATCTTCCACGCTCACTACAAATGACTGAGTTTGGAGCGAATTTATATGTGATCCGTGTGATAGAGAAAACAGAGTTTTAAATACCTGGCCTGTAGGTATGTAGTTTGACCAGCAAACTGCTGTGAATTGCTTCACTGACACACTGAAATTTTTTTTTAATGGAGGCCAGAAATGGCAGTATTTTCTGAAAATGTATATGTGATCCATGTGACGGAGAAAACACAGTTTTAAATACCTGGCCTGTAGGTAACTGTTTTGAACAGCAAACCAGTGTCAAAAACTTTGCTGACACACTGAAAAAAAAATTTAATGGAGGCCAGAAATAGCAGTATTTTCTGAAAATGTATATGTGAGCAGTGTGACGGAGAAAACACAGTTTTAAATAGATGGATTTTTAGCGCTCTAATATGGAAAGGACCTGTCTGTATTCTGCAGTGCCAACAAGCAAATGGAGCAGAAAACCATGTTCTCTGGATTGCTTTTTAAGCAAATAATGAGGATTAAGATTAGTGTTGAGCCACCCCCGTAGTGTTCGGGTTCGGTTCGGTTCGTCGAACACCGGGATGTTCGAGGAACTGTTCGTCGAACTGTTCGTCGAACACCTTAGAACACCGTCGAACACCGTTAAAACCAATGGCAGGCAAACAAAAACACATAGAAACACATAGAAAACACCTGCAAAGGTGTCCAAAAGCTGACAAACTGCTCAGAAGACACTCTCTTTAAAAAAGCCGGCCGGCAAATTCAGCAGCGGCATACACCGGTACCCGACAATTTAGACAAGAAGGAATAGAGCATCACACATAGATTAGATAGATAGAAACATGTCAGTCACACATATAAGAAGCACAGTGACAGTGTTGGTTACTGCACTTGTCATTTAGTGTAAAGGATTTATTAAAAAAAATATTAGTGTTTTCATGCACCGTCTCTTTAAAAAAGCCGGCCAGCAATTCAGCAGCGGTACCCGACAATTTAGAACAGAAAGAATAGAGCTTCACACATAGATAAGATAGATAGAAACATGTCAGTCACACATATAAGAAGCACAGTGACAGTGTTGGTTACTGTACTTGTCATTTAGTGTAAAGGATTTATTTAAAAAAATAATAGTGTTTTCATGCACTGTCTCTTTAAAAAAGCCGGCCGGCAATTCAGCTGCGGTACCCGACAATTTAGAACAGAAAGATAGAGCATCACACATAGATTAGATAGATAGAAACATGTCAGTCACATTTATAATAAGTACAGTGACAGTGTTGGTTACTGTACTTGTCATTTAGTGTTAAAATAAAGGATTTATTAAAGTAAAAATTGGCGTGGGGATCCCCCATAATTTTAGGCTCTAGCGGAGGTTAAGCAGACGGCTGGGGCAGATGTTTGAAGCCTCGGAAGGGGGTAATACCCACGGAGCTTACCAGGCTACTAATATCAGCCCCCAGCTGAATACTTAGCCTTTACTAGCTATTAAAATGGGGGACCCCCCCAAAAAATGACGTGGGGTCCCCCCTATTTTAATAGCTAGCAAAGGCTAGGCAGACAGCTGGGGGCTGATATTAATAGCTCAGGAAGGGTGCCATGAATATTGGCCCCCTCCCAGGCTAGAAACACCAGCCGTCAGCCGCCCCAGAAATGGCGCATCCATAGGATGCGCCAATTCTGGCACTTAGCCTCGCTCTTCCCACTGCCCTGTAGCGGTGGCAGTGGGGTAATAGGGCTGGGGTTGATGTCAGCTTATAATGCCAGCTGACATCAAGCCCAGGTTAGTAATGGAGAGGCGTCTATAAGACACCCCCATTACTAACCCCATAGTCAAAGTTAAAAAAAACACAAACACCCAGAATAAAGTCCTTTCATTGAAATAAACACACAATTCTTTATTGTTCTAAATTAAACTCTACTTACCGTCACGCCCATTCCATCTGAAGCCAACGATCTCCTGTAATAAAAATAAAATAATAAACCAACATCATCCTTACCTTTCCATGGTTCCCAGGACAGCTCCAGCTCTGCTACATCGAGATGACTGGCTGGAACGCAGCAGAACGCTGCCATCCAGCCTGTCATCCCGCAGACACTGAGAAGCGCAGGCATGCTTGTGCTCCTCAGTGTTTCGCTGTGACGGCATCCAGATGAGCCGAGTTCATGTCCAATGAACTCGGCTCACCTCATGCACGTCACTTACAGCGTGGGAGAATTCTCACGCTGAAGCGTTGAGTGCAGGAGAATTTTCCCACGCTGTCAGTGAGGTGCATGAGTTGAGCTCAGTTCATTGGACATGAGCTCACCTCATGCACGTCACTGACAGCGTGGGAGAATTCTCCTGCACTCAGCACTTCAGCGTGAGAATTTTCCCACGCTGTCAGTGACGTGCATGAGGTGAGCCGAGTTCATTGGACATGACCTCGGCTCATCTGGATGCCGTCACAGAGAGACACTGAGGAGCACAAGCATGCCTGCGCTTCTCAGTGTCTGCGGGATGACAGGCTGGATGGCAGCTTTCTCCTGCGGTCCAGCCTGTCATCTCGATATAGCAGAGCTGAAGCTGTCGTGGGAACCTTGGAAAGGTAAGGATGAGGTTGGTTTATTATTTTTCTTTTATTGCAGGAGATCGTTGGCTTCAGCTGGAATGGGCGTGATGGTAAGTATGGTTTAATTTAGAACAATAAAGAATTGTGTGTTTATTTCAATTAAAGGACTTTATTCTGGGTGTTGTGTTTTTTTTAAATACTTTACTAGAAATTCATGGTGGTCATGTCTAATACTGGCGTGACCCCATGAATTTTGGGCTTGGGGCCAGCTGATAATACCAAGCTGGCCCTAACCCCTTTATTACCCAGTGAGCCACCGCACCAGGGCCCTGGATGAGTTGGGTACAGCGCCAGAAGATGGCGCTTCTATGAACGCGCCATTTTCCGGGGTGGCTGCGGACTGCAATTTGCAGTGGGGGGGGGGGCCAGAATGCTTGGGCCTCCCTGCGCTGCAGATTCCAGCCCCCAGCTGCCTAGTTGTACCTGGCTGGACACAAAAATAGGGCGAAGCCCCACGTATTTTTTTTTTAATTATTTCATGAAATTCATGAAATAATTAAGAAAAAAAGGCCTTCACTATATTGTTGTGTCCGGCCAGGTACAAATAGTCAGCTGGTGGTTGGGGGCAGCCCGTTCCTGCCTGCTGTACCTGGCTGGACACAAATATAGTGCGAAGCCCCACTTCAATTTTTTTTAATTATTTCATGAAATTCATGAAATAATTAAGAAAAAAAGGCCTTCCCTATATTGTTGTGTCTGGCCAGGTACAAATAGGCAGCTGGTTGTTGGGGGCAGCCCGTTCCTGCCTGCTGTACCTGGCTGGACACAAATATAGTGCGAAGCCCCACTTCAATTTTTTTTAATTATTTGATGAAATTCATGAAATAATTAAGAAAAAAAGGGCTTCCCTATATTGTTGTGTCCGGCCAGGTACAAATAGGCAGCTGGTGGTTGGGGGCAGCCCGTTCCTGCCTGCTGTACCTGGCTGGACACAAATATAGTGCGAAGCCCCACTTCAATTTTTTTAAATTATTTCAGGAAATTCATGAAATAATTAAAAAAAATTGACGTGGGGCTTCGCACTATATTTGTGTCCAGTCAGGTGCAGCAGGCAGGAACGGGCTGCCCCCAACCACCAGCTGCCTATTTGTACCTGGCCGGACACAACAATATAGGGAAGCCCTTTTTTTCTTAATTATTTCATGAAATAAATTAAAGAAAATTGACGTGGGGCTTCGCCCTGTTTTTGTGTCCAGCCAGGTACAACTAGGCAGCTGGGGGCTGGAATCCGCAGCGCAGGGAGGCCCAAGCTTTCTGGGCCACCCCCGCTGCAAATTGCAGTCCGCAGCCACCCCGGAAAATGGCGCGTTCATAGAAGCGCCATCTTCTGGCGCTGTACCCAACTCATCCAGGGCCCTGATGCGGTGGCTCACTGGGTAATAAAGGGGTTAGGGCCACCTTGGCATTATCAGCTGGCCCTAAGCCCGAAATTCATGGGGTCACGCCAATATTAGACATGACCACCATGAATTTCTAATAAAGTATATTAAAAAAACACAACACCCCCAAAAAAGTCCTTTAATTGAAATAAACACACAATTCTTTATTGTTCTAAATTAAACCATACTTACCGTCACGCCCATTCCAGCTGAAGCCAACGATCTCCTGAAATAAAAGAAAAATAATAAAGCAACATCATCCTTACCTTTCCATGGTTCCCATGACAGCTTCAGCTCTGCTACATCGAGATGACAGGCTGGACCGCAGCAGAACGCTGCCATCCAGCCTGTCATCCCGCAGACACTGAGAAGCGCAGGCTTGCTTGCGCTCCACAGTGTCTCTCTGTGAGGGCATCCAGATGAGCCGAGTTAATGTCCAATGAACTCGGCTCACCTCATGCACGTCACTGACAGCGTGGGAAAATTCTCCTGCACTCAGCGCTTCAGCGTGGGAGAATTCTCACACTGAAGCGCTGAGTGCAGGAGAATTCTCCCACGCTGTCAGTGACGTGCAGGAGGTGAGCTGAGTTCATTGGACATGAGCTCACCTTATGCACGTCACTGACAGCGTGGGAAAATTCTCCTGCACTCAGCGATTCAGCGTGGGAGAATTCTCACGCTGAAGCGCTGAGTGCAGGAGAATTCTCCCAAGCTGTCAGTGACGTGCAGGAGGTGAGCTGAGTTCATTGGACATGAGCTCACCTTATGCACGTCACTGACAGCGTGGGAGAATTCTCCTGCACTGAGCGCTTCAGCGTGAGAATTTTCCCACGCTGTCAGTGACGTGCATGAGGTGAGCCGAGTTCATTGGACATGAACTCGGCTCATCTGGATGCCGTCACAGAGAGACGCTGAGGAGCGCAAGCAAGCCTGCGCTTCTCAGCGTCTGCGGGATGACAGGCTGGATGGCAGTTTTCTGCTGCGGTCCAGCCTGTCATCTCGATGTAGCAGAGCTGAAGCTGTCGTGGGAACCATGGGAAGGTAAGGATTATGTTGCTTTATTATTTTTCTTTTATTGCAGGGGATCGTTGGCTTCAGCTTGAATGGGCGTGATTGTAAGTATGGTTTAATTTAGAACAATAAAGAATTGTGTCTTTATTTCAATTAAAGGACTTTATTCTGGGTGTTTGTGTTTTTTTTTAACTTTGACTATGGGGTTAGTAATGGGGGTGTCTTATAGACTCCTCTCCATTACTAACCTGGGCTTGATGTCAGCTGGCATTATAAGCTGACATCAACCCCTGCCCTATTACCCCACTGCCACCGCTACAGGCCAGTGGGAAGAGCGAGGCTAAGTGCCAGAATTGGCGCATCCTATGGATGTGCCATTTCTGGGGCGGCTGACGGCTGGTGTTTCTAGCCTGGGAGGGGGCCAATATTCATGGCTCCCTTCCTGGGCTATTAATATCAGCCCCCAGCTGTCTGCCTAGCCTTTGCTAGCTAATAAAATAGGGGGGACCCCACGTCATTTTTTGGGGGGGTCCCCCATTTTAATAGCTAGTAAAAGCTAGGCATTCAGCTGGGGGCTGATATTAGTAGACTGGGAAGCTCCGTGGGTATTACCCCTTCCCAGTCTTCAAACATCTGCCCCAGCCGTCTGCTTAACCTCTGCTAGAGACTAAAATTATGGGGGATTCCCACGCCAATTTTTTTTTAAATAAATCCTTTATTTTAACACTAAATGACAAGTACAGTAATCAACACTGTCACTGTACTTCATATATATGTGACTGACATGTTTCTATCTATCTAATCTATGTGTGATGCTCTATTGCTTCCATTCTAAATTGTCGGGTACCGCTGCTAAATTGCCGGCCGGCTTTTTTAAAGAGACGGTGCATGAAAACACTATTATTTTTTTAAATAAATCCTTTACACTAAATGGCAAGTACAGTAATCAACACTGTCACTGTACTTCTTATATATGTGACTGACATGTTTCTATCTATCTAATCTATGTGTGATTCTCTGTTCCTTCTATTCTAAATTGTCGTGTACCGCTGCTGAATTGCCGGCCGGCTTTTTTAAAGAGACGGTGCATGAAAACACTAATATTTTTTTTATAAATCCTTTACACTAAATGACAAGTACAGTAATCAACACTGTCACTGTACTTCTTATATATGTGACTGACATGTTTCTATCTATCTAATCTATGTGTGAAGCTCTATTCTTTCGGTTCTAAATTGTCGGGTACCGGTGTACGCCGCTGCTGAATTGCCGGCTTTTCATGTTTCACTGTGAGCACAGTTCCCATCGATTTGGGCAATCACTCTAATGCCACAACCACCATGGCTGTGGCATTACAGTGAGTGGCAGACAATCCCTGCATGATTGGTGCTCTAAATAGTGCCAGACATGCAGGACACGCTTTTGGTGCACGAACAGTTATCGAACATAACCTCGAACAGCCGAATTTGTTGCAAATCGTTCGGGTTCGTCTAACAACTCGAACACCGCCCAAAACAGCTCGAATTTGAGATTGGCGAACAGTTCTAGTCGAACACCGCTCATCTCTAATTAAGATGCAAAAAAATGTATTCCTGGCCCCTGAGACCTGGGCCTTTGTATAGAAATATCTAACAGCAGCAGAAGTCAGAATTGGAATAGAGCCTCTTGTGCTTTATGCACTGCAGTCTGCTATATACACCGCCTGCCTAAACGCCCTGCCTGCCTGATATCTCTGCAGATGGATTATTCCTCAGAAGGACTGTTTATTAAGATGGATATGTGTAATGTACGGTTTTTCTCCCTACACTACCTAATACACGATCAAATCTCTCCCTGTCAAAGCAGCAGCTCTCCCTACACTGTCTGATCCGGAGTGACTGTGACGAGCATGGCGGCACCTGGTCTGAAATAGACCTGATGACACTGTACGGCCAGCCAATCACTGGCCACAACCAACATGGATACGGCATTACAGTGCATGGCAGGCAATCCCTGCATGTTCATTGGCTATCTAAAGAGCGCCAAACATGCAGAGAGGGGACCCGAGTTCCCGAGTGCAGTGAGATACTCGGGCAAGCACTGAGCAGTAGCGAGCATGCTCGCTCATCACTATTTGTTTGGAGAGGTGAAGGGAAGATAAGGGAGGGTACTGGGGGGATAACCTGAAAAGTACATTTTGTTGAAAAAAGCAGACCAACACCTCCACCTGATCTGTTGTCAGGTCTCGGGGTATGAGAGAAGTGTAGGCCACCAGAGGAGAGAGCTGCCGCGGCGGTGGTGTCTGACTGCTGGATCCAGATTTCGGTGAGAGCCAGAAGGTTGAGGTAATTACAGAGGAAAAAGTCATGTATGAAAGAGAATTTATTACATGCTGTGCGCGCATTCCAAAGGGCACAGTTGAATGAGACAGAAAATATGCAGGGAATGTTAATGAGATTAGCAGGGTTTCTGAATGTAACAGGGAAAGAGTTAGTGTTATTATTACTGGAGGGTCCTGGATTAGGAGAAATATCACCTGCGACTAAGAGAAGGAAGATATAGAGAGTGAGCAGATGGTTGAGTGATTTGTGAGAGCGTTTCCTGTGTTGTATGGTGGGAATGAATGGATCTGTGTGGTATAACATTGGGAAGAGAGCATGACAGCTGTACATAGGAGAAGAGAGGAGAGAGGGGTTAATATGGATGAAGTGTGCCGAATTTGTGGGAGAACGGTGAATGTGGATGATTGTAGCAGCCAGAATATACAGTTATATGAAAAAGTTTGGGCACCCCTATTAATCTTAAGCTTAATGTTTTCTTAAAATTGGTGTTTTTGCAACAGCTATTTCAGTTTGATATATGTAATAATTGTTGGACACAGTAATGTTTCTGCCTTGAAATGAGGTTTATTGTACTAACAGAAAATGTGCAATCTGCATTCAAACAAAATTTGACAGGTGCATAAGTATGGGCACCCTTATCATTTTCTTGTTTTAAATACTCCTACCTACTTTTACTGACTTACTAAAGCACTTTTTTTGGTTTTGTAACCTCATTGAGCTTTGAACTTCATAGCCAGGTGTATGCAATCATGAGAATAGCTACTTAAAGTGGCCACTTGCAAGTTGTTCTCCTGTTTGAATCTCCTCTGAAGAGTGGCATCATGGGCTCCTCAAAACAACTGTCAAATGATCTGAAAACAAAGATTATTCAACGTAGTTGTTCAGGGGAAGGATACAAAAAGCGGTCTCAGAGATTTAACCTGTCAGTTTCCACTGTGAGGAACATAGTAAGGAAATGGAATAACACAGGAACAGTTCTTGTTAAGGCCAAAAGTGGCAGGCCAAGAAAAACATCAGAAAGGCAGAGAAGAAGAATGGTGAGATCAGTCAAGGACAATCCTCAGACCACCTCCAGAGAGCTGCAGCATCAACTTGCTGCAGATGGTGTCACTGTGCATCGGTCAACTATACAACGCACTTTGCACAAGGAGAAACTGTATGGGAGAGTGATGTGAAAGAAGCCGTTTCTGCAAGCACGCCACAAACAGAGTCGGCTGAGGCATGCAAAAGCACATTTGGAGAAGCCAATTTCTTTTTGGAAGAAGGTCCTGTGGACTGATGAAACCAAGATTGAGTTGTTTGGTCATACAAAAAGGCGTTATGCATGGTGGCAAAAAAACACAGCATTCCAAGAAAAACACTTGCTACCCACAGTAAAATTAGGTGGAGTTTCCATCATGCTTTGGGGCTGTGTGGCCAATGCCGGCACCGGGAATCTTGTTAAAGTTGAGGGACGCATGGATTCCACTCAGTATCAGCAGATTCTTGACAATAATGTTCAAGAATCAGTGATAAAGTTGAAGTTACGCAGGGGATGGATCTTTCAGCAAGACAATGATCCAAAACACCGCTCCAAATCTACTCAGGCATTCATGCAGAGGAACAATTACAATGTTCTGGAATGGTCATCCCAGTCCCCAGACCTGAATATCATTGAACATCTGTGGAATCATTTGAAGAGTGCTGTCCATGCTCGGCGACCATCAAACTTAACTGAACTGGAATTGTTTTGTAAAGAGGAATGGTCAAAAATACCTTCATCCAGGATCCAGGAACTCATTAAAAGCTACAGGAAGCGACTAGAGGCTGTTATTTTTGCAAAAGGAGGATCTATTAAATATTAATGTCACTTTTCTGGTGAGGTGCCCATACTTATGCACCTGTCAAATTTTGTTTGAATGCAGATTGCACATTTTCTGTTAGTACAATAAACCTCATTTCAAGGCAGAAACATTACTGTGTCCAACAGTTATTACATATATCAAACTGAAATAGCTGTTGCAAAAACACCAATTTTTATAAAACATTAAGCTTAAGATTAATAGGGGTGCCCAAACTTTTTCATATAACTGTAAATGGCACAAATACAAATGGTGAATACTGTTTGCAAAACAGATGACCTGGAAGCAAATTTGTTTAATTGTCTTGCATGTCTTACCTGTCTCCTGCCCTGTCCAACTGCCATATCTAACTGCCGTGGCACTTTGATAAACTATGGCACTTTGATAAACTATGGCACTTCGACAAAGTATGCATAAATGCTATATGCATAAATGCCCCCGCATAAATGCTGCCCCTTGACTATGTCTCCATATATAAGGACGTATCTGCTTATATCTACGCAGATTTAACTCGTTAGCAATCAATCAACTAGCTTAAAACAACAGGAAACAATAAAACTGCAGAAAAAAAACAGACTGGCAACTCAACATGGATCATAAACTGTTAAAGTAAGTGTGATGACCTTAAAGTATCATGGATTAAACAACGTAGCTGAATGAGATATATATACCAGTGATTAGCTGCAGAGCATTGCAAGTAACATGGAGAAACAATGCAGGTTTCAGAATAGATAACAAGTAGCAGAGGAGTGAGATATGGAATATGTAATATGGAAAGGACCTGGCTGTGTTCTGCAGTGCCAACTAGCAAATGGCGCAGGAAAACGGTGTTCTCTGGATTGCTTTTTAAGCAAATAATGAGTATCAAGATCCAAAAAAAGTATTCCTGGTTCCTGAGACCTGGGCCTATTTCCAGAAATATCTAACAGCAGCAGCCGACAGAACTGGACTCGAGCCTCTTGTCTTATGTGCACTGCAATCTGCTATATACACTGCCTGCCTGCCTATATTCACTGCCTGCCTGATATCTCTGCAGATGGTTTAGTTAGTCCTCAAAAGGACTGTTTCTTAAGATGGATATGTGCAATGTACAGTTTTTCTCCCTACACTACCTAATACACAAGCAAATCTTTCCCTGACACAGCAGCAGCTCTCCCTACACTGTCTGATCCGGAGTGACTGTGACAGTGCGGCGCCAGGTCTGATATACACCTGATGACGCTGTGCGGCCAGCCAATCACTGTAATGCCCACAACCAACATGGCTACGGCATTACAGTGCATGGCTGGCAATCCCTGCATATTCATTGGCTCTCTAAAGAGAGCCAAACAAGCAGGGAGGGGACCCGAGTTCCCGCCCGAGCAACCCGGAAGTACTAGCCGAGCTTGTCGAGCACCATGATGCTCGGGCGAGTACCGAGTAGTGGCGAGCATGTTCGCTCATCACTAATTGTGACCACTGCAAATTTTATTTTCTTCAATATTTTTTTAAATTTCGGAAAAAGCATCAGACACTAATTGGGGTATTTAGTAGAGATGAGCAGTGTTCGACTTGAACTGTTCGCCAATCTCAAATTCGAGCTGTTTTGGGCAGTGTTCGAGCCGTTCGGCGAACACCAACGATTTGAAAAAAACTCGGCTGTTCGAGGTTATGTTCGATAACTGTTCGTGTACCAAAATCATAACTGGATTTTTTCTCAGTAATGTTGAAAATTAATGTTAATACGCAGTTTGAGTGTACAGCGGGGCGGGGGGAGGGGCAGGGGATGGATCTCTGCAGGAATAATGAAGATCTCCATTTTTTTTTCTCTTTCCAGCATTTACAGTGGGGAGGTGCAATCTGTCAGCCTATCAGCAGCGCACACACGGAGCGAAGTGCTTTTTTTCACACTAGCAAGGGTATGTGTCATTGGCAGTGTATGTCACATGTCCTTGCCCTATAAGACCCAGCCATTTTCCCCGTTGCCACCATTTTCTCACTGCTGCAGCTGTGTGTTAGACGGCACCACTGTTGCTGTGTGCGCTATACCTTGTTAATTTCAAGCCAATTTTCGCACAAATCTACAGATAGCTTGGTAGTAGGGAAGAGTTGTGATTGCAGTCCTTTTAAGGAATAGGTTACATCATTTCCTACGACTTTTATCAGGCAGGTCTGTGCTCTTAAATAGATAGGTTGGGAGTAAAGACTAGAGATGAGCATTGTTCTACTCGAACTGTTCGCCAATCTCAAATTCGAGCTGTTTTGGGCGGTGTTCGAGCCGTTCGGCGAACACGAACAATTTGAGAAAAATTCGGCTGTTCGAGGTTATGTTCGATATTTGTTCGTGCACCAAAATCATAACTGGATTTTTTCTCAGTAATGATGAAAATTAATGTTAATACGCAGTTTGAGTGTACAGCGGGGTGGGGGGTGGGGCAGGGGATGGATCTCTGCAGGAACAATGAAGATCTCCATTTTTTTTTCTCTTTCCAGCATTTACAGTGGGGAGGTGCAATCTGTCAGCCTATCAGCAGCGCACACACGGAGCGAAGTGCTTTTTTTCACACTAGCAAGGGTATGTGTCATTGGCAGTGTATGTCACATGTCCTTGCCCTATAAGACCCAGCCATTTTCCCGTTGCCACCATTTTCTCACTGCTGCAGCTGTGTGTTAGACGGCACCACTGTTGCTGTGTGCGCTATACCTTGTTAATTTCAAGCCAATTTTCGCACAAATCTACAGATAGCTTGTTAGTAGGGAAGAGTTGTGATTGCAGTCCTTTTAAGGACTAGGTTTCATCATTTCCTACGACTTTTATCAGGCAGGTCTGTGCTCTTAAATAGATAGGTTGGGAGTAAAGACTAGAGATGAGCATTGTTCTACTCGAACTGTTCGCCAATCTCAAATTCGAGCTGTTTTGGGCGGTGTTCGAGCCGTTCGGCGAACACGAACAATTTGAGAAAAATTCGGCTGTTCGAGGTTATGTTCGATAACTGTTCGTGCACCAAAATCATAACTGGATTTTTTCTCAGTAATGATGAAAATTAATATTAATACGCAGTTTGAGTGTACAGCGGGGTGGGGGGTGGGGCAGGGGATGGATCTCTGCAGGAACAATGAAGATCTCCATTTTTTTTTCTCTTTCCAGCATTTACAGTGGGGAGGTGCAATCTGTCAGCCTATCAGCAGCGCACACACGGAGCGAAGTGCTTTTTTTCACACTAGCAAGGGTATGTGTCATTGGCAGTGTATGTCACATGTCCTTGCCCTATAAGACCCAGCCATTTTCCCCGTTGCCACCATTTTCTCACTGCTGCAGCTGTGTGTTAGACGGCACCACTGTTGCTGTGTGCGCTATACCTTGTTAATTTCAAGCCAATTTTCGCACAAATCTACAGATAGCTTGGTAGTAGGGAAGAGTTGTGATTGCAGTCCTTTTAAGGACTAGGTTACATCATTTCCTACGACTTTTATCAGGCAGGTCTGTGCTCTTAAATAGATAGGTTGGGAGTAAAGACTAGAGATGAGCCTTGTTCTACTCGAACTGTTCGCCAATCTCAAATTCGAGCTGTTTTGGGCGGTGTTCGAGCCGTTCGGCGAACACGAACAATTTGAGAAAAATTCGGCTGTTCGAGGTTATGTTCGATAACTGTTCGTGCACCAAAATCATAACTGGATTTTTTCTCAGTAATGATGAAAATTAATGTTAATACGCAGTTTGAGTTTACAGCGGGGTGGGGGGTGGGGCAGGGGATGGATCTCTGCAGGAACAATGAAGATCTCCATTTTTTTTTCTCTTTCCAGCATTTACAGTGGGGAGGTGCAATCTGTCAGCCTATCAGCAGTGCACACACGGAGCGAAGTGCTTTTTTTCACACAAGCAAGGGCATGTGTCATTGGCAGTGTATGCCACATGTACTTGCCCTATAAGACCAAGCCATTTTCCCCGTCGCCACCATTTTCTCACTGCTGCAGCTGCGTGTTAGATGGCACCGCTGTTGCTGTGTGCGCTATACCTTGTTAATTTCAAGCCAATTTTCGCACAAATCTACAGATAGCTTGGGAGTAGGGAATAGTTGTGATTGCAGTCCTTTTAAGGACTAGGTTTCAGCATTCCCTATGACTTTTATCAGGCAGGTCTGTGCTCTTAAATAGATAGGTTGTGGGAGTAAAGACTAATTGTAATTGGAGTCCTTTTCAGGACTAGGTTACATCAGTTCCTATCAGTTTTTGCCAGGCAGGTCTGTGTCAGTGCTGTGCAAGTTTTTTTCACAGCATTTGGCTGAATCTAGCAAAGCTAATCCTTTTTGGCCTATTGCAGAGTGTGTTAGTCAGTGGAGTAGCCTATCTGTGTTGCAAGATATACCACCTGTGTATAGAATACCAATTTTTTTACTGCACGTAGTGAAGTAAAATCTTTTGGGCATAGCATCATTCTATTAGTCCATCTATACTGACCTCCATCAGGTTGCAAATTGAATATAATTTTTTTCTGCATCTAGCTCTGAAAAAATATTGGGCTTCTAGCTGTGTGTGGGACTTGTATTAGTCCATCTATACTGACCTCCATCAGGTTGCAAACTGAATATATTTTTTTCTGCATTTACCTCTGAAAAAATATTGGGCTTCTAGCTGTGTGTGGGACTTGTTCTATTAATCCATCTATACAGACCTCCATCAGGTTGCAAACTGAATACATTTTTTTCTGCATCTACCTCTGAAAAAATATTGGGCTTCTAGCTGTGTGTGGGACTTGTTGTATTAGTCCATCTATACTGACCTCCATCAGGTTGCAAATTAAAAATAATTTTTATCTGCATCTACAGTACCTCTGAAAAAATATTTGGGCTTCTAGCTGTGTGTGGGACTTGTTATATTAGTCCATCTATACTGACCTCCATCAGGTTGCAAATTGAATATAATTTTTATCTGCATCTAGCTCTGAAAAAATATTTGGCCTTCTAGCAGTGTGTGGGACTTTCTCTATTAGTCCATCTATACTGACCTCCATCAGGTTGCAAATTAAAAATAATTTTTATCTGCATCTACCTCTGAAAAAATATTTGGGCTTCTAGCTGTGTGTGGGACTTGTTCTATTAATCCATCTATACAGACCTCCATCAGGTTGCAAACTGAATATATTTTTTTCTGCATCTACTTCTGAAAAAATATTGGGCTTCTAGCTGTGTGTGGGACTTGTTGTATTAGTCCATCTATACTGACCTCCATCAGGTTGCAAACTGAATATATTTTTTTCTGCATCTACCTCTGGAAAAATATTGGGCTTCTAGCTGTGTGTGGGACTTGTTCTATTAATCCATCTATACAGACCTCCATCAGGTTGCAAACTGAATATATTTTTTTCTGCATCTACCTCTGAAAAAATATGTGGCCTTCTAGCAGTGTGTGGGACTTTCTCTATTAGTCCGTCTATACTGACCTCCATCAGGTTGCAAACTGAATATAATTTTTTTCTGCATCTAGCTCTGAAAAAATATTTGGCCTTCTAGCAGTGTGTGGGACTTTCTCTATTAGTCCATCTATACTGACCTCCATCAGGTTGCAAATTCAAAATAATTTTTTGTCTGCATCTAGCTCTGAAAAAATATTGGGCTTCTAGCTGTGTGTGGGACTTGTTGTATTAGTCCATCTATACTGACCTCCATCAGGTTGCAAATTAAAAATAATTTTTTTCTGCATCTACAGTACCTCTGAAAAAATATTTAGGCTTCTAGCAGTGTGTGGGACTTGTTCTATTAGTCCATCTATACTGACCTCCATCAGGTTGCAAATTGAATATAATTTTTATCTGCATCTAGCTCTGAAAAAATATTTGGCCTTCAAGCAGTGTGTGGGACTTTCTCTATTAGTCCATCTATACTGACCTCCATCAGGTTGCAAATTAAAAATAATTTTTAACTGCATCTACCTCTGAAAAAATATTTGGGCTTCTAGCTGTGTGGGACTTGTTCTATTAGTCCATCTATACTGACCTCCATCAGGTCGCAAATTGAATATAATTTTTATCTGCATCTAGCTCTGAAAAAATATTTGGCCTTCTAGCAGTGTGTGGGACTTTCTCTATTAGTCCATCTATACTGACCTCCATCAGGTTGCAAATTAAAAATAATTTTTATCTGCATCTACCTCTGAAAAAATATTTGGGCTTCTAGCGGTGTGTGGGATTTGTTCTATTAATCCATCTATACAGACCTCCATCAGGTTGCAAACTGAATATATTTTTTTCTGCATCTACCTCTGAAAAAATATTGGGCTTCTAGCTGTGTGTGGGACTTGTTGTATTAGTCCATCTATACTGACCTCCATCAGGTTGCAAACTGAATATATTTTTTTCTGCATCTACCTCTGAAAAAATATTGGGCTTCTAGCTGTGTGTGGGACTTGTTCTATTAATCCATCTATACAGACCTCCATCAGGTTGCAAACTGAATATATTTTTTTCTGCATCCACCTCTGAAAAAATATTGGGCTTCTAGCTGTGTGTGGGACTTGTTCTATTAATCCATCTATACAGACCTCCATCAGGTTGCAAACTGAATATATTTTTTTCTGCATCTACCTCTGAAAAAATATTGGGCTTCTAGCTGTGTGTGGGACTTGTTGTATTAGTCCATCTATACTGACCTCCATCAGGTTGCAAACTGAATATATTTTTTTCTGCATCTACCTCTGAAAAAATATTGGGCCTTCTAGCAGTGTGTGGGACTTTCTCTATTAGTCCATCTATACTGACCTCCATCAGGTTGCAAATTCAAAATAATTTTTTGTCTGAATCTAGCTCTGAAAAAATATTGGGCTTCTAGCTGTGTGTGGGACTTGTTGTATTAGTCCATCTATACTGACCTCCATCAGGTTGCAAATTAAAAATAATTTTTATCTGCATCTACGGTACCTCTGAAAAAATATTTGGGCTTCTAGCTGTGTGTGGGACTTGTTCTATTAGTCCATCTATACTGACCTCCATCAGGTTGCAAATTGAATATAATTTTTATCTGCATCTAGCTCTGAAAAAATATTTGGCCTTCTAGCAGTGTGTGGGACTTTCTCTATTAGTCCATCTATACTGACCTCCATCAGGTTGCAAATTGAATATAATTTTTATCTGCATCTAGCTCTGAAAAAATATTTGGCCTTCTAGCAGTGTGTGGGACTTTCTCTATTAGTCCATCTATACTGACCTCCATCAGGTTGCAAATTAAAAATAATTTTTATCTGCATCTACCTCTGAAAAAATATTTGGGCTTCTAGCAGTGTGTGGGACTCATTGTATTAGGCCATCTATACCAAGCTCCACCAGCTTTGAAATTAATAATAATTTTTAGCTGCATCTAGCCCTGAAAATAATTTTTCCCAATATTGGTAGCAATAGAAATATGGGGCGCGCGCCTATCTAACAAAAATATATGCTTCATAACACAAAACACCAGCCTAGCGCACTGCATTAATAAGATGGCATCATCGTCTCTCCCAGTGCTAGGCCTACTACTCAGGCTAGTATTCCTGTGCCTAAAACACAATGTATGGGTCCGCGCTAGCCACTATGCTGAGGGGTATAAAGCTGCTGCTAACGCTTTATAACAATTCAATTGGCAGATTTTCACAGAGCTCTTCCACAACGCCCACCCATCGGGCAACAGTTGCCCACCCTCCCTATGGGATCTAGTGGCGAATAGTTGATGCCATTAATCAGAGCGTCAGTTGCCCCGTCAACGTGGCAAGCATACGGTAAGGCATGGGAAAAGTGGACACGACTAGTAGCAGGCAGACGGGTTGACCAATGTGAACAAGCCAGATCACAAGTCACCATAGAATTTCTCCACCAGCTAATGATGAGGGGCATATCAGGGGCGTCAGCGCAGCGGTGTCTGACCGGAGTAGCATTTCACTTCCAACTACTGAATTGGGGAGATGTGACAAAGATTCATCATCAGACAATCCATAAAAGGGTGGAAAAGGGGTCAGCCAAGTCAGGAATGTAGACGTCCCGTCCCGTGTCACTAAAACTGATTTCTCACATCTTATCCCTAACACCATTAACATGACACTCACAATTTGAAGCAACACTAATGTCTACTGCATTTGTGATCGCCTTCTTCGGGGCGCTATGTATAAGCGAATTAGTCCCTCAATCCAAAATTACCACCAGTGGACGCTTATTACACCAGGAAGTAGTCATAGCCAATAATGCAATACGTGTACGCATACACCAATCGAAAACGGTTCCAGCGGGCAGGGGTACTTGGGTACTTCTACAACCCACAAACGGTACACTGAGTCGGGTAACAATAGTAAAAACATATCTAACCATCAGATCACAAAGTAATTTCTTCGTATCACACATTGATGGAACGCCATTATCAAGATACCTGTTCCAAGCTATATTTAATAAATGCATAACATCGGCAGGGAACCACCCCAAAGATTACGGGACACACTCATTCCGCATAGGTGCGGCCACGGAAGCAGCAAGAGCAGGACTGTCAGAAACGGAAGTTCAGAGGATAGGGAGATGGCGATCCACGTGTTTGGCGAGATACATAAGACCGGACTTGTTATCCTAACGTGGTTTGTTTCTTTTACAGGTGACGCTAAGCCAACAGTGTGAGTGATAGGCCACTCGTATATATATTGGGCACAAAAAAGGGCGAAAGTCCGCCCAGGCGGGAGGAAATAAGAGTTTCATAACACAAATTTCAACTGGAGAGGTATTAGAGGCCTGCTATGGCCACAGGTACTAATGGAGGTAATCAAGGTAGGGAGAGAGGCAAGAGGTCCGGTCATCTTAGTTATACAGGCCGGGGGAAACAACCTAGGTCATCACAAGAGCGCATAACTAATGGCAATAATGAAACTAGACACTGAGCGCTTCAGAGAATTTTTCACAAAATTAGCTATAGTATGGTCAGAGATTGTGCCGATAGCGGTATGGCAAGGTGCGCGAGACATCACGGCCATCGAATGGACAAGGCGGGTAATAAATATTCGGATGGCAAAATTTAGAAGAGACAGAGGCGGTGTAGTGATACGACACCGACAACTGGAAGGAGATAAAGCAGGCCTCATACGGCCCGACGGTGTTCACTTAATAGATATTGGACTGGACATATTCCTGTCAGGACTCCAGGACGGAGTGGAACAAGCGTTAAGAGTGATGGGTGGGGGTCAGAGTCCTGCATACGAGTACGCTGGATCCTCCGTGGCCTGGAAATAGAAAGGACATGTTGGAGAGTTACACTTGTTGGCCAACTTGCCGGAGTGGGGACCCAGGGCATGCTGCAACAAGCTGAATTATTTTAGAAATAAAATGCCTTTCTAATGGAATGAGTATAAAGAGTTAATAAAGCTGTGACCGATCCTCACCCATCCAGTTGTAAGAGTTACATTATTGGGTTGTCCATGAAAGGGGGGGGTAGGGGGGCTGAGCATCTGGGTTTGGTTGGGGGTCCCCACAGTCTGCCTAGGCTAGATTAATTTAAAAATTCTTATTAGATACACAGGCGGTGCAGCTTGCTTCGCAACTGGGCTACTACGCCCAAAGTATTGCCTAGGCTAGATGCAGTTAAAAATTCTACGCTGACTAGCAGACACTGAAGATTTGGAGCAGACCTCTGAGTAAACAGCTCTTCAGACTCAACCATCTGTGTTACCCCAAGCCATAGTGTATGTAGTTTCTTACAGTTCAAAGGGGGGGGTGCGACCCAACCCACCTGGAATTGACGATGCCAACGTCACGTAAGACACAGCAAGGGGACTCCCAAAATTGTGGCACAGACACCACTTAACCCTAGAATGCATACCTGTGGCCTTGCAGGCCCGCCCAGTTAATTGTTTTCTATTTTCTGCAAGATTGCTTTAGTTAGAATTTTGAAACTCTAGGTATTCTTCATGTATATAGTTGTTTGTCATTTGAGTTTGAGTTATTCCATGTTATTTGCACACGGGCCTAAAGGGCCCCAGGTATGTGAAAGTGTAGATTTTTATGGTCATGCGTTCTAGGGTTAAGTGGCATCAATTGCCCCACTGTTGCTTAAAACGGTTGGTGAGGTGATTTTACCAAATCCCCAAGCTTTTAGTCTCCCAAGGATGACACAGGGGTAGTAATGTCCTTGCGAATCCATGATTTGATCATCTTTATGAATGTGAGTCTGTCTACATTCACAGTGGACAGCCGCGTGCGCTTATCTGTCAGCACACCACCAGCAGCGCTGAACACACGTTCAGAGAGAACGCTGGCTGCATGGCATGACAAGATCTCCAAGGCGTGAGTGGCGAGCTCCGGCGATTTTTCAAGATTGGAATACCAAAATGAGCAAGGGTCCAGTGACACAGTCATGGCTTCCATGTTCACTTGGAGATTCTCCTGTACCATCCTCTCTAGGCATTGACTATGTGTCAGACTTCTTGTCTCCTGTGGCCTTGCAAAGGATGGTCTAAAAAAGTGGTGAAACGATTCCACAAAATTGCTGTTACCAGCAGATACTGTGTTACTGTTACTGTTTGAGTGATGAAGACTCGACAGTCCCACCGTTGGCAAGTTAGAACTCTGAGATTCACTACGTGCACCACTGGTGTTTTGTGGAAAAGCACATGTAAGATTCTGCAACAGATACTCCTGCATTCGTCAATATCTTTTTATGGCAGGAATTATTTCGGCAAATATACTTTTGTACCGGGGATCTAAGAGTGTGGCAACCCAGTAGTCGGGATTACTTCAAATTCTGACAATCCGGGGGTCATGTTGCAGGTAGTGCAGCAAGAAGGCACTCATGTGTCTTGCACATCCAGAAGGACCAAGTCCTTGTTGTGTTGGTAGCGAGCTAAGAATCATGCTTCCTTCCTCTGCCCTCTCCCTCCAACCTCGCACAACAGAAATGTGATCAAGGTCTCCCTCATCTGATGAGTCTTCCATGCCCATTGCCAGTTCGTCCTCCACTTCTTCCTCGGCTCCTGCACCTTCCTCAACAGTTTGGCTGCTACCATGCGCCCTGGTTAATCCCTCTCCCCCACCCTCCCATGCCTGCCGCCTTGGTGCTGCCAACCGTCTGGACCTTGGAGATGTTATCCCTTCCGCATACGACTCCTCCTCTACTTCCTCCACCTCCTCTTGTCCCACCACCTGACTCCGAATTCTGTTTAACATGTGCTCCAGCATGTAAATCACCGTAATAGTCATGCTGATAATGGCATCGTCAGCACTAAACATCTTCGTCGCCATTTCAAGACTGTGCAGAAGGGTGCATAGGTCCCTGATCTGAGACCACTCCTCCAGCGTGATTTGCCCCACCTCTGGATCTCGTTGGCCCAGGCTATACGTCAGAACGTATTGCACCAGGGCTTGTCGGTGCTGCCACAGTCGCTGCAACATGTGCAGAGTTGAATTCCACCGTGTTGGCACATCGCATTTCAGCCGGTGAACTGGCAGGCCCAACGACTTCTGTAGAGATGTAAGTCGTTGAACTGCGGGATGCGAACGGCTGAAGTGAGCACACAGCGACCGTGCACTCTGCAGAAGGCCATCTAGTCCGGGATAGTGGGCTAAAAATTGCTGGACAACGAGGTTCAACACGTGAGCCGTACAAGGCACGTGTGTGACATTGCCCCGGCGAAGTGCCGCACCCAGGTTTGCAGCATTGTCGCACATGGCCTTCCCTGGTTGCAGGTCCAGTGGAGACAACCTTTCATGAAACTGGGTCTCCAGAGCTGACCAAAACTCCTCAGCTGTGTGACTCACATTTCCCAGACATTTAAAAGTAAACACTGATGCGTTGAGCCCTGCTGCCAGCATAGTAAGGAGGTGTGCAGGATTCCATCTGCGCAGTTAGAAAGCAGGTGGCATTACCAGACAGGCTTTGGGTGCAGGTGGAGGACCGAGAGGAGGTTGAGGAGGCAGAAGCAGTGGAGGAAGTTCGAGATAAAGAGGATTAACACACAACTCGTGGGGACGGTAAGACTTGGACAGCAGCCCCTTGTCTTGCTGTCACCATAGTTACCCAGTGCCCAGTCAGCGACATGTAACGCCCCTGTCCATGCCTTCTCGTCCAAGTGTCTGTGGTGAAGTGCACCCTGTCACACACAGAGTTTCTCAAAGAAGCGGTGATGTTGTGTGCGACATGCTAGTGGAGCGCAGGCACACCTTTCTTTGAGAAGTAGTGCCGACTGGGCATCTGGTACTGGGGCACTGTGACGGACATAAGGTCTTGAAAATCCTCTGTGTCCTCCAGGTGGAAAGGCAGCATTTCTGTAGCCAACAGCTTGCAGATGGTGAAATTCAACCTCTTAGCTTTCTCATGGCTAGGAGGAAATGGTCTTTTACTTGTCCACATCTGAGGGACCGAGGGCTGGCTGTTGTACTTAGACGGTGTTGAGTAGGGTGTCCCCGGCAACTGCCGGTCTGTGAGGAAGATGCAGGCGGACATGTTAGGTTGCCTTGATCCAAAGGTGGTGCTCTCGATGTCGGAGAGCGCTCAACACTAGCAGGTGTTTCCACTTCCCAATGAACTGACGACCTGCCAATCACACTGGCTGTTGCGGGTAAAGAGGTGGCAGGTCTGCGTCCAAAAACATGTGTGACTGCTGTCCCCCCAGTCACAGAGGATGAAGAGGCTGCTGATGCACAAGATGGGGCAGACAGTGGTTGGCCCAGCCGGCTATGCTGCATTGTAGCACAGTGAGCTTCCCACTGCAACTTATGCTTCATATCCATGTGACGGTACATGCATGAAGTACTCAAACTATGTATTTTTTGGCCTCTACTTAGCTTTTGCTGACAAATATTACAGATAACTCGAGTTGGGTCATCCTTATCGATCTGAATAAATGCCCAGGCTATGCAAGGCTTAGAGCCCATGTGACCTGAAGAGCCACTACGACTTGTGGTCAGAGGCAGGGTTGTGGTTGAGGATGCAGTTGTTGACGTGCTTCCAGTACTCCGTCTCTGTTCAGGAAGGCGCAACCTAACCTCGTCATCAATAGCATCTGTGATGCCCCGCTGTGCTTGGTATCACAGATCCTACAAGAGTGCATTGATGGAATCCTCCACAAGAGGCCCCCAAAAACATTCACACATCTCCACCTTCCACCTCAGACCAGCAGAGGGAGCCCGTCAGGGATATAAATAGGGAAGGTGGAGCTAGGCAGTTCAGTTCCTCTGAAGAGTTCCTGCAGTAGAGAAGCCTAAGAGAGGTCAGTCTGCAGTGGAGCTCAGTCTAGTCTAGAGAACGCAGTTAATAGTTCAGCAGTGGAGCACGAGGCTCCTGCTTGCTAGATTCAGGGAGCCCAGATAGAGCTTAAGGTGTGCCGGTGCCGTAAGATCAGTGAAGCGCGGCAAGCTGCCGTTAGTGTGTATAGCCTAGTGAGGGCCCGAGTAGGCCGAAGGCGAGTGGCGAGTTAGTACATAAGGGGCAGAGGAGCTTAACCAGCTCACCCCGAAGCATTTACCGGACACAGGATCCGAGCTTACCGGTATCTCTATGACCCAGTAAGGCATAACCGGAATCCCTGGAGAACTACAAGTCCCAGGATCGCTAAGGTGCTGATATGTAACAGAGCCAGGAGACGCTTAGGCCCCGCATACTGGGAGCGTGAACTCCAAGAGAAGGCCCTACCACAAGGTCAGCCAGCGCAGGACAGAGACAAAGTTAGGCCTAGCTCCAGGCAGGTCAGAAACTTACTACGCAGAGGCAAGAAACAGGAGGCCCTACACCCGCTCATTGGGGAGGATCCTGATATGCACCCTTCACCCTACAGTGCTCCGGGATGTGCCTGAATTTCCACCAGTAAAAGGTACTGAAGTGACTACCGTGTCCGTTCCCGTTCTTGCTCTGACCCAGCTGGGTCTCGCCTGTCCTGCATTCCCCCTGCATACGCTGCCCTGAGACCTAGCTCCACCTGTGGGAAGCTATACCATCGAGCTGCCTTATCACCGGCCTCAGTGGACTGCTGCAGCGCTGGTGCTTGTCACCAGATACCACAGGTGGCGTCATGAACTCTTATAAAATTAACAATTATCCACCCTTTTAAAGAGAGACCCCAGGGTACGGGCCAGGGAGCCGACCACCGCGACATCCCCAAGGCCAGGCAAATGCCCGGGTACCGAGTCATCCCCATCCCCAGGGTTAGTCACATCCTCCTCCACCTCCTCTGCTGTCCTCATCGAGTGTCTGACTGTGGGTTGACAGTAAGTGGGATCTCCAACCTCGTCATCATCACCCTGTGTGTTATCACACCCGTCGCCCTGAGAGCCAACCTCTTCCTGCCCTGACCGAAAAGTCAAGTTGTCGCTCCAATCAGGTATTTGAGTCTCATCATCGTCTTCATCATTGTCTCCACCAACAGGAGTTACAGTTTGGGAACAAGGGTCTACATTATGCTCAGAACCTTCTTCATCTGGTCCTGGATCCAACTTATAAAGATTCTGGGCATCGGATCAGATCATTTCCTCATCTGGATTAACAGAAGCTCTGGAGCAGACCTCCGTTTCCCAGGCTATAGTATGAGTAAACAGCTGGGCAGACTCAGCCATCTGTGTTACCCCATATTCAGACGGGCAGCTGGAGACTTGGGAGCTGTGAGGAAGCAAGTGCGATTGGGGTGACACCTCTGAGGACTGGAGTATTTGTGATGTTGAAATTGAGGTGATGGAGAGCCCACTTGAAGGAGCACTTGATATCCGTTGAAGCACCTGCTGTTTTTGTGCCTCATCTAGAATTTGTAGCGATGGGCGTGTCCGTAAGAATGGGATCGTATCACATTGTCCACGAAAAGAAGTCGACATCTTAGTTTGGCTGGAAGATGGTCTTTCTTCTGCAGATGTTACTCCCCCCCCACCGTGGGGGGCCTCGACCCACCGGCGGACAGGCACCAGTATTGGGATAGGGGGGCTGGCCGTCAGGGTCCACCGCGGGTCTGGCACAAACCCGGCGACACAGAGGTGGCACAGGCAGGAACGGACTGGCCGTGTCGGCTTCTCACTTTTTGGATTTTAGAAGGGCATGACATGCCTATATCTGTGTTTCCCCCTCCTTTTACTCCTCCACCTCTTTTCTTTTCGCATGACTATATGTACTTGTCACTTTTCCATGTGTTAGTTGTGTCTTCTGAGCAGTTTGTCAGCTTTTGGACACCTTTGAAGGTGTTTTCTATGTGTTTCTATGTGTTTTTGTTTGCCTGCCATTGGTTTTAATGGTGTTCGAAGGTGTTCGACGAACAGTTCGACGAACAGTTCGGCGAACACACGGGTGTTCGACGAACCGAACCGAACTCGAACACTACGGGGGTGGATCAACACTAGTAAAGACTAGAGATGAGCGTTGTTCTACTCGAACTGTTCGCCAATCTCAAATTCGAGCTGTTTTGGGCGGTGTTCGAGCCGTTCGGCGAAGACGAACAATTTGAGAAAAATTCGGCTGTTCAAGGTTATGTTCGATAACTGTTCGTGCACCAAAATCATAACTGGATTTTTTCTCAGTAATGATGAAAATTAATGTTAATACGCAGTTTGAGTGTACAGCGGGGTGGGGGGAGGGGCAGGCAATGGATCTCTGCAGGAACAATGAAGATCTCCATTTTTTTTTCTCTTTCCCGCATTTGCAGTGGGGAGGTGCAATCTGTCAGCCTATCAGCAGCGCACACACGGAGCGAAGTGCTTTTTCTCACACAAGCAAGGGCATGTGTCATTGGCAGTGTATGTCACATGTCCTTGCCCTATAAGACCAAGCCATTTTCCCCGTCGCCACCATTTTCTCACTGCTGCAGCTGCGTGTTAGACGGCACCGCTGTTGCTGTGTGCGCTATACCTTGTTAATTTCAAGCCAATTTTTGCACAAATATACAGATAGCTTGGGAGTAGGGAATAGTTGTGATTGCAGTCCTTTTAAGGACTAGGTTACAGCATTTCCTACGACTTTTATCAGGGAGGTCTGTGCTCTTAAATAGATAGGTTGTGGGAGTAAAGACTAATTGTAATTGGAGTCCTTTTCAGGACTAGGTTACATGAGTTTTTGCCAGGCAGGTCTGTGCCAGTGCTATGCAAGTTTTTTTCACAGCATTTGGCTGAATCTAGCAAAGCTAATCCTTTTTGGCCTATTGCAGAGTGTGTTAGTCAGTGGAGTAGCCTATCTGTGTTGCAAGATATACCACCTGTGTATAGAATACCAATTTTTTTACTGCACCTAGTGAAGTAAAATCTTTTGGGCATAGCATCATTCTATTAGTCCATCTATACTGACCTCCATCAGGTTGCAAACTGAATATAATTTTTTCTGCATCTAGCTCTGAAAAAATATTTGGGCTTCTAGCAGTGTGTGGGACTTGGTCTATTAGTCCATCTATACTGACCTCCATCAGGTTGCAAATTAAAAATAATTTTTTTCTTCATTTAGCTCTGAAAAAATATTTGGGCTTCTAGCAGTGTGTGGGACTTGTTCTATTAGTCCTTCTATACTGACCTCCAGCAGGTTGCAAATTGAATATAATTTTTTTCTGCATCTAGCTCTGAAAAAATAGTTGGGCTTCTAGCGGTGTGTGGGACTTGGTCTATTAGTCCATCTATACTGACCTCCATCAGGTTGCAAATTAAAAATAATTTTTTTCTGCATCTAGCTCTGAAAAAATATTTGGGCTTCTAGCAGTGTGTGGGACTTGGTCTATTAGTCCATCTATACTGACCTCCATCAGGTTGCAAATTAAAAATAATTTTTTTCTGCATCTAGCTCTGAAAAAATATTTGGGCTTCTAGCAGTGTGTGGGACTTGGTCTATTAGTCCATCTATACTGACCTCCATCAGGTTGCAAATTAAAAATAATTTTTTTCTGCATCTAGATCTGAAAAAATATTTGGGCTTCTAGCAGTGTGTGGGACTTGGTCTATTAGTCCATCTATACTGACCTCCATCAGGTTGCAAATTAAAAATAATTTTTTTCTTCATTTAGCTCTGAAAAAATATTTGGGCTTCTAGCAGTGTGTGGGACTTGTTCTATTAGTCCTTCTATACTGACCTCCAGCAGGTTGCAAATTGAATATAATTTTTTTCTGCATCTAGCTCTGAAAAAATAGTTGGGCTTCTAGCGGTGTGTGGGACTTGGTCTATTAGTCCATCTATACTGACCTCCATCAGGTTGCAAATTAAAAATAATTTTTTTCTGCATCTAGCTCTGAAAAAATATTTGGGCTTCTAGCAGTGTGTGGGACTTGGTCTATTAGTCCATCTATACTGACCTCCATCAGGTTGCAAATTAAAAATAATTTTTTTCTGCATCTAGCTCTGAAAAAATATTTGGGCTTCTAGCGGTGTGTGGGACTTGGTCTATTCGTCCATCTATACTGACCTCCATCAGGTTGCAAATTAAAAATAATTTTTTTCTGCATCTAGCTCTGAAAAAATATTTGGGCTTCTAGCAGTGTGTGGGACTTGGTCTATTAGTCCATCTATACTGACCTCCATCAGGTTGCAAATTAAAAATAATTTTTTTCTGCATCTAGCTCTGAAAAAATATTTGGGCTTCTAGCGGTGTGTGGGACTTGGTCTATTAGTCCATCTATACTGACCTACATCAGGTTGCAAATTAAAAATAATTTTTTTCTGCATCTAGCTCTGAAAAAATATTTGGGCTTCTAGCAGTGTGTGGGACTTGGTCTATTAGTCCATCTATACTGACCTCCATCAGGTTGCAAATTAAAAATAATTTTTTTCTTCGTTTAGCTCTGAAAAAATATTTGGGCTTCTAGCAGTGTGTGGGACTTGTTCTATTAGTCCTTCTATACTGACCTCCAGCAGGCTGCAAATTGAATATAATTTTTTTCTGCATCTAGCTCTGAAAAAATAGTTGGGCTTCTAGCGGTGTGTGGGACTTGGTCTATTAGTCCATCTATACTGACCTCCATCAGGTTGCAAATTAAAAATAATTTTTTTCTGCATCTAGCTCTGAAAAAATATTTGGGCTTCTAGCAGTGTGTGGGACTTGGTCTATTAGTCCATCTATACTGACCTCCATCAGGTTGCAAATTAAAAATAATTTTTTTCTGCATCTAGCTCTGAAAAAATATTTGGGCTTCTAGCGGTGTGTGGGACTTGGTCTATTCGTCCATCTATACTGACCTCCATCAGGTTGCAAATTAAAAATAATTTTTTTCTGCATCTAGCTCTGAAAAAATATTTGGGCTTCTAGCAGTGTGTGGGACTTGGTCTATTAGTCCATCTATACTGACCTCCATCAGGTTGCAAATTTAAAATAATTTTTTTCTGCATCTAGCTCTGAAAAAATATTTGGGCTTCTAGCGGTGTGTGGGACTTGGTCTATTAGTCCATCTATACTGACCTACATCAGGTTGCAAATTAAAAATAATTTTTTTCTGCATCTAGCTCTGAAAAAATATTTGGGCTTCTAGCAGTGTGTGGGACTTGGTCTATTAGTCCATCTATACTGACCTCCATCAGGTTGCAAATTAAAAATAATTTTTTTCTTCGTTTAGCTCTGAAAAAATATTTGGGCTTCTAGCAGTGTGTGGGACTTGTTCTATTAGTCCTTCTATACTGACCTCCAGCAGGCTGCAAATTGAATATAATTTTTTTCTGCATCTAGCTCTGAAAAAATAGTTGGGCTTCTAGCGGTGTGTGGGACTTGGTCTATTAGTCCATCTATACTGACCTCCATCAGGTTGCAAATTAAAAATAATTTTTTTCTGCATCTAGCTCTGAAAAAATATTTGGGCTTCTAGCAGTGTGTGGGACTTGGTCTATTAGTCCATCTATACTGACCTCCATCAGGTTGCAAATTAAAAATAATTTTTTTCTGCATCTACAGTACCTCTGAAAAAATATTTGGGCTTCTAGCAGTGTGTGGGACTATTTATATTAGTCCATCTATACTGACCTCCATCAGGTTGCAAATTCAAAATAATTTTTTTCTGCATCTAACCCAGCCAATAGTTTTGGCCTAATACCACAGTTTGGCCACTCAGCTCTGCTCGGTTACCATCCATTGTTTTTTTGTGCAAACAACTCCAGAGTTGTGAATTAGTTAACCACCAAAATGAGTGGAAAAAGGCCTGCTGCTGGTGGAAAGGGGAATAGGCGTGTTGGGAAGGGGAAAAAAGGTTGTGTCCGTGGGGTAGGTGTTAAAGCAACAGTAACATCTGCAGAAGAAAGACCATCTTCCAGCCAAACTAAAATGTCTACTTCTTTTAGCGGACAATGTGATAAGATCCCTTTCTTACGGCCACGCCAATCGCTACAAATTCCAGATGAGGCACAAAAACAGCAGGTGCTTCAACGGATATCAAGTGTTCCTTTAAGTGGGCTCTCCTCCACATCAACTTCAACATCACAAATACTCCAGTCCTCAAAGGTGTCACCCAAATCGCACTTGCTTCCTCACAGCTCCCAAATCTCCAGCTGCCCGTCTGAGTATGAGGTAGAACAGATGGTTGAGTCTGCAGAGCTGTTTACTCATACTATAGCCTGGGAATCAGAGGTCGACTCCAGCGCTTCTGTGAATCCAGACGAGGAAATGATCTGCACTGATGCCCAGAATCTTTATGAGTCGGATCCAGGACCAGACGCAGAAGGTTCTGACCATAATGTAGACCCTCATTCCCAAACTGTAACTCCTGTTGGTGGAGACAATGAGGAAGACGATGATAAGACTCAAATACCTGATTGGAGCGACAACTTTAGTTTTTTGTCAGGGCAGGAACAGGTTGGCTCTGAGGACGACGGGTGTGATAACGCACAGGGTGATGATGATGAGGTCGGAGATCCCACTTACTGTCAACCCACAGTCAGCCAAGAGATGAGGTCAGCAGAGGAGGTGGAGGAAGATGCTAGTGACGACGAGGTCAGGTTGCGCCTTCCTGGACAGAGACGTAGTACTGGAAGCACGACAACAACTGCATCCTCAAACACAACTCTGCCTCTCACCACAAGTCGTGGTGGCTCTTCAGGTCGCATGGGTGCTAAGCCTTGCATAGCCTGGGCATTTTTTCAGATCGATAAAGATGACCCAACTCGTGTTATCTGTAACATTTGTCAGCAAAAGCTAAGTAGAGGCCAAAAAATACATAGTTTGAGTACTTCATGCATGAACCGGCACATGGACATGAAGCATAAGTTGCAGTGGGAAGCTCAGTGTGCTACAATGCGGCCTAGCCGGCCGGGCCAATCACCGTCTGCCATATCTTGTGCATCCGCGGCCTCTTCATCCTCTGTGACTGGGGGGACAGCAGTCACACCTGTTTTGGGGCGCAGACCTGCCACCTCTTTACCCGCAACAGCCAGCGTGATTGGCAGGTCATCATTTTCTTTGGAGGTGGTAACACCAGCTGGTGTTGAGCGCTGTCCGACATCGATAGCACCACCTTTGGATCAAGGCAACCTAACATGTCCGCCTGCATCTTCCTCACAGACCGGCAGTTTGCCGGGGACACCCTTATCAACCCCGTCTAAGCATAATAGCCAGCCCTCGGTCCCTCAGATGTGGACAAGTAAAAGACCATTTCCTCCTAGCCATGAGAAAGCTAAGAGGTTGAATTTCACCATCTGCAAGCTCTTGGCTACAGAAATGCTGCCTTTCCGCCTGGTGGACACAGAGGATTTTCGAGACCTTATGTCCGTCGCAGTGCCCCAGTACCAGATGCCCAGTCGGCACTACTTCTCAAAGAAAGGTGTGCCTGCGCTCCACCAGCATGTCGCACACAACATCACCGCTTCTTTGAGAAACTCTGTGTGTGACAGGGTGCATTTCACCACAGACACTTGGACGAGTAGGCATGGACAGGGGCGTTACATGTCGCTGACTGGGCACTGGGTAACTATGGTGACAGCAGGACAAGGGGCTGCTGTCCAAGTCTTGCCGTCCCCACGAGTTGTGCGTCAATCCTCTTTATGTCAAAGTTCCTCCACTGCTTCTGCCTCCTCAACCTCCTCTCGGTCTTCCACCTGCACCCAAAGCCTGTCTGTTCATGCCACAAGCTTTCTAACTGCGCAGAAGGGATCCTGCACACCTCCTTACTATGCTGGCAGTAGGGCTCAACGTCATCAGGCGGTTTTTACATTGAAATGTCTGGGAAATGTGAGTCACACAGCTGATGAGTTGTGGTCAGCTCTGGAGAACCAATTTCATGAATGGTTGTCTCCACTTGACCTGAAACCAGGGAAGGCCGTGTGCGACAATGCTGCAAACCTGGGTGCGGCCCTTCGCCGCGGCAATGTCACACACGTGCCTTGTATGGCTCACGTGTTGAACCTGGTTGTCCAGCAATTTTTAGCCCACTATCCCAGACTAGATGGCCTTCTGCAGAGGGCACGGTCGCTGTGTGCTCACTTCCGCCGTTCGCATCCCGCAGCTCAGCGACTTACATCTCTACAGAAGTCGTTGGGCCTGCCACTTCACCGGCTAAAATGCGATGTGCCTACCCGGTGGAATTCAACTCTGCACATGTTGCAGCGACTGTGGCAGCACCGACAAGCCCTGGTGCAATACGTTCTGACGTATAGCCTGGGCCAACGAGATTCAGAGGTGGTGCAAATCACGCTGGAGGAGTGGTCTCAGATCAGGGACCTATGCACCCTTCTGCACAGTTTTGAAATGGCGACGAAGATGTTTAGTGCTGACGATGCCATTATCAGCATGACTATTCCGGTGATTTACATGCTGGAGCACATGTTAAACAGAATTCGGAGTCAGGTGGTGGCACAAGAGGAGGTGGAGGAAGTAGAGGAGGAGGAGTTGTATGCGGAAGGGCTAACATCTGCAAGGTCCAGACGGTCGGCAGCACCAAGGCGGCAGGCATGTGAGGGTGGGGGAGATGGTTTTACCAGGGCGCATGGTAGCAGCCAAACTAGTGAGGAAGGTGCAGGAGCCCAGGAAGAAGTGGAGGACGAACTGATGGAAGACTCATCAGATGAGAGAGACCTTGATCACATTTCTGTTGTGCGAGGTTGGGGGGAGAGGACAGAGGAAGGAAGCATGATTGTTACCTCGCCACCAACACAACAGGGACTTGGTGCTCCTGGATGCGCAACACACATGAGTGCCTTCTTGCTGCACTACCTGCAACATGACCCTCGAATTGTGAGAATTAGAAATAATCCTGACTACTGGGTTGCCACACTGTTAGATCCCCGGTACAAAAGTAAATTTGCAGAAATTATTCCTGCCATAGAAAGGGATGCACGCATGCAGGAGTATCAGCAGAGACTGTTGCAGAATCTTACATGTGCTTTTCCACAAAATACCAGTGGTGCACGTAGTGAATCTCACAGTTCCAACTTGCCAACCGTGGGACCGTCAAGTGTTCAGCACTCAAACCGTAACAGAACCACAGTATCTGCTGGTAACATCAATTTTGCGGAATCATTTCACCACTTTTTTAGCCCATCCTTTGCAAGGCCACAGGAGACAAGAAGTCTGACACATAGTCAACGCCTAGAGACGATGGTACAGGAGTATCTCCAAGTAAACATTGAAGCCACGACTGTGTCACTGGACCCTTGCTCTTTTTGGGCTTCCAATCTGGATAAATGGCCGGAGCTAGCCACTTACGCCTTGGAGATCTTGTCATGCCCCGCAGCCAGCGTTCTGTCTGAACGTGTGTTCAGCGCTGCTGGTGGTGTGCTGACAGATAAGCGCACGCGGCTCTCCACTGATAATGTAGACAGACTCACGTTCATAAAGATGAACAAATCATGGATCCGAAACGACTTTTCTACCCCTGTGTCATACTGGGGAGAGTAAAAGCTTGATGATTGGTTAAAATCACCCTACCAACCGTTTTAAGCTTTCAAATTACTAATCATGTTTATCTGTATCTTGACTGGAAAATAATTTGAGCTTTGTAGCAGTGTGCAGCACTGATCCTATTAGGCCATCTATACTAAAGCTTCACCAGATTTAAAATTAAAAATAATTTTTAGCTGCATCTAGCCCGGAAAATAATTTTGGGGCTCCGAGATGCGCAAGGCACATAAGTGCCTTCTTGCTGAACTACCTGCAGCATGACCCTCATATTGTCAGAATTCGAAGTAATCATGACTACTGGGTTGCCACACTCTTAGATCCCCCAAACTTTTCGATCAACCTTTTCATTTTAATAAAGACCAAAAAAATGGTCATTTTTGAAATTATAAGCATTAGCAGGTTGTTAGAAACTGAAATCAAACAGTTTTCAACTCAAAACTTTATTCTAGGTGATGTTACATTTTCACATAGGACCCCTTGTTCGAAAGGAGCTTCTGAACTCTCTCGTCCATTGAATTTGTCAGGTTTTGGATGGTTTCTGCTTCAATTGTTTTGCATGAGGACAGAATACCCTCCCAGAGCTGTTGCTTAGATGTGAACTGCCTCCCGCCATCATAGACACTCCTTTTAATGATGCTCCAAAGGTTCTGAATGGGGTAGAGGTCAGGGGAGCATGGGGGTCACACCATAAGTTTGCCCCCTTTTATGCCCATATCAGCCAGAGATGCAGATGTTTTATGTGCAGCATGAGATGGTGCATTATCATGCAGAAAAATGATCTTGCTGTGAAATACACGGCTCTTCTTCTTGAACCATGGCAGGAAGTGCTGTTTGAGAAAATCCACATACATTATGGAGTTCATCTTTAGCGCCTTCAGGGATCCTAAAGGGGCCGACAATCTCTCTCCCCATGATTCCAGCCCAAAACATTACTCCACCTCCTCCTTGTTGGCGCTGTAGCCGTGTTTGCGTGGGGTGTCCATCAACCAGCCATCCTCCACTCCATCCATCTGGACCATCGAGCGCTGCACGGCACTCATCCGTGAACAAAACAGTTTTGAAATCAGTCTTCATGTAATGTTTGGCCCACTGGAGCCGTTTCTGCTTGTGTGAAGTGGATAGAGGAGGTTGACAGGATGGCGCATGCACAGCTGCAAACCTCTGAAGGACCCTGCATCTTGTTGTTCGGGGGACGTTGGAGGCACAAGCAGCTTCAAAAACTTGTCTGCTGCTATGACAAGGCTTTTTTGCCGCTGCTCTTTCAACCTGACGTAATTGCCTGTAGGAAAGAGTCCTCAATTTGCCCTTATCAGCACGCACACGTGTGTACTGTGAATCAGCTACATACTTCTTGATTGCCAAGACACTTCATCCTGATCATCGCACAATGTTGATTGTAGTCATGCCTTGACCTAAACACTCCACAATTTGTTGCTTCTCAGCAGCCGACACATCCTTTTTCTTTCCCATTTTGGCAGAAAATGTAGGCTGCTTAATAATGTGAGAGAGCCTTCTTAAGTAGTCTTGCCTTTCATTGGACACACCTGCCAAACTAATTAGCACAGGTGTCTGCAATTGCTTACAGTGATATAAAGAGCCCTGACACACATCACCATCAATGAGTTTAACTGACAAACAAACAAATTCTTCCCTTATCACTCCTAAACACTTTTTGTATAATAATTTGGAACGCAGTGTACATGTGCTTTTCCACAAAACACCAGTGGTTCACGTAGTGAATCTTACAGTTCTAACTTGCCAACCGTGGTCTGTATGGAGTTGTTCAATAAAGGGCCCAAAATTAAGATAACATAGATGGGAGAGGTCTCTATGAATAGGAATTCCTAAGTATTTGATACCCTGAGGGCCAGGCAAAGGGAAAGTTGGACTGGATGGAATCCTATATGGATTTGGGGAGGGAGACATCGAGGGCCTCAGACTTCGCTGCATTGATTTTAAAATTTTACCATGTAACAAAGTGATCTATTTCAGCCATAACAGCATGGATGGATATATGTGATTGAGTGAGATATACTAGGACATCATCAGCAAATAGAGAGCACTTGTACTCGGTGCCTCCCACCTCAATCCACCTAATATTGGGGTTATGGCGAATTGATGAGAGCAGGTGCTCCGTCACTAGGATGTATAAGAGAGGGGACAGAGGACATCACTGCCTTGTCCCATTGGTGATTGTGAAAGGTGATGAAAATGTTCTGACGCACCCCCTGGGCCTTGGGACACCCGGAGCCGGACCCTTTTTGGTGGATGCTGGTGGTTGTAGTCTTCGTGGCGGCGACCCAGTTCCGTGGCTCAGGGCGGTCAAACCAGTGGCGGAACTATTTATGTGGTTTTCATGTTTAAATGTCCGACTACGCCACCCGTGGATTGCGGTCAGAGTGAACCGCCGCTACAGGGCAGACCACTGAGGCTGGTGTTGTGGGTGCAGCAGAGCGTAGCATAACTCCCCACGGGAGGAGTATAGCCTCAGGGCAGTGTATGCGGAGGATGGGGGTGATGGTGCAGGGCAGCAGCAGTAACGACACGGAGTCAGTGATGCAGTTCAGGGCCTTTACTCACAGTTCTTATTATCCAGACCACGTCTGCAGGTAACGGCTGCCCACGTCGTACTGTGCTCACCAGGTGAGGGGCTCAGACAACTCCCAGATAACTTTGGAGCACTTCACAGGACCCCCTTTGTGTGTCCTTTGTCTGGCCTTTCTTACCAACACTTCTGTCTGGCTGCCTCGGGCCTCCTCTTGGTAAACTTGGCGCCAGTTTCCCTGACCCTATGTGGTGCCTTCCTAGCGGGTGTAGCGAGGGGCTGCGCCACATAAAATGTCAGAGCCTCCGGTTTCTAGCTGAGGGTCGTTTCCTGCCTCCACTAGTTCGGGGACCGGTCTCCCCCTTTGGCCTGACCCCTCCACGCAGGTGGATTCGGGCGTGCGGTGGCGACTCGCCCGTCCGCACCCCTGGGATCCCTTCATTCCTCGTTCCTGGAGCCTTCTCCGCTCCTCTTCCTTCCTTCTCCCTCTTCCAGGCCTGGGCCTCTGTTACTAGGCCCGCCTCCAGAGCAGAGCTCATGCAGAGCCCCTGCTCCCTGCCACTTCTGCTCAGACTTCTCTGCACTGAACTAAGATGGTGCCCACCTTTTATACTCCCTTCTCAATGCACACAGGAACTGCTTCCTCCCTGCTCCTGCACTACAGGGTTCCCCTTCCTCAGTGTTCCCTCCCCCCACTCCAGCCAGGGACAGGGACTGTCGTGCCCATCTCAGGGGCATATTGGTCGCCCTGCCCCACGGCAATGTGGTGTAATGCATGCAGGTGTCGGGTCCTGATCCACACTCCATCCTTACCTGAGAGTGAGATATCACACCTCTGGGTGAGGTGCAATACGTCTGTAGCAACCGAGCCCTCAGGGTGCTACAGTTCCATTTATCTTCAGCCTAGGTGACGTATTGCGATACAGGGCCGTGATTTTGGCTATAAAAGGGTCCCCTAGACCCCTACCCCAAGCTTTTTAAGAGAATCATATATGGCGTGCCAGGAGACTCTATGGAATGCTTTCTCAGCATCCAACGAGAGTATCTAATTACAAATTTTTAACTGCATCTAGCCCAGGAAATACTTTGTGCCTATTAGCAGTGTCTGCTAGTGAGCGGATTATCCCGGCTGTTAAGCAAGCTGCACCACCTGTAGTTTAGACACTTAATTTTTTCAAAGGAAATGCTTCGGGACCATGGGATACTTAGTGAAGAGCATCAGGAGGCACCCCAAGGCATAGGGGCTGGGACTGGCAGTAGGATGCCTTGCGGTGGACAGCCGAGCTCGATCCTTATAAAAGCTTTTTAACTGCAGCAGCTTTAGTGGACGCTACTGGAGCTGGAATTACCGCGGCTGCTGGCATGAGACTTGCCCTCCAATAGATCCTTGTAAATGGATTTAAAGTGTATTCATTCAAATTAGAGAGACAATTTAAATTAAAAAGCTTAGAGCTGCCTCCACCACAGGGGGGCTCGCTCGACCCACCAGCGGACAGGCACCAGTATTGGGAGAGGGGGGCTGGCCGTCAGGGTTCACCGCGGCTCTGGCACAAACCCGGCGACACGGAGTTGGCACGGGCAGGAGCGGACTGGCCGTGTCGGCTTCTCACTTTTTGGATTTTAGAAGGGCATGACATGCCTATATCTGTGTCTCCCCCTCCTTTTACTCCTCCACCTCTTTTATTTTCGCATGACTATATGTACTTGTCACTTTTCCATGTGTTAGTTATGTCTTCTGAGCAGTTTGTCAGCTTTTGGACACCTTTGAAGGTGTTTTCTATGTGTTTCTATGTGTTTTTGTTTGCCTGCCATTGGTTTTAACGGTGTTCGAAGGTGTTCGACGAACAGTTCGACGAACAGTTCGGCGAACACACGGGTGTTCGACGAACCGAACCGAACTCGAACACTACGGGGGTGGCTCAACACTAGTAAAGACTAATTGTAATTGCATTCCTTTTCAAGACTAAGTTACACCAGTTCCTATCAGTTTTTGCCAGGCAGGTCTGTTTTAGTGCTGTGCAAGTTTTTTTCACAGCATTTGGCTAAATCTAGCCAAGCAAATCCTTTTTGGCCAATTGCAGAGTGTGTTAGTCAGTGGAGTAGCCTATCTGTGATGCAAGCTACACCAACTGTGTATAGAATACCAATTTTTTTACTGCACCTAGTGAAGTAAAACCTTTTGGGCATAGCATCATTCTATTAGTCCATCTATACTAACCTCCACCAGGTTGCAAATTCAATATAATATTTTTCTGCATCGAGCTCTGAAAAAATATTTGGGCTTCTAGCAGTGTGTGGGACTTGTTCTATTAGTCCATCTATACTGACCTCCATCAGGTTGCAAATTCAATATAATTTTTTTTTGCATCTAGCTCTGAAAAAATATTTGGGCTTCTAGCAGTGTGTGGGACTTGGTTTATTAGACCATCTATACTAACCTCCACCAGGTTGCAAATTAAAAATAATTTTTATCTGCATCGAGCTCTGAAAAAATATTTAGGCTTCTAGCAGTGTGTGGGACTTGTTCTATTAGTCCATCTATACTGACCTCCATCAGGTTGCAAATTCAATATAATTTTTTTCTGCATCTAGCTCTGTAAAAATATTTGGGCTTCTAGCAGTGTGTGGGACTTGGTCTATTATTCCATCTATACTAACCTCCACCAGGTTGCAAATTAAAAATAATTTTTATCTGCATCGAGCTCTGAAAAAATATTTCGGCTTCTAGCAGTGTGTGGGACTTGTTCTATTAGTCCATCTATACTGACCTCCATCAGGTTGCAAATTCAATATAATTTTTTTCTGCATGTAGCTCTGAAAAAATATTTGGGCTTCTAGCAGTGTGTGGGACTTGTTCTATTAGTCCATCTATACTGACCTCCATCAGGTTGCAAATTCAATATAATTTTTTTCTGCATCTAGCTCTGAAAAAATATTTGGGCTTCTAGCAGTGTGTGGGACTTGGTCTATTATTCCATCTATACTGACCTCCATCAGGTTGCAAATTCAATATAATTTTTTTCTGCATCTAGCTCTGAAAAAATATTTGGGCTTCTAGCAGTGTGTGGGACTTGGTCTATTAGTCCATCTATACTAACCTCCACCAGGTTGCAAATTAAAAATAATTTTTATCTGCATCGAGCTCTGAAAAAATATTTCGGCTTCTAGCAGTGTGTGGGACTTGTTCTATTAGTCCATCTATACTGACCTCCATCAGGTGGCAAATTCAATAAAATTTTTTCTGCATATAGCTCTGAAAAAATATTTGGGCTTCTAGCAGTGTGTGGGACTTGTTCTATTAGTTCATCTATACTGACCTCCACCAGGTTGCAAATTCAATATCATTTTTATCTGCATCTAACCCAGCCAATACTTTTGGCCTAATACCACAGTTTGGCCACTCAGCTCTGCTCGGTTCCATCCATTGTTTTTTTGTGCAAACAACTCCAGAGTTGTGAATTAGTTAGCCACCAAAATGAGTGGAAAAAGGCCTGCTGCTGGTGGAAAGGGGAATAGGCGTGTTGGGAAGGGGAAGAAAGGTTGTGTCCGTGGGGTAGGTGTTAAAGCAACAGTAACATCTGCAGAAGAAAGACCATCTTCCAGCCAAACTAAAATGTCTACTTCTTTTAGCGGACAATGTGATAAGATCCCTTTCTTACGGCCACGCCAATCGCTACAAATTCCAGATGAGGCACAAAAACAGCAGGTGCTTCAACGGATATCAAGTGCTCCTTTAAGTGGGCTCTCCTCCACCTCAACTTCAACATCACAAATACTCCAGTTCTCAGAGGTGTCACCCCAATCGCACTTGCTTCCTCACTGCTCCCAAATCTCCAGCTGCCAGTCTGAGTATGGGGTAGAACAGATAGTTGAGTCTGCAGAGCTGTTTACTCATACTATAGCCTGGGAATCAGAGGTCGGCTCCAGAGTTTCTGTGAATCCAGACGAGGAAATGATCTGCACTGATGCCCAGAATCTTTATGAGTCGGATCCAGGACCAGGCGCAGAAGGTTCTGACCATAATGAAGACCCTCATTCCCAAACTGTAACTCCTGTTGGTGGAGACAATGAGGAAGACGATGATGAGACTCAAATACCTGATTGAAGCTACAACTTTAGTTTTTTGTCAGGGCAGGAACAGGTTGGCTCTGAGGACGACGGGTGTGATAACACACAGGGTGATGATGATGAGGTTGGAGATCCCACTTACTGTCAACCCACAGTCAGCCAAGAGATGAGGTCAGCAGAGGAGGTGGAGGAGGATGCTAGTGACGACGAGGTCAGGTTGTGCCTTCCTGGACAGAGAAGTAGTACTGGAAGCACGTCAACAACTGCATCCTCAAACACAACTCTGCCTCTGATCACAAGTCGTGGTGGCTCTTCAGGTCGCATGGGTGCTAAGCCTTGCATAGCCTGGGCATTTTTTCAGATCGATAAAGATGGCCCAACTCGTGTTATCTGTAACATTTGTCAGCAAACACTAAGTAGAGGCCAAAAAATACATAGTTTGAGTACTTCATGCATGAACCGGCACATGGATATGAAGCATAAGTTGCAGTGGGAAGCTCACTGTGCTACAATGCGGCCTAGCCGGCCGGGCCAACCACCTTCTGCCACATCTTGTGCATCTGTGGCCTCTTCATCCTCTGTGACTGGGGGGACAGCGGTCACACCTGTTTTGGGGCGCAGACCTGCCACCTCTTTACCCGCAACAGCCAGCGTGATTGGCAGGTCATCATTTTCTTTGGAGGTGGAAACACCAGCTGGTGTTCAGCGCTGTCCGACATCGATAGCACCACCTTTGGATCAAGGCAACCTAACATGTCCGCCGACATCTTCCTCACAGACCGGCAGTTTGCCGGGGACACCCTTCTCAACCCCGTCTAAGCACAACAGCCAGCCCTCGGTCCCTCAGATGTGGACAAGTAAAATTCCATTTCCTCTTAGCCATGAGAAATCTAAGAGGTTGAATTTCACCATCTGCAAGCTCTTGGCTACAGAAATGCTGCCTTTCCACCTGGTGGACACAGACGATTTTCGAGACCTTATATCCATCGCAGTGCCCCAGTACCAGTTGCCCAGTCGGCACTACTTCTCAAAGAAAGGTGTGCCTGCGCTCCACCAGCATGTCACACACAACATCACCGCTTCTTTGAGAAACTCTTTGTGTGACAGGGTGCATTTCACCACAGACACTTGGACAAGTAGGCATGGACAGGGGCGTTACATGTCGCTGACTGGGTACTGGGTAACTATGGTGACAGCAGGACAAGGGGCTGCTGTCCAAGTCTTGCCTCCCCACGAGTTGTGCGTCAATCCTCTTTATTAGTGTTGAGCCACCCCCGTAGTGTTCGGGTTCGGTTCGGTTCGTCGAACACCGGGATGTTCGAGGAACTGTTCGTCGAACTGTTCGTCGAACACCTTAGAACACCGTCGAACACCGTTAAAACCAATGGCAGGCAAACAAAAACACATAGAAACACATAGAAAACACCTTCAAAGGTGTCCAAAAGCTGACAAACTGCTCAGAAGACGCTTTCTTTAAAAAAGCCGGCCGGCAATTCAGCAGCGGCATACACCGGTACCCGACAATTTAGACATGAAGGAATAGAGCATCACACATAGATTAGATAGATAGAAACATGTCAGTCACATATATATGAAGTACAGTGACAGTGTTGCTTACTGTACTTGTCATTTAGTGTAAAGGATTTATTAAAAAATATAATAGTGTTTTCGTGCACCGTCTCTTTAAAAAAGCTGGCTGGCAATTCAGCATCTGTACCCGACAATTTATAACAGACAGAATAGAGCTTCACACATATATTAGATATATAGAAACATGTCAGTCACATATATAATAAGTACAGTGATAGTGTTGCTTACTGTACTTGTCATTTAGTGTAAAGGATTTATTAAAAAATATAATAGTGTTTTCGTGCACCGTCTCTTTAAAAAAGCCGGCTGGCAATTCAGCATCTGTACCCGACAATTTAGAATAGAAGGAATAGAGAATCACACATAGATTAGATAGATAGAAACATGTCAGCCACATATATACGAAGTACAGTGACAGTGTTGCTTACTGTACTTGTCATTTAGTGTAAAGGATTTATTAAAAAATATAATAGTGTTTTCGTGCACCGTCTCTTTGAAAAAGCCGGCCGGCAATTCAGCATCTGTACCCGACAATTTATAACAGACAGAATAGAGCTTCACACATAGATTAGATAGATAGAAACATGTCAGTCACATATATAATAAGTACAGTGACAGTGTTGGTTACTGTACTTGTCATTTAGTATTAAAATAAAGGATTTATTATTAAAAAAAATTGGCGTGGGGTTCCCCGTAATTTTAGTCTCTAGCGGAGGTTAAGCAGACAGCTGGGGCAGATGTTTGAAGCCTGGGAAGGGGATAATACCCACTGAGCTTCCCAGGCTACTAATATCAGCCCCCAGCTGAATACCTAGCCTTTACTAGCTATTAAAATGGAGGACCCCCCCCAAAAAAAATGACGTGGGGTCCCCCCTAATTTAATAGCTAGCAAAGGCTAGGCAGACAGCTGGGGGCTGATATTAATAGCCCAGGAAAGGAGCCAAGAATATTGGCCCCCTCCCAGGCTAGAAACACCAGCCGTCAGCCGCCCCAGAAATGGCGCATCCATAGGATGCGCCAATTCTGGCACTCAGCCTCGCTCTTCCACGCTGCCCTGGTGCGGTGGCAGGGGGTAATAGGGTTGGGGTTGATATCAGCTTATAATGCCAGCTGACATTAAGCCCAGGTTAGTAATGGAGAGGCGTCTATAAGACACCCCCATTACTAACCCCATAGTCAAAGTTAAAAAAAAAACACAAACACCCAGAATAAAGTCCTTTAATTGAAATAAAGACACAATTCTTTATTGTTCTAAATTAAACCATACTTACCATCACGCCCATTGCAGCTGAAGCCAACGATCTCCTGCAATAAAAGAAAAATAATAAAGCAACCTCATCCTTACCTTTCCATGGTTCCCAGGACAGCTTCAGCTCTGCTACATCGAGATGACAGGCTGGACCTGCAGAACGCTGCCATCCAGCCTGTCATCCCGCAGACACTGAGAAGCGCAGGCATGCTTGCGCTCCTCAGTGTCTGACTGTGACGGCATCCAGATGAGCCGACAATGAACTCGGCTCACCTCATGTACGTCACTGACAGCGTGGGAAAATTCTCCTGCACTCAGCGCTTCAGCGTGAGAATTTTCCCACGCTGTCAGTGACGTGCATGAGGTGAGCCGAGTTCATTGTCGGCTCATCTGGATGCCGTCACAGTCAGACACTGAGGAGCGCAAGCATGCCTGCGCTTCTCAGTGTCTGCGGGATGACAGGCTGGATGGCAGCGTTCTGCTGCGGTCCAGCCTGTCATCTCGATGTAGCAGAGCTGAAGCTGTCGTGGGAGCCATGGAAAGGTAAGGATGATGTTGCTTTATTATTTTACTTTTATTGCAGGAGATCATTGGCTTCAGCTGGAATGGGCGTGGCGGTAAGTATGGTTTAATTTAGAACAATAAAGAATTGTGTGTTTATTTCAATTAAAGGACTTTTTTCTGGGTGTTTGTGTTTTTTTTAAATACTTTACTAGAAATTCATGGTGGTCATGTCTAATATTGGCGTGACCCCATGAATTTCGGCCTTAGGGCCAGCTGATAATGCCAAGCTGGCCTTAACCCCTTTATTACCCAGTGAGCCACCGCACCAGGGCCCTGGATGAGTTGGGTACAGCGCCAGAAGATGGCGCTTCTATGAACGCGCCATTTTCCGGGGCGGCTGCGGACTGCAATTTGCAGCGGGTGGGTCCCAGAAAGCTTGGGCCTCCCTGCGCTGCAGATTCCAGCCCCCAGCTGCCTAGTTGTATCTGGCTGGACACAAAAATAGGGCGAAGCTCCACGTATTTTTTTTTTAAATTCATGAAATTCATGGAATAATTAAGAAAAAAAGGGCTTCCCTATATTGTTGTGTCCGGCTAGGTACAAATAGGCAGCTGGTGGTTGGGACCAGCCCGTTCCTGCCTGCTGTACCTGACTGGACACAAATATAGGGCGAAGCCCCACATCAATTTTTTTTTCATTATTTCATGAATTTCCTGAAATAATTAAAAAAAAATTGACGTGGGGCTTCGCCCTATATTTGTGTCCAGTCAGGTACAGCAGGCAGGAACGGGCTGCCCCCAACCACCAGCTGCCTATTTGTACCTGGCCAGACACAACAATATAGGGAAGCCCTTTTTTTCTTAATTATTCCATGAATTTCATGAAATAATTTAAAAAAAAAATGCGTGGGGCTTCGCCCTATTTTTGTGCCCAGCCAGGTACAACTAGGCAGCTGGGAGTTGGAATCCGCAGCGCAGGGAGGCCCAAGCTCTCTGGGCCCCACCCGCTGCAAATTGCAGTCCGCAGCCGCCCCAGAAAATGGCGCGTTCATAGAAGCGCCATCTTCTGGCGCTGTACCCAACTCATCCAGGGCCCTGGTGCGGTGGCTCACTGGGTAATAAAGGGGTTAAGGCCAGCTTGGCATTATCAGCTGGCCCTAAGCCCGAAATTCATGGGGTCACGCCAATATTAGACATGACCACCATGAATTTCTAGTAAAGTATTTAA
Organism: Phyllobates terribilis; assembly: GCF_046119375.1. NCBI lineage: Eukaryota > Metazoa > Chordata > Amphibia > Anura > Dendrobatidae > Phyllobates > Phyllobates terribilis. The sequence continues at coordinate 94,003,723 of NW_027362763.1, read as the reverse complement.
AAAAACACAACACCCAGAATAAAGTCCTTTAATTGAAATAAACACACAATTTTTTATTGTCCTAAATTAAACCATACTTACCGCCACGCCCATTCCAGCTGAAGCCAACGATCTCCTGCAATAAAAGTAAAATAATAAAGCAACCTCATCCTTACCTTTCCATGGTTCCCACGACAGCTTCAGCTCTGCTACATCGAGATGACAGGCTGGACCGCAGCAGAAAGCTGCCATCCAGCCTGTCATCCCGCAGACACTGAGAAGCGCAGGCATGCTTGCGCTCCTCAGTGTCTCGCTGTGACGGCATAAAGATGAGACAAGCTCATGTCCAATGAACTCGGCGCACCTCATGCACGTCACTGACAGCGTGGGAGAATTCTCCTGCACTCAGCACTTCAGCGTGAAAATTCTCCCACGCTGTCAGTGACGTACGTGAGGTCAGCTGAGTTCATTGGACATGAATGAGCTCACCTCATGCACGTCACTGACAGCGTGGGAAAATTCTCACGCTGAAGCGCTGAGTGCAGGAGAATTTTCCCACGCTGTCAGTGACGTGTATGAGGTGAGCTCATTCATGTCCAATGATCTCAGCTCACCTCATGCACGTCACTGACAGCGTGGGAGAATTCTCACGCTGAAGTGCTGAGTGCAGGAGAATTCTCCCACGCTGTCAGTGACGTGCATGAGGTTCGCCGAGTTCATTGGACATGAACTCGTCTCATCTTTATGCCGTCACAGCCAGACACTGCAGAGCGCAAGCATGCCTACGCTTCTCAGTGTCTGCGGGATGACAGGCTGGATGGCAGCGTTCTGCTGCGGTCCAGCCTGTTATCTCGATGTAGCAGAGCTGAAGCTGTCGTGGGATCCATGGGAAGGTAAGGATGAGGTTGCTTTATTATTTTTCTTTTATTGCAGGAGATCGATGGCTTCAGCTGGAATGGGCGTGACGGTAAGTATGGTTTAATTCAGAACAATAAAGGAATGTGTCTTTATTTCAATTAAAGGACTTTATTCTGGGTGTTTGTGTTTTCTTTTAACTTTGACTATGGGGTTAGTAATGGGGGTGTCTTATAGACGCCTCTCCATTACTAACCTGGGCTTGATGTCAGCTGGCATTATAAGCTGACATCAACCCCAACCCTATTACCCCCTGCCACCGCACCAGGGCAGCGTGGAAGAGCGAGGCTAAGTGCCAGAATTGGCGCATCCTATGGATGCGCCATTTCTGGGGCGGCTGACGGCTGGTGTTTCTAGCCTGGGAGGGGGCCAAAATTCATGGCTCCCTTCCTGGGCTATTAATATCAGCCCCCAGCTGTCTGCCTAGCCTTTGCTAGCTATTAAATTAGGGGGGACCCCACGTCATTTTTTTGGGGGGGTCCTCCATTTTAATAGCTAGTAAAGGCTAGGTATTCAGCTGGGGGCTGATATTAGTAGCCTGGGAAGCTCCGTGGGTATTACCCCCTTCCCAGGCTTCAAACATCTGCCCCAGCTGTCTGCTTAACCTCCGCTAGAGACTAAAATTACGGGGAACCCCACGCCAATTTTTTTTAATAATAAATCCTTTATTTTAATACTAAATGACAAGTACAGTAACCAACACTGTCACTGTACTTATTATATATGTGACTGACATGTTTCTATCTATCTAATCTATGTGTGAAGCTCTATTCTGTCTGTTATAAATTGTCGGGTACAGATGCTGAACTGCCGGCCGGCTTTTTTAAAGAGACGGTGCATGAAAACACTATTATTTTTTTTAATAAATCCTTTGCAGTAAATGACAAGTACAGTAAGCAACACTGTCACAGTACTTCATATATACGTGACTGACATGTTTCTATCTACCTAATCTATGTGTGATTCTCTATTCTTTCTGTTATAAATTGTCGGGTACAGATGCTGAATTGCCGGCCGGCTTTTTTAAAGAGACGGTGCATGAAAACACTATTATTTTTTTTAATAAATCCTTTGCAGTAAATGACAAGTACAGTAAGCAACACTGTCACAGTACTTCATATATATGTGACTGACATGTTTCTATCTATCTAATCTATGTGTGAAGCTCTATTCTGTCTGTTATAAATTGTCGGGTACCGCTGCTGAATTGCCGGCCGGCTTTTTTAAAGAGACGGTGCACGAAAACACTATTATATTTTTTAATAAATCCTTTACACTAAATGACAAGTACAGTAAGCAACACTGTCACTGTACTTCATATATATGTGACTGACATGTTTCTATCTATCTAATCTATGTGTGATTCTCTATTCCTTCTATTCAAAATTGTCGGGTACAGATGCTGAATTGCCAGCCGGCTTTTTTAAAGAGACAGTGGATGAAAACACTATTATTTTTTTTGATAAATCCTTTACACTAAATGACAAGTACAGTAAGCAACACTGTCACTGTGCTTCTTATATGTGTGACTGACATGTTTCTATCTATCTAATCTATGTGTGAAGCTCTATTCTTTCTGTTATAAATTGTCGGGTACCGGTGTATGCCGCTGCTGAATTGCCGGCTTTTCATGTTTCACTGTGAGCACTGTTCCCATAGATTTGGGCAATCACTGTAATGCCACAACCACCATGGCTGTGGCATTACAGTGAGTGGCAGACAATCCCTGCATGATTGGTGCTCTAAATAGCGCCAGACATGCAGGACACGCTTTTGGTGCACGAACAGTTATCGAACATAACCTCGAACAGACGAATTTTTTGCAAATCGTTCGGGTTCGTCGAACAACTCGAACACCACCCAAAACAGCTCGAATTTGAGATTGGCGAACAGTTCTAGTCGAACACCGCTCATCTCTACTCTTTATCTCAAAGGTCCTCCACTGCTTCTGCCTCCTCAACCTCCTCTCGGTCCTCCACCTGCACCCAAAGCCTGTCTGGTCAAGCCACAAGATTTCTAACTGCACAGAAGGGATCCTGCACACCTCCTTACTATGCTGGCAGCAGGGCTCAACGTCATCAGGCGGTTTTTACTTTGAAATGTCTGGGAAATGTGAGCCACACAGCTGAGGAGTTGTGGTCAGCTCTGGAGAACCAGTTTCATGAATGGTTGTCTCCACTGGATGTGAAACCAGGGAAGGCCGTGTGCGACAATGCTGCAAACCTGGGTGCGGCCGTTCGCCGGGGCAATGTCACACACGTGCCTTGTATGGCTCACGTGTTGAACGTGGTTGTCCAGCAATTTTTAGCCCACTATCCCGGACTAGATGGCCTTCTGCAGAGGGCACGGTCTCTGTGTGCTCACTTCCGCCGTTCGCATCCCGCAGCTCAGCGACTTACATCTCTACAGAAGTCGTTGGGCCTGCCACTTCACCAGCTAAAATGCGATGTGCCTACCCAGTGGAATTCAACTCTGCACATGTTGCAGCGACTGTGGCAGCACCGACAAGCCCTGGTGCAATACATTATGGCGACGAAGATGTTTAGTGCTGACGATGCCATTATCAGCATGACTATTCCGGTGATTTACATGCTGGAGCACATGTTAAACAGAATTCGGAGTCAGGTGGTGGCACAAGAGGAGGTTGAGGAAGTAGAGGAGGAGGAGTTGTATGCGGAAGGGCTAACATCTGCAAGGTCCAGATTGTCGGCAGCACCAAGGCGGCAGGCATGTGAGGGTGGGGGAGATGGTTTTACCAGGGCGCATGGTAGCAGCCAAACTAGTGAGGAAGGTGCAGGAGCCCAGGAAGAAGTGGAGGACGAACTGATGGAAGACTCATCAGATGAGGGAGACCTTGATCACATTTCTGTTGTGCGAGGTTGGGGGGAGAGGACATAGGAAGGAAGCATGATTGTTACCTCGTCAGCAACACAACAGGGACTTGGTGCTCCTGGATGCGCAAGACACATGAGTGCCTTCTTGCTGCACTACCTGCAACATGACCCTCGAATTGTGAGAATTAGAAATAATCCTGACTACTGGGTTGCCACACTGTTAGATCCCCGGTACAAAAGTAAATTTGCAGAAATTATTCCTGCCATAGAAAGGGATGCACGTATGCAGGAGTATCAGCAGAGACAGTTGCAGAATCTTACATGTGCTTTTCCACAAAACACCAGTGGTGCACGTAGTGAATCTCACAGTTCCAACTTGCCAACCGTGGGACCGTCGAGTGTTCAACACTCAAACCGTTACAGAAACACAGTATCTGCTGGTAACATCAATTTTGCGGAATCATTTCACCACTTTTTTTAGCCCATCCTTTGCAAGGCCACAGGAGACAAGAAGTCTGACACATAGTCAACGCCTAGAGACGATGGTACAGGAGTATCTCCAAGTAAACATTGAAGCCATGACTGTGTCACTGGACCCTTGCTCATTTTGGGCTTCCAATCTGGATAAATGGACGGAGCTCGCCACTTACGCCTTGGAGATCTTGTCATGCCCTGCAGCCAGCGTTCTGTCTGAACGTGTGTTCAGTGCTGCTGGTGGTGTGCTGACAGATAAGCGCACGCGGCTCTCCACTGATAATGTAGACAGACTAAAGATGAACAAATCATGGATCCGAAATGACTTTTCTACCCCTGTGTCATCCTGGGGAGAGTAAAAGCTTGATGATTTGTTAAAATCACCTCACCAACCATTTTAAGCTTTCAAATTACTAATCATGTTTATCTGTATCTTGGCTGGAAAATAATTTGGGCTTTGTAGCAGTGTGCAGTACTGATTCTATTAGGCCATCTATACTAAGCTCCACCAGATTTAAAATTACTAATCATGTTTATCTGTATCTTGGCTGGAAAATAATTTGGGCTTTGTAGCAGTGTGCAGTACAGATTCTATTAGGCCATCTATACTAAACTCCACCAGATTTAAAAGTAATAATAATTTTTCGCTGCATCTAGCCCGGAAAATAATTTTGGGGCTCCTAGATGCGCAAGACACATGAGTGCCTTCTTGCTGCACTACCTGCAACATGACCCTCAGATTCTCAGAATTCGAAGTAATCCTGACTACTGGGTTGCCACACTCTTAGATCCCCCACACTCTTCAATGAACCTTTTCATTTTAATAAAGAACAAAAAAATGGTCATTTTTGAAATTATAAGCATTAGCAGGTTATTAGAAACTGAAATCAAACAGTTTTCAACTCAAAACTTTATTCTAGGTGATGTTACATTTGCACATAGGACCCCTTGTTCGAATGGAGCTTCTGAACTGTCTCGTCCATTGAATTTGTCAGGTTTTGGATGGTTTCTGCTTCAATTGTTTTGCATGAGGACAGAATACCCTCCCAGAGCTGTTACTTAGTGTAGCGTCGGCGTCCCTGCCTCCTGCCAGACAGGGACGCCGTTCCCCTCACCTCTCCTCTCCGTGCCCGGCGGCTTCCTCCCGCTCTGCTGGCAGCGCGCGCTGCTTCCCGGCCTCTGCGCTTAGGGCGCGTGCGCTCCCCCTCTTTTAAAGGGGCCGCGCGCGTCGTCCTAAGGAGTCCCCGGCCAATGGCCGGAGGACCTGACCATATATAAGGCACCTCCTCCAAAATGGAGCAATGTTGTTGCTAAGCCTTTCAGCTCTGCTTCAGCCCTCAGGTCCCATTACCAGTTATCTGCCAGTCACCTGCCAGATTCCTGCTTGATACCTGCCTGATACCTGCCTGATATCTGCTTACCTGCTTGCTATCCTGTGGTCCGACAGTCAGCCTACCAGCACCTGCCAGTCTGCCTATGGATCAGTCCGCCTGCGGACCAGGAAGTACCTGCCAGATACCTGCCTGATACCTGCCTGCCTGTCCAGAGACTCTTACTCGCTCACCTGGGAGCGCTCACCTGCTACCTGCCTGCTAGCCTACCTGGAGGCTTAGCCGTCACTTTCTGTGACCACCTGCCTGTCCAGAGACTCTTACTTGCTCACCTGGGAGCGCTCACCTGCTACCTGCCTGCTAGCCTACCTGGAGGCTCTGCCGTCACTTGCCGTGACCACCTGCCTGTCCAGAGACTCTTGCCCGCTCACCTGGGAGTGCTCACCTGCTACCTGCCTGCTAGCCTACCTGGAGGCCCTGCCGTCACTTGCCGTGGCCACCTGCCTGTCCAGAGACTCTTACCTGCTCACCTGTGAGCGCTCACCTGCTACCTGCCTGCTAGCCTACCTGGAGGCCCTGCCGTCACTTGCCGTGACCACCTGCCTGTCCAGAGACTCTTACCTGCTCACCTGGGAGCGCTCACCTGCTACCTGCCTGCTAGCCTATCTAGAGACTCTTTCCTGCTGTCACTTGCCGTGACCACCTGCCCGTCTAGAGACTCTTTCCCTGTTGTCACTTGCCGTGACCACCTGCCCGTCTAGAGACTCTTACCCTGCTGTCACTTGCCGTGACCATCCGCCTGTCAAGAGACTGTCCCCGTCACTTACCGTGATTTCCTGCCCCTTCTACCCAGAGACTGTCCCTGTCACTTGCCGTGACTTCCGCCCATTCTACCCAGAGACTGTCCCTGTCACTTGCCGTGACTACCTGCCCGCCTTCCCTGGGAGCCACCCGCTTCCTTACAAGGACTGCCCCTTTGTATAGTTGCTCAGAGGTTCCACCTCCCAGACCCGTTACAGTTTGCTCGGGCCATGGAACCCTGTGGCACCCAAGCTCCCTCGCTCTCGGGCCTATGCCATGAACTGTCCGGTCAGAGGTCCCAACAGGAGTCCATCCTGAGCCACCTGCGTAGTGTTAACTCCCGCCTGGACACACTGACTACATCTTCGGGACCGGCTTCCAGTCGCACGACTCCTACCCCGGCAGCGCCGCTGCCCATCAATTCCATGGCATCTCTTCTCGGTCCCCGCCTCACCGCCCCGCCTCGTTTTGGCGGAGATCCCGGTCAGGCACGGGGCTTCATTAACCTGTGCACTCTGCACTTCGAACTGTTGGCACACCAGTTTTCCACCGACCGAGCCAAAGTAGCCTTCATCATGTCTCATCTCACGGGGGAGGCGCTGGCTTGGCTAAATCCTCTATGGGAGAGAGGAGACCCCCTGGTGTCCAATCTGCCAGCCTTTCTCTCAGCCTTCTGGAAGGTCTTCGACGAACCCGGATGGAGGACCTCATCCGCCTCATCTCTGCTACGCCTCCGCCAAGGAAGTCTCACCGTGGGCCAATATGCCATACGGTTCCGTACCCTTGCTTCGGAGCTTGCCTGGGATAACGATGCCCTGGTGTCCGTCTTCTGGGAGGGTCTGTCCGGCCGTATTAAAGATGAACTCGCCGGTCGGGACATTCCTACCACTCTCGATGACTTGATTACACTTGCCACCCGGATTGACATCCGGTTCCAGGAGCGCACCAAAGAGGTCACCCGTGAGAGGTGGTTTCCACGCCTTGCCCCTACCTTCCAGAGATCCGTCACTTCCTCCGTTACTCCTCCGGCGCACTCACCTGAGCCTATGCAGGTCGACCAGACCAAGATGGTCAAGACCCGTCAGGAATTACGCCGTGCCGAGGCGAGCTGCTTCTACTGTGGCAGTAAGGAGCACCGGATCCGTTCCTGCCCGGAGAGGTCGGGATAGGTCTGTGTCTAGGATCGCTCAGAGAGGTCACCCTAGACAGAAATAAACCCTCTCCATCTCTAATGCTGTCGGTTTCTATCATCTGCGGGGAGAACCGTTATTTTGAACTGGCTCAACTTGACTCTGGAGCTGCCAGAAATCTCATTTCTCTGTCCCTGGTAGAGAAATACCGCATTCCCACCAAACCTCTGGCTGTACCCTTATCTGTCGCCGCCGTGGATGGGGGCCTCTTAGCACATCCCATCCAACTCATCACCGAATCCATTACTCTGCAGGTGGGAATGCTGCACTCTGAGAGCATCTGCTTCCATGTTCTGCCTGGACTCTGTCACGCCCTCTTGCTAGGCCTACCTTGGCTCAAGAAACACGCACCCATGCTTGATTGGCAGACCGGAGAAGTTCTTCGCTGGGGACAGGACTGCCATAAGAATTGTTTAGTTCCCGTTCATCCTGCTCGTCCTTCTCCTACCCCAGCCAATCTACCGGGCCTACCGGCTCCCTATTGGTCTTTTACCGATGTCTTTAATAAAAGAGAAGCAGAGACATTACCCCCTCATAGACCATACGACTGCCCAATTGACCTGATGCCCAGCGCTACTCCTCCCCGTGGGCGTATTTACCCTTTGTCCGCTGCTGAGACCCGGTCCATGTCTGAATATATTGAGGAGAATCTGGCTCAGGGATTTATCCGGAAATCTACCTCCCCGGCGGGAGCAGGCTTTTTCTTCGTCAAAAAGAAGGACGGCTCACTCCGTCCCTGTATAGACTATAGAGGCCTTAACCTGATCACAGTGAAGAATAAATACCCCCTTCCGCTCATTCCTGAATTATTTGACCGTCTGAGGGGGGCTAGAATCTTCACCAAGCTGGACCTCCGTGGGGCGTATAATCTGGTCCATATCCGTCAGGAGGATGAATGGAAAACGGCATTCAACACCCGGGATGGCCACTATGAATATCTTGTAATGCCCTTCGGTCTTTGTAACGCTCCCGCCGCCTTTCAAGAGTTGGTCAATGACATCTTCCGTGACCTTCTCTACTCCTGCGTGGTGGTGAACCTGGACGACATCTTGGTCTTCTCTCCGGATCTTCTCACTCACCGGACTGCTCAGGCTCAGGCAGAACCACCTCTACGCTAAATATGAGAAGTGCCTCTTTCAGCAGACCTCACTTCCGTTTCTGGGCTACATAATCTCTCAGACCGGCCTACAAATAGACCCTGAGAAACTGTCTGCCATCGAGAAGTGGTCCCGACCAGAGGGGTTGAAGGCTATTCAGCGGTTCCTGGGCTTCGCCAACTACAACCGCCTCTTCATTCCGCACTTCTCTTCCCGGTCTGCCCCTATCTCGGCGCTCACCCGTAAGGGTGCTAATCCCAGAGAATGGCCGCTCGAAGCAGAGGAGGCCTTCCTTTCCTTAAAACTAGCTTTTTCCTCCGCCCCTGTGCTGCATCGTCCGGACGGCAACAAACAATTTTTTCTAGAAGTCGACGCTTCCTCCTCCGGAGTCGGAGCAGTACTTACCCAAAAGTCGTCTTCCGGAAGAATGGTAACTTGCGGCTTCTTCTCCAAACTCTTCTCCTCTTCTGAGTGCAATTATTCTATAGGAGACCGAGAATTGTTGGCCATTAAGCTGGCACTGGAGGAGTGGCGTAACCTGCTCGAGGGGGCTCTTCACCCGGTAATAATTTACACGGACCACAAGAACTTGGCTTACCTCCAGAGTGCCCAGAGACTTAACCCGCGCCAAGCCCGGTGGTCCTTGTTCTTCGCCCGCTTTAATTTCATTCTTCATTTTGCCCGGCTGACAAAAACATCAAAGCTGATGCCTTATCCCGATCCTTTTTGGTCTCTGATCTTGAGGAGGAGCCTAAACACATCATTAACCCCGCCAAAGTAATGCAGGTGGCCCCCGTGAATCTAAATCGTCTTCCACCTGGTAAGACGTTCGTAACTGTTCCTGATCGTGAAAATGTTCTACACTGGGGACACTCGTCCAAGCTAGCTGGCCACGCTGGTCAGAAAAAGACCCTCCAGCTTATTTCCCGGCATTACTGGTGGCCTACCCTGCACAAGGACGTAATAGACTTTGTTTCAGCCTGTGTGTCCTGCACCCGCAACAAGGTTCCGAGACATCTGCCAGCCGGCCGTCTCCTTCCTCTTCCTGTACCTGCTGCCCCGTGGCAGCATATAGCTATGGACTTTATAACGGACCTCCCTGTCTCTGCCGGTTGTACGGTCATATGGGTGGTCGCTGACCTCTTTTCCAAAATGGCTCACTTTATTCCCCTGCCGGGTCTCCCGTCTGCATCAGAGTTAGCTAAAGACTTTATCCATCATGTCTTCCGTCTACACGGTCTTCCTCTCACCATCGTATCCGACCGAGAGCTTCAGTTCACCTCTCGTTTTTGGCAAGCCATGTGTAAACTGCTGGGGGTCACCTTGGACTTTTCTTCTCCATATCACCCACAGTCCAATGGGCAAGTAGAACGGATCAACTAAATTTTAACCAGTTACCTCGGCACTTTGTTAATGCTCACCATTCCGACTGGGTGGATCTTTTACCGTGGGCCGAATTTTCTTACAATAATCACGAGAGCGAATCTTCCTCCAAATCCCCGTTTTTTGTAGTCTTCGGTCAGCATCCTCGGATCCCGTTTCCCGTCTCCACCTCGGTGGACAATCCGGCTGCGGAATCTCTCGTTAGCGAATTTTCCTCCATTTGGGAAAGTACCAGATCCGCACTTCTTCAGTCATCCGAGCGGATGAAAAAACAGGCTGACAAAAGTCGTCTGGATCCACCACAATTCCGTCCTGGAGATAAGGTCTGGCTCTCGTCCAAGTATGTCCGGCTGAAGATTCCTTCCTACAAGTTAGGGCCTCGGTTCATCGGCCCACTGGAAGTTATCAAACAAATCAACCCGGTGGCCTATAAATTGAAACTCCCAGCCAACTTGCGGATTTCTAACTCCTTCCATGTATCTCTACTCAAACCCGTGGTACTTAACTCTTTTTCCAAGGCTACAGGTACGCCTCCTGCTCCGGTTTCAGCTGAAAACGAGTTTGAGGTAGAGAACATTCTGGCCACCAAAAGGGTAAGAGGAAAGTCCTTTTTTCTAGTGGACTGGAAGGGGTTTGGTCCTGAGGAGAGAACATGGGAGCCCCGGGAGAGCATCCATGCCTCGCTCATCCTTGATAAATTTCTCTCTGGCCTAAAAAAGGGGGGGCCTAAAGGGGGGGTACTGTAGCGTCGGCGTCCCTGCCTCCTGCCAGACAGGGACGCCATTCCCCTCACCTCTCCTCTCCGTGCCCGGCGGCTTCCTCCCGCTCTGCTGGCAGCGCGCGCTGCTTCCCGGCCTCTGCGCTTAGGGCGCGCGCGCGCTCCCCCTCTCTTAAAGGGGCCGCGCGTGTCGTCCTAAGGAGTCCCCGGCCAATGGCTGGAGGACCTCACCATATATAAGGCACCTCCTCCAAAACGCAGGTGCCCGAGCAATGTTGTTGCTAAGCCTTTCAACTCTGCTTCAGCTCTCAGGTCCCGTTACCAATTACCTGCCAGTCACCTGCCAGATTCCTGCTTGATACCTGCCTGATACCTGCCTGATATCTGCTTACCTGCTTGCTATCCTGTGGTCCGACAGTCAGCCTACCAGCACCTGCCAGTCTGTCTATGGATCAGTCCACCTGCAGACCAGGAAGTACCTGCCAGATACCTGCCTGATACCTGCCTGCCTGTCCAGAGACTCTTACTCGCTCACCTGGGAGCGCTCACCTGCTACCTGCCTGCTAGCCTACCTGGAGGCTTAGCCGTCACTTGCTGTGACCACCTGCCTGTCCAGAGACTCTTACTCGCTCACCTGGAAGCGCTCACCTGCTACCTGCCTGCTAGCCTAACTGGAGGCTCTGCCGTCACTTGCCGTGACCACCTGCCTGTCCAGAGACTCTTGCCCGCTCACCTGGGAGCGCTCACATGCTACTTGCCTGCTAGCCTACCTGGAGGCCCTGCCGTTACTTGCCGTGACCACCTGCCTGTCCAGAGACTCTTACCTGCTCACCTGGGAGCGCTCACCAGCTACCTGCCTGCTAGCCTACCTGGAGGCCCTGCCGTCACTTGTAGTGACCACCTGCCTGTCCAGAGACTCTTACCTGCTCACCCGGGAGCGCTCACCTGCTACCTGCCTGCTAGCCTATCTAGAGACTCTTCCCTGCTGTCACTTGCCGTGACCACCTGCCCTTCTAGAGACTTTCCCTGCTGTCACTTGCCGTGACCACCTGCCCGTCTAGAGACTCTTACCCTGCTGTCACTTGCCGTGACCATCCGCCTGTCAAGAGACTGTCCCCGTCATTTGCCGTGATTTCCTGCCCCTTCTACCCTGAGACTGTCCCTGTCACTTGCCGTGACTTCCTGCCCCTTCTACCCAGAGACTGTCCCTGTCACTTGCCGTGACTACCTGCCCGCCTTCCCGGGGAGCCACCCGCTTCCTTACAAGGACTGCCCCTTTTTATAGTTGCTCAGAGGTTCCACCTCCCAGACTCATTACACTTAGATGTGAACTGCCTCCCGCCATCATAGACACTCCTTTTGATGATGCTCCAGAGGTTCTGAATGGGGTAGAGGTCAGGGGAGCATGGGGGTCACACCATAAGTTTGTCCCCTTTTATGCCCTTATCAGCCAGAGATGCAGATGTGTTATGTACAGCATGAGACGGTGCATTATCATGCATGAAAATGATCTTGCTGTGGAATACACGGTTCTTCTTCTTGAACCATGGCAGGAAGTGCTGTTTGAGAAACTCCACATACATTATGGAGTTCATCTTTACCCCTTCAGGGATCCTAAAGGGGCCGACAATCTCTCTCCCCATGATTCCAGCCCAAAACATTACTCCACCTCCTCCTTGTTGGCGCTTTAGCCATGTTTGCGTGTGGTGTCCATCAACCAGCCATCCTCCACTCCATCCATCTGGACCATCGAGCGTTGCACGGCACTCATCCGTGAACAAAACAGTTTTGAAGTCAGTCTTCATGTATTGTTTGGCCCACTGGAGCCATTTCTGCTTGTGTGCAGTGGACAGAGGAGGTCGACAGGATGGCTTACGCTCAGCTGCAAACCTCTGAAGGACCCTGCATCTTGTTGTTCGGCGGACGTTGGAGGCACCAGCAGCTTCAAAAACTTGTCTGCTGCTATGACAAGGCTTTTTTGCCGCTGCTCTTTTAACCTGACGTAATTGCCTGTAGGAAAGAGTCCTCAATTTTCCCTTATCAGCACGCACACGTGTGTACTGTGAATCAGCTACATAATTCTTGATTGCCAAGACACTTCATCCTGATCATCGCACAATGTTGATTGTAGTCATGCCTTGACCTAAACACTCCACAATTTGCTGCTTCTCAGCAGCCGACACATCCTTTTTCTTTCCCATTTTGGCAGAAAATGTAGGCTGCTTAATAATGTGGGACAGCCTTCTTAAGTAGCCTTGCCTTTCATTGGACGCACCTGCCAAACTAATTAGCACAGGTGTCTGCAATTGCTTACAGTGATATAAAGAGCCCTGACACACATCACTATCAATGAGTTTAACTGACAAACAAAAAAATTCTTATCTTATCATTCCTAAACACCTTTTGCATAATAATTTGGAACACAGTGTACATGTGCTTTTCCACAAAACACCAGTGGTTCACGTAGTGAATCTTACAGTTCTAACTTGCCAACCATGGTCTGTATGGAGTTGTTCAATAAAGGGCCCAAAATTAAGATAACATAGACGGGAGAGGTCTCTATGAATAGGAATTCCTAAGTATTTGATACCCTGTGAGGGCCAGGCAAAGGGAAAGTTGAACTGGATGGAATCCTGTATGGATTTGGGGAGGGAGACATCGAGGGCCTCAAACTTCGCTGCATTGATTTTAAAATTTGACCATGTAACAAAGTGATCTATTTTAGCCATAACAGCAGGGACGGATATATGTGATTGAGTGATATATACTAGGACATCATCAGCAAATAGAGAGCACTTGTACTCGGTGCCTCCCACCTCAATCCACCTAATATTGGGGTTATGGCGAATTGATGAGAGCAGGTGCTCCGTCACTAGGATGCATAAGAGAGGGGACAGAGGACATCCCTGCCTTGTCCCATTGGTGATTATGAAAGGTGATGAAAATGTTCTGACGCGCCCCCTGGGCCTTGGGACATCCGGAGCCGGACCCTTTTTGGTGGATGCTGGTGGTTGTAGTCTCCGTGGCGGCGACCCGGTTCCGTGGCTCAGGGCGGTCAAACCAGTGGCGGTACTATTTATGTGGTTTTGATTAGAGATGAGCGGTGTTCGACTAGAACTGTTCGCCGATCTCAAATTCGAGCTGTTTTGGGTGGTGTTCGAGTTGTTCGACGAACCCGAACGATTTGCAAAAAATTCGGCTGTTCGAGGTTATGTTCGATAACTGTTCGTGCACCAAAAGCGTGTCCTGCATGTCTGGCGCTATTTAGAGCACCAATCATGCAGGGATTGTCTGCCACTCACTGTAATGCCACAGCCATGGTGGTTGTGGCATTACAGTGATTGCCCAAATCGATGGGAACAGTGCTCACAGTGAAACATGAAAAGCCGGCAATTCAGCAGCGGCATACACCGGTACCCGACAATTTAGAACCGAAAGAATAGAGCTTCACACATAGATTAGATAGATAGAAACATGTCAGTCACACATATAAGAAGCACAGTGACAGTGTTGCTTACTGTACTTGTCATTTAGTGTAAAGGATTTATCAAAAAAAATAATAGTGTTTTCGTGCACCGTCTCTTTAAAAAAGCCGGCCGGCAATTCAGCAGCGGTACCCGACAATTTATAACAGACAGAATAGAGCTTCACACATAGATTAGATAGATAGAAACATGTCAGTCACATATATATGAAGTACTGTGACAGTGTTGCTTACTGTACTTGTCATTTACTGCAAAGGATTTATTAAAAAAAATAATAGTTTTTCATGCACCGTCTCTTTAAAAAAGCCGGCCGGCAATTCAGCATCTGTACCCGACAATTTATAACAGAAAGAATAGAGAATCACACATAGATTAGGTAGATAGAAACATGTCAGTCACATATATATGAAGTACTGTGACAGTGTTGCTTACTGTACTTGTCATTTACTGCAAAGGATTTATTTAAAAAAATAATAGTGTTTTCATGCACCGTCTCTTTAAAAAAGCCGGCCGGCAATTCAGCAGCGGTACCCGACAATTTATAACAGACAGAATAGAGCTTCACACATAGATTAGATAGATAGAAACATGTCAGTCACATATATAATAAGTACAGTGACAGTGTTGGTTACTGTACTTGTCATTTAGTATTAAAATAAAGGATTTATTATTAAAAAAAAATGGCGTGGGGTTCCCCGTAATTTTAGTCTCTAGCGGAGGTTAAGCAGACAGCTGGGGCAGATGTTTGAAGCCTGGGAAGGGGGTAATACCCACGGAGCTTCCCAGGCTACTAATATCAGCCCCCAGCTGAATGCCTAGCCTTTACTAGCTATTAAAATGGAGGACCCCCCCCCCAAAAAATGACGTGGGGTCCCCCCTAATTTAATAGCTAGCAAAGGCTAGGCAGACAGCTGGGGGCTGATATTAATAGCCCAGGAAGGGAGCAATGAATATTGGCCCCCTCCCAGGCTAGAAACACCAGCCGTCAGCCGCCCCAGAAATGGCGCATCCATAGGATGCGCCAATTCTGGCACTTAGCCTCGTTCTTCCACGCTGCCCTGGTGCGGTGGCAGGGGGTAATAGGGTTGGGGTTGATGTCAGCTTATAATGCCAGCTGACATCAAGCCCAGGTTAGTAATGGAGAGGCGTCTATAAGACACCCCCATTACTAACCCCATAGTCAAAGTTAAAAGAAAACACAAACACCCAGAATAAAATCCTTTAATTGAAATAAAGACACATTCCTTTATTGTTCTAAATTAAACCATACTTACCGTCAAGCCCATTCCAGCTGAAGCCAACGATCTCCTGCAATAAAAGAAAAATAATAAAGCAACCTCATCCTTACCTTTCCATGGTTCCCACGACAGCTTCAGCTCTGCTACATCGAGATAACAGGCTGGACCGCAGCAGAACGCTGCCATCCAGCCTGTCATCCCGCAGACACTGAGAAGCGCAGGCATGCTTGCGCTCTGCAGTGTCTGGCTGTGACGGCATAAAGATGAGACGAGTTCATGTCCAATGAACTCGGCGCACCCCATGCATGTCACTGACAGCGTGGGAGAATTCTCCTGCACTCAGCACTTCAGCGTGAGAATTCTCCCACGCTGTCAGTGACGTGCATGAGGTCAGCTGAGTTCATTGGACATGAATGAGCTCACCTCATGCACGTCACTGACAGCGTGGGAGAATTCTCACGCTGTAGCGCTGAGTGCAGGAGAATTTTCCCACGCTGTCAGTGACGTGCATGAGGTGAGCTGAGATCATTGGACATGAATGAGCTCACCTCATGCACGTCACTGACAGCGTGGGAAAATTCTCCTGCACTCAGCGCTTCAGCGTGAGAATTTTCCCACGCTGTCAGTGACGTGCATGAGGTGAGCTCATTCATGTCCAATGAACTCAGCTGACCTCATGTACGTCACTGACAGCGTGGGAGAATTTTCACGCTGAAGTGCTGAGTGCAGGAGAATTCTCCCACGCTGTCAGTGACGTGCATGATGTGCGCCGAGTTCATTGGACATGAGCTTGTCTCATCTTTATGCCGTCACAGCGAGACACTGAGGAGCGCAAGCATGCCTGCGCTTCTGAGTGTCCGCGGGATGACAGGCTGGATGGCAGCTTTCTGCTGCGGTCCAGCCTGTCATCTCGATGTAGCAGAGCTGAAGCTGTCGTGGGAACCATGGAAAGGTAAGGATGAGGTTGCTTAATTATTTTACTTTTATTGCAGAAGACATTGGCTTCAGCTGGAATGGGCGTGACGGTAAGTATGGTTTAATTTAGAACAATAGAGAATTGTGTGTTTATTTCAATTAAAGGACTTTATTCTGGGTGTTGTGTTTTTTTAAATACTTTACTAGAAATTCATGGTGGTCATGTCTAATATTGGCGTGACCCCATGAATTTCGGGCTTAGGGCCAGCTGATAATGCCAAGCTGGCCTTAACCCCTTTATTACCCAGTGAGCCACCGCACCAGGGCCCTGGATGAGTTGGGTACAGCGCCAGAAGATGGCGCTTCTATGAACGCTCCATTTTCTGGGGCGGCTGCGGACTGCAATTTGCAGCGGGTGGGGCCCAGAAAGCTTGGGCCTCCCTGCGCTGCGGATTCCAGCTCCCAGCTGCCTAGTTGTACCTGGCTGGGCACAAAAATAGGGCGAAGCCCCACGCATTTTTTTTTTTAATTATTTCATGAAATTCATGGAATAATTAAGAAAAAAAGGGCTTCCCTATATTGTTGTGTCCAACCAGGTACAAATAGGCAGCTGGTGGTTGGGGGCAGCCGGTCCCTGCCTGCTGTACCTGGCTGGACACAAATATAGTGCGAAGCCCCACATCAATTTTTTTTAAATTATTTCAGGAAATTCATGAAATAATGAAAAAAAAATTGATGTGGGGCTTCGCCCTATATTTGTGTCCAGTCAGGTACAGCAGGCAGGAACGGGCTGCTCCCAACCACCAGCTGCCTATTTGTACCTAGCCGTACACAACAATATAGGGAAGCCCTTTTTTTCTTAATTATTCCATGAATTTCATGAATTTAAAAAAAAAATACGTGGAGCTTCGCCCTATTTTTGTGTCCAGCCAGGTACAACTAGGCAGCTGGGGGCTGGAATCTGCAGCGCCGGGAGGCCCAAGCTTTCTGGGCCCCACCCGCTGCAAATTGCAGTCCGCAGCCGCCCCGGAAAATGGCGCGTTCATAGAAGCGCCATCTTCTGGCTCTGTACCCAACTCATCCAGGGCCCTGGTGCGGTGGCTCACTGGGTAATAAAGGGGTTAAGGCCAGCTTGGCATTATCAGCTGGCCCTAAGCCCGAAATTCATGGGGTCACGCCAATATTAGACATGACCACCATGAATTTCTAGTAAAGTATTTAAAAAAAACACAAACACCCAGAAAAAAATCCTTTAATTGAAATAAACACACAATTCTTTATTGTTCTAAATTAAACCATACTTACCGCCACGCCCATTCCAGCTGAAGCCAATGATCTCCTGCAATAAAAGTAAAATAATAAAGCAACATCATCCTTACCTTTCCATGGCTCCCACGACAGCTTCAGCTCTGCTACATCGAGATGACAGGCTGGACCGCAGCAGAACGCTGCCATCCAGCCTGTCATCCCGCAGACACTGAGAAGCGCAGGCTTGCTTGCGCTACTCAGTGTCTGGCTGTGACGGCATCCAGATGAGCCGAGGTCATGTCCAATGAACTCGGCTCACCTCATGCACGTCACTGACAGCGTGGGAAAATTCTCACGCTGAAGCGCTGAGTGCAGGAGAATTTTCCCACGCTGTCAGTGACGTACATGAGGTGAGCCGAGTTCATTGTCGGCTCACCTGGATGCCGTCACAGTCAGACACTGAGGAGCGCAAGCATGCCTACGCTTCTCAGTGTCTGCGGGATGACAGGCTGGATGGCAGCGTTCTGCTGCGGTCCAGCCTGTCATCTCGATGTAGCAGAGCTGAAGCTGTCCTGGGAACCATGGAAAGGTAAGGATGAGGTTGCTTTATTATTTTTCTTTTATTGCAGGAGATCGTTGGCTTCAGCTGTAATGGGCGTGATGGTAAGTATGGTTTAATTTAGAACAATAAAGAATTGTGTCTTTATTTCAATTAAAGGACTTTATTCTGGGTGTTTGTGGTTTTTTTTTAACTTTGACTATGGGGTTAGTAATGGGGGTGTCTTATAGACGCCTCTCCATTACTAACCTGGGCTTGATGTCAGCTGGCATTATAAGCTGACATCAACCCCAACCCTATTACCCCCTGCCACCGCACCAGGGCAGCGTGGAAGAGCGAGGCTAAGTGCCAGAATTGGCGCATCCTATGGATGCGCCATTTCTGGGGCGGCTGACGGCTGGTGTTTCTAGCCTGGGAGGGGGCCAATATTCATGGCTCCCTTCCTGGGCTATTAATATCAGCCCCCAGCTGTCTGCCTAGCCTTTGCTAGCTATTAAATTAGGGGGGACCCCACGTCATTTTTTTTGGGGGGGGTCCTCCATTTTAATAGCTAGTAAAGGCTAGGTATTCAGCTGGGGGCTGATATTAGTAGCCTGGGAAGCTCCGTGGGTATTACCCCCTTCCCAGGCTTCAAACATCTGCCCCAGCTGTCTGCTTAACCTCCGCTAGAGACTAAAATTACGGGGAACCCCACGCCAATTTTTTTTAATAATAAATCCTTTATTTTAATACTAAATGACAAGTACAGTAACCAACACTGTCACTGTACTTATTATATATGTGACTGACATGTTTCTATCTATCTAATCTATGTGTGAAGCTCTATTCTGTCTGTTATAAATTGTCGGGTACAGATGCTGAATTGCCGGCCGGCTTTTTTAAAGAGACGGTGCATGAAAACACTATTATTTTTTTTAATAAATCCTTTGCAGTAAATGACAAGTACAGTAAGCAACACTGTCACAGTACTTCATATATATGTGACTGACATGTTTCTATCTATCTAATCTATGTGTGAAGCTCTATTCTGTCTGTTATAAATTGTCGGGTACCGCTGCTGAATTGCCGGCCGGCTTTTTTAAAGAGACGGTGCACGAAAACACTATTATATTTTTTAATAAATCCTTTACACTAAATGACAAGTACAGTAAGCAACACTGTCACTGTACTTCATATATATGTGACTGACATGTTTCTATCTATCTAATCTATGTGTGATGCTCTATTCCTTCATGTCTAAATTGTCGGGTACCGGTGTATGCCGCTGCTGAATTGCCGGCCGGCTTTTTTAAAGAAAGCGTCTTCTGAGCAGTTTGTCAGCTTTTGGACACCTTTGACGGTGTTTTCTATGTGTTCCTATGTGTTTTTGTTTGCCTGCCATTGGTTTTAACGGTGTTCGACGAACAGTTCGACGAACAGTTCCTCGAACATCCCGGTGTTCGACGAACCGAACCGAACCCGTACACTACGGGGGTGGCTCAACACTAGTTTTGATGTTTAAATGTCCGACTAGGCCACCAGTGGATTGCGGTCAGAGTGAACCGCCGCTGCAGGGCAGACCGCTGAGGCTGGTGTTGTGGGTGCAGCAGAGCGCAGAATAACTCCCCACGGGAGGAGTATAGCCTCAGGGCAGTGTATGCGCAGGATGGGGGTGATGGTGCAGGGCAGCAGCAGTAATGACACAGAGTCAGTGATGCAGTCCAGGGCCTTTACTCACAGTTCTTATTATCCAGACCACTTCTGCAGGTAACGGCTGCCCATGTCATACTGTGCTCACCAGGTGAGTGGCTCAGACAACTCCCAGATAACTTTGGAGCACTTCACAGGACCCCCTTTGTGTGTCCTTTATCTGGCCTTTCTTACCAACGCTTCTGTCCGGCTGTCTCAGGCCTCCTCTTGGTAAACTTGGCGCCAGTTTCCCTGACCCTATGTGGTGCCTTCCTAGCGGGTGTAGCGAGGGGCTGCGCCACATAAAATGTCACAGCCTCCGGTTTGTAGCTGAGGGTCGTTTCCCGCCTCCACTAGTTTCGGGGACAATTTAAATTAAAAAGCTTAGACCTGCCTCCACCACAGGGGGGCTCGCTCGACCCACCAGCGGACAGGCACCAGTATTGGGAGAAGGGGGCTGGCCGTCAGGGTCCACCGCAGCTCTGGCACAAACCCGGCGACACGGACGTCGCACGGGCAGGAACGGACTGGCCGTGTAGGCTTCTCACTTTTTGTGTTTTAGAAGGGCATGACATGCCTATATCTGTGTCTCCCCCTCCTTTTACTCCTCCACCTCTTTTCTTTTCGCATGACTATATGTACTTGTCACTTTTCCATGTGTTAGTTATGTCTTCAGAGCAGTTTGTCAGCTTTTGGACTCCTTTGAAGGTGTTTTCTATGTGTTTCTATGTGTTTTTGTTTGCCTGCCATTGGTTTTATTGGTGTTCGACGGTGTTCGACGAACAGTTCGACGAACAGTTCGGCGAACACACGGATGTTCGACGAACCGAACTGAACTCGAACACTACGGGGGTGGCTCAACACTAGTATTTAGTAATACCAAGTCAGATGAAGATTAGCAGACTCGTGGAAGTTTGGGTTCTCTCCTTCTCTCAAGTACTTCCCCGGAATTCTGAACATTACAACGGACTTACGGGTGAAGTCTGTGTATGGCGTTTAGCACCGGACACTATCTATCTGGTATGAAACCCAAAATTTTTAACTTTGGGATTCGCTCATCTCTAATGAAGACCATAGAGCTGAAAATATAAAAATTCAGGATTCAGGGGAATACTGACATTCTGGCAGAGACAAAAAAAGGAAAATGTCCCTTTGGGTGCAGTCAGATGGCCGCATTGCAGTGCTCGCCCTGGCCAGCAGCTCTCCCGACCCAAGTGTGTAAGCTGCATAGAAATATATGCTAGGGTTAGGAGAGCCGCCGCCCAGGCCGAGCACTGCTATGCGATCGTTGCCCGTGTTATATGGTTATCTGACTTCACTCTTACAAGTATGATAGGTAGCTAACCGGTTGCCACTGTGGTCGTCCATGGAATCCTAGTGCCAACCCATTCTAGTTGGATGCAATGATACCAGGCCTGTGGATTGGTGACACTGGACATCTGTCCACGAAAACATAGAACATCTGCCACAATTTTTGTCCTATTCACTCCTTTTTTTTTTATAGAATATATGTAAAATTAATCTCCCTCATTCACTTTCCTAACAAACACTCCAACTTTCTTCTGCTTACCTGCATTCAAAATATGCAAATGCCCTCATTAGCATATTTCTAATCAAACAAAAACTTTGGGACATTAGTAAATCAGCCCTTATACATGCCTGTCGTTTCCAAACTATAATATAATTACAACATAATGACACAAATGAGCATTCTTACCTGACGATTGCAGCTAGGTAATTAGTAATTCGGAGGAGACAGATTGTGTTAATTTTACATACAGCCGGCTCTGTCGACGGCGCAAACCATAAATATATAATACTCTTTTTAATGCACAATGTGAATAGCACGCTGACAGTAAATTGTGTGTAATTACGTGGTGAAGGCAGAAAATATAAGGTGAAATTTATTTTATAAATAATTCCTTCCAGCGACTTCCTAAGCAACTTGCTAAAATATTGATTTGAAATAATTTGCATTAATTATAGAGACATTCATGTTAAACTGAATTGCACAGCTGGAATCAAAGGAGTTGGCATTGGATTTAATGCATCTTGTTAATCAGATCTCCATTGATTTTACTTTTTTTTTCGGCTTAGTTTTACTTTTGTCCCAATAAAGTCGACAAAGAGAGTGAATCCAATCTCACAAAACATATTTCTCCATGTTGACCGGCAATTTTAAAACTTGACCGGCAATTAAATTCCCATTTTAAAGCTGGACGACAATTAAATTCACATCATAAAACTGACCAGCAATTACAGTCTTTCTTTTGCTGTTTAGTATTTGAGGGCTATAAACATTCATCCCATTAGCTTAATGTATATGGAGGAATATATTTATTTCTTTGTATCGTTATTGGGAAAAGCAATCAGCGGTAGTTTCTGGGATGAAAAATTAATACTCAAGAATCATTTAATTTGCAAAACCTTAACCTTAATGTTGTTTATTACCAGGTGGAAGGCCATGGAGTCCATCGCTCATAAATTCAGTGGTTTCCAATGTATCCAAAGAGACTAAGCAATTCTATCACTGTTTCGGCTACAGAATACAGAAGCTGCAGCTTGGAGCTCCTGTGTCCAGTAGCAATTCTGGTAATGTCATGTGACGGTTATCTGATGATGTCACTCTCTGTAGGACCTTTAAAGGTCTTTTTTTCTGGTGGCCCAAAATGACCATTTTTAAAGCGTAAGACGCTTCAGGAATCACTTCTTTTATCTAGAGTTTTGAAAAGCATCCTTTTTGGAGTTTTTTTGTTGTATTTTGCTGAGCGCTTTTGTGACGTTTTTTCCTCCAGCGTTATTTTTTACCATTTTTTCAGCCTTATTTGGCATCTTTTTACTTTTTTTTGGACAGTTATTAATTCCATTAAACGATGAAGACGCTAGCTTTTTTTCTTTAAATCAATAGACCCTTTAGGAATCGCTCATTTTCTCTTGAGCTTTGTAAAGCATAGTTTACAACGTTTTTATTTCCTTTACTATTCAGAAAGAGATTACAAAGATGCCCGGATGTCTTTTTAGCCTTCCCATTGACTTCTATTGGGTGTCTTCCGAGCAGAAGACGCCTTAAGAATGAACATGTCACTTCTTTTAATCACTTGGCGTTTTTTGGAAACAAAAAAGGCTCTAAAGGCTGAACATATGCACAGCAAGTCATTTTAACTTATTCATATATGTTCGTTCTTTTGAACGTTTTCTGCTTTTCAGACAATTTTTTTAACTGGATCTACTCCAAATCTGCCTGAAAAAAATAGCTGATGAACATACCCAAAGGCCACGTGGACCCAATGAGTTTTTGGTGAGTCTTTGATGCTGTGTATTTTTGCTGCACCAAAATCACAGTGTCTTAGGACACATTCCCACGATGAGCTTTAGGTGAGTTTTTGATGTTGCAGATTTTATGCACTATTTCTGCTCTCCTTAAGTAAAATAGGTTACTTGAATTTTTAAAAAAATGCACAGCATAAAAAACTCACCAAAAACTCATCGTGGGATCGTAACCAGTGTTGAGCGAGTATGCTCAACACTGCTCGGTACTCGCCCGAGCATCTCACTACTCGGGATGTTCATCGAGCACCGAGCATTTTCGGGATACTCGGGCGGGAGCTCTGGTCTCCGCCCTGAATGTTTGGCGCTCTTTACAGAGCCAATGAACATGCAGGGATTGCCAGCCAGTCACTGTAATGCCGCAGCCATGTTGGTTGTGGGCATTACAGTGATTGGCTGGCCGCAAAGCGTCACCTTGAGTATTTAAAACCGGGCGCCGCAATCTTGGACACAGTCGCTCCGGATCAGACAGTGTAGGGAGAGTGCTGCTGAGCTAGGGAGAGATTTATACTGCGAAATAGGTAGTGTAGGGTCTCTAAAGCCTGCAAAATCAAACAAACAGTCCTTCTGAGGACTGATATCCATCCCAGATATCAGTCAGGCAGGCAGGCAGGCTGTATAGGAGATACAGTGGTTATACCAACAAACACTGCATTACAGTCCTTTGTGCTGCTGCTGTTGCTCAAATTGCTAGACTTAGCCCCAGGTCTCAGGGGCCAGGAAAAATCCTTTTTTTTCATCTAAATTCCCTTTTTTTTCTTTTTTCCTCAGTCTGACTGTACAAATACCCGTCTTATTAACCTTTTGGTATTTCCCCCACCCCCCAAAAAAAAAAAATTGAGTGTGTCTGTGAGTGTTCAGACACAAATATATCAGTTTAATAGAGTCTGGTTGCGGCCAGATAACTAGAACTGTGGTTTTGCAGTTCCACGGTTCAAATCTCTGTATTATCCACTTTTTTGCCTTTTTTCCATAAAAAAAAACAGTTTGAGTGTCTCGCTGACTGTTCAGACACAAATATATCTATTTAAAAAAGTCTGGTATACGCCAGGAAATTAGAACTGTGGTTTTCCTCTTCCACGGTTCCAATCTGGGTGTAATCCACCTTTTTGCCTTTTTTACATAAAAGAAAACAGTTTGAGTGTCTCGCTGACTGTTCAGACACAAATATATCTGTTTAAAAGATTCTGGTATAGGCCAGAGGAATAGAACTGTGGTTTTCCTCGTCCACGGTTCTAATCTCTTAGTTATTACCCTTTTGCCATTGATAGTGCGAGTGTAAGCTATTTTACTTCATTTACAATGGGCAAGGCGCGTGGCAAGGGATGTGGAACTGGACGTTCTGGTGATGGTGCGTGCAGAGGACGGGGCCGTGGCCAAGGTGAAAATGTGCCACAACCAACAACCACATCTTCTCGCTTCCAGTTCTTGACCGAATTACTAGGGAAGCATACAAAAACATCACTATTGCACACTGATCAGTGTGAACAGGTTATTAATTGGATAGTAGATAATACTTCCAGTCATCTGGGCACCACCACCCCCAGTCTGTCATCCACACGGTCAAGTCTTAGTAGCCGTGAGTCTCGAGCATACTCCTACTCACCCTGATGCTCTTTCCTCCCACCATGCCGAGTGTCGTCAGACAGCAACTGATCCCACAGTTGGACACTCTGAAGAGCTGTTCACTGGTCCATTTCCATATTTGGGCCCCTCGCCTGCTCCGCTTGAAGTGGTGGAAGAGGAAATCCCATGTAGCGATGGCCAAATATTTGAACAGCCACGGCCACAGGAAGGCGACGCTGGCAATTTGTCACAAGAGGTGGACGATGACGAGAAACAATTGCCACGAAGTGAGGAGGAGGACCATGGTGCGGAAGTGGAAGAGGAGGAGATGGTGGATGATCTAGTAACTGACCCAACGTGGCAGGAGGACACGCAGAGCGAGGCCAGCAGCACAAAGAGGGAGGGAGGCAGAGTACCCCAACAGGCAGGAAGAAGCAGTGTGGTGGCCGCAGACAGAAGGCAGGCAACCGTTCCCCATAACACCAACATGAGGGACGTTGCCAGTACAACCGGTAGGTCTTTCAGAGTCTGGAATTTTTTTAAAGACTCTGCTGATAACCCCAAAAAGGCCATTTGTACCACCTGCCAGGCCAGCATCAGCTGGGGTGCCAAAACTACCTACCTGACCACCACCAGCATGATCAGGCACATATCAGCAAAGCACCCGACTTTGTGGGGCAAACCCCAGGGTCAACGACCCGTGTCAGCGGATGTCACCACTGCTTCTTCCGCTGTTGTGCATGTAAGAGTATCCCCTGTTGTGCGTGCAAGGCAATTCCCTGTCCATACTGCATGCAAAGATGCCCCCTCCTCTCAGTCTTCACTTGTTATGGCAGTTTCTCAAGAAACAGCATCAACGTCCACGTCCACGTCCCACCGCAGCGTTCAATTGTCCATATCCCAGACCTTTGAACGAAAGCGCATATTCGCAGCCAACGCCCCACAGGCCACAGTCCTAAATTCACACATTTCACGACTGCTTGCGTTGGAAATGCTGACTTTTAGGCTGGTGGAGACGGAGTCCTTCCTCAACCTTATGGCGGTGGCCGTCCCTTGGTACTCGGTCCCCAGCCGACGCTATTTTGCCTGGTATGCCATCCCCGCACTACACAAGCACGTGTCCCGAAGCATCTGCCGTGCCCTCAACAACGCAGTTACTGGGAGAGTCCACCTGCCAACGGACACGTGGACAAGTGCTTGTGGCCAGGGATGGTACATCTCCCTGATGGCACACTGGGTAAACATAGTGGAAGCTGGGACCCAGTCGCACCTTGGGACGGAACACATCCTCCCCAAACCCAGGATTGCGGGCACTATGTCAGTCAGAGTTGCCCTCACAGTGCACAGCTCCTGCGCATCCTCCTCCTCCTCCTCCTCCTCCTCATGTTCAGCCTCCATCTCAGATATCACCACATCAGTTACAAGCTGGAAGCACTGCAGTACTGCCTCAGCCAAGAGGCAACAGGCTGTGCTGAAACTCATAAGCTTAGGTGATAAACCTCACACTGCTTGTGAGTTGTGGACAGTTGTGAAAGAGCAGGCAGATCTGTGGCTGAGACCGCTGAACCTACATCCAGGCATGGTCGTATGTGACAATGGCCGTAACTTGGTGGCGCGAGACGAGATCACACATGTACCATGCCTGGCTCATGTGCTTAAACTCGTTGTTCAGTGGTTTCTTAAATCGTACCCCGAGTTGCCAGATCTGCTCGTCAAAGTACGCCGACTGTCAGCTCATTTTCGCAAGTTGGCTACAGCTTCCGCCACCCTTGCTGTGTTGCAGCAGCTTTTGCAGCTTCCGGCACACCGACTGGTGTGTGATGTCCCCACACGTTGGAACTCTACCCTCCACATGTTGCAAAGGATTTGTGAGCAGAAGAGAGCAGTTGTGGAGTACCGGCTGGAATAAGGCCGTCGATTTTCAGGTCAGGCTCCACACATAAGACCTCAGGAGTGGACCTGGATGTCTGACATATGTACCATCCTGACAAACTTTGAGGAGTCCACCAAGATGGTCAGTGGCGATGACGCCATCATTAGTGTCAGCATCCCATTTGTCTGTCTTTTGCAACGCTCTCTGCAGAGAATTAAAGAGGAGGCATTGCAGCCAGAGTATGATGAGATGGATCAAGAAGCTGTAGCGGGTGATTACACACAGCCCAGCCTCATCTCATCCCAACGTGCATTGGGGGACAATGAGGGAGAGGAGGAGGAGGTGGAGGAAGAACAGGAGCTGGTATCATTCGCTGTAGACGGTAGTACCTGTAAACTGTCATACCGTCGATTCAGCGTGGGTGGCCTGAGAACAGGGGGGAGCAGGAGAAGGAGGAGGAGGAGAGTATGATCAGTCGTCATCTTGGTGAAGACACGGAAGTCTTGCACGCATGGCTGACTTTATGTAACGCTGCCTTAACCGTGACCCTCGCGTTGTCAAAATGTTGAGTGACAGTCATTACTGGTTGGTGACACTTTTAGACCCCCGCTACAAGGAGAACTTTCACTCTCTTATTCCTGAGGTGGAGAGGTCTACAAATATGGGGCAGTACCAGTAGGCCCTTGCTGCAGAGCTGTTAAAAAATTCCCATCTTAACATGCTAGTGGCAGAGGTCACAGTTCATTGCCCAACCAAGGTGTACAGGCGAGAGAGACGCAACTCCAATCCAGCAGAGGCAGGGGAACACTGTCAATGTTCTGAGACAGTTTTCTGAGACCCGCCTAGCTTACAGGCCCTGAGGCGTAGGGTACTCTCACAAGGAGTGGAAAGTTTCAAAAGATGGTGAGGGAGTACCTTGCCGAAAGTAGTAGTGTCCTCCGTGATTCCTCTGTTTCTTTTAATTATTGGGTATCCAAGCTGGACACTTGGAATAAACTCACTCTGTACGCCTTGGAGGTCCTGGCCTGCCCTGCCGCTAGTGTGTTATCGGAGGGTGTTTTTAGTGCCGCTGGGGGAATTATAACTGGGGGCATTGCAAGTTCCTCCGTCCTAATTTTTGGCAGCTTTTGCTTGGAAGGCATAGGCAAAGACTATGGGAGACCCACTCCCCAATAATGGTAATAATGTTTTTAATATGCTGTACTGCATGGCTCTTGCAAGGGGCATTGCAAGTTCCTCCGTACTAATTTTTAGCAGCTTTTGCTTGGAAGGCATAGGCAAAGACTATGGGAGACCCACTCCCCAATAATGGGAATAATGTTTTAAATATGCTGCATGGCACTTGTAAGGGGCATTGCAAGTTCCTCCGTCCTAATTTTTGGCAGCTTTTGCTTGGATGGCATAGGCAAAGACTATGGGAGACCAACTCCTCAATAATGGGAATAATGTTTTTAATATGCTGTACTGCATGGCTCGTGTAAGGGGCATTAAAATCGTCTTGTTAAGCTACTGTGACCTCCACGTCTCTTCCAAGGGTCATTGATATTGTCTTTTTATTCCACTGGGACCTCCACGTCTCTTACAAGGGGCATTAAAACCGTATTGTTAACCTACTGTGACCTCCACGTCTCTTCCAAGGGGCATTAAAATCATCTTGTTAAGCTACTGTGACCTCCACGTCTCTTCAAAGGGTCATTGATATTGTCTTTTTATTCCACTGGGACCTCCACCACTCTTCCAAGGGGCATTGATATTGTCTTTTTATTCCACTGCGACCTCCACCACTCTTCCAAGGGGCATTGATATTGTCTTTTTTTTCCACTGTAACCTCCACCACTTTTCCAAGGGGCATGGATATTGTCTTTTTATTCCACTAGGACCTCCACCACTCTTCCAAGGGGCATTAAAACCATCTTGTTAAGCTACTGTGACCTCCACTTCTCTTCCAAGTGGCATTAAAACCATCTTGTTAAACCACTCTGAACTCCACGTCTCTTCCAAGGGGCATTAAAACTGTCTTGTTAAGCTACTGTGACCTCCACGTTTCTTCCAAGGGTCATTGATATTGTCTTTTTTATTCCACTGGGACCTCCACCACTCTTCCAAGGGGCATTGATATTGTCTTTTTATTACACTGGGACCTCCACCACTTTTCCAAGGGGCATTGATATTGTTTTTTTATTCCACTGGGACCTCCACGTCTCTTCCAAGGGGTATTAAAACCGTCTTGTTAAACCACTCTGAACTCCACATCTCTTCCAAGGGGCATTAAAACCATCTTATTAAGCTACTGTGACCTCCACATCTCTTCCAAGTCGCATTAAAACCGTCTTGTTAAACCACTCTGAACTCCACATCTCTTCCAAGGGGCATTAAAATCGTCTTGTTAAGCTACTGTGACCTCCACGTCTCTTCCAAGGAGCATTGTTATTGTCTTTTAATTCCACTGCGACCTCCACCACTCTTCCAAGGAGCATTGATATTGTCTTTTTATTCCCCTGGGACCTCCACATCTCTTCCAAGGAGCATTAAAACCGTCTTGTTAAACCACTCTGAACTCCACGTCTCTTCCAAGGGGCATTAAAATCGTCTTGTTAAGCTACTGTGATCTTCACGTCTCTTCCAAGGGGCATTAAAACCGTCTTTTTAAACCACTCTAAACTCCACAGCTCTTCCAAGGGGCATAGAAATGTTGTTTTTAATTACCTCTAACCTCCACGACTCTTCCAACGGGCATTGCATTTCCTCCTAATTTTAGTCAGCTTTTGCTTTTCAATGCATAGGCGAACACTAAGGGAGACCCACTCTCCAATAATGGGTAGAAGGTTTTTAGTACGCTGTAATCCACGTCTGTTTCAAGGGGCATTGCAGTTCCTCATAATTTTTGGAAAGCCTTCCATTCACTGCTTAGGCCAACAGTGTACAGGAGACCCAGTTGCTATAAATGGAAAAAACGGTTTAGTTAAGGCCCTCTGACCTCCATGTCACTTCCAAGGGGCATTGGAGTGCCTCGAAATTTTTGGTAGGCATTGCACTCACTGTATGCCCTATAACTATGTAGCCGAACCGCTCCTTTTGGTACAGAAACATATTCTACAAGACATGTGTGGTTGACTGGCCTGATATTGATGTGAATGGTCCCTGTTCCTCCTGCTCTTTTTCCTTTGCCACCACCTCATCCATCATTCATCACCTTTGTTTTATTGGGAGTCATAGAACTGGGATAGTAGCAGGAAAACATCCAGCAATCCTCGGAGGAGGTAGGATATGGGCCAAAACGCTGACCACCTCAGGCCTAGCCGCTACTACATACATGCGCTTGCATTCCAAGGAACAGAAAGCTAAGGAGATGGATGGGCTCATGATCATAAATTATTTACTCGTTGTGTAGGAGGCCGACCACTGCTGCTGCCTACCTTCTGAACTTCGTGTTGAAGCCTGATTGACCCAGGACCCGCAATCCTCTTTGTCTGGAGGACGTGTTGCATCCCAGTGTCCAACTGTGTCCCGGCTTCCACAATATTAACCCAGTGTGAAGGCGTCAGTGAGATGGACCCTCCCTGGCACATTCACTTGTCCACGTGTTTGTGGTTAGGCTGTCCTTCCCACTAAATGCACTGGGGAGGGCACAGGAAATGTTTTGGTATGCGCGCTTGTGTATAAGGTGCACCAGGACAAATAGGGGCGGCTGGGGACCATTTATGGATACTTGCGCTTGCATTGCAAGGAATGGGGGAGGTCCAATTGAACACTGCCCTGGGACAAGGACTTGAACAGGGATAGTTGTAAGTCTGCAACGACTGGTGCAGGACGGGAGGCATCTTCACATGTGCCATGAACAGGGGCTTGGCATGCACACACTACAGCGGAATAGTCTGTCCTTCCCACTAAATGCATTGGGGAGGGCACAGGAATGTTTTGATATGTGCGCTTGTGTATAAGGCGCACCGGGACAAATAGTGGCGGCTGGGGACCAAGTATGGACACCCGGTCACCCCCTGGCGGCTGGGGACCGAGTTTGGATACCCGGCGGCTTGGACGGCTGGGGACTGAGCATGGATACCAGGCCGTCGACGCAGCCATGACATGGTGGCCGACGTCTGCCTCCACAAGCCTAAAAGGCCTCATTTCAAGTGTAAGTAAGCTAGCAGTATGGTATTGCAGCCTGGGCATGGGTGGGTGGCAGGCTGCACACTTACGCTTGCATTCCAAGAAAACAAAGCAGATGCTAACTTCTATCATCATCATCATGCTCCTCACCTTGGCACTTTCAACTCCCCTGATGGAGAATCCAGGGCCCACCGGAGGAGTCTGGTTGTCTGGTGGGCTCGTCCAATGCTGCCCTAAAGTCAGCTAGGCTAAGAAAAGTGTGGGGAAGGTTACCGGGACAAATAGTGGCGGCTGGGGACTGAGTATAGAGACCTCGCCGCCCAGATCACTGCTGTCAGCAACATGGTCAGAGTATTACACCACTTTTACGGACTCACAATAAAACATACAAAAACAAATCCAAAATGGATTTTCCTGGGAAATATGTTAAGGAACATCATTTCCAGGGTAATGACTTGTATATAAGGCAAAATAAATAACCAAAAACAAAAATTCTCCTCCATACCTTGGGCTATGTTCACACATAGCGTTTTTGATGCGTTTCTGCACTTTTTAATTGCTTTCAACTAAGACAAATGCATTCACCAGGAAATGTAATTTTAACATTTTACAACCTTATCTGGCCATGTGGTGTGTGACACATCATCAGACGCATGCATACAGTGCTGAAAAGACATGGGAATGGCATGGGGAAGACCACTGGAAGCATCTCTGACTCCCAGGTCACTGATTAAAAGTGTGCCCATCATAAGTGATCCATGGCGCATGCGAAGATGCCTCCCGCCATGCACCTGTCGTTGCAGACTTGCAATAATCACAGTCCACGTCCTTGTACCACTGCAGCGTTCAGTTGTCCCTACCCCATTCCTTGGAAAGCAAGCTCAAGTATGCAGGCAGCCACCCACCCACCCATCAACATGCTGCAGTACTATACTGCCAGATTTTTGACAGCTGCTTGCAATTAAAATGTGGCCTTTTAGGCTCGTGGAGGAGGAAGCTTTTCACAACCTCATGCC
The DNA here is from genome assembly GCF_046119375.1 of Phyllobates terribilis. Lineage (NCBI taxonomy): Eukaryota > Metazoa > Chordata > Amphibia > Anura > Dendrobatidae > Phyllobates > Phyllobates terribilis. The sequence continues at coordinate 93,971,996 of NW_027362763.1, read as the reverse complement.
GGCGGCGGCCAACTGTCCATACTCGGTCCCCAGCCGCCACTATATTTCCGGGTATCGTCTCCGCCTTCCACAAGCACAGGTCCCACAACATTACCCGTGCCCTCCCCAGTGCACTTACTGGGAAGGACCGCCTAACCACAAACTCGTGGACAGGTGAATGTGGCCAGGGACAGTACGAAGCCAGTCCACAACTTTTTTTGCTAAGAGTTGTATTTAGCTCGGTGAAATGATTGGCATAGAGGGAAACTGTATGTACTCTGCAAGTCATTTCTCCCAGGAAGTCCTGTAATTGAGCTTGTTGCAGAAGCAATGGCAGCCGGTCCAACATCAACTCGCACTTGTCGGTGGTGCTTTGACACACACACACATCTTTCTTTGCACATTTACTTTCTTGAATACAGAGTTGGACAATGGCCTGATCTGTAATGCGTTTTGAGAAATAACATGCATAAGCATGGCCGATCCACATTAAAAAAGCAGCCATAGAGTGTCCGGGAACCTTCCCCCACCCTTTTCTTAGCCAGGGCTGCCTTCCGGCAGCATTGGACAGGCTCACCAGAGAACCGGAGTCTCCTCCGATGGGCCCTGGCTTCTCCTTCAGGAGAGTTCATAGTGCCGAGGAGAGGCCATGATGATGATAGAGGCCACAATCTGCTTAGTTTTCTGTTACTTGGAATGCAAGTGCAAGTATGCAGCCAGCCATCCACCCACCCACAGGCCGCAACACTAAACTGACAGATTTCTGGGCAGCTCTTTGCACTTGAATTATGGCCTTTTAAGCTTGTGGAGGCGGAAGATTTTCACAACCTCATGCCAGCGGTGGCCGGGTGTCCATACTCGGCCCCCAGCCGCCACTATATTTCCCGGTATCGCCTCCGCCTTCCACAAGCACGGGTCCCACAACATTACCCGTGCCCTCCCCAGCGCACTTACTGGGAAGGACCGCCTAACCACAAACTCGTGGACAGGTGAATGTGGCCAGGGACAGTACGGAGACAGTCCACAACTTTTTTGGCTGAGAGTTGTATTATCTCGGTGAATGGACTGGCATAGAGGGAAACCGTATCTACACTGCGTGTCATTTCTCCCAGGAAGTCCTCTAAAGCTGCTTGCACTTGAAATGTGGCCTGAACATTACTGCTGGTACTTTTCTGTGGGAATTTGCTTGCCTCCTACCAGCCTGGAATATTTCCAGCAAACTAAGGTACGACGCCATGCTATTAGCACTGCCCCCAGTATCAGTAGCGAAGCCACCCCCAATTTACTTTTCAGGAATTTTATTTGTTAGACTGAGTGGCTGCCCAAATACTTTTTCTCACAAAGGAGCTGAAGATAAAGTGGCAGTAGGTGCAAGTTTCTCCAGCCTGTTAGATATCTTCAGTAAAAAAGCAGCCATAGAGTGTCAGGAAACCTTCCCACACAATTTTCTTAGCCAGGACAGCTTCTCATCAGGGTTGGACGGTCCCACCAGAGAATCCTCTGGTGTGCCTTGGCTTTTACCTCAGGAGAGTTCATGATAGCGCTAACTTTGCAGCTGCTATGGTGCTTTTGAGCGGGTGAGAAAGGTTAGCCCTCAGAATCAAATCCTCTGGTAGGCACAATGTTTTTCAATCTGAAGCAGCTTCTCAGTGGGAGTTGTATTTCACCACAGCCATATTCTTTAGCTCAGTGAAAGGACTGGCATAGAGGGAAACCGTATCTACCCCGGCTGTGATTTCTCCGTCACTAGGTTCCGCCCATTGTCACACACGACCATCCCTGGCTGTATGTTCAGCGGTGAGAGCCAAAGATCAGGCTGCTGTGTTACAGCTTTCAACAACTCTGCAGCACTGAGCAGTTTGTCAATTAAGCATTAAGCATGTTATCTTCAGCACAGCCTGTTGCCGCTTGGCCAAGGCAGTGCTGCAGTGCTGTCAGCTTGTGACTGATGTGATCATTTCGGAGATGGAGGATGAGGTGCATGAGCTGAACAATGTGATTACATTGAGGTTAAATTGGTGACGCTGTTTTTGATACTAAAGAAAGATCCTATTGTTTTGTTTTTCTTACATTATTTTTTAAGATAAATGCATTCACCGGGAAATGTCATGTTAACATTTTACAACCTTATCTGGCAATGTGGTATGTGACACATCATCAGACACATCCCTTTTTAGTTATTATGGAGGGACTCTGAAAGTCATAAAGCCTATTTTTACAGGAACATCAGACTACCCTTACTATTCTTAAAAGGCCAGCAGTCGGCCGTAGCTATTGTTAGAGAGCCATCAGCCGGCTATGCTTTTTTGTTCCCATTATTAACAAGTTGGTCTCCTATACTGTTATTGCGTATCCAGTGACTGCAAGGGCTGCCAAAAATTTGGACGCAACACAATACCCCTTTGAAGAGACATAGAGGAGGGTCTCAGTAAAAAAAATGTTCCCATTATAAAGGAGCGGGTCTCCTATAGTGGTAATGTCCATGCTGTGACTGCAAGGGCTGCCAAAATTTGGGAAAAACCCCACTAAGAATTTAAAGACACACGGAGCAGGGTCACAGTAACAAGGTACGACATGTTCCCATTAGAAAGGAGAGGGTCTCCTATACAGTTATAGGGTATGCAGTGAGTCCAATGGCTGACCAATTTTAGGAAAAACCCCACTAAGAATTTAAAGACACAAGGAGCAGGGCCACAGTAACAAGGTACGACATGTTCCCATTAGAAAGGAGAGGGTCTGCAATACAGTTATAGGGTATTCAGTGAGTCCAACGTCTGACCAATTTTAGGAAAAACCCCACTAAGAATTTAAAGACACACAGAGCTGGGCCACGGTAACGACAAATTCCCATTAGAAAGGAGAGAGTCTCCCATAGTGTTGGCCTATGCAGTGAATGCAAGGGCTGGCAAAAATTTGGAGGCACTTCAATGCCCCTTGGAAGAGACGTGGAGGAGGGCCTCATAAAAAAATGTTCCCATTAGAAAGGAGTGGGCCTCCTTTACTTGTAATGCCCATGCACTAAGTGTATGGGCTAACAAACATTTACCCCTTGGGTGGTATACATGAACATACTGTATGAAAAAATTTTTTTTACGGGCATCATAAACACCCTTTAAAAAAATTAGGTGGGTGTTGCATCACAGACCACAGTCATCCTGGTGATATGGTGGTGAAGGATGAGGAGAAGGAGGAAGACAAGAGCAAATAGACAAAATCAGGAAGCGTATACTCATGTGTGGGTGTGAAAAGGTGCATGGGAATACACCTCCCAAGAAAAGACACTGGATTTGAGTTTTTGTTACGCTGCTATCATTCGGTGGTGTTGAGAAGTCTGGTACAATCCAGCCCTTTTCATTTTTAGAAGAGTCAGCCTGTCAACATTTTCATTTGACAGGCGGATGCGCTTATTAGTTATAATTCCACCAGCGGCACTAAAAACCCGCTCTGATAAAATGCTGGTGGCAGGGCAGGCCATGACCTCCAAGGCATAGAGCGCCAGTTCATTCCACGTATCCAACTTGGATACCCAATAATTATAAGGCACATAGGAATCACGGAGGACGTTGGTACAGTCAGCAAGGTACTCCCTCAGCATCTTCCCAAACTTTGCACTCCTTGAGAGAGTACCCCGCGCCTCAGGGCCTGTGCGATGGGAGGGTCTGAGAAAACTTTCCCAGAACTTTGACAGTGTTCCCCTGCCTCTGCTGGATTGGAGCTGTGTTTCTCTTGCCTATACTCCTTGGTTGTCCAACGAAGTGTGCCCTCTGCCGCCAGCGTTTTCAGATGGAAATTTTTTTAATAGTTCCGCAACAAGGGCCTTCTGGTACTGCCCCATTTTTGTAGACCTGTCAGCCTCAGTAATAAGAGATATAGAGTTCTCCTTGTAGCATGGGTCTAGAAGTGTCACCAACCAGTAATGACTGTCACCCAAAATTTTGAGAACGCGAGGGTCATGGGAAAGGCAGCATAACATAAACTCAGCCATGCGTGCGAGACTACAAGAGGATGACTGACCATTCTCTCCTCCTCCTCCTCTCAGTCCTCTGGCCATCCACGCTGAACAGATGGTATGACAGCTGTGCAGGTAGTACAGTCTATAGTGCATGAAACTAGCTCCTGTCCTTCCTCCTCCTCCTCCTCTTCCTCATTGTTACCCAATCCACGTTGGGATGAGATGAGGCTTGGCTGTGTGTAATCACCCTGTATGGTTCCTTACTCCATCTCATTGTGCTCTGCCTGCAATGCATCCTCTTTGATTGTGAGCAGAGAGCGTTTCAAAAGACAGAGAAGCGGGATGGTGACGCTAATTATGGCATCATTGCCGCTCACTATCTTGGTGGATTCCTCAAAGTTTTGGAGGATATTACATATGTCTGACATTCATGTCCACTCCTGAGATCTTATGTGTGGAGTCTGAACTGAATACCGACGGCCTTGTTGATGCTGGTACTCAACAACTGCCCTCCTCTGCTCACAAATCCTTCCCAACATCTGCAGTGTAGAGTTCCAACGCGTGGGGACATCACACACCAGTCTGTGAGCCGGAAGCTGCAAACGCTGCTGAAACACTGCAAGGGCAGCAGAAGCTGTAGCTGACTTTCTAAAATGGGCACACAGGCGGCATATTTTAACAAGCAGATCCGGCAGCTCCGGGCAGGATTTGAGAAACTGCTGAACCACGAGGTTAAGCACATGGGCCAGTCATGGTACGTGTGTGAGCTCGCCTCGCCTCAGAGCCGCCATCAGGTTCCAGCCATTGTCACACACGACCATGCCTGGCTGTAGGTTCAGCAGTGTGAGCCACAGATCTGGCTGCTCTTTCAGAGCTGTCCACAACTCTTCAGCATTGTGCGGTTTTTCACCTAAGCATATTAGCTTCAGCACAGCCTGTTGCTCTCTTGGCCGAGGCAGTGCTGGAGTGCTTCCAGCTTGTGACTGATGTGGTCACTTCAGAGATGGAGGCTGAAGAGGAGGAGGAGGCTTAGAAGGATGAGGTGCAGGAGCTGTAGACCGTGGGGCCAACTCTGATTGACCTAGGGCCCGCAATCCTTGGTGTCGGGAGGACGTGTTCCGTCCCAAGGTCCGACTGGGTCCCGGCTTCCACTATGTTAACCCAGTATGCCGTCAGCGAGATGAACCGTCCCTGCCCACAAGCACTTGTCCAGGTGTCCGTGGTTAGGTGGACTTTACCGGTAACTGCATTGTTGAGAATACGGCTTATGTTTTGGGACACGTGCTTGTGTAATGCGGGGACGGCACACCGAGAGAAATAGTGGCGGCTGGGGACCCAGTACCGAGGGACGGCCGCCGCCATCAGGTTGCGGAATGCTTCTGTCTCCACGAGCCTAAAAGGCAACATTTCAAGCGCAAGCAGTCGTGAAATGTGAGAATTTAGTAGTGTGGCCTGTGGGGCGTTGGCTGCATATTTGCGCTTGCGTTCCAAGGACTGGGGTACGGACAACTGAACGCTGCGCAGGGACTAGGACATGGACGTGCTTCCTGATGCTGCTACTTGAGAGTGTGCAACGACAAGTGCAGGGCAGGAGGCGTCTTCGCATGCACCATGGACAGGGGATTTGCTTGCATGCACAACAGCGGAAGAAGCAATGGTGCCACCCGCAGACACTGTATCTGGACACTGGTGTTCGGCCCACAAAGTCGGGTCCTTTGCTGCCATGTGCCTGGTCATGCTGGTGGTGGTCAGGCTGGTCGTTTTGCCATGCCTGCTGATGCTGGCCTGGCAGGTGTTGCAAATGGCCTTTTTGGGGTTATCGGCAGAGTCTTTAAAAAACAACCAGACTTGGGAAGACCTAACAGTTGTACTGGCAACTTCCTTCGTGTTGGTGTTACAGGGAACAGTTGCCTGCCTTCTGTCTTCGGCCACCATACTGCTTCTTCTTGCCTTTTGGGGTGCTCTGCCTCTCTCCCCCTGTGTGCTGCTGTCCTCGTTCTGCATGTCCTCCTGCCAGGTTGAGTCAGTTACTATATCATCCACCACCTCATCTTCCACTTCCGCATCCTGGTCCTCCTCCTGACTTTCTGGCAATTGTGTCTCATCATCGTCCACCTCTTGTGACACTTTACCACCGTCGCCTTCATGTGACCGTGGCTGCTCAAATATTTGGGCATCGCTACACGCGATCTCCTCTTGCCCCGCTTCAAGTGGACCGAGCGAAAGGCCCGAATATATAAATGGAAAAGTGAACCGCTCTTCAGAGTGTCCAAGTGTGGGAACAGTTGTCTCTGGGTACTCGGCATGGTGGGAGGAAGGAGGATCAGGGTGAGGAATATGCGGTCCAGACTCACAGCTACTGAGACTTGACCGTGTGGAAGACAGGGTGGTGGTGGTGGTGGCTAAGTGACTGGAAGCATTATCCGCTATCCAACCAACAACCTTTTGACACTGCTCTGGGTTCAATAGTGGTGTGCTGCGGTCATCTAGAAATTGGGACACGAAGGTCAGGCGAGAAGATGTTGGTGTTTGTTGTGGCACAATTTAAGCTTGCCCATGGCCTTGGCCTCGGCCTCTGCATGCACCATTACCATCAAGTCCAGTTCCCAGTCCATTGCCACGTGCCTTGCCCATTTTAAATGGAGGACAGTATCTTCCACGCTCACTACAAATGACTGAGTTTGGAGTGAACTTATACTGTATGTGATCCGTGTGATAGAGAAAACAGAGTTTTAAATACCTGGCCTGTACTGTAGGTAAGTAGTTTGAACAGCAAACTGCGGTGAATTGCTTCAATGACACACTAAAGGAAATTTTTAATGGAGGCCAGAAATGGCAGTATTTTCTGATAACGTATACAGTACAGACCAAAAGTTTGGACACACAATCTCATTTAAAGATTATTCTGTATTTTCATGACTTTGAAAATTGTACATTCACACTGAAGGCATCAAAACTATGAATTAACACATGTGGAATTATATACTAAACAAAAAAGTGTGAAACAACTGAAAATATGTCTTATATTCTAGGTTCTTCAAAGTAGCCACCTTTTGCTTTGATGACTGCTTTGCACACTCTTGGCATTCTCTTGATGAGCCATTTGTAGACGTTGCTCATATGAAGTGTTCAAAAGGAGAGGGGCTCCCATCTAAGCCCAATAGTGCACAGTATCCATCAGGGTAAAGACAGACTACTGAAAATAAAATTAAAAAAACACAGTTATATACACATAAAAAAAATTAAGAACCAGAGTTTTTCCTTTTTTTTGCACTAAAAATGCTCTGTTTGAGGACAAATCAGTCATAAAATTATTATATAAGGGTCTTATAGAAATGGAGAGAAACTTAGCTTTTCATTCAGACTATTGGGAGTCATGGTCCCCAATTTAACTATCCATTTGCATTCCAGACGCACCAAAGCTCGTTTATGGTCTCCTCCACAGGCGCCCATATGTAGACAGTCAATGCCTCTGACCTTAAAACCTTCCGGATCTGAATCGTGACACAGTTTGAAATGCCGAGGGATAGTTTTTAGAGATGAGATATCCATCACATTTGCTCCCGCACGTATATCTCTAACATGTTCCCTCGTGCGTATGCGTAGCTCACGTGATGTCAACCCTATATAGACCATACCACAGGGACATGTTGCATAGTATATTACATGATCTGTACTACATGAAACATACTTGAATATTTTGTATTCCCGTTTCCCATCAGCCGACAGGAAGGCTTTCGCTCTAATTATGTTACGGCAACCCAAACATGAACCACAGGGAAAACACCCCTGTTTTGCCTCCCCACATCAAAGGGCAAAGTTGGAGTCCCTAATGTTCCTGCTCCTTCTTGCTGTCATAAGGGGTCGATCGGGCAGATTTCAAAATCGACCATTTTCGAGAATGCGGCGCATATCCTCCCACTGGTTGTTGAATGTTGAGATGAATCTGACAGATGGGCTAGATGTCATTTTCATATTTTTCTCACTACCATCATAACCCATCAGTAATTGTATACGGTTGCTATTCCAAGCCCAGTTATATCCTCTTTTTATACATCTTTTACTATAACCTCTTGCAGTGAATCTAGCCCGTAGATCCTCAGCTTGGTGTTCAAACATCTCATCAGTGGAGCATATGCGCCGCACTCTCAAAAACTGGCCCATCGGAATGGCCCGTATAGCAGAAGGTATATGAGCTGAGGTGGCGTGGAGTAGGGAATTAACTGACGTTTCTTTGCGGAAGACGTCAGTAGCAATCTTATCGTCCGTATGCACCCCCGATTTGTACATCCAAAAAATCAATCTGTCGCACATTGAACTTGTACGTCAGCTTGATATTGAATTGGTTTTTATTCACACCAGCCATGAAGGAGCAGAGGTCATCAGTGCTACCTTGCCAAATTATGAACAAATCGTCAGTGTAACGATACCAGCACTGCGACTGGGACGCGGCGCACGCGCCACCCCCGAAAGCCTCCCTCTCCCAGTAGCCGAGAAGGAGATTTGCGTAGGACGGCGCACAAGCCGCACCCATCACAGTGCCCCTCGTCTGAATAAAGAACCTGCCCTTGAAGATGAAATAATTATCAGTTAAAATGTCTCGCAATAGTTCCAAGATCAGGGTGCACAAGGACGCGTCAAGATTGCTCATGTTGAGAAAAAATTCCACAGCCTCCAGGCCTTGCTGATGTTTAATGCACGTGTAAAGTGACTCCACCTCCGTGGTCACAAGCAGCATGTCCGACTCCATTGTCAGACCATCCACTCATCTCAGGACGTCAGTAGTGTCTCTGACATTGGAGGGCAGCGTCTCCACTAGGGGGTGCAGATAATACTCAATGAATTTGCAAATGGGATCGCACAGCCCTCCTATGGCAGAGACAATAGGACATCCAGGTGGTTCATTAGATCTTTTTGGATCTTTGGCAAAAGGTAAAATGTCGGAATGACAGGATGTTCCACCATCTGTCCATCAAAAACCTTTTTCGGAATAATGCCCTGTGACAGGGCATCATCCAAAATGAGAAAGATGTCCCTAGAAAACATGGCTACGGCATTACAGTGCATGGCAGGCAATCCCTGCTTGTTCATTGGCTCTCTAAAGAGTGCCAAACATGCAGGGAGGGGACCCGAGTTAACGCCCGAGCAACCTGGAAATATCTCGAGCAGTGAGATGCTCGGGCTAGCACCGAGCAGTAGTGAGCATGCTTGCTCATCACTAGTGCTCACCCCTTCCCCTCCCAACCTAGGGCCTAGCTCCAGGGACAGTTAGGGATTAGGTATCCTGCTCGGCGATAGGTGCGGAACCTATTTAGGGACGGTAGGGGAGTCAGGGTGTTGTAAGATCTGCCTAGGGGTCTTCACTCTCCCTTTCCCTAGTTGTTGGGCTTCCCCCCTTTTCCCATTGTCATACACTTGGCCCTTCCCTTACCTAGCGTGACAAACAGAAAGTATCAAAAAGAAAACAGATTTTTTTAAAACATGACAGACCAAAAAGACATAAAAACCATAGCATCAAAAACGCAATAAAAATGCATGTAAAAAAATGTTAAAAAGTAATCTAACAAAAATGAAAAAAGCATTCTAATTAATTTAAAGGGGTTGTCCACTGCTAGGACAACCCCTTCTTGATTAAAATGTTTGAGCCCCATAAAATAATAAAGCCTATACTCACTTCCCGTGTTGGCGCTGTTCCAGCAGTGAAAGCACGCGCAGTCCTTGGGCTCCCGGTTGCTGTCACACGTGACGACAGCGCCCAATCAGCCCTATCATCACTGTCTCAGCTTTCTGACAAATCGAAGATGAAGAGGAAGTCCGAGCTGCAGCTGATCTCTGACTTCCTTTTCATGTTCAATTTGTCAGGAGGCAGGGACAGTGACACCAGCGCTCATTGGGCACCCGGGTCATGTATCACAGCAACCAGGAGCCCTGGGACCTCAAGTGTTGGCACTGCTGGAATGAAGCCAGCACAGGAGGTGAGTATAGGCTTTATTATTTTATGGGGGCCAAGCGAGGGGTATGACAAAAAGTTCTCCAAGTAGTGGACAACTTCTTTAAGGCCACATGCACACGTTGAGTATTTGGTGAGTTTTTTTGCCTCAGTATTTGTAAATCGAAATCCAGTAGAACAATCAGAGGAAAAGTATAATAGAGACACATCACCACTAGTGTTGAGCCACCCCCGTAGTGTTCGAGTTCGGTTCGGTTCGTCGAACACCCGTGTGTTCGCCGAACTGTTCGTCGAACTGTTCGTCGAACACCTTCGAACACTGTTAAAACCAATGGCAGGCAAACAAAAACACATAGAAACACATAGAAAACACCTTCAAAGGTGTCCAAAAGCTGACAAACTGCTCAGAAGACACAACTAACACATGGAAAAGTGACAAGTACATATAGTCATGCGAAAAGAAAAGAGGTGGAGGAGTAAAAGGAGGGGGAGACACAGATATAGGCATGTCATGCCCTTCTAAAATCCAAAAAGTGAGAAGCCGAGACGGCCAGTCCGCTCCTGCCCGTGCCACCTCCGTGTCGCCGGGTTTGTGCCAGAGCCGCGGTGAACCCTGACGGCCAGCCCCCCTCTCCCAATACTGGTGCCTGTCCGCTGGTGGGTCGAGAGAGCCCCCCTGTGGTGGAGGCAGCTCTAAGCTTTTTAATTTAAATTGTCCCTCTAATTTGAATGAATACACTTTAAATCCATTTACAAGGATCTATTGGAGGGCAAGTCTCATGCCAGCAGCCGCGTAATTCCAGCTCCAGTAGCGTCCACTAAAGCTGCTGCAGTTAAAAAGCTTTTATAAGGATCGAGCTCGGCTGTCCACCGCAAGGCATCCTAGTGCCAGTCCCAGCCCCTATGCCTTGGGGTGCCTCCTGATGCTCTTCACTAAGTATCCCGTGGTCCCGAAGCATTTCCTTTGAAAAAATTAAGTGTCCAAACTACAGGTGGTGTAGCTTGCTTAACAGCCGGGATAATCCGCTGACTAGCAGACACTGCTACTAGGCACAAAGTATTTCCTGGGCTAGATGCAGTTAAAAATTTGTAAGTAGATACTCTCGTTGGATGCTGAGAAAGCATTCCATAGAGTCTCCTGGCACGCCATATATGATTCTCTTAAAAAGCTTGGGGTAGGGGTCTAGGGGACCCTTTTATAGCCAAAATCACGGCCCTGTATCACAATACGTCACCTAGGCTGAAGATAAATGGAACTGTAGCACCGAGGGCTCGGTTGCTACAGACGTATTGCACCTCACCCAGAGGTGTGATATCTCACTCTCAGATAAGGATGGAGTGTGGATCAGGACCCGACACCTGCATGCATTACACCACATTGCCGTGGGGCAGGGCGACCAATATGCCCCTGAGATGGGCACGACAGTCCCTGTCCCTGGCTGGAGTGGGGGGAGGGAACACTGAGGAAGGGGAACCCTGCAGTGCAGGAGCAGGGAGGAAGCAGTTCCTGGGTGCATTGAGAAGGGAGTATAAAAGGTGGGCACCATCTTAGTTCAGTGCAGAGAAGTCTGAGCAGAAGTGGCAGGGAGCAGGGGCTCTGCATGAGCTCTGCTCCGGAGGCGGGCCTAGTAACAGAGGCCCAGGCCTGCAAGAGGGAGAAGGAAGGAAGAGGAGCGGAGAAGGCTCCAGGAACGAGGAATGAAGGGATCCCAGGGGTGCGGACGGGCGAGTCGCCACCGCACGCCCGAATCCACCTGCGTGGAGGGGTCAGGCCAAAGGAGGAGACCGGTCCCCGAACTAGTGGAGGCAGGAAACGACCCTCAGCTAGAAACCGGAGGCTCTGACATTTTATGTGGCGCAGCCCCTTGCTCCACCCGCTAGGAAGGCACCACATAGGGTCAGGGAAACTGGCGCCAAGTTTACCAAGAGGAGGCCCGAGGCAGCCGGACAGAAGTGTTGGTAAGAAAGGCCAGACAAAGGACACACAAAGGGGGTCCTGTGAAGCGCTCCAAAGTTATCTGGGAGTTGTCTGAGCCCCTCACCTGGTGAGCACAGTACGACGTGGGCAGCCGTTACCTGCAGACGTGGTCTGGATAATAAGAACTGTGAGTAAAGGCCCTGAACTGCATCACTGACTCCGTGTCGTTACTGCTGCTGCCCTGCACCATCACCCCCATCCTCCGCATACACTGCCCTGAGGCTATACTCCTCCCGTGGGGAGTTATGCTACGCTCTGCTGCACCCACAACACCAGCCTTAGCGGTCTGCCCTGTAGCGGCGGTTCACTCTGACCGCAATCCACGCGTGGCGTAGTCGGACATTTAAACATCAAAACCACATAAATAGTTCCGCCACTGGTTTGACCGCCCTGAGCCACGGAACCGGATCGCCGCCACGAAGACTACAACCACCAGCATCCACCAAAAAGGGTCCGGCTCCGGGTGTCCCAAGGCCCAGGGGGTGCGTCAGAACATTTTCATCACCTTTCACAATCACCAATGGGACAAGGCAGGGATGTCCTCTGTCCCCTCTCTTATACATCCTAGTGACGGAGCACCTGCTCTCATCAATTCGCCATAACCCCAATATTAGGTGGATTGAGGTGGGAGGCACCGAGTACAAGTGCTCTCTATTTGCTGATGATGTCCTAGTATATATCACTCAATCACATATATCCATCCCTGCTGTTATGGCTGAAATAGATCACTTTGTTACATGGTAAAATTTTAAAATCAATGCAGCGAAGTCTGAGGCCCTCGATGTCTCCCTCCCTAAATCCATATAGGATTCCATCCAGTCCAACTTTCCCTTTGCCTGGCCCTCACAGGGTATCAAATACTTAGGAATTCCTATTCATAGAGACCTCTCCCATCTATGTTATCTTAATTTTGGGCCCTTTATTGAACAATTCCATACAGACCACGGTTGGCAAGTTAGAACTGTAAGATTCACTACGTGAACCACTGGTGTTTTGTGGAAAAGCACATGTACACCGCGTTCCAAATTATTATGCAAAAAGTGTTTAGGAGTGATAAGGGAAGAATTTGTTTGTTTGTCAGTTAAACTCATTGATGGTGATGTGTGTCAGGGCTCTTTATATCACTGTAAGCAATTGCAGACACCTGTGCTAATTAGTTTGGCAGGTGTGCCCAATGAAAGGCAAGACTACTTAAGAAGGCTCTCTCACATTATTAAGCAGCCTACATTTTCTGCCAAAATGGGAAAGAAAAAGGATGTGTCGGCTGCTGAGAAGCAACAAATTGTGGAGTGTTTAGGTCTAGGCATGACTACAATCAACATTGTGCGATGATCAGGATGAAGTGTCTTGGCAATCAAGAAGTATGTAGCTGATTCACAGTACACACGTGTGCGTGCTGATAAGGGCAAATTGAGGACTCTTTCCTACAGGCAATTACGTCAGGTTGAAAGAGCAGCGGCAAAAAAGCCTTGTCATAGCAGCAGACAAGTTTTTGAAGCTGCTTGTGCCTCCAACGTCCCCCGAACAACAAGATGCAGGGTCCTTCAGAGGTTTGCAGCTGTGCATACGCCATCCTGTCGACCTCCTCTATCCACTTCACACAAGCAGAAACGGCTCCAGTGGGCCAAACATTACATGAAGACTGATTTCAAAACTGTTTTGTTCACGGATGAGTGCCGTGCAGCGCTCGATGGTCCAGATGAATGGAGTGGAGGATGGCTGGTTGATGGACACCCCACGCAAACACGGCTACAGCGCCAACAAGGAGGAGGTGGAGTAATGTTTTGGGCTGGAATCATGGGGAGAGAGATTGTCGGCCCCTTTAGGATCCCTGAAGGCGCTAAAGATGAACTCCATAATGTATGTGGATTTTCTCAAACAGCACTTCCTGCCATGGTTCAAGAAGAAGAACCGTGTATTTCACAGTAAGATCATTTTTCTGCATGATAATGCACCATCTCATGCTGCACATAAAACATCTGCATCTCTGGCTGATATGGGCATAAAAGGGGACAAACTTATGGTGTGACCCCCATGCTCCCCTGACCTCTACCCCATTCAGAACCTTTGGAGCATCATTAAAAGGAGTGTCTATGATGGCGGGAGGCAGTTCACATCTAAGCAACCGTTCTGGGAGGGTATTCTGTCCTCATGCAAAACAATTGAAGCAGAAACCATCCAAAACCTAACAAATTCAATGGACGAGAGAGTTCAGAAGCTCCTTTCGAACAAGGGGTCCTATGTGAAAATGTAACATCACCTAGAATAAAGTTTTGAGTTGAAAACTGTTTGATTTCAGTTTCTAACAACCTGCTAATGCTTATAATTTCAAAAATGACCATTTTTTTGGTCTTTATTAAAATGAAAAGGTTGATCGAAAAGTTTGGGGGATCTAAGAGTGTGGCAACCCAGTAGTCATGATTACTTCGAATTCTGACAATATGAGGGTCATGCTGCAGGTAGTGCAGCAAGAAGGCACTTATGTGTCTTGCGCATCTCGGAGCCCCAAAATTATTTTCCGGGCTAGATGCAGCTAAAAATTATTTTTAATTTTAAATCTGGTGAAGCTTATTATAGATGGCCTAATAGGATCAGTGCTGCACACTGCTACAAAGCCCAAATTATTTTCCAGTCAAGATACAGATAAACATGATTAGTAATTTGAAAGCTTAAAACGGTTGGTAGGGTGATTTTAACCAATCATCAAGCTTTTACTCTCCCCAGGATGACACAGGGGTAGAAAAGTCGTTTCGGATCCATGATTTGTTCATCTTTATGAACGTGAGTCTGTCTACATTATCAGTGGAGAGCCGCGTGCGCTTATCTGTCAGCACACCACCAGCAGCGCTGAACACACGTTCAGACAGAACGCTGGCTGCGGGGCATGACAAGATCTCCAAGGCGTAAGTGGCTAGCTCCGGCCATTTATCCAGATTAGAAGCCCAAAAAGAGCAAGGGTCCAGTGACACAGTCGTGGCTTCAATGTTTACTTGGAGATACTCCTGTACCATCGTCTCTAGGCGTTGACTATGTGTCAGACTTCTTGTCTCCTGTGGCCTTGCAAAGGATGGGCTAAAAAAGTGGTGAAATGATTCCGCAAAATTGATGTTACCAGCAGATACTGTGGTTCTGTTACGGTTTGAGTGCTGAACACTTGACGGTCCCACGGTTGGCAAGTTGGAACTGTGAGATTCACTACGTGCACCACTGGTATTTTGTGGAAAAGCACATGTAAGATTCTGCAACAGTCTCTGCTGATACTCCTGCATGCGTGCATCCCTTTCTATGGCAGGAATAATTTCTGCAAATTTACTTTTGTACCGGGGATCTAACAGTGTGGCAACCCAGTAGTCAGGATTATTTCTAATTCTCAAAATTCGAGGGTCATGTTGCAGGTAGTGCAGCAAGAAGGCACTCATGTGTGTTGCGCATCCAGGAGCACCAAGTCCCTGTTGTGTTGGTGGCGAGGTAACAATCATGCTTCCTTCCTCTGTCCTCTCCCCCCAACCTCGCACAACAGAAATGTGATCAAGGTCTCCCTCATCTGATGAGTCTTCCATCAGTTCGTCCTCCACTTCTTCCTGGGCTCCTGCACCTTCCTCACTAGTTTGGCTGCTACCATGCGCCCTGATAAAATCATCTCCCCCACCCTCACATGCCTGCCGCCTTGGTGCTGCCGACCGTCTGGACCTTGCAGATGTTAGCCCTTCCGCATACAACTCCTCCTCCTCTACTTCCTCCACCTCCTCTTGTGCCACCACCTGACTCCGAATTCTGTTTAACATGTGCTCCAGCATGTAAATCACCGGAATAGTCATGCTGATAATGGCATCGTCAGCACTAAACATCTTCGTCGCCATTTCAAAACTGTGCAGAAGGGTGCATAGGTCCCTGATCTGAGACCACTCCTCCAGCGTGATTTGCCCCACCTCTGAATCTCGTTGGCCCAGGCTATACGTCAGAACGTATTGCACCAGGGCTTGCCGGTGCTGCCACAGTCGCTGCAACATGTGCAGAGTTGAATTCCACTGGGTAGGCACATCGCATTTTAGCCGGTGAAGTGGCAGGCCCAACGACTTCTGTAGAGATGTAAGTCGCTGAGCTGCGGGATGCGAACGGCGGAAGTGAGCACACAGCGACCGTGCCCTCTGCAGAAGGCCATCTAGTCTGGGATAGTGGGCTAAAAATTGCTGGACAACCAGGTTCAACACGTGAGCCATACAAGGCACGTGTGTGACATTGCCCCGGCGAAGGGCCGCACCCAGGTTTGCAGCATTGTCACACACGGCCTTCCCTGGTTTCAGGTCCAGTGGAGACAACCATTCATGAAATTGGTTCTCCAGAGCTGACCACAACTCCTCAGCTGTGTGACTCACATTTCCCAGACATTTCAATGTAAAAACCGCCTGATGACGTTGAGCCCTACTGCCAGCATAGTAAGGAGGTGTGCAGGATCCCTTCTGCGCAGTTAGAAAGCTTGTGGCATGACCAGACAGGCTTTGGGTGCAGGTGGAAGACCGAGAGGAGGTTGAGGAGGCAGAAGCAGTGGAGGAACTTTGACATAAAGAGGATTGACGCACAACTCGTGGGGACGGCAAGACTTGGACAGCAGCCCCTTGTCCTGCTGTCACCATAGTTACCCAGTGCCCAGTCAGCGACATGTAACGCCCCTGTCCATGCCTACTCGTCCAAGTGTCTGTGGTGAAATGCACCCTGTCACACACAGAGTTTCTCAAAGAAGCGGTGATGTTGTGTGCGACATGCTGGTGGAGCGCAGGCACACCTTTCTTTGAGAAGTAGTGCCGACTGGGCATCTGGTACTGGGGCACTGCGACGGACATAAGGTCTCGAAAATCCTCTGTGTCCACCAGGCGGAAAGGCAGCATTTCTGTAGCCAAGAGCTTGCAGATGGTGAAATTCAACCTCTTAGCTTTCTCATGGCTAGGAGGAAATGGTCTTTTACTTGTCCACATCTGAGGGACCGAGGGCTGGCTATTGTGCTTAGACGGGGTTGATAAGGGTGTCCCCGGCAAACTGCCGGTCTGTGAGGAAGATGCAGGCGGACATGTTAGGTTGCCTTGATCCAAAGGTGGTGCTATCGATGTCGGACAGCGCTCAAGACCAGCTGGTGTTACCACCTCCAAAGAAAATGATGACCTGCCAATCACGCTGGCTGTTGCGGGTAAAGAGGTGGCAGGTCTGCACCCCAAAACAGGTGTGACTGCTGTCCCCCCAGTCACAGAGGATGAAGAGGCCGCGGATGCACAAGATATGGCAGACGGTGGTTGGCCCGGCCGGCTAGGCCGCATTGTAGCACACCGAGCTTCCCACTGCAACTTATGCTTCATGTCCATGTGCCGGTTCATGCATGAAGTACTCAAACTATGTATTTTTTGGCCTCTACTTAGCTTTTGCTGACAAATGTTACAGATAACACGAGTTGGGTCATCTTTATCGATCTGAAAAAATGCCCAGGCTATGCAAGGCTTAGCACCCATGCGACCTGAAGAGCCACCACGACTTGTGGTGAGAGGCAGAGTTGTGTTTGAGGATGCAGTTGTTGACGTGCTTCCAGTACTACGTCTCTGTCCAGGAAGGCGCAACCTGACCTCGTCGTCACTAGCATCTTCCTCCACCTCCTCTGCTGACCTCATCTCTTGGCTGACTGTGGGTTGACAGTAAGTGGGATCTCCGACCTCATCATCATCACCCTGTGCGTTATCACACCCGTCGTCCTCAGAGCCAACCTGTTCCTGCCCTGACAAAAAACTAAAGTTGTCGCTCCAATCAGGTATTTGAGTCTTATCATCGTCTTCCTCATTGTCTCCACCAACAGGAGTTACAGTTTGGGAATGAGGGTCTACATTATGGTCAGAACCTTCTGCGTCTGGTCCTGGATCCGACTCATAAAGATTCTGGGCATCAGTGCAGATCATTTCCTCGTCTGGATTCACAGAAGCGCTGGAGTCGACCTCTGATTCCCAGGCTATAGTATGAGTAAACAGCTCTGCAGACTCAACCATCTGTTCTACCTCATACTCAGATGGGCAGCTGGAGATTTGGGAGCTGTGAGGAAGCAAGTGCGATTTGGGTGACACCTTTGAGGACTGGAGTATTTGTGATGTTGAAGTTGATGTGGAGGAGAGCCCACTTAAAGGAGCACTTGATATCCGTTGAAGCACCTGCTGTTTTTGTGCCTCATCTGGAATTTGTAGCGATTGGCGTGGCCGTAAGAAAGGGATCTTTATCACATTGTCCGCTAAAAGAAGTAGACATTTTAGTTTGGCTGGAAGATGGTCTTTCTTCTGCACCTACCCCACGGACACAACCTTTTTTCCTCTTCCCAACACGCCTATTCCCCTTTCCACCAGCAGCAGGCCTTTTTCCACTCATTTTGGTGGTTAACTAATTCACAACTCTGGAGTTGTTTGCACAAAAAAACAATGGATGGTAACCGAGCAGAGCTGAGTGGCCAAACTGTGGTATTAGGCCAAAACTATTGGCTGGGTTAGATGCAGAAAAAAATTATTTTTAATTTGCAACCTGATGGAGGTCAGTATAGATGGACTAATAGACCAAGTCCCACACACCGCTAGAAGCCCAAATATTTTTTCAGAGCTAGATGCAGAAAATTTTTTTATTCAATTTGCAACCTGATGGAGGTCAGTATAGATGGACTAATAGACCAAGTCCCACACACTGCTAGAAGCCCAAATATTTTTTCAGAGCTAGATGCAGAAAAAAATTATTTTTAATTTGCAACCTGATGGAGGTCAGTATAGATGGACTAATAGACCAAGTCCCACACACCGCTAGAAGCCCAAATATTTTTTCAGAGCTAGATGCAGAAAAAAATTATATTCAATTTGCAACCTGCTGGAGGTCAGTATAGAAGGACTAATAGAACAAGTCCCACACACTGCTAGAAGCCCAAATATTTTTTCAGAGCTAAATGAAGAAAAAAATTATTTTTAATTTGCAACCTGATGGAGGTCAGTATAGATGGACTAATAGACCAAGTCCCACACACTGCTAGAAGCCCAAATATTTTTTCAGAGCTAGATGCAGAAAAAAATTATTTTTAATTTGCAACCTGATGGAGGTCAGTATAGATGGACTAATAGAACAAGTCCCACACGCTGCTAGAAGCCCAAATATTTTTTCAGAGATAAATGAAGAAAAAAATTATTTTTAATTTGCAACCTGATGGAGGTCAGTATAGATGGACTAATAGACCAAGTCCCACACACTGCTAGAAGCCCAAATATTTTTTCAGAGCAAGATGCAGAAAAAAATTATTTTTAATTTGCAACCTGATGGAGGTCAGTATAGATGGACTAATAGACCAAGTCCCACACACCGCTAGAAGCCCAAATATTTTTTCAGAGCTAGATGCAGAAAAAAATTATATTCAATTTGCAACCTGCTGGAGGTCAGTATAGAAGGACTAATAGAACAAGTCCCACACACTGCTAGAAGCCCAAATATTTTTTCAGAGCTAAATGAAGAAAAAAATTATTTTTAATTTGCAACCTGATGGAGGTCAGTATAGATGGACTAATAGACCAAGTCCCACACACCGCTAGAAGCCCAAATATTTTTTCAGAGCTAGGTGCAGAAAATTTTTTTATTCAATTTGCAACCTGATGGAGGTCAGTATAGATGGACTAATAGACCAAGTCCCACACACTGCTAGAAGCCCAAATATTTTTTCAGAGCTAGATGCAGAAAAAAAATATTTTTAATTTGCAACCTGATGGAGGTCAGTATAGATGGACTAATAGACCAAGTCCCACACACTGCTAGAAGCCCAAATATTTTTTCAGAGCTAGATGCAGAAAAAAATTATTTTTAATTTGCAACCTGATGGAGGTCAGTATAGATGGACTAATAGACCAAGTCCCACACACCGCTAGAAGCCCAAATATTTTTTCAGAGCTAGATGCAGAAAAAAATTATATTCAATTTGCAACCTGCTGGAGGTCAGTATAGAAGGACTAATAGAACAAGTCCCACACACTGCTAGAAGCCCAAATATTTTTTCAGACCTAAATGAAGAAAAAAATTATTTTTAATTTGCAACCTGATGGAGGTCAGTATAGATGGACTAATAGACCAAGTCCCACACACTGCTAGAAGCCCAAATATTTTTTCAGAGCTAGATGCAGAAAAAAATTATTTTTAATTTGCAACCTGATGGAGGTCAGTATAGATGGACTAATAGACCAAGTCCCACACACCGCTAGAAGCCCAAATATTTTTTCAGAGCTAGATGTAGAAATTTTTTTTATTCAATTTGCAACCTGATGGAGGTCAGTATAGATGGTCTAATAGACCAAGTCCCACACACTGCTAGAAGCCCAAATATTTTTTCAGAGCTAGATGCAGAAAAAAATTATTTTTAATTTGCAACCTGATGGAGGTCAGTATAGATGGACTAATAGACCAAGTCCCACACACTGCTAGAAGCCCAAATATTTTTTCAGAGCTAGATGCAGAAAAAAATTATTTTTAATTTGCAACCTGATGGAGGTCAGTATAGATGGACTAATAGAACAAGTCCCACACGCTGCTAGAAGCCCAAATATTTTTTCAGAGATAAATGAAGAAAAAAATTATTTTTAATTTGCAACCTGATGGAGGTCAGTATAGATGGACTAATAGACCAAGTCCCACACACTGCTAGAAGCCCAAATATTTTTTCAGAGCTAGATGCAGAAAAAAATTATATTCAGTTTGCAACCTGATGGAGGTCAGTATAGATGGACTAATAGAATGATGCTATGCCCAAAAGATTTTACTTCACTAGGTGCAGTAAAAAAATTGGTATTCTATACACAGGTGGTATATCTTGCAACACAGATAGGCTACTCCACTGACTAACACACTCTGCAATAGGCCAAAAAGGATTAGCTTTGCTAGATTCAGCCAAATGCTGTGAAAAAAACTTGCACAGCACTGGCACAGACCTGCCTGGCAAAAACTGATAGGAACTGATGTAACCTAGTCCTGAAAAGGACTCCAATTACAATTAGTCTTTACTCCCACAATCTATCTATTTAAGAGCACAGACCTGCTTGATAAAAGTCGTAGGAAATGCTTTAACCTAGTCCTTAAAAGGACTGCAATCACAACTATTCCCTACTCCCAAGCTATCTGTAGATTTGTGCGAAAATTGGCTTGAAATTAACAAGGTATAGCGCACACAGCAACAGCGGTGCCGTCTAACACGCAGCTGCAGCAGTGAGAAAATGGTGGCGACGGGGAAAATGGCTTGGTCTTATAGGGCAAGGACATGTGACATACACTGCCAATCACACATGCCCTTGCTTGTGTGAAAAAAAGCACTTCGCTCCGTGTGTGCGCTGCTGATAGGCTGACAGATTGCACCTCCCCACTGCAAATGCGGGAAAGAGAAAAAAAAATGGAGATCTTCATTGTTCCTGCAAAGATCCATCCCCTGCCCCTCCCCCCGCCCCGCTGTACACTCAAACTGCGTATTAACATTAATTTTCATCATTACTGAGAAAAAATCCAGTTATGATTTTGGTGCACGAACAGTTATCGAACATAACCTCGAACAGCCGAATTTTTCTCAAATTGTTCGTGTTCGCCGACCGGCTCGAACACCGCCCAAAACAGCTCGAATTTAAGATTGGCGAACAGTTCGAGTAGAACAACGCTCATCTCTAATCACCACTTCTGCATTTTTTACCCACTCCTGATTCTGGCTTACAAATACCGATGTAAAATGCTGACCAAATACTCAGCGTGTGCACATGGCCTAATAGGTGCAAAACTGATGCAGAAAATCTGCAACATTGAAAACTCACCAAAAAGCTCATTGTGGGAACATGGCTTTACAGTGGCAGTCAACCTACCACATAAGGCCACGTTCGCGCGTTGAGTACTTGGTGAATTTTTTTGTACCTCAGTATTTGTAAGCCAAAACCAGGAGTCGGTGAAAAATACAGAAGTGGTGACGTGTTTCTATTATAATTTTCCTCTGATTGTTCTACTTCTGATTTTGCCTTACAAATACTTACAAAAAAACTCACTAAATACTGAACGTGTGAACATGGCCTTAGCATTTCTTTACCACTTTTTCTGGTGGGTTATAGAGTGTACCCACCTGAAAAAGATGTTGTGTGCATATAGCCGAAGACTCTGGTGTCTCTTCATTATTTGCAATTTATTGAAGTCACTTTTCTTTTTTATTTGTCTTGTAGTATTTGCTGACTTTTCTTTGCTCAAATTATTAAAAAAAGGAACATAAGAATCATGAAGTAGGGAAAAAAATTGTCAATGTACTGGGAATGTTTTGTTTTATTCAATTCTACAACTAAAAGTTTTTGTAATTTTTTAGCCAAAAAATGGGTGAATATCCCTACCTTTTCCTATTGCTAACACTAAGCAGGAATGGTTTTTCATCTGAGCTGAGGATTCACTGGCCACTTCAAAGTGATTGAGCTGGATCACACTTTTTTTATTCTTTGTATCATGAACTTGGCACAAAATAAAAATTATTCTTCATTTTGATTTTTAGCAAATATAATATTTTTATCACTAAAAGTCACACTACAGTGTAAAAATGCATCAAATTGAAAACTTCACCAGAAACCTTACTCCAGGCAGGTACTGAAGTGAGATGCACTGAAAAAATCCCTCATGAATCTGTCTAAAGCATCTGGATAATTAAAGCTGTAGAGCAAAAATAAAAAAAGACACTTTAAAAATGGTGCAAATACTATAGCCATTAAAAAAGCACAATTTAATCCCCAAAAAATTGATAACAATTATGAATCGAGACCTTAGTGTGAACACATACTTAGGCTATGTGCATATGGAGAAGTTTTTCGGGCATTCAAAAACAACACGTTTTTCAAGCGGAAACTACTTTAGGAAATGTTACATTTTGGAGAGAGTTTTTGGTGAAATTTTTCTTTTCCTGAAACGGTTTTGAAAAATTTTTGAATAACTTTAGAATTTTTAGTGCTTAATGTGGATCATATTCCATCAGGAGCCGCTTCAAAGGAATGACATGCGCTTTCTTCTTTTCTACTTGACTTTTTTCAAAAAAGAAAAAGAAAAGCCACTCGAAAAACTCTACATATGAATACCAAAGAGAATTAACATTGAAATTAAAAAGAAGGAGTCTATCAAGTGTTTTTGAGTAATTTTTTGTGGCGTTTTTTGGAGCAGATCTGCTGCAAAAAAATTCCTTTAAAAAAATTTCTGTCTTCACATAGACATTCAATGACTTTTTCCAGGACTGGTAATAATAGATGGGCATGACAGTTCTGTCTGAGGTTAGGTCATCTTAGACATGACTGTGATTACAACTATTGAATTCTTTTCTTTGTTTCTAGTGGTGATATATACAAAAGACATTCTTTCTCATTTGCTCGACCGCTATATGAAGGAAATCTCTACTAAACACAGGAAAAAGAAATAAAAGGAGCAAAAGGGTAACACTATGCAATACAAGAGACATGCCCTTTGTGTGACAGCCGGTGTGACTCCTCAACATCACTTTATGGAAGGGTTATGTGCACTATACATTGTGACATCGATGACCTTATTAGTGTTTCTCATACTCCTACACTCGACTTGTTATTTCAGAATGGTAGCAGGAATAATGACTTTGCCATGTGGCGTTATGTGGAGGCTACCGGGAAAAGCTTCATATATTAATTATAAGACAATACCTATGTCATAGCATCATACCCTGCAATGACAAGAGCCATGAATAGCTCCGATTATCCACTGTGATCTGTTATATGCTGTCAGCGCTGTCACAACTACAGAAGATATATGTGAACATACAAATTTCTGACACGTGAAAAATGTATACAAGTATATACCAGTATATAGCGTATCCCATCCCAGAGGCAATTTTACTGACAATGCCAAGATTATGTCTTAGTTGGTTTGCAACTTTTTTTCTACTGAAGGAATTAAATTCATTTTGTTCAGTAGTAGTGACACCTACCAACTTTTTGATGGAAATGAAGAGGTTGTCAGTGTTCCAGCTCTGCCCCAAACTCAACTAAATTTAGAAAATACTCAAAAAAACTCAGGAAATTGACATTAAATCATTTTTTTTAGGCTGCGTTCACACATTGCGTTCTTCTTTTTTGCTGTGTTTGTGGTAGAATGGCAACATTTTTGGCACGGTTTTGGAAAATCAAAGCAAAACTATGAGGTTTTTTTTCCGCAGCTTCAACAGAAAAATGCATCCCAGTCCTAACATGTGAACGCAGTCTTATGAAGTCAACACCTGTCTTTAAAAGGTTTGTCCGGTCTAATATGTCAAGTCTGCAGTCACTGCAGACTTGTGAGCTCTCATACAGCGCACATTGACTAGTTTCTGGCCTTGCGCAATATAAATGCATTGAGCGCATCAGAGACAGTCTAGTCCGGTTTTGGCCAGGAGTATGCATACCACATACTTGCGGTCATGCGACTGCCGTTTCCGGCACTGACACCTGCAAATTCTCACAGCTCGTAGTGTGTGTGTTAGGAAGATTCACAAGTCCGTAGAGTGACTGGAGACTTGTCATTCTAGACTGAACAACCCCTTTAAAATGCCCATTTGGGGCACCAATAGACATCGTAGATCAGATCTCTAAGCCAAAACAGAGCTACTTCAATTCTGGAGCACTTGATCCACCCATTGTAAGTCCATCCATCTGAATGGTGACAGTGTAATACTATATTTCACCCTATAGTCTAGACAAGGTACAGTCCACTATTTGCTGAGGGTGCTGAGAGGCAAACTTATAGTGATCAGCTAATCATCATGGTGCCTGAATTCAGAGATAGGTTATCACTAAAGATGAGCAGATCTGACAAAATTTGCATTCTCCAAATCCGACAATTTGGCAAGAAAATTTGATTCATAGATTGTCTCATTTTATATCAACGTAAAATGAAAAAAACCTTATACTCATCTCACTTCTCACCATATGGCGACCATATAGTGGTAGATATCAGTTCAGGAGACAACATAAGTGATTACGATAAAGTTATAAACATACTGGTGACGTTCATTCTGATTGGGGTTGTTCACTTTTCTCGTGTTTTCCATCTGGTCCAGATCGACATGATGACATTTGTCTACAGAGTTTGTTAAAAACGATCCATTTTACTTCTCACATTTAAAGCACATTTCCATCTATTCTCAACGAACATTAGCTCCACATCCTACTATTACCCCAAATTATGTGGCTTATGTAATATGTTCCCTCCTTTAATAATGCCCCTTAGTGCCTGCTCTAATGATAATGCCCCCTCCAATAATAATTCACAGAGTGCTCCCTCCAGTAATATTAGATCCATTAGTGCTCCTTTCAGTAATAACACGCCCAAAGTGCTCCATCGGAAGAAATGTCCACAAGGTGCTCTATGAGTAATGATTCCCCCACAGTGCTCCCACCATTAAATCAATAATATTGACTCCTTAGTGCCCCCTCAGTAATAATGCCACAAGAGTGCATCCATCAGTTATATTCATTTATTAGTGCCCCATCGGACATAATGCTCTAATAGTGTTCTTGTCAGTAATAATGTCCCCAGAGTGCTCCATCAGTAATAATGTCTCCAGAGTGCTCCATCAGTAATAATGCCTCCAGAGTAGTGTTGAGCCACCCCCGTAGTGTTCGAGTTCGGTTCGGTTCGTCGAACACCCGTGTGTTCGCCGAACTGTTCGTTGAACTGTTCGTCGAACACCTTCGAACATCACTAAAACCAATGGCAGGCAAACAAAAACACATAGAAACACATAGAAAACACCTTCAAAGGTGTCCAAAAGCTGACAAACTGCTCTGAAGACACAACTAACACATGGAAAAGTGACAAGTACATATAGTCATGCGAAAAGAAAAGAGGTAGAGGAGTAAAAGGAGGGGGAGACACAGATATAGGCATGTCATGCCCTTCTAAAATCCAAAAAGTGAGAAGCCGACACGTTCAGTCCGCTCCTGCCCGTGCCACCTCCGTGTCGCCGGGTTTGTGCCAGAGCCGCGGTGAACCCTGACGGCCAGCCCCCCTCTCCCAATACTGGTGCCTGTCCGCTGGTGGGTCGAGCGAGCCCCCCTGTGGTGGAGGCAGCTCTAAGCTTTTTAATTAAAATTGTCTCTCTAATTTGAATGAATACACTTTAAATCCATTTACAAGGATCTATTGGAGGGCAAGTCTCATGCCAGCAGCCGCGTAATTCCAGCTCCAGTAGCGTCCACTAAAGCTGCTGCAGTTAAAAAGCTTTTATAAGGATCGAGCTCGGCTGTCCACCACAAGGCATCCTACTGCCAGTCCCAGCCCCTATGCCTTGGGGTGCCTCCTGATGCTCTTCACTGAGTATCCCGTGGTCCCGAAGCATTTCCTTTGAAAAAATTAAGTGTCAAAACTACAGGTGGTGTAGCTTGCTTAACAGCCGGGATAATCCGCTGACTAGCAGACACTGCTACTAGGCACAAAGTATTTCCTGGGCTAGAGGCAGTTAAAAATTTGTAATTAGATACTCTAGTTGGATGCTGAGAAAGCATTCCATAGAGTCTCCTGGCACGCCATATATGATTCTCTTAAAAAGCTTGGGGTAGGGGTCTAGGGGATGCTTTTATAGCCAAAATCACGGCCCTGTATCGCAATACGTCACCTAGGCTGAAGATAAATGGAACTGTATTACCCTGAGGGCTCGGTTGCTACAGAGGTATTGCACCTTACCCAGAGGTGTGATATCTCACTCTCAGGTAAGGATGGAGTGTGGATCAGGACCCGACACCTGCATGCATTACACCACATTGCCGTGGGGCAGGGCGACCAATATGCCCCTGAGATGGGCATGACAGTCCCTGTCCCTGGCTGGAGTGGGGGGAGGGAACACTGAGGAAGGGGAACCCTGTAGTGCAGGAGCAGGGAGGAAGCAGTTCCTGGGTGCATTGAGAAGGGAGTATAAAAGGTGGGCACCATCTTAGTTCAGTGCAGAGAAGTCTGAGCAGAAGTGGCAGGGAGCAGGGGCTCTGCATGAGCTCTTCTCCGGAGGCGGGCCTAGTAACAGAGGCCCAGGCCTGGAAGAGGGAGAAGGAAGGAAGAGGAGTGGAGAAGGCTCCAGGAACGAGGAATGAAGGGATCCCAGGGGTGCAGACGGGCGAGTCGCCACCGCACGCCCGAATCCACCTGCGTGGAGGGGTCAGGCCAAAGGGGGAGACCGGTCCCCGAAACTAGTGGAGGCAGGAAATGACCCTCAGCTAGAAACCGGAGGCTGTGACATTTTATGTGGCGCAGCCCCTCGCTACACCCGCTAGGAAGGCACCACATAGGGTCAGGGAAACTGGCGCCAAGTTTACCAAGAGGAGGCACGAGGCAGCCGGACAGAAGGGTTGGTAAGAAAGGCCAGACAAAGGACACACAAAGGGGGTCCTGTGAAGCGCTCCAAAGTTATCTGGGAGTTGTCTGAGCCCCTCACCTGGTGAGCACAGTACGACGTGGGCAGCCGTTACCTGCAGACGTGGTCTGGATAATAAGAACTGTGAGTAAAGGCCCTGGACTGCATCACTGAATCCGTGTCGTTACTGCTGCTGCACTGCACCATCACCCCCATGCTCCGCATACACTGCCCTGAGGCTATACTCCTCCTGTGGGGAGTTATGCTACGCTCTGCTGCACCCACAACACCAGCCTCAGCGGTCTGCCCTGGAGCGGCGGTTCACTCTGACCGCAATCCACGGGTGGCGTAGTCGGACATTTAAACATCAAAACCACATAAATAGTTCCGCCACTGGTTTGACCGCCCT
The DNA here is from genome assembly GCF_046119375.1 of Phyllobates terribilis. Taxonomy (NCBI): domain Eukaryota; kingdom Metazoa; phylum Chordata; class Amphibia; order Anura; family Dendrobatidae; genus Phyllobates; species Phyllobates terribilis. Next base: position 93,944,343 of record NW_027362763.1, on the reverse strand, counting down.
GAGCCACGGAACCGGGTCGCCGCCACGGAGACTACACCCACCAGCATCCACCAAAAAGGGTCCGGCTCCGGGTGTCCCAAGGCCCAGGGGGCGCGTCAGAGCATTTTCATCACCTTTCACAATCACCAATGGGACAAGGCAGGGATGTTCTCTGTCCCCTATCTTAAACATCCTAGTGACGGAGCACCTGCTCTCATCAATTCGCCATAACCCCAATATTAGGTGGATTGAGGTGGGAGGCACCGAGTACAAGTGCTCTCTATTTGCTGATGATGTCCTAGTATATATCACTCAATCACATATATCCATCCATGCTGTTATGGCTGAAATAGATCACTTTGTTACATGGTCAAATTTTAAAATCAATGCAGCGAAGTCTGAGGCCCTCGATGTCTCCCTCCCCAAATCCATATAGGATTCCATCCAGTCCAACTTTCCCTTTGCCTGGCCCTCACAGGGTATCAAATACTTAGGAATTCCTATTCATAGAGACCTCTCCCATCTATGTTATCTTAATTTTGGGCCCTTTGTTGAACAACTCCATACAGACCACGGTTGGCAAGTTAGAACTGTAAGATTCACTACGTGAACCACTGGTGTTTTGTGGAAAAGCACATGTACACTGTGTTCCAAATTATTATGCAAAAAGTGTTTAGGAGTGATAAGGGAAGAATTTGTTTGTTTGTCAGTTAAACTCATTGATGGTGATGTGTGTCAGGGCTCTTTATATCACTGTAAGCAATTGCAGACACCTGTGCTAATTAGTTTGGCAGGTGTGTCCAATGAAAGGCAAGACTACTTAAGAAGGCTGTCTCACATTATTAAGCAGCCTACATTTTCTGCCAAAATGGGAAAGAAAAAGGATATGTCGGCTGCTGAGAAGCAACAAATTGTGGAGTGTTTAGGTCAAGGCATGACTACAATCAACATTGTGCGATGATCAGGATGAAGTGTCTTGGCAATCAAGAAGTATGTAGCTGATTCACAGTACACACGTGTGTGTGCTGATAAGGGCAAATTGAGGACTCTTTCCTACAAGCAATTACGTCTGGTTAAAAGAGCAGCGGCAAAAAAGCCTTGTCATAGCAGCAGACAAGTTTTTGAAGCTGCTGGTGCCTCCAACGTCCCCCGAACAACAAGATGCAGGGTCCTTCAGAGGTTTGCAGAAAAAAATATATTCAGTTTGCAACCTGATGGAGGTCAGTATAGATGGACTAATACAACAAGTCCCACACACAGCTAGAAGCCCAATATTTTTTCAGAGCTAGATGCAGAAAAAATTATATTCAAATTGCAACCTGATGGAGGTCAGTATAGATGGAGTAATAAAACAAGTCCCACACACAGCTAGAAGCCCAAATATTTTTTCAGAGCTAGATGCAGATAAAAATTATTTTTAATTTGCAACCTGATGGAGGTCAGTATAGATGGACTTATAGAGAAAGTCCCACACACTGCTAGAAGGCCAAATATTTTTTCAGAGCTAGATGCAGAAAAAATTTTTATTCAGTTTGCAACCTGATGGAGGTCAGTATAGATGGACTAATAGAGAAAGTCCCACACACTGCTAGAAGGCCAAATATTTTTTCAGAGCTAGATGCAGAAAAAAATTATATTCAGTTTGCAACCTGATGGAGGTCAGTATAGATGGACTAATAGAGAAAGTCCCACACACAGCTAGAAGGCCAAATATTTTTTCAGAGCTAGATGCAGAAAAAAATTATATTCAGTTTGCAACCTGATGGAGGTCAGTATAGATGGACTAATAGAGAAAGTCCCACACACTGCTAGAAGGCCAAATATTTTTTCAGAGCTAGATGCAGAAAAAAATTATATTCAGGTTGCAACCTGATGGAGGTCTGTATAGATGGATTAATAGAACAAGTCCCACACACAGCTAGAAGCCCAATATTTTTTCAGAGGTAGATGCAGAAAAAAATATATTCAGTTTGCAACCTGATGGAGGTCAGTATAGATGGACTAATAGAGAAAGTCCCACACACTGCTAGAAGGCCAAATATTTTTTCAGAGCTAGATGCAGAAAAAAATTATATTCTATTTGCAACCTAATGGAGGTCAGTATAGATGGACTAATAGAATGATGCTATGCCCAAAAGATTTTACTTCACTAGGTGCAGTAAAAAAATTGGTATTCTATACACAGGTGGTATATCTTGCAACACAGATAGGCTACTCCACTGACTAACACACTCTGCAATAGGCCAAAAAGGATTTGCTTTGCTAGATTCAGCCAAATCCTGTGAAAAAAACTTGCACAGCACTGGCACAGACCTGCCTGGCAAAAACTGATAGGAACTGATGTAACCTAGTCCTGAAAAGGACTCCAATTACAATTAGTCTTTACTCCCACAACCTATCTATTTAAGAGCACAGACCTGCCTGATAAAAGTCGTAGGAAATGCTGTAACCTAGTCCTTAAAAGGACTGCAATCACAACTATTCCCTACTCCCAAGCTATCTGTAGATTTGTGCGAAAATTGGCTTGAAATTAACAAGGTATAGCGCACACAGCAACAGCGGTGCCGTCTAACACGCAGCTGCAGCAGTGAGAAAATATTGGCGATGGGGAAAATGGCTTGGTCTTATAGGGCAAGGACATGTGACATACACTGCCAATGACACATGCCCTTGCTTGTGTGAAAAAAAGCACTTCGCTCCGTGTGTGCGCTGCTGATAGGCTGACAGATTGCACCTCCCCACTGCAAATGCGGGAAAGAGAAAAAAAAATGGAGATCTTCATTATTCCTGCAGAGATCCATCCCCTGCCCCTCCCCCCACCCCGCTGTACACTCAAACTGCGTATTAACATTAATTTTCATCATTACTGAGAAAAAATCCAGTTATGATTTTGGTGCACGAACAGTTATCGAACATAACCTCGAACAGCCGAATTTTTCTCAAATCGTTCGTGTTCGCCGAACGGCTCGAACACCGCCCAAAACAGCTCGAATTTGAGATTGGCGAACAGTTCGAGTAGAACAACGCTCATCTCTACTCCAGAGTGCTCCATGAGTAATAATGTCTCCAGAGTACCCCCATAGTAATAATGTTCCCACTGTGTTCCCTCCAGTAATATTGATCCATTAGTGCCCCTTCAGTAATAACGCCCCCAGAATGCCCCTATGAATAATATTGATTCATTAGAGCCCCCTTCAATATTAATGCCCAGAGTTCCCCGGTCAATAATATTGATTCATTAGTGTCCCCTTCATTAATAATACTGGCAGAGTGTCCCTACAAATAATATTGATTTAATAGTGTTCCCCAGGTGGTGCTGCTCCTACTAAAAAATAAAATTAATACTCACCTAATCTTCTACAATGATGTCCAAATCCATTGAGTCCTTTTCTGTCCTTGCAAGAAAGAGAGGATCTGCACTGGTAGTGCAATGCAGTGATGTCATTGCACCACCTACATTGTGAAACTAACATAATGAAGGTTGTAGGTTTATAGAGATTAGCGCCTACAAGACAGTGAGTGCCAGGGCAGGGAATTTGCAACTCTCTGCATTATCACTGGATTAAACTGTATTGACGTGATGTTAATGCTGGAGAGCTGGTGCTCCAAGCTGAAAGTCTGGAACTCTGGATTTTTGGCATAAGCAACGACCCTGCCCAGCACTCAATGAGCTAGGAAAGAGCCACACAGAAGGAGGCCGTGAGAGCCATAAGTTGGGAACCCCAGCCTTAGAAAGCAGTCAGCCGATTGCTAACTATCCTGGCCTCTCCCATACATATACGTTCTCGGCTGAGAGCATTTGTTTTCAATAGACTACTGCAGACATCTCTTCTAAGGATGAAGCATTGTAATTCAATGTGCTTGAAACCTTCTGCTCCTTCATTTGTTGGTGGCGAGTCAGGATGCCCTCTGCCATATTACATAGTCAACTTTAAAGGAGTTGTCCACCATTATTGAAAATAGGCCAATGTATTTTTATGATGAAAATACGTTTCTTTGTAAATACCTTGCGCTGGTGTTACTGCCTGTGTGTGGCGCTATCGCTGGCCGCTCACAGGCATCACGTGACCCCCGGCTGCAGCTGGCTCTGACATCCACTGATGTCACGTTATGTTCCGGATGCAGCCGGGGGTCTCTCTCTTCTGCATTCCATGGTGGATGCTGGCTTGTGGGTGGGGTTACCCCACGCTTCACACCTAGCATCCACCACGTGCTCTCCCTCTCCTTATTCATTGGGAAAGTGCGCTGTGGATGCAGGGTGTGACGCGTGGGGTAACCCCGCCCACAACCCAGCAGCCACTGCGGGGACAGCGTCACTGACGTGACATCAGCGGGGGTCACATGATGCCTGTGAGCAGCCAGCTACAGCGCCGCTCATAGGCACTAACACCAGCACAAGGTATTTACAAAGACACTTATTTTTATCATAAAAATACATTGGACTATTTTCAGTAGTACTGGACAACCCATTTAATTTAACATTTGAGGTTCTTGTTCCTCCAGCAGTCCGATTTATATATTTCCCACTTTCTAAAGATAGTTAGATAACTCTACTGATCCTGCTCTAGTCTACACGCATGGTGCACTGCAAGGATTTACCGGTCTCTTAACTAGGACCAGTGGATATATACGTTATACATACTCCCGGCGTTATACATACTCCCGGCCAGAGCCAGTCTAGTACATTTGTATGAAGCGAGGCTGTGTTCACTAGACGGCCGCGCCACTGGACAGCCACATCACTAGACGGGGTGTGGCTTCACTCAACACAAGTGTATGGAGAGAGACATCGCCCACTAGATGGGCTCTGGCCGGGAGAATGTATAACTCATACATCACCACTGTTCCCGGCTCAGAAACAGGCGAATCCTAGCAGAACAATATGCTGGGAGGATTCAGAAGTTAGCAGTCACACAGAGCAGCTTCAGACTTATCAATTGAGATTGGACAACCCCTTTAAAGTGCGCTACAGATCAGCCTATCGTGTGCTCTACTGGCTCACTAGAAACCCAAATATTTCAGGATCTTTTTCCATGCATAGTCACATAAAATGACACCAAAATGTAAAAATTAGTGATGAGCGAGTATGTTCTGTTAACCCTTTCGCCGAGTATGCTCTGACGAGCACCGAGTATTTACGGCGTGCTCGGTGCTATGTTTGAATCACTCCCGTGTGCTTGATTTGCGAGGGTTTGACAGATTTAATACATGTGAGGAATGTGTAAGAAGCAGACATTCCTCACATGTATTAAAGCTGTCAAGCAGTCACAAATCATGCACACGTGAGCGATTCAAACATATCACCAAGCACGCTGTAAATACTCGGTGCTCGCCCGAGCATACTCGGCGAAAGAGTTAACAAAACATACTCGCTCATCACTAGTAAAAATATATTATACACAAAAACTGATTTAAGTAGAAAGTTATTTTCTTACATTTCCTCTAAATATTTCAAGTAGAAAAAAAAATATGTAAAATAACCGTATAATATCTACTGGCAGAAATTTGTCCGGGAGCTTGACTTACAATATATTCAGATGCTGCGGGGTCAGACAATTGTATATTGTTAAGGGGCATGCTATGACAAGTTTATAGATCATTAACTAAAGTATTCTTGTTAGGCAGTGGCCTGTGTGAGGTCCGGAGAGGCAGCACTTATCTTATTACAGAGGCCTTCCTGGCAGCCAGGCTTATTACAGATGCTTGCATGCCTTAGTACAGACTAAAATACCAGTGTGGAGCAAACTGCGTGGAATTTAGTGATATCTGTAGACTGTCTGATCACCTAATTGGAGATGAAAATGGTATCAGCCTGGAGCAGCTGCACCTTATCAGGGTGTCAGTGACAGTGACCCCTTCATTTGTGCACTACGGAACGTCTTCACTCACCTAAATAATAAATGCTTCATTTGTCTTTTATTTTTCCAGAGATCATACATTATGGAGCCCTGTGAGCACCGGCTGCCCTAGTGAGGCTTGGCTGCTAGGGTATTGTACTGCGCACGTAAAATATATCAGGGCTTTCAATGCTGTTAATTAAGAAAGTTGTCTTGACAGTTTTAGGTGCCTGAGGCGATATCAAGTTGTGCCTGGGGGGAGAGGAATTGTGGACATGATAGAGTTATTTTAGTACGGCATATTGTTGAAACATATTAAATGTCAACTAAAATCATGAGGGTAGTCATTCTTGTTAACCTTCAGAACACTGGCATAATGGCTGCATTCGATATGCTATGTACACTCTATCGTTTCCATTCACCAAAGCCTTTACTCCAAAAAAGTGGTGCTAAAGCTTCAAAGTGGCGTTTTCATGCTAGTTTTTCCCAGCTGTGCAATAAAGAGCATAGCTGGGGCGGGACATGGGTGTGGCGAGGCTGAAACACCACAGCTCCTCTAATTCATGATGCCAGAAATCTCAATCCAGTCACTGACTAGAGAAAGACTTTCGGTGTGATGCATGGAAGCGCGAGCCACTCATCAGACCCTCCAGATTCATGAATGAGGAGCGTCTGACTCCAGCACACTGATTTTGATGAATCAGGGTCTATAACAATCTATTTATTATCATCAATCATTTAGCTTTTTCTACTAAGAAAAAGCGAATTTGCCAAAATTAGACTTCTGCAGAATTGATCACATTTGGCCAGAAAATTTGAGTTTCACTGAATGTATTTGATGCAAACTGAATGTGAATTATCCTCTGAATTCTCTACAGACCCCAGAGCATAAGAAATATAAGTAAAACAGCAAAAATAAAACTGTCCTGAGTGCAGCCCTGCTCAGTCCAGTCGTCTTCTTCAGTCCGGTTACTGCCGTGGTCACTACAAGGACATATTCATGGCAGGAACCAAAGAGCCTTATAGATTTTTTTAACTATTCTATAATCCCGTAAAATAATGGACAGCTACCATTCTTAATGGATTTACTGGATTCAGTAATAAATAAAAATTTAGATTTATCCAAATGCTAATTTTTGGTAAAATTGTAGGTGAATTTGATGTGCCTGTAATCAATTTATTTATCATTATTTTCTTCTGGGAGAAAATGGTGTGAAAACAGCAAAAGTTGCAAAATTTTGGTGCAATTCTGATTTGTGCTAAAATTTTTCGACTTTTCAAAGCCATATACTCCAGAAATCTGATGCAATTACTTTGATGAATCAGAGCCATAGACTAAAGAGCAGTAATGTGGTTTAAAATGTATATATTTAGTATTTGTATAAATATTAGCTCACACAGTGTGTTGCTGCACTGTTTACTATCTGTCTATCTGTCTAACTACAACATTAAAATACTTAGCGCATAAATTGTCCAATTTGTGTGTGCCCACCAGCCACAACAATGTAAAGTTACTTCTTGTCATGGATGATGGGCATACACAAATTGGCAAATTTGTGCGCTACATATCCCAATATTAAAATTTGGCCTCAATTCACTGTGATGAGGGGGTGTGGTGGAGTCCAATGGTCCTCCTGATTCATTAAAAGGCACACACCTCGTTATAAATTAGGAACTTCTGTGTGCCCTGACAGAATTCTTTTTCAAGTCAGGGACTCGATTGAGATTACTGATGTAGGGAATGCCACAGTTTATAGATTACTGGTATAGGAAATGCCACAGTTTATAGATTACTGGTATAGGAAATGCCACAGTTTATCATGAATTACATGAGCTGTGGCGTCATGCCTTTGCTGCACCCCCATCCCGTCTCATCTCTACCCTTTTTAGCGGAGGAAGCAGAAACTAGTGTGAAAACAGCAAAAGTTGCAAAATTTTGGTGGAATTCTGAGTTGTGCCAACATTTCTTGACTTTTCAAAGCCCTTTACTTCAGAATTCTGATGAAATTGCTTGGATAAATCGGGACTATATGGCAGTAATGTGGTTTAAAATGTATATATTCAATATTTGCTTGTATCTTAGCACTAAAAGTGTTGCTGCACTGTTTGCTGTCTATCTACCTATCTATCTATCTATCTATCTATCTATCTATCTATCTATCTATCTATCTCTCATATCTATCTATCTGTCTATTGATGAAGATAGATTGACCCAGTACCATAAACCAATGGTTCACCAATTTTGGAGATTCTCTCACCCAGTCATCAAGGCATCTCAATTTGGTCATAGTCAAATTGGCTTAGATCTCTCATGTATCAAATACTTGGAAAACACCAAGGTAAAATATTACACACATTACAATAAATTTTCTTACAAACGCTAGTACATTCCAAGTCCACGAAAACTATCTCTTAAAAGGACAACAGAAGAGTTATCTAAGTATTCTGAAGAGAAAAACGATTGCTTGAATTGAATCTCAATATTTATAAACATCCCGCGGAGCAGATGCTGTTAAGGTGAAAAATAGGAAAAACACAGATGGTTTTTTCGATGCTTTCAAACTCATGTAAACAATGGTATTTTAGTAGGTGGATTTCTTGAAGCATCCTGCATGACACAATCCGTAATATTACTAATCAGTGCCGAACGGCAGGAGGCCTGAAATAAAAAGAAACACCAAAAAATACAGAGCTCAAACATTTTGACGATAACATTGATTGCACTTGTGTCGCTCTTCATCTGGATACATGAAATAGAATTAGAAATATTAATCGTGGATAAAATAACTTCTTCCAGTCAAATCAAAGGAAAAAAAGAAAAGTTACTAAATAAATCTGCTCCATGGGGGTCATAGAGCTTAAAAAAACATAGCTAAAGATGAAAGATCACAATCCACAGCATCAAATATTGATATTTTCTACTTAACTGAACTATTTTGTATATTTTATTTTAGTGCCATTCATTATATGTAAATATGTGGATAATAAATAATGTGTTAAAATTATAGTGGCTTCCATAATGGAGACCAATATCTCTATTCTGTGTTGCTTGTGCTGCTACTGGATGTGTACGTCTTATGGCAACTACAATGAATGGGTAGAAAAATTTCTATAGACTGATACGGTCTCCAGAGAAGATCACATACCCAACCTTATAAATGTGTGATTATCTTCACTTTTCCAAGCCTATAGTAGTTTAATAATAGCTGTCATTAAATTTTATGCTTTCTAATGATACTGAGGTGACTCTGGTGACTCCATCACAGACTACACAGCAAAGCAAAACAATTAAATGCAAGCCTAAATGCATGGATTTTTTTTTTAAATTTGGGTGATCTGTATCAATAATATATCTTTGTCTGAGTTAACGTTATCTTTAATGGAAATTATTATGAATAAATTATATTTTTCATATATATGGTAAAATGTAGGTTTTACGCAGTGCCATGGATTTATATTCATGAGAATTATGTGGTCTAAGGAAATGTACCTATGCCTTCTTCAGAGGGTGTCAGCAGTAACATACAGTTAACACACTGCTTAGACACTGTTTCTGGCATTCTAACCAATCAGATGCCATGATAAAAACTAGCTAAAGAACATAAGTGAATTTACGGAGGGAGAAAGCTCCTTATGCAAGTCCATAAATGTCCTCACATTGCAATTAAAAATGTGCTTGCAGGTTGCAATGGCCATCAAAGACTCCCAAGCCTGTCATATGTAAGAACCTATTGGGCGCTCTTGTGAAAAAAAGACCTTCCTCTATGGCCCAACTGCTAAGTTCCATCCTTTCTTCTGATATACAAGGCCTGAAAGAGAATGTAATACACATATAACTCATTGACTTGTATGGGAGGGTGTTGTGGGAATGATCGGCAACCTAAGAAAAGGTCAATGTGCATGGAGGTGGAGGAGGGGATCTTTGACCATCACCTGTCAACAGTAGAACCTATATTATTCATTGAAATATATGTATATGACGCGCCCCCTGGGCCATGTGTGGGGTAATACCCGGAGCCGGGTCTCTGTGTAATGCTGGGGGTTGTAGTCTCCGTGGCGGCGACCCGGTCCCGTGGCTCAGGGTGGTCAAACTAGTGGCGGATCTGTTTCTTTGGTTTTGTAATATTTAAATGTCCGACTACGCCACCCGTGGATTGCGGTCACTGAGAACCGCCGCTGCGGGGCAGACCGCTGAGGCTGATGTTGTTTGCGCAGCAGAGGGTAGTATAACTCCCCACAGGAGGAGTATAGCCTCAGGGCAGCGTCGGTAGATGGTGAGGGTTGTGGTGCGTGGGCGCAGCAGAAATGACTCAGAGTCTGTGCAGTGCAGTTCAGGGTCTTTACTGTTGGTAATGAAGAAGGCCCTGCCGGGAGTACTGGCTAACATTAGAGGCCTGGTCAGTCTGTGAGCAAACAAGAGTCCCCCTGGCCAGGTGGAGGTATAGGCCTTCCCGTCTGACTGCACTCTTCCTGGCTACCCTGCTGTAGTCGTGTAGTAGCCTACGTCCCTGAGTGTACCGTGTGGTGCTCACCTTTTAGACTTAATATTAACTAACAGGCCAGACAGAATAACTGAGGTGCAGGTCGGGGAGCACCTGAGAAATAGTGACCACAACATTATATAATTCCACATGTGCTTCAGTAGGGTGCCCAGCAAGGGAGTCACAAAAACGCTGAACTTCAGGAGGGCAAAGTTTGATCAGCTAAGAGATGCCCTTCACCTTATAGACTGGGATAGTATCTTCAGTAATAGGAGCACGGATAGAAAATGGGAAATTTTCAAAACAGTCCTACATAGTCACTGTAGAAGGTACATACCTTATGGGAATAAAAGGGCTAGGAATAGGAGGAAGCCAATGTGGCTAAATAAGGAAGTCAAGAGGGCAATGAAAAAGAAAAAAAGGGCTTTCGGAAAACTTAAACAAGAAGGCAGCGAGGAAGCGCTAAAATCTTATAGGGAAAAAAACTAAATCTGTAAGAAACAAATAAGAATAGCAAAAGAGGAGACAGAGAGACTAATTGCCAAGGAAAGTAAAACGAATCCCAAACTGTTCTTTAACTATATAAACAGTAAAAGGATTAAAACTGATGGAGTTGGCCCGTTGAAAAATAACCTGGGTAAAATCATAGAGGGCGATGAGGGTAAAGCAAACCTACTCAATAGCTTCTTCACTGTTTTCACAAAAGAAAACAAATTATCGGAGGAAATGCAGAGTGATAAAGTAAACCCTCCGCAAAATATCACCCACCTAACCCAGGAGGAAGTTCAGAAACGCCTAAATAATATCAAAATAGATAAATCACCAGGCCCAGGTGGCATACACCCCCGGGTACTAAAAGAATTAAGTAATGTGATAGACAGACCACTGTATCTTATATTGAAGCACTCTTTATGGACAGGGACTGTCCCACTAGACTGGCGCCAAGCAAATGTGGTACCAATATTCAAAAAGGGGTCTAAAATTGACCCTGGGAACTATAGACCAGTAAGCTTAACGTCTGTTGTGGGTAAATTGTTTGAAGGATTTCTTATAGATGCTATTGTAGAATATCTTAATGATAATAACTGTCTAACTCCATATCAACATAGATTCATGAGGGATCGCTCCTGCCAAACAAACCTGATCGCCTTCTAAGAGGAGGTGAGCTCACGGCTGGACCGGGGAGAGTCAGTGGATGTTGTATACCTTGACTTCTCCAAAGCGTTTGATACCGTGCCACACAAAAGGTTGGTATATAAAATGAGAATGCTTGGTCTGGGGGATAATGTGTGCAAGTGGGTAAATAGCTGGCTGAGTGATAGAAAGCAGAGGGTGGTTATCAATGGAGTAAGCTCAGGGTGTGTCAGGGTTACTAGCGGGGTGCCTCAAAGGTCTGTCTTGGGCCCTATATTATTTAATATATTTATTAATTATCTAGTGGAAGGGTTGCATAGTAAAATAGCAATATTTGCAGATGATACTAAACTTTGTAAAGTAGTTAATACAGATGACGATAGGGCACAGCTACAGGAGGATTTAGATAAATTGAGGAGTTGGGCCAAAAAATGGCAAATGGGGTTCAATGACGATAAATGTAAGGTCATGCACATGGGAAAGAAAAACAGCAGTCACCCATACATATTAAATGGGAAACCGTTGGGGAAATCTGACATGGAGAAGGACCTGGGCGTCTTGGTTAACAGCAAATTAAATTGGAGTGCCCAGTGTCAGGCAGCAGCTGCGAAGGCAAATAGAGTCATGGCATGCATCAGAAGAGGAATAGGGGCATATGATGAGAACATTGTTCTTCCTCTGTATAAAGCACTTGTAAGGCCGCACTTAGAATATTGTGCACAGTTCTGGGCTCCGGTGCTCAGGAAAGACATATTGGAGCTAAAGAAGGTACAAAGGAGGGCGACTAAGGTAATAAAGGGAATGGAGGGACTAGAATACCCAGAGATGTTGTCAAAAATTAGGCCTATTTACATTGGAAAAGAGAAGGCTTAGGGGAGACCTCATAAACATGTATAAATACATCAGGGGGCAATACAGAGATCTCTCCCATGACCTGTTTATACCAAGGATGATGACAAAGACGACGGGGCACACTATGCATCTGGAGGAAAGGAGGTTCCTGCACCAGCATAGAAGGGGATTCTTTACGGTCAGAGCCGTGAGACTCTGGAACTCTCTGGGAGAGGAAGTGGTGATGTCCAACTCACTTAATGAGTTCAAGAGAGGCCTGGAGAACAATAAAATTACATCTTATGCTTAGTGATAGTTAATTAATCCAGGGATTTAATCTGACTGCCAGATTGGAGTCGGGAAGTGAAATTTTCCTCAGTGATGTAAATTGGCCTATACCGCATGTTTTTTTTTGCCTTCCCCTGGATCAACGCTGCGGAATAGCTGCAGTGCACAAGAAATAGGCTGAACTGGATGGACGCTTGTCTTTTTTCGGCCTTATAAACTATGTAACTATGTAACTATGTAATTATGTATGCCTGGTGACTTGAGGCCTTTGGTTCCTTCCACTCCTCGATGGCGGTGCCGGTCCCTTGCTTGCGACTGAGCCTCCGGGCTATCTATGGCCAGAGGACCTGAAATCCCCTGCCAGGTGGTTTCTGCTGCTGGATGTGGATATCCTCACAGCCTCGGACTCCGGTGTCCGGTTCTCTGAGTCTTCGGCCAGGACGAGCTCTGATCGCTCCAGTCCTTGGCTCTTAGCTCCTGTCTTGCCTACAGGGCTCCTTGCTGCTCTGTCCCTCTCTCTGGAACTAACTAACTAACCCCGCCCCAGATCCAGTTTATAAAGGGCAGGTTCCTCCCCTCCCTGGACTGGGGCAGGAGGTGTTGCATGCAAAAGTGCTCCTGACCAGGAAAACCCATGCTCACTCTCAGACATGGTATTTCTACCACTGTGGCAACCAGACCCCCTGGGGTGCTACATTCCCCCCTGGTAAATTTTAGCACTCCGGGACTAAACACATTTTATGAAAACATACATAACAGGGTATAAGCAATAACACATCAACATATAAGAGTTCAGTCTTTATAGGTCACGGCGCTTCCGTAACCAGTGTCCATGTCACCCAAGATGTATTTTGAGGGACCCGTCCCAAACCCTCCACGTAGACCCTGGGGTGGCTACAGGGCATCGATGATCCGGCGTCAGACCACGTGTTCCGCCACCTCCACGGGTTTTTGTTCTGTGGTCTGGGACACGTTACAGGTGCAACTATATACAAGGTACTGTTCCGGTTATTCATTGTCCATAACCTGTTAGTCCATGAACCCTGTCGGGTAACTAGAAAAACATAATTAGTATGCAGGCAACAACCATTTTAACATTTGCAACATACAGGCATTTATATCACATTTTAAATTCTCCAGCGAGCGGGCATTTTACTCCTAGTGCTCCTGGTGGACCTACGTAACACGTAGGTTTCTACCCCTTGTGTAGTGGGCTCACTAGTGTCACTAGTGTAGTGGGCTCACTAGTGTCTGCACTACAGGTATTTGGAGATGTTACGGGTAGGTTGGGCAGCTTTTTGCGTTATCTTTGGCTTACCACGGGCACGGCAGGCTCACTACTAGCAGAGGGTTGATTCTCCTGGGCTGCTGGTATGGAATCTTCTGCCTCCAGGGCCGGTTGCTCTCCCAACTTTACTTGCTCTTCTGTAGGCCCTTGAGGGGCTGGCTGGAGGAAGGTAAGGACGGGTACCACAATAGCGTTGTTAATTTGTGTCCAGTACCGGGGAAATTCTCCGAGTACTGTACTGACCATTTCTTCCCTTTCATCTGCGGGTTGAGGGCTATCTTGGTCTTCATCAGTGCTTTGCAGCTGCTCGGGACACTTCTTCAGGTGGTCTCTGGAGACAGTGGCTGTTGTCTCTCCTCCATCCTTACTGATAATGCATACTTTCGGATTGTCATGACTTGAGGGCAGTACTATGTACGGTCTTTCTCCCACTGGTCATCCAACTTATGGAGCCGCCTCTTCCTCTTCAAGACCTGCTCTCCAGGTGCCAGGGGAACAGCGGGAGCATGCTGGTTGTAAGTCCTCTCTTGCTTTTCTCTTGCTTGAGACAGACTTCTCTCAACACTCTCCTGCACGTTCCGGTACTGCTGCTGCCGTTCTGTATCCCAGTCTGCCTCTGGCGAGGTGTCCTCGGGTGTCAGGACTCCCATATCCAGGTCAATAGGCAGCTTACCAGGTCTTGCTCTCATTAGGTAAGCCGGGGTGCAGTTGTTGGAATTTACTGGGATGTGGTTATACAAGTCCACCAGATCAGACCAGTGTGGATGGCAGAAGTGCTGCTGGAAGGCTCTAGCTGCTGTCTGCGCTGTTAAGTCCTTGACAGGGACCACCACCAGGAACCGGGAGTAGTGGTCTACGATGGTGAGGGCGTAGACGTACCCGGACCTACTTGGAGCCAGCTTCACATGGTCCAGGGCTACCAGTTCTAGTAGCTGCTTGGTGATGATGGGCTGCAGGGGAGTCTTCTGGCTGGCACGGTCCTTTCTTCTCAGGTTGCACGGGCCGCAGTCTCTGCACCATCTCTCAATGGCCCCTCTCATGCCTACCCAGAAGAACCGTTCACGCAACAGGAACTCCAACTTCTTCCATCCAAAGTGCCCTGCTCCGTCGTGGTATGCCTCCAGGACCATAGCCGCGTCTCGCCTCGGGACCACTACCTGCCAGGTCAGCTCATGTGTCCGGGAGTTGACAATCCTCCGGCACAGCCTCCCCTTGCAGAGAAACAGCTTACTCTTCTCCTTCCACAGCTGTTTGGTCTTTCCAGAGCGTCTGGGTCAAGGCGGGCATCAGCCTGTGTCAGCATCTCTTTTACCAGGCGGATGGCTAGGTCACTGTCTTGCGTCTCCGCCCAGCTGTAGTGGGGTAAGGGATTGAACGTGGCAGAGTGCTTGTCCCTAACACAGTGGGAACACTGGGTAATCCCATGACGGTGGAACACAGGGAGTTCAATCTCTTCCAGTTCTTCTGGATCTTCCCCTCCATCCAGCAAGTTCGGCATCCTGGACAGGGCGTCTGCATTGGCATTTGTGCATCCCGCCCGGTATTTGATGGTAAACTCATAGTTGGACAGCCGGGCCATCCATCTTTGCTCCAGGGCACCAAGTCTTGCAGTGTCCAGGTGTGTCAACGGGTTGTTGTCCGTGTACACAGTGAACTTGGCAGAGGCAAGGTAACGTTTGAAACGTTCCGTCACTGCCCACATCACTGCCAGGAACTCTAGCTTGAAGGAGCTATAATTCTCAAGGTTTCTCTCTGCGGGCCGTAGTTTTCAGCTGGCGTAAGCAATTACCCGCTCTCTGCCCTGCTGGATCTGGGATAGTACGGCTCCCAGCCCCACGTTACTGGCATCTGTGTGGAGGATGAAAGGCTGGCCATAATCAGGGTAAGCCAGGATCTCATCCCCTGTGAGGGTCATCTTCAGCTGGTGGAAAGACTCCTCTTCCAGCTTGTCCCTCCTGAAGGGCGGCTTCTGATTCTTGGTCTTTGACTGACCTAACAAGAGATCTTGCATAGGGGCTGCCATTTTGGTGAACCCAGAGATGAATCTTCGGTAGTAGCCTACCAACCCGAGGAACTGCCGCACTTCCTTTATGCTAGAGGGTCTTGGCCAGTCCTTAATCACTGTGATCTTATCAGGGTCTGGAGCTACTCCGTCAGCACTCACCACGTGTCCCAGGTACTGTACCTTTGGTTTCAGTAGATGACACTTGGAGGGTTTCACCTTTAGGCCGTACCTCTGCCAGGTGTTTCAGATGGTCCTCATATGTTTTGGAATACATGATAACATCGTCCAGGTATAGCAGGACCGTCTCGAAATTCCTGTGCCCCAGGCAGCACTCCATCAACCGCTGGAAGGTTCCTGGTGCGTTGCAGAGCCCGAACGGCATACAGTTGAATTTGCTAAGACCCATCGGGGTGGTGAATGCGATCTTCTCCTTGTCTGCCTCTGCTACAGGAACCTGCCAGTACCCACTAGTAAGATCCAAAGGGGAGAAGAAGTTAGCAGACTTTAATGCAGCTAAAGATTCCTCTATCCTAGGTAACGGGTACACATCTTTGTGTGTGATACGGTTGATCTTTCTGTAATCTACACACATTCTCATGGTGCCATCTTTCTTTTTCACAAGAACTAGTGGAGCTGCCCAGGGGCTACAGCTGTCCCCGATTACCCCAGCCTCCTTCATTTCTCGCAACATTCCCTTGGCATTCTGATAGTGTGCAGGGGGTACAGGTCGGTATCTTTCCTTTATGGGCGGATGGTCTCCTGTGAGGATGTGGTGTTCTACCCCCTTTACTTGCCCAAAGTCTAGCGGGTGTTTGCTAAAGACTCTTTCGTACTCCTGCACCACCCGGTAGACAGGGAGTTTTTGGTGTGAGGGAGTGGAGTCGGTGTCCACATGCAGCTTCTGACACCAGTCCTCCATTTGTTTCTTGGAGCCGTTACCCTCCTCTGGTTGAGATGGAGGCAAGGGTTCCACGGCCTTCACAGAGTTTTGGTTAACGGTGAACAATTTGGCTAGAGTGGCATACCGGGGCAAGTATACTTCTCTTTCCCCAAAATTTAGGATGCGACGGGTACCCTCCCATGGCGTACATCGACCACCCCCCGTGCTGTTAAAATGGTGGGCCTACTGTCTGAGTAGACGGGTTCTACCATGGCTTGGTAGTCCCTTCCTCTTAACCCAATTGCAGTCCGGCACCAGATCATCGTCTCACTTTTTGGGTGCATGGCGATAGGGAACGGGTCACTCATCCTAACACTACCAATCTCACCACCAGACAGTTCTACCTGTTCCCTCTTCATCAGGCCTCTGATCTCTTTTTGCAGGACACGCTGCAGGCTGGAGCTGGCGTTCATCGCAATCTGCTGTAATATGACAATTATCTCATTAGTACCCAAGGTTATCTTAGGGTTGCTCTCACGATGGTCAATGTCCACAATAATCAGTCCTTGCACTGGCAGTTCAACTTTACCAATTTTGATTGTCACCTCCTTGAATCCCACCTGCGGCACGGGCAGACCATTGCTTGGATGATGCTCAGATCATCATCTGGGTAGCGGGTAATATCTGAGTCATTCCAGCACCGCTTAAAGAGCACATAGGGGATGGTGGTTACCTGTGACCCGGTGTCCAGTAGTGCACTCATAGGAATGCCATCCAGCACCACAGGCAAGACCGGTCGTCCCCCTACGTACTTATCACGCCAGCTCGATGGGCCTGATGGTCTTATGCCTGGGGGTCGGCCCTCTGCCCCAGGTTGGGCCCGTTTAAATGACAGTACCTTGCCATATGTCCTGGTTGGTTGCAGCGGCGGCGGATGGGTTGTCCGTCCTGGTCATAGCGGTCGCTGGGCCTTCCTCTGGATGATGGGATCCTCCTCTGTCGGCGCCAAGGGACGTCCTCCGTACTGGAAGCCAGCTGGATCTTTCCTGGAGGGGACACCTGTAAAGACAGCACAGTTCTAGTTAGCACGGCAACGCTTTTGGTCAGCTCTTGGACCTGATGGTGCAGGTCTGCAACCGGGGCTTTGTCCAAAGCCTGTGCATCAGCTCCCACAGGCTCTGCAGACAAGGGCACCGCCTCCTGGTGATAGGTGATAGCAGGGCGCCTGTGGGTTACAGCACCACCGGGTGCCGGTTCTCAGAGCACCCGGATGGCCCTGTCTTTAAACTGCGCAAAGTCCAAATCAGGGTTCTGCAAGGCCATTACACGCAACTGGGTTCGGTGGGCGCTGGATTGTAGACCCTCAATGAACTGTTCAGTCAACAGCTTATCCTCATTCCGCACGCTGTCAGGGTCTGCCTGCTTAATGGCTCTCAGGGCCTCCTGCAAATTCAAAGCATAGTCCCGTATACTGTCTTGCGCCCGTTGTTTGCATCCATAAAATTTTAGTTTGATCTCTGCTGAGGTGCGGGTATCAAAAGTGTCCTTTAGACGGGGCAGTATTTCCTTTACCGTCCCCTTTTCCCTGTCTGACCAGGACTTCACTTCTCTTTGGGCTGCTCCGATTAACTGGCCTATCAGGATGCTCACTTTTTGTTCCTCGGACAGGGGGTATACTTTGAATAGGCTATACACTGTGTTCCAAATTATTATGCAAAAAGTGTTTAGGAGTGATAAGGTAAGAATTTTTTTGTTTGTCAGTTAAACTCATTGATGGTGATGTGTGTCAGGGCTCTTTATATCACTGAAGCAATTGCAGACACCTGTGCTAATTAGTTTGGCAGGTGTGTCCAATGAAAGGCAAGACTACTTAAGAAGGCTGTCCCACATTATTAAGCAGCCTACATTTTCTGCCAAAATGGGAAAGAAAAAGGATGTGTCGGCTGCTGAGAAGCAACAAATTGTGGAGTGTTCAGGTCAAGGCATGACTACAATCAACATTGAAAAGACACTTCATCGTGATCATCGCACAATCAAGAAGTATGTAGCTGATTCACAGTATACACATGTGCGTGCTGATAAGGGAAAATTGAGGACTCTTTCCGACAGGCAATTACGTCAGGTTAAAAGAGAGGCGGCAAAAAAGCCTTGTCATAGCAGCAGACAAGTTTTTGAAGCTGCTGGTTCCCCCAACATCCCCCGAACAACAAGATGCAGGGTCCTTCAGAGGTTTGCAGCTGTGCGTAAGCCATCCTGTCGACCTCCTCTATCCACTGCACACAAACAGAAACGGCTCCAGTTGGCCAAACAATACATGAAGACTGACTTCAAAACTGTTTTGTTCACCGATGAGTGCCGTGCAACGCTCGATGGTCCAGATGGATGGAGTGGAGGATGGCTGGTTGATGGATACCCCATGCAAACACTGCTACGGCACCAACAAGGAGGAGGTGGAGTAATGTTTTAGGCTGGAATCATGGGGAGAGAGATTGTCGGCCCCTTTAGGATCCCTGAAGGGGTAAAGATGAACTCCATAATGTATGTTGAGTTTCTCAAACAGCACTTCCTGCCATGGTTCAAGAAGAAGAACCGTGCATTCCGCAGCAAGGTCATTTTCATGAACGATAATGCACCGCCTCATGCTGCACATAACACATCTGCATCTCTGGCTGCTATGGGCATAAAAGGGGACAAACTTATGGTGTGGCCCCCATGCTCCCCTGACCTCAACCCCATTGAGAACCTCTGGAGCATCATCAAAAGGAGTGTCTATGATGGCGGGAGGCAGTTCACATCTAAGCAACAGCTCTGGGAGGGTATTCTGTCCTCATGCAAAACAATTGAAGCAGAAACCATCCAAAACCTGACAAATTCAATGGACGAGAGAGTTCAGAAGCTCCTTTCGAACAAGGGGTCCTATGTGCAAATGTAACATCACCTAGAATAAAGTTTTGAGTTGAAAACTGTTTGATTTCAGTTTCTAATAACCTGCTAATGTTTATAATTTCAAAAATGACCATTTTTTTGCTCTTTATTAAAATGAAAAGGTTGAAAACTCTGCTGTGCATAATAATTTGGAACATGTATTTTGAGTGCAGTTTGAGTGTTTTATTTTTTTTAAAATATACTGTTATCATAGGCAGTTTGTACAAAAACGTTTCAATTGTACTCTAATAGTTATTTGACTTGAAAATTACAATGACTGCAATTCATATAGGTAATTTGGGAAAATCTGAGAAAATATTATTTGCATAATAATTTTGAACACAGTGTACAGTCTTTCTTTAAAGTCTCTCAGGGTATGTGACTCCCCTGAGTACCGTGGTAAACATGCCGCTCCGGGGATATACGGCATCGTGAATGGCATCACTGTGGCCGCAGCCGCGCTGGCGGTGGGAGCTCCCTGGTGTCTTCCTCCCCCCTAGTAAAACGTGGCCTACCTTCCGTTGCTTCTTCTCCGTAGGCCGCGGCTCCGCAGTTGATCGTCGGGGTCGAGGACCTTGCGTCGCGCGCTGGTGACGTCGGCGTCCGCTTGCTCCTTCCAGGACTTTGCACAGCGTCCGTACGTTAGGCGGGGCTTCAGCTCTTGCGCACTTTTGGCGTCTACGCCCCTCTTCTTCCCGCGCGGCGTCCCAAAAATGGCACCCAATGGCGGGAAAATGGCTGCGGATGGCGGGAAAACGGCTGCGGATGGCGGGAAACTTCACCACGGTAAGTATCACAGTCTTTCTTCAGGCACACAGTACCCGGTGGTTGCGGGCACGAAATCCTGCCGACTACACCAAAGTTGACGTGCCCCCTGGGCCGTGCGTAGGGGAATACCCAGAGCCGGGTCTCTGTGTAATGCTGGGGCTTGTAGTCTCCGTGGCGGCGACCCGGTCCCGTGGCTCAGGGTGGTCAAACCAATGGCGGATCTGTTTCTTTGGTTTTGTAATATTTAAATGTCCGACTACGCCACCCATGGATTGCGTTCACTGAGAACCGCCGCTGCGGGGCAGACCGCTGAGGCTGATATTGTGTGCGCAGGAGAGGGTAGTATAACTCCCCACGGGGGGAGTATAGCCTCAGGGCAGTGTCGGTAGATGGTGAGGGTTGTGGTGCGTGGGCGCTGCAGAAATGACTCAGAGTCCGTGCAGTGCAGTTCAGGGTCTTTACTGTTGGTAATGAAGAAGGCCCTGCCGGGAGTACTGGCTAACATTAGAGGCCTGGTCAGTCTGTGAGCAAACAAGAGTCCCCCTGGCCTGGTGGAGGTATAGGCCTTCCCATCTGACTGCACTCTTCCTGCTGTAGTCGTGTAGTAGCCCACGTCCCTGAGTGTACTTTGTGGTGCTCACCCGTATGGCTGGTGACTTGGGGCCTTTGGTTCCTTCCGCTCCTCGATGGCAGTGCCGGTCCTTTGCTTGTGACTGAGCCTCCGGGCTTTCTATGGCCAGAGGACCTGAAATCCCCTGCCAGGTGGTTTCTGCTGCTGGATGTGGATATCCTCACAGCCTCAGACTCCGGTGTCCGGTTCTCTGAGTCTTCGGCCAGGACGAGCTCTGATCGCTCCAATCCCTGGCTCTCAGCTCCTGTCTTGCCTACAGGGCTCCTTGCTGCTCTGTCCCTCTCTCTGGAGCTAACTAACTAACTAACCCCGCCCCAGATCCAGTTTATAAAGGCCAGGTTCCTCCCCTCCCTGGACTGGGGCAGGAGGCGTTGCATGCAAAAGAGCTCCTGACCAGGAAAACCCATGCTCGCTCTCAGACATGGTATTTCTACCACTGTGGCAACCAGACCCCTGGGGTGCCACATATATATACGGCATATATATATAATAAAAAAACACTTTCTCTTCTGCTTGACTTGACTAAATTAGAATGCTTCAGCTGATCAGTGGTCATTGATCCCAGCAGACTGGTAGGGGATACAACTCTGACCATTGGGAGGAGAGTGTCAATTTATTATTGACACCTTCTTTTCTCCTTTAATAAGGGATTGCCCAGTATGGAGCTATCTCATTAAGGCTTCTATCCTCACATTCCCAACTATTATATCATATTGCTTTGTTTAGCGGGTTAGTTATGGAGCCTAGTGGAGCATTTTCACAGATATTAGGAATGGCTGAAACTAGTAGCAATAGTTAATTTTAATGCAGAGATATAGACTATTTTAGCTGAAGATTCGCTTTGCATAGTAGATGGGAAAGGGATCACTAGCCAGGGTAAGTCAGAGCAGGGGAATGATTGACCCTCTAAACTTCAAGCATACATACCGTATATACTGTACATTTATTAATATATTGTTCTTCCTGGAATGGATAGTTGTGAGAAATCCATTCATCTTTCGTAAGAAGTTTTCCAGCTCACCTTTACTTTACCAGGCGTGACAATACTCCATGGCCAGAGTTTAGACACTGAAAGTTCTTCCAAAAGTTTTTCTGAAATACAATATCCAATTCAGCAGAGGTATAACGCGCTGTAAGTCTGCGGCTCGACTCTGAGAGTGTCTGTCTTTTATGTCCAAAACAAAGGAAGATGGATGAGACTGCGAAGAAAGAGGTGCAGGCGGTACCTAGTTAGAAAGCGTCACCATTCTCAGATTCACTTCATGTCAGACAGGACACTGAGTATAAAGGAGAAGAATGAACCTCCTGCTCAGCAACACAGAAAATTGTACGTGTAAATCTAATGTTATGTACCTCCAAATTTCTTTTCTATCAGATTCTATATGTTTTATTTTTTTAATACATACATATATATATATTTATGGGGTTAGTCAACAGCAGTTCCAGAAGAAGTGCTTTATGACAGACACCTAGATATACACTGTAGGAAAACTAAGTCAGAAAATGAGCTATTAACCCCTTTACCCCCGAGGGTGGTTTGCATGTTAATGACCAGAGAAATTTTTACAATTCTGACCACTGTCACTTTATGAGGTAATTACTCTGGAACGCTTCAACGGATCCCCCTGATTCTGAGATTGTTTTTTCGTGACATATCGTACTTCATGATTTTGGTAAAATTTCTTTGATATCTCTTGCATTTATTTGTGAAAAAAACGGAAATTTGGCGAAAATTTTTAAAATTTTGCAATTTTCAAAATTTGAATTTTTATGCCCTTAAATCAGAGAGATACAGTATGTCACACAAAATACTTAATAAATAACATTTTCCACATGTTTACTTTACATCAGCACAATTTTGGAACCAAAATTTTTTTTTGTTAGGGAGCTATAAGGGTTAAAAGTTGACCAGCGATTTCTCATTTTTCCAACAAAATTTACAAAACCATTTTTTTAGGGACCACATCACATTTGAAGTCACTTTGAGAGGTCTTTATGACAGAAAATACCCAAAAGTGACACCATTCTAAAAACTGCACCCCTCAAGGTGCTCAAAACCACATTCAAGAACTTTATTAACCCTTCAGGTGCTTCACAGGAATTTTTGGAATGTGGAAGAAAAAAATGAACATTTAACTTTTTTCACAAAAATGATACTTTAGACCCAATTTTTTTATTTTCACAGGGGTAACAAGAAAAAATGGACCCCAAAATTTTTTTGTGCAATTTCTCCTGGGCACGTAGATACCCCATATGTGGGGAAAAACCACTGTTTGGGCGCACGGCAGGGCTCAGAAGGGAAGGAGAGCCATTTGACTTTTTGATTGTAAAATTTGCTTGAATAATTAGCGGATGCCATGTTGCGTTTGGAGAGCCCCTGATGTGCCTAAACATTGGAGCTCCCCCACAAGTGACCCCATTTTGGAAACTAGACCCCCCAAGGCACCTATCTAGATGCATAGTGAGCACTTGGAACCCCCAGGTGCTTCACAAATTGATTCATAAAAATGAAAAAGTGTTTTTTTCACTTTTTCATTTTTACGAAATCAATTTGTGAAGCACCTGGGGGTTCCAAGTGCTCACTATGCTTCTAGATAGGTGCCTTGGGGGGTCTAGTTTCCAAAATGGGGTCACTTGTGTGGGAGCTCCAATGTTTAGGCACACAGGGGCTCTCCAAACGCAACATGGCGTCCGCTAACAATTTAAGCTGATTTTCCATTCAATTTGTTAGCGGACACCATGTTTCGTTTGGAGAGCCCCTGATGTGCCTAAATAGTGGAGCTCCCCCACAAGTGACCCCATTTTGGAAACTATACCCCTCAAGGATTTTATTAAGAGGATTGTGAACATTTTGAACCCAGAGGTACGACACAGAATTGGATAACATTAGGTCATCATATTGAATAAGTTGTCATTAGTCTTGAGCGCAAGTGCTCGCTACTTGAGTTTTCATTGGGTACTCAGGTATGCACCATGCACTGCGTGTGCTCGAGTCCCTGCCCCGCATGTTTCACGGTTATTAGACATCCAAAAAAAAAACATGCGGGGATCGCTCGTGCATGGCAGGCAATCCCTGCAAAGTTTTTTTGGCCACGAAGCATATGGGGCGGAGACTCGAGCATGTCACTCAAATACCCACGATACTCAATGCATACCAGAGCACCCGATGCAAACTCAAGTAGCGAGCACTTGTACTCAACACTAGTCGCCATATCGTCATCTTTTTTTCTTACTTTTGAAAAAAATCCCAACCCCATCACAACCCTAACCCCAAACCCAGGCCTAACCCTAGCCCAACCCTAACCCTAGCACAAACCTAACCCGAGAGTTTATTTTTTATGCCGTTCCTCGTGCGGTATAAGTGATTAGACGACTTTATTCTTCGGGTCGGTGCGATTACAGCGATACCAGATTCTTATAGCTGCTGTGGGCGCACTCCTAATGCGTCCCCAGCCTATTGCTGTGAGTCACTGGATATTTAAACCCCCTCCACTCAGAAGGAGGTGCCTGAGCAACACTAACTTTCAGTGTGCTTCTTGCCTCTGAGTTGCCAGGTCTTGTCTTGTATCTTGTCTGTTCTGCCACCCTGGGGGCTGCATACCCAGGCCTGTTATCTTGTCTGTTTCTGCCACCCTGGGGGCTGCATACCCAGGCCTGTTATCTCTGACTTCTTGTCTGTTTCCGCCACTCTGGGGGCTGTATACCCAGGCTTGTTATCTCTGACTTCTAGTCTGTTTCCGCCACTCTGGGGGCTGTATACCCAGGCTCGTTCTTGTATCTCGTTGCAGTAGCAGTTCCTTTCTGAACTGTATCCTAGCCTGTTACCTGTTTGTCTCTATGTCCGTACCTTCCCTTTTCCTGCAGTATCTGAACCTGCACCTAACTCCAACTCGTTGTCTCTGTACTTCTGTTTGTGAGTTTTGTGTCCACTCGCTACTTCATAGTAAGTACCTTGTGTGTATCTGGTTCTGCTTGTCCCTTTTCCCTTCCTCCGTATCTACTTCCTGTGTTCTAGCCATCTTCCTGCATTTTCCAGTCTGTTCCATGTGAACAGAGCCCTGTCCTCTCTGCCTGCACCTTCAGCCCTGTTCTGCTCTACCTTGTCCACAGCACCTGCGGTTTCGCTCCGTTCTGCTTGCTCACTGCGTCAGCGGTTTCTCTCTGCTCTGTCTTGCCCACCCCTCCGGCGGTTCCTCTGCTCTGCCTTACCCACTGCTCTGGCGGCTTCTCTCTGCTCTGCCTTGCACACCGCTCCGGCGGTTCCGCTCTGCTCTGCCTTGTCCACCGCACCTGTGGTTCCTCTCTGCTCTGCCTTGTCCACCGCTCCGGCGGTTCCTCTCTGCTCTGTCTTGTCCACCGCTCCGGCGCCTCTGCTCTGCCTTGCCCACCGCACCTGCGGTTTTCGCTCCGCTCTGCTTGATCACCGCACCAGCAGTTCCTCTCTGCTCTGCCTTGTCCTCCACTCCAGTGGTTTCGCTTTACTCTGCTTGTCTACCGCATCTGCGGCTCTGTACCTGTCTCCCAGTCTGTACTGGACCCTATCCAACCTGCGCTCCAACCTGCTAGTACCTCCCTGTCTGCACTCCAGCCGTGCTTGCCAGTATCTCCCTGTCTGCACTCCAACCGTGCTTGTCAGTGCCCACCTGTCGGCATACCAGCCGTGTTTGCCAGTGCCCACCTGTCTGCATACCAGCCGTGCTTGCCAGTGCCCACCTGTCTGCATACCAGCCGTACTTGCCAGTACCCACCTGTCTGCATACCAGCTGTACTTGCCAGTACCCACCTGTCTGCATACTGGCCGTGCTTACAAGTATCCACCTGTCTGCATACCAGCCGTGCCTGCCAAAACCCACTTGCCTGTATGCCAGTCTAACCTGCCTGTTCCTGCATTCCCCGGTGTGGGTCAACCACTGTGACCGGGGTCTGACCTGGAGTAGCACCTGGTCCCTCTGCTCAGTTCCTCCTTGGTTCACGGAGTCGACTAAGCCACCGCGCGACCTTGGTCGGATCGGGTTGATACTTAGTTACGCCCCTTCAGGCACTCCTCGGTTCATGGTACAGTGAGATCACTAATCACGCTCATGCCAGTCAGTCCGGGCGCGAGTGTAACAGTTTGCTCAGGCCATGGTTCCCGTTGAGCCCCATGGCCTTTCGCTCTCAGAGACATTTTGAATCCTTGTCTGGCAAATACGTGCACAAAGAAAAAAATTTTTTCTCAAGCTATGGCCCAGGCGATTTACACACCAGCCCAAATGGATCTATCAGCACTCATTCCTGCGGATCCACCACGGTACTATGGGGATCCAAAACGAAGCCATGCATTTGTGGAGCAATGCATGCTGCATTTCAAGTTCTATGCTCACTATTTTCCTACCGATCGGGTTAAAGTGGCTTTTATGATGTCCTACCTAGCGCGTGACGCCTTGAAATGAATCACCCCCCTATGGGAAGCATGGGATCCTATCGTCTTTGACCTGCAGGCCTTCCTGGTGCCCTTCTAATGGTCTTCGATGACCCTAATCCTGAAGCCTCTGCTAAAGCTTCCCTTCCCAATATCGCGGAGCAGCCCCAATGGGCAATGTGTGTAGGTAGCCTACCAGTTCTCCAGCCCAAAGAGACTGCTGCCCACCCAGAGTCCACACAGGATTACTATGCTCCACAGAAGACTTCTCTTCCCAACCTCAAGAGGCAGTCCAGACGTGCAAGGTGTAGAGGTAAACCATCACGCCAGGTTCTGTCCTCCCAAAGACCTCCTGTTCCACAGCCGGTAGAGGCAGCTTTCCGCACAGAATCCATGAAGGATGACTATGTTCGTCAGGCAAAGCAGAGGCCAGAACTCAGTCACAAAATCGGATTGCGGTCCCACTGCGGTGGTTCGGGACCCCCTGACGGTCTTTGTCCAGCGAAGGTTGGAGAATCCCAAGACATTAGGCCTGTAGAAGAGGCTGCCCTTGGCGTTAGTGTTTCCTCTCCACAGATAACCATGACTGTCTCCGTGGCAAGTGAAGGCCTCGGATTAACCGGAAGTTTCGGGCTTAGAGCCTTGAAGAGTCGGTGTCTGATTCCCGTCCGACAACTCCAGAAGCAGGTTTGGGCATTGTCAGCAGAAGGACGAGCCCTACTAAGAAACAGTCAAAATATGTCTGTACAAATTAAGCTCCAGATTGGAGCATTACACATGAAGAAGTTCACATTCCAGGTGCTGACTGGCTTACCCACAGGTCATCCAGAGCCGAGAGATCTAGTGCCCGCTCAGGTCTCGAGATCCTGCATGGTGTATCCTGGGGGACTGCTAAGGTAAAAGGGGTGTCCAGTCCCCATATCTTCGGGACAGTCAGCAGTTTCTTCTTCTTCTTCACCAGATCTGCTAGTCGCTGACTTGCTGTGCGCTGAAGTCTCCGAAGGAAGAGAAGCGGAGGCGATGTCCCCACACAGTCTCGAAAATTGTACCAAAGATCTGGCTTCAGGTACCGTCCCGCCTCACAGATATGTCATCTCTGAAACCAGACTAATGATTGTCCTAAAGCAAGGACCCTCCATCTCTAATAAATCTGGTCTTACGTCCATCAAGGCGGTGTTTACCCCCGAGTCTCTGCACCCCTCCAGCCAGGCGGAGGTCCTCCAGTTGTTTCCTGAATCCTCCGGGGTGCTACCTGATAACAAATGGAGAGAGACTTTCCTACACCCTGTACCTGGTACTTCGCCCACTTCATCCAGTAACCTTGGCAAAGTGTACTTCAAAGCAGTGATCACCCCCGAGTCTCTGCACCCCTCCAACCAGGCGGAGGACCTCCAGTTGTCTCCTGAATCCTCCGGGGTGCTACCTGATAACAAATGGAGAGAGACTTTCCTACACCCTGTACCTGGTACGCCGCCCACTTCATCCAGTAAGCTTGGCAAAGTGTACGTCAAGGCGGTGGTTACCCCCAAGTCTCTTCACCCCTTCAATCAGGTGGAGGACCTCCAGTTGTCTCCTGAAATCCCCGGGGTGCTACCTGATAAACGGAGAGAGACTTTCCTACACCCGGTACCTCGTATGCTGCCCACTTCATCCAGTAAGCTTGGCAAAGTGTACGTCAAGGCTGTGGTTACCCCCGAGTCTCTGCACCCCTCCAAGCAGGCGGAGGACCTCCAGTTGTCTTCTGAATGCACCAGGGTACTACCTGATAACAAATGGAGAGAGACTTTTCTGTGTGATGTTCCTGGTACTTCACCCACTTTATCTGTTGCTGAGGATGGCTTAATAGGAGGAAGCATCCTAGTCACCAAGATGATGAGACCAGTTTCATTTCCTCTAGTGGACAGAAGAGGTAATCCTCTTGAAGAGAAGGATTGGCCTCCAAATTCTCTGCAGAAGACCCTTGCAGGCTGGAAGAAGAGGGGCGTAAAGGGGGGGTACTGTAACATCCCTGGCGGCGTGCTTGCATAGTGCACCAACTCCCACTATGCAAGACCACAATCTTACCCATCAGTCCAGCCTGCAAACCTTGCTCCAGTTCATGCTGTGTGCATGTTTCTTGTCTGATTGCTTAGGGCAGCGGCCCGGTTACTTCCTGATTCTTATAGCTGCTGTGGGCGCACTCCTAATGTGTCCCCAGCCTATTGCTGTGAGTCACTGGATATTTAAACCCCCTCCACCCAGAAGGAGGTGCTGAGCAACACTAACTTTCAGTGTGCTTCTTGCCTCTGAGTTGCCAGGTCTTGTCTTGTATCTTGTCTGTTATGCCACCCTGGGGGCTGCATGCCCAGGCCTGTTATCTTGTCTGTTTCTGCCACCCTGGGGGCTGCATACCCAGGCCTGTTATCTCTGACTTCTAGTCTGTTTCCGCCACTCTGGGGTCTGTATACCCAGGCCTGTTATCTCTGACTTCTAGTCTGTTTCCGCCACTCTGGGGGCTGTATACCCAGACCTGTTATCTCTGACTTCTAGTCTGTTTCCGCCACTCTGGGGGCTGTATACCCACGCTCGTTCTTGTATCTCGTTGCAGTAGCAGTTCCTTTCTGAACTGTATCCTAGCCTGTTACCTGTTTGTCTCTATGTCCGTACCTTCCCTTTTCCTGCAGTATCTGAACCTGCACCTAACTCCAACTCGTTGTCTCTGTACTTCTGTTTGTGAGTTTTGTGTCCACTCGCTACTTCATAGTAAGTACCTTGTGTGTATCTGGTTCTGCTTGTCCCTTTTCCCTTCCTCTGTATCTACTACCTGTGTTCTAGCCATCTTCCTGCATTTTCCAGTCTGTTCCATGTGAACAGAGCCCTGTCCTCTCTGCCTGCACCTTCAGCCCTGTTCTGCTCTGCCTTGTCCACGGCACCTGCGGTTTCGCTCCGTTCTGCTTGCTCACCGCATCAGCGGTTTCTCTCTGCTCTGCCTTGCCCACCGCTCCGGCGGTTCCGCTCTGCTCTGCCTTGTCAACTGCACCTGCGGTTTTGCTCTGTTCTGCCTTGCCCACCGCTCCGGCGGTTCCGCTCTGCTCTGCCTTGTCCACCGCACAAGCGGTTTCGCTCTGCCTTATCCACCGCACCTGTGGTTCCTCTCTGCTCGGGTTGATACTTAGTTACGCCCCTCCAGGCACTCCTCGGTTCATGGTACAGTGGGATCACTAATCACGCTCACGCCAGTCAGTCCGGGCACGAACATAACACTCCTCATGAGCATCTATGCCTCTTTTAATGCATCCCATTATTTTATTTGCCTATGCAGCAGCTGCCTGACACTGGCCACTAAATGTGAGCTTGTCCTCCACCAAACCACCCAGGTCATTTTCAGTTACAGTTTTGCCCAGTGTTTTACAATTAAGCATATAATTATACATTTTATTTCCTCTGCCCAAGTGCATTACCTTACATTTATCCCCATTAAAGCTCATTTTCCATTTATCAGCCCAAGCTTCTAGTTTACATAGATCTTCCTGTAATATAAAATTGTCCTCCTCTGTATTGATTACCCTGCAGAGTTTAGTGTCATCTGCAAATATTGAAATATTACTCTGTATGCCACCTACAAGGTCATTAATAAATATGTTAACAAAAGGGGGCCCAATACTGACCCCTGTGGTACCCCACTGTTAACTGAGACCCAGTCTGAGTGTTTTCCATTAATAACCACCCTTTGTTTCCTATCACTGAGCCAATTCTTAACCCACATACATATATTTTCCCCTATCCCCATTGTTCTCATTTTATGTATCAACCTTTTGTGTGGAGCCGTATCAAAAGCTTTTGAAAAGTCCATATACACAACATCTACTACATTTCCTTGGTCCAGTCCGGAACTTGCAACCTCATAAAAACTGATCAGATTAGTTTGAAAGGAACAGTCCCTCGTAAACCCATGTTGATATTGGGTCATAAGGTTATTCTTCTTCAGATACTCAAGTATAGCATCTCTTAGGAAACCCTCCAGGATTTTACCCCAGCAGAGGTTAAGCTTACTGGCCTATAATTTCCAAGTTCAGTTTTTGTCCCCTTTTTGAAAATTGGCACCACACCAGTCCTGTGGTACAGATCCTGTTATTATGGAATCTTTAAAGATTAAAAATAATGATCTATCTATGACGTTACTTAATTCCTGCAGTACTCGCGGGTGTATCCCATCCGGGCCCGGGGATTTGTCAACTTTAGTGATTTTTAGACGCCGCCGTACTTCCGGCTGGGTTAAGCAAGTGACATTTAATGGAGAATTTTTGTTATCACTGATCATGTTTTCTGTCATGCAATTTTCTTGTGTAAATACAGTAGAAAAAAAATCATTTAGCATATTGGCTTTTTCCTCATCCTCATCCACCATTTCACCCAGACAATTTTTAAGGGGGCCAACACTATCATTTTTTAGCTTTTTACTATTTATGTAGTTAAAGAATATTTTGGGGGTATTTTTACTTTCTCTGGCAATGATTCTCTCTGCCTCAATCTTTGCTGCCTTGATTTGGTTTTTACAGAATTTATTTAATTTTCTATATTTATTTAATGCCTCATCGCTACCTACTTGATTTAGTTCTCTAAATGCTTTCTTTTTGTCACTTATTGTTCCCCTTACAGCTCTATTTAGCCATAGTGGTTTCCTCCTATTTCTAGCATGTTTATTCCCATAGGGTATATATTGTGCACAGGTCATATGCAGGATGCTAATAAATGTTTCCCATTTGCTTTGTGTAGCTTTATGTCTCAGGATTTCGTCACAGTTTATTGCACTAAGATCATCTCTCAGCAGTTGGAAATTTGCCTTCCTGAAGTTTAGTGTCCTTGTAACCCCTCTACTACACATCTTATTAAAGGTTACATGAAAACGTATTATTTTGTGATCACTATTACCCAAGTGACCCCCAACTCGTATATTTAATATGCGGTCTGGCCTGTTGGTTAATATTAGGTCTAGCAGTGTCCCCCTTCTTGTTGGGTCCAGAACCAGTTGTGAAAGGTAATTGTCTCTCATAGTTGTCAAAAAACTATTACCTTTGCTTGATCTACAGGTTTCTGTCCCCCAAAGTATTTCAGGGTAGTTGAAGTCCCCCATAATAATGACTTCTCCTTGAGTCACTGCTTCATCTATTTGCTTTACGAGGATATTCTCCGCTGCTTCCATTATTTTTGGAGACTTATAACAAACCCCTATCAGTAATTTATTATTTTTTCCCCCTCCCCTTATCTCCACCCGCAGGGACTCTACATTTCCATTATATTCACATATATCCTCCCGCAAGATGGGTTTTAAGGATCATTTTACATATAAACACCCCCCCCCTCTCTTGTTTGTACTGTCATTTCTGAACATAGTATAGCCCTGTAAATTAACTGCCCAGTCATGGCTCTCATCCAGCCACATCTCAGATATCCCCACCATGTCATAATTATTTTCCAACAAAATTAATTCTAATTCCTCCATTTTGTTGGTGAGGCTTCTGGCATTAGTGTACATGCATTTTATGTATCTCTCTGTACCTCTATTCCTTCTTACTTTATTGACTGTTCTAACCCCACCCCCAATTTCTTTATTTGTGCCCAGGTCAATATCTGCACTACCTTCCCCACCTATAAAATGAATAAATGAATACCCTCCCCCCCAATCCCTAGTTTAAACACTCCTCCAACCTTCTAGCCATTTTCTCCCCCAGCACAGCTGCACCCTCCCCATTGATGTGCAGCCGGTCCCTAGCATAGAGTTGGTAGCCAACTGAGAAGTCGGCCCAGTTCTCCAGGATCCCAAATCCCTCCTTCCTACACCAGTTCTTGAGCCACTTATTTTTCTCCCTAATCTCCCATTGCCACTCTGGCGTGGCACGTGGTACCGGTAGTATTTCAGAGAATACCACCTTGGAGGTCCTTGCTTTCAGCTTGCAGCCTAATTCCCTGAAATCATCTTTAAGGACCTTCCATCTACATCTAACTTTGTCATTTGTGCCAATGTGCACCATGACCGCTGGGTCTTCACCAGCCCCTCCAAGTAATCTGTCAACCCGATCAGCGATGTGCCGGACTCGAGCGCCAGGTAGGCAGCACACTGTTCGACGATCCCTGTCTTTGTGACAGATTGCCCTATCTGTTCCCCTAATAATTGAGTCCCCCACTACCAGCACCTGCCTGGCCTGCCCTGCTCTCCTATTTCCCTCCTTACTGGAGCTGACACTCCTCCGGCTTTCAGGGGACATGCCTTGCTGCAGCAGTGCTACCCCTGTACTATCACCCCCCTCATCTGCCAACTTTGCAAACTTATTGGGGTGTGCCAGATCAGGACTAGCCTCCCTGGCACTCTTCCCTCTACCCCCCCTTCTAACTGTCACCCAGCTAGCGGCCTCACTGTCCTGCAGCTCCCTACTACCACCCTCCCCCACATCTACCCCAGTGAGCAGCTGCTCAGTGAGCAGCAGACTCCTTTCCATATTGTCAATGGTTCTCAGTGTTGCCAGCTGCTCATTTAGATCCAGTACCTGGGCTTCCAAACGCACAACGTGCACACATCTCGCGCAGCAGTATGCAACCCCGACTGGCTGTTCAAGGATTGCATACATGTGGCAAGATGTACATTGGATAGCATTACCAATACTGGAACTCATCTCCTAATGGGGATTGCACTAGACAGAAATGTTAAGTAAAAAGAAATGTAAAGAATTATTAAAATACAGACAGCAATTCAGTCCAAATTCCTCCCTTCCAAACTCCTTGAATCCAAAGTCACTGAAAAACAAGTCACACACTTACTTTTGTTTGCACTTACGCTCCGGTCACACTCAGCTCATTCACACTCGCTAAGGAAGAAGATTTAAAGAGGTTTTCTTTTTTTTTTTTCCCTTTTGCAGCAATGCATCTTACAGCTCAATGTACTTCCAAAGGACTCCTGGTGTGTCAGGGCTGTTTTTTTGAGCGGTCATAAGAGATGGGGGGGATTGGCTGCTCACATATCCCCACCCCCAGGGTGTGTGTATAAAATGGAGACCAAGTGTCTCATTCATTGTCTGTGGCTTGAGGTGTGGAGACCTCCAGAGTGTTTGTGCCAAAAAGACACTGACCGTAAGCGGGTGAACCTGCCATATTGTAATGGACTGTTTATTTTCTGTTTTTTTTACACTGTGATGGACAAGGCTTTCTTTTGTTTACTTTTGAAAGTGCTGTTTATGCAGCATAATAAACCTGCCTTGGACATTTTAAAGAGACAGTGTCCCGTGCCTACCTCCAACGCGGCTAAGCGAGTACCGAACCCTACACAGCATTATGAAAACCAAAGAGCACACAAGACAGGTCAGGGATAAAGTAATAAAGAAGAGTAAAGCAGGGTTAGGTTATAAAAAAGTAGCCCAAGTACTGAACATCTCAGGGAGCATTGTTCAATCTATCATCCAAAAATGGAAGGAGTATGGCACAACTGCAAACCTACCAAGACATGACGATCCACTTAAACTGACATCCCAAGCAAGGAGAGCACTAATTAGAGAAGCAGCCAAGAGGCCCATGGCCACTCTGGAGGAGCTGCAGAGATCCACAGCTTAGGTGAGAGAATCAGTCCACAGAAAACTATAAGTCATATACTCCACAAATCTGGCCTTTATGGAAGAGTGACAAGAAGAATGCCATTTTTGAAAGCAAGCCATAAGAAGTCCCATTTGCAGTTTGCAAAAAGCCATGTAGAGGACACAGCTAGCATGTGGAAGAAAGTGCTCTGGTCATATGAGGCCAAAGCAGAACTTTTTGACCGAAATGCAAAGCGCTATGTGTGGCGGAAAACTAACATATCACCCTGAGAACACCATGCCCACCATCAAACGTTGTGGTGTCAGCATCATGCTGTGGAGAGGCTTTTCTTCAGCAGGGGCAGGGAAGCTGTTCAGAGATGATGGGAAGATTGATGGTACTAAATACAGCGCAATCCTGAAGGAAAAACTGTTAGAGGCCACGAAAGACTTAAAATTGGGGCGTAGATTCACCTTCCAGCAAAACAACGATCCAAAACATCCTGCCAGAGCTATAATTGATGCTTTGGATAAAAGCATATTTATGTGTGTGAATGGCCTAGTCACAGTCCAGACTTAAATCCCATTGAGAATCTGTAGCAACACTATAAAATTGCTGTTCACAGACGTCTCGATCCTATCTCACTGAGAGAGCGATTGGGCAAAGAAAAATGGGCAAAAATGTCACCTCTAGACTTGCAGCAGTAATTGCAGTGAAAGGTAGTTCTAAAAATATTGACTCAGGGATCTGAATACAAATGCAAGTCACAATTTTCAGATTTTTATTTTTTTTAATTTAGAAAACCAACAAAAATATTTGCTAATTTTTGTTGGTTTCTAACATAAAATCCAAATAAAAGACATTTAAAACTGTGGGTATAGCATGGAAAGATTTGAAAAATTTCACGGGGTATGAATACTTTTTCAAGGCACTGTAGATAGATAAATAAGCAGATAGAGTTAAGCAATTGTATTACCAGCCATTTTCCTGTAAACATCTTTTCCTTTAGGTGTCTATATTACCAGACTACAATCAGTGTAACTACCTTCTGATGACCACACCGGGGAAGCTATTGAGGGGGATTTGATTTCCCCATGGCTGCTCTCTCATATCTCCCAAATCACTGCTGCTCATAAAAGAAGTGATTCCGTTAATAGAAGGAAATTAAGGAATTGCTGGTAATTGCTCATAAAGTGAACCGTATTATAACACTGAGTGAAAGATATTGGCTACTCAATAAGCTGTTTCCTTGGAGGAAGAGAAATAAATGTTACATAGAAAACAGTAATCAAAGACACAATTTGTATTTAAGCCAATTTTAAAACCCAATTAAAGAGCCCCCACCAAAAATGGTACCACTATCCATCGCTTTGTCTGCTGTCAGCTAACTTTCGATAGAGGCATGTATCCCTTTATCTTTCATACAGTTCTTCCTACCTGGGTGTTACCATCTACAGTGCTCAGCGTAAATGAGTACACCAACTTTGAAAAGTAAAATTCTAATCAACATCTCACTGAACATATGAATAATTTCCAAAATTGACAAGACTTTGCTTCATAGAATAATTGTTTAACCCATAACATGAAAGTAAGGTTAATAATATAACTTTCATTACAAAATCTTCAGTTTTACTCTAATTAGTGAAAAAAAATGAGTACACCCCACATCAAAAGCTACGGCATCTAGTATTTTGTATAACGTCCTTGATTTTTAAGGACAGCACCAATTCTTCTACACATGAAATGAATAAGTTGGCGGCATATTGAAACATCTAACTTTTTTCATTCTTCAAGAACGAGCTCTTTTAGAGCCTGGATGCTGGATGGAGAGTGATGACAACTTGTCTCTTAAGAATTCCACATAGGTGTTCAGTTGGGCTAAGAGCAGGAGACACTTGGCCACTGAACCACTTTTTCCCCCTGTTCAAATATAATAAGGACCTTAGATGTATGTTATGGATCATTATGATGTTGGAAAAGTGCACGTCTACCAAGGGCATGGAGTGATGGCGGCATCTTCTCTTTCAATCTAGAGCAGTACATCTGTGTTTTCGTGATATCATCAATGAAATGTAGCTCCTCAACATCATCAGCTTTCATGTAGCCCCACATAAGGACACTATAGTCACTGGAGAGTACCAAGATGTCAACAATGAAGACCAGCGATGAGGAGTTGCTGTAAGTTGCAATGGTAACCAATCGTTAACCCCATTATCTTGTCACATGGGACACGATAAATCACATGCACTGTCAACAAAGCCTTTTAAATGTCATTTTCAGAGATTGACAGCGGCATCTAAATGATTGGACAGCAGTGATCAGTGCTAGCTGTTGTTGGAGGCATCAGCCAAGTATCATGGCATCTGCCATGTAGTTACGGAGCCTGAGTTGGATGCACAGTTACAGTGCAAATGGGTTAAACACAGTGGGTCATCAAAGTTATGACAAGCTTATGACTTGCCTCCTCATCTAAAGTGTTTAGATGTAAAAAACTGAGCAAGTCATCCAAGGATAAATCTATTGTTGACCAGTATATACTCTACATGTCTTGGTGCCAAATGCTCAGACTTGAGTTACCATCACTATTCATTATTAACTCATGTTATCAGATAACTGGTAAAAAACATTGCCAAAAATACAACAAAAATACCTTCACAACTGTCCCCACATCCTTGCACAGCCAAAAAAAGGTAGAAATGTAGCCGTGCCTCTGTGTGCCTACTTCTGGTGTTTTAAAGGGGCTTTCCACTTTTGGAAATGTCCACAAATGTTTGCTGTCATGTAAAGCCAGATAGTACTCATACTTCCCATGTCCAGCAGTGATACCTCGCTGCTGATCCAGTCTCTGTATTTTGACTACAGCAGTGAAATTACAACTACTGCATGTATCACTGCCGCATCTGACCTTTTTGGTTGGCTGCAACGGTGATACATGCTGTAGTTGTGAAGCTACTACTGCAGCTACTACTGCAGCTAAAACACAGACACAGAAGCAGCGGTGAGGAATCGGTGCTGGACTGTGTAGGACAAGTTCAATCTGGCTTTGTTATTTTACATGACCACAAACGTTTGGGGATCACTTTTCACTTCTCAAAAAGTGAAAAATCCCACTAAGGACCCAACTTAAACCCCATTAAAGGAAAAATTGGTTATTGCCAGCAAAGTACAATCTGGATTTGTGTATTACATGGTATGTACAATGAGGAAATAAGGAGTACAATAAATATTAGAAATAATTACAAATAACTAGAAACGTGAAGTTACCACTGGAGTGAGTTTATTGAAGACAGATTTAAAGTTAATCTGACAGTGGGTACATGCTGCCGAATCCACGGCAGCATGTAATAGACTCTGGCTGTAGTACTTCAGCCATGTATGAACCTACTCTGTCTAATATTAAAAACCTTACCATGTGTCAAAGTTGAAAGGCAGAATACTGGAGGGGAGATACTTGTCTCTGAGACTTTTTGCTTCAGTCATGTAAAACATGGAGGTTTCTCCTGAACATTAGGTGCAGAGAGGGTTAATAGCCAGTGTTACAAGGGCATGCTTTACAGGTGGATGGCTAAGTGCTGGGAGGGAAGCTATCCACCCTATCTTCTCTCCAGGGCGTGGTTTAGGGGCTATAAAAAAACAGCCTTTTGACTCAAGAGGTGTTCAGTACATGGAGATCAGCTCCAGAGTGAGGAGCTCATGTTTGGTTGTGCTTACCTGAACCCTGTGGTTTTGCTAATCCCGAGTGCCTAGACGTCGGCCGGTGCAAGGACTTTTGCTGGACATTTACTTACTTTGTTTTGCCGTTATGCCAGAATGGCTATGTTTATTTTCATTAACTTTGCATTGGTTTATGCCACATAATAAGTGAAAAAAGAAAGAGACAGTGTTCCGTGTTTACCTCCATGTGCAGCCGAGTGGGCAGATCTACCACAATGCATAGAGAGATTGAAGTAAATCGTGACATGCTCTCACTATCTAGATTCACTGCAAAACATCTGCTACATTCCCTGCCTATACAGTATATGAGTCAGGCTGTTCTATACTATGTGATGCACCTCAGGTCATGTGTGAAACAAATTAAATTTACATCAAATCATCCTGCTCATGTCTATTAAATTATATTCTACTTCTTTACAGGCATGTTGTACTGGTGCATAGAGATACATTTCTACATACAAGTACATCTCAATATGCCTGTATACTAGGGGGAAAAGAGAAGTAAATTTTCTTTTTACCTATTCAATTACAAAAAAAAAGAAAACTACAATAACAAGTGTTGAGCGAGCACTAAAATGCTCGGGTGCTCGAAGCTCGGGCCGAGCTCGCCGTGAAACTCGGGTGCTCGACCCGAGCAACGAGCGCAATGTTAGTCTATTGGAGACCTGAGCATTTTTGCGGCGGCACCCCCGGCAGTCTGTAGAAAGCCTAAAAAGTGCCCAAAACGAGAGTGACAGTGTTCAAATGACATGGGGACAGCATGGGGATCGCCCCTGGAAGCATTTCTGACCCCCAGGTCACTGCTGTCAACAATGTGGTCAAAGGTATTAAGCCACTTTAACGGGCTCACAATAAAACGTTCAAAAACGAAACTGAAACGGTTTTCCTGTGAAATATGTTAAGGAACTTCCTTTCCAGGGTAAAGACTTGTGTATAAGGTAAAATAAATAACCAAAAACAAAAATACTCCTCCACACCTTGGGCTATGTTCATAAGCAGCATTTTTTATGCGTTATTGCACTTTTGTATTGCTTTCAACTGTGACAAATGCATTCACCAGGAAATGTCATTTTAACATTTTACAATCTTATCTGGCCATGTGCTGTGTGACACATGCATACAGTGCTGAAAAGACATGGGAACAGCATGGGGAAGACCCCTGGAAACATCTCTGACACCCAGGTCACTGCCTAAAAGTGTGCCCATCAGAAGTGATCCTTTCCGCATCAGAAGATGCAGACTTGCAACTATCCCCATGCAAGTCCTTGTCCAAGGGCAGTGTTCAAATGTACCTCCCCCATTCCTTGCAATGCAAGCGCAAGTATGCAGCCTGCCACCCACCCACCCTCAGGCTCCAATACCATACTGCTAGCTTGCTTGCACTTGAAATGGGGCCTTTTAGTTTGGAGGAGTCCGAAGCTGGCCACTACCTCATGGCTGCTTCGACAGCAAGGTATCCATACTCAGTCCCCAGCCTCCCGGCGGCCGGGTGTCCACGCTCGGTCCCCAGCCGCCAGGTCACGGCCGGGTGTCCATACTTGGTACCCAGCCACCCCGCGGCCGGGTGTACACACACGGTCCTCAGCCGCCTTGGGGCGGCCGGGTGTCCATAAACGGTCCCCAGCCGCCCCCATTTCTCCTTGGAACATCCCCCCACACACTTTTCTTAGCCCGGCCTGCTTTAGGGCTGCAATACCATACTGCTAGCTTGCACTTGAAATGTGGCCTTTTAGTTTGGAGGAGGCCAGTCAACCACACATGTCTTGTAGGATATGTTTCTGTACCAAAAGGAGCGGTTCGGCTACACAGTTAAAGGGCATGCAGTGAGTGCAATGCCTACCCTACCTAAAATTTCGAGGCACTCCAATGCCCCTTGGAAGTGACATGGAAGTCAGAGGGCCTTAAATAAACCCTTTTTTCCATTTATAGCAACTGGGTCCCTGCGCACTGTTGGCCTAAGCAGTGAATGGAAGGCTTTTCAAAAATTATGAGGATCTGCAATGCCCCTTGAAACAGACGTGGACTACAGCATACTAAAAACCTTCTACCCACTATTGGCGAGTGGGTGTCCCTTAGTGATCGCCTATGCATTGAAAAGCAAAAGCTGACTAAAATTAGGAGGAAATGCAATGCCCGTTGGAAGAATGGTGGAGGTCGCAGTGGAATAAAAAGACAATATAAATGCCCCTTGGAAAAGTGGAGGAGGTCGCAGTAGCTTAACAGGACAGCTTTAATGCCCCTTGGAAGAGACGTGGAGGTCGCATTGGAATAAAAATACAATATCAATGCCCCTTGAAAATGTCGTAGAGGTCGCAGTAGCTCAACAAGACAGTTTTAATGCCCCTTGGAAGAGCGATGGAGGTCGCAGTAGCTTAACAAGACTGTTTTAATGCCAAATGGAAGAGTGGTGAAGGTCACAGTAGCTTAAAAAGACGATTTAAATGCCCCTTGGAAGAGACGTGGAGGTCGCAGCGGAATAAAAAGACAATATCAATGCCCCTTGGAAATGTGGTGGAGGTCGCAGTAGCTTAGCAAGACGGTTTTAATGCCCCTTGGAAGAGCGATGGAGGTCACAGTAGCTTAACATGATGGTTTTAATGCCCCTTGGAAGAGTGGTGGAGGTCACAGTAGCTTAAAAAGACGGTTTAAATGCCCCTTGGAAGAGACGTGGAGGTCACAGTGGAATGAAAAGACAATATCAATGCCCCTTGAAAGATTGATGGAGGTCGCAGTAGATTAACAAGACGGTTTTAATGCCCCTTGTAAGAGACTTGGAGGTCGCATTGGAATAAAAAGACAATATCAATGCCCCTTGGAAATGTGGTGGAGGTCGCAGTAGCTTAACAAGACAGTTTTAATGCCCCTTGGAAAAGTGGTGGAGGTCACAGTAGCTTAACAAGACAGTTTTAATGCCCCTTGGAGAAGTGGTGGAGGTCGCAGTAGCTTAACAAGACGGTTTTAATGCCCCTTGGAAGAGACGTGGAGGTCGCAGTGGAATAAAAAGACAACATCAATGCCTCTTGAAAATGTGGTGGAGGTCGCAGTAGTTTAACAAGAGGGTTTTAATGCCCCTTGGAAGAGCGGTGGAGGTCGCAGTAGCTTAACAAGATGGTTTTAATGCCCCTAGGAAGAGTGGTGGAGGTCACAGTAGCTTAAAAAGACGGTTTATATGCCCCTTGGAA
This sequence comes from Phyllobates terribilis, assembly GCF_046119375.1. Classification (NCBI taxonomy): domain Eukaryota; kingdom Metazoa; phylum Chordata; class Amphibia; order Anura; family Dendrobatidae; genus Phyllobates; species Phyllobates terribilis. The sequence continues at coordinate 93,903,457 of NW_027362763.1, read as the reverse complement.
GAGACGTGGAGGTCAAAGTGGAATAAAAAGACAATATCAATGCCCCTTGGAACAGTGGTGGAGGTCGCAGTAGCTTAACAAGACGGTTTTAATGCCCCTTGGAAGAGACATGGAGGTTGCAGTAGCCTAACAAGATGGTTTAAATGCCGCTTGGAAGAGCCATGCAGTACAGCATCTTAAAAACATTATTCCCATTATTGGGGAGTTGGTCTCCCATAGTATTTGCCTATGCCTTCCAAGAAAAAGCTGCCAATAATTAGGACAGAGGAACTTGCAATGCTGGCAACACGGACCAAGATCACCCTGGTGGTATAGTGGTGGTAGAGGCTGAGGATAAGGAGAAGAGCAAAATACAGCCGAAATGAGGAAGCGTATACCCATGTGTGGGTGTGAAGCAGTGCATGGGAATACACCTCCTGAAATAACACAGTGGATTTGATTTTATGAAACTTTGCTGTCATTTGGTGGTGATGAGAAGTCTGGCCCAATCCAGCCCTTGTTCATTTTGATAAGGGTCAGCTTGTCTGCATTGTCAGTTGACAGGCGAGTGCGCTTATCTGTTATAAATACGCCAGCGGCACTAAAAACACGCTCCGATAACACGCTAGCGGCAGGGCAGGACAGGACCTCCAAGACATACAGAGCGAGTTCATTCCAAGTGTCCAGCTTGGATACCCAATAATTAAAAGGCACAGAGGAATCAAGGAGGACGCTGGTACGGTCGGCAAGGTACTCCCTCACCATCTTTTGAAACTTTCCACTCCTTGTGAGAGTACACTGTGCCTCAGGGCCTGTAAGCTGGGCGGGTCTCAGAAAACTGTCCTAGAACGTTGACAGTGTTCCTCTGCCTCTGCTGGATTGGAGTTGCGTCTCTCTCACCTGTACGCCTTGGTTGAACCATGAACTGTGATCTCTGCCGCTAGCGTGTTCAGATGGGAATTTTTTAACAGTTCTGCAGCAAGGGCCTTCTGGTACTGCCCCATTTTTGTAGACCTCTCAACCTCAGGAATAAGAGAGTGAAAGTTCTCCTTGTAGCGGGGGTCTAAAAGTGTCACCAACCAGTAATGACTGTCACCCAACATTTTTACAACGCGAGGGTCACGGTTAAGGCAGCGTAACATAAAGTCAGCCATGCGTGCCAGACTGGTAACGGGCAAGACTTCCGTGTCCTCACCAAGATGATGACTGACCATGCTCTCCTCCTCCTCCTCCGCCCCCCTGTCCTCAGGCCACCCACGCTGAACCCACGGTATGACAGTTGTACAGGTACTACCATCCACAGCGCATGATACCAGCTCCTGTTATTCCTCCTCCTCCTCCTCTCCCGCATTGTCCCCCAATGCACGCTGGGATGAGATGAGGCTGGGCTGTGTGTAATCGCCCGCTACAGCTACTTGTTCCATCTCATCATACTCTGACAGCAATGCCTCCTCTTTAATTCTCTTCAGAGAGCGTTGCAAAAGACAGACAAGTGGGATGCTTACGCTAATGATGGCATCATCGCCACTCACCATCTTGGTGGACTCCTCAAAGTTTGTCAGGATGGTACATATGTCAGACATCCAGGTCCACTCCTGAGGTCTTATGTGTGGAGTCTGACCTGAATATCGACGGCCTTGTTGCAGCTGGTACTTCACAACTGCTCTCTTCTGCTCACAAATCCTTAGCAACATGTGGAGGGTAGAATACCAACGAGTGGGGACATCACACACCAGTCGGTGTGCCAGAAGCTGCAAAAGCTGCTGCAACACAGCAAGGGCGGCGGAAGCTGTTGCCAACTTCCGAAAATGAGCTGACAGGCGGCGTACTTTGACGAGCAGATCTGGCAACTCGGGGTACGATTTAAGAAACCGCTGAACCACGAGGTTAAGCACATGAGCCAGGCATGGTACGTGTGTGATCTCGCCTCGCCTCAGAGCCGCCACCAGGTTACGGCCATTGTCAAACATGACCATACCTGAGTGTAGGTTCAGCGGTCTCAGCCACAGATCTACCTGCTCTTTCACAGCTGTCCACAATTCACAAGCAGTGTGAGGTTTATCACCTAAGCTTATGAGTTTCAGCACAGCCTGTTGCCGCTTGGCTGAGGCAGTACTGCAGTGCTTCCAGCTTGTAACTGATGTGGTGATATCTGAGATGGAGGCTGAACATGAGGAGGAGGAGGAGGATGATGCGCAGGAGCTGTAAACTGTGGGGGCAACTCTGACTGACATAGGGACCGCAATCCTCGGTGTGGGAGGATGTGTTCCATCCCAAGGTCCGACTGGGTCCCGGCTTCCACTATGTTTACCCAGAGTGCCATCAGGGAGATGTACCATCCCTGGCCACAAGCACTTGTCCACGTGTCCGTTGTCAGGTGGACTCTCCCAGTGACTGCTTTGTTGAGGGCACGGCAGATGTTTTGGGACACGTGCTTGTGTAGTGCGGGGATGGCACACTGGGCAAAATAGTGTCGGCTGGGGACCGAGTACCGAGGGACGGCCACCGCCATAAGGTTGCGGAAGGATTCCGTCTCCACCAGCCTAAAATTCAGCATTTCCAACGCAAGCAGTCGTGAAATGTGCGAATTTAGGACTGTGGCCTGTGGGGCATTGGCTGCAAATTTGCGCTATCATTCAAAGGTCTGGGATATGGACAATTGAACGCTGCGGTGGGACGTCGACTTTGATGCTGTTTCTTGAGAAACTGCCATAACAAGTGAAGACTGAGAGGAGGGGTCATCTTTGCATGCAGTATGGACAGGGGATTGCCTTGCACGCACAACAGGGGGTTCTATTACACAGACAACTGCGGAAGAAGCAGTAGTGACACCCACTGACACTGGTCATGGACCCTGGGGTACACCCCACAAAGTCGATTGCTTTGCTGACATGTTCCTGATCATGCTGGTGGTGGTCAGGCTTGTAGTTTTGTCACCCCTGCTGATGCTGGCATGGCAGGTGGTACAAATGTCCTTTTTGGGGTTATAAGCAGAGTCTTTAAAAAAAATTCCAGACTCTGGAAGACCTACCGGTTGTACTGGCAATGTCCCTCGTGTTGGTGTTACGGGGAACTGTTGCCCGCCTTCTGTGTGTGGCCACCACACTGCTTCTTCCTGCCTGTTGGGGTACTCTGCCTCCCTCCCTCTGTGAGCTGCTGTCCTCGCTCTGCGTGTCCTCCTGCCACGTTGGGTCAGTTACTAGATCATCCACCACCTCCTACTCTTCCACTTGCACAACACAATCCTCCTCCTCACTTCCTGGCAATTGTGTCTCATCATCGTCCACCTCTTGTGACAAATTGCCAGCGTCGACTTCCTCTGGCCGTGGCTGTTCAAATATTTGGGCATCGCTACATGTGATCTCATCTTCCGCCACTTCAAGTGGAGCAGACGAGGGGCCCAAATATGGAAATGGACCAGTGAACAGCTCTTCAGAGTGTCCAAGTGTGGGATCAGTTGCTGTCTGACGACACTCGGCATGGTGGGAGGGAGGGGCATCAGGGTGAGGAGGAGTATGCGGTCGAGACTCACTGCTACTAATACTTGTCCGTGTGGAAGACAGACCGGAGGTGGTGGTGCCCAGGTGACTGGAAGTATTATCTGCTATCCAATTAATAACCTGTTCACACTGATCAGTTCTCAATACTGGTGTTGTAGTGTGGTTCCCTAGTAATTCGGTCAAGAATAGAGATAAGCGTTGTTCGACTCGAACTGTTCGCCAATCTCAAATTCGAGCTGTTTTGGGCGGTGTTCGAGCCGTTCGGCGAACACGAACGATTTGAAAAAAATTCGGCTGTTCGAGGTTATCTTCGATAACTGTTCGTGCACCAAAATCATAACTGGATTTTTTCTCAGTAATGATGAAAATTAATGTTAATACGCAGTTTGAGTGTACAGCGGGGTGGGGGGAGGGGGAGGGGATGGGTCTCTGCAGGAATAATGAAGATCTCCATTTTTTTTATCTTTAGCGCATTTACAGTGGGGATGGGCAATCTCTCAGCCTATCAGCAGCGCACACACGGAGCGAAGTGCTTTTTTTCACACAAGCAAGGGCATGTGTCATTGGCAGTGTATGTCACATGTCCTTGCCCTATAAGACCCAGCCATTTTCCCCGTCGCCACCAATTTCTCACTGCTGCAGCTGCGTGTTAGACGGCACAGCTGTTGCTGTGAGCGCTATACCTTGTTAATTTCAAGCCAATTTTCGCACAAATCTACAGATAGCTTGGGAGTAGGGAATAGTTGTGATTGCAGTCCTTTTAAGGACTAGGTTACAGCATTTCCTGCGACTTTTATCAGGCAGGTCTGTGCTCTTAAATAGATAGGTTGGGAGTAAAGACTAATTGTAATTGCAGTCCTTTTCAGGACTAAGTTACATCAGTTCCTATCAGTTTTTGCAAGGCAGGTCTGTGCCAGTGCTGTGCAAGTTTTTTTCACAGCATTTGGCTAAATATAGCAAAGCTAATACTTTTTGGCCTATTGCAGAGTGTGTTAGTCAGTGGAGTAGCCTATCTGTGTTGCAAGCTACACCACCTGTGTATAGAATACCAATTTTTTTACTGCACCTAGTGAAGTAAAACCTTTTGGGCATAGCATCATTCTATTAGTCCATCTATACTGACCTCCATCAGGTTGCAAATTCAAAATAATTTTTTGTCTGCATCTAGCTCTGAAAAAATATTTAAGCTTCTAGCAGTGTGTGGGACTTGTTCTATTAGTCCATCTATACTGACCTCCATCAGGTTGCAAACTGAATATAATTTTTTTCTGCATCTACCTCTGAAAAAATATTTGGGCTTCTAGAAGTGTGTGGGACTTGTTCTATTAGTCCATCTATACTGACCTCCATCAGGTTGCAAATTGAATATAATATTTTTCTGCATCTAGCTCTGAAAAAATATTTGGCCTTCTAGCAGTGTGTGGGACTTGTTCTATTAGTCCATCTATACTGACCTCCATCAGGTTGCAAATTAAAAATAATTTTTATCTGCATCTAGCTCTGAAAAAATATTTGGCCTTCTAGCAGTGTGTGAGACTTGTTCTATTAGTCCATCTATACTGACCTCCATCAGGTTGCAAATTAAAAATAATTTTTATCTGCATCTAGCTCTGAAAAAAATATTTGGCCTTCTAGCAGTGTGTGGGACTTGTTCTATTAGTCCATCTATACTGACCTCCATCAGGCTGCAAATTAAAAATAATTTTTATCTGCATCTAGCTCTGAAAAAATATTTGGCCTTCTAGCAGTGTGTGAGACTTGTTCTATTAGTCCATCTATACTGACCTCCATCAGTTTGCAAATTAAAAATAATTTTTATCTGCATCTAGCTCTGAAAAAATATTTGGCCTTGTAGCAGTGTGTGGGACTTGTTCTATTAGTCCATCTATACTGACCTTCATCAGGTTGCAAATTCAAAATAATTTTTTGTCTGCATCTAGCTCTGAAAAAATATTTGGCCTTCTAGCTGTGTGTGGGACTTGTTCTATTAGTCCATCTATACTGACCTCTATCAGGTTGCAAATTGAATATAATATTTTTCTGCATGTAGCTCTGAAAAAATATTTGGCCTTCTAGCAGTGTGTGGGACTTGTTATATTAGTCCATCTATACTGACCTCCATCAGGTTGCAAATTCAAAATAATTTTTTGTCTGCATCTAGCTCTGAAAAAATTTTTGGGCTTCTAGAAGTGTGTGGGACTTGTTCTATTAGTCCATCTATACTGACCTCCATAAGGTTGCAAATTGAATATAATTTTTTTCTGCATCTAGCTCTGAAAAAATATTTGGCCTTCTAGCTGTGTGTGGGACTTGTTCTATTAGTCCATCTATACTGACCTCCATCAGGTTGCAAACTGAATATAATTTTTTTCTGCATCTACCTCTGAAAAAATATTTGGGCTTCTAGCTGTGTGTGGGACTTGTTCTATTAGTCCATCTATACTGACCTCCATCAGGTTGCAAATTGAATATAATATTTTTCTGCATCTAGCTCTGAAAAAATATTTGGCCTTCTAGCAGTGTGTGGGACTTGTTCTATTAGTCCATCTATACTGACCTCCATCAGGTTGCAAGTTAAAAATAATTTTTATCTGCATCTAGCTCTGAAAAAATATTTGGCCTTCTAGCAGTGTGTGAGACTTGTTCTATTAGTCCATCTATACTGACCTCCATCAGGTTGCAAATTAAAAATAATTTTTATCTGCATCTAGCTCTGAAAAAAATATTTGGCCTTCTAGCAGTGTGTGGGACTTGTTCTATTAGTCCATCTATACTGACCTCCATCAGGCTGCAAATTAAAAATAATTTTTATCTGCATCTAGCTCTGAAAAAATATTTGGCCTTCTATCAGTGTGTGAGACTTGTTCTATTAGTCCATCTATACTGACCTCCATCAGTTTGCAAATTAAAAATAATTTTTATCTGCATCTAGCTCTGAAAAAATATTTGGCCTTCTAGCAGTGTGTGGGACTTGTTCTATTAGTCCATCTATACTGACCTTCATCAGGTTGCAAATTCAAAATAATTTTTTGTCTGCATCTAGCTCTGAAAAAATATTTGGCCTTCTAGCTGTGTGTGGGACTTGTTCTATTAGTCCATCTATACTGACCTCTATCAGGTTGCAAATTGAATATAATATTTTTCTGCATGTAGCTCTGAAAAAATATTTGGCCTTCTAGCAGTGTGTGGGACTTGTTATATTAGTCCATCTATACTGACCTCCATCAGGTTGCAAATTCAAAATAATTTTTTGTCTGCATCTAGCTCTGAAAAAATTTTTGGGCTTCTAGAAGTGTGTGGGACTTGTTCTATTAGTCCATCTATACTGACCTCCATAAGGTTGCAAATTGAATATAATTTTTTTCTGCATCTAGCTCTGAAAAAATATTTGGCCTTCTAGCTGTGTGTGGGACTTGTTCTATTAGTCCATCTATACTGACCTCCATCAGGTTGCAAACTGAATATAATTTTTTTCTGCATCTACCTCTGAAAAAATATTTGGGCTTCTAGCTGTGTGTGGGACTTGTTCTATTAGTCCATCTATACTGACCTCCATCAGGTTGCAAATTGAATATAATATTTTTCTGCATCTAGCTCTGAAAAAATATTTGGCTTTCTAGCAGTGTGTGGGACTTGTTCTATTAGTCCATCTATACTGACCTCCATCAGGTTGCAAATTAAAAATAATTTTTATCTGCATCTAGCTCTGAAAAAATATTTGGCCTTCTAGCAGTGTGTGAGACTTGTTCTATTAGTCCATCTATACTGACCTCCATCAGGTTGCAAATTAAAAATAATTTTTATCTGCATCTAGCTCTGAAAAAAATATTTGGCCTTCTAGCAGTGTGTGGGACTTGTTCTATTAGTCCATCTATACTGACCTCCATCAGGCTGCAAATTAAAAATAATTTTTATCTGCATCTAGCTCTGAAAAAATATTTGGCCTTCTAGCAGTGTGTGAGACTTGTTCTATTAGTCCATCTATACTGACCTCCATCAGTTTGCAAATTAAAAATAATTTTTATCTGCATCTAGCTCTGAAAAAATATTTGGCCTTCTAGCAGTGTGTGGGACTTGTTCTATTAGTCCATCTATGCTGACCTTCATCAGGTTGCAAATTCAAAATAATTTTTTGTCTGCATCTAGCTCTGAAAAAATATTTGGCCTTCTGGCTGTGTGTGGGACTTGTTCTATTAGTCCATCTATACTGACCTCTATCAGGTTGCAAATTGAATATAATATTTTTCTGCATGTAGCTCTGAAAAAATATTTGGCCTTCTAGCAGTGTGTGGGACTTGTTATATTAGTCCATCTATACTGACCTCCATCAGGTTGCAAATTCAAAATAATTTTTTGTCTGCATCTAGCTCTGAAAAAATTTTTGGGCTTCTAGAAGTGTGTGGGACTTGTTCTATTAGTCCATCTATACTGACCTCCATAAGGTTGCAAATTGAATATAATATTTTTCTGCATCTAGCTCTGAAAAAATATTTGGCCTTCTAGCTGTGTGTGGGACTTGTTCTATTAGTCCATCTATACTGACCTCCATCAGGTTGCAAACTGAATATAATTTTTTTCTGCATCTACCTCTGAAAAAATATTTGGGCTTCTAGCTGTGTGTGGGACTTGTTCTATTAGTCCATCTATACTGACCTCCATCAGGTTGCAAACTGAATATCGTTTTTTTCTGCATCTAGCTCTGAAAAAATATTTGGGCTTCTAGCTGTGTGTGGGACTCGTTCTATTAGTCCATCTATACTGACCTTCATCAGGTTGCAAATTCAAAATAATTTTTTGTCTGCATCTAGCTCTGAAAAAATATCTGGCCTTCTAGCTGTGTGTGGGACTTGTTCTATTAGTCCATCTATACTGACCTCCATCAGGTTGCAAACTGAATATCGTTTTTTTCTGCATCTAGCTCTGAAAAAATATTTGGGCTTCTAGCTGTGTGTGGGACTCGTTCTATTAGTCCATCTATACTGACCTCCATCAGGTTGCAAACTGAATATAATTTTTTTCTGGATCTACCTCTGAAAAAGTATTTGGCCCTCTAGCAGTGTGTGGGACTTGTTCTATTAGTCCATCTATCCTGACCTCCATCAGGTTGCAAATTAAAAATAATTTTTATCTGCATCTAGCTCTGAAAAAATATTTGGCCTTCTAGCAGTGTGTGGGACTTGTTCTATTAGTCCATCTATACTGACCTCCATCAGGTTGCAAATTCAAAATAATTTTTTGTCTGCATCTAGCTCTGAAAAAATATTTGGCCTTCTAGCTGTCTGTGGGACTTGTTCTATTAGTCCATCTATACTGACCTCCATCAGGTTGCAAACTGAATATAATTTTTTTCTGCATCTACCTCTGAAAAAATATTTGAGCTTCTAGCTGTGTGTGGGACTTGTTCTATTAGTCCATCTATACTGACCTCCATCAGGTTGCAAACTGAATATAATTTTTTTCTGCATCTACCTCTGAAAAAGTATTTGGCCTTCTAGTAGTGTGTGGGACTTGTTCTATTAGTCCATCTATACTAACCTCCATCAGGTTGCAAATTAAAAATAATTTTTATCTGCATCTAGCTCTGAAAAAATATTTGGCCTTCTAGCAGTGTGTGGGACTTGTTCTATTAGTCCATCTATACTGACCTCCATCAGGTTGCAAATTCTAAATAATTTTTTGTCTGCATCTAGCTTTGAAAAACTATTTGGCCTTCTAGCTGTGTGTGGGACTTGTTCTATTAGTCCATCTATACTGACCTCCATCAGGTTGCAAATTGAATATAATATTTTTCTGCATCTAGCTGTGAAAAAATATTTGGCCTTCTAGCAGTGTGTGGGACTTGTTCTATTAGTCCATCTATACTGACCTCCATCAGGTTGCAAATTCAAAATAATTTTTTGTCTGCATCTAGCTCTGAAAAAATATTTGGCCTTCTAGCAGTGTGTGGGACTTGTTCTATTAGTCCATCTATACTGACCTCCATAAGGTTGCAAACTGAATATAATTTTTTTCTGCATCTACCTCAGAAAAAATATGTGGGCTTCTAGCTGTGTGTGGGACTTGTTCTTTTAGTCCATCTATACTGACCTCCATCAGGTTGCAAATTGAATATAATATTTTTCTGCATCTGGCTCTGAAAAAATATTTGGCCTTCTAGCAGTGTGTGGGACTTGTTCTATTAGTCCATCTATACTGACCTCCATCAGGTTGCAAATTCAAAATAATTTTTTGTCTGCATCTAGCTCTGAAAAAATATTTGGCCTTCCAGCAGTGTGTGGGACTTGTTCTATAAGTCCATCTATACTTACCTCCATCAGGTTGCAAATTCAAAATAATTTTTTGTCTGCATCTAGCTCTGAAAAAATATTTGGCCTTATAGTAGTGTGTGGGACTTGTTCTATTAGTCCATCTATACTGACCTCCATCAAGTTGCAAACTGAATATAATTTTTTTCTGCATCTACCTCTGAAAAAATATTTGGGCTTCTAGCTGTGTGTGGGACTTGTTCTATTAGTCCATCTATACTGACCTCCATCAGGTTGCAAATTGAATATAATATTTTTCTGCATCTACCTCTGAAAAAATATTTGGGCTTCTAGCTGTGTGTGGGACTCGTTCTATTAGTCCATCTATACTGACCTCCATCAGGTTGCAAACTGAATATCGTTTTTTTCTGCATCTAGCTCTGAAAAAATATTTGGGCTTCTAGCTGTGTGTGGGACTCGTTCTATTAGTCCATCTATACTGACCTCCATCAGGTTGCAAACTGAATATAATTTTTTTCTGGATCTACCTCTGAAAAAGTATTTGGCCCTCTAGCAGTGTGTGGGACTTGTTCTATTAGTCCATCTATCCTGACCTCCATCAGGTTGCAAATTAAAAATAATTTTTAACTGCATCTAGCTCTGAAAAAATATTTGGCCTTCTAGCAGTGTGTGGGACTTGTTCTATTAGTCCATCTATACTGACCTCCATCAGGTTGCAAATTCAAAATAATTTTTTGTCTGCATCTAGCTCTGAAAAAATATTTGGCCTTCTAGCTGTCTGTGGGACTTGTTCTATTAGTCCATCTATACTGACCTCCATCAGGTTGCAAACTGAATATAGTTTTTTTCTGCATCTACCTCTGAAAAAATATTTGAGCTTCTAGCTGTGTGTGGGACTTGTTCTATTAGTCCATCTATACTGACCTCCATCAGGTTGCAAACTGAATATAATTTTTTTCTGCATCTACCTCTGAAAAAGTATTTGGCCTTCTAGCAGTGTGTGGGACTTGTTCTATTAGTCCATCTATACTAACCTCCATCAGGTTGCAAATTAAAAATAATTTTTATCTGCATCTAGCTCTGAAAAAATATTTGGCCTTCTAGCAGTGTGTGGGACTTGTTCTATTAGTCCATCTATACTGACCTCCATCAGGTTGCAAATTCTAAATAATTTTTTGTCTGCATCTAGCTCTGAAAAACTATTTGGCCTTCTAGCTGTGTGTGGGACTTGTTCTATTAGTCCATCTATACTGACCTCCATCAGGTTGCAAATTGAATATAATATTTTTCTGTATCTAGCTGTGAAAAAATATTTGGCCTTCTAGCAGTGTGTGGGACTTGTTCTATTAGTCCATCTATACTGACCTCCATCAGGTTGCAAATTCAAAATAATTTTTTGTCTGCATCTAGCTCTGAAAAAATATTTGGCCTTCTAGCAGTGTGTGGGACTTGTTCTATTAGTCCATCTATACTGACCTCCATAAGGTTGCAAACTGAATATAATTTTTTTCTGCATCTACCTCAGAAAAAATATGTGGGCTTCTAGCTGTGTGTGGGACTTGTTCTATTAGTCCATCTATACTGACCTCCATCAGGTTTCAAATTGAATATAATATTTTTCTGCATCTGGCTCTGAAAAAATATTTGGCCTTCTAGCAGTGTGTGGGACTTGTTCTATTAGTCCATCTATACTGACCTCCATCAGGTTGCAAATTGAATATAATATTTTTCTGCATCTAGCTCTGAAAAAATATTTGGCCTTCCAGCAGTGTGTGGGACTTGTTCTATAAGTCCATCTATACTTACCTCCATCAGGTTGCAAATTCAAAATAATTTTTTGTCTGCATCTAGCTCTGAAAAAATATTTGGGCTTCTAGCTGTGTGTGGGACTTGTTCTATTAGTCCATCTATACTGACCTCCATCAGGTTGCAAATTGAATATAATATTTTTCTGCATCTACCTCTGAAAAAATATTTGGGCTTCTAGCTGTGTGTGGGACTTGTTCTATTAGTCCATCTATGCTGACCTCCATCAGGTTGCAAACTGAATATAATTTTTTTCTGCATCTACCTCTGAAAAAATATTTGGGCTTCTAGCTGTGTGTGGGACTTGTTCTATTAGTCCATCTTTACTGACCTCCATCAGGTTGCAAATTGAATATAATATTTTTCTGCGTCTAGCTCTGAAAAAATATTTGGCCTTCTAGCAGTGTGTGGGACTTGCTCTATTAGTCCATCTATACTGACCTCCATCAGGTTGCAAATTCAAAATAATTTTTTGTCTGCATCTAGCTCTGAAAAAATATTTGCCCTTCTAGCAGTATGTGGGACTTGTTCTATTAGTCCATCTATACTGACCTCCATCAGGTTGCAAATTCAAAATAATTTTTTTGACTGCATCTAGCTCTGAAAAAATATTTGGCCTTCTAGCAGTGTGTGGGACTTGTTCTATTAGTCCATCTATACTGACCTCCATCAGGTTGCAAACTGAATATAATTTTTTTCTGCATCTAACTCTGAAAAAATATTTGTCCTTCTAGCAGTGTGTGGGACTCATTGTATTAGGCCATCTATACCAAGCTCCACCAGCTTTTCAATTAATAATAATTTTTAGCTGCATCTAGCCCTGAAAATAATTTTTCTTCCCAATAGTGGTAGCAATAGAAATATGGGGCGCGCTCCTGGCTTATAAAAATATACGCTTCATAACAAAAAACACCAGCCTAGCGCACTGCATTAATAAGATGGCATCATCGTCTCTCCCAATGCTAGGCCTACTATCCAGGCTAGCATTCCTGTGCCTAAAATACAATGTATGGGTCCGCGCTAGCCACTATGCTGAGGGGTCTAAAGCTGCTGCTAACGCTTCATAACAATTCAATTGGCAGATTTTCACAGAGCTCTTCCACAATGACCACCCATCGGGACAACAGTTGCCCACCTTCCCTATGGGATCTAGTGGCGAATAGTTGATGCCATTAATCAGAGCGTCAGTTGCCCCGTCGACGTGGCAAGCATACGGTAAAGCATGGGAAGAGTGGACACGACTAGTAGCAGGCAGACGGGTTGTCCAATGTGAACAAGCCAGATCACAAGTCACCATAGAATTTCTCCACCAGCTAATGATGAGGGGCATATCAGGGGCGTCAGCGCAGCAGTGTCTGACCGGAGTAGCATATAAGTTCCAACTACTGAATTGGGGAGATGTGACAAAGATTCATCATCAGACAATCCATAAAAGGGTGGAAAAGGGGTCAGCCAAGTCAGGAGTGTAGACGTCCCGTCCCGTGTCACTAAAACTGATTTCTCACATCATATCCCTAACACCATTAACATGACACTCACAATTTGAAGCAACACTACTGTCTACTGCATTTGCGATCGCCTTCTTCGGGGCGCTATGAATAAGCGAATTAGTCCCTCAATCCAAAATTAGCACCAGTGGAGGCTTATTACGCCAGGACGTAGTCATAGCCAATAATGCAATACGTCTACGCATACACAAATCGAAACGGTTCCAGCGGGCAGGGGCACTTGGGTACTTCTACAACCCACAAACGGTACACTGAGTCGGGTGACAATAGTAAAAACATATCTAACCATCAGATCACAAAGTAATTTCTTTCTATCACACATTGATGGGACGCCATTATCAAGATACCAGTTCCAAGCTATATTGAATAAATGCATAACATCGGCAGGGAACCACGCCAAAGATTACAGGACACACTCCTTCTGCATAGGCGCGGCCACGGAAGCAGCAAGAGCAGGACTGTCAGAAACGGAGGTTCAGAGGATAGGGAGATGGCGATCCACGTGTTTGGCAAGATACATAAGACCGGACTTGTTATCCTAACGTGGTTTGTTTCTTTTACAGGTGACGCTAAGCCAACAGTGTGGGTGATAGGCCACTCGTATATATATTGGGCAGATTAAAGGGCGAAAGTCCGCCCAGGTGGGAGGAAATTAGAGTTTCATAACACATATTTCAACTGGAGAGGTATTAGAGGCCTGCTATGGCCAGAGGTACTAATGGAGGTAATCAAGGTAGGGAGAGAGGCAAGATGTCCGGTCATCTTAGTTATACTGGTCGGGGGAAACAACCTAGGTCATCACAAGAGCGCAATGGCAATAATGAAACTAGACACTGAGCGCTTCAGAGAATTTTTCACAAAACTAGCTATAGTATGGTCAGAGATTGTGCCGATAGCGGTAAGGCAAGGTGCGCGAGACATCACGGCCATTGAACGGACAAGGCGGGTAATAAATATTCAGATGGCAAAATTTAGAAGAGACAGAGGCGGTGTAGTGGTACGACACCGACAACTGGAAGGAGATAAAGCAGGCCTCATACGGCCCGACGGTGTTCACTTAATGGATATTGGACTGGACATATTCCTGTCAGGAGTCCAGGACGGAGTTGAACAAGCGTTAAGAGTGATGGGTGGGGGTCAGAGTCCTGCATACGAGTACGCAGGATCCTCCGTGGCCTGGAAATAGAAAGGACATGTTGGAGAGTTACACTTGTTGGCCAAGTTGCCGGAGTGGAGACCCAGGGCATGCTGCAACAAGCTGAATTATTTTAGAAATAAAATGCCTTTCTAATGGAATGAGTATAAGGAGTTAATAAAGCTGTGACCGATCCTCACCCATCCAGTTGTAAGAGTTACATTATTGTATTGTCAAGGAAAGGTGGGCGGTAGGGGGGCTGAGCGTCTGGGTTTGGTTGGGGGTCCCCACAGTCTGCCTAGGCTAGATGCATTTAAAAATTCTTATTAGATACACAGGCGGTGCAGCTTGCTTCGCAGCTGGGCTACTACGCCCAAAGTATTGCCTAGGCATTGAAGATTTGGAGCAGACCTCTGAGTAAACAGCTCTTCAGACTCAACCATCTGTGTTACCCCAAGCCATAGTGTTTGTAGTTTCTTACAGTTAAAAGGGGGGGGGGAGCGACCGAACCCACCTGGAATTGACGATGCCAACGTCACATAAGACACAGCAAGGGGACTCCAAAAAGAGTCTCCATTTTTTCTAAAAATTGTGGCACAGACACCACTTAACCCTAGGACGCATACCTGGGGCCTCGCAGTCCCGCCCTGTTAATTGTTTTCTATTTTCTGCAAGATTACTTTAGTTAGAATTTTGAAACTCTAGGTATTCTTCATGTATATAGTTGTTTGTCATTTGAGTTTGAGTTATTCCATGTTATTTGCACACGGGCCTAAAAGGCCCCAGGTATATGAAAGTGTAGATTTTTATGGTCATGCGTTCTAGGGTTAAGTGGCATCAATTGCCCCACAGTTGCTTAAAACGGTTGGTGAGGTGATATTACCAAATCCTCAAGCTTTTAGTCTCCCAAGGATAACACAGGGTTAGAAAAGTACTTGCGAATCCATGATTTGTTCATCTTTATGAACGTGAGTCTGTCTACATTCTCAGTGGACAGCCGCATGTGCTTATCTGTCAGCAAACCATCAGCAGAGCTGAACACACGTTCAGAGAGAACACTGGCTGCAGGGCATGACAAGATCTCCAAGGCGTGAGTGGCGAGCTCCCGCCATTTTTCCAGATTGGATACCAAAATGAGCAAGGGTCCAGTGACACAGTCATGGCTTCGATGTTCACTTGGAGATACTCCTGCACCATCCTCTCTAGGCATTGACTATTTGTCAGACTTCTTGTCTCCTGTGGCCTTGCAAAGGATGGTCTAAAAAAGTGGTGAAACGATTCCACAAAATTGCTGTTACCAGCAGATACTGTGTTACAGTTACGGTTTGAATGATGAAGACTCGACAGTCCCACGGTTGGCAAGTTAGAACTGTGAGATTCACTTCGTGCACCACTGGTGTTTTGTGGAAAAGCTCATGTAAGATTCTGCAACAGCGTCTGCAGATACTCCTGCATGCGTCAATTCCTTTTTATGGCAGGAATTATTTTGGCAAATTTACTTTTGTACCGGGGATCTAAGAGTGTGGCAACCCAGTAGTCGGGATTACTTCGAATTCTGACAATCTAAGGGTCATGTTGCAGGTAGTGCAGCAAGAAGGCACTCATGTGTCTTGCGCATCCAGGAGGACCAAGTCCTTGTTGTGTTGGTAGAGAGGTAAGAATCATGCTTCCTTCCTCTGCCCTCTCCCCCCAACCTCACACAACAGAAATGTGATCAAGGTCTCCCTCATCTGATGAGTCTTCCATGCCCATCGCCAGTTCATCCTCCACTTCTTCCTCGGCTCCTGCACCTTCCTCAACAGTTTGGCTGCTACCATGCGCCCTGGTTAATCCCTCTCCCCCACCCTCCCATGCCTGCCGCCTTGGTGCTGCCAACCGTCTGGACCTTGGAGATGTTACCCCTTCCGCATACGACTCCTCCTCTACTTCCTCCACCTCCTCTTGTCCCACCACCTGACTCTGAATTCTGTTTAATGTGTGCTCCAGCATGTAAATCACCGGAATAGTCATGCTGATAATGGCATCGTCGTCAGCACTAAACATCTTCGCCGCCATTTCAAAACTGTGCAGTAGGGTGTGTGGCGCCCCTGAGGGTTCAGTCGCCACAGAGTTACTGCATCTCACCCAGAGGTGTGGTATCTCACCCTCAGGTAAGGAAGGCGTATGGCTCGGGACCCTAACACCTGCATCCAACACATACCCGCAGTGGGGGTAGGGCGAGATTGCTCCTAAGGGAGAGCACAGTCCCAGGTCCCTAGCTGGTGGGAGGGTCCTATGTAGTGGGTGCTTAGGGGAGCAGCTTAGGGGAGCACATGACAGGGAGAGTATAAATAGGAAGCCATCTTAGAAAGAGCAAGCCAGTCAGAGGAGGAAAAGTGACAGGAGCAGAGGCTCGGCATGAGCTCTGCTCCAGAGGCGGGCCTAGCCTGGGAGGCCCAGGACTGAAGGAGAGAAGAGAGGAGTGGGAGCAGGAAGGCTCCAGGAACCGAAGGGACCCTAGGGCTACGGGCCGTGCAGAAGGCCACCTGTACTCCCGCTGCTACCAAGAGGTAGAGGGGTCAGGCCAGATAAGGGGAACCGGTCCCTCAACTAGAGGAGAAACAGCAAGGCTCAACTGGAAACCGGAGGCTGCAGCATTTCATGTACTGCAGGCAAAAGTCCACACCAGTCTCACTAAGAAGGTAGCCACATAGGACCCAGGGGACGGAACACAAGTCGCCCGCCAAGGCCCGAGGATACCGGATAGAAGTGTCACTGGGTGTGAGGTGCAGGTAGAAGGCCAGAGAAAGGACACACAGAAGGGGGTCCTGCTAAGTACGCCGGAGCTATCTGGGGGTGGACTGAGCCCCTCACTGAGTACGCACAGCACGACGGGTGAGATTGCTCTGGTACCTGTAATCTGGACTGCAACAACTGTGAGTAAAGATCTTGGGACTGCATCACACGGACTCTGTGCTCATTACTGACTGACTGCACTACAACCACCATCATCCACCCACACTGCCCTGAAGCTACACTCTTCCTGTGGTGAGTAATAATACCATTGCTGCAAAACCACCAGCTTCAGAGGACTGTTCCGCAGCGGCGGCCCCTTTGGCCGCACTCCACAGGTGGCGTAGTCGGACATTATAAAATCCATATATACAAATTACCGTTGGATTGACCGCCCTGGGTCACGGACCGGGTCACCGCCACAGTGACTACAACCCCCAGCGTCTACCGGCCCGGCTCCGGGTACCCCACGGCCCAGGGGGCGTGTCAACTTCATAGGTCCCTGATCTGAGACCACTCCTGCTGTGTGATTTGCCCCACCTCTGGATCTCGTTGGCCCGTGCAATACGTCAGAACGTATTGCACCAGTGCTTGTTGGTGCTGCCACAGTCGCTGTAACATGTGCAGAGCTGAATTCCACCGTGTCGGCACATAGCATTTCAGCCGGTGAACTAGCAGGCCCAACGACTTCTGTAGAGATGTAAGTCGTTGAGCTGCGGGATGCAAAAGGTGGAAGTGAGCACACAGCGACCGTGCCCTCTGCAGAAGGCCATCTAGTCCGGGATAGTGGGCTAAAAATTTATGGACAACCAGGTTCAACACGTGAGCCATACAAGGCACGTGTGTGACATTGCCCCGGCGAAGGGCCGCACCCAGGTTTGCAGCATTGTCGCACACAGCCTTCCCTGGTTGCAGGTCCAGTGGAGACAACCATTCATGAAACTGGGTCTCCAGAGCTGACCACAAGTCCTCAGCTGTGTGACTCACATTTCCCAGACTTTTCAAAGTAAACACTGATGCCGTTGAGCCCTGCTGCCAGCATATTAAGGAGGTGTGCAGGATTCCTTCTGTGCAGTTAGAAAGCAAGCGGCATTACCAGACAGGCTTTGGGTGCAGGTGGAGGACCGAGAGGAGGTTGAGGAGGCAGAAGCAATGGAGGAACTTCGAGATAAAGAGGATTGACGCAAAACTCGTGGGGATGGTAAGACTTGGACAGCAGCCCCTTGTCCTGCTGTCACCATAGTTACCCAGTGCCCAGTCAGCGACATGTAACGCCCCTGTCCATGCCTACTCGTCCAAGTGTCTGTGGTGAAATGCACCCTGTCACACACAGAGTTTCTCAAAGAAGCTGTGATGTTGTGTGCGACATGCTGGTGGAGCGCAGGCACACCTTTCTTTGAGAAGTAGTGCCGACTGGGCATCTGGTACTGGGGCACTTCGACGGACATAAGGTCTCGAAAATCCACTGTGTCCTCCAGGCGGAAAGGCAGCATTTCTGTAGCCAACAGCTTGCAGATGGTGAAATTCAACCTCTTAGCTTTCTCATGGCTAGGAGGAAATGGTCTTTTACTTGTCCACATCTGAGGGACCGAGGGCTGGCTGTTGTGCTTTCACGGGGTTGAGTAGGGTGTCCCCGGCAAACTGCCGGTCTGTGAGGAAGATGCTGGCGTACATGTTAGGTTGCCTTGATCCAAAGGTGGTGCTCTCGATGTCAGAGAGCGCTCAGCACCAGCAGGTGTTTCCACTTCCCAATGAACTGACAACCTGCCAATCACACTGGCTGTTGTAGGTAAAGAGGTGGCAGGTCTGCGTCCAAAAACATGTGTGACTGCTGTCCCCCCAGTCACAGAGGATGAAGAGGCCGCGGATGCACAAGATGGGGCAGACGGGGGTTGGCCCAGCCTGCTAGGCCGCATTGTAGCACAGTGAGCTTCCCACTGCAACTTATGCTTCATATCCATGTGACGGTACATGCATGAAGCACTCAAACTATGGATTTTTTGGCCTCTACTTAGCTTTTGGTGACAAATATTACAGATAACACGAGTTGGGTCATCCTTATCGATCTGAATAAATGCCCAGGCTATGCAAGGCTTAGAGCCCATGCGACCTGAAGAGCCACTACGACTTGTGGTCAGAGGCAGAGTTGTGGTTGAGGATGCAGTTGTTGACATGCTTCCAGTACTCCGTCTCTGTCCAGGAAGGCGCAACCTAACCTCGTCGTCAATAGCATCTGTGACGCCCCGCTGCGCTTGGTATCACAGATCCTAGAAGAGTGTATTGATGGAATCCTCCACAAGAGGCCCCCATAAACATTCACACAATTCCACCTTCCACCTCAGACCAGCAGAGGGAGCCCGTTAGGGATATAAATAGGGAAGGTGGAGCTAAGCAGTTCAATTCCTCTGAAGAGTTCCTGCAGTAGAGAAGCTTAAGAGAGGTCAGTCTGCAGTGGAGCTCAGTCTAGTCTAGAGAACTCAGTTAATAGTTCAGCAGTGGAGCACGAGGCTCCTGCTAGCTAGATTCAGGGAGCCCAGATAGAGCTTAAGGTGTGCCGGCGCCATAAGATCAGTGAAGCGCGGCAAACTGCCGTTAGTGTGTATAGCCTAGTGAGGGCCCGAGTAGGCCGAAGGCGAGTGGCGAGTTAGTACATAAGGGGCAGAGGAGCTTAACCAGCTGACCCCGAAGAATTTACCGGACACCAGATCCGAGCTTACCGGGATCTCTATGACCCAGTAAGGCATAACAGGAATCCCTGGAGAACTACAAGTCCCAGGATCGCTAAGGTGCTGATACGTAACAGAGCCAGGAGACGCTTAGGCCCCACATACTGGGAGCGTGAACTCCAAGAGAAGGCCCTACCACAAGGTCAGCCAGCGCAGGACAGAGGCAAAGTTAGGCCTAGCTCCAGGCAGGTCAGAAACTTACTACGCAGAGGCAAGAAACAGGAGGCCCTACACCCGCTCATTGGGGAGGATCCTGATATGCACCCTTCACCCTACAGTGCTCTGGGATGTGCCTGATTTTCCTCCAGTAAAAGGTACTGAAGTGACTACCGTGTCTGTTCCCGTTCTTGCTCTGACCCAGCTGGGTCTCGCCTGTCCTGCATTCCCCCTGCATATGCTGCCCTGAGACCTAGCTCCACCTGTGGGGAGCTATACCATCGAGCTGCCGTATCACGGGCCTCAGTGGACTGCTGCAGCGCTGGTGCTTCTCACCAGATACCACAGGTGGCGTCACGAACTCTTATAAAATTAACAATTATCCACCCTTTTAAAGAGTGACCCCAGGGTACGGGCCAGGGAGCCGACCACCGCGACATCCCCAAGGCCAGGCAAAGGCCCGGGTGACCTCATCGACTGGCTGACTGTGGGTTGACAGTAAGTGGGATCACCTACCTTGTCATCATCACCCTGTGTGTTATCACACCCGTCGTCCTCAAAGCCAACCTCTTCCTGCCCTGACCGAAAAGTCAAGTTGTCGCTCCAATCAGGTATTTGAGTCTCATCATCGTCTTCATCATTGTCTCCACCAACAGGAGTTACAGTTTGGGAACGAGGGTCTACATTATGCTCAGAACCTTCTTCATCTGGTCCTGGATCCGACTTATAAAGATTCTGGGCATCAGTGCAGATCATTTCCTCATCTGGATTAACAGAAGCTCTGGAGCAGACCTCCGTTTCCCAGGCTATAGTATGAGTAAACAGCTCTGCAGACTCAACCATCTGTGTTACCCCATACTCAGACGGGCAGCTGGAGACTTGGGAGCTGTGAGGAAGCAACTGCGATTGGGGTGACACCTCTGAGGACTGGAGTATTTGTGATGTTGAAATTGAGGTGGAGGAGAGCCCACTTGAAGGAGCACTTGATATCCGCTGAAGCACCTGCTGTTTTTGTGCCTCATCTGGAATTTGTAGCGATGGGCGTGTCCGTAACAAAGGGATCGTATCACATTGTCCACTAAAAGAAGTCGACATCTTAGTTTGGCTCGAAGATGGTCTTTCTTCTGCAGATGTTACTCCCCCCCACCGCGGGGGGGTTCGACCCTGCCAGCGGACAGGCACCAGTATTGGGAGAGGGGGGCTGGCCGTCAGGGTCCACCGCGGCTCTGGCACAAACCCGGCGACACGGAGGTGGCACGGGCAGGAACGGACTGGCCGTGTCGGCTTCTCACTTTTTGGATTTTAGAAGGGCATGACATGCCTATATCTGTGTCTCCCCCTCCTTTTACTCCTCCACCTCTTTTCTTTTCGCATGACTATATGTACTTGTCACTTTTCCATGTGTTAGTTATGTCTTCTGAGCAGTTTGTCAGCTTTTGGACACCTTTGAAGGTGTTTTCTATGTGTTTCTATGTGTTTTTGTTTGCCTGCCATTGGTTTTAACGGTGTTCGAAGGTGTTCGACGAACAGTTCGACGAACAGTTCGGCGAACACACGGGTGTTCGACGAACCGAACCGAACTCTAGGGGGGTGGCTCAACACTAGTCAAGAAGTGGAAGCGATAAGATGTGGCTGTTGGTTGTGACACATTTTCACCTTGGACACGGCCCTGTCTTCTACATGCACCAGTACCACGTCCCTTGCCACGCGCCTTGCCCATTGTAAATTAAGTAAAATAGCTTACACTCGCACTATCAATGGAAAAAGGGTAATAAAAAGTAGATTAGAACAGTGGAAGAGGAAAACCACAGTTATATTTTTTCTGGTCTACACCAGAATCTTTCAAACAGATATATTTGTGTCTGAACAATCAGGGAGACACTATTACTGTTTTTCTTTACGGAAAAAATACCAAAATTTCGATAATACAGAGATTTGAACTGTGGAACTGCAAAACCACAGTTATATTTTTCTGGCCTACACCAGAATCTTTCAAACAGATATATTTGTGTCTGAATAATCAGGGAGACACTATTACTGTTTTTCTTTACGGAAAAATATCAAAAGCTGGCTAATACAGAGATTTGAACCGTGGAACTGCAAAACCACAGTTATATTTTTCTGACCTACACCAGAATCTTTCAAACAGATATATTTGTGTCTGAACAATCAGGGAGACACTATTACGTTTTTTTTTTACGGCAAAAAATGCCAAAAACTGGATAATACAGAGATTTGACCCGTGGAACTGCAAAACCACAGTTATATTTTTCTGGACTACACCAGACTCTTTTCAACAGATATATTGGTGTCTGACCAGTCAGGGAGACACTCTTTCTGTTTTTCTTTATGGAAAAAATGCGAAAAGCTGGATAATACAGAGATTTGAACCGTGGAACTGCAAAACCACAGTTATATTTTTCTGGCCTACACCAGAATCTTTCAAACAGATATATTTGTGTCTGAACAATCAGGGAGACACTATTACTGTTTTTCTTTATGGAAAAATATCAAAAGCTGGATAGTACAGAGATTTTAACCGTGGAACTGCAAAACCACAGTTATATTTTTCTGGTCTACACCAGAATCTTTCAAACAGATATATTTGTGTCTGAACAATCAGGGAGACACTAGTACTGTTTTTCTTTACGGAAAATATACCAAAAGCTGGATAATACAGAGATCTGAACCGTGGAACAGCAAAACCACAGTTATATTTTTCTGGCCTACACCAGACTCTTTTAAACAAATATATTGGTGTCTGACCAGTCAGGGAGACACGATTACAGTTTTTTTTTACGGCAAAAAAATGCCAAAAACAGGATAATACAGAGATTTGACACGTGGAACTGCAAAACCACAATTCTATTTTTCTGGCCTACACCAGACTCTTTTAAACAGAAATATTGGTGTCTGAACAGTCACAGACACACTCAATTTTTTTGGAGGGGGAGGGGGAAACCAAAAGGTTAATAAGACTTGTATTTGGACAGTCTGACTGAGGAAAAAAAAATACAGGATTTAGATGAATAAAAAAAAAAAATTCCTGGCCCCTGAGACCAGGGTGATAAGTCTAGCAATTTGACCAACAGGAGCACACAGGACTGTGATGCAGCGTTTCCTGTTATAACCACTGCGTCTCCTATACAGCCTGCCTGCCTGATATCTGGGATGGATATTAGTCCTGAGAAGGACTGTTTGTTTGATTTTGCAGGCTTTAGAGACCCTACACTAACTATTTCGGAGTATAAATCTCTCCCTAGCTCAGCAGCACTGACCCTACACTGGCTGATCCGGAGCGACTGTGTCCAAGATGGCGGCGCCAGGTTTTAAATACTCGAGGTGACGCTGTGCGGCCAGCCAATCACTGTAATGCCCACAAACAACATGGCTGCGGCATTACAGTGACTGGCTGGCAATCCCTGCATGTTCATTGGCTTTGTAATGAGCGCCAAACGTGCAGGGCGGAGACCCGAGCTCCCGCCTGAGTAACCCGGAAATGCTCGGTGTTCGCCAAACATCCCGAGTAGTGAGATGCTCGGTCGAGTACCAAGCAGTGTCGAGCATGCTCGCTCAACATTAACAATAACCAAATTTTTTAGTAAACTTTATAAAATTAAATGTCACAAAGCAATTAACCCCTTACGGACATGACTATTTTCCATTTTTTTGTTTTTACCTCATCTTCTTCCAAGAGCAGTAACACTATAAAATATCTCTGTCCACATAGATGTAACAGGGATTGATTTTTTTTGTGAAACGAGTTGTCCTTTTGAATGACACCATTCATTTGACCATATACTGTACTGCAAACCGGGAAAAAAATTGCAAGTGCTGTGAAATTGAACAAAAAAAGCAATTACGATCTTATTTTTATGGAATTGTTTTTATATCTTACATTGTGTGGCAAAAATTACATTGCAATATGATTTTTCTCTTCAGTACAATTATGGCGATACCAAAGTTGTCCAGATTTTTTATTATTTTAATGGTAAACAAGTGCCACATTCTTTACACTGATGAGCAAAAGGGTAACAATGTTCTGAACTTTTGCCTTTTCAGGCTGCATATCTCACCATCCACTACTGCTGCAAACGTGAGACTACCATCATTTTATAGACAATCATCTTGGCTATCTCATACATAAATTTGACTTGCAACTATTTAGCATATGATTAGTTATGCAGATTCTTGTCATATCACTGTATTGTTACTGTTAGCGCTGAAAAATCTAATTTTTAATTTTTATTATTTTGTAAATCCACCTTTGGCTTTCAGCACTGCCTTCTGGGCATGCTCTTAATCAGATTCAAGCATGTCTTGACTGAAATCTAATCCCAGGTCTCTTCCACGTGTTCCCAAAGTTGGTGCATACTAGTTGACTCACTAGGGTATGTATGCAGCTTTTTCTTCAACTCTACCCACAAGTGTTCGATTGGGTTGGTGTGTGGGGACTGTAGGAGACAATCCATCATCTTTATTTCATTTGTTAATCTCAACGTATGCTTTGTGTCGTTGTCCTGCTGGAACACTATGTTGTCCTTTTCATACCCATAGTACATAGTTTATGAAGTAACTTATCTTGTAGGATACTCATATATAGCTCACCATTAAGACCACCATAGATCCTGGTCAGGTATCCAACATCTTTGTCTGTGAAGCAATCCCATATCATCAGGCTTCCTCCACCGTACTTGACAGTTTCTTCAAGTTATCCATCCGTTAGCCCCTTTTTCCCTTGTTTCTTCCAGATCCATTTGCACCCATCAGAGCCTAATCTATTGACTTTTAACTCATCGCCCCAAATCACCTATTTCCAATCTTCTACTGTCAATTTCTATGACTTTTTTGCAAACTCAAAAACTGACGATATTGATGACAAGTCTTCACCTTTTTTCGAGCCACCATTCCAGACTTGTGTAATGTGCATCGCATGGTGCTTGCATGGACATTTGTGATCTCACTATTATGATGCATACAAGCCACCTCCACTGCCGTGTTTGTCGTGCCCGAACTGATAGACCATGTGATGAACCATCTTGATGAATACAATATTTTGACTGGTCGCCCACCTTTTGGCTTTTGAATGGATGGACTTAATTTCATATTTTTCCAACTGTCATGGCACTCACATGATGCATTTTGGCCATTTTATTAACCGAGAGACCGATATTAATGAGCTGGATGATGCTGTTTCTCTTTTCTTGGAAAATCTTCTTCATGGTTGCTCCTCGATTTGAACCAGTGACCTTTCCCTTGGGAATCAACCTAGTAACACACCGAGCTATTAAGGAATGTGAGAACAGGTTCTAATTTATAATATACAGGAAGAAATAGATTTTTCCACCACCAGGAGCAAAACAGTAACAATGCAGTGACATGACAAGAATCTGCATAACTAATCATATGCTAAATAGTTGTAAGTCAAATTTATACATGACATAGCCAAGATGATTGTCTATAAAATGATGGTGGTCTCACATTCAAAGCAGTAATAGATGGTGAGATATGGAGCCTGAAAGTCAAAAGTTCAAAACATGGTTACCCTTTTGCTCAATCAGTGTATGTGTATTTTGAATGTTTTTTATGTTTTTAAATACCTTCTTTTTTAACGGGGGAAAAAAAATTTAGTTTTTTTTTATTTCTTAAAACTTTTTTTTTACTTTTCACTGTATTTATTAGCCCCCTTGGGGGATTTGAACTTGCCATCATCTGTATATAGTTCAAATCACAGTCTCCTTTGAAGCCCAACTACAGCCTGGGTCAAGGGAGCTCTGTGGTGCCAGGCATGGAGGTTTTCAACAGACACCCAGCTGACATTGCCATCCATCGACGGACCACGATTTTGTCACATGAGCGCCAGTGAGCATATAGAATGACGCACCCCTATGCAGGCACTGTTCAGGTTTAACAGCAGCATTTAACAGCTTATTACGTACAATTTTTTCCTTGTACAGAGTCTGCCCTAGGAAAAAACTGCAGCATACTTGATTTGCTTGTTATATTTGGATTGCACTGGGCCATACAAATCAATGAGTCAGTGGAGAAAATCCGACTGCACTCAGATGACATCAGAGTGCAATCCAATTTCCATAAACTGTCAGAAAGGAAAAGATTGAGAATCTTTTCTTCCCCGTCCTCTCCTTATCCAAGAAAATTGGATCACACTAAGATCACACTCTGATCAAACTCTGCTCATTGATTGATCAGAGTATGATTAGCATAAAAGGCCCAATTCACTTGGTTGAGAGAAAATACGGTCTTGTGACCTATGTAACAGGAGTGGTGGAACCACTGTGCGTGATCCAAGGAGAGCCTGGAGGGACATGACTAGGCAAACACCTGACTCTTTGTTAGAGCCACAAATGGTGGGGTTAGACTTTGCTCCAGATGGATGCCAGGAGTAGCCTGCAGGACAGCCCTTGGATGCATGCCAGCTGACCCCCAAACAGGCAGGTAGATGGAACGGCAAAGACTAGATAGACTTGATAAGTACAGACAGGCACGACTGGAATAGTGGGAGACACGGCAGGGGTAGACAGGAATGGCTGGTGTAAAGACATGGCAGGTGCAAGCTGGTATACAGACAGGCAGGTGCTGGTGGGCATGGCTGATGTACAGGCAGGCAGGTGCTGGCTGGCATGGCTGATGTATAGGCAGGCAGGTACTAGTGGGCTCCGCTGATTTATAGGCAGGCAGGTGATTGCGGGCACGGCTGATGTATAGTCAGACAGGTACTGGTGGATACGGCTGATATACAAGCAGGCAGGTGCTGGCGGACTTGGCTGATATACAGGCAGGCAGGTACTGGTGGGCACGGCTGAAATACAGGAATACAGGGCAGGTACAGGCAGACAGGTACAGGACAGTTAAACTGACTGGTGGGCACTGGGGACCTCACAACTAGAAAGAGTGCAGACAACTGACTTTACATGTTGCTCAGGCACCTCCCATCAGGTGGAGGTGACTTAAATAATAGGTGTCTGCCAGCCATTGGAAGGGGATACGTTAGGACGGCGAGCACTGTCCCTTTAAGAAGGAGGGAGTGAGCACTTGCTCCCCCTAAGCACAGTGCCCGTGGATCTGTGAGCAGTGCGCAGACCCTGGACCACAGCTGGAGGAGAAGGAAGTGCAGGACAAGGGCTGCCGGGGGAGTGGAGAAGTATGCAGAGACGCTGGCGCTACACCCTAGCCTAACACACAGCCTTCACGCTCCATACAGCAGCTACCAACATGTGCCATACATGTATAGCGGTTGTCAGTAACTGGTTAATACCATTGACATTTTTTGGTAATCATAACAACCCATACAATAGAGTCAACAAATTATTGTGATCAGTAAATGGAATAAATAGTGGTCTTATTGTTTTTTCTTTTCTTTAACAACTAAAATTACTTAACAGAATTGGAACACATACGTGGTTGGCCAAATGGTATTTAAAAACTACAGCTCATCTAGCAAAAATACAAGACTTCATATCATGGAAGTAACACAAAAATGAAAAAGTTATGGCTTTTACAACTACAAATGGCTGAACAAAAAATTGTCAGGTTGTGTGAACAGGTGCATCACAAAAATGTCCTTTTGTATATGCATGTGATATGATTATGTTTGTTTTATACGTATGCTTAGGTGCGCATGTGTAATGTGTACAGTATATGCTTGAGTAATGTATGAATGTGTGTGTAATATATTCACAAAAAGTGTGCATATTTTATGCATGTGTGTTTAAAGTGAATATGCTTGGAAATGCAAGGGTGTACAGTATATGCTGGTTCAGCCTGATAAAGGGGTGCCAGATACAAGTCTTGCACAAGTGCCATTAACTATCAGTGTCCGCCCCTGGCTTGTATATCAGTGAAGTAGACCATACTGTATAAAATTTTCATCCTGAACTCTTTATCATTCTCAGCACTTCAGTTTCGTGTAACTCGAGTTCGCTTGATACTTTGTAACCTTTTGTTTCCAGTATGGAATGATTTGTGTGGTGCGGAATTCATAGATTTACTGTGAATAGTAATCAGTCCCATGAATTGAATCCTTACTGGAAGCAGTAACTGCTAATTAATAAACACTGAGACATGTTAATTATATGAATGGGAGGTTATAGGGGAGGAAATAATAACAGTCTTCAGTCACCGACGAGTCCTCCATTATACTGGAAATAATGGCAATTGTGTTCCCTGTCCTGATTCTTTGGCTCATCAATGATGCACTTTTGTAACTAATCAACCCTTTACATTAGTGCCGCAGTTATAGGAAAAAATGATGCAAATAAATAATGCCATATTCACGGTAAGTAACATATATATATATATATATATATATATATATATATATGTATATATATATATATATATATATATATATACATATATACATATGTATATATATATATATATATATATATATATATATATATATATATATATGCAGTACAGACCAAAAGTTTGGACACTCCTCATTTAAAGATTTTTCTGTATTTTCATGACTATGAAAATTGTACATTCACACTGAAGGCATCAAAACTATGAATTAACACATGTGGAATTACATACTTAACAAAAAAGTGTGAACAACTGAAAATATGTCTTATATTCTAGGTTCTTCAAAGTAGCCACCTTTTGCTTTGATGACTGCTTTGCACACTCTTGGCATTCTCTTGATGAGCTTCAAGAGGTAGTCACCGGAAATGGTTTTCACTTCACAGGTGTGCCCTGTCAGGATTAATAAGTGGGATTTCTTGCCTTATAAATGGGGTTGGGACCATCAGTTGTGTTGTGCAGAAGTCTGGTGGATGCACAGATGATAGTCCTACTGAATAGACTGTTAGAATTTGTATTATGGCAAGAAAAAAGCAGCTAAGTAAAGAAAAACGAGTGGCCATCATGACTTTAAGAAATGAAGGTCAGTCAGTGGGAAAAATTGGGAAAACTTTGAAAATGTCCCCAAGTGCAGTTGCAAAAATCATCAAGTGCTACAAAGAAACTGGCTCACATGAGGACCACCAAAGGAAAGGAAGACCAAGAGTCACCTCTGCTTCTGAGGATAAGCTCAGATTAGAGACCAGGTGAATTCCACACAGAGTTCTAGCAGCAGACACATCTCTACAACAACTGTTAAGAGGAGACTTTGTGCAGCAGGCCTTCATGGTAAAATAGCTGCTAGGAAACCACTGCTAAGGACAGGCAACAAGCAGGAGAGCCTTGTTTGGGCTAAAGAACACAAGGAATGGACATTAGACCAGTGGAAATCTGTGCTTTGGTCTGATGAGTCCAAATTTGAGATCTTTGGTTCCAACCACCGTGTCTTTTTGCGACGCAGAAAAGGTGAACGAATGGACTCTACATCCCTGGTTCCCACCGTGAAGCATGGAGAAGGAGGTGTGATGGTGTGGGGGTGCTTTGCTGGTGACACTGTTGGGGATTTATTCAAAATTGAAGGCATACTGAACCAGCATGGCTACCACAGCATCTTGCAGCGGCATGCTATTCCATACGGTTTGCGTTTAGTTGGACAATAATTTATTTTTCAACAGGACAATGACCCCAAACACACCTCCAGGCTGTGTAAGAGCTATTTGCCCAAGAGAGAGAGTGATGGGGTGCTATGCCAGATGACCTGGCCTCCACAGTCACCATACCTGAACCCAATCGAGATGGTTTGGGGAGAGCTGGACCGCAGAGTGAAGGCAAAAGGGCCAACAAGTGCTAAGCATCTCTGGGAACACCTTCAAGATTGTTGGAAGACCATTTCCGGTGACTACCTCTTGAAGCTCATCAAGAGAATGCCAAGAGTGTGCAAAGCAGTCATCAAAGCAAAAGGTGACTACTTTGAAGAACCTAGAATATAAGACATATTTTCAGTTGTTTCACACTTTTTTGTTAAGTATATAATTCCACATGTGTTAATTCATAGTTTTGATGCCTTCAGTGTGAATGTACAATTTTCATAGGCATGAAAATACAGAAAAATCTTTAAATGAGAAGCTGTGTCCAAACTTTTGGTCTGTACTGTATATATATATATATATATATATATATATATATCTATCTATCTATCTAATATATATAATTGTCTTATCCCGTCTGTCTGTCTGGCCGTTGTTCTGTCCAGGAAATCCCGCGTCACTGATTGGTCCGGCCGCGGCCAATCAGCGACGCAGGATTTCAGAAAAAGATGGCGGCCGTTAGCGGCTCATCTGCTGCACGGAGGTCAGCGGCGATGCAGCTGGGAGATGACCGGCGCTACCCCGAATGGCGGCGCCACTGACCTCCATGCGGCTATCGTTGGGAGATCAGCGGCTATGGCCGACGGCAAGTGTGAAGGGAGGACCGGGGTGCGGCGCACATGCAGCGCCGCTCCCGGGCCCACACTAATACGACGCTGATTGGTCGCAGCCGCCAGCCGCGACCAATCAGTGATATTGGCGCCAAGTTTAAATACCGCTCTGCACAGAGGGCAGCGGCGATGCAGCCGGGAGCTGACCTGCGCTCGGCGTCGCTGACCTCCTTGCGGCTACCGTCGGGAGATCAGCGGCTAGGGCCGCTGATCTCCCGACGGCAAGTGTGAAGGGAGGACCGGGGAGTGGCGCCGCCGATCGGGATACTTCTGCTGCGAGCAGCCGATCATGTCCCGGCTGCTCGCAGCAGAAGTACCCGCACAAGCAGCGCCGCTCCCCGGTCCTCACTAATACAATTCGCTGATTGGTCGCGGCGATATTGGCGCCAAATTTAAATACCGCTTTGCTGATTGGTCACGGTCGCCGGCCGCGACCAATCAGCATTTTTGGCGCCAAATTTAAACACCACTCTGCTGATTGCACCTGGTGTACCGCATGCATATTCTAGAATACCCGATGTGTTTGAATCGGGCCACCATCTAGTATATATAAATATATATATACACTGCTCAAAAAAATAAAGGGAACACTCAAATAACACATCCTAGATCTGAATGAATGAAATATTCTCATTGAATACTGTGTTCTGCACAAAGTTGAATATGCTGACAACAAAATCACACAAAAATCATCAATGGAAATCAAATTTATTAACCAATGGAGGCCCGGATTTGGAGTCACCCCCAAAATTAAAGTGGAAAAACACACTGCAGACTGATCCAAATTTGATGTAATGTCCTTAAAACAAGTCAAAATTAGGCATAGTATTGTGTGTGGCCTCCACGTGCCTGTATGACCTCCCTACAACGCCTGGGCATGCTCCTGATGAGGTTGTGGATGGTCTCCTGCGGGATTTCCCCCCAGACCTGGACTAAAGCATCCGACAACTCCTGAAAAGTCTGTGGTGCAACGTGACGTTGGTGGATGGAGCGAGACAT
Source organism: Phyllobates terribilis (assembly GCF_046119375.1). NCBI lineage: Eukaryota > Metazoa > Chordata > Amphibia > Anura > Dendrobatidae > Phyllobates > Phyllobates terribilis. Next base: position 93,872,268 of record NW_027362763.1, on the reverse strand, counting down.
GATGGCCCAGATGTGCTCAATCGGATTCAGGTCTGGGGAATGGGCAGGCCAGTCCATTGGTTCAATGCCTTCATCTTGCAGGAACTGCTGGCACACTCCAGCCACATGAGGTCTGGCATTGTCTTGCATTAGGAGGAACCCAGGGCCAACCGCACCAGCATATGGTCTCACAAGGGGTCTGAGAATCTCATCTCGGTACCTAATGGCAGTCAGGCTACTTCTGGCGAGCACATGGAGTGCTGTGCCGCCCTCCAAAAAAATGCCATCCCACACCATTACTGACCCACTGCCAAACCGGTCATGCTGAAGGATGTTGCAGGCAGCAGATCGCTCTCCACGGCGTCTCCAGACTCTGTCATGTCTGTCACATGTGCTCAGCGCAAACCTGCTTTCATCTGTGAAGAGCACAGGGCGCCAGTGGCGACTTTGCCAATCCTGATGTTCTATGGCAAATGCCAAGCGTCCTGCACGGTGTTGGGCTGTGAGCACAATCCCCATCTGTGGACGTCGGGCCCTCATACCACCCTCATGGAGTCTGTTTCTAACCATTTGTGCAGACACATGCACATTTGTGGACTGCTGGAGGTCATTTTGCAGGGCTCTGGCAGTGCTCCTCCTGTTCCTCCTTGCACAAAGGCGGAGGTCCTGCTGCTGGGTTGTTGCCCTCTTACGGCCCCCTCCACGTCTCCTGGTGTACTGACCTGTCTTCTGGTAGCGCCTCCAGCCTCTGGACACTACGCTGACACACACAACAAACCTTCTTGACACAGCTTGAATTGATGTGCCATCCTGGATGAGCTGCACTACCTGAGCAACTTCTGTGGGTTGTAGAGTTCGTCTCATGCTACCGCGAGTGTGAAAGCACAACCAACATTAAAAAGTGACCAAAACATCAGCCAGAAAGCATTGGTACTGAGATGTGGTCTGTGGTCCCCACCTGCAGAACCACTCCTTTATTGAGGGTGTATTGATAATTGCCAATAATTTCCATCTATTGTCTATTCCATTTGCACAACAGCATGTTAAATTGATTGTCAATCAGTGTTGCTTCCTAAGTGGACAGTTTGATTTCACAGAAGTTTGATTTACTTGGAGTTATATTCTGTTGTTTAAGTGTTCCCTTTATTTTTTTGAGCAGTGTATATATATATATATATATTTATATACTGTATATGTACTGTATATCAATGTTTCTACTTACAAGAGACCAGATCATTTCAGTGGACATATTCAAAGGGCATGTTTCATGTATTATAATTTTAGTCTCATTCAGCCAATAAAAGGGAAATGACATACGATATTTGTTTTCTTTTTTTAAATGTTGTAGTTTTTCTTTTTGCATTATTTTTAAAAACTTCACTTCTTCACTTGGGGTTGGCCAAATTGGACCTAAACCCTTCCACTGTGTCTAATTAGGCATTGCAGCAGCCAAAATTAATTTGAAGTCTTTTAACTAGAGATGCGCCGATCGTTTGAAATTCGAAATTTGACGGTTTTGCGTACTTTTCCCTAAATATTAAATTTACGATGGACAAATCACAATACTGTAAATCTTCTCACTGCTTGGAAAATACATGTGTAGCACTCTTAGTTTTTGGTAGGGAACAGAGAGAAGAAAAGAGAGAAAGAGAGAAATTGAATTTCAAAGTGTTTGAATTTGCATAGAATCATGAATTTCGGGATTTCGACTGCCATCCTCCTAAGATCGATCTGCTCATCTCTACTGTTGAAACAGAAATATCATTGATTAGAAGTGGTGGATTGCTCTCCTTTCCCTGAAGCCTTGGCAATAAAAAGGGAGATGCATGTAGCAGTTTCAGATATCCAGTGGCATTGAGGTTTCCATTGATGAAGAAAGGCCCCACTATCTTTGTACCCCATATACCACACCATACCATCAAGATACGAGATGTGCAGCATCTGAAACAACGGATACTGGAAGCCTGTGCTAGCATTTCTTCTGCGGTGTTGCTATCAGTGTGTCAAGAGTGGGAGAAGAGGGTTGCATTGACAATCCAACACAATGGGCAGCACTTTGAACACATTTTAAAAGTGGTCATAAACTTGTAAAAAACTCATGAAAGAATAAAGCTACGTTAAAACCAAGCACACCATTGTTTTTCTTATGAAATTCTCAATAAGTTTAATGCGTCACATGACCCTCTTCCCATTGAAAAAAATAAAGTTGGATCCAAAATGGCTGCCATGGTCACCACCCATCTGGAAAAGTTTTCCCCCTCCCATGTACTAATGTGCCACAAAAAGGAAGTTGATATCACCAACCATTCCCATTTAATTTAGGTGTATCCATATAAATGGCCCATCCTGTACTATGTGGGTCCCTGTTTTTTCATAAATTTATTTGTTGTTGTTACTCTTCTGTTTTTACAGTAGGTGTACTGCAGAATAATAGAAATATTGAGGTTAGCTAACACAAAGTAAAGTTTTAATACAAGAGATAGAACCGTCCCGATTGGGTACACCTTGTCGCGGTGGGATGACTTTTATGTTTTTTGATCAAAATAGTGTTATCTAAGTCCCCTATTTTATTTACATGTACTATTACAATATACTTATTTACTTACTATAGGGTATATGCTCATTTTGTTTTAATCTTAGGTTTTGTGTGTTAAGTGGCCACTGTGTAAACTTGCTCCTAAACATTGCACATATATTAACTTATGATCCAGCTAATTTCTTTGGTTTTGCTGTAGTTCAGCTATGTAGCTTCCCATAGGCAGGTGTTTGAACAGTTAGACCCCAGTCCTGCCCCCATCTATATTGAGGTCGGCTGACAGAAGGTGAAGTTTAAATACTAGAGGTAGAACAGTCCAGATTGGGTAGACCTTGTCGTGGAGGGATGGCTTTTACGCTTTTTTAATCAAAATAGTGTTAACTAAGTACCCTATGTTATTTACAGTTGAAACCAGAAGTTTACATACACTATATAAAAAGTATATCTGAAATCAGAATAAACCTTTCCCGTTTTAGGTCAATTAGGATTACTATAATTTTTAATATTTGCCAAATGCCAGAATAATGAGAGAGAGAGAGAGAGAGAGAGAGAGAGAGAGAGAGAGAGCAAGTTTTAAGGCATTTTTAATACTGCAAAGTCAAAGGTTTACATACACTTAAATACTATACCTTTAACAATTCTGGACTGCTCATATGATGAAGTCATGTGTTTGGAAGCTTCTGGTAGCTTTTTTAGCAACACCTGAGTTAATTAGAGACACACCTGTGGATGTATTTTAATGCACACCTGAAATACACTGCTTCTTTGTGTAGCATCATGGGAAAGTCTAAATAAATCAGCCAAGATATCAGGAAGAGAATTGTGGACTTGCACAAGTCTGGCTCATCCTTGGGTACAATTTCAAGATACCTGAAGGTGCCTTTTTCATCTGTACAAACAACTTTGAACTTTTTAGGCATAATGACCATCGCTACATTTGGAGGAAAAAGGGAGAAGCTTGGAAGCCTAAGAACACCATCCCAACTGTGAAACACAGGGCTGGCAGCATCATGTTGTGGGGTTGTTTTGCTGCAGGAGGGACTGGTGCACTTCACAAAATAGATGGCATCATGAGAAAAGAAGATTATGTGGCAATACTAAAGCAACATCTCAAGACATCAGCCAGGAAACAATGACCAGAAGCATACTGCCAAAATGGTAACAAAGTGGCTTAAGAAAAACGAAGTCAATGTTTTGGAGTGGCCATCACAAAGCCCTGATCTCAATCCTATTGAAAATGTATGGGCAAAGCTGAAAAGGTAGGTGCGAGCAAAGTGACCTACAAACCTGGATCAGTTACACCAGTTTTGTCAGGAGGAATGGGCCCAAATTCCGACCAACTAACGTGTGAAGCTTGTGGAAGGATATCCCAAAATTTTGACCCAAGTCATTCAGTTTAAGGGCAATGGTACCAAATATTAATGAAATGTATGTAAACTTTTGACTTTTTAGTAAGTAATAAAAATGCCTTCAAACATTCTCTCATTATTCTGTCATTTGGCAAATATTAAAAATTATGGCCATCCTAAGTGACCTAAAACGGGAAAAGTTAATTTTGATTTCATGGCAGACATTGAGAAAAACATGCCTATGTGTCTTTTATATAGTGTATGTAAACTTCCGGTTTCAACTGTACATATAGTGGATACGAAAACAATTCAGACCCCTTCACATTTTTCACTCTTTGTTTGATTGCAGCCATTTGGTAAATTCTAAAAAGTTATTTTTTTCTCATTAAAGTACACTCTGCACCCCATCTTGACTGAAAAAAAAAAGAAATGTAGAAATTGTTGCAAATTTATTAAAAAAGAAAAACTGAAATCTCACATTCAGACCTTTTGCTTAGACACTCATATTTAAGTCACATGCTGTCCATTTCCTTGTGATCCTCCTTGAGATGGTTCTACTTCTTCATTGGAGTCCAGCTGTGTTTAATTGAACTAATAGGACTTGATTTGGAAAAGCACACTCCTGTCTATATAAGAACTCACAGCTCACGGTGCATGTCAGACCAAATGAGAATCATGAGCTCAAAGGAACTGCCCAAGTAGCTCAGAGACAGAATTGAGGCAAGGCACAGATCTGGCCAAGGTTACAAAAGAATTTCTGCATTACTCAAGGTTCCTAAGAACACAGTGGCCTCCATAATACTTAAATGGAAGAAGTTTGGGACCACCAGAAGTCTTCCTGGACCTGGCCGTCCAACCAAACTGAGCAATTGTGGGAGAAGAGCCTTGGTGAGAGAGGTAAAGAAGAACCCCAAGATCACTGTGACTGAGCTCCAGAGATGCAGTAGGGAGATGGGAGAAAGTTCCACAAAGTCAACTTTCACAGCAGCCCTCCACCAGTCGGGTCTTTATGGCAGAGTGGCCCAACAGAATCCTCTCCTCAGTGCAAGACATATGAAAGCCCACATAGAGTTTGCTCAAAAACACATGAAGGACTTCCAGACTATGAGAAATAAGATTCTCTGGTCTGATGAGACAAAGATAGAACATTTTGGTGATAATTCTAAGCGGTATGTGTCGAGAACACCAGGCACTGCTCATCACCTGCCCAATAAAATCCCAACAGTGAAACATGGTGGTGGCAGCATCATGCTATGGGGTGTTTTTCAGCTGCATGGACATGATGACTGGTTGCAATTGAAGGAAACATGAATGCGGCAAGTACAGAGATATTCTGGATGAAAACCTCTTCCAGAGTGCTCTGGACCTCAGACTTGGTCGAAGGTTCACCTTCCAACAAGACAATAACCCCAAGCACACAGCTAAAATAACAAAGGAGCGGCTTCAGAATAACTCTGTGACCATTCTTGACTGGCCCAGCCAGAACCTTGACCTAAACCCAATTGAGCGTCTCTGGAGAGACCTGAAAATGGCCGTACACCAACGTTCACCATCCATCTGACAGAACTGGAGATGATCTGCAAGGAAGAATGGCAGAGGATCCCCAAACCCAGGTGTGAAAAACTTGTTGCATCATTCCCAAGAAGACTCAAGACTGTACTAGCTCAAAAGGGGGCTTCTACTCAATATTGAGCAAAGGGTCTGAATACTTATGACCATGTGATATTTCAGTTTTTCTTTTTTAATAAATTTGCAAAAATTTCTACATTTCTTTTTTTTTCAGTCACGATGGGGTGCAGAGTGTACTTTAATGAGAAAAAAATGAACTTTTTAGAATTTACCAAATGGCTGCAATGAAACAAAGAGTGAACAATTTAAAGGGGTCTGAATACTTTACGTACCCACTGTATACTATTACTATTTTCTTACTATAAGGTATATGTTAATTTTGTTTTTGTGCTTGGTATTGTTTTATAATAGAAATATTTTTAACTTAACATCTCCTGAATATGAGATGACTCTGCTGATTTTGCCCCAGTCTATTCAGCAAAGCTGACAATCTCTTTAATAAAAATTAAGTATTAGAAATCTGTGAATGTCTCATGAATGGGTGGCAAAATGTTTAATTACAGACCAACCTGACACATCCATTATTTGTGATCACAAACAGGTGCCAAGACAGTGGTTATTGCGAATCACGATTATATCATGAGTATCTTCTAGTTATGGAGGAATAAAGCACAAGACATCGATCTCTTCTGGAGTACAGCACGATGGAAGATATATTATTGAAGAATCCATCATATCACTGTTGGCCTTTTATTTTCCCCAGACATCTGCTGAACTGTGGTTCAACTCACTTATGCAAAACAGCGGGCTGGAGGTCTGAAATGCTTTCTTGGCTGAAGTGGAGAAGGTTACCAAGTGATAGGAAATTGGCATATGTTGGCTGTTTCTCCTGTGCTGCATGACTAGCTGCTGATCATACAGCGATCTGACAGGTTATGGCTCGGGAGAACGGCACAGTCATCTTACATTATCTGCTGTGAGTACGAAGCTTACTCAGAAAGTAGGAGGCTTTTATCCTGCACTCAAGGTACTGTTTATCGGCTTCTTCACAGATCCTAGACCAGTATATACTGCTGTGCTAGCAGTCACCTTATATATAACCCTAACATGATCAACAGGCAATGTGCTCACTTACATCGGTCTTAGACCCAGTTTTTCAGACATACAATAAGACCAATACCATAGGAAACTCATTTATATGGCGCTAACTGGAACATTTGAGTGCCAGGGGGGCAATATAATGTATATCCGCAGAGGTAGTTTATAATTTAACTTTTACAATGTAAAGATAAAATTAACATCAATTTAAATTCCTTCTGTATGTAGATTTTAACTATCTACAAACCAAATAATACAGCAGAACTCTGTATACTTTAAGGGATGTGCAAACATTGAATGTACAGAATGTAAACAGCTGTGTAAAATATACTTATAAAGTGAAGGTTCCTAGTGCATAAATTAGACAATTCATGAGAGCCCATCAGCCATGACAAGACAATTTTTCACTTGTAGAACCCTAAGCATAATATTTATCAAACATACTTCAAAATGTAAAGAGCAGGTAGCAGTGGTGTAACTAGAGTCCCATGAGCCCCCATGCAAAATTTGGACCTGGAACCTCACCTCCAAGTTGGTCAGATGTAAGGGCCTTTGTAGCATTCTAGATCTTTTAAGGACATACGTATAGTAGTATCCCTATCATGGCACCTTCTTGGTCCCATTCTGTAATAATGTGCCCAATCCTGGCTTCTTTCTGTAATAATGTCCCCTGTCCTGGCCCCCATCTTGTATTGAATCTCTCATCCTAGGCCCCTTCCTGTTATAAAGTCCTCTGTCCTGGGCCCCTTCCTGGTATAATGTCCCCCCTCATGGGTCCCTTTCAGGTATAATGGGCCTCCCACCCTGAGCCACTTCTAGTAATAATATCTCAGATCCTTGGACGCACATTTAGCTGAAGTAGGGGCTGGCGTCAGTGGCCCCCTTCCCGCAAAGACTTGGTTGTGGTTGCACCCTCTGCGACTGTGATTGTTATACCCTCGGCAGGTAGGATCCAACATTAATTAAAACAGTCTTAAGAAAATGGGAAATATCTTTAGTCAAGTATGGAGTCTGTCTGTCTGTCTATTTATCTAGAAGAATAAGCAGAACTTCTATTAAATATGAGAAAAGTAAGGGAAATTTTATTAGCCCAACATTTTTATTCCATAACAGAACCTTTCTCAAGCTGTTTCGCTATATTTTTCTGTCTGTCTATCTAACTATTATCTCATATCTATCTATCCGAGTCTCTAAATGATGTCTATGCACAGTAATTGTAACGGTGACACCTGGAGGCTATAGAGAAACAGTGCACTCAAATATACCAACATGAACACTAGATACATATATGGTCCAAATACATTCCTAGTTTTATTTTCAAAAAAGGGCAAGTGCCCTATATTGTAGCTATACAACTCATGATAGACTTCAGAAAAGAGGAGAATGTTGAGTTAAAGCTGATATAAAAAACTATTTTTATTGAATCAATTAATACAATATTGCATATATAATATTAGTACATATCATGAGGTGAAGTCGTAGAGAAACCCAGTGTAAGGCTAGAGCACCCACCCACTAGACACAAAAGTATAGCTGAAGTCAGCTTGATCATGGGGGAACAATGACGGGGGGGGCAGAGTGTGCACAGGAGTGCATAGACTGCCCAAAATGAGATTGACCAAGAATAGTTAGTTAAGGAACAAGTGGTGATATGGTTGTACCATAGTTATTACACAGTGTCAAACATACAATTTATGTCCATCACAGGTCCTATAGTCCCCTAAGAATCAAATCACCATAGATATAGCTATAGGACATCCACACAAATCCGTGAGTGTCAGCGGAGCACACATAGTAAAGGAAGATCACTCCATTAATAATACAAATTAAATGAAATAAAGAAACAATTCATACCCATGGTGTAGTGCTGTGGCAGGTCTCCAGCCCGAACCACAAACGCACGCTTTTGCCGTAAAGCTTCCTCAGGGGGCGTGGTTAGGCAAACATCCTGTGCCGTCTTTTATATGCAAGGACCTTCCGACCACATGATCAGATTGGTCCAATACCGTACCGTTTCCTGTGTTGCCTGGTTTTTGGGAGAGGGGCATAATAGACTGTCCCTTCCCCTTCTTTTTGCCTTTGTGTACCCATTCTTGATACACCTATTACTGTATCCACGGGCCCTAAATATTTCCCGCATATCATCAGATTGGGCCTCGAAGCGTGACTCAGAGGAGCAGATATGTCTAATTCTTTTAAATTGCACCACTGGGATACCCTTAATCGTGGAGTATGGGTGACCTGAATTTGAGTGCAGCAGCGAATTTACGGAGGTGGACTTACGATGTACATCAGTCTGCAGTTGGAGAAGAGAGTCCACATGTATCCTGATGTCTAGGAAATCTTCCTGTGTCTTACTACTGGAGTGAGTTAATTTAATGTTAAATCTATTTACGTTGAGTTGTGTCATAAATTCCTGGAATTGGACTTCAGTACCTTGCCCGACGATTAGCACATCGTCGATGTATCGTAGCCAACACTGCACATGGTTGGCGGCCCACGCCCCCTCCCCGCCAAAAACATCCCTCTCCCAGTATCCCAGGAAGAGGTTGGCATAGGAAGGAGCACAGGCCGCCCCCATTGCAGTGCCGCACCGCTGCAGGTAAAATGTGTCTTTAAATACAAAGAAATTGTGTGTCAAAATATAAGCCAATAGCTACAGAATTAAGTCACGGCTCTGGGCATTCCAGTTACTGTTTTGTAGGTAAAATCTGCTTGCCTCAAGGCCGTCCTGGTGCCATATGCTAGTGTAGAGCGATTTGATATCAGTGGTAGCCAGCATCATATCCCCCTCTAGGCTTATCACATTAATACGGGCCAGAACTCCCATCGTGTCCCGTGCATAGGAGGGCAAGGTTTCGACCAAAGGTTTTAAATAGAAATCTATGAATTTACATATTGGTTCGAAAAGCACCCCTATGCCGGACATGATCGGGCGTCCTGGCGGCTCCACTGGGTTCTTATGGACTTTGGGTAGAAAATAGATGGTAGGGATTTTAGGGAACTTTAGTAATGAGGCCCTCAAAGACCTTTTTCGGGATAATACGTTTATCAAAGGCCCGAAAAAGTATATCCTTCAATTCCTGCAAATAAGTTGTCATTGGACTCTGCTCCAATTTATGGTAAGTTGTTTTGTCTCTAAGGTGCCTAAAGGCCTCCCTCTCGTACATAGTCTTTGGCCATAGGACTATGTTCCACCCCTTGTCATCCGGCTTGATAACCACATCATCTATGGCCTGGAGTTCACTCAGAGCCCTGCGTTGCCGGAGGTCATATTGTCAAATTTCCGGTTAACCCGAATATGACGAAATTCCTCTATGACCAATTTAACAAATATTTCAACTGCCGGACATAGAGACAAGGGGGGGAACCTAGTCGAACGCACAAAGCTCGATTGAGGAAACATACCCGTACATTCAGGGGCTTGTTCTCTCCAAAGTTCCTCAAGGGCTTGCAGGGCTTCATTCTCCAATGAGCTACCGAGAAGTTGTCCTCCTGCCCCTCTATTGTGTAGCTTCTTAAGGATGAGTTTCCTCGCAAATAAATACAAGTCCTTTATTGCTGAGAACAAATTAAAATTATTAGTTGGTGCAAATGTTAGGCCCATAGAGAGCACCTCTTTCTGGGTAGTAGTGAGCATATGTCTAGATAGATTAATTACCTCCAATCCCACTTTATTCAGTTTTTCTTAATTGCTAGGTGGGGGCATTTTACGTTTCGTGGAATGCTTATCTTTATTAGGTCCCATATTTCTATAGGTAGTCCATCTGGGTCTACCCATTGAGGATTCCTCACTCGACGCATAGGAAGAAAAGGACATCGTTCTAGCTCGTGAGTATGTCCTATTGCGTACTCGCCTTTGATTCCATTTATAGGTGGTGTTGGTTTGCTGGTCATTGTAGTCACGTTGAAACTTCTGAGTTTTACCTTCGCGTATAGTTTTCTCCCATTTAGTAAATTCAGCATCTAATTCTAGATTAAGAGATACCAGACTATCAGACGATGAACACTACTCTTGCAGTTTTTCATAATTAAAACGAAAACTACACTATGTCTAATATTTAAACTATTATACTATATGGAGCGCTGTATGGAGGCAATCCTACTGTGTAGAGGGCTATGTGGGAGCCATTATACTGTGTTAGGTTATGTGGGGGGGGCATTTTACTGTCTGGGGGACTGTGTGGGTCATTATACTATGTTGTGGGCAGCACATTGGCTCCGTGGTTAGCACTGTTGCTTTGCAGCGCAGGAGTCCTGGATTCACATCCCACCAAGGACAATATCTGCAAGGAGTTTGTATGTTCTCCCCGTGTTTGTGTGGGTTTGCTTCAGGTTCTATGATTTTCTCCCGCACTCCAAAGACAAACTGATAGGGAAATTAAATTGTGATCCCAAATTGGGACAGTGATGATGATATCTATAAAGTGCTGTGGAATATAATGCTGCTGTATAAGCAAAGCATAATAAATAAATAATAAATGTTGTGGGACTGTGGGAATCATCATACTTTGTTATGAGACTTTGGGGTCTTCATACTGTATTTTCGCGCACTGTGGGGGCATCATACTTTGTGGGGGGTAGGTGTACTGTGTTATAATTCACTGTGGCGATTTAATTCTGAGTTTGGTAACATATTTGCAGGCATCACACTTTATAGAGTCCATGAAAGGTTTACCATACTAGGTGAGAACACTAAGGGGCATCAAAAGGGGTAAATACATTATTAGTGCTGCAATACTTGTTCTTCTTATTGTCTGTTAAAGTTGGGAGATATGCCCTTCTGTGACTGCCTATGCATTGTGACCCTGCCTATTTATCCAAATGTATATCTATATTGTGGTAGATCAGCTCACTCAGTTGCACATATAGACACAGGAACACTATTAAGGGAACTGCATGAACCATGGCAATTTTAGCAAAAACAAACACGGCCTTCCATATATATTTTCTTTCACAGGGGGGAGGCAATTAGGACTTCTACTATGGGGCCCCATGATTTCTTTGTATGCTGCTAACATGCTATTATTGCCATATAATTATAAAATAGGAGTACCCCTCTAAGTTAACCCATATTTTGATGATTATAAATCAGTTGGAAAGTGGAATAAAGGATTCAGGGGATTGTTAATTGAAAGCTGATCTGATCAGCAATAATAAGAGGTGGAAGTATTATTTGTAGTGTGATATCAGATAGTATCAGGTACTCAGATATAATTAATTAATTATTAATTATGTAGTTATTAGAGATGAGCGAGCACTAAAATGCACGGGTACTCGTTGTTCGAGCAAATTGGAATGCTCCAGTGCAAGTAACGAGCCCAATGTAAGTCTATGGGAAACTCGAGCATTTCAGTGGCTCCCCCTGGTGGTCTGCAGAGGGCCTAAAAATTGCCCATATCGATGGGAACAGTGCTCAAATGACATGGGATCAGCATGGGGAAGACCGCTGAAAGTATTTTGGATGCCCAGGTCACTGCTGTCAACAATGTTGTCAGAGGTATTACTCTACTTTTACGGACTCACAATAAAACATGCCAAAACTAAACCAAAATGGATTTTCCTGGGAAAAATGTTAAGGAACATCCTTTCCAGGGTAATGACTTATATATAAGGCAAAATAAATAAACAAAAACAAAAATGCTCCTCCACACCTTGGGCTATGTTCACACGTAGCGTTTTTGATGCGTTTTTGCACTTTTGCATTGCTTTCAACCTAGACAAATGCATTCACCAGGAAATGTCATTTTAACATTTTACAACCTTATCTGGCCATGTGGTGTGTGACAAATCATCAGACACATGCATATGACGCGCCCCCTGGGCCTGTGCTGTGCAGGGGGATACCCGGAGCCGGATCGCTGGGGGTTGTAGTCTCAATGTGGCGGTGACCCGGTCCGTGCCCAGGGCGGTCAAACCAGTGGCAGTCTATTGGTATTGTAATTGTCCGACTACGCCACCCGTGGATTGCGGTCAGTCGGGACCTGCGCTGCTCTGCAGACCGCTGAGGCTGATGTTATATGCGCAGCCAAGAATGGGATAACTCCCCACGGGAGAAGTATTGCCTCAGGGCAGCTAGAGTAGATGATGGGAGTGATGGTGTGAGTGTCCCAGTACTGATGGTGCTGGTGCGGCGATGAAACACAGAGACTTGTAATTGCAGTTTCCAGAGCTTTACTCACGGTTGTTATTCTGGTCACTTGTGCACATGAGGGACCGCCTGAGCCGTGCTGCGTTCACCAGGCAAGGGACTCGACCAACTCCCAGGAAATTCCAGAGCGTGGCACAGGGCTCCCTTCCTTTCCTTTCTCTGGCCGTCCCCACCAGTGACCCACCTTTGTCCAGCTCCCTCGGGCCTTCTCTGGGCACGCTGATCTCTGCGTCCCTGACCCTATATGGTATGCCTTCCTGGTGGATGTAGTGAGGGGTCGCACCAAGATGTGGTAACAACCTCCGGTCTTTGGCTGAGGAATCTGTTGCCTCCACCAATTTGGGTTCCGGTACCCTGTTCTGCCAACCCTTCACCCTGTATCTCCTGGGAATATGGGGTTCCTTCTGTCCTCGTGTCTCTGGGCCTTTCTCTGTGTTCCTTGCTTCCTTTCTCCTCTGTTCCAGTTCCTTTCTTACTTTCCTTTCCGTTCCTTCTCCTCTCTCTTTCTGCTGTTTCTGGCCTCCACTCCAGGCCTGCCTCTGGAGCTGGGCCCAGACTGAGCCACAGCTCCCTGTCAGCCCTCTCTGGCTGAGTTCCTCCTGACTGAACTGACTCTCCTCTGAACTGGACTCTGTCCTAAGATGGTGCCCACCTTATATACCTCCTTCTGACACCCGAGCCCAGGTGACTAGCAACCAATGGGCTCCTGCCTATGCCCAGAGACCCACCCCTATTTCCTCCTACACCAATGGGTGTACTTTCCCCTCCCCACTCCAGTCAGGGACAGATGCTGTCGTGCCTGCACTTCTATATTGTGGGAGCACCGTTGAGCTGTCCCTCGGAAATGGGGTGTGTGTGGTGCATGCAGCTACTGAGTCCTGGTCCACACTCCATCCTTACCCGGGAGTGGAATATCACACCTCTGGTCTGAGGTGCAATACCCCTGTAGCAGCCGAGCCCTCGGGGTGCTACACATACAGTGCTAAAAAGACATGGGAATAGCATGGGGTAGACCTCTGGAAGCATCTCTGACTCCCAGGACACTGCCTAAAAGTGTGCCCATTATTAGTGACCCTTGGCGCATGCGAAGATGCCTCTCGCCATGCACCTGTCATTGCAGGCTTGCAACAATCACCTTCCATGTCCTTGTCTCAGCGCAGCGTTCAGTTGTCACTACCCCATTCCTTGGAATGCAAGCGCAAGTATACATCCACCCACCCACAGGCTGCAATACTATACTGCCAAATTTTTGACAGCTGCGTGCACTTGAAATGTGGTCTTTTAGGCTCATGGAGGCGGAAGCTGTCCACAACCTCATGGCGGCAGTGGCTGGGTGTCCATACTCGGTCCCCTACAGCCAATATTTCTCATGATATTGTCTCCGCCTTCCACAAGCGTGGGTCCCACAAAATTACCCGTGCCCTCCCCAGTGCACTTTGTGGGAAGGACAGCCTAACCACAAACACGTGGACAAGTGAATGTGGCCTAGGACGGTACGGAACCAGTCCACAGCTTGTCGGTGAGAGTTGTATTTCACCACAGCCATATTCTTTAGCTCAGTGACAGGACTTGGGAAACTGTATCTGTCATTTCTCCCAGGAAGTCCTCTAATGCATCTTGTCGCATAAGCAATGCCAGCTCGTCCAACATCAGCTCGCACTTGTCGGTGGTGCTTCGACACAAATATCTTTCTTTGCGCATTTAATTTCATGACTACAGAGTTGGTCAATAGCCTCATCTGCAATGCGGTTTGAGAAATAACATGAATAAGTCCAATCCACATTAAAAAAAACGCCAATAAAATCTCCTGGAACCTTCCCACACCCACACACTTTTCTTAGCTAGGGCTGCTTCTCGACAGGGTTAGACGAGCCCACCAGAGAACCAGAGACTCCTCCGGTGGGCCCTGGCTTCTCCTTCAGGAGAGTTCATAGTGCCGAGGTGAAGCCATGATGATGATAGAGGCCACCATTTGCTTAGTTTTCTGTTACTTGGAATGCAAGCATAAGTATGCAGCCAGCCAGCCACCCACCCACCCACAAGTTGCAATAGTAAACTGCCAGATTTCCTGACAGCTGCTTGCACTTGAAATGTGACCTTTTAGGCTCGTGGAGGCAGAAGCTTTTCACAAACTAATCGCGGCGACCGGGTGTCCATATTCGATCCCCAGCTGCCACTATTTCTCCCGACATCGTCTCCGCCTTCCAAAAGCGCGTGTCCCACAACATTACCTGTGCCCTCCCCATTGCACTCACTGGGAAGGACTACCTAACCACAAACATGTGGACAAGTGAATGTGGCCAGGGACAGTACGGAACCAGTTCACAGCTTGCTGCTGAGAGTTGTATTTCACTACAGCCATATTCTTTAGCTCGGTGAAAGGACTTGGGTAACCGTATCTACTCCAGCTGTCATTTTTCCCAGGAAGTCCTCTAATGCAGCTTGTCGCATAAGCAATGCCAGCTCGTCCAACATCAGCTTCCACTTGTCTGTGGTGCTTCAACACACAAACATCTTTCTTTGCGCATTTAATTTCATGACTACAAAGTTGGGCAATGGCCTGATCTGCAATTCGGTTTGAGAAATAACATGCATAAGCATGTCCAATCCCCACTAAAAAAGCAGCCATAAAGTGTCCGGGAACTTTCCCACACCCACACACTTTTCTTAGCCAGGACTGCTTCTCGGGTGAAACCATGATGATGTTAGAGACCACCATTTGCTTAGTTTTCTGTTACTCGGTCCCCAGCTGCCACTATTTCTCCCGGTATTGTCTCCGCCTTCTACAAGCAAGGGTCCCTGAACATTACTGCAGGTACTTTTCTGAGGGAATCTGCTTGCCTCCTACCAGCCTGTAAAATTTCCAGTGAACTATGGTACGACGCCATGGTATTAGCACTGCCCCCAGTACCAGTATCAAAGCCATCCCCAATTTCCTTCTCATGAATTCTAGTTGGTAGACTGAGTGGCTGCCCAAATACATTTTCTCACAAAGGAGCTGAAGATAGAGTGGCAGTAGGTGCAAGTTTCTCCAGCCTGTTAAATATTAGAGGGTGAACGGCAGAACACTGGATCAGTGGTTAGCACTGAAGCCTTGCAGCACTGGGATCCTGGGTTCAAATCCCAGCAAGGACAACATCTGCAAGGACTTTTTATGTTCTCCCCGTGTTTGCGTGTGTTTCCTCCTCAGTAAAAAAGCAGCCATAGAGTGTCCGGGAACCTTCCCACACACTTTTCTTAGCCAGGACTGCTTCTCGGCAGGGTTGGACAGTCCCACCAGAGAATCCTCGGGTGGGCCCTGGCTCCTCCATCAGGAAATTTCAAGATAGCGCAAACTTTGCAGCAGCTTTGGGGCTCTTGATCGGGGGAGAAAAGGTAGCCCTCCGAAACAAATCCTCTGGTGGGCCCAATGTTTTTCAGTTTGAAAGTGCTTCTCAGTGGGAGTTTTATTTCACTAAAGCAATATTCTTTAGCTCGGTGAAAGGACTGGCATAGAGGGAAACCATATCTACTCCTGCTGTTATTTCTCCTTCGCCAGGTTCTGCCCATTGTCACACAAGACCATGCCTGGCTGTATGTTCAGCCTTGAGAGCCACAGATCAGGCTGCTGTGTTACAGCTTTCAACAACTCTGCAGCAGTGGGTGGTTTGTCACCTAAGCATTAAGCATGTTATCTTCAGCACAGCCTGTTGCCGCTTGGCCAAGGCAGTGCTGCAGTGCTGTCAGCTTGTGACTGATGTGGTCATTTCTGAGATGGAGGCCGAACTGGAGAAGGAGGTGCAGGAGCTGGACAATGTGATTACATTGAGGTTACTTTGGCGAGTCTGGTTTTTATACTAAACAAAGATCCTACTGTATTTCTATTTATTTATTTTTTTACGTTATTTTTTAAGACAAATGCATTCACCGAGAAATGTCATTTTAACATTTTAAAACCTTATCTGGCCATGTGGTGTGTGACACATCATCAGACACATCCTGTTTCATTTATGATGGAAGGACTCTGAAAGTCACAAAGCCTATTTTTATAGGGTCATCAGGCGGCCCTTATTATTCTTAAAGGGCCAGCAGTCGGCCCTCGCTATTGTTAGAGAGCCACCAGCCGGCTATGCTTTCCCATTATTAAAGAGTGAGTCTCCTTTACAGTTACTGCGTGAAGAATGTGTAAGAAATAGACATTCCTCACATGTAATAAAACTGTGAAACAGTTGCAAATCATGCACACGGGAGCGATTCTACCATATCACCGAGCAGCTACAAATACTCGGAGCTCGGCCTGAGCATACTCGGCGAAAGGGTTAATAGAACATACTCGCTCAACACTAGTGGTAATGTCCATGCTGTGACAGCAAGGGCTGCCAAAATTTGGGAAAAACCTCACTAACAATTTAAAGACACATAGAGCTGGGCCACAGTAACGACATGTTCCCATTTAAAAGGAGAGGTTCTGCTATACAGTAAAAGGGTATGCATTGAATGCAACAGCTGCCAAAACTTTGGAGGCACTCTAATGCCCCTTGCAAGAGACTGAGAGTCCGGAGGGCCTCCTGAAAACAATGTTCCCATTATTAGGAAGTGTGTCTCCCATACTGTTTGCCTATGCAGTGAAGCAACGGCTGACAAAAATTTGAAGGAGCTCCAATGCCCTTTGCAAGAGGAGTAGAGATCGGAGGGCCTCCTGAAAACAATGTTCTCATTATTAGGAAGTATCTCTCCCATACTGTTTGCCTATACACTGAAGCAACGGCTGCCAAAAATTTGGAGGAACTCCAATGCCCCTTGCAAGAGACGCAGATATGTTGATATGGTACATATGGTGGTGATATGGTGGTGGAGGATGACGATGCGGAGAAGGAGGAGGACAAGAGCAAATAGACAAAATCAGGAAGCGTATACCCATGTCTGTGTGTGAGGACAGAGGTGCATGGGAATTGAGTTAGACCTCCCAAAAAAAAGACACTGGATTTGAGTTTATGTTACACTGCTATCATTCGGTGGTGTTGAGAAGTGTGGCCCAATCCAGCCCTTGTTCATTTTTATAAGAGTCAGCCTGTCAGTATTTTCAGTTGACAGGCAGATGCGCCTATCGGTTATAATTCCACCGGCAGCACTAAAAACCCGCTCTGACAAAACGCTAGCAGCAGGGCAGGCCAAGACCTCCAAGGCGTGGAGAGCCAGTTCATGCCACGTGTCCAGCTTGGATACCCAATAATTATAAGGCACAGAGGAATCACGGCGGACATTGGTAAGATCAGCAAGGTACTCCCTCATCTTCTGAAACTTTTCACTCCTTGGGAGAATACCCCACGCCTCAGGGCCGGTGCGATGGGAGGGTCTGAGGAAACTGTCCCAGAACTTTGGCAGTGTTCCCCTGCCTCTGCTGGATTGCATTTGTGGCTCTACTCCTTGGTTGTCCAACAAACTGTGACCTCTGCCGCCAGCATTTTCAGATGGGAATTTTTTTAATAATTCCTCAACAAGGGCCTTCTCGTACTGCACCATTTTATTAGGCCTGTCCTGCAAGGGAATAAGAGACTTAAAGTTCTCCCTGTAGCGTATGTCTAGAAGAGTCACCAACCAGTAATGACTGTCACCCAAAATTTGGACAACATGAGTGTCCCGGGAAAGGCAGTGTAACATAAACTCAGCCATGTGTGCCAGACTGCAAAGAGGCAAGACTTCCATGTCCTCACCAAGAGGATGACTGACCATTCTCTCCTCCTCATCCTTCTCCTCTTCCTCCTCCTCCCTGTCCTCAGGCCATCCACTCTGAACAGACGGTATGACAGTTGTGCAGGTAGTACCATCTATAGTGCAGGAAACTAGCTCCTTTTCTTCCTGCTCCTGCTCCTCCTCCTCCTTCTCTTCCTCAGTGTCACCCAATCCATGTTGGGATGAAAAGAGGCTGGGCTATGTATAATGTGCATCCTCTTGAATTAAGAGCAGAGAGCATTTCAGAAGACAGAGAAGCGGGATGGTGATGCTAATTATGGCATCTTCGCCACTCACCATCTTGGTGAAGTCCTCAAAGTTTTGGAGGATGGTACAGATGTGTGACATCCATGTTCACTCCTGAGGTTTTATGTGTGGAGTCTGACCTGAATGCCGATGGTCTTGTTGATGCTGGTACTCAACATATGCCCTCTTCAGCTCACAAATCCTTCCCAACATCTGCAGTGTACAGTTCCAACGAGTGGGGACATAGCAGATCAGTTGGTGAGCCAGAAGCTACAAACGCTGATGAAGCATGGCAAGGGCAGCGGAAGTTGTAGCTGACTTTCTAAAATGGGCACACAGGCGACATACTTTGACTAGCAGATCCAGCAGATCCTGATAGGTTTTGAGAAACCGCTGAACCCCGAGGTTAAGCACATGGGCCAGGCATGGTAGGTGTGTGAGCGCGCCTAGCCTCAGTGCTGCCACCAGATTCCGGCCATTGTCACACACGACCATACCTGGCTGTAGGTTCAGCTGTGTCAGCCACAGATTTGCCTGCTCTTTCAGAACTGTCCACAACTCTTCAGCATTTTACAGTTTGTCACCTAAGCATATTATCTTCAGGACAGCCCGTTGGCGCCTGTCTGAGGCAGTGCTGCAGTGCTTCCAGCTTGCAACTGATGTGGTCATTTCAGAGTTGGATGCTGAAGAGGAGGAGTTGTAAGAGTTGTTGAATGTGGGAGGAACCCTGATTGACCCAGGACTCGCAATCCTCGGCATCGGGAGGACGTGTTCCGTCCCAAGGTCTGACTAGGTCCCGGCTTCCACTATATTAACCCAGTTTACCGTCAGCGTGATGTATCGTCCCTGCCCACAAGCATTTGTCCATGTGTCCGTGGTAGGTGGACTATCCCAGCAACTGCGTTGTTAAGGGCACCTCTAATAATGTGGGACACGTGCTTGTGTAATGCGGGGACGGCACACCAGGAGAAATAATGGCGGCTGGGGACCAAGTACCGGGGGACGGCCGCCGCCAACAGGTTGCGGAAAGCTCCCATCTCCGCGAGCCTAACAGGCAAGATTTCAAGTGCAAGCATTCACGAAATGTGTGATTTTAGTAGTGTGACTTGTGGGGCGTTAGCTGCGTATTTGCTCTTTTGTTCCAAGGACTGGGATAGAGACAACTGAATGCTGCATTGGGACAAGGATGTGGACATGCTTGCTGATGGTGCTACTTGAGGGTGTGCAACGACAGGTGCAGGGCGGGAGGCATCTTGGCATGCACCATGGAAAGGGGATTGGTGTGCATGCACAACAGCGGAAGAAGCAGTGGTGTCACTCGCAGACACTGTTGCTGGACCGTGGGGTTCGGCCCACTTAGCAGGGTGCTTTGCTGCCATGTGCCTGATCATGCTGGTGGTGGTCAGGCTGGTAATTTTGCTACCCCTGCTGATGCTGGCCTAGCAGGTGGTGAAAATGGCCTTTTTGGAGTTATCTGCTGAGTCTTTAAAAAATAACCAGACTCGAGAAGACTTAGCAGTTGTACTGGCCACTTCCGTCGTGTTGGTGTTGCGAGGAATGCTTTCCCGCCTTCTGTCTGCAGCCACCACACTGCTTCTTCCTGCCTGTTGTGGTGCTACGCCTCCCTCCCACTGTGTGCTGCTGTCCTCGCTCTGTGTGTTACCCTGCCAGGTTGGATCAGTTCGATATCATCCAACACCTCCTCTTCCACTTTCGCTCCCTGGTCCTCCTCCTGTCTTTCTGGCAATTGTGTCTCATCATCATCATCCACCTCTTGCGACAGTAATTGCACTTTACCACTGTCTCCTTTGTGTTACCCTGGATGCTCCAATATTTGGGCATCGCTATACGTGTTCTCCTCTTGACTCGCTTGGAGCTGGCCGGGAGAGAGACCCGAATCTACAAATGGAAAAGTTAACAGCTCTTCTGAGTGTCCAAGTGTGGGATCAGTTGTCTCCGGGCGATCGGCATGGTGGGATGAAAGAGGATTAGGGTGAGGAATATGCTGTCCAGACTCACGGCTACTGAGACTTGAATGTGTGGAAGACAGATTGGAGGTGGTGGCGGCCAAGTGACTGGAAGCATTTGTTAGAATCTATGTTGTTTTAATATCGGCCATCTTGTTGTGGTTTGTTGGCTCTAGTATTTTCCTCTGGTGCTGGGTTTCTTGGTTACGTGATCTCTGCACTCTTTATTACCCAGCACCTGGCCCCCATTCCCTGCTGGACATCAGTGTTGTAACACTCGTGCTCTGGCTAAGTAGCCTGGTTTAGTTCATCTTGCTTTGGACTATTTTTATCCTAGGATTTCTTCTTCCACCAGTTTTGATTCCTTTAATTTTCGTTTCTGCAACTAACTTTTCTGTTAGTAGGTCTCCTGCTTTTGCTCCCAGTCCTTAGATCTTTTAGGGACACCTTTCCCTTTCCTACAGGTCTTCGTTTGAGTTCAGTGCAGGAGTTTCGGTGGGGCTATTCATAAGGAATAAGGCACCCACCCCAGCGTAGGGTAAAGCTGAGTCTCAGTGCAGGGACAGCTTTTCCCTCCTATTCCTTAGTTATAAGTTGCAGAACATAACAGCATTATCTGCTATCCAACCAATAACCTTTTCACATTGCTTTGTGTTCAATAGTGGTGCTCTGTGGTCCCCTAGTAATTGGGACAGGAAGGTCGAGCGACAAGATGTGGGTGTTTGTTGTGGCACAATTTCACCTTGCCCATGGCCACGTCCTCGGCCTCTGCATGCACCATCACCATCACATCCACTTCCCCGTCCCTTGCCACGCACCTTGTCCATTTTAAATGGAGGACAATATTTTCCACGTTCATGAGAAATGGCTGATTTTGGAATGCAGTTATATATGATATGTCTGACATAGAACCACGATTTTAAATAGCAGGCCTGTAATTAACTAATATTATTCTACATGGATAAGTAGTGTGAATAGCTTCACCGACACACTGCAGCGGATTGAAAATTGAAGAAATATATGATTTTTGAGCAGTCTTTTAGGTGATATGTCTGACAGAGAACCACGGCTTTATTTTGTATGCCTTACTAATATTATTCTACGCGGAGACCTAGTGTGAATAGCTTCACCGACACACTGTAACAGAATGGAAAATGAGGCCAATATTTTCCACCTTCAGTTCAAATTTCTCGATTTTTATCTCTGTAATATGGAACAGATATGGCTTTATTCTGCAGTGAGCACAAAAATGGTATACTCTGAATTGCTTTTAAAGCAAATAACCAGGATAAAGATAAAAAAAAATTGCCCTGGCCGCTGATATCTGGGGCTGTCTAGAAATATCTGTAATTATTACAGCAGCAGCAGACAGGACATTCAATGGACCCTCTTGTGCTGTATTATAGACTGCAGTCTGCCACATACACTGGCTGCCTGCCTAGCTCTGATATATATATATTTATACAGTGGGTACGGAACGTATTCAGACCCCTTTAAAATTTTCACTCTTTGTTTCATTGCAGCCATTTGGTAAATTCTAAAAAGTTTATTTTTTTCTCTCATTAAAGTACACTCTGCACCTTATCTTCACTGAAGAAAACCAGAAATGTAGAATTTTTTGCAAATTTATTAAAAAAGAAAAACTGAAATATCACATGGTCATAAGTATTCAGACCCTTTGCTCAATATTGAGTAGAAGCACCCTTTTGAGCTAGTACAGCCATGAGTCTTCTTGGGAATGATGCAACAAGGTTTTCACACCTCAATTTGGGGATCCTCTGCCCTTCTTCCTTGCAGATCCTCTCCAGTTCCGTCAGGTTGGATGGTGAATAGTGTTGAGCCACCCCCGTAGTGTTCGAGTTCTGTTCGGTTCGTCGAACACCCGTGTGTTCGCCGAACTGTTCGTCGAACTGTTCGTCGAACACCTTCGAACACCGTTAAAACCAATGGCAGGCAAACAAAAACACATAGAAACACATAGAAAACACCTTCAAAGGTGTCCAAAAGCTGACAAACTGCTCAGAAGACACAACTAACACATGGAAAAGTGACAAGTACATATAGTCATGCGAAAATAAAAGAGGTGGAGGAGTAAAAGGAGGGGGAGACACAGATATAGGCATGTCATGCCCTTCTAAAATCCAAAAAGTGAGAAGCCGACACGGCCAGTCCGCTCCTGCCCGTGCCACCTCCGTGTCGCCGGGTTTGTGCCAGAGCCGCGGTGAACCCTGATGGCCAGCCCCCCTATCCCAATACTGGTGCCTGTCCGCTGGTGGGTCGAGCGAGCCCCCCTGTGGTGGAGGCAGCTCTAAGCTTTTTAATTTAAATTGTCTCTCTAATTTGAATAAATACACTTTAAATCCATTTACAAGGATCTATTGGAGGGCAAGTCTCATGCCAGCAGCCGCGTAATTCCAGCTCCAGTAGCGTCCACTAAAGCTGCTGCATTTAAAAAGCTTTTATAAGGATCGAGCTCGGCTGTCCACCGCAAGGCATCCTACTGCCAGTCCGAGCCCCTATGCCTTGGGGTGCCTCCTGATGCTCTTCACTGAGTATCCCGTGGTCCCGAAGCATTTCCTTTGAAAAAATTAAGTGTCCAAACTACAGGTGGTGTAGCTTGCTTAACAGCCGGGATAATCCGCTGACTAGCAGACACTGCTACTAGGCACAAAGTATTTCCTGGGCTAGATGCAGTTAAAAATTTGTAATTAGATACTCTCGTTGGATGCTGAGAAAGCATTCCATAGAGTCTCCTGGCACGCCATATATGATTCTCTTAAAAAGCTTGGGGTAGGGGTCTAGGGGACCCTTTTATAGCCAAAATCATGGCCCTGTATCGCAATACGTCACCTAGGCTGAAGATAAATGGAACTGTAGCACCCTGAGGGCTCGGTTGCTACAGAGGTATTGCACCTCACCCAGAGGTGTGATATCTCACTCTCAGGTAAGGATGTAGTGTGGATCAGGACCCGACACCTGCATGCATTACACCACATTGCCGTGGGGCAGGGCGACCAATATGCCCCTGAGATGGGCACGACAGTCCCTGTCCCTGGCTGGAGTGGGGGGAGGGAACACTGAGGAAGGGGAACCCTGTAGTGCAGGAGCAGGGAGGAAGCAGTTCCTGGGTGCATTGAGAAGGGAGTATAAAAGGTGGGCACCATCTTAGTTCAGTGCAGAGAAGTCTGAGCAGAAGTGGCAGGGAACAGGGGCTCTGCATGAGCTCTGCTCCGGAGGCGGGCCTAGTAACAGAGGCCCAGGCCTGGAAGAGGGAGAAGGAAGGAAGAGGAGCGGAGAAGGCTCCAGGAACGAGGAATGAAGGGATCCCAGGGGTGCGGACGGGCGAGTCGCCACCGCACGCCCGAATCCACCTGCGTGGAGGGGTCAGGCCAAAGGGGGAGACCGGTCCACGAACTAGTGGAGGCAGGAAACGACCCTCAGCTAGAGACCGGAGGCTCTGACATTTTATGTGGCGCAGCGCCTCGCTACACCCGCTAGGAAGGCACCACATAGGGTCAGGGAAACTGGCGCCAAGTTTACCAAAAGGAGGCCCGAGGCAGCCGGACAGAAGTGTTGGTAAGAAAGGCCATACAAAGGACACACAAAGGGGGTCCTGTGAAGTGCTCCAAAGTTATCTGGGAGTTGTCTGAGCCCCTCACCTGGTGAGCACAGTACGACGTGGGCAGCCGTTACCTGCAGACGTGGTCTGGATAATAAGAACTGTGAGTAAAGGCCCTGAACTGCATCACTGACTCCGTGTCGTTACTGCTGCTGCCCTGCACCATCACCCCCATCCTCCGCATACACTGCCCTGAGGCTATACTCCTCCCGTGGGGAGTTATGCTACGCTCTGCTGCACCCACAACACCAGCCTCAGCGGTCTGCCCTGTAGCGGCGGTTCACTCTGACCGCAATCCACGGGTGGCGTAGTCGTACATTTAAACATCAAAACCACATAAATAGTTCCGCCACTGGTTTGACTGCCCTGAGCCACGGAACCGGGTCGCCGCCACGAAGACTACAACCACCAGCATCCACCAAAAAGGGTCCGGCTCCGTGTGTCCCAAGGCCCAGGGGGTGCGTCAGAACATTTTCATCACCTTTCACAATCACCAATGGGACAAGGCAGGGATGTCCTCTGTCCCCTCTCTTATACATCCTAGTGACGGAGCACCTGCTCTCATCAATTCGCCATAACCCCAATATTAGGTGGATTGAGGTGGGAGGCACCGAGTACAAGTGCTCTCTATTTGCTGATGATGTCCTAGTATATATCACTCAATCACATATATCCATCCATGCTGTTATGGCTGAAATAGATCACTTTGTTACATGGTCAAATTTTAAAATCAATGCAGCGAAGTCTGAGGCTCTCGATGTCTCCCTCCCCAAATCCATATAGGATTCCATCCAGTCCAACTTTCCCTTTGCCTGGCCCTCACAGGGTATCAAATACTTAGGAATTCCTATTCATAGAGACCTCTCCCATCTATGTTATCTTAATTTTGGGCCCTTTATTGAACAACTCCATACAGACCACGGTTGGCAAGTTAGAACTGTAAGATTCACTACGTGAACCGCTGGTGTTTTGTGGAAAAGCACATGTACACTGCGTTCCATATTATTATGCAAAAAGTGTTTAGGAGTGATAAGGGAAGAATTTGTTTGTTTGTCAGTTAAACTCATTGATGGTGATGTGTGTCAGGGCTCTTTATATCACTGTAAGCAATTGCAGACACCTGTGCTAATTAGTTTGGCAGGTGTGTCCAATGAAAGGCAAGACTACTTAAAAAGGCTCTCTCACATTATTAAGCAGCCTACATTTTCTGCCAAAATGGGAAAGAAAAAGGATGTGTCGGCTGCTGAGAAGCAACAAATTGTGGAGTGTTTAGGTCAAGGCATGACTACAATCAACATTGTGCGATGATCAGGATGAAGTGTCTTGGCAATCAAGAAGTATGTAGCTGATTCACAGTACACACGTGTGCGTGCTGATAAGGGCAAATTGAGGACTCTTTCCTACAGGCAATTACGTCAGGTTGAAAGAGCAGCGGCAAAAAAGCCTTGTCATAGCAGCAGACAAGTTTTTGAAGCTGCTTGTGCCTCCAACGTCCCCCGAACAACAAGATGCAGGGTCCTTCAGAGGTTTGCAGCTGTGCATACGCCATCCTGTCGACCTCCTCTATCCACTTCACACAAGCAGAAACGGCTCCAGTGGGCCAAACATTACATGAAGACTGATTTCAAAACAGTTTTGTTCACGGATGAGTGCCGTGCAGCGCTCGATGGTCCAGATGGATGGAGTGGAGGATGGCTGGTTGATGGACACCCCACGCAAACACGGCTACAGCGCCAACAAGAAGGAGGTGGAGTAATGTTTTGGGCTGGAATCATGGGGAGAGAGATTGTCGGCCCCTTTAGGATCCCTGAAGGCGCTAAAGATGAACTCCATAATGTATGTGGATTTTCTCAAACAGCACTTCCTGCCATGGTTCAAGAAGAAGAACCGTGTATTTCACAGCAAGATCATTTTTCTGCATGATAATGCACCATCTCATGCTGCACATAAAACATCTGCATCCCTGGCTGATATGGGCATAAAAGGGGACAAACTTATGGTGTGACCCCCATGCTCCCCTGACCTCTACCCCATTCAGAACCTTTGGAGCATCATTAAAAGGAGTGTCTATGATGGCGGGAGGCAGTTCACATCTAAGCAACAGCTCTGGGAGGGTATTCTGTCCTCATGCAAAACAATTGAAGCAGAAACCATCCAAAACCTGACAAATTCAATGGACGAGAGAGTTCAGAAGCTTCTTTCAAACAAGGGGTCCTATGTGAAAATGTAACATCACCTAGAATAAAGTTTTGAGTTGAAAACTGTTTGATTTCAGTTTCTAACAACCTGCTAATGCTTATAATTTCAAAAATGACCATTTTTTTGGTCTTTATTAAAATGAAAAGGTTGATCGAAAAGTTTGGGGGATCTAAGAGTGTGGCAACCCAGTAGTCATGATTACTTCGAATTCTGACAATATGAGGGTCATGCTGCAGGTAGTGCAGCAAGAAGGCACTTATGTGTCTTGCGCATCTCGGAGCCCCAAAATTATTTTCCGGGCTAGATGCAGCTAAAAATTATTTTTAATTTTAAATCTGGTGAAGCTTTAGTATAGATGGCCTAATAGGATCAGTGCTGCACACTGCTACAAAGCCCAAATTATTTTCCAGCCAAGATACAGATAAACATGATTAGTAATTTGAAAGCTTAAAACGGTTGGTAGGGTGATTTTAACCAATCATCAAGCTTTTACTCTCCCCAGGATGACACAGGGGTAGAAAAGTCGTTTCGGATCCATGATTTGTTCATCTTTATGAACGTGAGTCTGTCTACATTATCAGTGGAGAGCCGCGTGCGCTTATCTGTCAGCACACCACCAGCAGCGCTGAACACACGTTCAGACAGAACGCTGGCTGCGGGGCATGACAAGATCTCCAAGGCGTAAGTGGCTAGCTCCGGCCATTTATCCAGATTGGAAGCCCAAAAAGAGCAAGGGTCCAGTGACACAGTCGTGGCTTCAATGTTTACTTGGAGATACTCCTGTACAATCGTCTCTAGGCGTTGACTATGTGTCAGACTTCTTGTCTCCTGTGGCCTTGCAAAGGATGGGCTAAAAAAGTGGTGAAATGATTCCGCAAAATTGATGTTACCAGCAGATACTGTGGTTCTGTTACGGTTTGAGTGCTGAACACTTGACGGTCCCACGGTTGGCAAGTTGGAACTGTGAGATTCACTACGTGCACCACTGGTATTTTGTGGAAAAGCACATGTAAGATTCTGCAACAGTCTCTGCTGATACTCCTGCATGCGTGCATCCCTTTCTATGGCAGGAATAATTTCTGCAAATTTACTTTTGTACCGGGGATCTAACAGTGTGGCAACCCAGTAGTCAGGATTATTTCTAATTCTCACAATTCGAGGGTCATGTTGCAGGTAGTGCAGCAAGAAGGCACTCATGTGTGTTGCGCATCCAGGAGCACCAAGTCCCTGTTGTGTTGGTGGCGAGGTAACAATCATGCTTCCTTCCTCTGTCCTCTCCCCCCAACCTCGCACAACAGAAATGTGATCAAGGTCTCCCTCATCTGATGAGTCTTCCATCAGTTCGTCCTCCACTTCTTCCTGGGCTCCTGCACCTTCCTCACTAGTTTGGCTGCTACCATGCGCCCTGGTAAAACCATCTCCCCCACCCTCACATGCCTGCCGCCTTGGTGCTGCCGACCGTCTGGACCTTGCAGATGTTAGCCCTTCCGCATACAACTCCTCCTCCTCTACTTTCTCCACCTCCTCTTGTGCCACCACCTGACTCCGAATTCTGTTTAACATGTGCTCCAGCATGTAAATCACCGGAATAGTCATGCTGATAATGGCATCGTCAGCACTAAACATCTTCGTCGCCATTTCAAAACTGTGCAGAAGGGTGCATAGGTCCCTGATCTGAGACCACTCCTCCAGCGTGATTTGCCCCACCTCTGAATCTCGTTGGCCCAGGCTATACGTCAGAACGTATTGCACCAGGGCTTGTCGGTGCTGCCACAGTCGCTGCAACATGTGCAGAGTTGAATTCCACCGGGTAGGCACATCGCATTTTAGCCGGTGAAGTGGCAGGCCCAACGACTTCTGTAGAGATGTAAGTCGCTGAGCTGCGGGATGCGAACGGCGGAAGTGAGCACACAGCGACTGTGACCTCTGCAGAAGGCCATCTAGTCTGGGATAGTGGGCTAAAAATTGCTGGACAACCAGGTTCAACACGTGAGCCATACAAGGCACGTGTGTGACATTGCCCCGGCGAAGGGCCGCACCCAGGTTTGCAGCATTGTCGCACACGGCCTTCCCTGGTTTCAGGTCCAGTGGAGACAACCATTCATGAAATTGGTTCTCCAGAGCTGACCACAACTCCTCAGCTGTGTGACTCACATTTCCCAGACATTTCAATGTAAAAACCGCCTGATGACGTTGAGCCCTACTGCCAGCATAGTAAGGAGGTGTGCAGGATCCCTTCTGCGCAGTTAGAAAGCTTGTGGCATGACCAGACAGGCTTTGGGTGCAGGTGGAAGACCGAGAGGAGGTTGAGGAGGCAGAAGCAGTGGAGGAACTTTGACATAAAGAGGATTGATGCACAACTCGTGGGGACGGCAAGACTTTGACAGCAGCCCCTTGTCCTGCTGTCACCATAGTTACCCAGTGCCCAGTCAGCGACATGTAATGCTCCTGTCCATGCCTACTCGTCCAAGTGTCTGTGGTGAAATGCACCCTGTCACACACAGAGTTTCTCAAAGAAGCGGTGATGTTGTGTGCGACATGCTGGTGGAGCGCAGGCACACCTTTCTTTGAGAAGTAGTGCCGACTGGGCATCTGGTACTGGGGCACTGCGACGGACATAAGGTCTCGAAAATCCTCTGTGTCCACCAGGCGGAAAGGCAGCATTTCTGTAGCCAAGAGCTTGCAGATGGTGAAATTCAACCTCTTAGCTTTCTCATGGCTAGGAGGAAATGGTCTTTTACTTGTCCACATCTGAGGGACCGAGGGCTGGCTATTGTGCTTAGACGGGGTTGATAAGGGTGTCCCCGGCAAACTGCCGGTCTGTGAGGAAGATGCAGGCGGACATGTTAGGTTGCCTTGATCCAAAGGTGGTGCTATCGATGTCGGACAGCGCTCAACACCAGCTGGTGTTCCCACCTCCAAAGAAAATGATGACCTGCCAATCACGCTGGCTGTTGTGGGTAAAGAGGTGGCAGGTCTGCGCCCCAAAACAGGTGTGACTGCTGTCCCCCCAGTCACAGAGGATGAAGAGGCCGCGGATGCACAAGATATGGCAGACGGTGGTGGGCCCGGCCGGCTAGGCCGCATTGTAGCACACTGAGCTTCCCACTGCAACTTATGCTTCATGTCCATGTGCCGGTTCATGCATGAAGTACTCAAACTATGTATTTTTTGGCCTCTACTTAGCTTTTGCTGACAAATGTTACAGATAACACGAGTTGGGTCATCTTTATCGATCTGAAAAAATGCCCAGGCTATGCAAGGCTTAGCACCCATGCGACCTGAAGAGCCACCACGACTTGTGGTGAGAGGCAGAGTTGTGGTTGAGGATGCAGTTGTTGACGTGCTTCCAGTACTACGTCTCTGTCCAGGAAGGCGCAACCTGACCTCGTCGTCACTAGCATCTTCCTCCACCTCCTCTGCTGACCTCATCTCTTGGCTGACTGTGGGTTGACAGTAAGTGGGATCTCCAACCTCATCATCATCACCCTGTGCGTTATCACACCCGTCGTCCTCAGAGCCAACCTGTTCCTGCCCTGACAAAAAACTAAAGTTGTCGCTCCAATCAGGTATTTGAGTCTTATCATCGTCTTCCTCATTGTCTCCACCAACAGGAGTTACAGTTTGGGAATGAGGGTCTACATTATGGTCAGAACCTTCTGCGTCTGGTCCTGGATCCGACTCATAAAGATTCTGGGCATCAGTGCAGATCATTTCCTCGTCTGGATTCACAGAAGCGCTGGAGTCGACCTCTGATTCCCAGGCTATAGTATGAGTAAACAGCTCTGCAGACTCAACCATCTGTTCTACCTCATACTCAGACGGGCAGCTGGAGATTTGGGAGCTGTGAGGAAGCAAGTGCGATTGGGGTGACACCTTTGAGGACTGGAGTATTTGTGATGTTGAAGTTGATGTGGAGGAGAGCCCACTTAAAGGAGCAATTGATATCCGTTGAAGCACCTGCTGTTTTTGTGCCTCATCTGGAATTTGTAGCGATTGGCGTGGCCGTAAGAAAGGGATCTTATCACATTGTCCGCTAAAAGAAGTAGACATTTTAGTTTGGCTGGAAGATGGTCTTTCTTCTGCAGATGTTACTGTTGCTTTAACACCTACCCCACGGACACAACCTTTTTTCCCCTTCCCAACACGCCTATTCCCCTTTCCACCAGCAGCAGGCCTTTTTCCACTCATTTTGGTGGTTAACTAATTCACAACTCTGGAGTTGTTTGCACAAAAAAACAATGGATGGTAACCGAGCAGAGCTGAGTGGCCAAACTGTGGTATTAGGCCAAAACTATTGGCTGGGTTAGATGCAGAAAAAAATTATATTCAATTTGCAACCTGATGGAGGTCAATATAGATGGACTAATACAACAAGTCCCACACACAGCTAGAAGCCCAATATTTTTTCAGAGGTAGATGCAGAAAAAAATTATATTCAGTTTGCAACCTGATGGAGGTCTGTATAGATGGATTAATAGAACAAGACCCACACACAGCTAGAAGCCCAATATTTTTTCAGAGGTAGATGCAGAATAAAATATATTCAGTTTGCAACCTGATGGAGGTCAGTATAGATGGACTAATACAACAAGTCCCACACACAGCTAGAATCCCAAATATTTTTTCAGAGGTACTGTAGATGCAGATAAAAATTATTTTTAATTTGCAACCTGATGGAGGTCAGTATAGATGGACTAATAGAGAAAGTCCGACACACTGCTAGAAGGCCAAATATTTTTTCAGAGCTAGATGCAGAAAAAAATTATATTCAGTTTGCAACCTGATGGAGGTCAGTATAGATGGACTAACAGAGAAAGTCCCACACACTGCTAGAACGCCAAATATTTTTTCAGAGCAAGATGCAGAAAAAAATTATATTCAGTTTGCAACCTGATGGAGGTCAGTATAGATGGACTAACAGAGAAAGTCCCACACACTGCTAGAAGGCCAAATATTTTTTCAGAGCTAGATGCAGAAAAAAATTATATTCAGTTTGCAACCTGATGGAGGTCTGTATAGATGGATTAATAGAACAAGACCCACACACAGCTAGAAGCCCAATATTTTTTCA
Organism: Phyllobates terribilis; assembly: GCF_046119375.1. NCBI lineage: Eukaryota > Metazoa > Chordata > Amphibia > Anura > Dendrobatidae > Phyllobates > Phyllobates terribilis. Next base: position 93,840,769 of record NW_027362763.1, on the reverse strand, counting down.
GAGGTAGATGCAGAAAAAAATATTTTCAGTTTGCAACCTGATGGAGGTCAGTATAGATGGACTAATACAACAAGTCCCACACACAGCTAGAAGCCCAATATTTTTTCAGAGGTAGATGCAGAAAAAAATATATTCAGTTTGCAACCTGATGGAGGTCAGTATAGATGGACTAATACAACAAGTCCCACACACAACTAGAAGCCCAATATTTTTTCAGAGGTAGATGCAGAAAAAAATATATTCAGTTTGCAACCTGATGGAGGTCAGTATAGATGGACTAATACAACAAGTCCCACACACAGCTAGAAGCCCAATATTTTTTCAGAGGTAGATGCAGAAAAAAATATATTCAGTTTGCAACCTGATGGAGGTCAGTATAGATGGACTAATACAACAAGTCCCACACACAGCTAGAAGCCCAAATATTTTTTCAGAGGCACTGTAGATGCAGATAAAAATTATTTTTAATTTGCAACCTGATGGAGGTCTGTATAGATGGAGTAATACAACAAGTCCCACACACAGCTAGAAGCCCAAATATTTTTTCAGAGGTACTGTAGATGCAGATAAAAATTATTTTTAATTTGCAACCTGATGGAGGTCAGTATAGATGGACTAATAAAGAAAGTCCGACACACTGCTAGAAGGCCAAATCTTTTTACAGAGCTAGATGCAGAAAAAAATTATATTCAGTTTGCAACCTGATGGAGGTCAGTATAGATGGACTAACAGAGAAAGTCCCACACACTGCTAGAAGGCCAAATATTTTTTCAGAGTTAGATGCAGAAAAAAATTATATTCAGTTTGCAACCTGATGGAGGTCAGTATAGATGGACTAGCAGAGAAAGTCCCACACACTGCTAGAAGGCCAAATATTTTTTCAGAGTTAGATGCAGAAAAAATTTATATTCAGTTTGCAACCTGATGGAGGTCAGTATAGATGGACTAGCAGAGAAAGTCCCACACACTGCTAGAAGGCCAAATATTTTTTCAGAGCTAGATGCAGAAAAAAATTATATTCAGTTTGCAACCTGATGGAGGTCTGTATAGATGGATGAATAGAACAAGACCCACACACAGCTAGAAGCCCAATATTTTTTCAGAGGTAGATGCAGAAAAAATTATATTCAGTTTGCAACCTGATGGAGGTCAGTATAGATGGACTAACAGAGAAAGTCCCACACACTGCTAGAAGGCCAAATATTTTTTCAGAGCTAGATGCAGAAAAAAAATATATTCAGTTTGCAACCTGATGGAGGTCTGTATAGATGGATTAATAGAACAAGACCCACACACAGCTAGAAGCCCAATATTTTTTCAGAGGTAGATGCAGAAAAAAATATATTCAGTTTGCAACCTGATGGAGGTCAGTATAGATGGACTAATACAACAAGTCCCACACACAGCTAGAAGCCCAATATTTTTTCAGATGTAGATGCAGAAAAAAATATATTCAGTTTGCAACCTGATGGAGGTCAGTATAGATGGACTAATACAACAAGTCCCACACACAGCTAGAAGCCCAATATTTTTTCAGAGGTAGATGCAGAAAAAAATATATTCAGTTTGCAACCTGATGGAGGTCAGTATAGATGGACTAATACAACAAGTCCCACACACAGCTAGAAGCCCAATATTTTTTCAGAGGTAGATGCAGAAAAAAATATATTCAGTTTGCAACCTGATGGAGGTCAGTATAGATGGACTAATACAACAAGTCCCACACACAGCTAGAAGCCCAAATATTTTTTCAGAGGTACTATAGATGTAGATAAAAATTATTTTTAATTTGCAACCTGATGGAGGTCAGTATAGATGGACTAATAGAGAAAGTCCGACACACTGCTAGAAGGCCAAATATTTTTTCAGAGCTAGATGCAGAAAAAAATTACATTCAGTTTGCAACCTGATGGAGGTCAGTATAGATGGACTAATAGAATGATGCTATGCCCAAAAGATTTTACTTCACTAGGTGCAGTAAAAAAATTGGTATTCTATACACAGGTGGTATATCTTGCAACACAGATAGGCTACTCCACTGACTAACACACTCTGCAATAGGCCAAAAAGGATTAGCTTTGCTAGATTCAGCCAAATGCTGTGAAAAAAACTTGCACAGCACTGGCACAGACCTGCCTGGCAAAAACTGATAGGAACTGATGTAACCTAGTCCTGAAAAGGACTCCAATTACAATTAGTCTTTACTCCCACAATCTATCTATTTAAGAGCACAGACCTGCCTGATAAAAGTCATAGGAAATGCTGTAACCTAGTCCTTAAAAGGACTGCAATCACAGCTATTCCCTACTCCCAAGCTATCTGTAGATTTGTGCGAAAATTGGCTTGAAATTAACAAGGTATAGCGCACACAGCAACAGCGGTGCCGTCTAACACGCAGCTGCAGCAGTGAGAAAATGGTGGCGACGGGGAAAATGGCTTGGTCTTATAGGGCAAGGACATGTGACATACACTGCCAATGACACATGCCCTTGCTTGTGTGAAAAAAAGCACTTCGCTCCGTGTGTGCGCTGCTGATAGGCTGACAGATTGCACCTCCCCACTGCAAATGTGGGAAAGAGAAAAAAAAATGGAGATCTTCATTGTTCCTGCAGAGATCCATCCCCTGCCCCTCCCCCCACCCCGCTGTACACTCAAACTGCGTATTAACATTAATTTTCATCATTACTGAGAAAAAATCCAGTTATGATTTTGGTGCACGAACAGTTATCGAACATAACCTCGAACAGCCGAATTTTTCTCAAATTGTTCGTGTTCGCCGAACGGCTCGAACACCGCCCAAAACAGCTCGAATTTGAGATTGGCGAACAGTTCGAGTAGAACAACGCTCATCTCTAGTCATGTTGCAAGTAGTGCAGCAAGAAGGCACTTATGTGTCTTGCGCATCTCGGAGCCCCAAAATTATTTTACGGGCTAGATGCAGCTAAAAATTATTATTAATTTTAAATCTGGTGGAGCTTAGTATAGATGGCCTAATAGGATCAGTGCTGCACATTGCTACAAAGCCCAAATTATTTTCCAGCCAAGATACAGATAAACATGATTAGTAATTTTAAATCTGGTGGAGCTTATTATAGATGGCCTAATAGAATCAGTGCTGCACACTGCTACAAAGCCCAAATTATTTTCCAGCCAAGATACAGATAAACATGATTAGTAATTTGAAAGCTTAAAACGGTTGGTAGGGTGATTTTAATCAATCATCCATCTTTTACTCTCCCAAGGATGACACAGGGGTAGAAAAGTCGTTTCGGATCCATGATTTGTTCATCTTTATGAACGTGAGTCTGTCTACATTATCAGTGGAGAGCCGCGTGCTCTTATCTGTCAGCACACCACCAGCAGCGCTGAACACACGTTCAGACAGAACGCTGGCTGCGGGGCATGACAAGATCTCCAAGGCGTAAGTGGCTAGCTCCGGCCATTTATCCAGATTGGAAGCCCAAAAAGAGCAAGGGTCCAGTGACACAGTCATGGCTTCAATGTTTACTTGGAGATACTCCTGTACCATCGTCTCTAGGCGTTGACTATGTGTCAGACTTCTTGTCTCCTGTGGCCTTGCAAAGGATGGGCTAAAAAAGTGGTGAAATGATTCCGCAAAATTGATGTTACCAGCAGATACCGTGGTTCTGTTACGGTTTGAGTGCTGAACACTTGACGGTCCCACGGTTGGCAAGTTGGAACTGTGAGATTCACTACGTGCACCACTGGTGTTTTGTGGAAAAGCACATATAAGATTCTGCAACAGTCTCTGCTGATACTCCTGCATGCGTGCATCCCTTTCTATGGCAGGAATAATTTCGGCAAATTTACTTTTGTACCGGGGATCTAACAGTGTGGCAACCCAGTAGTCAGGATTATTTCTAATTCTCACAATTCGAGGGTCATGTTGCAGGTAGTGCAGCAAGAAGGCACTCATGTGTGTTGCGCATCCAGGAGCACCAAGTCCCTGTTGTGTTGGAGGCGAGGTAACAATCATGCTTCCTTTCTCTGTCCTCTCCCCCCAACCTCGCACAACAGAAATGTGATCAAGGTCTCCCTCATCTGATGAGTCTTCCATGAGTTCGTCCTCCACTTCTTCCTGGGCTCCTGCACCTTCCTCACTAGTTTGGCTGCTACCATGCGCCCTGGTAAAACCATCTCCCCCACCCTCACATGCCTGCCGCCTTGGTGCTGCCGACCGTCTGGACCTTGCAGATGTTAGCCCTTCCGCATACAACTCCTCCTCCTCTACTTCCTCCACCTCCTCTTGTGCCACCACCTGACTCCGAATTCTGTTTAACATGTGCTCCAGCATGTAAATCACCGGAATAGTCATGCTGATAATGGCATCGTCAGCACTAAACATCTTCGTCGCCATTTCAAAACTGTGCAGAAGGGTGCATAGGTCCCTGATCTGAGACCACTCCTCCAGCGTGATTTGCCCCACCTCTGGATCTCGTTGGCCCAGGCTATACGTCAGAACGTATTGCACCAGGGCTTGTCGGTGCTGCCACAGTCGCTGCAACATGTGCAGAGTTGAATTCCACCGGGTAGGCACATCGCATTTTAGCCGGTGAAGTGGCAGGCCCAACGACTTCTGTAGAGATGTAAGTCGCTGAGCTGCGGGATGCGAACGGCGGAAGTGAGCACACAGCGACCGTGCCCTCTGCAGAAGGCCATCTAGTCTGGGATAGTGGGCTAAAAATTGCTGGACAACCAGGTTCAACACGTGAGCCATACAAGGCACGTGTGTGACATTGCCCCGGCAAAGGGCCGCACCCAGGTTTGCACCATTGTCGCACACGGCCTTCCCTGGTTTCAGGTCCAGTGGAGACAACCATTCATGAAATTGGTTCTCCAGAGCTGACCACAACTCCTCAGCTGTGTGACTCACATTTCCCAGACATTTCAAAGTAAAAACCGCCTGTTGACGTTGAGCCCTACTGCCAGCATAGTAAGGAGGTGTGCAGGATCCCTTCTGCGCAGTTAGAAAGCTTGTGGCATGACCAGACAGGCTTTGGGTGCAGGTGGAAGACCGAGAGGAGGTTGAGGAGGCAGAAGCAGTGGAGGAACTTTGACATAAAGAGGATTGACGCACAACTCGTGGGGACGGCAAGACTTGGACAGCAGCCCCTTGTCCTGCTGTCACCATAGTTACCCAGTGCCCAGTCAGCGACATGTAACGCCCCTGTCCATGCCTACTCGTCCAAGTGTCTGTGGTGAAATGCACCCTGTCACACACAGAGTTTCTCAAAGAAGCGGTGATGTTGTTTGCGACATGCTGGTGGAGCGCAGGCACACCTTTCTTTGAGAAGTAGTGCCGACTGGGCATCTGGTACTGGGGCACTGCGTCGGACATAAGGTCTCGAAAATCCTCTGTGTCCACCAGGCGGAAAGGCAGCATTTCTGTAGCCAAGAGCTTGCAGATGGTGAAATTCAACCTCTTAGCTTTCTCATGGCTAGGAGGAAATGGTCTTTTACTTGTCCACATCTGAGGGACCGAGGGCTGGCTATTGTGCTTAGACGGGGTTGATAAGGGTGTCCCCGGCAAACTGCCGGTCTGTGAGGAAGATGCAGGCGGACATGTTAGGTTGCCTTGATCCAAAGGTGGTGCTATCGATGTCGGACAGCGCTCAACACCAGCTGGTGTTACCACCTCCAAAGAAATGATGACCTGCCAATCACGCTGGCTGTTGCGGGTAAAGAGGTGGCAGGTCTGCGCCCCAAAACAGGTGTGACTGCTGTCCCCCCAGTCACAGAGGATGAAGAGGCCGCGGATGCACAAGATATGGCAGACGGTGGTTGGCCCGGCCGGCTAGGCCGCATTGTAGCACACTGAGCTTCCCACTGCAACTTATGCTTCATGTCCATGTGCCGGTTCATGCATGAAGTACTCAAACTATGTATTTTTTGGCCTCTACTTAGCTTTTGCTGACAAATGTTACAGATAACACGAGTTGGGTCATCTTTATCGATCTGAAAAAATGCCCAGGCTATGCAAGGCTTAGCACCCATGCGACCTGAAGAGCCACCACGACTTATGGTGAGAGGCAGAGTTGTGTTTGAGGATGCAGTTGTTGACGTGCTTCCAGTACTACGTCTCTGTCCAGGAAGGCGCAACCTGACCTCGTCATCACTAGCATCTTCCTCCACCTCCTCTGCTGACCTCATCTCTTGGCTGACTGTGGGTTGACAGTAAGTGGGATCTCCAACCTCATCAACATCACCCTGTGCGTTATCACACCCGTCGTCCTCAGAGCCAACCTGTTCCTGCCCTGACAAAAAACTAAAGTTGTCGCTCCAATCAGGTATTTGAGTCTCATCATCGTCTTCCTCATTGTCTCCACCAACAGGAGTTACAGTTTGGGAATGAGGGTCTACATTATGGTCAGAACCTTCTGCGTCTGGTCCTGGATCTGACTCATAAAGATTCGGGGCATCAGTGCAGATCATTTCCTCATCTGGATTCACAGAAGCGCTGGAGTCGACCTCTGATTCCCAGGCTATAGTATGAGTAAACAGCTCTGCAGACTCAAACATCTGTTCTACCTCATACTCAGACGGGCAGCTGGAGATTTGGGAGCTGTGAGGAAGCAAGTGCGATTGGGGTGACACCTTTTAGGACTGGAGTATATGTGATGTTGAAGTTGATGTGGAGGAGAGCCCACTTAAAGGAGCACTTGATATCCGTTGAAGCACCTGCTGTTTTTGTGCCTCATCTGGAATTTGTAGCGATTGGCGTGGCCGTAAGAATGGGATCTTATCACACTGTCCGCTAAAAGAAGTAGACATTTTAGTTTGGCTGGAAGATGGTCTTTCTTCTGCAGATGTTACTGTTGCTTTAACACCTACCCCACGGACACAACCTTTTTTCCCCTTCCCAACACGCCTATTCCCCTTTCCACCAGCAGCAGGCCTTTTTCCACTCATTTTGGTGGTTAACTAATTCACAACTCTGGAGTTGTTTGCACAAAAAAACAATGGATGGGAACCGAGCAGAGCTGAGTGGCCAAACTGTGGTATTAGGCCAAAACTATTGGCTGGGTTAGATGGAGAAAAAAATTATATTCGATTTGCAACCTGATGGAGGTCAGTATAGATGGACTAATAGAACAAGTCCCACACACAGCTAGAAGCCCAAATATTTTTTCAGAGGTAGATGCAGAAAAAAAATATATTCAGTTTGCAACCTGATGGAGGTCAGTATAGATGGACTAATAGAGAAAGTCCCACACACTGCTAGAAGGCCAAATATTTTTTCAGAGCTAGATGGAGACAAAAAATTATTTTGAATTTGCAACCTGATGGAGGTCAGTATAGGTGGACTAATAGAACAAGTCCCACACACTGCTAGAAGGCCAAATATTTTTTCAGAGCTAGATGCAGAAAAAAATTATATTCAGTTTGCAACCTGATGGAGGTCAGTATAGATGGACTAATAGAACAAGTCCCACACAGAGCTAGAAGCCCAAATATTTTTTCAGAGGTAGATGCAGATAAAAATTATTTTTAATTTGCAACCTGATGGAGGTCAGTATAGATGGACTAATAGAGAAAGTCCCACACACTGCTAGAAGGCCAAATATTTATTCAGATCTAGATGCAGATAAAAATTATTTTTAATTTGCAACCTGATGGAGGTCAGTATAGATGGACTAATAGAGAAAGTCCCACACACTACTAGAAGGCCAAATATTTTTTCAGAGCTAGATGCAGAAAAAACTTATATTCAGTTTGCAACCTGATGGAGGTCAGTATTGATGGACTAATAGAACAAGTCCCACACACAGCTAGAAGCCCAAATATTTTTTCAGAGGTAGATGCAGATAAAAATTATTTTTAATTTGCAACCTGATGGAGGTCAGTATAGATGGACTAATAGAGAAAGTCCCACACACTGCTAGAAGGCCAAATATTTTTTCAGAGCTAGATGCAGATAAAAATTATTTTGAATTTGCAACCTGATGGAGGTCAGTATAGATGGACTAATAGAGAAAGTCCCACACACTGCTAGAAGGCCAATTATTTTTTCAGAGCTAGATGCAGAAAAAAATTATATTCAGTTTGCAACCTGATGGAGGTCTGTATAGATGGATTAATAGAACAAGGCCCACACACAGCTAGAAGCCCAATATTTTTTCAGAGGTAGATGCAGAAAAAAAATATATTCAGTTTGCAACCTGATGGAGGTCTGTATAGATGGAATAATAGAACAAGTCCCACACACAGGTAGAAGCCCAATATTTTTTCAGAGGTAGATGCAGAAAAAAAATATATTCAGTTTGCAACCTGATGGAGGTCAGTATAGATGGACTAATAGAGAAAGTCCCAAACACTGCTAGAAGGCCAAATATTTTTTCAGAGCTAGATGCAGAAAAAAATTATATTCAGTTTGCAACCTGATGGAGGTCAGTATAGATGGACTAATAGAACAAGTCCCACACACAGCTAGAAGCCCAAATATTTTTTCAGAGGTAGATGCAGATAAAAATTATTTTTAATTTGCAACCTGATGGAGGTCAGTATAGATGGACTAATAGAGAAATTCCCACACACTGCTAGAAGGCCAAATATTTTTTCAGATCTAGATGCAGATAAAAATTATTTTTAATTTGCAACCTGATGGAGGTCAGTATAGATGGACTAATAGAGAAAGTCCCACACACTGCTAGAAGGCCAAATATTTTTTCAGAGGTAGATGCAGAAAAAAATATTCAGTTTGCAACCTGATGGAGGTCAGTATAGATGGACTAATAGAACAAGTCCCTCACACTGCTAGAAGCCCAATTATTTTTTCAGAGCTAGATGCAGAAAAAAATTATATTCAATTTGCAACCTGATGGAGGTCAGTATAGATGGACTAATAGAATGATGCTATGCCCAAAAGATTTTACTTCACTAGGTGCAGTAAAAATATTGGTATTCTATACACAGGTGGTATATCTTGCAACACAGATAGGCTACTCCACTGACTAACACACTCTGCAATAGGCCAAAAAGGATTAGCTTTGCTAGATTCAGCCAAATGCTGTGAAAAAAACTTGCACAGCACGGGCACAGACCTGCCTGGCAAAAACTGATAGGAACTGATGTAACCTAGTCCTGAAAAGGACTGCAATTACAATTAGTCTTTACTCCCACAATCTATCTATTTAAGAGCACAGACCTGCCTGATAAAAGTCGTAGGAAATGCTGTAACCTAGTCCTTAAAAGGACTGCAATCACAACTATTCCCTACTCCCAAGCTATCTGTAGATTTGTGCGAAAATTGGCTTGAAATTAACAAGGTATAGCGCACACAGCAACAGCGGTGCCGTCTAACATGCAGCTGCAGCAGTGAGAAAATGGTGACGACGGGGAAAATGGCTTGGTCTTATAGGGCAAGGACATGTGACATACACTGCCAATTACACATGCCCTTGCTTGTGTGAAAAACAGCAGTTCGCTCCGTGTGTGCGCTGCTGATAGGCTGACAGACTGCATCTCCCCACTGCAAATGCGGGAAAGAGAAAAAAAAATGGAGATCTTCATTATTCCTGCAGAGATCCATCCCCTGCTTCTCCCCCCACCCCGCTGTGCACTCAAACTGCGTATTAACATTAATTTTCATCATTACTGAGAAAAAATCCAGTTATGATTTTGTTGCACGAACAGTTATCGAACATAACCTCGAACAGCCGAATTTTTCTCAAATCGTTCGTGTTCGCCGAACGGCTCGAACACCGCACAATACAGCTCGAATTTGAGATTGGCGAACAGTTCGAGTAGAACAACGCTCATCTCTAGTGGTGAACGTTGGTGGACAGCCATTTTCAGGTCTTTCTAGAGATGCTCCATTGGGTTTAGGTCATGGCTCTGGCTGGGCCAGTCAAGAATGGTCACAGAGTTGTTCTGAAGCCACTCCTTTGTTATTTTATCTGTGTGCCTAGGGTCATTGTCTTCTTGGAAAGTGAACCTTCGGCCAAGTCTTAGGTCCAGAGCACTCTGGAAGAGGTTTTCATCCAGGATATGTCTGTACTTGGCCGCATTCATGTTTCCTTCAATTACAACCAGTCGTCCTGTCCCTGCAGCTGAAAAAAAACCCATAGTATGATGCTGCCACCAATATGTTTCACTGTTGGGATTGTATTGGGCAGGTGATGAGTAGTGCCATGTTTTCTCCACACATACCGCTTAGAATTATCACCAAAAAGTTCTATCTTCATCTCATCAGACCAGAGAATCTTATTTCTCATAGTCTGAGAGTTCTTCATGTGTTTTTGAGCAAACTCTATGCGGGCTTTCATATGTCTTGCACTGATGTGAGGCTTCCGTCGGGCCACTCCTCCATAAAGACCCAACTGGTGGAGGGCTGCAGTGATAGTTGACTTTGTGGAACTTTCTCCCATCTCCCTACTGCATCTTTGGAGGTCAGCCACAGTGATCTTGGGGTTCTTCTTTACCTCTCTTACCAAGGCTCTTCTCCCAAGATTGCTCAGTTTGGCTGGACGGCCAGGTCTAGGAAGACTTCTGGTGGTCCCAAACTTCTTCCATTTAAGGATTATGGAGGCCACTGTGCTCTTAGGAACCTTGAATAATGCAGAAATTATTTTGGAACCTTGGCCAGATCTGTGCCTTGCCATAATTCTGTCTCTGAGCTCCTTGGACAGTCCCTTTGAGCTCATGATTCTCATTTGGTCTGACATGCGCTGTGAGGTCTTATATAGACAGGTGTGTGCCTTTCTGTCAACCCGCATGCGGAAATGCATGTGAAGAACGCTTCACATCCGCATGTCCCTGGCAGGAAAAACGCATGTACAATCGGCATGCGTTTTTTCTGCCAGGGAGATGCAGAAACGCTCAGGAAAAAATCCGGAGCATTTCTGCATCGTGGACACATAGCCTAAGGCTGTGTGCCCACGTAGCGTTTTTCAAGCGTTTATGCTGCGGAATTTCCGCAGCATAAACGCTTGTGAAACGCTAGGTAATCCACACCCCATGGTCCCCAAGGGGATTCCGCATGTTCTATGCACATGCTGCGGATTTTTCCGCAGCGTTTATGCTACGTACAAAAATCCGCAGCATGTCATTTAATTTTGCGGAAGTGCAGCGGAACTCCCGCCATTGACTTGCATTGAGACGCATAGAAACCGCGACTGTACATTTTTACAAGCGGCTTCTATGCGTCTCTATGTGCGGATGGTACCCAGTTCTGGAGGAGAGGAGACTCTCATCCAGACCTGGGTACCATTGTACCTGTAAAAAAAGAATAAAATAACAAATAAAGTTTATACTCACCTGTCCGGCGTCTTCTCTCTGAATGCCAGCAGCGCTGAAGGACCTTCGGTGACGTCACAGTCATGTGACCGCAGGCCCTTCACCGCTCTGTCTCGCGATATGCCGGCAGCCGGGAACCAGACAGGAACGAGCGCTGCTGCACACACCGGGGCCTCGGGGGTGAGTATAGCTTTATTTGTTTTCATTTTTACGGTTCACACTGTATAAATCCATGCTGTTTGCATGGATTTATACAGTGTGACCTAGTTGTCAAGCACTTTCCAAGTGATGCTATCGCCTGGAAAGCGCTTGTCAATCTGCATGCGGAAACGCATGTGAACCCGCATGTGGATCCGCATGTATTCTGCAGGAAAAACGCATGCACAATCTGCATGCGTTTTTTTTCTGCCAGGGAGATGCAGAAATGCTGCAGAAATTTTCTGCTTCATTTCTGCATCGTGGGCACATAGCCTAAGACAACTAGCTGCAGCAGGAATCTCCCCATCTTCCCTGTTTGCAAATGGCTAAAGTGCAGGGCATCAGCAAACTTTCAGACAAAGATTTACCTGGTCAACATGAGATTAAGCACTTTGTTCTCTGCAGGATAACAAAGCAATAAACACTCATTTTCAATTACCAGAGTTCTTCTAGTTAGCAGCACACATAAGAGAACAGAGCTACAACACTAAGAAAATTTAAAAAAAATCTATTTTGCTAACACACTTGAAGCATTCACCTATAGAACCCCTCTATCATTTAAAATTCGATTTGGACCATTGACATTGGTGATCCCAGGTTTTGGACTCCAGGCAGATTAACTGTGTTCATAACTTATGACTAGGCTGTGACAACAATGATAAATGACTTATAGGACTCAATTGTTTCCTCTATTTCATGACAGTCAATAAATCTTGGGTAGGGATTGTTCTAATATTGAAAAAAAATACTCACTGAATGAACCTTATGAAGTCATCTAGGCATAGTACCCAGGCTTCATGTGACAGCATGACATTGTAAGGGCCTAGTATTTGAAAACCAGTCCAAGAAGTTCACACTTTCCTGGTCCAGTTGTCATGGAGTACTCTCACTAGAACTGAAATACTAGGAGTGGCTACTAGTAATAAGCGAGCATGCTCGCTAATGCTCGGTGCTTGCCCGAGCATCTCACTGCTCGAGATGCTCGGTGCTCGCCCAGTATTTCCGTGGTTGCTCGGCGGGAGCTCGGGTGCCCTCCCTGCATGTTTGGAACTCTTTAGAGCACCAATTAACATGCAGGGATTGTTTGCCACACACTGTAATGCCGCAGCCATGTTGGTTGTGGCATTTCAGTGATTGGCTGGCCGCACAGCGTAATCAGGTCTATATCAGACCTGGCACCACCGTGCTCGTCACAGTCTACTCCGCAATCAGGCAGTGTAGGGAGAGGTGCTGCCGAGCTAGGGAGAGATTTGGCTGAACCTGCAGCCAGGCATGGTCTTGTGTGACAATTGCTGGAACCTGGTGGCGGCTCTGAGGCGAGGCGAGCTTACACATGTACCATGCCTGGTCCATGTGCTTTACCTCATGATTCAGCGGTTTCTCCAAACCTACCCAGAGCAGCCGGATCTGCTTGTCAATGTACGTCGCCTCTGTGCCCATTTTAGAAAGTCAGCTACAGCTTAAGCCGCCCTTGCTGTGCTTCAGTAGCGTTTGCAGCTTCTGGCTCACCAACTGATCTGCGATGTCCCCACTCGTTGGAACTCTACACTGCAGATGTTGGGAAGGATTTGTGAGCATAAGAGGGCAGTTGTTGACTACCAGCATCAACAAAGCCATCGGTATTCAGTTCAGACTCCACACATAAGACCTCAGGAGTGGACATGGATGTCAGACATATGTACCACTCTCCAAAACACTGAAAACTCCACCAAGATGGTGAGCGGTGATGACGCCATAATTAGCGTCACCATCCTACTTCTCTGTCTTCTGAAACGCTCTCTGCTCATAATCAAAGAGGATGCATTGCAGGCGGAGCACGATGAGATGGAGCAAGGAAACATACTGGGTGATTACCCACAGCCCAGCCTCATCTCTTCCCAACGTGGATTGGGTGACAATGAGGAAGAGGAGGAGGAGTAGGAAGAACAGGAGATCGTTTCATGAGCTATAGACAGTACAACGTGAACAACTGTGACTGCATCTGTTTAGCGTGGAAGACCTGAGGACAGGGAGGAGGAGCAGGAGAGCATGGTCAGTTGTCCTCTTGGTGAGGACATGGAAGTCTTGCCTGTTAGCAGTCTGGTACGCATGGCTGAGTTTATGTTATGCTTTCCTGTGATCCTCGCATTCTCAAAATTTTGGGTGACAGTCACTACTGGTTGGTGACACTTCTAGACCCAAGGAGAACTTTCTATGTCTTATTCCTGAGGCGGACAGGTCTACAAAAATGGGGCAGTACCAGAGGCCCTTGTTGCGGAACTATGAAAAAAATTCCCATCTGAAATCGCTGGCGGCAGAGGTCACAGTTCATTGGACAACCAAGGAGTACAGGCAAGAGAGACATAACTCCAATTCAGCAGAGGCAGGGGAACACTGTCAAAGTTCTGGGACAGTATTCTTAGACCCTCCCATCGCACAGGCCCTGAGGCGCGGGGTACTATCACAAGGAGTGCAAAGTTTGGTAAGATGCTGAGGGAGTATCTTGCCAACAGTAACAACATCCTCCGTGATTCCGCTGTGCCTTATAATTATTGGGTATCCTAACTGGACATGTGGAATGAACTTGCTCTCTAAGCCTTGGAGGTCCTGGCCTCCCCTGCCGCTAGCATTTTATCAGAGCAGGTTTTTAGTGCCGCTGGTGGAATTATAACTGATAAGCGCATCTGCCTGTCAACTGAAAATGCTGACAGGCTTACTCTTATAAAAATAAACAGGGGCTGAATTGGGCCAGACTTCTCAATACCACCAAATGATAGCAGCGTAACATAAACTCAAATCCAGTGTCATTTTTTGGAAGGTGTATTCCCATGCACCTTTTCACACCCACACATGGGTATACTCTTCCTAATTTTGGCTATTTGCTCTGGTCCTCCTCCTTCTCCTCATCCTCATCCTCCACCACTATGTCACCAGGGTGACCGTGGTTCGTGATGCAACACCCACCTAATTTTTTTAAAGGGTGTTTATGATGCCTGTAAAAAAAGAATTATACAGTATGTTCATGTATACCCCTCAAGGGGTAAATGTTTGTCAGCACATACACTTAGTGCATGGACATTACAAGTATAGGAGACCCGCTCCTTTCTAATGGGAACATTTTTTATGAGGCCCTCCTCCACGTCTTTCCCAAGGTGCATTGGAGTGCCTCCCAATTTTTGCCAGCCCTTGCATTCACTTCATAGGCCAACATTATGGGATACCCATTTCCTAATAATGGGGACATTTTTTCATAAGGCCTTCTACGTCTCTTCCAAGGGGCATTGGAGTGCCTCCCAATTTTTGGCAACCCTTGCATTCACTGCATAGGCAAACACAATGGGAGACCCACTTCCTAATAATGGGAACATTGTTTTCAGGAGGCCCTCTGATCTCCACATCTCTTCCAAGGGGCATTGGAGTGCCTCCAAATTTTTGGAAACCTTTGCGTTCACTGCATAGGCAAACACAATGAGAGACCCACTATCTAATAATGGGAACATTTTTTTTCAGTAGGCCTTCCTCTATGTCTCTTCCAAGGGGCATTGGAGTAGGTCCAAATTTTTGGCAGCCCTTGCATTCACTGCATAGGCAAACAGTATGGGAGAACCACTTCCTAATAATGGGAACATTGTTTTCAGGAGGCCCTCCTCTAAGTCTCTTCAATGGGGTATTAGGGTGTGCCCAAATTTTCAAATTGGTATTGGGGTGTGTCCAAATTTTGGGCAGCCCTGCCACTCACTGCATACGCAATAACAGTACAGGAGAACCACTCTTTAGTAATGGAAAGAACAAAGCATAGCCGGCTGATGGCTCTCTAACAATAGTGAGGGACGACTGCTGGCCCTTTAAGAATAGTAAAGGCCACCTGATGGCCTATAAAATTAGGCTTTGTGACTTTCAGAGTCCCTCCTTCATAAATGATACAGGATGTGTCTGATGATGTGTCACACACCACATGGCCAGATAAGGCTGTAAAATGTTAAAATGGCATTTCCCGGTGAATGCATTTGTCACTGTTGAAAACAATGCAAAAGTGCAAAAACGCACCAAAAAAGCTACGTGTGCACATAGCCCAAGGTGTGGAGGAGTATTTTTGTTTTTGTTATTTATTTTGCCTTATATACAAGACATTACCATGAAAAGGATGTTCCTTAACATATTTCCCAGGAAAATCCTTTTTGGTTTCATTTTTCTATGTTTTATTGTGAGCCCGTAAAAGTGGTGTAATACCTGGGAGTCAGAAATACTTCCAGGGGTCTTCCCCATGCTGTTCCCATGTCATTTGCGCATTGATTTGGGCAATTTTTAGGCCCTCTGTAGACCGCCAGGGGGAGTCGCCTGAAAAATGCTTGAGTTTCTCATAGGCTTACATTGGGCTCGTTGCTCGGGACGAGCACCCGAGTATTCCAATGTGCTCGACCCAAGCAACGAGCACCAGAGCATTTTAGTGCTCGCCCATCACTATTATTAAAGGCAAATTCTGCCAGCTATAAGTCGGTTGCCTAATCCTCCTGATTTTCGGAGACAAAACACCTGAGGCAGGTCTCCAAATTCTGATTTACACGCTCGGTCTGTCCATTCGACTAAGGTTGGAAGGCAGAGGAAAAGGACAGCTGCACCCCCAGTTGAGAACAGAATGCCTTCCAGAACTTGGAAACAAACTGGGTCCCCCGATCTGACACCACATCGGAGGGAACCCCGTGAAGCTTCACAATCTCATTTTTGAACACCTGAGCAAGTGTCTTGGCATTTGGAAGTGCAGGTAATGCGACGAAGTTAACCATTTTACTGAACCTATCTACAACCACCAAAACCACCGTTTTGCCTGCAGAAACTGGTAGGTCAGTAATAAAATCCATGAACAAGTGTGTCCATGGCCTACTAGGGATAGGTAGCAGAAGAAGAGTACCAGACAGACAGGTATGCAAAACCTTAGAATACATGCAAATACTACAAGCAGATACATGTTCCACCACATCCCGATGCAACCCCGGCCACCAAAAACGACGAGAGAGGAGGTCCGCGGTTGCATTACCACCTGGATGCCCAGCAAGCACAGAGTTATGATGTTCCTTAATTACTTTGCGCCTCAGATTAGATGGTGCAAATAACCTTCCTGAAGGGCAGGAGGCAGGGGCATCCCACTGAGTCTTCAACATCTCACCCTCTTGTCCAGGATACAGTGCCAAAATGACTACCCTTTCTGTAAAATCGGGGCAGGGTTATTATGGTAACCACCCCCAGGGAAGCTCCGGGACAAAGCATCAGCCTTGAAATTTTTGACCACTGGACGAAAAGTGACAACAAAATTGAACCTATTAAAAAAAAGGGACCATCCCGCTTGCCTAGGATGGAGACGTTTAGCTGACTGGGGATATGACAGGTTCTTATGGTCAGTAATAACAGTAATAGGATGGACAGCCCCCTCCAACCAATGTCGCCATTCTTCAAATGCCAATTTGATTGCCAAAAGTACCCTATTACCCACGTCATAATTTCTCTCAGCCGAAGACAATTTTTTATAAAAGAAGGCGCATGGATGCCATTTATCAGGGGACAGATCCTGAGACAACACAGCCCCAACCCCAACATCCGACACACAACCTCCACAATAAAGGGTTGAGAAACATCAGGTTGACTGAGTAGAGGTGCATTGGCAAAATGATTCTTTAAGGAAGAAAAAGCCTGGAGGGAGGCATCTAATCATTTGAAAAAATCAGACCTCTTCTTAGTCATGTCAGTAAGGGGTTTCACAATTACAGAGTAATTTTGGATGAATTTCTGGTAAACATTTGTAAAGCCCAGAAAACTTTGTAGAACCTTCAGGTTCTCGGGACGGTCCCTATCTGGGACTGCACGGATCTTCTCCGGATCCATCCGAAAACCCAAATGTGACAACAAGTACCCCAAAAACTGCACCTCTTGAACATCAAAAACATATTTTTCCAGTTTGGCATAAAGTTTGTTATCCCTTAATATCTGGAGCACCTGCTTAACATGTCCCTGATGTGTCTCAAAATCAGGTGAGTAAACCAAAATATCATCCAGATACACCATAAACCTCCCCATCAAATGATTTAAAATATCATTTATGAAATGCTGGAATACCGCAGGTGCATTGGTCAAACCGAAAGGCATAATCAGACTCTCGAAATTCCCTCCAGGGGTATTCAACGCTGTTTTCCATTCGTCCCCTTCTCTGATTCTAACCAGATTGTAGGCTCCCCTTAAATCCGACTTGGAGAATACCTTAGCTCCTACAACCTGGTTGAACAAATCAGGAATCAGAGGAAGAGGGTATGGATCACGAATGGTAATTTGATTTAATTCCCGGAAATCTAAACAGGGACGTAGACTGCCATCGTTTTTCTTCACAAAGAAGAACCCTGCCACCATGGACGAAGATGAGGGTCTGATATGTCCCTTCTCCAGACTTTCCGCAATGAAATCCTTCATGGCTTGTCTCTCAGGGTCAGAAAGATTGTACAGTCTGGACTTCGGTAGTTTAGCTCCGGGGATCTGGTTAATAGGACAGTCATATGCACAATGAGGAGGCAATTCCTAACACCCCCTCTCAGAAAAAACGTCCTCTAAACCAGACAGAAAAAAAGGTAATATTTCTGTAGAGATAGTAGCAAGGGAAATATCTAAACAGTTCTCATGGCAGTAATCTCTCCATTCCATAATCTCCCCGGCTTGCCAATCCACCAACGGATTATGTTTAACAAGCCAAGGAACACCCAAAACAATAGGTGTGGGAAGACTATCAATGACATAGCAAGGGATTATTTCACATTGAACTGACCCCACACTCAGTTTTACATTATGTACAATATGAGCAAATGCTTTCTGTCAAAGTGGCGCAGAGTCGATGGTGAAGATGGAAGTAGGTTTAGCTAAAGTACAGCAATCAAGACCATGAGTTTTCACAAACTCAGCATCAACCATGCTGACTCCGGCTCCACTGTCAACAAACACAGAAATTTTCTTAATTTTGCTCTCTAGCACCACCTCTGCTGTCAGGACAAAGCATGATCTGCAGGTTGGCAACAAATGCACCCCTTGTTTACCCAACTCCAGACTACCAAGAGTTAATCTAGTCTCCTGTTGTTTAGGAATTGAAGGACAGGTCCCAACAAAATGTCCCTTTTTCCCACAAAAAAAAATATGCCTTTTTTCTTGTGAATCTCCGGGGAAATGTATGATGCAGAGACACCCCCTAACTGCATGAGTTCCTCCACTGCTTCCCTGGCAGAAGTACATAACCCTGACAAGAATGCCCCAGAGAAGGTGGTCTCACCTGTCTATCCCGAAGGCGTCTATCAAGACATATGGCCAATGACATGGCAGCAACCAACGACTGAGGGGTTTCATATACTGCGAAAGCATCTTTCAACCTTTCAGTAAAACCCTCACAAAACTGACTTCTGAGTCATTCCATTTGGAATCCATTGCCCATCTACAGAATTCAGAACTGTACGTCTCCACTGACCGATTCCCCTGCTGAAGGCAACATATCCTAGACTTAGCCAAGGCGATTCAGTCAGGGTCATCATAGATGAGGGCCAGAACCCCGAAAAAACCCTCAACAGACTGGAGACAAATTGAGTTCTGCGGTAAAGGAAACGCGACGACTGAGGATCCCCCTGCAGTAGAGAGATCACAATTCCAACACATTGCTCCTCAATTCTGGAGGAGTAAGGACAAAGTTTAAAATACAGTTTGCAGGCCTCCTTGAATACAAAAAACGTATCCCTACCTCCTGAAAACCTGTCCGGGAGGACAGCCTTGGGCTCAGGCTGGACAGGCCTATCTGCTGACAGCATGTATTTATACACCAAGGCCAGGGTGTTAATTACCAAGAGGAAGGTAGCTGCTTGGTCCTAGAGAGACAGCCTCTAAGAAGGTGTCTGTAATGCCAAACGAAGAGATCTCCTGCAACCAACTGCAGGGTGACTGTCAGTCACTTCTGACACACCGGTGACAACACCCCCGCCATACCTTAAATTTCTCAATGTCTGAGATGTAAGGAAACAGTTCTGATCTCCTGGTTTAACCTCCTGCATGATTAGAAAGTGCTGGGAGGAGAGGACAAGAGAGTCACATTTCAGATAAGGTCCCTATAGGGGAGGGCCAGAACAGCAGATTTTAGGTGTCGCATTACAAATCCTTCTCTCAGCTCACCACCTCTCCTAAAATGATCACCTCTGCTATTCTGCCTTTCCCCCACATTATTAGTCCAGAGATGTGTATGTAGCCACATTTATGTCTGTTGTGCTCAACTCTGCAGTGAGAACAAGAGCAGTATCTCCTGTGTGGGATGTAAGTGACAACCCTGATCTCACTAGATTACAATTTGCTTGAGCAAAGCAGACATAGGTGTGATTACTGACATACTCATAGCCGATAAAAGGGAAAAGTACACACCCCAGTAAAAACTGTCTGATAATTTTTTTAAGTCCGAGGAGAAGATAACTCAATAGGTGTTAAATACTTTAATTGTTAATATCTTCTCAATGGAGAGGTGGAATTAAAAAAAAAAGTTTTATTCTGCTCTGCAGCCACTATTACATCATGTGTCCATTTCAATATGACAGATTTGGTGAAATGACCACTTTAAATGATGGGATCACACCACTTTATTTGATGTAAGGGATAGAGATGAGCGTTGTTCAACTCGAACTGTTCGCCAATCTCAAATTTGAGCTGTTTTGGGCGGTGTTCGAGCAGTTCGGCGAACACGAACGATTTGAAAAAAATTCGGCAGTTCGAGGTTATGTTCGATAACTGTTCGTGCACCAAAATCATAACTGGATTTTTTCTCAGTAATGCTGAAAATTAATGTTAATACGCGGTTTGAGTGTACAGTGGGGCGGGGTGAGGGGAAGGGGATGGATCTCTGCAGAAATAATGAAGATCTCCATTTTTCTTTCTCTTTCCCGCATTTACAGTGGGGAGGTGCAATCTGTCAGCCTATGAGCAGCGCACACACGGAGCGAACTGCTTTGTTTCACACAGGCAAGGGCATGTGTCATTGGCAGTGTATGTCACATGTCCTTGCCCTATAAGACCCAGCCATTTTCCCCGTCGCCACCATTTTCTCACTGCTGCAGCTGCGTGTTAGACGGCACCGCTGTTGCTGTGTGCGCTATACTTTGTTAATTTCAAGCCAATTTTCGCACAAATCTACAGATAGCTTGGGAGTAGGGAATAGTTGTGATTGCAGTCCTTTTAAGGACTAGGTTACATCATTTCCTACGACTTTTATCAGGCAGGTCTGTGCTCTTAAATAGATAGGTTGGGAGTAAAGACTAATTGTAATTGCAGTCCTTTTCAGGGCTAGGTTACATCAGTTCCTATCACTTTTTGCAAGGCAGGTCTGTGCCAGTACTGTGCAAGTTTTTATCACAGCATTTGGCTAAATCTAGCAAAGCTAATCCTTTTTGTCCTCTTGCAGTGTGTGTTAGTCAGTAGAGAAGCCTATCTGTGTTGCAAGCTACACCACCTGTGTATAGAATACAAATTTTTTTACTGCACCTAGTGAAGTAAAACCTTTTGGGCATAGCATCATTCTATTAGTCCATCTATACTAACCTCCATCAGGTTGCAAATTCAATATAATTTTTTTCTGCATCTAGCTCTGAAAAACTATTTCGGCTTCTAGCAGTGTGTGGGACTTGTTCTATTAGTCCATCTATACTAACCTCCATCATGTTGCAAATTCAATATAAATTTTTTCTGCCTCTAGCTCTGAAAAACTATTTGGGCTTCTATCAGTGTGTGGGACTTGGTCTATTAGTCCATCTATACTGACCTCCATCAGGTTACAAATTCAATATATTTTTTTTCTGCATCTAGCTCTGAAAAAATATTTCGGCTTCTAGCAGAGTGTGGGACTTGTTCTATTAGTCCATCTATACTAACCTCCATCAGGTTGCAAATTCAATATAATTTTTTTATGCATCTAGCTCTGAAAAACTATTTGGGCTTCTATCAGTGTGTGGGACTTGGTCTATTAGTCCATCTATACTAACCTCCATCAGGTTGCAAATGCAATATATTTTTTTTCTGCATCTAGCTCTGAAAAACTATATTGGCTTCTAGCAGTGTGTGGGACTTGTTCTATTAGTCCATCTATACTGACCTCCAGCAGGTTGCAAATTCAAAATAATTTTTATCTGCATTTAGCTCTGAAAAAATATTTGGGCTTCGGCATGTAGCAGTGTGTGGGACTTGTTGTATTAGTCCATCTATACTAACCTCCATCAGGTTGCAAATTCAATATAATTTTTATCTGCATCTAGCTCTGAAAAAATATTTGGGCTTCAGCTTTTAGCAGTGTGTGAGACTTGTTCTATTAGTCAATCTATACTAACCTCCAGCAGGTTGCAAATTCAATCTAATTTTTTTCTGTATCTAGTTCTGAAAAAATATTTCGGCTTCTAGCAGTGTGTGGGACTTGTTCTATTAGTCCATCTATACTAACCACCAGCAGGTTGCAAATTAAATAAAGAAAATTTCTGCATCTAGCTCTGAAAAAATATTTCGGCTTCTAACAGTGTGTGGGACTTGTTGTATTAGTCCATCTATACTAACCTCCAGCAGGCTGCAAATTCAATATCATTTTTTTCTGCATCTAGCTCTGAAAAACTATTTTGGCTTCTAGAAGTGTGTGGGACTTGTTCTATTAGTCCATTAGTCCATCTATACTAACCTCCATCAGGTTGCAAATTCAATATATTTTTTTTCTGCATCTAGCTCTGAAAAACTATTTTGGCTCCTAGCAGTGTGTGGGACTTGTTCTATTAGTCCATCTATACTGACCTCCATCAGGTTGAAAATTCAATATAATTTTTTTCTCTATCTAGCTGTGAAAAAATATTTGGGCTTCGTCTTTTAGCAGTGTGTGAGACTTGTTCTATTAGTCCATCTATACTAACCTCCACCAGGTTGCACATTCAATCTAATTTTTTTCTGCATCCATCTCTGAAAAAATATTTCGGCTTGTAGCAGTGTGTGGGACTTGTTCTATTAGTCCATCTATACTAACCACCAGCAGGTTGCAAATTCAATATAATTTTTTTCTGCATCTAGCTCTGAAAAAATATTTCGGCTTCTAGCAATGTGTGGGACTTGTTCTATTAATCCATCTATACTAACCTCCAGCAGGTTGCAAATTCAATATATTTTTTTCCAGCATCTAGCTCTGAAAAAATATTTCGGCTTCTAGTAGTGTGTGGGACTTGTTCTATTAGTCCATCTATACTAACCTCCTGCAGGTTGCAAGTTCAATTTAATTTTTTTCAGCATCTAGCTCTGAAAAAATAATTCGGCTTCTAGCAGCGCGTGGGACTTGTTCTATTACTCCATGCATACTAACCTCCAGCAGGTTGCAAATTCAAAATAATTTTTATCTGCATCTAGCTCTGAAAAAATATTTGGGCTTCGGCTTTTAGCAGTGTGTGAGACTTGTTCTGTTAGTCCACCTATACTAACCTCCACCAGGTTGCAAATTAAATCTAATTTTTTTCTGCATCTAGCTCTGAAAAAATATTTCAGCTTCTAGCAGTGTGTGGGACTTGTTCTATGAGTCCATCTATACTGACCTCCAGCAGGTTGCAAATTCAATATAATTCTTTTCTGCATCTAGCTCTGAAAAACTATTTCGGCTTCTAGCAGTGTGTGAGACTTGTTCTATTAGTCCATCTATACTAACCTCCATCAGGTTGCAAATTCAATATAATTTTTTTCTGCATCTAGCTCTGAAAAACTATTTCGGCTTCTAGCAGTGTGTGGGACTTGTTCTATTAGTCCATCTATACTAACCTCCATCAGGTTGCAAATTCAATATAATTTTTATCTGCATCTAGCTCTGAAAAAATTTTTCGGCTTCTAGCAGGGTGTGGGACTTGTTCTATAAGTCCATCTATACTAACCTCCAGCAGGTTGCAAATTCAAAATAATTTTTATCTGCATCTAACACAGCCAATACTTTTGGGCTGATACCACAGTTTGGCCACTCAGCTCTGCTCGGTTCCCATCTATTGTTTTTTGTGCAAACAACTCCAGAGTTGTGAATTAGTTAACCACCAAAATGAGTGGAAAAAGGCCTGCTGCTGGTGGAAAGGGGAATAGGCGTGTTGGGAAGGGAAAAAAAGGTTGTGTCCGTGGGGTAGGTGTTAAAGCAACAGTAACATCTGCAGAAGAAAGACCATCTTCCAGCCACACTAAGATGTCTACTCCTTTTAGCGGACAATGTGATAAGATCCCTTTCTTACGGCCACGCCAATCGCTACAAATTCCAGATGAGGCACAAAACATCAGGTGCTTCAACGGATATCAAGTGCTCCTTTAAGTGGTCTCTCCTCCACCTCAACTTCAACATCACAAATACTCCAGTCCTCAGAGGTGTCACCCCAAACGCACTTGCTTCCTCACAGCTCCCAAGTCTCCAGCTGCCCGTCTGAGTATGGGGTAGAACAGATGGTTGAGTCTGCAGAGCTGTTTACTCATACTATAGCCTCGGAATCAGAGGTCGGCTCCAGAGCTTCTGTGAATCCAGACGAGGAAATGATCTGCACTGATGCCCAGAATCTTTATGAGTCAGATCCAGGACCAGACGCAGAAGGTTCTGACCATAATGTAGACCCTCGTTCCCAAACTGTAACTCCTGCTGGTGGAGACATTGAGGAAGACGAGGATGAGACTCAAATACCTGATTGGAGCGACAACTTGAGTTTTTTGTCAGGGCAGGAAGAGGTTGGCTCTGAGGACAACGGGTGTGATAACAAACAGGGTGATGATGACGAGGTTGGAGATCCCACTTACTGTCAACCCACAGTCAGTCAAGAGATGAGGTCAGCAGAGGAGGTGGAAGAGGATGCTAGTGACGACGAGGTCAGGTTGCGCCTTCCTGGACAGAGACGTCGTACTGGAAGCACGTCAACAACTGCATCCTCAAACACAACTCTGCCTCTGACCACAAGTCGTGGTGGCTCTTCAGGTCGCATGGGTGCTAAGCCTTGCATAGCCTGGGCATTTTTTCAGATCAATAAAGATGACCCAACTCGTGTTATCTGTAACATTTGTCAGCAAAAGCTAAGTAGAGGCCAAAAAATACATAGTTTGAGTACTTCATGCATGAACCAGCACATGGATATGAAGTATAAGTTGCAGTGGGAAGCTCACTGTGCTACAATGCGGCCTAGCCGGCCGGACCAACCACCATCTACCACATCTTGTGCATCCGTGGCCTCTTCATCCTCTGTGACTGGGGGAACAGCAGTCACACCTGTTTTGGGACGCAGACCTGCCACCTCTTTACCCGCAAAAGCCAGCGTGATTGGCAGGTCATCATTTTCTTTGGAGGTGGAAACACCAGCTGGTGTTCAGAGCTGTCCGACATCGATAGCACCACCTTTGGATCATGGCAACCTAACATGTCCGCCTGCATCTTCCTCACAGACTGGCAGTTTGCCGGGGACACCCTTCTCAACCCCGTCTAAGCACAACAGCCAGCCCTCGGTCCCTCAGATGTGGACAAGTAAAAGGCCTTTTCCTCCTAGCCATGAGAAAGCTAAGAGGTTGAATTTCACCTTCTGCAAGCTCTTGGCTACAGAAATGCTGCCTTTCCGCCTGGTGGACACAGAGGATTTTCGAGACCTTATGTCCGTCGCAGTGCCCCAGTACCAGATGCCCAGTCGGCACTACTTCTCAAAGAAAGGTGTGCCTGCGCTCCACCAGCATGTCGCACACAACATCACCGATTTTTTGAGAAACTCTGTGTGTGACAGGGTGCATTTCACCACAGACACTGGGACGAGTAGGCATGGACAGAGGCGTTACATGTCGCTGACTGGGCACTGGGTAACTATGGTGACAGCAGGACAAGGGGCTGCTGTCCAAGTCTTGCTGTCCCTACGAGTTGTGCGTCAATCCTCTTTATCTCAAAGTTCCTCCACTGCTTCTGCCTCCTCAACCTCCTCTCGGTCCTCCACCTGCACCCAAAGCCTGTCTGGTCATGCCACAAACTTTCTAACTGCGCAGAAGGGATCCTGCACATCTCCTTACTATGCTGGCAGCAGGGCTCAACGTCATCGGGCGGTTTTTACTTTGAAATGTCTGGGAAATGTGAGTCACACAGCTGAGGAGTTGTGGTCAGCTCTGGAGAACCAGTTTCATGAATGGTTGTCTCCACTGGACCTGAAACCAGGGAAGGCCGTGTGCGACAATGCTGCAAACCTGGGTGCGGCCCTTCGCCGGGGCAATGTCACACACGTGCCTTGTATGGCTCACATGTTGAACCTGGTTGTCTAGCAATTTTTAGCCCACTATCCCGGACTAGATGGCCTTCTGCAGAGGGCACGGTCGCTGTGTGCTCACTTCCGCCGTTCGCATCCCGCAGCTCAGCGACTTACATCTATACAGAAGTCATTGGGCCTGCCACTTCACCGGCTAAAATGCGATGTGCCTACCCGGTGGAATTCAACTCTGCACATGTTGCAGCGACTGTGGCTACACCGACAAGCCCTAGTGCAATACGTTGTGACGTAAAGCCTGGGCCAACGAGATCTAGAGGTGGGGCAAATCATGCTGGAGGAGTGGTCTCAGATCAGGGACCTATGCACCCTTCTGCACAGTTTTGAAATGGCGACGAAGATGTTTAGTGCTGACGATGCCATTATAAGCATGACTATTCTGGTGATTTACATGCTGGAGCACATGTTAAA
This sequence comes from Phyllobates terribilis, assembly GCF_046119375.1. NCBI lineage: Eukaryota > Metazoa > Chordata > Amphibia > Anura > Dendrobatidae > Phyllobates > Phyllobates terribilis. Next base: position 93,814,607 of record NW_027362763.1, on the reverse strand, counting down.
CAGTATTCGGAGTCAGGTGGGGGCACAAGAGGAGGTGGAGGAAGTAGAGGAGGAGGAGATGTATGCAGAAGGGCTAACATCTGCAAGGTCCAGACGGTCGGCAGCACCAAGGCGGCAGGCATGTGAGGGTGGGGGAGATGGTTTTACCAGGGCACATGGTAGCAGCCAAACTAGTGGGGAAGGTGCAGGAGCCCAGGAAGAAGTGGAGGACAAACTGATGGAAGACTCATCAGATGAGGGAGACCTTGATCACATTTCTGTTGTGCGAGGTTGGGTGGAGAGGGCAGAGGAAGGAAGCATGATTGTTACCTCGCCACTAACACAACAGGGACTTGGTGCTCCTGGATGCGCAAGACACATGAGTGCCTTCTTGCTGCACTACCTGCAACATGACCCTCGAATTGTGAGAATTAGAAATAATCCTGACTACTGGGTTGCCACACTGTTAGATCCATGGTACAAAAGTAAATTTGCAGAAATTATTCCTGCCATAGAAAGAGATGCATGCATGCAGGAGTATCAGCAGCGACTGTTGCAGAATCTTACATGTGCTTTTCCCCAAAACACTAGTGGTGCACGTAGTGAATCTCACAGTTCCAACTTGCCAACCGTGGGACCGTCGAGTGTTCAGCTCTCAAAACGTAAGAGAAACACAGTATCTGCTGGTAACATCAATTTTGCGGAATCATTTCACCATTTTTTTAGCCCATCCTTTGCAATGCCACAGGAGACAAGAAGTCTGACACATAGTCAACGCCTAGAGACGATGGTACAGGAGTATCTCCAAGTAAACATTGAAGCCATGACTGTGTCACTGGACCCTTGCTCTTTTTGGGCTTCCAATCTGGATAAATGGCCGGAGCTCGCCACTTACGGCTTGGAGATCTTGTCATGCCCCGCAGCCAACGTTCTGTCTGAACGTGTGTTCAGCGCTGCTGGTGGTGTGCTGACAGATAAGCGCACGCGGCTCTCCACTGATAATGTAGACAGACTCACGTTCATAAAGATGAACAAATCATGGATCCGAAACGACTGTTCTACCGCTGTGTCATCCTGGGGAGAGTAAAAGCTTGATGATTTGTTAAAATCACCTCACCAACCATTTTAAGCTTTAAAATTACTAATCATGTTTATCTGTATCTTGGCTGGAAAATAATTTGGGCCTTGTAGCAGTGTGCAGTACTGATTCTATTAGGCCATCTATACTAAGCTCCACTAGATTTAAAATTACTAATCATGTTTATCTGTATCTTGGCTGGAAAATAATTTGGGCCTTGTAGCAGTGTGCAGTACTGATTCTATTAGGCCATCTATACTAAATTCCACCTGATTTAAAATTACTAATCATGTTTATCTGTATCTTGGCTGGAAAATAATTTGGGCCTTGTAGCAGTGTGCAGTACTGATTCTATTAGGCCATCTATACTAAACTCCACCAGATTTAAAATTACTAATCATGTTTATCTGTATCTTGGCTGGAAAATAATTTGGGCTTTGTAGCAGTTTGCTGTACGGATTCTATTAGGCCATCTATACTAAACGCCACCAGATTTAAAATTACTAATCATGTTTATCTGTATCTTGGCTGGAAAATAACTTGGACTTTGTAGCAGTTTGCAGTACTGATTCTATTAGGCCATCTATACTAAGCTCCACCAGATTTCAAATTACTAATAATTTTTAGCTGCATCTAGCCCGGAAAATAATTTTGGGGCTCCTAGATGCGCAAGACACATAAGTGCCTTCTTGCTGCACTACCTGCAACATGACCCTCAGATTGTCAGAACTCGAAGTAAACCTGACTACTGGGTTGTCACACTCTTAGATCCCCCACACTCTTCGATCAACCTTTTCATTTTAATAAAGAACAAAAAAATGGTCATTTTTGAAATTATAAGCATTAGCAGGTTATTAGAAACTGAAATCAAACAGCTTTCAATAGTGTTGAACCACCCCCGTAGTGTTCGAGTTCGGTTCGGTTCGTCGAACACCCGTGTGTTCGCCGAACTGTTCGTCGAACTGTTCGTCGAACACCTTCGAACACCGTTAAAACCAATGGCAGGCAAACAAAAACACATAGAAACACATAGAAAACACCTTCAAAGGTGTCCAAAAGCTGACAAACTGCTCAGAAGACACAACTAACACATGGAAAAGTGACAAGTACATATAGTCATGCGAAAAGAAAAGAGGTGGAGGAGTAAAAGGAGGGGGAGACACAGATATAGGCATGTCATGCCCTTCTAAAATCCAAAAAGTGAGAAGCCGACACGGCCAGTCCGTTCCTGCCTGTGCCACCTCTGTGTCGCCGGGTTTGTGCCAGAGCCGCGGTGGACCCTGACGGCCAGCCCCCCTATCCCAATACTGGTGCCTGTCCGCCGGTGGGTCGAGGCCCCCCATGGTGGGGGGGGGAGTAACATCTGCAGAACAAAGACCATCTTCCAGCCAAACTAAGATGTCGACTTCTTTTCGTGGACAATGTGATACGATCCCATTCTTACGGACACGCCCTTCGCTACAAATTCTAGATGAGGCACAAAAACAGCAGGTGCTTCAACGGATATCAAGTGCTCCTTCAAGTGGGCTCTCCATCACCTCAATTTCAACATCACAAATACTCCAGTCCTCAGAGGTGTCACCCCAATCGCACTTGCTTCCTCACAGCTCCCAAGTCTCCAGCTGCCCGTCTGAGTATGGGGTAACACAGATGGCTGAGTCTGCCCAGCTGTTTACTCATACTATAGCCTGGGAAACGGAGGTCTGCTCCAGAGCTTCTGTTAATCCAGATGAGGAAATGATCTGATCCGATGCCCAGAATCTTTATAAGTCGGATCCAGGACCAGATGAAGAAGGTTCTGAGCATAATGTAGACCCTTGTTCCAAAATTGTAACTCCTGTTGGTGGAGACAATGATGAAGACAATGATGAGACTCAAATACCTGATTGGAGCGACAACTTGACTTTTTGGTCAGGGCAGGAAGAGGTTGGCTCTGAGGGCGACGGGTGTGATTACACACAGGGTGATGATGACGAGGTTGGAGATCCCACTTACTGTCAACCCACAGTCAGACAGTCGATGAGGTCAGCAGAGGAGGTGGAGGAGGATGTGACTAGCCCTGGGGATGGGGATGACTCGGTACCCGGGCATTTGCCTGGCCTTGGGGATGTCGCGGTGGTCGGCTCCCTGGCCCGTACCCTGGGGTCTCTCTTTAAAAGGGTGGATAATTGTTAATTTTATAAGAGTTCATGAAGCCACCTGTGGTATCTGGTGACAAGCACCAGCGCTGCTGCAGTCCACTGAGGCCGGTGATAAGGCAGCTCGATGGTATAGCTCCCCACAGGTGGAGCTAGGTCTCAGGGCAGCGTATGCAGGGGGAATGCAGGACAGGCGAGACCCAGCTGGGTCAGAGCAAGAACGGGAACGGACACGGTAGTCACTTCAGTACCTTTTACTGGTGGAAATTCAGGCACATCCCGGAGCACTGTAGGGTGAAGGGTGCATATCAGGATCCTCCCCAATGAGCGTTTGTAGGGCCTCCTGTTTCTTGCCTCTGCGTAGTAAGTTTCTGACCTGCCTGGAGCTAGGCCTAACTTTGTCTCTGTCCTGCGCTGGCTGACCTTGTGGTAGGGCCTTCTCTTGGCGTTCACGCTCCCAGTATGCGGGGCCTAAGCGTCTCCTGGCTCTGTTACATATCAGCACCTTAGCGATCCTGGGACTTGTAGTTCTCCAGGGATTCCGGTTATGCCTTACTGGGTCGTAGAGATACCGGTAAGCTCGGATCCTGTGTCCGGTAAATGCTTCGGGGTGAGCTGGTTAAGCTCCTCTGCCCCTTATGTACTAACTCGCCACTCGCCTTCGGCCTACTCGGGCCCTCACTAGGCTATACACACTAACGGCAGCTTGCAGCGCTTCACTGATCTTACGGCACCGGCACACCTTAAGCTCTATCTGGGCTCCCTGAATCTAGCAAGCAGGAGCCTCGTGCTCCACTGCTGAACTATTAACTGCGTTCTCTAGACTAAACTGAGCTCCACTGCAGACTGACATCTCTTAGGCTTCTCTACTGCAGGAACTCTTCAGAGGAACTGAACTGCCTAGCTCCACCTTCCCTATTTATATCCCTAATGGGCTCCCTCTGCTGGTCTGACGTGGAAGGTGGAGATGTGTCAATGTTTATGGGGGCCTCTTGTGCAGGATTCCATCAATGCACTCTTGTAGGATCTGTGATACCAAGCGCAGCGGGGCATCACAGATGCTATTGACGACGAGGTTAGGTTGCGCCTTCCTGAACAGAGACGGAGTACTGGAAGCACGTCAACAAATGCATCCTCAACCACAACTCTGCCTCTGACCACAAGTCGTAGTGGCTCTTCAGGTCACATGGGCTCTAAGCCTTGCATAGCCTGGGCATTTATTCAGATCGATAAGGATGACCCAACTCGTGTTATCTGTAATATTTGTCAGCAAAAGCTAAGTAGAGGCCAAAAAATACATAGTTTGAGTACTTCATGCATGTACCGTCACATGGATATGAAGCATAAGTTGCAGTGGGAAGCTCACTGTGCTACAATGCGGCCTAGCCGGCTGGGCTAACCACCGTCTGCCCCATCTTGTGCATCCATCTTCATCCTCTGTGACTGGGGGGACAGCAGTCACACATGTTTTTGGACGCAGACCTGCCACCTCTTTACCGCAACAGCCAGTGTGATTGGCAGGTCGTCAGTTCATTGGGAAGTGGAAACACCTGCTAGTGTTGAGCGCTCTCCGACATCGAGAGCACCACCTTTGGATCAAGGCAACCTAACATGTCCGCCTGCATCTTCCTCACAGACCGGCAGTTGCCGGGGACACCCTACTCAACACTGTCTAAGCACAACAGCCAGCCCTCGGTCCCTCAGATGTGGAAAAGTAAAAGACCATTTCCTCCTAGCCATGAGAAAGATAAGAGGTTGAATTTCACCATCTGCAAGCTGTTGGCTACAGAAATGCTGACTTTCCACCTGGAGGACACAGAGGATTTTCAAGACCTTATGTCCGTCACAGTGCCCCAGTACCAGATGCCCAGTCGGCACTACTTCTCAAAGAAAGGTGTGCCTGCGCTCAACTAGCATGTCGCACACAACATCACCGCTTCTTTGAGAAACTCTATGTGTGACAGGGTGCACTTCACCACAGACACTTGGACGAGAAGGCATGGACAGGGGCGTTACATGTCGCTGACTGGGCAGTGGGTAACTATGGTGACAGCAGGACAAGGGGCTGCTGTCCAAGTCTTACCGTCCCCACGAGTTGTGTGTTAATCCTCTTTATCTCGAGCTTCCTCCACTGCTTCTGCCTCCTCAACCTCCTCTCGGTCCTCCTCCTGCACCCAAAGCCTGTCTGGTAATGCCACCTGCTTTCTAACTGCGCAGAAGGAATCCTGCACACCTCCTTACTATGCTGGCAGCAGGGCTCAACGCATCAGTGTTTACTTTGAAATGTCTGGGAAATGTGAGTCACACAGCTGAGGAGTTTTGGTCCGCTCTGGAGACCCAGTTTCATGAAAGGTTGTCTCCACTGGACCTGCAACCAGGGAAGGCCATGTGCGACAATGCTGCAAACCTGGGTGCGGCACTTCGCCCGGGCAATGTCACACACGTGCCTTGTATGGCTCACGTGTTGAATCTGGTTGTCCAGCAATTTTTAGCCCACTATCCCGGACTAGATGGCCTTCTGCAGAGTGCACGGTCGCTGTGTGCTCACTTCCGCCGTTCGCATCCCGCAGCTCAACGACTTACATCTCTACAGAAGTCGTTGGGCCTGCCAGTTCACCGGCTGAAATGCGATGTGCCGACACGGTGGAATTCAACTCTGCACATGTTGCAGCGACTGTGGCAGCACCGACAAGCCCTGGTGCAGTACGTTCTGACGTATAGCCTGGGCCAACGAGATCCAGAGGTGGGGCAAATCACGCTGGAGGAGTGGTCTCAGATCAGGGACCTATGCACCCTTCTGCACAGTCTTGAAATGGCGACGAAGATGTTTAGTGCTGACGATGCCATTATCAGCATGACTATTACGGTGATTTACATGCTGGAGCACATGTTAAACAGAATTCGGAGTCAGGTGGTGGGACAAGAGGAGGTGGAGGAAGTAGAGGAGGAGTCGTATGCGGAAGGGATAACATCTCCAAGGTCCAGACGGTTGGCAGCACCAAGGCGGCAGGCATGGGAGGGTGGGGGAGAGGGATTAACCAGGGCGCATGGTAGCAGCCAAACTGTTGAGGAAGGTGCAGGAGCCGAGGAAGAAGTGGAGGACGAACTGGCAATGGGCATGGAAGACTCATCAGATGAGGGAGACCTTGATCACATTTCTGTTGTGCGAGGTTGGAGGGAGAGGGCAGAGGAAGGAAGCATGATTCTTACCTCGCTACCAACACAACAAGGACTTGGTCCTTCTGGATGCGCAAGACACATGAGTGCCTTCTTGCTGCACTACCTGCAACATGACCCCCGGATTGTCAGAATTCAAAGTAATCCCGACTACTGGGTTGCCACACTCTTAGATCCCCGGCACAACAGTATATTTGCCGAAATAATTCCTGCCATAAAAAGGTATTGACGAATGCAGGAGTATGTGTTGCAGAATCTTACATGTGCTTTTCCACAAAACACCAGTGGTGCACGTAGTGAATCTTACAGTTCTAACTTGCCAACGGTGGGACTGTCGAGTCTTCATCACTCAAACAGTAACAGTAACACAGTATCTGCTGTTAACAGCAATTTTGTGGAATCGTTTCACCACTTTTTTAGACCATCGTTTGCAAGGCCACAGGAGACAAGAAGTCTGACACATAGTCAATGCCTAGAGAGGATGGTACAGGAGAATCTCCAAGTGAACATCGAAGCCATGACTGTGTCACTGGACCCTTGCTCATTTTGGTATTCCAATCTTGAAAAATCGCCGGAGCTCGCCACTCACGCCTTGGAGATCTTGTCATGCCATGCAGCCAGCGTTCTCTCTGAACGTGTGTTCAGCGCTGCTGGTGGTGTGCTGACAGATAAGCGCACGCGGCTGTCCACTGAGAATGTAGACAGACTCACGTTCATAAAGTTGATCAAATCATGGATTCGCAAGGACATTTCTACCCCTGTGTCATCCTTGAGAGACTAAAAGCTTGGGGATTTGGTAAAATCACCTCACCAACCGTTTTAAGCAACAGTGGGGCAATTGATGCCACTTAACCCTAGAACGCATGACCATAAAAATCTACACTTTCACATACCTGGGGCCCTTTAGGCCCGTGTGCAAATAACATGGAATAACTCAAACTCAAATGACAAACAACTATATACATGAAGAATACCTAGAGTTTCAAAATTCTAACTAAAGCAATCTTGCAGAAAATAGAAAACAATTAACTGGGCGGGCCTGCAAGGCCACAGGTATGCGTTCTAGGGTTAAGTGGTGTCTGTGCCACAATTTTGGGAGACCCCTTGCTGTGTCTTACGTGACGTTGGCATCGTCAATTCCAGGTGGGTTGGGTCGCACCCCCCCCTTTTAGCTGTAAATAACTACATACACTATAGCTTGGGGTAACACAGATGGTTGAGTCTGAAGAGCTGTTTACTCAGAGGTCTGCTCCAAATCTTCAGTGTCTGCTAGTCAGCGTAGAATTTTTAACTGCATCTAGCCTAGGCAATACTTTGGGCGTAGTAGCCCAGCTGCGAAGCAAGCTGCACCGCCTGTGTATCTAATAAGAATTTTTAAATTAATCTAGCCTAGGCAGACTGTGGGGACCCCCAACCAAACCCAGATGCTCAGCCCCCCTACCGCCCCCCTTTCATGGACAACCCAATAATGTAACTCTTACAACTGGATGGGTGAGGATCGGTCACAGCTTTATTAACTCTTTATACTCATTCCATTAGAAAGGCATTTTATTTCTAAAATAATTCAGCTTGTTGCAGCATGCCCTGGGTCCCCACTCCGGCAAGTTGGCCAACAAGTGTAACTCTCCAACATGTCCTTTCTATTTCCAGGCCACGGAGGATCCAGCGTACTCGTATGCAGGACTCTGACCCCCACCCATCACTCTTAACGCTTGTTCCACTCCGTCCTGGAGTCCTGACAGGAATATGTCCAGTCCAATATCTATTAAGTGAACACCGTCGGGCCATATGAGGCCTGCTTTATCTCCTTCCAGTTGTCGGTGTCGTATCACTACACCGCCTCTGTCTCTTCTAAATTTTGCCATCCGAATATTTATTACCCGCCTTGTCCATTCGATGGCCGTGATGTCTCGCGCACCTTGCCATACCGCTATCGGCACAATCTCTGACCATACTATAGCTAATTTTGTGAAAAATTCTCTGAAGCGCTCAGTGTCTAGTTTCATTATTGCCATTAGTTATGCGCTCTTGTGATGACCTAGGTTGTTTCCCCCGGCCTGTATAACTAAGATGACCGGACCTCTTGCCTCTCTCCCTACCTTGATTAACTCCATTAGTACCTGTGGCCATAGCAGGCCTCTAATACCTCTCCAGTTGAAATATGTGTTATGAAACTCTAATTTCCTCCCGCCTGGGTGGACTTTCGCCCTTTTTTGTGCCCAATATATATACAAGTGGCCTATCACTCACACTGTTGGCTTAGCGTCACCTGTAAAAGAAACAAACCACGTTAGGATAACAAGTCCGGTCTTATGTATCTCGCCAAACACGTGGATCGCCATCTCCCTATCCTCTGAACTTCCGTTTCTGACAGTCCTGCTCTTGCTGCTTCCGTGGCCGCACCTATGCGGAATGAGTGTGTCCCGTAATCTTTGGGTTGGTTCCCTGCCGATGTTATGCAATTATTAAATATAGCTTGGAACAGGTATCTTGATAATGGCGTTCCATCAATGTGTGATACGAAGAAATTACTTTGTGATCTGATAGTTAAATATGTTTTTACTATTGTTACCCGACTCAGTGTACCGTTTGTGGGTTGTAGAAGTACCCAAGTACCCCTGCCCGCTGGAACCGTTTTCGATTTGTGTATGCGTACACGTATTGCATTATTGGCTATGACTACTTCCTGGTGTAATAAGCGTCCACTGGTGGTAATTTTGGATTGAGGGACTAATTCGCTTATACATAGCGCCCCGAAGAAGGCGATCACAAATGCAGTAGACATTAGTGTTGCTTCAAATTGTGAGTGTCATGTTAATGGTGTTAGGGATAAGATGTGAGAAATCAGTTTTAGTGACACGGGACTGGACGTCTACATTCCTGACTTGGCTGACCCCTTTTCCACCCTTTTATGGATTGTCTGATCATGAATCTTTGTCACATCTCCCCAATTCAGTAGTTGGAAGTGAAATGCTACTCCGGTCAGACACCGCTGTGCTGACGCCCCTGATATGCCCCTCATCATTAGCTGGTGGAGAAATTCTATGGTGACTTGTGATCTGGCTTGTTCACATTGGTCAACCCGTCTGCCTGCTACTAGTCGTGTCCACTCTTCCCATGCCTTACCGTATGCTTGCCACGTTGACGGGGCAACTGACGCTCTGATTAATGGCATCAACTATTCGCCACTAGATCCCATAGGGAGGGTGGGCAACTGTTGCCCGATGGGTGGGCGTTGTGGAAGAGCTCTGTGAAAATCTGCCAATTGAATTGTTATAAAGCGTTAGCAGCAGCTTTATACCCCTCAGCATAGTGGCTAGCGCGGACCCATACATTGTGTTTTAGGCACAGGAATACTAGCCTGCGTAGTAGGCCTAGCACTGGGAGAGACGATGATGCCATCTTATTAATGCAGTGCGCTAGGCTGGTGTTTTGTGCTATGAAGAGTATATTTTTGTTAGCCAGGCGCGCGCCCCATATTTCTATTGCTACCACTATTGGGAAAAATTATTTTCAGGGCTAGATGCAGCTAAAAATTATTATTAATTTCAAAGCTGGTGGAGCTTGGTACAGATGGCCTAATACAATGAGTCCCACACACTGCTAGAAGCCCAAATATTTTTTCAGAGGTAGATGCAGATAAAAATTATTTTTAATTTGCAACCTGATGGAGGTCAGTATAGATGGACTAATAAAGAAAGTTCCACACACTGCTAGAAGGCCAAATATTTTTTCAGATCTAGATGCAGATAAAAATTATATTCAATTTGCAACCTGATGGAGGTCAGTATAGATGGACTAATAGAGAAAGTCCCACACACTGCTAGAAGGCCAAATATTTTTTCAGAGCTAGATGCAGATAAAAATTATATTCAATTTGCAACCTGATGGAGGTCAGTATAGATGGACTAATAGAACAAGTCCCACACACAGCTAGAAGCCCAAATATTTTTTCAGAGGTACTGTAGATGCAGATAAAAATTATTTTTAATTTGCAACCTGATGGAGGTCAGTATAGATGGACTAATACAACAAGTCCCACACACAGCTAGAAGCCCAATATTTTTTCATAGCTAGATGCAGACAAAAAATTATTTTGAATTTGCAACCTGATGGAGGTCAGTATAGATGGACTAATAGAGAAAGTCCCACACACTGCTAGAAGGCCCAATATTTTTTCAGAGGTAGATGCAGAAAAAAATATATTCAGTTTGCAACCTGATGGAGGTCAGTATAGATGGACTAATACAACAAGTCCCACACACAGCTAGAAGCCCAATATTTTTTCAGAGGTAGATGCAGAAAAAAATATATTCAGTTTGCAACCTGATGGAGGTCTGTATAGATGGATTAATAGAACAAGTCCCACACACAGCTAGAAGCCCAATATTTTTTCAGAGGTAGATGCAGAAAAAAATATATTCAGTTTGCAACCTGATGGAGGTCTGTATAGATGGATTAATAGAACAAGTCCCACACACAGCTAGAAGCCCAATATTTTTTCAGAGGTAGATGCAGAAAAAAATATATTCAGTTTGCAACCTGATGGAGGTCAGTATAGATGGACTAATACAACAAGTCCCACAGACAGCTAGAAGCCCAATATTTTTTCAGAGCTAGATGCAGACAAAAAATTATTTTGAATTTGCAACCTGATGGAGGTCAGTATAGATGGACTAATAGAGAAAGTCCCACACACTGCTAGAAGGCCACATATTTTTTCAGAGGTAGATGCAGAAAAAAATATATTCAGTTTGCAACCTGATGGAGGTCTGTATAGAAGGATTAATAGAACAAGTCCCACACACAGCTAGAAGCCCAAATATTTTTTCAGAGGTAGATGCAGATAAAAATTATTTTTAATTTGCAACCTGATGGAGGTCAGTATAGATGGACTAATAGAGAAAGTCCCACACACTGCTAGAAGGCCAAATATTTTTTCAGAGCTAGATGCAGATAAAAATTATATTCAATTTGCAACCTGATGGAGGTCAGTATAGATGGACTAATAGAACAAGTACCACACACAGCTAGAAGCCCAAATATTTTTTCAGAGGTACTGTAGATGACGCGCCCCTGGGCCTGTCTCGCGCTGCGTTGCGCATGCGGGAGCCTACCCGGAGCCGGATCAGTGGAGGGTTGTAGTCTCGTGGCGGTGACCCGGTCCGTGCCCAGGGAGTCAAACTAGACGGCAATCTATTAGTAGTAAATAGTTGATGACTACGCCACCCGTTGAGTGCAGCCAGGGAGCTGCTGCTGCAGGGCAGACCGCTGAGGCCGGTGGTAGGATTGTGCAGCGTGATAGTATAACCCCCAACGGGAGGGGTATGGCCTCAGGGCAGCCGACGTGGATGATGGGGGTAGCAGGAACCACTCAGAGACGGTACGGTGTAGTTCAGGGTCTTTACTGGTAACAACGATAGACCCTCCCGGAGTACTTGCTAGCAAACGGGGCCTGGTCAGTCTTTGAGCAGATGGGATCTCCTCTGGCCAGGCGTAGTTGTAGGCCTCACAAACTGACTGTACTCTTCTGGCTACCTTGCTAGAAGCTGATGTAAGTAGCCCACGTCCCTGAGTGTACCGTGTGGTGCTCACCCGTATGGCCGGTGACTCGGGGCCTTCTAATGGCTTCCGCTCCACGATGGCGGTGCTGGTCCCACGCGTGTGACCGTGCCTTCGGGCTTCTGGGCCAGAGGACCTGAAATCCCCTGCCTGATGGATTCTGCTGCTGGGTAGAAGTTAGTCCCCACAGCCTCGGACTCCGGGTCCGGTAAAGAATCTTCTTAGTCAGGGCGAGCGCTGCAGCTGCCAGCCCCTGACTCCTTGGAACTCTCCTGTTTCCTATGCTGCTTCTTGTCTCCACTCTCCTTGTCTGACTCACCCTGCCTCAGCCCCGGGTTTATACAGGGGAAGTTCTTCCCCTCCCAAGACTGGGCAGGAGGTGTGGCATGCACAGGATCCCTGACCAAAGGACCTCCCACCTGCTCTCAGACATAACATTACATTACTGTGGAAAACCAGACCCCTGGGGTGCCACATTCCCCCCTAGTGAAATTTAGTACTCCGGGACTAAACACATTTAGAAAAACATAACAAGGCAAAAACATTAATAATACAATAAGAAAACATATAAAGATGGTTACGGCGTGTCCGCAACCGGGTGCAGTCTCTGAAGAGAGCAAGGTGTCCATTTCACCAACACAGGGAGACATAACCAGGTAGGGGTCTGTCCTACCCCGAGTCCTTAACAGTCTCTAGTCCATCCTGGGTTATGCTCCAACTATATACAAGGATTCCCGGTAAATCCACCAAGGTTTCCTAAAAACAACTGGAAACACAAAATTATACACAAGCAACAATACACAGATAAACATAAATAAAACTATTTTTACACTTCAATTTCTCCAGCGTGCGGGTAACTGGCCTCTAGTGGCCCTAGTGGACCTACGGAGCTGACTGTCTGGCCCTGAACTACAGGGTGTAGGAGCTGTCAAGGGTAAACTGGGCAGCTGTCTACCGGCTCTTTGTCTCACTAGGGGTACGGCAGGCTCACTATAAGCAGAGGGTTGATTCTCCTGTTCTACTCGTGTGGAGTCTTCTGCCTCCTGGACCGGCTGTTCTTCCAGCTCTACCCGTTGCTCCGTAGGTTCTTGGAATGATGGTTGGAGGAAGGTGAGTACGGGTACCACAACTGCACCATTGACTTGAGTCCAAGACCGAGGGAAGTCCCCGAGCACGGTACTAACCATATCTTCCCTTTCTCCCACGGGTCGATGGTCTTCTTGTTCCTCTTCAGGGTTCCTCAGTTGTTCGGGACACTTCTTCAGGTGGTCCCGGGATACAATGGCTGTGGTTTCCCCTCCGTCTTTACTGATGGTACAGACCTTCGGGTTCTCGTGGCTTGAGGGCAGTACGGTGAACAGGTCCTCCTCCCACTGGTCATCCAACTTGTGGAGCCGTCTTTTCCTCTTCAAGACCTGCTCTCCGGGTACCAGGGGAACAGCGGGAGCATACTGGTTGTAAGTCTTCTCTTGTCTTTCCCTAGCCTGACAGAGACTTCGCTCCACGCTCTCTTGTACTCTCCGGTACTGCTGCTGCCTCTCTGTGTCCCAGTCTGTTTCTGGTGAAGTGTCCTCGGGGGTCAGGACTCCCATTTCCAGGTCAACAGGTAACTTACCAGGTCTTGCCCTCATTAGGTAAGCCGGGGTACAGTTGGTGGAACCTACCGGGATGTGGTTGTATAGGTCCACCAGATCGGGCAACTTTTCAGGCCACAGACTGCGTTCTTCCAGGGGCAACGTTTTTAGAAGATCCATTACCACCTGGTTCATTTTTTCACAAAGTCCATTAGTCTGCGGATGGTAGGGTGTCGTCCTTATCTTCCGGCAGCCATACAGATTGCAGAATTCCTGAAAGACCTCCGCTTCAAAGGCAGGTCCCTGGTCCGTCAGCACTTGGTCCGGGTACCCGTGTGGACGGCAGAAGTGCTGCTGGAAGGCTCTAGCTGCTGTTTGAGTCGTTAAGTACTTGACGGGGACGACAACCAAGAACCGGGAGTAATGATCCACGATGGTTAACGCGTAGACGTAGCCACTTCTGCTTGGGGTCAGTTTTACATGATCCAAGGCTACCAGTTCCAACGGTTGCCGGGTGACGATGGACTGCAGGGGAGTCTTCTGGCTGGCCCGGTCCTTCCTTCTCAGATTGCACGGGCCACAGTCTCTGCACCACTTCTCGATGGTTCCCCTCATGCCTACCCAGTGGAACCGCTCGCGCAGCAGGAACTCCAGCTTTTTCCACCCGAAGTGTCCAGCTCCGTCGTGGTATGCCTCCATCACCATGGCTGCGTCTCTTCGTGGCACCACTACTTGCCAGAGTAGTTCATGCGTCCGGGAGTTGACCATTCTGCGGCACAACTTCCCCTTGTAAAGGAATAGTCGACTCTTCTCCGCCCATAGTTGTTTGGCTTCCTCCGGAGCGTCTGGTTCAAGGCGAGCCTCCGGCCGAGTCAGCATCTCCTTCACCAGTCGGACGGCAGGGTCGCTGTCTTGCGTTTCCGCCCAGTTGTAGTGGGGTAAGGGGTTCAACGTAGCAGCCTGCTTACCCCTTACCCGGTGGGAATACTGGATAGTCCCATGACGGTGGAACGCAGGGAGTTCAACTTCTTCCAGTCCCTCCGGATCTTCTCCTTCGTCCGGCAGGTTGGGCATCCTGGACAGGGCATCCGCGTTAGTATTGGAGCGTCCTGCCCGGTATTTGATTGTGAACTCGTAGTTGGACAGACGGGCCATCCACCTCTGCTCCAGGGCACCGAGTCTTGCCGTGTCCAGGTGTGTCAGCGGGTTGTTATCCGTGTACATGGTGAACCGGGAAGAAGCGAGGTAATGCTTAAAGCGCTCAGTGATTGCCCATACTACGGCCAGGAACTCTAACTTAAATGAGCTGTAATTCTCGGGGTTCCTTTCGGTGGGTCGCAGTTTTCGGCTGGCGTAGGCGATTACTCGTTCCTTCCCCTGCTGGATCTGGGACAGTACGGCTCCTAGCCCGATGTTACTGGCGTCGGTGTAGAGGATAAAGGGCTGGCTATAATCCGGGTACGCCAGGATTTCGTCCCCCGTGAGGGCCATCTTCAGCTGGCAGAAGGACTCTTCTTCCAGCGCTTCCCATTTGAAGGGCGGCTTCTGGTTCTTGGCCTTCCGGGACTGGCCTATCAGGAGGTCCTGCATAGGTGCTGCCTTTTTGGTGAAACCGGGAATAAACCTTCGGTAGTAGCCTACCAACCCGAGGAACTGCCGCACTTCTTTTACGCTGGAGGGGCTTGGCCATTCCTTAATTGCGGTGATTTTATCAGGGTCGGGAGCCACTCCGTCACCGCTCACTACGTGTCCCAGGTACTGCACCTTTGGTTTCAGGAGGTGACACTTGGAGGGTTTCACCTTTAGGCCGTAACTCGCCAGAGCCTCGAACACTTCCGCCAGGTGTTTCAGGTGGTCCTCATACGTCTTGGAATATACGATGACATCGTCCAGGTACAACAGGACCGTCTCGAAGTTTCTGTGGCCCAGACAACACTCCATTAGGCGTTGGAAGGTTCCTGGTGCGTTGCAGAGTCCGAACGGCATGCAGGTGAACTCGCTAAGTCCCATCGGGGTGGTGAATGCGGTCTTCTCCCGGTCTGCCTCTGCTACAGGAACCTGCCAGTACCCGCTAGTGAGATCCAAGGTAGAGAAGAAGTTAGCAGATCTTAAAGCAGCCAATGACTCCTCTATCCTTGGTAAGGGGTACGCATCCTTGTGTGTGATACGGTTGATTTTCCGGTAATCTACACACATCCTCATGGTGTTGTCTTTCTTTTTGACTAAAACTAATGGGGCTGCCCAGGGGCTACAACTATCCCGGATTACCCCAGCCTCCTTCATGTCTCTAAGCATCCCCTTGGCGTGTTGGTAATGTGCAGGGGGTACGGGTCGATACCTCTCTTTTATGGGAGGATGATCTCCCGTGGGGATGCGATGTTCTACCCCCTTGACTCGCCCGAAGTCTAACGGGTGTTTACTAAACACTCTCTCATACTCTTGAACCACCCGATAGACTCCTTGTTTCTGATGTGAGGGAGTGGAATCAGTACCCAAATGTAGTTGCTGACACCAGTCCTCCATGTCTTTCTTAGAGCCGTTACCTTCCTCCGGGTGAGATGGAGGCAAGGGTTCCACAGATTGTATAGAATTTTGATTAGTGGTATATAATTTGGCTAGCGTGGCATACCGGGGCAGGTACACTTCCCTCTCCCCGATATTTATTATGCGAATGGGCACCCTCCCATGGCGTACATTGACCACCCCCCGTGCTGTCAAAATGGTGGGCCTACTGTCTGAGTAAACTGGTTCTACCATTGCCTGGTAATCTCTTCCTCTCAGACCAATAGCTGCCCGGCACCAAATCATCATTTCACTTTTTGGGGGCATGGCAATAGGAAAAGGGTCACACATTCTTACGCTACCAATCTCACCGCCGGAGAGTTCCACTTGTTGCCGTTGCATCAGTGCCCGGATCTCTTTCTGGAGCACCCGCTGCTCGCCGGAGCTGGCGTTCTTGGCAACCTGCTGTAAAAGGAAAATCACCTCTGCAAGACAATTTTCAATTACGTTAGTTCCTAGAGTTATTTTTGGGTGACTCTCTTGTTTATCAATATCTACAATGATCAGTCCCTGTGCGGCCAGTTCGACTCTACCGATTTTGAGGGCCACCTCCTTAAATCCGATCTGTGGCACGGGCTGGCCATTGCTGGCGATGATACTCAAGTCGTCGTCAGGGTAGTGGGTAATATCCGAGTCATTCCAGTACTGCTTGAAGAGCACGTACGGGATGGTGGTGACCTGTGACCCGGTATCCAGTAGGGCACTCATGGGAATGCCATCCAGTACCACAGGTAAGACTGGACGTCCTCCCACATATCTGTCGCGCCAGTTCGATGGGCCTGGTGATCTTTTTCCTGGGGGTTGGCCTTCTACCCCAGGTTGTGCCCGTTTAAAGAACAGTACCTTTCCATATGTCCGGGTTGATTGCAGCGGCGGCAGATGGGTCGTCCGTCCTCGCTGTATCGGTCACTGGGTCTTCCTCTGGCCGGTGGGGTCCTCCTTGGTCGACGCCACGGGATGTCCTCCGGTCCGGATGCCAGCTGGATCTTCCCTGGGGTGGAAACCTGTAAAGACTGCACAGTTCGGGTTAGCGCAGCAACGCTCTTAGCTAGCTCTTGGACCTGATGGTGTAGGTCTGGAGCCGGGTCATTGTCCAAAGCCTGCGCATCAGCTCCCACAGGCCCTGCTGACAAGGGCGCCGCCTCCTGGTAGTAAGTGGTAGTGGGGCGTCTGTGGGTCACAACGCCACCTGGTGCCGGTTCTCGGAGCACCCGGATGGCTCTGTCCTTGAACTGTGCAAAGTCCAGATGGGGATCCTGTAAGGCCATTGCCCGCAACTGGGTTCGGTGGGCATTGCAATATAAACCCTCTATAAATTGTTCAGTCAACAGCCTGTCCTCGTTTCCCACCCCATCAGGGTCGGTCTGCTTTATGGCCCTCAGGGCCTCTTGTAGGTTTAGTGCATAGTCCCTTATACTCTCATGCGCTCGCTGCTTGCACCCGTAGAATCTAAGCTTAATCTCGGCTGAGGTGCGGGTATCAAAGGTGTCCTTCAGCCGGGTTAGTATCCCTGCGACAGTCTTCCTCCCAGGTGGCCAGGATTTTACTTCCCTTTTGGCTGCCCCGGTTAGTTGGGCCACCAGGATGCTCACTTTTTGCTCTTCTGTGAGGGGGTACACCTGGAAGAGGCTATCCAGCTTTTCTCTAAAGTCATGCAGGGTATGTGACTCCCCTGAGTACTGGGGTAGCCAAGCTGCTCCCGGGATATAGGGCATGGTGAAGGGCATAACTGCAGCAGCGGTAGCGCTGGCGGGGGTTGGGGCAGTGAAGCTCTCCTCCGTATCCGACATCTTCCTCCCCCCTAGTGGACCGTGGCCTACCTTGCGATGATCCTCTTCCGTAGGCCGCGGCTCCGCAGTGGATCGTCAGGGTTGAGGACCTTCCGTCGCGCTCCTGTGACGTCGGCGTCTGCTGGGCTCCTTCCAGGACCTTACGCAACGTCCGGACGTGAGGCGGGGCTTCAGTTCTCGCGCGCTTTCGGAGTCCACGCCCCTCTTCTTCCCGCGCGGCGTCCCCAAGATGGCGTCCAACGGCGGGAAAACTCCACGGATGGCGGGAAGAAGGCCGAAGATGGCGCCGGATGGCGGGAAACTTCACCGATGGCGGGAAGAAGGTAGAAGATGGCGCCGGATGGCGGGAAACCTCCACGGATAGCGGGAATCTTCACCACTGGTAAGTTTGAACAGTCTTTGCTTTTCAGGCACGCAGTACCCGGTGGTTGCGGGCACGAAATCCTGCCGACTAGGCCAAAGTTGACGCGCCCCTGGGCCTGTCTCGCGCTGCGTTGCGCATGCGGGAGCCTACCCGGAGCCGGATCAGTGGAGGGTTGTAGTCTCGTGGCGGTGACCCGGTCCGTGCCCAGGGAGTCAAACTAGACGGCAGTCTATTAGTAGTAAATAGTTGATGACTACGCCACCCGTTGAGTGCAGCCAGGGAGCTGCTGCTGCAGGGCAGACCGCTGAGGCCGGTGGTAGGATTGTGCAGCGTGATAGTATAACCCCCAACGGGAGGGGTATGGCCTCAGGGCAGCCGACGTGGATGATGGGGGTAGCAGGAACCACTCAGAGACGGTACGGTGTAGTTCAGGGTCTTTACTGGTAACAACGATAGACCCTCCCGGAGTACTTGCTAGCAAACGGGGCCTGGTCAGTCTTTGAGCAGATGGGATCTCCCCTGGCCAGGCGTAGTTGTAGGCCTCACAAACTGACTGTACTCTTCTGGCTACCTTGCTAGAAGCTGATGTAAGTAGCCCACGTCCCTGAGTGTACCGTGTGGTGCTCACCCGTATGGCCGGTGACTCGGGGCCTTCTAATGGCTTCCGCTCCACGATGGCGGTGCTGGTCCCACGCGTGTGACCGTGCCTTCGGGCTTCTGGGCCAGAGGACCTGAAATCCCCTGCCTGATGGATTCTGCTGCTGGGTAGAAGTTAGTCCCCACAGCCTCGGACTCCGGGTCCGGTAAAGAATCTTCTTAGTCAGGGCGAGCGCTGCAGCTGCCAGCCCCTGACTCCTTGGAACTCTCCTGTTTCCTATGCTGCTTCTTGTCTCCACTCTCCTTGTCTGACTCACCCTGCCTCAGCCCCGGTTTATACATGGGAAGTTCTTCCCCTCCCAAGACTGGGCAGGAGGTGTGGCATGCACAGGATCCCTGACCAAAGGACCTCCCACCTGCTCTCAGACATAACATTACATTACTGTGGAAAACCAGACCCCTGGGGTGCCACATAGATGCAGATAAAAATTATTTTTAATTTGCAACCTGATGGAGGTCAGTATAGATGGACTAATACAACAAGTCCCACACACAGCTAGAAGCCCAATATTTTTTCAGAGGTAGATGCAGAAAAAAATATATTCAGTTTGCAACCTGATGGAGGTCAGTATAGATGGACTAATACAACAAGTCCCACACACAGCTAGAAGCCCAATATTTTTTCAGAGCTAGATGCAGAAAAAAATTATATTCAATTTGCAACCTTATGGAGGTCAGTATAGATGGACTAATAGAATGATGCTATGCCCAAAAGATTTTTCTTCACTAGGTGCAGTAAAAAAATTGGTATTCTATACACAGGTGGTATATCTTGCAACACAGATAGGCTACTCCACTGACTAACACACTCTGCAATAGGCCAAAAAGGATTAGCTTTGCTAGATTCAGCCAAATGCTGTGAAAAAAACTTGCACAGCACTGGCACAGACCTGCCTGGCAAAAACTGATAGGAACTGATGTAACCTAGTCCTGAAAAGGACTCCAATTACAATTAGTCTTTACTCCCACAACCTATCTATTTAAGAGCACAGACCTGCCTGATAAAAGTCATAGGAAATGCTGTAACCTAGTCCTTAAAAGGACTGCAATCACAACTATTCCCTACTCCCAAGCTATCTGTAGATTTGTGCGAAAATTGGCTTGAAATTAACAAGGTATAGCGCACACAGCAACAGCGGTGCCGTCTAACACGCAGCTGCAGCAGTGAGAAAATGGTGGCGACGGGGAAAATGGCTTGGTCTTATAGGGCAAGGACATGTGACATACACTGCCAATGACACATGCCCTTGTTTGTGTGAAAAAAAGCACTTCGCTCCGTGTGTGCGCTGCTGATAGGCTGACAGATTGCACCTCCCCACTGTAAATGCGGAAAAGAGAAAAAAAAAATGGAGATCTTCATTGTTCCTGCAGAGATCCATCCCCTGCCCCTCCCCCCACCCCGCTGTACACTCAAACTGCGTATTAACATTAATTTTCATCATTACTGAGAAAAAATCCAGTTAGGATTTTGGTGCACGAACAGTTATCGAACATAGCCTCGAACAGCCGAATTTTTCTCAAATTGTTCGTGTTCGCCGAACGGCTCGAACACCGCCCAAAACAGCTTGAATTTGAGATTGGCGATCAGTTCGAGTAGAACAACGCTCATCTCTAGTTTTCAACTCAAAACTTTATTCTAGGTGATGTTACTTTTGCACATAGGACCCCTTGTTTGAAAGGAGCTTCTCAACTCTCTCGTCCATTGAATTTGTCAGGTTTTGGATGGTTTCTGCTTCAATTGTTTTGCATGAGGACAGAATACCCTCCCAGAGCTGTTGCTTAGATATGAACTGCCTCCCGCCATCATAGACACTCCTTTTAATGATGCTCCAGAGGTTCTGAATGGGGTTGAGGTCAGGGGAGCATGGGGGTCACACCATAAGTTTGTCCCCTTTTATGTCGATATCAGCTAGAAATGCAGATGTGTTATGTGCAGCATGAGACGGTGCATTATCATGCATGAAAATGATCTTGCTGCAGAATACACGGTTCTTCTTCTTGAACCATGGCAGGAAGTGCTGTTTGAGAAACTCCACATACATTATGGAGTTCATCTTTACCCCTTCAGGGATCCTAAAGAGGCCGACAATCTCTCTCCCCTTCATTCCAGCCCAAAACATTACTCCACCTCCTCCTTGTTGGTGCCGTAGCCGTGTTTGCTTGGGGTGTCCATCAACCAGCCATCCTCCACTCCATCCATCTGGACCATCGAGCGTTGCATGGCACTCATCGGTGAACAAAACAGTTTTGAAGTCAGTCTTCATGTATTGTTTGGCCCACTGGAGCCGTTTCTGCTTGTGTGCAGTGGATAGAGGAGGTCGACAGGATGGCTCACGCACAGCTGCAAACCTCTGAAGGACCCTGCATCTTGTTGTTCGGGGGACGTTGGAGGCACCAGCAGCTTCAAAAACTTGTCTGCTTCTATGACAAGGCGTTTTTGCCGCTGCTCTTTTAACCTGACGTAATTTCCTGTAGGAAAGAGTCCTCAATTTTCCCTTATCAGCACGCACACGTGTGTACTGTGAATCAGCTACATACTTCTTGATTGTGCGATGATCAGGATGAAGTGTCTTGGCAAAGTTGATTGTAGTCATGCCTTGACCTAAACACTCCACAATTTGTTGATTCTCAGCAGCTGACAAATCCTTTTTCTTTCCCATTTTGGCAGAAAATGTAGGCTGGTTAATAATGTGGGACAGCCTTCTTAAGTAGTCTTGCCTTTCATTGGACACACCTGCCAAACTAATTAGCACAGATGTCTGCAATTGCTTACATTTATATAAAGAGCCCTGACACACATCACCATCAATGAGTTTAACTGACAAACAAAAAAATTCTTCCCTTATCACTCCTAAACACTTTTTGCATAATAATTTGGAACACAGTGTACATGTGCTTTTCCACAAAACACCAGTGGTTCACATAGTGATTCTTACAGTTCTAACTTGCCAACCGTGGTCTGTATGGAGTTGTTCAATAAAGGGCCCAAAATTAAGATAACATAGACGGGAGAGGTCTCTATGAATAGGAATTCCTAAGTATTTGATACCCTGTGAGGGCCAGGCAAAGGGAAAGTTGGACTGGATGGAATCCTGTATGGATTTGGGAATGGAGACATCAAGGGCCTCAGACTTCGCTGCATTGATTTTAAAATTTGACCATGTAACAAAGTGATCTATTTCAGCCATAACAGCAGGGATGGATATATGTGATTGAGTGATATATACTAGGACATCATCAGCAAATGCAGAGCACTTGTACTCGGTGCCTCCCACCTCAATCCAACTAATATTGGGGTTATGGCGAATTGATGAGAGCAGGTGCTCCATAACTAGGATGTATAAGAGAGGGGACAGAGGACATCCCTGCCTTGTCCCATTGGTGATTATGAAAGGTGATGAAAATGTTCCATTTATCTTCAGCCTAGGTGACGTATTGCGATACAGGGCCGTGATTTTGGCTAAAAAAGGGTCCCCTAGACCCCTACCCCAAGCTTTTTAAGGGAATAATATATGGCGTGCCAGGAGACTCTATAGAGTGCTTTCTCAGCATCCAACGAGAGTATCTAATTACAAATTTTTAACTGCATCTAGCCCAGGAAATACTTTGAACCTAGTAGCAGTGTCTGCTAGTCAGCGGATTATCCCAGCTGTTAAGCAAGCTACACCACCTGTAGCTTGGATACTTAATAGTGTTGAGCCACCCCCGTAGTGTTCGAGTTCGGTTCGGTTCGTCGAACACCCGTGTGTTCGCCGAACTGTTCATCGAACACCTTCGAACACCGTTAAAACCAATGGCAGGCAAACAAAAACACATAGAAACACATAGAAAACACCTTCAAAGGTGTCCAAAAGCTGACAAACTGCTCAGAAGACACAACTAACACATGGAAAAGTGACAAGTACATATAGTCATGCGAAAAGAAAAGAGGTGGAGGAGTAAAAGGAGGGGGAGACACAGATATAGGCATGTCATGCCCTTCTAAAATCCAAAAAGTGAGAAGCCGACACGTTCAGTCCGCTCCTGCCCGTGCCACCTCCGTGTCGCCGGGTTTGTGCCAGAGCCGCGGTGAACTCTGACGGCCAGCCCCCCTCTCCCAATACTGGTGCCTGTCCACTGGTGGGTCGAGCGAGCCCCCCTGTGGTGGAGGCAGCTCTAAGCTTTTTAATTTAAATTGTCTCTATAATTTGAATGAATACACTTTAAATCCATTTACAAGGATCTATAGGAGGGCAAGTCTCATGCCAGCAGCCGCGTAATTCCAGCTCCAGTAGCGTCCACTAAAGCTGCTGCAGTTAAAAAGCTTTTATAAGGATCAAGCTCGGCTGTCCACCGCAAGGCATCCTACTGCCAGTCCAAGCCCCTATGCCTTGGGGTGCCTCCTGATGCTCTTCACTGAGTATCCTGTGGTCCCGAAGCATTTCCTTTGAAAAAATTAAGTGTCCAAACTAAAGGTGGTGTAGCTTGCTTAACAGCCGGGATAATCCGCTGACTAGCAGACACTGCTACTAGGCACAAAGTATTTCCTGGGCTAGATGCAGTTAAAAATTTGTAATTAGATACTCTCGTTGGATGCTGAGAAAGCATTCCATAGAGTCTCCTGGCACGCCATATATGATTCTCTTAAAAAGCTTGGGGTACGGGTCTAGGGGACCCTTTTATAGCCAAAATCACAGCACTGTATCACAATACGTCACCTAGGCTGAAGATAAATGGAACTGTAGCACCCTGAGGGCTCGGTTGCTACAGAGGTATTGCACCTCACCCAGAGGTGTGATATCTCACTCTCAGGTAAGGATGGAGTGTGGATCAGGACCCGACACCTGCATGCATTACACCACATTGCCGTGGGGCAGGGCGACCAATATGCCTCTGAGATGGGCACGACAGTCCCTGTCCCTGGCTGGAGTGGGTGGAGGGAACACTGAGGAAGGGAAACCCTGTAGTGCAGGAGCAGGGAGGAAGCAGTTCCTGGGTGCATTGAGAAGGGAGTATAAAAGGTGGGCACCATCTTAGTTCAGTGCAGAGAAGTCTGAGCAGAAGTGGCAGGGAGCAGGGGCTCTGCATGAGCTCTGCTCCGGAGGCGGGCCTAGTAACAGAGGCCCAGGCCTGGAAATGGGAGAAGGAAGGAAGAGGAGCGGAGAAGGCTCCAGGAACGAGGAATGAAGGGATCCCAGGGGTGCGGACGGGCGAGTCGCCACCGCACGCCCGAATCCACCTGCGTGGAGAGGTCAGGCCAAAGGGGGAGACCGGTCCCCGAAACTAGTGGAGGCCGGAAATGACCCTCAGCTTGAAACCGGAGGCTGTGACATTTTATGTGGCGCAGCCCCTTGCTACACCCGCTAGGAAGGCACCACATAGGGTCAGGGAAACTGGCGCCAAGTTTACCAAGAGGAGGCCCGAGGCAGCCGGACAGAAGGGTTGGTAAGAAAGGCCAGACAAAGGACACACAAAGGGGGTCCTGTGAAGCGCTCCAAAGTTATCTGGGAGTTGTCTGAGCCCCTCACCTGGTGAGCACAGTACGACGTTGGCAGCCGTTACCTGCAGACGTGGTCTGGATAATAAGAACTGTGAGTAAAGGCCCTGGACTGCATCACTGACTCCGTGTCGTTACTGCTGCTGCCCTGCACCATCACCCCCATCCTCCGCATACACTGCCCTGAGGCTATACTCCTCCCGTGGGGAGTTATGCTACGCTCTGCTGCACCCACAACACCAGCCTCAGCGGTCTGCCCTGCAGCGGCGGTTCACTCTGACCGCAATCCACGGGTGGCATAGTCGGACATTTAAACATCAAAACCACATAAATAGTTCCGCCACTGGTTTGACCACCCTGAGCCACGGAACCGGGTCGCCGCCACGAAGACTACAACCACCACATCCACCAAAAAGGGTCCGGCTCCGGGTGTCCCAAGGCCCAGGGGGTGCATCAGAACATTTTCATCACCTTTCACAATCAACAA
This sequence comes from Phyllobates terribilis, assembly GCF_046119375.1. NCBI lineage: Eukaryota > Metazoa > Chordata > Amphibia > Anura > Dendrobatidae > Phyllobates > Phyllobates terribilis. Next base: position 93,789,763 of record NW_027362763.1, on the reverse strand, counting down.
TGGGACAAGGCAGGGATGTCCTCTGTCCCCTCTCTTATACATCCTAGTGACGGAGCACCTGCTCTCATCAATTCGCCATAACCCCAATATTAGGTGGATTGAGGTGGGAGGCACCGAGTACAAGTGCTCTCTATTTGCTGATGATGTCCTAGTATATATCACTCAATCACATATATCCATCCATGCTGTTATGGCTGAAATAGATCACTTTGTTACATGGTCAAATTTTAAAATCAATGCAGCGAAGTCTGAGGCCCTCGATGTCTCCCTCCCCAAATCCATATAGGATTCCATCCAGTCCAACTTTCCCTTTGCCTGGCCCTCACAGGGTATCAAATACTTAGGAATTCCTATTCATAGAGACCTCTCCCATCTATGTTATCTTAATTTTGGGCCCTTTATTGAACAACTCCATACAGACCACGGTTGGCAAGTTAGAACTGTAAGATTCACTACGTGAACCACTGGTGTTTTGTGGAAAAGCACATGTACACTGTGTTCCAAATTATTATGCAAAAAGTGTTTAGGAGTGATAAGGGAAGAATTTGTTTGTTTGTCAGTTAAACTCATTGATGGTGATGTGTGTCAGGGCTCTTTATATCACTGTAAGCAATTGCAGACACCTGTGCTAATTAGTTTGGCAGGTGTGTCCAATGAAAGGCAAGACTACTTAAGAAGGCTGTCTCACATTATTAAGCAGCCTACCTTTTCTGCCAAAATGGGAAAGAAAAAGGATATGTCGGCTGCTGAGAAGCAACAAATTGTGGAGTGTTTAGGTCAAGGCATGACTACAATCAACATTGTGCGATGATCAGGATGAAGTGTCTTGGCAATCAAGAAGTATGTAGCTGATTCACAGTACACACGTGTGCGTGCTGATAAGGGCAAATTGAGGACTCTTTCCTACAGGCAATTACGTCAGGTTAAAAGAGCAGCGGCAAAAAAGCCTTGACATAGCAGCAGACAAGTTTTTGAAGCTGCTGGTGCCTCCAACGTCCCCCGAACAACAAGATGCAGGGTCCTTCAGAGGTTTGCAGCTGTGCATACGCCATCCTGTCGACCTCCTCTATCCACTTCACACAAGCAGAAACGGCTCCAGTGGGCTAAACATTACATGAAGACTGATTTCAAATCTGTTTTGTTCACGGATGAGTGCCGTGCAGCACTCGATGGTCCAGATGGATGGAGTGGAGGATGGCTGGTTGATGGACACCCCACGCAAACACGGCTACAGCGCCAACAAGGAGGAGGTGGAGTAATGTTTTGGGCTGGAATCATGGGGAGAGAGATTGTCGGCCCCTTTAGGATCCCTGAAGGCGCTAAAGATGAACTCCATAATGTATGTGGATTTTCTCAAACAGCACTTCCTGCCATGGTTCAAGAAGAAGAACCGTGTATTTCACAGCAAGATCATTTTTTTGCATGATAATGCACCATCTCATGCTGCACATAAAACATCTGCATCTCTGGCTGATATGGGCATAAAAGGGGACAAACTTATGGTGTGACCCCCATGCTCCCCTGACCTCTACCCCATTCAGAACCTCTGGAGCATCATCAAAAGGAGTGTCTATGATGGCGGGAGGCAGTTCACATCTAAGCAACAGCTCTGGGAGGGTATTCTGTCCTCATGCAAAACAATTGAAGCAGAAACCATCCAAAACCTGACAAATTCAATGGACGAGAGAGTTCAGAAGCTCCTTTCGAACAAGGGGTCCTATGTGAAAATGTAACATCACCTAGAATAAAGTTTTGAGTTGAAAACTGTTTGATTTCAGTTTCTAATAACCTGCTAATGCTTATAATTTCAAAAATGACCATTTTTATGGTCTTTATTAAAATGAAAAGGTTGATCGAAAAGTTTGGGGGATCTAAGAGTGTGGCAACCCAGTAGTAATGTTACTTCGAATTCTGACAATATGAGGGTCATGTTGCAGGTAGTGCAGCATGAAGGCATTTATGTGTCTTGTGCATCTCGGAGCCCCAAAATTATTTTCCGGGCTAGATGCAGCTAAAAATTATTATTAATTTTAAATCTGGTGGAGCTTAGTATAGATGGCCTAATAGGATCAGTGCTGCACACTGCTACAAAGCCCAAATTATTTTCCAGTCAAGATACAGATAAACATGATAAGTAATTTTAAATCTGGTGGAGCTTATTATAGATGGCCTAATAGAATCAGTGCTGCACACTGCTACAAAGCCCAAATTATTTTCCAGCCAAGATACAGATAAACATGATTAGTAATTTGAAAGCTTAAAACGGTTGGTAGGGTGATTTTAACCAATCATCAAGCTTTTACTCTCCCCAGGATGACACAGGGGTAGAAAAGTCGTTTCGGATCCATGATTTGTTCATCTTTATGAACGTGAGTCTGTCTACATTATCAGTGGAGAGCCGCGTGCGCTTATCTGTCAGCACACCACCAGCAGCGCTGAACACACGTTCAGACAGAACGCTGGCTGCGGGGCATGACAAGATCTCCAAGGCGTAAGTGGCTAGCTACGGCCATTTATCCAGATTGGAAGCCCAAAAAGAGCAAGGGTCCAGTGACACAGTCATGGCTTCAATGTTTACTTGGAGATACTCCTGTACCATCGTCTCTAGGCGTTGAGTATGTGTCAGACTTCTTGTCTCCTGTGGCCTTGCAAAGGATGGGCTAAAAAAGTGGTGAAATGATTCCGCAAAATTGATGTTACCAGCAGATACTGACCTCCATCAGGTTGCAAACTGAATATATATTTTCTCTGCATATACCTCTGAAAAAATATTGGGCTTCTAGCTGTGTGTGGGACTTGTTCTATGAATCCATCTATACAGACCTCCATCAGGTTGCAAACTGAATATAATTTTTTTCTGCATCTACCTCTGAAAAAATATTTGGGCTTCTAGCTGTGTGTGGGACTTGTTCTATTAATCCATCTATACAGACCTCCATCAGGTTGCAAACTGAATATAATTTTTTTCTGCATCTACCTCTGAAAAAATATGTGGGCTTCTAGCTGTGTGTGGGACTTGTTCTATTAGTCCATCTATACTGACCTCCATCAGGTTGCAAACTGAATATAATTTTTTTCTGCATCTAGCTCTGTAAAAATATTTGGCCTTCTAGCAGTGTGTGGGACTTTCTCTATTAGTCCATCTATACTGACCTCCATCAGGTTGCAAATTAAAAATAATTTATATCTGCATCTAGCTCTGAAAAAATATTTGGCCTTCTAGCAGTGTGTGGGACTTTCTCTATTAGTCCATCTATACTGACCTCCATCAGGTTGCAAATTAAAAATAATTTTTTGTCTGCATCTAGCTCTGAAAAAATATTTGGCCTTCTAGCAGTGTGTGGGACTTTCTCTATTAGTCCATCTATACTGACCTCCATCAGGTTGCAAACTGAATATATTTTTTTTCTGCATCTACCTCTGAAAAAATATTGGGCTTCTAGTTGTGTGTGGGACTTGTTCTATTAATCCATCCATACTGACCTCCATCAGGTTGCAAACTGAATATCATTTTTTTCTGCTTCTAGCTCTGAAAAAATATTTGGCCTTCTAGCAGTGTGTGGGACTTTCTCTATTAGTCCATCTATACTGACCTCCATCAGGTTGCAAATTAAAAATAATTTATATCTGCCTCTAGCTCTGAAAAAATATTTGGCCTTCTAGCAGTGTGTGGGACTTTCTCTATTAGTCCATCTATACTGACCTCCATCAGGTTGCAAATTAAAAATAATTTTTTGTCTGCATCTAGCTCTGAAAAAATATTTGGCCTTCTAGCAGTGTGTGGGACTTTCTCTATTAGTCCATCTATACTGACCTCCATCAGGTTGCAAACTGAATATATTTTTTTTCTGCATCTACCTCTGAAAAAATATTTGGGCTTCTAGCTGTGTGTAGGACTAGTTCTATTAGTCCATCTATACTGACCTCCATCAGGTTGCAAACTGAATACAATTTTTTTCTGCATCTACCTCTGAAAAAATATTTGGGCTTCTAGCTGTGTGTGGGACTTGTTCTATTAGTCCATCTATACTGACCTCCATCAGGTTGCAAATTGAATATAATTTTTTTCTGCATCTAGCTCTGAAAAAATATTTGGCCTTCTAGCAGTGTGTGGGACTTTCTCTATTAGTCCATCTATACTGACCTCCATCAGGATGCAAATTAAACATAATTTATATCTGCATCTAGCTCTGAAAAAATATTTGGCCTTCTAGCAGTGTGTGGGACTTTCTCTATTTGTCCATCTATACTGACCTCCATCAGGTTGCAAATTAAAAATAATTTTTTGTCTGCATCTAGCTCTGAAAAAAAATTTAGCCTTCTAGCAGTGTGTGGGACTAAAGGAGCACTTGATATCCATTGAAGCACCTGCTGTTTTTGTGCCTCATCTGGAATTTGTAGCGATTGGCGTGGCCGTAAGAAAGGGATCTTATCCCACACACAGCTAGAAGCCCAATATTTTTTCAGAGGTAGATGCAGAAAAAAAATATATTCAGTTTGCAACCTGATGGAGGTCAGTATAGATGGACTAATAGAGAAAGTCCCACACACTGCTAGAAGGCCAAATATTTTTTCAGAGCTAGATGCAGATATAAATTATTTTTAATTTGCAACCTGATGGAGGTCAGTATAGATGGACACTTTCAATTCAGGGATAGAATCTGTATAATATTTAATCAGTGAAGATAGGCTGTCACATAAATGGGATAGGAGATGGGAGTTGGTGTTTTTTTTGTGGAGAAGGGGGGAGCTAAAGACAGACACAGATATTCTGCTGTCAGTTTCATAGAATTTTATGAGCACCAACTGTCATCTCCCATCTCAGTAATGGGAAAGTCTGTATTCATTGAAGACAAATTTTGATGTCATAAAGGGATTAATGTTTAATTCCATAGGTAGCACAGCACCACCAACAAGACCATAATCATATATCTCTAGCCTTGTCCGGAAGCTAACTAAACAGTATGGAAGCTGACTACTTAAGACATTGCTGAGCTGGTCCAAAGTGGTCAAACAAAACTGCTATCTTCTATAGCAACCACTGATATTTGCAGTTTGGTGCATATAGCCTGTGCAGTTTCTTCTCTGAGAGATTCTGTCTTGTCTCTCTCTTCAACTTCCACACACATCCAGTCTGCTCAGCCTCCTAAGCAGACTGACTTAGATGAACACTTAGCCTGTTTATATGCAGAGCTATCCAGATGCACCTAATCATAGCCTGAAGAGCTAGGATGTAAACTAGCCTTTTTGGCATTGATACACTGTTAATTGCAACTTTTGAGAATGAATGATTAGATCAGGAGAAAAAAGCAGATTCTCTGATAAGATAAATAACAAAGTTTCTCATTTTCATGTGTACTACTGATTTATGAACAAAAAAAATCAATAAATAGAATGATGATCACTCTTTAAGCTACAAAAAGTGATTAATTCTAGGACTCATTTAGATGTCAACTTTTTTGCACACAAGAAAGCATGAACCATTTTGTATCAGGGAACTAGATCCGATTTTCATCTATTTTTGGTCCATTTATCAATTTTAACATCATTGTAGCATCTTTTTTTCTCAGATTAAAAAAATTATATATATATATATATATATATATATATATATACTGCTCAAAAAAATAAAGGGAACACTTAAACAACAGAATATAACTCCAAGTAAATCAAACTTCTGTGAAATCAAACTGTCCACTTAGGAAGCAACACTGATTGACAATCAATTTCACATGCTGTTGTGCAAAGAGAATAGACAATAGATGGAAATTATTGGCAATTAATAATCTCAGGAGGGGGGGGCACAGATATAGGCATGTCATCTCAGTACCAATGCTTTCTGGCTGATGTTTTGGTCACTTTTGAATGATGGTTGTGCTTTCACACTCGTGGCAGCATGAGACGGACTCTATAACCCACAGAAGTTGCTCAGGTAGTGCAGCTCATCCAGGATGGCACATCAATGTGAGCTGTGGCAAGAAAGTTTGCTGTGTCTGTCAGCGTAGTGTACAGAGGCTGGTGGTGCTACCAGGAGACAGGCCAGTACACCAGGAGACGTGGAGGGGGCCGTAGGAGGGCCACAACCCAGCACAGGACTGCTACCTCTGCCTTTGTGCAAGGAGGAATTAGAGGAGCACTGCCAGAGCCCTGCAAAATGACCTTCAGCAGGCCACAAATGTGCATGTGTCTGCACAAATGGTTAGAAAACGACTCCATGAGGGTGGTATGAGGGCCCGACATCCACAGATGGGGGTTGTGCTCACATCCCAACTAGTGTTGAGCCACCCCCGTAGTGTTCGAGTTCGGTTAGGTTCATCGAACACCCGTGTGTTCACCGAACTGTTCATCGAACTGTTCGTCGAACACCTTCGAACACCGTTAAAACCAATGGCAGGCAAACAAAAACACATAGAAACACATAGAAAACACCTTCAAAGGTGTCCAAAAGCTGACAAACTGCTCAGAAGACATAACTAACACATGGAAAAGTGACAAGAACATATAGTCATGCGAAAATAAAAGAGGTGGAGGAGTAAAAGGAGGGGCGGGACACAGATATAAGCATGTCATGCCCTTCTAAAATCCAAAAGTAAAAAGCCGACACGGCCAGTCCGTTCCTACCCGTGCCACCTCCGTGTCGCCGGGTTAGTGCCAGAGCCGCGGTGGACCCTGACGGCTAGCCCCCCTCTCCCAATACTGGTGCCTGTCCGCTGGTGGGTCGAGCGAGCCCCCCTGTGGTGGAGGCAGCTCTAAGCTTTTTAATTTAAATTGTCTCTCTAATTTGAATGAATACACTTTAAATCCATTTACAAGGATCTATTGGAGGGCAAGTCTCATGCCAGCAGCCGCGTAATTCCAGCTCCAGTAGCGTCCACTAAAGCTGCTGCAGTTAAAAAGCTTTTATAAGGATCGAGCTCGGCTGTCCACCGCAAGGCATCCTACTGCCAGTCCCAGTCCCTATGCCTTGGGGTGCCTCCTGATGCTCTTCACTGAGTATCCCGTGGTCCCGAAGCATTTCCTTTGAAAAAATTAAGTGTCCAAACTACAGGTGGTGTAGCTTGCTTAACAGCCGGGATAATCCGCTGACTAGCAGACACTGCTACTAGGCACAAAGTATTTCCTGGGCTAGATGCAGTTAAAAATTTGTAATTAGATACTCTCGTTGGATGCTGAGAAAGCATTCCATAGAGTCTCCTGGCTTGCCATATATTATTCTCTTAAAAAGCTTGGGGTAGGGGTCTAGGGGACCCTTTTATAGCCAAAATCACGGCCCTGTATCGCAATACGTCACCTAGGCTGAAGATAAATGGAACTGTAGCACACTGAGGGCTCGGTTGCTACAGAGGTATTGCACCTCACCCAGAGGTGTGATATCTCACTCTCAGGTAAGAATGGAGTGTGGACACCTGCATGCATTACACCACATTGCCGTGGGGCACGGCGACCAATATGCCCCTGAGATGGGCACGACAGTCCCTGTCCCTGGCTGGAGTGGGGGGAGGGAACACTGAGGAAGGGAAACCCTGTAGTGCAGGAGCAGGGAGGAAGCAGTTCCTGGGTTCATTGAGAAGGGAGTATAAAAGTTGGGCACCATCTTAGTTCAGTGCAGAGAAGTCTGAGCAGAAGTGACAGGGAGCAGGGGCTGTGCATGAGCTCTGCTCCAGAGGCGGGCCTAGTAACAGAGGCCCTGGCCTGGAAGAGGGAGAAGGAAGGAAGAGGAGCGGAGAAGGCTCCAGGAACGAGGAACGAAGGGATTCCAGGGGTGCGGACGGGCGAGTCGCCACCGCACGCCCGAATCCTCCTGCGTGGAGGGGTCAGGCCAAAGGGGGAGACGGGTCCCCGAAACTAGTGGAGGCGGGAAACGACCCTCAGCTAGAAACCGGAGGCTGTGACATTTTATGTGGCGCAGCCCCTCGCTACACCCGCTAGGAAGGCACCACATAGGGTCAGGGAAACTGGCGCCAAGTTTACCAAGAGGAGGCCCGAGGCAGCCAGACAGAAGGGTTGGTAAGAAAGGCCAGACAAAGGACACACAAAGGGGGTCCTGTGAAGCGCTCCAAAGTTATCTGGGAGTTGTCTGAGCCCCTCACCTGGTGAGCACAGTACGACGTGGGCAGCCGTTACCTGCAGAAGTGGTCTGGATAATAAGAACTGTGAGTAAAGGCCATGGACTACATCACTGACTCCGTGTCATTACTGCTGCTGCCCTGCACCATCACCCCCATCCTAAGCATACACTGCCCTGAGGCTATACTCCTCCCGTGGGGAGTTATGCTACGCTCTGCTGCACCCACAACACCAGCCTCAGCAGTCTGCCCTGCAGCGGCGATTCACTCTGACCGCAATCCACAGGTGGCGTAGTCGGACGTTTAAACATCAAAACCACATAAATAGTTCCGCCACTGGATTGACTGCCCTGAGCCACGGAACCGGGTCGCCGCCACGGAGACTACAACCACCAGCATCCACCAAAAAGGGTCCGGCTCCGGGTGTCCCAAGGCCCAGGGGGCGCGTCAGAACATTTTCATCACCTTTCATAATCACCAATGGGACAAGGCAGGGATGTCCTCTGTCCCCTCTCTTATACATCCTAGTGATGGAGCACCTGCTCTCAACAATACGCCATAACCCCAATATTAGGTGGATTGAGGTGGGAGGCACCGAGTACAAGTGCTCTCTATTTGCTGATGATGTCCTAGTATATATCACTCAATCACATATATCCATCCCTGCTGTTATGGCTGAAATAGATCACTTTGTTACATGGTCAAATTTTAAAATCAATGCAGTGAAGTCTGAGGCCCTCGATGTCTCCCTCCCCAAATCCATACAGGATTCCATCCAGTCCAACTTTCCCTTTGCCTGGCCCTCACAGCGTATCAAATACTTAGGAATTCCAATTCATAGAGACCTCTCCCATCTATGTTATCTTAATTTTGGGCCCTTTATTGAACAACTCCATACAGACCACGGTTGGCAAGTTAGAACTGTAAGATTCACTACGTGAACCACTGGTGTTTTGTGGAAAAGTACATGTACACTGTGTTCCAAATCATTATGCAAAAAGTGTTTAGGAGTGATAAGGGAAGAATTTGTTTGTTTGTCAGTTAAACTCATTGATGGTGATGTGTGTCTGGGCTCTTTATATCACTGTAAGCAATTGCAGACACCTGTGCTAATTAGTTTGGCAGGTGTGTCCAATGAAAGGCAAGACTACTTAAGAAGGCTGTCCCACATTATTAAGCAGCCTACATTTTCTGCCAAAATGGGAAAGAAAAAGGATGTGTTGGCTGCTGAGAAGCAACAAATTGTGGAGTGTTTAGGTCAAAGCATGACTACAATCAACATTGTGCGATGATCAGGATGAAGTGTCTTGGCAATCAAGAAGTATGTAGCTGATTCACAGTACACACGTGTGCGTGCTGATAAGGGCAAATTGAGGACTCTTTCCTACAGGCAATTACGTCCGGTTAAAAGAGCAGCCACAAAAAAGCCTTGTCATAGCAGCAGACAAGTTTTTGAAGCTGCTGGTGCCTCCAACGTCCCCCGAACAACAAGATGCAGGGTCCTTCAGAGGTTTGCAGCTGTGCATACGCCATCCTGTCGACCTCCTCTATCCACTGCACACAAGCAGAAACGGCTCCAGTGGGCCAAACAATACATGAAGACTGATTTCAAAACTGTTTTGTTCACCGATGAGTGCCGTGCAACGCTCGATGGTCCAGATGGATGGAATGGAGGATGGCTGGTTGATGGATACCCCACGCAAACACGGCTACAGCGCCAACAAGGATGAGGTGGAGTAATGTTTTGGGCTGGAATCATGGGGAGAGAGATTGTCGGCCCCTTTAGGATCCCTGAAGGGGTAAAGATGAGCTCCATAATGTATGTGGAGTTTTTCAAACAGCACTTCCTGCCATGGTTCAAGAAGAAGAACCGTGTATTCCACAGCAAGATCATTTTCATGCATGATAATGCACCGTCTCATGCTGCACATAACACATCTGCATCTCTGGCTGATATGGGCATAAAAGGGGACAAACTTATGGTGTGACCCCCATGCTCCGTTGACCTCTACCCCATTCAGAACCTCTGGAGCATCATTAAAAGGAGTGTCTATGATGGCGGGAGGCAGTTCACATCTAAGCAACAGCTCTGGGAGGGTATTCTGTCCTCATGCAAAGCAATTGAAGCAGAAACCATCCAAAACCTGAAAAAATTAAATGGACGAGAGAGTTCAGAAGCTCCTTTCGAACAAGGAGTCCTATGTGCAAATGTAACATCACCTAGAATAAAGTTTTGAGTTGAAAACTGTTTGATTTCAGTTTCTAATAACCTGCTAATGCTTATAATTTCAAAAATGACCATTTTTTTGGTCTTTATTAAAATGAAAAGGTTGATCGAAGAGTGTGGGGGATCTAAGAGTGTGGCAACCCAATAGTCAGGATTACTTCGAATACTGACAATCTGAGGGTCATGTTGCAGGTAGTGCAGCAAGAAGGCACTTATGTGTCTTGCGAATCTCGGAGCCCCAAAATTATTTACCGGGCTAGATGCAGCTAAAAATTATTATTAATTTTAAATCTGGTGGAGCTTAGTATACATGGCCTAATAGAATCAGTTCTGCACACTGCTACAAGGCCCAAATTATTTTCCAGCCAAGATACAGATAAACATGATTAGTAATTTTAAATCTGGTGGAGCTTAGTTTAGATGGCCTAATAGAACCAGTGCTGCACAATGCTACAAAGCCCAAATTATTTTCCAGCCAAGATACAGATAAACATGATTAGTAATTTTAAATCTGGTGGAGCTTAGTATAGATGGCCTAATAGAATCAGTACTGCACACTGCTACAAAGTACAAATTATTTTCCAGCCAAGATACAGTTAAGCATGATTAGTAATTTTAAATCTGTTGGAGCTTAGCATAGATGGCCTAATAGAATCAGTACTACACACTGCTACAAAGCCCAAATTATATTCCAGCCAAGATACAGATAAACATGATTAGTAATTTGAAAGCTTAAAACGGTTGGTGAGGTGATTTTAACCAATCATCAAGCTTTTACTCTCCCCAGGATGACACAGGGGTAGAAAAGTCATTTCGGATCCATGATTTGTTCATCTTTATGAACGTGAGTCTGTCTACATTATCAGTGGAGAGCCGCGTGCGCTTATCTGTCAGCACACCACGAGCAGCGCTGAACACACGTTCAGACAGAACGCTGGCTGCGGGGCATGACAAGATCTCCAAGGCGTAAGTGGCTAGCTCCGGCCATTTATCCAGATTGGAAGCCCAAATAGAGCAAGGGTCCAGTGACACAGTCATAGCTTCAATGTTTACTTGGAGATACTCCTGTACGATCGTCTCTAGGCGATGACTATGTGTCAGACTTCTTGTCTCCTGTGGCCTTGCAAAGAATGGGCTAAAAAAGTGGTGAAATGATTCCGCAAAATTGATGTTACCAGCAGATACTGTGTTTCTGTTACGGTTTGAGTGCTGAACACTCGACCGTCCCACGGTTGGCAAGTTGGAACTGTGAGATTCACTACGTGCACCACTGGTGTTTTGTGGAAAAGCACATGTAAGATTCTGCAACAGTCTCTGCTGATACTCCTGCATGCGTGCATCCCTTTCTATGGCAGGAATAATTTCTGCAAATTTACTTTTGTACCGGGGATCTAACAGTGTGGCAACCCAGTAGTCAGGATTATTTCTAATTCTCACAATTCGAGCGTCATGTTTAGAGATGAGCGTTGTTCGACTCGAACTGTTCGCCAATCTCAAATTCGAGCTGTTTTGGGCGGTGTTCGAGCCGTTCGGCGAACACGAACGATTTGAGAAAAATTCGTCTGTTCGAGGTTATGTTCGATAACTGTTCGTGCTCCAAAATCATAACTGGATTTTTTCTCAGTAATGATGAAAATTAATGTTAATACGCAGTTTGAGTGTACAGCGGGGTGGGGGGAGGGGCAGGGGATGGATCTCTGCAGGAATAATGAAGATCTCCATTTTTTTTTCTCTTTCCCGCATTTACAGTGGGGAGGTGCAATCTGTCAGCCTATCAGCAGCGCACACACGGAGCGAAGTGCTTTTTTTCACACAAGCAAGGGCATGTGTCATTTGCAGTGTATGTCACATGTCCTTGCCCTATAAGACCAAGCCATTTTCCCCATCGCCACCATTTTCTCACTGCTGCAGCTGCGTGTTAGACGGCACCGCTGTTGCTGTGTGCGCTATACCTTGTTAATTTCAAGCCAATTTTCTCACAAATCTACAGATAGCTTGGGAGTAGGGAATAGTTGTGATTGCAGTCCTTTTAAGGACTAGGTTACAGCATTTCCTACGACTTTTATCAGGCAGGTCTGTGCTCTTAAATAGATAGATTGTGGGAGTAAAGACTAATTGTAATTGCAGTCCTTTTCAGGACTAGGTTACATCAGTTCCTATCAGTTTTTGCCAGGCAGGTCTGTGCCAGTGCTGTGCAAGTTTTTTTCACAGCATTTGGCTGAATCTAGCAAAGCTAATCCTTTTTGGCCTATTGCAGAGTGTGTTAGTCAGTGGAGTAGCCTATCTGTGATGCAAGATATACCACCTGTGTATAGAATACCAATTTTTTTACTGCACCTAGTGAAGTAAAATCTTTTGGGCATAGCATCATTCTATTAGTCCATCTATACTGTCCTCCATCAGGTTGCAAATTGAATATAATTTTTTGTCTGCATCTAGCTCTGAAAAAATATTTGGCCTTCTAGCAGTGTGTGGGACTTTCTCTATTAGTCCATCTATACTGACCTCCATCAGGTTGCAAATTAAAAATAATTTTTATCTGCATCTACCTCTGAAAAAATATTTGGGCTTCTAGCTGTGTGTGGGACTTGTTCTATTAGTCCATCTATACTGACCTCCATCAGGTTGCAAACTGAATATAATTTTTTTCTGCATCTAGCTCTGAAAAAATATTTGGCCTTCTAGCAGTGTGTGGGACTTTCTCTATTAGTCCATCTATACTGACCTCCATCAGGTTGCAAATTAAAAATAATTTTTATCTGCATCTAGCTCTGAAAAAATATTTTGCCTTCTAGCAGTGTGTGGGACTTTCTCTATTAGTCCATCTATACTGACTTCCATCAGGTTGCAAATTAAAAATAATTTTTTGTCTGCATCTAGCTCTGAAAAAATATTTGGCCTTCTAGCAGTGTGTGGGACTTTCTCTATTAGTCCATCTATACTGACCTCCATCAGGTTGCAAATTCAAAATAATTTATATCTGCATCTAGCTCTGAAAAAATATTTGGCCTTCTAGCAGTGTGTGGGACTTTCTCTATTAGTCCATCTATACTGACCTCCATCAGGTTGCAAATTAAAAATAATTTTTTGTCTGCATCTAGCTCTGAAAAAATATTTGGCCTTCTAGCAGTGTGTGGGACTTTCTCTATTAGTCCATCTATACTGACCTCCATCAGGTTGCAAACTGAATATATATTTTTTCTGCATCTACCTCTGAAAAAATATTGGGCATCTAGCTGTGTGTGGGACTTGTTCTATTAATCCATCTATACAGACCTCCATCAGGTTGCAAACTGAATATAATTTTTTTCTGCATCTACCTCTGAAAAAATATTTGGGCTTCTAGCTGTGTGTGGGACTTGTTCTATTAGTCCATCTATACTGACCTCCATCAGGTTGCAAACTGAATATAATTTTTTTCTGCATCTAGCTCTGAAAAAATATTTGGCCTTCTAGCAGTGTGTGGGACTTTCTCTATTAGTCCATCTATACTGACCTCCATCAGGTTGCAAATTAAAAATAATTTTTTGTCTGCATCTAGCTCTGAAAAAATATTTCCCTTCTAGCAGTGTGTGGGACTTTCTCTATTAGTCCATCTATACTGACCTCCATCAGGTTGCAAACTAAATATATTTTTTTTCTGCATCTACCTCTGAAAAAATATTTGGGCTTCTAGCTGTGTGTAGGACTTGTTCTATTAGTCCATCTATACTGACCTCCATCAGGTTGCAAACTGAATACAATTTTTTTCTGCATCTACCTCTGAAAAAATATTTGGGCTTCTAGCTGTGTGTGGGACTTGTTCTATTAGTCCATCTCTACTGACCTCCATCAGGTTGCAAATTGAATATAATTTTTTTCTGCATCTAACCCAGCCAATAGTTTTGGCCTAATACCACAGTTTGGCCACTCAGCTCTGCTCGGTTCCCATCCATTGTTTTTTTGTGCAAACAACTCCAGAGTTGTGAATTAGTTAACCACCAAAATGAGTGGAAAAAGGCCTGCTGCTGGTGGAAAGGTGAATAGGCGTGTTGGGAAGGGGAAAAAAGGTTGTGTCCGTGGGGTAGGTGTTAAAGCAACAGTAACATCTGCAGAAGAAAGACCATCTTCCAGCCAAATTAAAATGTCTACTTCTTTTAGCAGACAATGTGATAAGATCCCTTTCTTACGGCCACGCCAATCGCTACAAATTCCAGATGAGGCACAAAAACAGCAGGTGCTTCAACGGATATCAAGTGCTCCTTTAAGTGGGCTCTCCTCCACATCAACTTCAACATCACAAATACTCCAGTCCTCAAAGGTGTCACCCCAATCGCACTTGCTTCCTCACAGCTCCCAAATCTCCAGCTGCCCGTCTGAGTATGAGGTAGAACCGATGGTTGAGTCTGCAGAACTGTTTACTCATACCATAGCCTGGGAATCAGAGGTCGACTCCAGCGCTTCTGTGAATCCAGATGAGGAAATGATCTGCACTGATGCCCAGAATCTTTATGAGTCGGATCCAGGACCAGACGCAGAAGGTTCTGACCATAATGTAGACCCTCATTCCCAAACTGTAACTCCTGTTGGTGGAGACAATGAGGAAGACGATGATGAGACTCAAATACCTGATTGGAGCGACAACTTTAGTTTTTTGTCAGGGCAGGAACAGGTTGGCTCTGAGGACGACGGGTGTGATAATACACAGGGTGATGATGATGAGGTTGGAGATCTCACTTACTGTCAACCCACAGTCAGCCAAGAGATGAGGTCAGCAGAGGAGGTGGAGGAAGATGCTAGTGACGACGAGGTCAGGTTGCGCCTTCCTGGACAGAGACGTAGTACTGGAAGCACGTCAACAACTGCATCCTCAAACACAACTCTGCCTCTCACCACAAGTCGTGGTGGCTCTTCAGGTCGCATGGGTGCTAAGCCTTGCATAGCCTGGGCATTTTTTCAGATCGATAAAGATGACCCAACTCGTGTTATCTGTAACATTTGTCAGCAAAAGCTAAGTAGAGGCCAAAAAATACATAGTTTGAGTACTTCATGCATGAACCGGCACATGGACATGAAGCATAAGTTGCAGTGGGAAGCTCAGTGTGCTACAATGCGGCCTAGCCGGCCGGGCCAACCACCGTCTGCCATATCTTGTGCATCCGCGGCCTCTTCATCCTCTGTGACTGGGGGGACAGCAGTCACACCTGTTTTGGGGCGCAGACCTGTCACCTCTTTACCCGCAACAGCCAGCGTGATTGGCAGGTCATCATTTTCTTTGGAGGTGGTAACACCAGCTGGTGTTGAGCGCTGTCCGACATAGATAGCACCACCTTTGGATCAAGGCAACCTAACATGTCCGCCTGCATCTTCCTCACAGACCGGCAGTTTGCCTGGGACACCCTTATCAACCCCGTCTAAGCACAATAGCCAACCCTCGGTCCCTCAGATGTGGACAAGTAAAAGACCATTTCCTCCTAGCCATGAGAAAGCTAAGAGGTTGAATTTCACCATCTGCAAGCTCTTGGCTACAGAAATGCTGCCTTTCCGCCTGGTGGACACAGAGGATTTTCGAGACCTTATGTCTGTCGCATTGCCCCAGTACCAGATGCCCAGTCGGCACTACTTCTCAAAGAAAGGTGTGCCTGCGCTCCACCAGCATGTCGCACACAACATCACCGCTTCTTTGAGAAACTCTGTGTGTGACAGGGTGCATTTCACCACAGACACTTGGACGAGTAGGCATGGACAGGGGCGTTACATGTCGCTGACTGGGCACTGGGTAACTATGGTGACAGCAGGACAAGGGGCTGCTGTCCAAGTCTTGCCGTCCCCACGAGTTGTGCGTCAATCCTCTTTATGTCAAAGTTCCTCCACTGCTTCTGCCTCCTCAACCTCCTCTCGGTCTTCCACCTGCAGCCAAAGCCTGTTTGGTCATGCCACAAACTTTCTAACTTTGCAGAAGGGATCCTGCACACCTCCTTACTATGCTGGCAGTAGGGCTCAACGTCATCAGGCGGTTTTTACTTTGAAATGTCTGGTAAATGTGAGTCACACAGCTGAGGAGTTGTGGTCAGATCTGGAGAACCAATTTCATGAATGGTTGTCTCCACTGGACCTGAAACAAGGGAAGGCCATGTGCGACAATGCTGCAAACCTGGGTTCAGCCCTTCGCCGGGGCAATGTCACACACGTGCCTTGTATGGCTCACGTGTTGAACCTGTCCAGCAATTTTTAGCCCACTATCCCAGACTAGATGGCCTTCTGCAGAGGGCACGGTCGCTGTGTGCTCACTTCCGCCGTTCGCATCCCGCAGCTCAGCGACTTACATCTCTACAGAAGTCGTTGGGCCTGCCACTTCACCAGCTAAAATGCGATGTGCCTACCTGGTGGAATTCAACTCTGCACATGTTGCAGCGACTGTGGCAGCACCGACAAGCCCTGGTGCAATACGTTCTGACGTATAGCCTGGGCCAACGAGATCCAGAGGTGGGGCAAATCACGCTGGAGGAGTGGTCTCAGATCAGGGACCTATGCACCCTTCTGCACAGTTTTGAAATGGCGACGAAGATGTTTAGTGCTGACGATGCCATTATCAGCATGACTATTCTGGTGATTTACATGCTGGAGCACATGTTAAACAGAATTCGGAATCAGGTGGTGGCACAAGAGGAGGTGGAGGAAGTAGAGGAGGAGGAGTTGTATGCGGAAGGGCTAACATCTGCAAGGTCCAGACGGTCGGCAGCACCAAGGCGGCAGGCATGTGAGGGTGGGGGAGATGGTTTTACCAGGGCGCATGGTAGCAGCCAAACTAGTGAGGAAGGTGCAGGAGCCCAGGAAGAAGTGGAGGACGAACTGATGGAAGACTCATCAGATGAGGGAGACCTTGATCACATTTCTGTTGTGCGAGGTTGGGGGGAGAGGACAGAGGAAGGAAGCATGATTGTTACCTCGCCACCAACACAACAGGGACTTGGTGCTCCTGGATGGGCAACACACATGAGTGACTTCGTGCTGCACTACCTGTAACATGACCCTCGAATTGTTAGAATTAGAAATAATCCTGACTACTGCGTTGCCACACTGTTAGATCCCTGGTACAAAAGTAAATTTGCAGAAATTATTCCTGCCATAGAAAGGGATGCACGCATGCAGGAGTATCAGCAGAGACTGTTGCAGAATCTTACATGTGCTTTTCCACAAAACACCAGTGGTGCACGTAGTGAATCTCACAGTTCCAACTTGCCAACCGTGGGACCGTCAAGTGTTCAGCACTCAAACCGTAACAGAACCACAGTATCTGCTGGTAACATCAATTTTGCGGAATCATTTCACCACTTTTTTAGCCCATCCTTTGCAAGGCCACAGGAGACAAGAAGTCTGACACATAGTCAACGCCTAGAAACGATGGTACAGGAGTATCTCCAAGTAAACATTGAAGCCATGACTGTGTCACTGGACCCTTGCTCTTTTTGGGCTTCCAATCTGGATAAATGGCCGGAGCTAGCCACTTACGCCTTGGAGATCTTGTCATGCCCCGCAGCCAGCGTTCTGTCTGAACGTGTGTTCAGCGCTGCTGGTGGTGTGCTGACAGATAAGCGCACGAGGCTCTCGACTGATATTGTAGACAGACTCACGTTCATAAAGATGAACAAATCATGGATCCGAAACGACTTTTCTACCCCTTTGTCATCCTGGGGAGAGTAAAAGCTTGATGATTGGTTAAAATCACCCTACCAACCGTTTTAAGCTTTCAAATTACTAATCATGTTTATCTGTATCTTGGCTGGAAAATAATTTGGGCTTTGTAGCAGTGTGCAGCACTGATTCTATTAGGCCATCTATAATAAGCTCCACCAGATTTAAAATTACTAATCATGTTTATCTGTATCTTGACTGGAAAATAATTTGGGCTTTGTAGCAGTGTGCAGCAGTGATCCTATTAGGCCATCTATACTAAGCTCCACCAGATTTAAAATTAATAATAATTTTTAGCTGCATCTAGCCCGGAAAATAATTTTGGGGCTCCAAGATGCGCAAGACACATAAGTGCCTTCTTGCTGCACTACCTGCAACATGACCCTCATATTGTCAGAATTCGAAGTAATCATGACTACTGGGTTGCCACACTCTTAGATCACCCAAACTTTTCGATCAACCTTTTCATTTTAATAAAGACCATTTTGAAATTATAAGCATTAGCAGGTTATTAGAAACTGAAATCAAACAGTTTTCAACTCAAAACTTTATTCTAGGTGATGTAACATTTTCACATAGGACCCCTTGTTCGAAAGGAGCTTCTGAACTCTCTCGTCCATTGAATTTGTCAGGTTTTGGATGGTTTCTGCTACAATTGTTTTGCATGAGGACAGAATACCCTCCCAGAGCTGTTGCTTAGATGTGAACTGCCTCCCGCCATCATAGACACTCCTTTTGATGATGCTCCAGAGGTTCTGAATGGGGTAGAGGTCAGGGGAGCATGGGGGTCACACCATAAGTTTGTCCCCTTTTATGCCCATATCAGCCAGAGATGCAGATGTTTTATGTGCAGCATGAGATGGTGCATTATCATGCAAAAAAATGATCTTGCTGTGAAATACACGGTTCTTCTTCTTGAACCATGGCAGGAAGTGCTGTTTGAGAAAATCCACATACATTATGGAGTTCATCTTTAGCGCCTTCAGGGATCCTAAAGGGGCCGACAATCTCTCTCCCCATGATTCCAGCCCAAAACATTACTCCACCTCCTCCTTGTTGGCACTGTAGCCGTGTTTGCGTGGGGTGTCCATCAACCAGCCATCCTCCACTCCATCCATGTGGACCATCGAGCGCTGCACGGCACTCATCCGTGAACAAAACAGTTTTGAAATCAGTCTTCATGTAATGTTTGGCCCACTGGAGCCGTTTCTGCTTGTGTGAAGTGGATAGAGGCTTTCGACAGGATAACGTATGCACAGCTGCAAACCTCTGAAGGACCCTGCATCTTGTTGTTCGGGGGACGTTGGAGGCACCAGCAGCTTCAAAAACTTGTCTGCTGCTATGACAAGGCTTTTTTGCCGCTGCTCTTTTAACCTGACGTAATTGCCTGTAGGAAAGAGTCCTCAATTTGCCCTTATCAGCACGCACACGTGTGTACTGTGAATCAGCTACATACTTCTTGATTGCCAAGGCACTTCATCCTGATCATAGCACAATGTTGATTGTAGTCATGCCTTGACCTAAACACTCCACAATTTGTTGCTTCTCAGCAGCCGACACATCCTTTTTCTTTCCCATTTTGGCAGAAAATGTAGGCTGCTTAATAATGTGAGACAGCCTTCTTAAGTAGTCTTGCCTTTCATTGGACACACCTGCCAAACTAATTAGCACAGGTGTCTGCAATTGCTTACAGTGATATAAAGAGCCCTGACACACATCACCATCAATGAGTTTAACTGACAAACAAACAAATTCTTCCCTTATCACTCCTAAACACTTTTTGCATAATAATTTGGAACACAGTGTACATGTTCTTTTCCACAAAACACCAGTGGTTCACGTAGTGAATCTTACAGTTCTAACTTGCCAACCGTGGTCTGTATGGAGTTGTTCAATAAAGGGCCCAAAATTAAGATAACATAGATGGGAGAGGTCTCTATGAATAGGAATTCCTAAGTATTTGAAACCCTGTGAGCGCCAGGCAAAGGGAAAGTTGGACTGGATGGAATCCTATATGGATTTGGGGAGGGAGACATCGAGGGCCTCAGACTTCGCTGCATTGATTTTAAAATTTGACCATGTAACAAAGTGATCTATTTCAGCCATAACAGCATGGATGGATATATGTGATTGAGTGATATATACTAGGACATCATCAGCAAATAGAGAGCACTTGTACTCGGTGCCTCCCACCTCAATCCACCTAATATTGGGGTTATGGCGAATTGATGAGAGCAGGTGCTCCGTCACTAGGATGTATAAGAGAGGGGACAGAGGACATCCCTGCCTTGTCCCATTGGTGATTGTGAAAGGTGATGAAAATGTTCTGATGCACCCCCTGGGCCTTGGGACACCCGGAGCCGGACCCTTTTTGGTGGATGCTGGTGGTTGTAGTCTTCGTGGCGGCGACCCGGTTCCGTGGCTCAGGGTGGTCAAACCAGTGGCGGAACTATTTATGTGGTTTTGATGTTTAAATGTCCGACTACGCCACCCGTGGATTGCGGTCAGAGTGAACCGCCGCTGCAGGGCAGACCGCTGAGGCTGGTGTTGTGGGTGCAGCAGAGCGTAGCATAACTCCCCATGGGAGGAGTATAGCCTCAGGGCAGTGTATGCGGAGGATGGGGGTGATGGTGCAGGGCAGCAGCAGTAACGACACGGAGTCAGTGATGCAGTCCAGGGCCTTTACTCACAGTTCTTATTATCCAGACCACTTCTGCAGGTAACGGATGCCCACATCGTACTGTGCTCACCAGGTGAGGGGCTCAGACAACTCCCAGATAACTTTGGAGCGCTTCACAGGACCCCCTTTGTGTGTCCTTTGTCTGGCCTTTCCTATCAACCCTTCTGTCCGGCTGCCTCGGGCCTCCTCTTGGTAAACTTGGCGCCAGTTTCCCTGACCCTATGTGGTGCCTTCCTAGCGGGTGTAGCGAGGGGCTGCGCCACATAAAATGTCACAGCCTCCGGTTTCTAGCTGAGGGTCGTTTCCGGCCTCCACTAGTTTCGGGGACCGGTCTCCCCCTTTGGCCTGACCCCTCCACGCAGGTGGATTCGGGCGTGCGGTGGCGACTCGCCCGTCCGCACCCCTGGGATCCCTTCATTCCTCGTTCCTGGAGCCTTCTCCGCTCCTCTTCCTTCCTTCTCCCTCTTCCAGGCCTGGGCCTCTGTTACTAGGCCCGCGTCCGGAGCAGAGCTCATGCAGAGCCCCTGCTCCCTGCCACTTCTGCTCAGACTTCTCTGCACTGAACTAAGATGGTGCCCACCTTTTATACTCCCTTCTCAATGCACCCAGGAACTGCTTCCTCCCTGCTCCTGCACTACAGGGTTCCCCTTCCTCAGTGTTCCCTCCCCCCACTCCAGCCAGGGACAGGGACTGTCGTGCCCATCTCAGAGGCATATTGGTCGCCCTGCCCCACTGCAATGTGGTGTAATGCATGCAGGTGTCGGGTCCTGATCCAAACTCCATCCTTACCTGAGAGTGAGATATCACACCTCTGGGTGAGGTGCAATACCTCTGTAGCAACCGAGCCCTCAGGGTGCTACAGTTCCATTTATCTTCAGCCTAGGTGACGTATTGTGATACAGGGCCGTGATTCTGGCTATAAAAGGGTCCCCTAGACCCCTACCCCAAGGTTTTTAAGAGAATCATATATGGCGTGCCAGGAGACTCTATGGAATGCTTTCTCAGCATCCAACGAGAGTATCTAATTACAAATTTTTAACTGCATCTAGCCCAGGAAATACTTTGTGCCTAGTAGCAGTGTCTGCTAGTCAGCGGATTATTCTGGCTGTTAAGCAAGCTACACCACCTGTAGTTTGGACACTTAATTTTTTCAAAGGAAATGCTTCGGGACCACACGATACTCAGTGAAGAGCATCAGGAGGCACCCCAAGGCATAGGGGCTGGGACTGGCAGTAGGATGCCTTGCGGTGGACAGCCGAGCTCGATCCTTATAAAAGCTTTTTAACTGCAGCAGCTTTAGTGGACGCTACTGGAGCTGGAATTACGCGGCTGCTGGCATGAGACTTGCCCTCCAATAGATCCTTGTAAATGGATTTAAAGTGTATTCATTCAAATTAGAGAGACAATTTAAATTAAAAAGCTTAGAGCTGCCTCCACCACAGGGGGGCTCGCTCGACCCACCAGCGGACAGGCACCAGTATTGGGAGAGGGGGGCTGGCCGTCAGGGTTCACCGCGGCTCTGGCACAAACCCGGCGACACGGAGGTGGCACGGGCAGGAGCGGACTGAACGTGTCGGCTTCTCACTTTTTGGATTTTAGAAGGGCATGACATGCCTATATCTGTGTCTCCCCCTCCTTTTACTCCTCCACCTCTTTTATTTTCGCATGACTATATGTACTTGTCACTTTTCCATGTGTTAGTTATGTCTTCTGAGCAGTTTGTCAGCTTTTGGACACCTTTGAAGGTGTTTTCTATGTGTTTCTATGTGTTTTTGTTTGCCTGCCATTGGTTTTAACGGTGTTTGAAGGTGTTCGACGAACAGTTCGACGAACAGTTTGGCGAACACACGGGTGTTCGATGAACCGAACCGAACTCGAACACTACGGGGGTGGCTCAACACTAGTCATGTTGCAGGTAGTGCAGCAAGAAGGCACTCATGTGTGTTGCGCATCCAGGAGCACCAAGTCCCTGTTGTGTTGGTGGCGAGGTAACAATCATGCTTCCTTCCTCTGTCCTCTCCCCCCAACCTCGCACAACAGAAATGTGATCAAGGTCTCCCTCATCTGATGAGTCTTCCATCAGTTCGTCCTCCACTTCTTCCTGGGCTCCTGCACCTTCCTCACTAGTTTGGCTGCTACCATGCGCCCTGGTAAAACCATCTCCCCCACCCTCACATACCTGCCGCCTTGGTGCTGCCGACCGTCTGGACCTTGCAGATGTTAGCCCTTCCGCATACACCTGCTCCTTCTCTACTTCCTCCACCTCCTCTTGTGCCACCACCTGAATCCGAATTCTGTTTAACATGTGCTCCAGCATGTAAATCACCGGAATAGTCATGCTGATAATGGCATCATCAGCACTAAACATCTTCGTCGCCATTTCAAAACTGTGCAGAGGGGTGCATAGGTCCCTGATCTGAGACCACTCCTCCAGCGTGATTTGCCCCACCTGTGGATCTCGTTGGCCCAGGCTATACGTTAGAAAGTATTGCACCAGGGCTTTTCGGTGCTGCCACAGTCGCTGCAACATGTGCAGAGTTGAATTCCACCGGGTAGGCACATCACATTTTAGCCGGTGAAGTGGCAGGCCCAACTACTTCTGTAGAGATGTAAGTCGCTGAGCTGCGGGATGTGAACGGCGGAAGTGAGTACACAGCGACCGTGCCCTCTGCAGAAGGCCATCTAGTCCGGGATAGTGGGCTAAAAATTGTTGGACAACCAGGTACTACACGTGAGCCATACAAGGCACGTGTGAGACATTGCCCAGGCGACGGGCCGCACCCAGGTTTGCAGCATTGTCGCACACGGTCTTCCCTGGTTTCAGGTCCAGTGGAGACAACCATTCATGAAATTTGTTTTTGTTCTCCAGAGTTGACCAGAACTCCTCAGCTGTGTGACTCACATTTCCCAGACATTTCAAAGTAAAAACCGCCTGATGACGTTGAGCCCTACTGCCAGCATAGTAAGGAGGTGTGCAGGATCCCTTCTGCGCAGTTAGAAAGCTTGTGGCATGACCAGACAGGCTTTGGGTGCAGGTGGAGGACCGAGAGGAGGTTGAGGAGGCAGAAGCAGTGGAGGAACTTTGAGATAAAGAGGATTGACGCAAAACTAGTGGGGACGGCAAGACTTGGACAGCAGCCCCTTGTCCTGCTGTCACCATAGTTACCCAGTGCCCAGTCAGCGACATGTAACGTCCCTGTCCATGCCTACTCATCCAAGTGTCTGTGGTGAAATGCACGCTGTTGCACACAGAGTTTCTCAAAGAAGCGGTGATGTTATGTGAGACATGCTGGTGGAGCGCAGGCACACCTTTCTTTGAGAAGTAGTGCCGACTGGGCATCTGGTGCTGGGGCACTGCGACGGACATAAGGTCTCGAAAATCCTCTGTGTCCACCAAGCGGAAAGGCAGCATTTCTGTAGCCAATAGCTTGCAGATGGTGAAATTCAACCTCTTAGCTTTCTCATGGCTAGGAGGAAATGGTCTTTTACTTGTCCACATCTGAGGGACCGAGGGCTGGCTGTTGTGCTTAGACAGGGTTGAGAAGGGTGTCCCCGGCAAACTGCCGGTCTGTGAGGAAGATGCAGGCGGACATGTTAGGTTGCCTTGATCCAAAGTTGGTGCTATCGATGTCGGACAGCGCTCAACACCAGCTGGTGTTACCACCTCCAAAGAAAATGATGACCTGCCAATCACGCTGGCTGTTGCGGGTAAAGAGGTGGCAGGTCTGCGTCCCAAAACAGGTGTGACTGCTGTCCCCCCAGTCACAGAGGATGAAGAGGACGCGGATGCACAAGATGTGGCAGACGGTGGTTGGCCCGTCCGGCTAGGCCACATTGTAGCTCAGTGAACTTCCCACTGCAACTTATGCTTCATGTCCATGTGCCAGTTCATGCATGAAGTACTCAAACTATGTATTTTTTGGCCTCTACTTAGCTTTTGCTGACAAATGTTACAGATAACAAGAGTTGGGTCATCTTTATCGATCTGAAAAAATGCCCAGGCTATGCAAGGCTTAGCACCCATGCAACCAGAAGAGCCACCACGACTTGTGGTGAGAGGCAGAGTTGTGTTTGAGGATGCAGTTGTTGACGTGCTACCAGTACTACGTCTCTGTCCAGGAAGGCGCAACCTGACCTCGTCGTCACTAGCATTCTCCTCCACCTCCTCTGCTGACCTCATCTCTTGGCTGACTGTGGGTTGACAGTAAGTGGGATCTCCAACCTCATCATCACCCTGTGTGTTATCACACCCGTCATCCTCAGAGCCAACCTGTTCCTGCCCTGACAAAAAACTAAAGTTGTCGCTCCAGTCAGGTATTTGAGTCTCATCATCGTCTTCCTCATTGTCTCCACCAACAGGAGTTACAGTTTTGGAATGAGGGTCTACATTATGGTCAGAACCTTCTGCGTCTGGTCCTGGATCCGACTCATAAAGATTCTGGGCATCAGTGCAGATCTTTCCTCGTCTGGATTCACAGAAGCGCTGGAGCCGACCTCTGATTCCCAGGCTATAGTATGAGTAAACAGCTCTGCAGACTCAACCATCTGTTCTACCTCATACTCAGACGGGCAGCTGGAGATTTGGGAGCTGTGAGGAAGCAAGTGCGATTGGGGTGACACCTCTGAGGACTGGAGTATTTGTGATGTTGAAGTTGATGTGAAGGAGAGCCCACTTAAAGGAGCACTTGAAAACCATTGAAGCACCTGTTGTTTTTGTGCCTCACCTGGAATTTGTAGCGATTGGCGTGGCCGTAAGAAAGGGATCTTATCACATTGTCCGCTAAAAGAAGTAGACATTTTAGTTTGGCTGGAAGATGGTCTTCTTCTGCAGCTGTTACTGTTGCTTTAACACCTACCCCACGGACACAACCTTTTTTCCCCTTCCCAACACGCCTATTCACCTTTCCACCAGCAGCAGGCCTTTTTCCACTAATTTTGGTGGTTAACTAATTCACAACTCTGGAGTTGTTTGCACAAAAAAACAATGGATGGGAACCGAGCAGAGCTGAGTGGCCAAACTGTGGTATTAGGCCAAAACTATTGGCTGGGTTAGATGCAGAAAAAAATTATATTCAATTTGCAACCTGATGGAGGTCAGTATAGATGGACTAATAGACCAAGTCCCACACACTGCTAGAAGCCCAAATATTTTTTCAGAGCTAGATGCAGATAAAAATTATTTTTAATTTGCAACCTGATGGAGGTCAGTATAGATGGACTAATAGACCAAGTCCCACACACTGCTAAAAGCCCAAATATTTTTTCAGAGCTAGATGCAGAAAAAAATTATATTCAATTTGCAACCTGGTGGAGGTCAGTATAGATGGACTAATAGAACAAGTCCCACACACTGCTAGAAGCCCAAATATTTTTTCAGAGGTAGATGCAGATAAAAATTATTTTCAATTTGCAACCTGATGGAGGTCAGTATAGATGGACTAATAGAACAAGTCCCACACACTGCTAGAAGCCCAAATATTTTTTCAGAGCTAGATGCAGAAAAAAATTATATTCAATTTGCAACCTGGTGGAGTTCAGTATAGATGGACTAATAGACCAAGTCCCACACACTGCTAGAAGCCCAAATATTTTTTCAGAGCTAGATGCAGATAAAAATTATTTTTAATTTGCAACCTGATGGAGGTCAGTATGGATGGACTAATAGACCAAGTCCCACACACTGCTAGAAGCCCAAATATTTTTTCAGAGCTAGATGCAGATAAAAATTATTTTTAATTTGCAACCTGATGGAGGTCAGTATAGATGGACTAATAGACCAAGTCCCACACACTGCTAAAAGCCCAAATATTTTTTCAGAGCTAGATGCAGAAAAAATATATATTCAATTTGCAGTCTGGTGGAGGTCAGTATAGATGGACTAATAGAACAAGTCCCACGCACTGCTAGAAGCCCAAATATTTTTCAGAGCTAGATGCAGATAAAAATTATTTTTAATTTGCAACCTGATGGAGGTCAGTATAGATGGCCTAATAGAACAAGCCCCACACACTGCAAGAAGCCCAAATATTTTTTCAGAGCTAGATGCAGAAAAAAATTATATTCAATTTGCAACCTGGTGGAGTTCAGTATAGATGGACTAATAGAACAAGTCCCACACACTGCTAGATGCCCAAATATTTTTCAGAGTTTTCAGAGCTAGATGCAGATAAAAAATATTTTTAATTTGCAACCTGATGGCGGTCAGTATAGATGGACTAATAGACCAAGTCCCACACACTGCTAGAAGCCCAAATATTTTTTCAGAGCTAGATGCAGATAAAAATTATTTTTAATTTGCAACCTGATGGAGGTCAGTATAGATGGACTAATAGACCAAGTCCCACAAACTGTTAGAAGCCCAAATATTTTTTCAGAGCTAGATGCAGAAAAAAATTATATTCAATTTGCAACATGATAGAGGTCAGTATAGATGGACTAATAGACCAAGTCCCACACACTGCTAGAAGCCCAAATATTTTTTCAGAGCTAGATGCAGAAAAAAATTATATTCAATTTGCAACCTGGTGGAGGTCAGTATAGATGGACTAATAGAACAAGTCCCACACACTGCTAGAAGCCCAAATATTTTTTCAGAGGTAGAAGCAGATAAAAATTATTTTTAATTTGCAACCTGATGGAGGTCAGTATAGATGGACTAATAGAACAATTCCCACACACTGCTAGAAGCCCAAATATTTTTTCAGAGCTAGATGCAGATAAAAATTATTTTTAATTTGCAACCTGATGGAGGTCAGTATAGATGGACTAATAGACCAAGTCCCACACACTGCTAGAAGCCCAAATATTTTTTCACAGCTAGATGCAGAAAAAAATTATATTCAATTTCCAACCTGATGGAGGTCAGTATAGATGGACTAATAGACCAAGTCCCACACACTGCTAGAAGCCCAAATATTTTTTCAGAGCTAGATGCAGAAAAAAATTATATTCAATTTGCAGCCTGGTGGAGGTCAGTATAGATGGACTAATAGACCAAGTCCCACACACTGCTAGAAGCCCAAATATTTTTTCAGAGCTAGATGCAGATAAAAATTATTTTTAATTTGCAACCTGATGGAGGTCAGTATAGATGGACTAATAGACCAAGTCCCACACACTGCTAAAAGCCCAAATATTTTTTCAGAGCTAGATGCAGAAAAAATATATATTCAGTTTGCAGTCTGGTGGAGTTCAGTATAGATGGACTAATAGAACAAGTCCCACGCACTGCTAGAAGCCCAAATATTTTTCAGAGCTAGATGCAGATAAAAATTATTTTTAATTTGCAACCTGATGGAGGTCAGTATAGATGGCCTAATAGAACAAGCCCCACACACTGCAAGAAGCCCAAATATTTTTTCAGAGCTAGATGCAGAAAAAAATTATATTCAATTTGCAACCTGGTGGAGTTCAGTATAGATGGACTAATAGAACAAGTCCCACACACTGCTAGATGCCCAAATATTTTTCAGAGTTTTCAGAGCTAGATGCAGATAAAAAATATTTTTAATTTGCAACCTGATGGCGGTCAGTATAGATGGACTAATAGACCAAGTCCCACACACTGCTAGAAGCCCAAATATTTTTTCAGAGCTAGATGCAGATAAAAATTATTTTTAATTTGCAACCTGATGGAGGTCAGTATAGATGGACTAATAGATCAAGTCCCACAAACTGTTAGAAGCCCAAATATTTTTTCAGAGCTAGATGCAGAAAAAAATTATATTCAATTTGCAACATGATAGAGGTCAGTATAGATGGACTAATAGACCAAGTCCCACACACTGCTAGAAGCCCAAATATTTTTTCAGAGCTAGATGCAGAAAAAAATTATATTCAATTTGCAACCTGGTGGAGGTCAGTATAGATGGACTAATAGAACAAGTCCCACACACTGCTAGAAGCCCAAATATTTTTTCAGAGGTAGATGCAGATAAAAATTATTTTTAATTTGCAACCTGATGGAGGTCAGTATAGATGGACTAATAGAACAATTCCCATACACTGCTAGAAGCCCAAATATTTTTTCAGAGCTAGATGCAGAAAAAAATTATATTCAATTTGCAACCTGGTGGAGTACAGTATAGATGGACTAATAGAACAAGTCCCACACACTGCTAGAAGCCCAAATATTTTTTCAGAGATAGATGCAGATAAAAATTATTTTTAATTTGCAACCTGATGGAGGTCAGTATACATGGACTAATAGACCAAGTCGCACACACTGCTAGAAGCCCAAATATTTTTTCAGAGCTAGATGCAGATAAAAATTATTTTTAATTTGCAACCTGATGGAGGTCAGTATAGATGGACTAATAGACCAAGTCCCACACACTGCTAGAAGCACAAATATTTTTTCAGAGCTAGATGCAGAAAAAAATTATATTCAATTTGCAACCTGGTGGAGATCAGTATAGATGGACTAATAGAACAAGTCCCACACACTGCTAGAAGCCCAAATATTTTTTCAGAGCTAGATGCAAATAAAAATTATTTTTAATTTGAAACCTGATGGAGGTCAGTATAGATGGACTAATAGAACAAGTCCCACACACTGCTAGAAGCCCAAATATTTTTTCAGAGCTAGATGCAGAAAAAAATTATATTCAATTTGCAGCCTGGTGGAGGTCAGTATAGATGGACTAATAGAACAAGTCCCACACACTGCTAGAAGCCCAAATATTTTTTCAGAGCTAGATGCAGATAAAAATTATTTTTAATTTGCAACCTGATGGAGGTCAGTATAGATGGACTAATAGACCAAGTCCCACACACTGCTAGAAGCACAAATATTTTTTCAGAGCTAGATACAGAAAAAATATATATTCAATTTGCAATCTGGTGGAGGTCAGTATAGATGGACTAATAGAACAAGTCCCACACACTGCTAGAAGCCCAAATATTTTTCAGAGCTAGATGCAGATAAAAATTATTTTTAATTTGCAACCTGATGGAGGTCAGTATAGATGGACTAATAGAACAAGTCCCACACACTGCTAGAAGCCCAAATATTTTTTCAGAGCTAGATGCAGAAAAAAATTATATTCAATTTGCAACCTGGTGGAGTACAGTATAGATGGACTAATAGAACAAGTCCCACACACTGCTAGAAGCCCAAATATTTTTTTAGAGATAGATGCAGATAAAAATTATTTTTAATTTGCAACCTGATGGAGGTCAGTATACATGGACTAATAGACCAAGTCGCACACACTGCTAGAAGCCCAAATATTTTTTCAGAGCTAGATGCAGATAAAAATTATTTTTAATTTGCAACCTGATGGAGGTCAGTATAGATGGACTAATAGACCAAGTCCCACACACTGCTAGAAGCCCAAATATTTTTTCAGAGCTAGATGCAAATAAAAATTATTTTTAATTTGAAACCTGATGGAGGTCAGTATAGATGGACTAATAGAACAAGTCCCACACACTGCTAGAAGCCCAAATATTTTTTCAGAGCTAGATGCAGAAAAAAATTATATTCAATTTGCAGCCTGGTGGAGGTCAGTATAGATGGACTAATAGAACAAGTCCCACACACTGCTAGAAGCCCAAATATTTTTTCAGAGCTAGATGCAGATAAAAATTATTTTTAATTTGCAACCTGATGGAGGTCAGTATAGATGGACTAATAGACCAAGTCCCACACACTGCTAGAAGCACAAATATTTTTTCAGAGCTAGATACAGAAAAAATATATATTCAATTTGCAATCTGGTGGAGGTCAGTATAGATGGACTAATAGAACAAGTCCCACACACTGCTAGAAGCCCAAATATTTTTCAGAGCTAGATGCAGATAAAAATTATTTTTAATTTGCAACCTGATGGAGGTCAGTATAGATGGACTAATAGAACAAGTCCCACACACTGCTAGAAGCCCAAATATTTTTTCAGAGCTAGATGCAGAAAAAAATTATATTCAATTTGCAACCTGGTGGAGTTCAGAATAGATGGACTAACAGAACAAGTCCCACACACTGCTAGAAGCCCAAATATTTTTTCAGAGCTAGATGAAGATAAAAATTATTTTTAATTTGCAACCTGATGGAGGTCAGTATAGATGGACTAATAGACCAAGTCCCACACACTGCTAGAAGCCCAAATATTTTTTCAGAGCTAGATGCAGAAAAAAATAATATTCAATTTGCAACCTGATTGAGGTCAGTATAGGTGGACTAATAGACCAAGTCCCACACACTGCTAGAAGCCCAAATATTTTTTCAGAGTTTTCAGAGCTAGATGCAGATAAAAAATATTTTTAATTTGCAACCTGATGGCGGTCAGTATAGATGGACTAATAGACCAAGTCCCACACACTGCTAGAAGCCCAAATATTTTTTCAGAGCTAGATGCAGATAAAAATTATTTTTAATTTGCAACCTGATGGAGGTCAGTATAGATGGTCTAATAGACCAATTCCGACACACTGCTAGAAGCCCACATATTTTTTCAGAGCTAGATGCAGATAAAAATTATTTTTAATTTGCAACCTGATGGAGGTCAGTATAGATGGACTAATAGACCAAGTCCCACACACTGCTTGAAGTCCAAATATTTTTTCAGAGCTAGATGCAGAAAAAAATTATATTCAATTTGCAACATGATAGAGGTCAGTATAGATGGACTAATAGACCAAGTCCCACACACTGCTAGAAGCCCAAATATTTTTTCAGAGCTAGATGCAGATAAAAATTATTTTTAATTTGCAACCTGATGGAGGTCAGTATAGATGGTCTAATAGACCAATTCCGACACACTGCTAGAAGCCCAAATATTTTTTCAGAGCTAGATGCAGATAAAAATTATTTTTAATTTGCAACCTGATGGAGGTCAGTATAGATGGACTAATAGACCAAGTCCCACACACTGCTTGAAGTCCAAATATTTTTTCAGAGCTAGATGCAGAAAAAAATTATATTCAATTTGCAACCTGGTGGAGGTCAGTATAGATGGACTAATAGAATGATGCTATGCCCAAAAGGTTTTACTTCACTAGGTGCAGTAAAAAAATTGGTGTTCTATACACAGGTGGTGTAGCTTGCTTCACAGATAGGCTACTCCACTGACTAACACACTCTGCAATAGGCCAAAAAGGATTAGCTTTGCTAGATTTAGCCAAATTCTGTGAAAAAAACTTGCACAGCACTGGCACAGACCAGCCTGGCTAAAACTGATAGGAATTGATGTATCTTAGTCCTGAAAAGGGCTGCAATTACAATTAGTCTTTACTCCCAACCTATCTATTTAAGAGCACAGACCTGCCTCATAAAAGTCGTAGGAAATGCTGTAACCTAGTCCTTAAAAGGACTGCAATCACAACTATTCCCTACTCCCAAGCTATCTGTAGATTTGTGCGAAAATTGGCTTGAAATTAACAAGGTATAGCGCACACAGCAACAGCGGTGCTGTCTAACACGCAGCTGCAGCAGTGAGAAAATGGTGGCGACGGGGAAAATGGCTGGGTCTTATAGGGTAAGGACATGTGACATACACTGCCAATGACACATGCCCTTGCTTGTGTGAAAAAAAGCACTTCGCTCCGTGTGTGCGCTGCTGATAGGCTGACAGATTGCACTTCCCCACTGTAAATGCGGGAAAGATAAAAAAAAAATGGAGATCTTCATTATTCCTGCAGAGATCCATCCCCTGCCCCTCCCCCCGCCCCACTGTACACTCAAACTGCGTATTAACATTAATTTTCATCATTACTGAGAAAAAATCCAGTTATGATTTTGGTGCACGAACAGTTATCGAAAATAACCTCGAACAGCCGAATTTTTTTCAAATCGTTCGTGTTCGCCGAACGGCTCGAACACCGCCCAAAACAGCTCGAATTTGAGATTGACGAACAGTACGAGTCGAACAACGCTCATCTCTAATCCCAACACCGTGCAGGACGCTGGGCATTTGCCACAGATCACCAGGATTGGCAAAGTCACCACTGGCGCTCTGTGCTCTTCACAGATGAAAGCAGGTTCACACTGAGCACATGTGACAGACATGACAGAGTCTGGAGACGCCGTGGAGAGCGATCTGCTGCCTGCAAAATCCTTCAGCATGACCGGTTTGGCAGTGGGTCAGTAATGTTGTGAGGTGGCATTTCTTTGGAGGGCCGCACAGCCCTCCATGTGCTCGCCAGAGGTAGCCTGACTGCCATTAAGTAACGAGATGAGATCCTCAGACCCCTTGTGAGACCATATGCTGGTGGGGTTGGCCCTGGGTTCCTCCTTATGCAGGACAATGCCAGACCTCATGTGGTTGGAGTGTGTCAGCAGTTCCTGCAAGATGACGGCATTGAACCTATGGACTGGCCCGACCGTTCCCCTGACCTGAATCCGATTGAGCACATCTGGGACATCATGTCTCGCTCCATCCACCAACGTCACGTTGCACCACAGACTGTCCAGCAGTTGGTGGATGCTTTAGTCCAGGTATGGGAGGAGATCCCACAGGAGACCATTGGCAACCTCATCAAGAGCATGCCCAGGCGTTGTAGGGAGGTCATACAGGCACATGGAGGCCACACACAATACTGAGACTCATTGTGACTTGTTTTAAGGACATTACATCAAAATTGGATAAGTCTGTAATGTATTTTTTCACTTTAATTTTGGGGGTGACTCCAAATCCAGGCCTCCACTGGTTAATAAATTTGATTTCCATTGATGATTTTTGTGTGATTTTATTGTCAGCACATTCAGCTTTGTACAGAACACAGTATTCAATGAGAATATTTCATTCACTCACATCTAGAATGTGTTATTTGAGTGTTCCCTTTATTTTTTTGAGCAGTGTATTTTATTATTATTTTTTTTTTAAGAAGTGTGTGTAGATGTGATTTTGGCGCTTACTAGTATATAAGTATTGGAGTTTTTCCTCCTTCCTTACAGACTGCTTAGCTCTCTTGTTTTTAATATGGCATTGATGGGGGAGTCTATGATCAGATCGGTTCATCAGTCTCCTCCTGTTGAAAAACACTGCACACTTTTAGATCATTTTAGATAATTTTTTTAATAATTATTCCTGTCCGTGGAGATTCCCAGAATGCAGATGACCTTGTGAGCCCTGTGGAAAGATACTTGGCTGTGGAGAACTCCCTGAGCAATCAAGGGAGCCTGAGGTCACCTTTCTGGGATACCCAAAACGTAAAAGAAGGGGCTCAAGACCACGTCTGAGGGGCACCTAAAGACCCAGGAGGGGTCAAAGCCATATTCAATGTCTACTTCTTGTACCATTGTCTGTTGGAAGTGTTTTGCCCCAAGGCATTTATAAGCCCATTGTCCAGTCATATTGACGCGCCCCCTGGGCCGTGGGTTACTCGATACCGGGCCGGTCGTTGCTAGGGGAGATGTCACAGTGGCGGTCAATTAAAAGGGATTTTTATATAGTTTTTGTATTTAATCAAATGTTCGTGACGCCACCTGTGGTATGCGGCTTGTTAATGCAGCAAAGTTGGTTCAGCTCTCCACAGGTAGAGCTTAGCTCCAGGGCAGAGTAGTGGGGATGTAATAGATGTTGCTGTTGTGCAGGGTGGTGCAGGGGAAGATGACGCAGTAATAATTCGCAGAAACAGTGGTGTGCAGTCTTCAGGGTTTTACTCACGATTTTTAGACTCCAAGTTACCAGGGCCAGGATAACTCCCCATGCTGTCCTGTGTCTACTCAGGGAGGGGTTCAGCAAACTCCCAGGTACCTCCAGAGTACATAACAGCACCCCGTTCTGTGTGCCTTTTCTGGTCACCTTCCTGCGCTGGCTCTCACCCTCCTTCCCTACGCCTCACACCCAGTGTCCCAAGCCATTGACCGCGGACTTTGTCGGGCGACATCTTCTCTGTCCCCTGGGTCCTCTATGGTCACTTTTTTAGCGATTAGATGTGGCTGTTGGCTGCAGCACCTGAAATGCTGCACGCTCCGGTTATCTAGTTGAGACTTGAAGAACTCTGCTAGCTTAGGGGCTGGTCCCCTCTCTGCAGCCTGATCCTTCCACTCCTGGTGGGTTCGGGCGCATGGGTGGCATGCGCACTGCCCGTGCCCCTGGGATCCTTTCTGTTCTGGAGCCTTCCTTCCTGCTCCTCTCCTCTCTTCAGTCTGTCCTGGGCCTCTCTCACTAGGCCCTCCTCCTGATCAGAGCTCCTGCTGAGCTCCTGCTCCACACACTCTCTCCTCGCTGTTCCCTCAGACTGTTCCCTCTGAACTGGCTCAACTCTAACTCTGACTGAACACCACTCCCAAGATAGCTTCCTCTTTTTATCTCCTCCTTCTCAAGTGCTCCACTGATCTGCTTCCTCCACCCACACCCCCTACATGGTTCCCCCTCTCTTGGTTCCCATCACTCCAGCCAGGGACATGGCTCAGCAGTGGAGCAGTGCATCTTGCCCCTCCTGCTGGTCTGGAGTAGTGTAGTGTTGGATGCAGGTGTTTGGGTCCCGGGCAGTACTCCATCCTTACCTGAGAGTGAGATACCACACCTCTGGGTGAGATGCAGTACCTCTGTGGCGACTGAACCTGCAGGGGCGCCACAGTATCAAAACCAATGGACTGCTCCATGAGCAAGCGCTACTTCTACTTCGCCTAGCTTGCCTGCAGTGCTGTTCCTCATCCTGGCGAGGGACCTCAGGAAAACAGGGAGCTGTGAATGGTGTCCAATTGATGGGATTACTGGACTCATGGAGTCTGGTGACCCTGGTAAGGGCCACACCTCCACATGTGTTAGTCCCTGTGGGAAAGGTCCATGGAAACTTCAAGAACTATCCAATGGCCCAGGTCGACA
Organism: Phyllobates terribilis; assembly: GCF_046119375.1. Taxonomy (NCBI): domain Eukaryota; kingdom Metazoa; phylum Chordata; class Amphibia; order Anura; family Dendrobatidae; genus Phyllobates; species Phyllobates terribilis. The sequence goes on along the minus strand of NW_027362763.1, from coordinate 93,754,342 downwards.
TATGCACAGACTTTGGTTCTGTGTCCCACAAAGTAGGAGAGGTCAAATACTTATTTCATTCCATAATTGTCAGTGTGACTTTCTGTTTTTCTGGGACTTGTGGGCTATAGCTGTAGCACCCAGTAGTCCAGTATGCCACCAGGAGTCAGCTATTGTAATAAGATCACATTATGTAAATGGTGAATTTGCTTTCATTGTACTGGCTAGAAAGAAGGATGAGGAAGAATCCCCTGAAGCCAATATCCCTGACCTGGAGGAGTCCCTGGACAACTTTTGGACTGACCAGCTCTGGAACTTTTCGGTAAAATGAGAGTCAATAATCGCTTTCCGCAGTTGGCCAGGTATAATGTGCTGTTGAAACAAATATAAGTCCAGCTCACCATAAAAGACATCCTTAGGTGTTCGGAGCACAGGAAAACGCTGCGTCAGAGGGTAGGCCAATCACAAACAGGAAAAAAATCCAGCTCAACGAACTTGTGAACAAGCCTCTTTCTTTATTTCTTTTTATTCACCAAAAAGTGCTCGGTAGAGGTTAAACAGAATCAGCTATGGTTACATGATATGCGACATTATCACATATTGATGTCTCAAATAACCATCGTTGACTCTGTCTATATTTGATGAATAAAGAAAGAAGTTTGTTCACAAGTTCGTTGAGCTGGATTCTTTCCTGTTTATATAATGTTCTGTTGTGTTGTGGAACAAAAGTAAAGGACAGACCTCCTCAAGGGTCAAGAGGCAAAATCCAGGTAGTATAATCAGTCGTCTCGTACTTGTGTTAGTGCACACAGTGGAGAGAAAGTTATTTACCCTGTGGCAGGGACCCTATAGGGTGGCGGAAAAGATGGGAGAGGGCAATAATAAAGCACACTGACCAGGGAAAAGGAAGCCCTTTCCCATATATTATGTCAACCCACTAAAACCTTGGAAGGATAAAGACCCTCTTGAAACCCCTTGCTTGTTGGCCTGGTTAGTAGCCAATAATGCTGGTGTCAAAGTGGCAGAAACTTTGTCACTTTCCCAAAATCAGCCCGTTGAAAATCAGTACCCAAAAATAGGGTCAGGTTCTAGGAGTTCTAGGTCACCCTTGTGTCATCAAGCCTCATGTTCGGGTCAATTTTAAACCCTGTAGGCTCTGTGTGTTGACAGATGGTGCCCAGCCCCCAGATTTTGACAGGGGAGGGACATGTAGCAAAGCCAGATAGGTAAGCTAGAGTTGAAACTTAGCACTAAAGTTTCTGTTTAGATGCACCTGGGTGGCTCTACATATAACCAGGTTAGGTGTTCACTTTGGTCAGTCAGCTGGGGAAGTATAATCACAGTAGATGATGTTGGAGCTGAAGAGAGATAGGCCAGAATCTCTGTCTGAGAAGAGACTGCACGGGGCTGTTTGCACCAAACTGCAAGTATCAGTGGTTGCTTTAGACCAGTGTTTCTCAAATCCAGTCCTGACTCCTTAGGACCCCCCAACAGGCCATGTTTTCAGGATTTCCTTAGTGTTGCACAGGTGATGGAAGTTCTCTCACCTGTGCAATACTAAGGAGATCCTGAAAACATGATCTGTTGTGGGGTCCTGGGGACTGGATTTGAGAAGCACTGCTTTAGACAATAGCCAATTTGTTTGAACGAATTGTGACTAGCTCAGGTGTGTATAAGAAGTCAGGGTCTATTATGTGTAATTTGCATCTGAACAAGGCTAGGGAATTTGTGTTCATGGTTTCGTTTTTGGTGTTTTGCAACCTGTGGAAATTGCTTTGACACAAGAATGTAATGCATGTGTGAACTCTGCCTACCGCTGAGCATAAATCCCTACACAGGAAGTTCAATTCACATTTATTCTATGCAAAATGAAAAAGTCTGTATTTCAATTGAAAAAAATCAGTTAATTATATTTGTAGATCACATGACCCCATAGCATATTAAATGAAGGGAAGGGAATGTGTTAAAATCATTAAAAATACTCACGTTGACCCAATCTGTTCTTATCTTAGCAGTTTTTTGCCGCTCCTCGACTGCCTTCCTAGTCCCCCTCCCTTCCTACCCTGGTCATCTTATGTGGTCATGTGGAGCAGTTCACATCATGATATCATGATTAGAGTTGAGCCACCCCCGTAGTGTTCGAGTTCGGTTCGGTTCGTCGAACACCCGTATGTTCGTCGAACTGTTCGTCGAACTGTTCGTCGAACACCTTCGAACACCGTTAAAACCAATGGCAGGCAAACAAAAACACATAGAAACACATAGAAAACACCTTCAAAGGTGTCCAAAAGCTGAAAAACTGCTCAGAAGACACAACTGACACATGGAAAAGTGACAAGTACATATAGTCATGTGAAAAGAAAAGAGGTGGAGGAGTAAAAGGAGGGGGAGTCACAGATATAGGCATGTCATGCCCTTCTAAAACCAAAAAAGTGTGAAGCTGACACGGCCAGTCCGTTCCTGCCCGTGCGACCTCCGTGTCGCCGGGTTTGTGCCAGAGCTGCGGTGGACCCTGACGGCCAGCCCCCCTCTCCCAATACTGGTGCCTGTCCGCTGGTGGGTCGAGTGAGCCCCCCTGCAGTGGAGGCAGGTCTAAGCTTTTTAATTTAAATTATCTCTGTAATTTGAATGAGTACACTTTAAATCCTTTTACAAGGATCTATTGGAGGGCAAATCTGATGCCAGCAGCCGCGGGAATTCCAGCTCCAGTAGCATCCACTAAAGCTGCTGTAGTTAAAAAGCTTTTATAAGGATCCTACCGCCAGTCCCAGCCCCTGTGCCTTGGGGTGCCTCCCCGATGCTCTTCACTGAGTGTCCCGGGGGCCCAAAGCATTTCCTTTGAAAAAATTAAGTTCCAAACTACAGGTGGTGTAGCTTGCTTAACAGGTGGGATAATCCACTGACTAGCAGACACTGCTACTAGGTTCAAAGTATTTCCTGGGCTAGATGCAGTTAAAAATTTGGAATTAGATCTACAGGCGGTGGCTACTCTGCTGACAAGCAGACACTGCTACTAGGCCCAAAGTATTGCCTGGGCAAGATGCAGTTAAAAACTTGTAATTAGATACTCTCGTTGGATGCTGAGAAAGCATTCCATAGAGTCTCCTGGCACGCCATATATTATTCTCTTAAAAGCTTCGGGTAGGGGTCTAGGGGACCCTTTTATAGCCAAAATCATGGCCCTGTATCGCAATCCGTCAGCTAGGCTGAAGATAAATGGAATATTTTCATCACCTTTCATAATCACCAATGGGACAAGGCAGGGATGTCCTCTGTCCCCTCTCTTATACATCCTAGTGATGGAGAACCTGCTCTCATCAATTCGCGATAACCCCAATATTAGGTGGATTGAGGTGGGAGGCACCGAGTACAAGTGCTCTGCATTTGCTGATGATGTCCTAGTATATATCACTCACATATATCCATCCCTGCTGTTATGGCTGAAATAGATCACTTTGTTACATGGTCAAATTTTAAAATCAATGCAGCGAAGTCTGAGGCCCTTGATGTCTCCCTCCCCAAATCCATACAGGATTCCATCTAGTCCAACTTTCCCTTTGCCTGGCCCTCACAGGGTATCAAATACTTAGGAATTCGTATTCATAGAGACCTCTCCCGTCTATTTTATCTTAATTTTGGGCCCTTTATTGAGCAACTCCATAAAGATCTTACTTCTTGGACGGTGAAGGATTTTTCCTGGTTCAGCAGAATAAGTATACTAAAAATTAACGTCCTACCTAAACTCTTATACCTCTTCCAAACCATTCCCACGGTAATTCCCTCAAATTTTTGGAAACGAATACGCAGTAGCTTTTAGTCTCCCCAGGATGACACAGGTGGGGCAGATGGTGGTTGTCCTGGCCCACTAGGCCGCATTGTAGCACAGTGAGCCTCGCACTGCAACTTATGCTTCATATCCATGGGACGGTTCATGCATGAAGTACTCAAACTATGGATTTTTTGGCCTCTACTTAGCTTTTGGTGACAAATGTTACAGATAACACGAGTTGGGTCATCCTTAGCGATCTGAAAAAATGCACATGCTATGCAAGGTTTAGGGCCCATGCGACTCTGCTACTAGCAATACTATCAAATGATAGGCTGGGTTAGATGCAGAGAGTCTGGGTTTGGTTGGGGGTCCCCACAGTCTGCCTACACTAGATGCAGTTAAAAATTCTCATTAGATACACAGGCGGTGCAGCTTGCTTCGCAGCTGGGCTAATACGCCCAAAGTATTGGTAGACTCTATACTAAATAAGGAAGGATTCACTGACTGTGGTGGCCCCTCCGTGGGCCGTGGCGATTGGTGGAGATTTGGTGGATGATTATAGTAGAAAGCTCCTTATTAGAGAAAGTTGTTGGATTTATACTTTAAATACACGTGTACCAGCGGGTTTAAACATCAGACATGATTTGATGTATCATTATGAGTGATCATTTATAGATTATTATTATTATATATATTTGTTCCTTTTTTCTTCTTTTCTTTTTGATTATTTACATTTATATGCATTGTTTCTATGCTATACGATTTTAACATGGTATGTGTGTTTAAATTTTTGATTAACTCAGCCTTGAACAGGTGCATAGCAGGACATGACATATAAATACCACTTCCTTGCTGTTTTTTTGCTATGCAATGATTAAGAACTCGTATATATATTGTGCAGAAAGAAGGGTGAATGTCCGCCCAGGCGGGAGCAAATTGGAGTTTCATAACACATATTTGAACTGGAGAGGTATTAGAGGCCTGCAATGGCCACAGGTACTAATGGAGGTAATCAAGGTAGGGAGAGAGGCAAGAGGTCCGGTCATCTTAGTTATACAGGCCGGGGGAAGCGACATAGCTTATCACAAGAGCGCATAACTAATGGCAATAATGAAACTAGACACTGAACGCTTAAGAGAATTTTTCACAAAACTAACTATAGTATGGTCAGAGATTGTGCCGAGAACGGTATGGCAAGGTGCGTGAAACATCACGGCCATCGAACGGACAAGGCAGGTAATAAATATTCGGATGGCAAAATTTATAAGAGACAGAGGCTGCGTAGTGATACGACACCGACAACTGGAAGGAGATAAAGCAGGCCTCATACGGCCCGACGGTGTTCACTTAATGGATATTGGACTGGACATATTACTGTCAGGACTCCAGGACGGAGTGGAACAAGCGTTAAGAGTGAGGGATGGGGGTCAGAGTCCTGCATACGAGTAAGCAGGATCCTACGTGGCCTGGAAATAGAAAGGACATGTTGGAGAGTTACACTTGTTGGCCAACTTGCCGTTGTGGAGACTGGAGACACAGGGCATGCTGCAACAAGCTGAATTATTTTAGAAATAAAATGCATTTCTAATGGAATGAGTATAAACAGTTAATAAAGCTGTGACCGATCCTCACCCATCCAGTTGTAAGAGTTACAATATTGTATTGTCAATGAAAGGGGGGCGTTAGGGGGCTGAGCGTCTGGGTGTGGTTAGGGGTCCCCACAGTCTACCTAGGCTAGATGCATTTAAAAATCATTATTAGATACACAGGCAGTGCAGCTTGCTTCGCAGCTGGGTTACTACGCTGACTAGCAGACACTGAAGCTTTGGAGCAGACCTCTGAGTAAACAGCTCTTCAGACTCAACCATCTGTGTTACCCCAAGCCATAGTGTATGTATTTTCTTACGGTTAAAAGGGGTGGGGAGACCCAACCCACCTCTAATTGATGATGGCAACGTCACGTAAAACAAAGCAAGGGGACTCCAAAAAGAGTCTCCATTTTTTCCAAAAATTTGTGGCACAGACACCACTTAAGTAGCATCAATTGCCCCAGAGTTGCTTAAAACGGTTGGTTAGAATGAGAACACCACACTGCTACTTTGCCCAAAATTATTTTCCAGACAAGATGCAGCTAAAAATTATTAGTAATTTGCAAGCTGGTGAAGCTTAGTATAGATGGCATAGTAGAATGAGTACTGCACACTGCTACAGGCCCAAAATTGTTTTCCAGACAAGATGCAGCTAAAAATTATTAGAAATTTGAAAGATTAAAACGGTTGGTGAGGTGATTTTCCGAAATTCTCAAGCTTTTACTCTCCCCAGGATGACACAGGGGTAGAAAAGTCCTTGCGGATCCATGATTTGTTAATCTTTATGAACATGAGTCTGTCTACATTCTCAGAGGACAGCCGCGTGCGCTTATCTGTGAGCACACCACCAGCAGCGCTGAACACACGTTCAGAGAGAACACTGGCTGCGGGGCATGACAAGATCTCCAAGGCGTAAGTGGCGAGCTCCGGCCAATTATCCAGATTGGAAGCCCAAAAAGAGCAAGGGTCCAGTGACACAGTCATGGCTTCGATGTTTACTTGGAGATACTCCTGTACCATCGTCTCTAGGCGTTGACTATGTGTCAGACTTCTTGTCTCCTGTGGCCTTGCAAAGGATGGGCTAAAAAAGCTGTGAAATGATTCCGCAAAATTGCTGTTACCAGCAGATACTGTGTTTCTGTTACGGTTTGAGTGCGGAACACTCGACAGTCCCACGGTTGGCAAGTTAGAACTGTGAGATTCACTATGTGCACCACTGGTGTTTTGTGGAAAAGCACATGTAAGATTCTGCAACAGTCTCTGCTGATATTCCTGCATGCGTGAATACCTTTCTATGGCACGAATTATTTCGGAAAATTTACTTTTGTACCGAGGATCTAAGAGTGTGGCAACCCAGTAGTCAGGATTATTTTGAATTCTGACAATTCGAGGGTCATGTTGCAGGTAGTGCAGCAAGAAGGCACTCATGTGTCTTGTGCATCCAGGAGCACCAAGTCCCTGTTGTGTTGGTGGCGAGGTAACAATCATGCTTCCTTCCTCTGCCCTCTCCCCCCAACCTCACACAACAGAAATGTGATCAAGGTCTCCCTCATCTGATGAGTATTCCATCAGTTCGTCCTCCACTTCTTCCTGGGCTCCTGCACCTTCCTCACTAGTTTGGCTGCTACCATGCGCCCTGGTAAATCCATCTCCCCCGCCCTCACATGCCTGCCGCCTTGGTGCTGCCAACCGTCTGGACCTTGCAGATGTTAGCCCTTCCGCATACAACTCCTCCTCCTCTACTTCCTCCACCTGCTCTTGTCGCACCACCTGACTCCGAATTCTGTTTATCATGTGCTCCAGCATGTAAATCACCGGAATAGTCATGCTGATAATGGCATCGTCAGCACTAAACATCTTCGTCACCATTTCAAAACTGTGCAGAAATGTGCATAGGTCCCTGATCTGAGACCACTCCTCCAGCGTGATTTACCCCACCTCTGGATCCCGTTGGCCCAGGCTATACGTCAGAACGTATTGCACCAGGGCTTGTCTGTGCTGCCACAGTCGCTGCAACATGTGCAGAGTTGAATTCCACCGGGTAGGCACATCGCATTTTAGCCGGTGAAGTGGCAGGCCCAATGACTTCTGTAGAGATGTAAGTCGCTGAGCTGCGGGATGCGAACGGCGGAAGTGAGCACACAGCGACCGAGCCCTCTGCAGAAGGCCATCTAGTCTGGGATAGTGGCCTAAAAATTGCTGGACAACCAGGTTCAACACGTGAGCCATACAAGGCACGTGTGTGACATTGCCCCGGCGAAGGGCCGCACCCAGGTTTGCAGCATTGTCGCACACGGCCTTCCCTGGTTGCAGGTCAAGTGGAGACAACCATTCATGAAACTGGTTCTCCAGAGCTGACCACAACTCCTCAGCTGTGTGACTCACATTTCCCAGACATTTCAAAATAAAAACCGCCTGATGACGTTGAGCCCTGCTGCCAGCATAGTAAGGAGGTGTGCAGGATCCCTTCTGCGCAGTTAGAAATCCTGTGGCATGACCAAACAGGCTTTGGGTGCAGGCGGAGGACTGAGAGGAGGTTGAGGAGGCAGAAGCAGTGGAGGAACTTAAAGATAAAGAGGATTGATGCACAACTCGTGGGAACGGCAAGACTTGCACAGCAGCCCCTTGTCCTTCTGTCACCATAGTTACCCAGTGCCCAGTCAGCGACATGTAACGCCCCTGTCCATGCCTACTCGTCCAAGTGTCTGTGGTGAAATGCACCCTGTCACACACAGAGTTTCTCAAAGAAGCGGTGATGTTGTGTGCGACATGCTGGTGGAGCGCAGGCACACCTTTCTTTGAGAAGTAGTGCCGACTGGGCATCTGGTACTGGGGCACTGCGACGGACATAAGGTCTCGAAAATCCTCTGTGTCCACCAGGCGGAAAGGCAGCATTTCTGTAGCCAAGATATTGCAGATGGTGAAATTCAACCTCTTAGCTTTCTCATGGCTAGGAGGAAATGGTCTTTTACTTGTCCACATCTGAGGGACCGAGGGCTGGCTGTTGTACTTAGACGGGGTTGAGAAGGGTGCCCCCGGCAAACTGCCGGTCTGTGAGGAAGATGCAGGCGGACATGTTAGGTTGCCTTGATCCAAAGGTGGTGCTATCGATGTCGGAGAGCGCTCAATACCAGCTGGTGTTTCCACCTTCAAAGAAAATGATGACCTGCCCATCATGCTGGCTGTTGCGGGTAAAGAGGTGACAGGTCTGTGTCCCAAAACAGGTGTGACTGCTGTCCCCCCAGTCACAGAGAATGAAGAGGCCACGGATGCACCGGATGGGGCAGACGGTGGTTGACCCGGCCCGCTAGGCCGCATTGTAGCACAGTGAGCTTCCAACTGCAACTTTTTGCTTCATATCCATGTGCCGGTTCATGCATGAAGTACTGAAACTATGGATTTTTTGGCCTCTACTTAGCTTTTGGTGACAAATGTTACAGATAACACGAGTTGGGACATCCTAATCGATCTGAAAAAATGCCCAGGCCATGCAAGGCTTAGCACCCATGCGACCTGAAGAGCCACCACGACTTGTGGTGAGAGGCAGAGTTGTGTTTGAGGATGCAGTTGTTGACGTGCTTCCAGTACTACGTCTCTGTCCAGGAAGGCGCAACCTGACCTTGTCGTCACTAGCTTCCTCCTCCACCTCCTCTGCTGACCTCATCGACTAGCTGACTGTGGGTTGACAGTAAGTGGGATCTGCAACCTCGTCATCATCACCCTGTCTGTTCTCACACCCGTCGTCCTCAGAGCCAACCTCTTCCTGCCCTGACAAAAAACTCAAGTTGTCACTCCAATCAGGTATTTGAGTCTCATCATCGTCTTCCTCATTGTCTCCACCAACAGGAGTTACAGTTTGAGAACGAGGGTCTACATTATGGTCAGAACCTTCTGCGTCTGGTCCTGGATCCGACTCATAAAGATTCTGGGCATCAGTGCAGATCATTTCCTCGTCTGGATTCACAGAAACTCTGGAGCCGACCTCTGATTCCCAGGCTATAGTATGAGTAAACAGCTCTGCAGACTCAACCATCTGTTCTACCCCATACTCAGATGGGCAGCTGGAGACTTGGGAGCTGTGAGGAAGCAAGTGCGATTGGGGTGACACCTCTGAGGACTGGAGTATTTGTGATGTTGAAGTTGATGTGGAGGAGAGCCCACTTAAAGGAGCACTTGATATCCGTTGAAGCACCTGCTGTTTTTGTGCTTTATCTGGAATTTGTAGCGATTTACGTGGCCGTAAGAAAGGGATCGTATCACATTGTCCGCTAAGAGAAGTAGACATCTTAGTTTGGCTGGAAGATGGTCTTTCTTCTGCAGATGTTACTGTTGCTTTAACACCTACCCCACGGACACAACCTTTTTTTCCCTTCCCAACACGATTATTCCCCTTTCCACCAGCAGCAGGCCTTTTTCCACTCATTTTGGTGGTTAACTAATTCACAACTCTAGAGTTGTTTGCACAAAAAACAATGGATGGGAACCGAGCAGAGCTGAGTGGCCAAACTGTGTTATTAGCCCAAAAGGATTGGCTGGGTTAGGTGCAGTAAATCAATTTTATTACATACACGGTGGTGGAGCTTAATATAGATGGACAAATAGAATGAGTCCCACACACTGCTACAAGCCCAAAAGTATTTTCCGAGCTAGATGCAGATAAAAATTATTTGTAATTTGCAAGCTGGTGGAGCTTAGTATAGATGGACTAATAATAAGTCCCACACACTGTTACAAGTTCAAAATTATTTTCCGAGCTAGATGCAGCTAAAAATTATTTGTAATTTGCAAGCTGGTGGAGCTTAGTATAGATGGACTAAGAATAATTCCCACACACTGCTACAAGCCCAAAATTATTTTCCGAGCTAGATGCAGATAAAAATTATTTGTAATTTGCAAGCTGGTGGAACTTAGCATAGATGGACTAAGAATAAGTCCCACACACTGCTACAAGCCCAAAATTATTTTCCCAGCTAGATGCAGATAAAATTTATTTGTAATTTGCAAGCTGGTGGAGCTTAGTATAGATGGACTAAGAATAAGTCCCACACACTGCTACAAGCTACAAATTATTTTCCGAGCTAGATGCAGATAAAAATAATTTGTAATTTGCAAGCTGGAGGAGCTTAGTATAGATGGACTAAGAATAAGTCCCACACACTGCTACAAGCCCAAAATTATTTTCCGAGCTAGATGCAGATAAAAATTATTTGTAATTTGCAAGCTGGTGGAGCTTAGTATAAGTGGACTAAGAATAAGTCCCACACACTGCTACAAGCCCAAAATTATTTTCCGAGCTAGATGCAGATAAAAATTATTTGCAATTTGCAAGCTGGTGAAGCTTAGTATAGATGGACTAAGAATAAGTCCCACACACTGCTACAAGCCCAAAATTATTTTCCGAGCTAGATGCAGATAAAAAATATTTGTAATTTGCAAGCTGGAGGAGCTTAGTATAGATGGACTAAGAATAAGTCCCACACACTGCTAAAAGCCCAAAATTATTTTCCGAGCTAGATGCAGATAAAAATTATTTGTAATTTGCAAGCTGGTGGAGCTTAGTATAGATGGATTAAGAATAAGTCTCACACACTGCTACAAGCCCAAAATTATTTTCCCAGCTAGATGCAGAAAAAAATTATTTGTAATTTGCAAGCTGGTGGAGCTTAGTATAGATGGACTAAGAATAAGTCCGACACACTGCTACAAGCCCAAATTTATTTTCCGAACTAGATGCAGCTAAAAATTATTTGTAATTTGCAAGCTGGAGGAGCTTAGTATAGATGGACTAAGAATAAGTCCCACACACTGCTACAAGCCCAAAATTATTTTCCGAGCTAAATGCAGATAAAAATTATTTGTTATTTGCAAGCTGGTGGAGCTTAGTATAGATGAACTAAGAATAAGTCCCACACCCTGCTACAAGCCCAAAATTATTTTCTGAGCAACATGCAGATAGAAATTATTAGTAATTTGCAAGCTGGTGGAGCTTAGTATAGATGGCCTAATAGAATGATGCTATGCCCAAAAGGTTTTACTTGGCTAGGTGCAGTAAAAAAAATTGTATTCTATACACAGTTGTTGTAGCACAGATACGCTACTCCTCTGACTAACACACACTGCAAGAGGCCAAAAAGGATTTGCTTAGCTAGATTTAGCCAAATGCTGTGAAAAACACTTGCACAGCACTGGCACAGACCTGCCTGGCAGAAAGTCCTAGGAAATGCTATAACCTAGTCCTCAAAAGGACTGCAATTACAATTAGTCCCTACTCCCAACCTATCTATTTAAGAGCACAGACCTGCCAGCTAAAAGTCGTAGGAAATGCTGTAACCTAGTCCTCAAAAGGACTGCAATCACAACTATTCCCTACTCCCAAGCTATCTGTAGATTTCTGAGAAAATTGGCTTGAAATTAACACTGAAAGTATAGCGCACACAGCAACAGCGGTGCCGTCTAACATGCAGCTGCAGCAGTGAGAAAATGGTGGCGACGGGGAAAATGGCTGGGTCTTATAGGGCAAGGACATGTGACTTACACAGCCAATGACACATGCCCTTGCTTGTGTGAAAAAAAGCAGTTCGCTCCGTGTGTGCGCTGCTGATAGGCTGACAGATTGCACCTCCCCACTGTAAATGCGAGAAAGAGAAAAAAAAATGGAGATCTTCATTATTTCTGCAGAGATCCATCTCCTGCCCCTCCCCCCGCCCCGCTGTACACTCAAACTGCGTATTAACATTGATTATCAGCATTACTGGGAAAAAATCCAGTTATGATTTTGGTGAACGAACAGTTATCGAACATAACCTCGAACAGCCGGATTATTTTCAAATCGTTCGTGTTCGCCGAACGGCTCGAACACTGCTCAAAACAGCTCAAATTTGAGATTGGCGAACAGTTCGATTCGAACACTGCTCATCTCTAATCATGATGTCCGAACTTGTTCCAAGTCTTAAGCAAAGCCGGAAGTGCCAACAAAGAGGGCAACCAAGTTAGTGAATGAATCGTAGGGATTTGGATGGCAGGTGAAGGTCAAGAGCTAGGTGAGCATGATTTCATGATTGTTTTTATTCCCTCCCTAGCCCATATGAATCTAGCAAAATGGTGAATGAATGGATGGCAGCTATTTTATAGTGTGGTCCAGACCCCAGTCCACATTTCAGAATCTATATCCTTTCTGCTAATAGTGTGGTCCAGACACCAGTCTACATTTAAGAATCTAAATCCTTTCTGCTAATAGTGTAGTCAAGACACTAGTCTACATGTCAGAATCTAGATTCTTTCTGCTAATAGTGTGTTCCAGATACCAGTCCACATTTCAGAATCTAAATCCTTTCTGCTAATAATGTGGTCCCGACATCAGTCCACGTTTCAGAATCTAAATCTTTTCTGCTAATAGTGTGGTCCAGACACTAGTCCACATTTCAGATTCAACATCCTTTGTTCTAATAGTGTGGCCCAGAGACACCAATCCACATTTCAGAATCTAAAACCTTTCTGCTAATAGCGTGGTCCAGACACCAGTTGACATTTCAGAATCTTAATCTTTTGTGCTAATAGTGTGGTCCAGACATCAAGTCATCAACACAAAAACATTAGCAGCAGCACCAGTGTAAGTGGCAGAAACCCTTTCTGTGAGTCGTTTTACACATTTTTTAGACCAGTCCATGCACCGGCAGAACAGAGTACAAGTCTGACACAAAGTAAACGACTGGAGAGGATGATGCAGGAGTATCTCAAGCTCAATATCAGTGCCATTAGGGGGGGTTGTAAAAAAAGGAGAGAACAGGGCGCAATGGGTGACTCAGTAATGCAATTTGTAGAGGGGTGTGGGAATGGCTACTAACCTTATGGAGTTGTGCACCTCTGCACAACCCCAGTGTAAAGCTCAACAAGCTCCGCTCTGTTGGTGGCAGTCATCTGCTTTTAGCGGCGTTCACAGATCCCGATCTCACGGTGGTGGGTCATGTGATCAGGTTAGTTGAGCATACCACCGAGATGGATGCCCAGCTTCACCAACACTCCCGTCAGTGTTCCGGAGGGGTTAGGGCAGCGCAGCTTGGAAACCAGGGTAGTAATTCTTAGTTAACTTCATCCCACAGGTGGTTGAACAAGTAAATAAAGGCAGCTCTACCGCACCCCAGCAGGGAGAAAAAGACAATCAGTGAATGTGAATAGCGGTATCAGAGTGCCAATAACAGGGCAAAAATTAATTAAAATAACTGATTTATTAATACACACAACGCGTTTCGGTGGACAAGGCTACCTTCATCAGGTGTGACAAACAGCAAACAAATGATCCTTATATACATTTAACCAGGCATACAATTACTTCATAGGGGCGGGGCTAAATACAGAGTGATATCTCTATATTAACCCCTTGAGTTCATTTATGCCCAATAGAGTAAACAGGATTTTTATAAATTAGTACCTAATGAAACATATAGGGTACTCATAAATAGGATTCACAGTATAAGAACTTGCGAATCCTATAATCATAATACTTAATCTACTATATAATTGTCTTATCCCGTCTGTCTGTCTGTCTATCTGTCTGTCTGTCTGTCCTGGAAATCCCGCGTCGCTCATTGGTCCGGCAGCGGCCAATCAGCACCGCGGGATTTCTGAAAAAAGATGGCGGCCATTAGCGGCTCATCTGGCGGACGGAGGTCAGCGGCGATGCAGCGGGGAGATGAGCGGCGCTAGCAGCACTACTACCCCGACCGGCGCCGCTGACCTCCATGCGGCTAACGTCGGAAGATCAGCGGCTTGGCCCGCTGATCTCCCGACAGCAAGTGTGAACGGAGAACCGGGGAGCGGCGCCGCTGGTCGGGATGCTTCTGCTGCGAGCAGCCGCTCATCTCCCGGCTTCTCGCAGCAGAAGGAGCCGCACAGGCAGCGCCGCTCCCCGGTCCTCGCTAATACGGAGCCGTACAAGCAGCGCCGCTCCCGGGCCCACACTAATACGACGCTGATTGGTCGCGGTGGCCGGCCGCGACCAATCAGCGAGATGGGCGGCAAATTTAAACGCCGCTCTGCTGATTGGTCACGGTGGCCGGCCATGAACAATCAGCGAGATGGGCGGCAAATTTAAACGCCGCTCTGCTGATTGATCGCGGCCGGCCACCGTGACCAATGAGCGAGATGGGCGGCAAATTTAAACGCCGCTCTGCTGATTGGTCGCGGTGGCCGGCCGGCCGCGACCAATCAGCGAGATGGGCGGCAAATTTAAACGCCGCTCTGCTGATTGGTCGCAGCCGGCCACCACGACCAATCAGCGAGATGGCCGGCAAATTTAAATGCCACTCTGCTGATTGGTCGCGGCCGGCCACCGCGACCAATCAGCTAGATGGCCGGCAAATTTAAACGCCGCTCTGCTGATTAATCCCGGCCGGCCACCGCGACCAATGAGCTAGATGGGCGGCAAATTTAAACGCCGCTCTGCTGATTGGTCGCGATGGCCGGCCGACCGCGACCAATCAGCGAGATGGGCGGCAAATTTAAACGCCGCTCTGCTGATTGGTCGCGGTGGCCGTCCGCGACCAATCAGCGAGATGGGCGGCAAATTTAAACGCCGCTCTGCTGATTGATCGCGGCCGGCCACCGCGACAAATGAGCGAGATGGTCGGCAAATTTAAATGCCGCTCTGCTGATTGGTCGCGGTGGCCGGCCGGCCGCGACCAATCAGCGAGATGGGCGGCAAATTTAAACGCCGCTCTGCTGATTGGTCGCGGCCGGCCACCGCGACCAATCAGCGAGATGGCCGGCAAATTTGAACGCCGCTCTGCTCATTGGTCGCGGTGGCCGGCCGCGACCAAGCAGCGAGATGGGTGGCAAATCTAAACGCCGCTCTGCTGATTGGTCGCGGTGGCCGGCCGCGACCAATCAGCGATATACGCTGCAAATTTAAATGCCGCTGTGCTGATTGGTCGCGGTGGCCGACCGCGACCAATCAGCGAGATTGGCGCTAAATTTAAACACCGGTCTGTTGATTGGTCGCGGCCTCCGGCCGACCGCGTCCAATCAGCGAGATTGGCGTCAAACTTAACGCTCTGCTGATTGGTCGCGGCCGCCAGCGACCGCTACCAATCAGCGATTTTGGCGTCAAATTTAAACACCGCTCTGCTCATTGGTCCCGGCCGCTGGCCAGCCGAGACCAATCAGTGAGATTGCCGCCAAATTTAAACAACGCTCTGCTGATTGGTCGATTTTATCGCCAAATTTAAACAAGCTCTCCGGTCCTCACTAACACAGTTCGCTGATTGGTCGCGGCCGCCACCCGTGACCAATCACCGATATTGCCGCCAAATTTAAACACCGTTTTGCTGATTAGTCACGGTTGCCGGCCGCGACCAATCAGCGATTTTGGCGCCAAGTTTAAACAACGTATTCTAGAATACCCGATGCGTTAGAATTGGGCCACCATCTAGTAGAATATATTGTTATCTAACACCTTATATTTTATATTATAAAAAATTACATACAACATGGAACAATATGTGAATATAAAAATTACAATCATCAGATATAGGTAGGGGAAAAGGGGTGGGGGAGGAACCAAAAGCTCCCCTACTGTTTCTATCATTACAATTAGGAAAATATAATAACAAGAAAAAAATAAAAATAAAAAATAAAATTTTAAAGAAAAAATTTTTTTTTGTAAAAATTATATAATGAAATTGCTAAAACATAAAAATAATTATTTAAAAAGTTGTCTTTTCTATATTAAGATTCAAACCCTCAGGAGACAGAGTTCCCATTTTGAAAATCCAATAATTTTCACGTGTAATAAGGCGATTTAATCTATCATGATGTGTATCAACTATATGATCAATGATAGTTAGTTTCAGATTACTAGGATTTTTCTGATGTTCTTTTAAGAAATGATTAGAAACACTATGTAAAGGAAAGCCGTTTCTAATATTTTGGCGATGTTTATTTAGTCTGGAGTGCATTTCCTGGATAGTGCGGCCAATGTATTGCAGGCCGCAGGTACACTGGAGCAAATATATCACATATGAGGACTGACATGTCAGTCTAAAGCAGATGGGATATATCTCTCCAGAGACCGCAGAGACAAACATTTTAGCTCCGTTATCAATGGAATCACAGCATAAGCATTTAGGAACATTACATTTAAAACATCCATTATTGCTAATAGGAGCTGAATTTGAATGGTTAAGTCTTCTACCAATAGTTGTGTTGCTGGGGGCTTTATAATTTCCTAGATTTTTACTCCTCTGATATATGACATGGGGAAATTCCGTTAAATGACAAGACAATAATGGATCGTTCCTTAAAATGAACCAGTATTTTTTTAATAAACTGGATAACACTTGCGTAGGTTTACCATAGGTAGTAATGTTTCATTAGGTACTAATTTATAAAAATCCTGTTTACTCTATTGGGCATAAATGAACTCAAGGGGTTAATATAGAGATATCACTCAGCATTTAGCCCCGCCCCTCTGAAATAATTGTATACCTGGTTAAATATATATAAGGATCATTTGTTTGCTGCTTGTTACACCTGATGAAGGTGGCCTGGTCCACCGAAACACGTTGTGTGTATTAATAAATCAGTCATTTTAATTAATTTTTGCCCTGTTATTGGCGCTCTGATACCGCTATTCACATTCACTGATTAGGGGGGGTTGGACCCTTTTGCATTTTGGTCTTCAAAAATGGGAGCATGTCCTGTGCTCGTCTGTCACGTCTTGGATGTTTTGTCATGCCCAGCAGCCATTGTCCTGACAGATAAGCATATCCGGCTGTCCCCTGAAAGTGTAGAGCGCCTAACTTTTATCAAGATGAACAAGTCATAGATCTCCAATGACTTTTGCACCCCAGTCGCAGACTGGGCAGACTAGGCGATTGTGTAATTTTAGTGTGCAGCATTGATCTCGCGTAATTGCAGTCTGTGATATCTTTGCCATGGCTTGTGTGTCCGCTGTTGCTAATGCTGCTGATGTTACTAACAATTTTTTGAAATGTGGAGACTCCAAGTTGGGTCTCCATTTGATGGGTTGCCTGTAGTGGAAGGGGTGTCAGTGCCCTATTATACTATTGGGAAATTGATGCCACTTTAGTGGTGTCTGCCCCTAATTTTTGGAAATGTTTGGACTCCAAGTTGGGTCTCCTTCCTGTGTGTTGCCTTTAGCAGGCCTGCACTTACTTTTAATCAACTACATGTGTTACTATCCTTACATTTTTCTACCTATATTAGTCTACAAAACTGATATTTGTGCCACCTGAGTGTGGCTGAGCATAAAAGCAGCTTGAGCTGTTGCATGATGTATCAGGGCTCCCAGCACAGCAGACCTACACTGGTCCTTCAACCACCTCATCTTAATTTGAGCTTAACCCCTTAAGCCCCGAGGGTGGTTTGCATGTTAATGACCAGGCCAATTTTTACAATTCTGACCACTGTCACTTTATGAGGTAATTACTCTGGAACGCTTCAACGGATCCCCCTGATTCTGAGATTGTTTTTTCATGACATATTGTACTTCATGATTGTGGAAAAATTTCTTCGATATCACTTGCGTTTATTTGTGAAAAAAACGGAAATTTGGCGAAAATTTTGAAAATTTGAGCCGACAATTTGTTAGCGGATATCATGTTGCATTTGGAGAGTCCCTGTGTGCCCAAACATTGGAGCTCCCCCACAAGTGACCCCATTTTGGAAACTAGACCCCCCAAGGCACCTATCTAGATTCATAGTGAGCACTTGGAACCCCAGGTGCTTCACAAATTGATTCATAAAAATGAAAAAGTGTTTTTTTTTTCACTTTTTCATTTTTACGAATCAATTTGTGAAGCACCTGGGGGTTCCAAGTGCTCACTATGCATCTAGAGCTCCAATGTTTGGGCACACAGGGGCTCTCCAAACGCAACATGGCGTCCGCTAACAATTTGAGCCGATTTTCCATTCAATTCGTTAGCGGACACCATGTCGCGTTTGGAGAGCCCGTGATGTGCCTAAACAGTGGAGCTCCCCCACAAGTGTCCCCATTTTGGAAACTATACCCCTCAAGGATTTTATTAAGGTGTATAGTGAACATTTTGAACCCAGAGGTACAGCACAGAATTTGTTTACATTAGGTCATCATATTGAATAAGTTGTCATTATTCTTGAGCGCAAGTGCTCGCTACTTGAGTTTGCATCGGGTACTCAGGTATGCACCATGTACAGCGTGTGCTCGAGTGACATGCTCGAGTCCCTGCTCCGCATGTTTCACGGTTATTAGACACCCCAAAAAAAACATGCGGGGATCGCTCGTGCATGGCAGGCAATCCCCGTATAGTTTTTTTGGCCGCGAAGCATATGGGGCAGAGACTCGAGCATGTCACTCAAATACCCATGATACTCAATGCATACCAGAGCACCCGATGCAAACTCAAGTAGCGAGCACTTGCGCTCAACACTAGTCGCCATATCGTCATCTTTTTTTCTTACTTTTGAAAAAAATCCCAGCCCCAGCCCTAACCCTAGCACAACCCTAACCATAGCACAACCCTAGCTCTAGCACAACCCTAGCCCCAGCACAACCCTAGCCCCAGCACAACCCTAGCCCCAAACCCAGCCCTAACCCTAGCCCAATCCTAACCCAAGAGTTTATTTTTGACGCCGTTCCTTGTGCGGTATAAGTGATTAGACGACTTTATTCTTCAGGTCGGTGTGATTACAGCAATGCCAGAATCATATGGGTTTTTTATGACTGACAGCTGTCACACACTAAAAGACGCATTTTTTGTAAAATCTAGTTTTTGCATCGCTATATTTTGAGAGCTATAATTTTTCCAGATTTTGGCAGACAGTCATGTGATGGCTCGTTTTTGCGGGATGACTTGACGTTGTTATTGGTGCCATTTTCAGGCACGTGACATTTTTTGATCACTTTCTATTCCGATTTTTGGGAGGCAGAATAAACAAAAACCAACAATTCAGGAATTGTTTTTTTTTTTTTTTTTTATTCTGTTCCGCATGTGGTAAAATTGATGAGGTAGCTTTATTCTTCGGGTCAGTACGTTTATAGCGGTACCACATTTGTATCATTTTTCTATGTTTTGGCGCTTATACACAATAAAAGTTATTTTATAGAAAAAAATATTTTTTAGCATCGCTTTATTCTGAGAGCTATAACTTTTTTATTTTTCGGCTGATGGAGCTGTATGGTGGCTTGTTTTTTGCGGGACGAGATGAGGTTTTCAGCGGTACCATTTTTATTTATATGCGTCTTTTTGATCGCGTGTTATTCCACTTTTTGTTTGGCGGTATCGTGATAAAGCATTGTTTTTTGGTTCGTTTTTTTTTTTTTACCGTGTTCACTGAAGGGGTTAACTAGTGGGACAGTTTTATAGGTCAGGTTGTTCCGGACGCGGCGATACCAAATATGTGTACTTTTATTGTTTTTTGTTTTTGTTTTTTTTATAATAATATTTATTGATGGGTACATTATATTTTTATTTTTGGTGGATTATTTTTTTTATTTTTTTTTTATATTTTTTCAATTTTTTTTTTTTTTTCCACTTTCAGACAGTTTATACACTTTATTACTGTGTCCCACTCTGGGACTTTCACTTTTTTTTCTCTGATCGCCTGCATGGCACAGGAATGCAGCACCATCCCTATGCCATGCAGGCTATCAGCGGTGCACAGTGTGAAGATTGTTTGGAGATGCACTGCGCATGTACAAACAATCTTCCTGCTGTCTGGTGACCCGGATGTTGTCATGACGACATCGGGTCGTCATGGCAACACCCGGGAAGCCTTTGCAGACTGCGCTGGAAGCCGGAAGAGGACCGCTCCCTGCACATA
This sequence comes from Phyllobates terribilis, assembly GCF_046119375.1. Lineage (NCBI taxonomy): Eukaryota > Metazoa > Chordata > Amphibia > Anura > Dendrobatidae > Phyllobates > Phyllobates terribilis. Next base: position 93,734,188 of record NW_027362763.1, on the reverse strand, counting down.
GTACCGGGTGTCAGCTGTGACAATCAGCTGACACCCGGCGGCGATCGCGCCCGCACAGCCTGTGTGCGCGCGCGATCGCGATGACGTACTAATACGGGTCTGGCTCTTAAGTCCCAGGGCACAGACGCGTATTAGTACGTCAGATGTTATTAAGGGGTTAAATTCAAAGCTGTAAATACTGTCCCAGACCTGAATACCTCATGCATGGTCCATGGATTACTGCTTTTGTGCCATTTTAAAATTTCTACTGTGGGTCAATTGATGTCACTTTTCCTGTTGTCTGCCCCTAATTTTGGTAAATGTTTAGACTTCAAGTTGGGTCTCCTTCATGTGTGTTGCCTGAATCTCGCAGAGCACTCAGAGCCCCAGGCCTACACCTGTCACTTATTCACCTGTTACTGATCAATGTTTAAGCTAGAAATGCTGGTCCTAACCCTATCCCAGGTCCTATCCCATGCATCTATGGTGCACAATTATACTATTTGTACTCTGGGTCAATTGAAGCCACTTTTCCTTGTGTCTGCCCATAATTTGAGCTGTTTTGGCAGCTTTTGGACCCCTCTAAAGGTGTTGTCTATGTGTTTGGCTTTGCATCCCATTGAATTCAGTGGGGTATGGATATGTTCGCCGAACTGTTCGCTGAACTGTTCAGTAAACAATGGGACGTTCGCCGATCCGAATCGAACCTTGAAAGGTTCGCTCATCTCTAATCTCTATTAGCAATCTGATCAGAAGACGAATCAATGACCAGAGCTTGTAGTTGTAGCCATTGATAACTCAAAAGCACCAGTGGATTCAAGTAGTAAAACAAAAAAAAATGTTCTCATTAAGAAGTGCTCTTATCTGAAGTGTCACCCTTTCACTCCAGAGTTGAATACAACCACTATGAAGTGTGAAGCCATTCAGTGATTTTAGCTTCAGCGTTGCCTGCAAATAAACAACATTAATTTTCATTCTTGGCTATAGAGAGGTAAATAAAATTCTCAGCAAGTTGGGAATCAATGAAAGATTGTTCCATGAACATAGAGTAACTGAAAGAAATAAACATAGGTACAAGCAATTTGTATTTAGTGAAGGACAGAGCTCACCCTGAGGTGATCTCATCTCATTCCTCTGAAATTTCCCTGTTTGACCTTGAGTTTGGAACAGTTTATTCAAGAATAATTATGTTCACCACAATATAGACAAAGTCCTTCAGGAAGGCGATCCATCGGCCATCAACAATTTCTTCCTCACTCTTTTCATGGGTGGCGGTACAGACTTTCTGGGAGGAGATTTTGAAGACTATCTGGAAAGTGGGACATGGGAATCTTGAGCTTTTTGTCTTGGTAGGAGAAATTGAATGATTAAGGGAAGATGGTAAATTTCTACCAGCAAGTTTGTCTTTTATCTGACTGGATAGCCCGGAGTGGAAGATAGCCAGAAGAGCATCATTATTCCAGACCAATTCAGCAGACAGGGTACAGAACTGGATAGCATAGCATTTCACAGAATTAGTCCCTTGCCTAAGCCAAATATGAAATCAGCGGCTGAGTGAACACAATATGGTTCATCAAACACTTTACGGAAGGCAGACAGGAAGGATGGTAGAAAATGAAATATGGACCGCCCCAATCCCATAATGGTTCAAGCCACACTAAAGCATCTCCAGTAAATAAAGAAAAAAATTATGCCATTTTCAACAAGCCAGAAAAGTATTTCTGGGGAAAAAACTAAAAAGTGTATAGTGCACTAATTTACAAAGTCCCAGCAGGACTTAGGATCTCCATCAAAATGGACAGGAATAAAGAAATGTGGAGATGTTCTGTCTGGGTCGGCCTCCACCGAGCCAGGGCATAATGGCAGCCAACTGTCATGGTGGTCTCACCGGCTGTCCTCAGTAGAATAAAAAGGGGAAAGTTGTGGAAGTTATGCAGGATCAACCCATCTCAATAAGCAATGTCCAGACTTCAGGTGCAGCAGGAAGAAAAACTTACTTTTACTGGAGGAGTTGATGATGATAATGATTGATTACAGCTCTTCACAGTTATTCAGTACACTCAGCCAACAGCACCTTATGGTGTGATGAATCCAGCTCTTTTCCAGCAATGTGTAGCAGCTCTCCTTACTCCCGCTGCATATAACACTATACGTGCACTAAAACTTTTCCTCTCAACCTGGACCTTGACTTCCACTGCACCTCAGGTTAACAGGAAAGTACCTCAACTCTCTTACCACCGCTGACAAGTAAGGATCGTATCTAGACATCTCTCCTCTGATCCCTAACTAACATCATTTGGCAGTTGGGCACTTTTTCATCCGCGCAGGACGCTATGGCCCATGCGGCTGCACAAATTTTGCTGTAGTCCTGACAACGAACACAGCAAAGGCACTGGCTGGCCTCCTTGATCTTGAGCACCACTCAATCCTAGGGGAGCAGGGTTGCTTCTCCTGGTCTTAGTAGTTCTCCTCCAGGGGCTGCTACCTACCAGACTTAACAACAATCTTTTCACTAATTACATGTGTGTGGGTAAAAATGGCTGAAGAGCTGGCTTCTCACACCATCATAGTTTACAGATAATTGTGATGCCAGTCTGTGCAGGGCGCCACAGTTCCCCAAGCAGATGGTCGCAGGTAAGACATAGGTTGTTCCAGGTGTTTAGAAGTTGGAGGTGTAACCACAGCAGTTTGGGACAAGGCTCCCAATGAGGGCTGATAGTTCACGCACATCTACTATTTAATCGGCTTATCCCGTCTATCTGTCCGTCCAGGAAATCCCGCATCGCTGATTGGTCCGGCCGCGGCCAATCAGTGACGCGGGATTTCAGAACAAGATGGCGGCCGTTAGCAGCTCATCTGCCGCACGGAGGTCAGCGGCGATGTAGCCGGGAGATGACCGGCGCTAGCCGGTCATCTCCCGGCTGCTCGCAGCAGAAGTACCCAGACCGGCAGCCTAGGCGGTGCCGCTCCCTGGTCCTCCCTTCACACTTGCCATCGGGAGATCAGCGGCCCTAGCCGCTGATCTCCCAACAGTAGCCGCATGGAGGTCAGCGGCGATGCAGCCGGGAGATGACCGGCCCTAGCCGCTGATCTCCCGACGGTAGCCGCATGGAGGTCAGCGGCGATGGGGCCCCGGGGGGATACATTGGGGGTTAATTTAAAGTAGTGCACAACCCATTTAAACACTGCTTCGCTGATTAGTCGCGCCCGGTCGGCCGCATACATATTCTAGAATACCCGATGCGTTATAATCGGGCCCCCATCTAGTCATGTATAACCTTCCGTTGGCTCAAAGCAGGTTCCATGATTAGTCTGTCCAGATAAATCCTCCATATACAAATGCAACAGTTGATGATGGTCTACTCTTGGAATCCATGGGCTGTGTATTGTGATAGTAATCAACCGGTGAGATGGATTGACTAAGCTGTAGGTCAGGGAAACACACAGAATGAGGGATTGGTTCAGTGGTGAGGACTAGAACAATGGGAAATGCTGGACAGCAAACAAATAAGAGAAGCAGAAAACACCAAAAGCCACAAAGCCAAGAGTGTAGACAAACTCATGAGAGGAGGTGAAGGGTTAAATGAAAGATCTGAACCAGAATGTAGATGCAGGTGGAAGGAAACACAGATTATTGCAGCGTAATGTAAATGGTCTCTTAATAATCGCTCATAATATGTGCAGCAGGCAAAGGGTTAATCACAGGTCTGAGAAACTGTAGATGGAAGTTGTATATACCACATGAGTTTGCAGAGATAATTGCAGTGTAATGTGTACAGTTTCTAACTATCAGTTTATACTGCTTTCATCAGACAAAGGATTAATCAGTAGGTCTCACAAGCATTAGATACAATTTGTAGAAACAAAGAAAGTTCAGAGATGATTACACCTGAAGGAACTGGATGGTGGTAAACTCTAAGACAAATGGTAACTGAACACAACACTGAATACTCAGACATGACATGTGTGTCTAATTCAACCCTAAAAAGCTTTGGATGATGATATCAGTGAGGCACTCCAAGCAACTTATGGAACCTGTCATGTAACACAGCACAGGTCAACGACCATATGAGAATGCAGTGAAGCCTAACCCTGGAGTTGAGACAAGTGCATAAACACTTCTCTTTCCCACTGGAATCACCAGAGCTTTTTCTGATTTGTAGGACGAGCTCAACATCATTAGTGCTTGGGATGCATTAATCAGAAGAGGAGCTGGGAATGCAGAAGAAGCGGGGTAGTGGGTTGCATAGCTCCTTCCTGTGGCCAGAAACTAAAGATATGGCCGTTTGACCAAGTTCCTGCAACTCAATTCACTCAGCTCTAATAAAAACTTTTCTCAAGCCCATACCTTAGTGTCATCATTTTATACTCTGTGCTCTTACTCATTAAGCCAGCTCTATTAATATGCCAAGAAAGATGGCATTTGCATTTTTCTATATGTTATGATTACATCAGTAGTGAAAGGTGCCAGGTGTTACAAAAGAGCACTTATTGACTCATTTAATGAGCTAATTTGCAAAACTAATTTCCCCTTCCTGGGCAAACACAGCATTCTTCCTATGAGTGGTTAATTAAAGCGCTTCTCCTAGAGAAAAGAGATATGGTACGTGTATATTATTATACATGGAAGAGTGCAGGTGTGAGCTCTTAAATCATTTTTGCTCTTTACTCTCAGCATGAAAATCTCCCGGGTCGTATAAATGCCAAATCTTTGCTTTTTTTTGTCATTGTTTTTAATATCAACGCAATTGTGTTAGTTCAATTAGAAAGTCACAGTGCAGCTTTTGTAAATGTACTGCTGATGCTTCTCAAAAGTTTAGAAATTAATTGACAAAAGTTTAGTAAAATAAAAAAAAAGTAATTTAAAGTGAACTGTTCACTATGACAGACCTCATCAACTATTTGAGTAACGGATGGTTTCCTCTTCATTATCAAGATAATTTTGGAGAATTTATTTTTTTTGTGTCATCATTCTAAGAGACCCACAGATTTTTAATATTTAGTAGATCTCCGAGGGCTTGTTTTTGGCAAGATGAGTGATTTTATGCAATTGTGTACAGTATATGTAACTTATTGTTTAACTTTTTTGAACTTTTTTTTGGATTGAGAATGGAAAATAAACTGCAATTCCACAGATAGTTTCTGTGTTTTAAATTAACACATTTAACAGAGCAGCATAAATAAAGTGTTAGTTTTATTCCATGGGTCAGTACAATTAAAGAGCTACCAATTATGTGTGGAGGTTTTTTTATCTTTTACTATTTTTGCACAATAACCGCATTTAATGGAAAATAACTAGTTTTTATAGCCACCTCATTCCAAGAACCATAACTTTTAGACTTTTCTGTTGATGCAGCCATATGCATGTTTTATTCTTACGAGATGATTCTTTTATTTCTAAAACACCTTATTGGGTAATTGTTAACTTTTAATATTTTTTTTAAGGGGGCGTGTGGAAAAGTAAATAAATTTTGCAGTTGTTTGTGTGTTTTCTAAATGCAACTTACTGTGCAGTTAAAATTTCATGATAAGGTTGAATTAATCTGCTGAAATTCGAAATTGGCAGATTCGCTCCAGAGTAATAAGTAAATTCCATTTGCATCAAACTTATTTGAAATGAATCGAATGTGCATTATTATGCTCAAGAAGTTTCTTCAGACCCCATATCTTAATTTTTCTTTTTTCAGCAGTCTTCAGCTGGATTTCGAGCCATGGTGACTTGATGGATGAACGATTTGCAGGAAGATTGGCCAAGATAGGTCCACCAGGGTCTTATCTGCCATTATCTTGATAGTATCAAAGCACTGAGTTGCTGGTCTTCCTCTTCAGTTTGTTCCTTCTATTCTCCCAACCATGAAGTCCTTCTCCAGTGATTGTTCTCTTTGTATGATGTGTCCAAAGTTGGCAAGTCATAGCTTGGTGATCTTTGTTTCGAATGACATGTTTGGCTTGATTTGTTTCAAGATTTATTTGTTTGTTCATCTTGCCATCCATAGTATTGATAACATCCTTCTCCAGCACCACATTTCGAAGGTGTAGATTATTCTTCTGTCTTGTTTCACATAGATAAAAAAAAAATCAAATAATTATTCTCAACCAACTCTCATCTGTCTTGACGCTCATCCCTTTCTTCAGTTCAGTTCAGTCTTCATTGTCATTTTCAGCGCCTCCAACGACGCACATCATGTCATCATGTGAAGCTGTACGGTGGGATAGAACTTTATGAACACCAACTACCATCTCCTATCTCAGTAAAGGGAAAATCTGTTTTCACTGCTAACAGATTTTACCTGTGAATTCAGAATATTGAGAATGAAAGATCAGTCCAGGAGGAGAAAGAAGCACACTATGGGTCCATTCATCATTGAATTTCCGTGAATGCTTATCAAAGTGTGTCTTTTTCATTAACAAAAAATTCATCAAACGATTTTCACTTTTTTTTCAGGTTGTCTTTTGGAGTTTAGATTTTAAATCATTGTGAATTTCCCAGATATTTTAGACAGATTCATGAAATGTGAGTAAAAAGTCACAAAATTTGTTGCAACTCAACTCAAATCCCCTGGAAGTGATTTTATGTACAGCAAATTTAAACATCACACTTTTTACAACATTTTGTTAAATGCGTTACTTTTGTGCAAGAAAAAAATCACAAAAATGTTTAAAGCCAAAGAAAGACCAATTTGGACTTTGCATAACCGGCTCGACACTCGGATGAGAGATAATATGCTTATCTGCACCTCTATACATATGAGGAATACAAATTTACTACTACTCTCATCAGAGTTTTGCCTGACCATTTCATCTACTCTTCCCTGCTTTTTTTCACAAAGAGTTCACCATGGAGCGCTCCTATTTTGTAATTTAATTTCAATGGATTTGGAGCAAAACACATCAGTGAAAACCACAGGTCAAAAAAGAAATCTGACTTAAAAGGAACCTGTCACCAGGTTTTTCTCACATAAAGTAGGGCCAGAACCTGTAAACCCTGTGTTACAGCAGTTTATTAAGCTGTATATAAGTCCTCAATCTCCTCTGCATAGCACAAAAAAGATCTTTTATTATACTCACAGATGGCGCGGTCCACGCCTCTTGTCTTTTTGTGATCGTTGTCCTCATTCTTGCTTCATGTGGATGACGCGTCCCATGTCATTCTCACTGTATCCTCCATTGCTCTCTTGCACAGACGTACTTCTTTCTACCCTGCTGAGGACAGAACAAACTACTTTAGTGCGCATGCGCCAGGAAAGGGCAATGACTGTAGTGCGCATGCGCCAGGAAAGGGCAATGATCTCCGGCGCATGCGCACTACAGTACTTTGTTCTGCCCTCAGTAGGGTAGAAATAAGTGCGCCTGTGCAAGTGGCGCGACGTAGGACACCATGTGGTTGACATGGGAGCATCATACACATGAAGCAAGAAGGAGGACAACAATCGCAAATAGAGAGGAGGCGCCGGATCAAGATCAGAGACTAACATCGGACAGGACAACGTTGTAGGTGAGGATACTAAAAGGTCTCCTTTGTGTTATGCAGTGTGCATTGGGGACTTATATACAACATTCTAGAATACTGTGTATAAGGGTCTACAAGTACTAGCCCTACTTTATATGGGAAAAACCTGGTGGCAGATTCCCTTTAAAAAATCAAATGATTAATCGTGCCCTGTCTCCTTTTGCAGACTGAGCAGTGGAGAATGGCTTCTCCTGCAGTTATGCAGTTTTGACTGCATTAGGACAAAATCAGATGATAAGAGGGAATAAAAGCAGAGAATTGCTGATTTCTTTTTTTTGGAGAATCTGTATGTGTAATGTTCTTGTAAGAAGAATAACAAGTCACGTCCCCGTGAGAATCAGACGACTGATAAATCTAAAGTATAACCTAACTTCAAAGTTTTGTAAGAATTTCTTCCAATAATAAAAAACGCTCGAGTGAGCGAGATAAGTGGTTTGCCAAAGTGAATTCCCACCTCTTTTAGAGTTAATTGCATATATTGCTTGAAAACCTATAAATTCACCCTGACATTTCATTTTTTTTATGTCCAGTCAGCAAAATCTACATGAAATAGGCACCAACGAACCTTCCATAAAAGCTTGCTCCACATTGTTTCTGTTTTTTTATTTTTTTGTCTCTCCTCTTCGGTTCATAAAACTTTCAGGATAAAGCTATATTTTTATTAATATTGTCATGATTGACATTCATATTGTGATGTAATGACGAGAGACATTTTCCTTGTATTAGAGGCTGCTACATCAGTCGTACGAATACATTCCTGAAATCATCAGTCTTGTACATTTCCCAAAAAGTGTTTCTGGTTTTGATAATACTTTCATGTCTTATTTATTGAGCAAAGCTTTTAACCTATGCTCAGGCCATGTCTATTTCTGTGTCACGAAGTGGAAGCGCGGTTTACTTGCTGCATACAAATAAATAGTTTTAGCAAGAAGTGGACACTGCAGCAACCAGAAAGATAATAAATATCGGACGAATAAATGTCAAAGAAATAGGAAAAAAAACATGGATTCTGAAGTCAACAAATAAAGTGATTTATTTTATATAATGCATTAGCAAATCATACGATAGTGTTCACTCCTAGACTGGGTTGAGGCAAGGGTTTTTTGGGGTGCTCAACATTCAACATTTTTAGGATTCATAGTAAAGGAGACTGACTTATAATGGTCAAGCTCTGGATTAAGACATATCATAATATGGCATCTTCGGAATAGAAGTTAATGGAGCTCCAGTGCATCTCGGAATATTGCAGAATTTTTTTATGCTGGTATCAGCTTCAATAGATGAAGTATTGAATACAGGGCTGGGATTAAGTTGGAAAACTGGGAAATTACTTGTGTCCCTCAACCAAAAGGGAATTTCTCGCTCCATAGTGTAGTTTATTTCCAAATGTTTGGTCCAGTATATCAACAATTGGGATGAGGGCGGAAAGATTAGCTCTTTTGTGGCAGAATGGATCATACAATATGGTTGTACATACATCATATCGGGGCCATCACCTTTAGCATTTTCCATCCTTCAGTTAAACTTGATGGACATTTGTCTTTTTTCGACCTTGTTAACTATGTGACTATATATCGCTAGCACTCCTCCTCCTCCATCAGCCAGTCGGCACAGAGTTTCCTCTTCTTCCTTGCAGTCAGCCTCCTCTTCCTGCATCTACCCCAAAGCTAGCCTCTCCATGTACATCTTCCTACTCTCCTCTCTCTCCAGGCTGCAGTTGCAGAATTCACACTGAGATGTGTACTCCATTGTTGCAATTACTTCTAGTTAGAATTGGGCAAATTTATTTGAGTGAAATTGAATTCTACTCCAATTCTACAAAAATATGTGTGCAAGAATTTCAGCAAATTAGAGACCAGCTGGCTGCCATTTTGCTGAACTCTAGAAGGCCAGCAAAATGTTCAAAAAAAGTATTAAAAACTAATACTCAGCTCACTAGTCACTTATCCGGACACGTTTGCTTCTTGATCTCCCTCTATATAGTCTTGGCGGTTCTTTTTACTGCCAACACGAGCTGGAAAACAAGGCTAGGCGCTAATGTCATAACGTGCACCTTGATTTTACAACTTTTACTCTAGGCCAGGATTTCTGACAGCAACTAGGGCCAGGACGTTTCTGCACATGCATGTGATAAGGTCATGATGTTTCCGCAACCTTATGACGTACATGTACAGGGACGTTCCAAACCTTGTCATGACCAGACATCCTGGCCTACTGTGAGGATTCCTGGGATTTCAGCATGGTGTCATTAAGAAGAGGCGCAGAAGATCATACGGGTAACAGTGAGCAGATTGTTAGTTTTTTTTTCCCTTCATCTTGCATTTATTATGCTTGAGGTCTCTCAATACCCAAGAACATAATAAGGAACAATCAATTTGTGTAGAATTAAATTTTCCAATAAAATGGTAAAATAAATATTAAATTGGAAATGATAGTAAAAGTGCTTGAAAAATAAAGCATCAAAAAAGTCAGCCAGCAAAGTCGTCAGACAAAAGACAGCCTTGGGAGAAGTCTTCATGGTGGCCTGGGCCACATGAAAAAAGAGGAAAAGTGAACAACTCCATCAGAAAAGATGTAGCCTGTCAGTCATTGCATTTCACTGTACTTTATTCACTTTTACATTCAGGTGAACTGATATCTACCACTATTTGGCTATTCAAGGATGAGTGAAAGCATCACACGCAGTGACTTCAGAGGCCTCATCGAGCCGGAAGCCATGGCCTGGAGTGAAGAGGCTGGAGAGAATGTGCGCAAAGGAGGATGAGGAAAAAAATGAGATGGGTAGAAGACTAAACGGCGAGGTGGGGGGAAAAATGGGCTAAATAAAAGATAAAGTGAGTTTTATTTATTTTTTTAAAAAAATCTACTTTTCTTATGCTATGCGGTATAATAAGGAGTATTGAATTTGCAGAGAATAAGTTTACTGCAAATCAAATTTCCCTGTAAAATTTGTTTGATTTGTTGGATTCGATTCCTGGCAGATTTGATCATCTCTAATATTTAGATATGTTCCAGATGTAGGTGTAAAATGGCCTTAAGAGGTCAATCTGCTGCAAACTTTACATCAGATCTGAAGAAACTTCCAGTCTACGGCAAGTTTTGTACATTAGAGGTTATCGTGACATATATCGCTTTATGAAAAACGTCTACATTGTGCATTTCATTGCCGAACACGACGGTAAGATTTTGCCATTTATAGAAATCTAAAGAAAATAATAATCATAATTACTGAATATATTGAGCAGTGACACAGACGGGAACGCAATTAAAGACTGAAGATTGCCGACAGAACAAGGACAAAAAGGTGAAGTTGTCCAACTGTGTAATCAAAAACAGTGGAGAGGATGAGAAGTGGACATAAGTAAATGGATGGTGCCGCTAATAATAACATCCTTTAACTATTAATGAGGGTTCTCTGCAATGTCAAGCACAAGTGGAGTCTTTTAATGGCTATTTTCATTCTTTTGTCTTCTTGTCTTCTTCATTACGGCGGAAAAGGTCTTGGTTATATGCAAATTGGATGCATTTAAATTAGAGTGGGCGGGACTGTATGTCTGTTATACTATATGTGCATTTCCAAAGTCATGTAGCAAATGATAATCAGGACTTGTGAATATTCATCTCCTTTCACTACACCATAATCACAGTGAAAGGGTTATTAAAAGTTTAAGCTGAGCTTATCTTAGTAGTCAACATTGTATTTTTGTAATGTATTCTTTACATCCACCCTATAGCTATTTTCACACATGTTGTTTTTTTTTACGTTACAAATCTGATGCAAAACTGATCTCTGGCAGGTAATCAGCTGCGTCTTTGCTGAGTTTTTTTATTCTTTTTATCAGCGTTTTTTGAGCATTTTTTCACTGACCTTTTGTCATCAAAAACGCTGAAAAAAGTTGATGAAAATTTTGCTGCTTTTTTTATGCATTTTTTCAGAGTTTTTTTCACCACCCATTACTTCCTATGGGTGAAAAAGCGCTGAAAAAACGCTGAAGGAAGTGGTATGCTCTATTTTTCAAAAACCCAACCAAGGCACAAAATACGCAACAACAAAAAAAACAAGATGTGTAAACAGAGAATTCTGGTTTCTCATAGACTTTGCTGGTACTGCAAAATGCAGCTGAAAATTTGCATAAAAATCTGCAGCAAAAAACGCTGATAAGCCCAACATGTGTGAACATAGCCTAAAGCTTTAAAGGGATCGTAGAGATGTGTCATAAAAGTTATCAGCGGACATATGATAATTTCCTATAGGCTTATTCCATATTCCATATTTATTTAATATACAAGAAAAGGAGTGAGTGGGGTCTATAATCGTCTTGTTTTCCTTTTGCAAAATAATATGAAGGGCTTCTGCTGCAGGCAGTTGTCTTACCACCAGAGGAAAGCAGATCTAGAAGAGGTAAAATGACCGATCTTAAAGGACACATTTCTAAAAATTATTTTTACATGTCACTGTTTCAATTACTTTTTCGATGGAAATACACAAAATAGGATCAGAGAAGAGGAGGATAATAAGGAAGAAACTTATCTTCTTTGTATGTTGTCTACCTTCCTATTTCATCATTACTGTTTCTCCATTTTTGTGGAGTTAATTTGCTAATTTTTAGTAGCTTTAGCATTTGCTCATTATTTTCTATAAGTTTTGCGCCACTTTAAGATATCTTTCTTTTTTCAGACTCTTTTCATTTTTCCCTGGATAACTTTGTCAAATTCTTTTGGGTGGACCATCTCATTCCAGGCAGAGATTTGAGTAAAGTTTCAAGAAGAGTTTTCAATTTTGTGCAATTTTAGTGACTTTTTCAAGTATTTGTGACTATTTGGTGCTAAAAAGTTGTAAAAACTTTTTAAAAAGGAGTTTTTTTTTCAATTTGTGCCCAATTTATGAACCACGTGCAACATTTTGAAGAAGATGCCCATAGTTTCCCCTTGGTGGTTGTGACATTTGCTTTATCTCTTTCATGTTTTTTCTACGTATCTAATAAATTGAGAATTTTTATGAACATCCAGATTTTGGAATTACTCTTCTTCACAGTAAAGTGTTCTTCAATCTGACAGGAAATCCAGAAATTTCCCCCACGCCATGATCACAACTTTTTCTGATGTATAGTACGTAGCTTCTGAAGAACCACCAGTAGTAAAAGTAAAACTGATTGCAGTACAATTTATTGTCCATGTTTGGCTTCTTAGATTAGCTCTGCCTTATTGCAGCAGATCTGTGATTGCCGACTACATCTATGATAGAGTCATAGCTGCAAAGCAAGGCTAAGGTGAAATTCTGAATCCTCTCTAATATGTCTAATGCTATGTTAACACATTTTACTCATGTGCTTGCCTTCATTAGGGCTCGTTCTCTTGACTGTATTTTCAGTCCAAGTGTGATCCGATAAAACACCAGATCGCACTCGGACCAATGTTATTCTATGGGGCTGTGAACATGCCCAATTTTTTCCTTGGACCGAGCCAAGGAAAAAAAAATAAATTCCAGCGTGCCCGAGTTGGAACCAATTATCTGATCACACTCGGCCATTATTCTCTCAAATGAGAGAAAATACGGTCGTGTCTTGCCATAGGGTATGGGTAAACATTGAGGAATTTTAATAGATGTTTCTGCACCAAAAATCAAAGTGTTGGCAAGAAAAACCCTGAGCAAAATTTGCATGCTTTGATGCCTTTTTACTTGCGATTTTTCACCATTCGGTTGAATGGGTGAAAAATGCTGAACAAATTGACTGATCTGAACAAAAATTGCTTGTGCACACATTGCGTTTTTTTCCACAGAAAAATAAATGCAGCATTTTACAGAACCAGCAAAGTGAATGAGGTCTCTGAAATCTCATGCACACGCTGCTTCTTTTTTCCTTGCAGATTTAAGCCATCAAAGCATTATTTCAAATCTGCAGCATCAATTCTTTCAGCGTTTTTGCAGTGTTTTTCAGTCATTCAAAAGAATGGGGGAAAAAAAGTAAAAACACATCAAAAATAATTGCAAAAATTAGGCAAAATTGTGGCAAAAACATATTTTATGCAGCATTTTTCCTTCCAACACCGTGGTTTTTGCTGCAGAAAAATCTGCTACGAATACTCAACGTGTGCACATAGCTAAATGGTTAAATTCTGCAAAGAAAGAATAAGCAGCATGTGCATGAGATTTTTTACTCTTAAAAAACTCATCGAAAAAATGAAGGAAAAATGCAGTGTGTGAACAAGCTTTTGGACTTGTATTCGTTAGTATGTCTTTTTTTTTAATATAGAAAAGTTTTCTATGCAGAAGTATCACACAAAAAATGTATGTCATTCTCTTTCTTGGCCCTCACCTTTGTCTTACACTAATGTTCTGCTTGTTCAGATTGGCTGCCATGCATAAGCACAAGCCCACCAGTAAGCCTGTACATTGAAGAATGATTTCTAATGCTGCAGAGATAGAATGAATTTACATGCAATAAAATCACTAATGAGAAAATGGCATTACCAGATAACTCCTGTATATCCTGCATGATGTCAGATTGGAGTGCTATGGGAAATGATTCTGGGGGTCTCCTTCTTAATTGACATGTAACAAATACAATGGGGAAAATAAGTATTTGATACACTGACGATTTTGCAAGTTTTCCCATCTACACCATCAACTGTGAGAAACAAAATCTTAAAAAAAATCCAGAAAATCACATTGTAGGATTTTTACATAATTAATTTGCATTTATTGCATGAAATAAGTATTTGATACAATAGAAAAACAGAACTTAATATTTGTTATTGAAACCTTTGTTTGCAATTACAGAGGTCAGAAGTTTTCTGTAGTTCTTGATCAAGGTTTACACACACTGCAGCAGGGATTTTGGCCCACTCCTCCATACAGATCTCCAGATCTTTCAGGCTTCGGGGCTGTCACTGGTCACTGAGTTTCAGCTCCCTCCAAAGGTTTTCAATTGGGTTCAGGTCTGGAGACTGGCTTGGCCTGTTCAGGACCTTGAAATGCTTCTTACAGAGCCATGCCTTAGTTGCCCTGGCTGTGTGTTTCGGGTCATTGTCATGCTGGAAGACCCAGCCACGACCCATCTTTAATGCTCTTGTTGGCCAATATCTTGCGATACATGACCCCATCCACCCTCCCTTCAATACGGTGCAGTCATCCTGTCCTGTCCCCTTTGCAGAAAAGCACCCCCAAAGTATGATATTTTCCCAACCATGCTTTATGGTTGGGACGGTGTTCTTGGGGTTGTCCTCATCCTTCTTCTTGTGGGGGCATTTATGCATATAGCATTTATGCATACTTTATCGAAGTGCCATAGTTTCTGAAAGTGCCTCGGCAGTTAGATATGGCAGTTGGACAGTGCAGGAGACAGGTAAGACATGCAAGACAATTATACAAACTTGCTTCCAGGGCATCTGTTTTGCAAACAGTATTCACCATTTATATTTGTGCCATTTACGTTCTGGCTGCTACAATCATCCACATTCACCATCCTCCCACAAATTCTGCATACTTCATCCATATTAACCCCTCTATCCTCCCTTCTCCTATGTACAGCTGTCATGCTCTTTTCGCAATGTTATACCACTCAGATCCATTCATTCCCACCATACAACACAGGAAACGCTCTCACAAATCACTCAACCATCTTCTCACTCTTTGTATCTTCTTTCTCTTAGTCGCAGGTGATATTTCTCCTAATCCAGGACCCTCCAGTAATCATAACACTTACCCTTTCCCTGTTACATTCAGAAATCCTGCTAATCTTATTAACATTCCTTGCATGCCTTCTGTCTCTTTAAACTGGTCACTACTCCCGGCTGATTCTCCTAGAACTCTCTGCAGCATTCGACACTGTGGATCATCAGCTCCTCCTCACTATGCTCCCCTCTTTTGGCCTCAAGGACACTGTTCTCTCTTGGTTCTCCTCATACCTCTCTGACCGCTCCTTCTCTGTGTCTTTTGCCGGCTCCTCCACCTCTCTTCTTCCCCTTACCATCGGGGTTCCTCAAGGATCAGTCCTAGGCCCCCCTCTTTTCTCCTTTGACACCACTCCTATTGGACAAACAATCAGCAGATTCGGTTTTCAGTACCATCTTTATGCTGATGACACCCAACTATATACCTCTGCTCCGGACATCACCCCTGCATTATTACAAAAGACCAGTGATTGTCTTTCTGCTGTGTCTAACATTATGTCCTCCCTCTATCTAAAACTGAATCTGTCAAAAACTGAACTACTCGTATTTCCTCCCTCCACTAACCTACCTGTGCCCGATATTGCCATTTCCGTTTGTGGCTCAACCATTACTCCCCAGCAACAAGCCCGCTGTCTTGGGTTCATTTTTAAATTAAGATCTTTCCTTCACTCCTCACATCAAATCACTCACTTGCTCATGTCATCTACACCTCAAATACATCTCAAGAATCAGGACTTTTCTTACATTTGACTTGGCAAAAACTCTTACTGTAGCTCTTATTAATTCTCATCTCGACTATTGCAACTCTTTACTTATCGGTCTCCCTCTTACTAAACTCTCCCTCTCCAATCCGTCCTTAACGCAGCAGCCAGGATCATATTCCTCGCCAACTGCTATACCGATGCCTCTCCCTGTGCCATTCATTGCATTGGTTGCCCATCCAATATAGAGTTCAATATAAACTTATCACGCTTGCCCACAAAGCACTCCATGCTTCAGTACCCCCCTACATCTCCTCCCTTGTCTAAGTCTACTATCCTACCCGTGCCCTCCGTTCTGCCAATGACTTAAAACTAATATCCTGCATAATCCGAACTTCCCACTCCCGTCTCCAAGATTTCTTGCGTGTTGCATCAATTCTTTCGAATGCACTACCCAGGACAGCTTGATTAATTCCCAATACCCACAGTTTCAAGCGGACCCTAAAAACCCATTTCTTTAGTCTGGCCTATCGCCTCAACACACTATCTAACTGTCCCAGTTTTGGCCCATATTAAAATCTTCTTCAATTTCAGGTTCATACCATCCATGCATTTAATGGCCTCTGTCTGGACTGTACACATACTGGCTGGCGACCAGTTCATGTATTATTATTCTTCCTATTTAGTATATCAAGGCTGCATTATACAATATATGTACATTTTACCTTTTGTGTCTCCCCCATTTCCTCATAGACAGTAAGCTTGAGAGTAGGGCCCTCACTCCTTTTGATATGAGATATGCTTATTCTGTATTGTCTGTATAAGTCCCCCCTAAAATTGTAACATGCTGTGGAATATGTTGGCGCTATAAAACTAAAAAATTATTACTATTATTATTATTATTCCTCCAAACATGTCGAGTGGAGTTGATACTAAAATGTTCTCTTTTGGACTCATCAGACCACATGACCTTCTCCCATGCCTCTTCTGGATCATCCAGATGGTAATTGGCGAACTTCAAACGGGCATGGACATGTGCTGGCATGAGCAGAGGGACCTTGGGTGCCCTGCAGGATTTTAGTCTATGATGGTGCAGTGTGTTACTAATGATAATATTTGAGACTGTGGTCCCAGCTCTCTTCACGTCATTGACCAGGTCCTCCCATGTAGTTCTGGGCTGATTTCTGTCCTTTCTCAAAATCATCCTTCCTTACCCCAAGAGGAAAAATCTTGCATGGAGTCACAGACCATGGAAGATTGACAGTCATCTTGCGTTTCTTCCATTTTCTAATAATTGTGTTGTCAACAGTTGTTGCCTTCTCACCAAGTTGCTTGCCTATTGTCCTGTAGCCAATCCCAGCCTTGTGCAAGTCTACATTTTTGTCCCTGGTGTCCTTAGACAGCTCTTTGGTCTTGGCCATGGTGGACAGGTTGGAGTGTGAATGAGTGTGTGGACAGGTTTTTTTTATACAGTTAATGAGTTCAAACAGGTGCAATTAATTCAGGTAATGAGAGCAGAGTAGGTGGGCTTCTAAAATAAAAACTAACAGGTCTGTGAGAGCCCGAATTCTTGCTTGTTGGTAGGTGATCCAATAGTTATTTCATGCCATAAAATGCAATTTAATTATATAAAAATCATACAATGTGATTCTCTGTTTTTTATTTTTATATTCTATGTCTCACAGGTGAAGTGTACCTACGATAAAAATTACAGACCTCTCTATTCTTTGTAGGTGGGAAAACTTGCAAAATCAGAAGTGTATAGTATCAAATACTTATTTTCTCCACTGTAGATACGAGGAATCACTACATTCGAAATTCATTGCAAAGTGGAGGACATTATCTCATTATAAAAAATCAATACGTTCTCACGCAGACACATATAGCATTAATTACATCCGACAGAGTATCCGACAGAGTAGTGAAATAAATCTTTAAGCAGGTTTTTGTTATGTAATCTGTGGGGAGAATGATGTAGGGGCTAAGACACAGATTTCAGGGATGTGTCGCTTATCAGGTTGTGTGCTGTTGTTTCAATACAATCATTTTTTATCACCAGGAGATTAGCACTGCCTGGACTGAGCCTCATGTGAGCCCTGGTCAGACCACGCCCCCTCCTCTGATAAGCAGCTCACTGTCAATAGACAATGCACAATGCTGTGAGCGGGAGCAGCTTTTTGATCTGTGCTGCTTTGCTACATCTAAAAACTCTGATTGTATTACAACTGCTGCACCCAGTAAACTAAGTGACAAATAGTGTCTCTTTTCCTACATTATGCTGCTCTCAGATGAGGTAGCAGATACCAGGTAACAGGCTGTGAAGGGCACAGGGAATGGGTGTAGAGGGGATGTAGCCACTGAAAGGGGATGTGACTGAAATAAAAAAAGGTTGGCAGTGCACAAAAAAGAAAAAAAAACATTGTTCTCCCCGATTACAACCTGCAAAAGCTAATAAGTATGGAGATATCTATTTTAACATTTTTTTTATTATTTAATTGGTAATTTATTCTTCAGCTTCTATGTTGTAATATTCTATATTCTCATGGTATTGTAATTTAATTGGAGTGACACATTGTAATGACAGCATGCAAATTGTAGCCCTGCACTGTTGCTATTTCTGAAATGCATCACAGACTTGTCAGCAGTCATAAAAACAAGATAACGAGGTTTTAAATTAGCACAATAAGTAATTCCAGTCAGTCATCAGCGAATGCAAATTGTTTCTATAATAAAATTAGCCTATATATTGTACCATGGATAGACCTCCGCATTAGGCTCTGATTGATGACTTGTCAAGACCTGGGAAATCAACTAAGAAAAAAATTATAATATTACTGGAAATAGCTATTGTGCTGCAATAATAGATGTTATTTGGTTACATCGCCTATGTTCATCTCAGATAGATATCAACTTAGGGGCAATCACATACTATTATTAATGGGCTTGTCTCACATTGTTAAATGAGTAAAATTGTAAAATGTCTCTAAAAACAAGCAATTTGCAATTTACCTCTTCTTAAAAAAAAACTCTTTTAATACTATAGTTTACTGCTTGCTGCCTAAGCTACTGCCCACCTCTGCAGTTTCTCAGCAGTGGCCAGTCTCGTAGGCAAGGAACTCAGCACTTACAAGCTCTTTGGTTTAGAACTTGCAAGCACTACTCTTAATCTGCTGGATGACTGGTTCTGACCAGCTTTGATGCCCCTACTCTCCTCCGCGGCTATAAAAAGCTGCTCGGCTTGCAGCACGGTAGAGCACAGTTGGGGCGAGTGGAACTATCATGCTACAATCAGAATTGTCAGTCTTCATGAGTGCACCACTTCCTGGCAAGCAGGAGACCAGGAGGTAGAGGAGTGGTGTGTTCCCGAAGAAAGAAAGTTTAACATTCAGGTGAATAATGTTCTATCTTTTATTTAAAGGAAAGTAGCAAATGTATAATCTCTGGTGGTCTAACCACTGGCAACCCCACTGATCATGAGAATTGTGCTCCAAATTTCCCTTATGTTACTGGAGCTTTAGTGAGCATGTACAACCTCTGCCATAATTAGTGTCTATAGGAAAGGTGGTCACACATGCCCACTACCACTCCAATCATATACGGACTTTTGTACCCCATTTTTTTACAATCATTATGCATCTCAGCAGTCTGTCGATAGGGGGGGGATTTTGATTATGGCCAAGAGGAAACAAGGAGTCATCATAAATTATACGCTCTCTAAATGGGATTTAGTCAGCAGTGGGGTGCCGTAGGGATCTGTGCTAGGACCAATTCTTTTTAACCTCTTCATTAATGACCTTGGGGATGGGATTGAGAGTAAAGTGTCAGTCTTTTGCTGATGACTCCAAGCTATGTAGGATATTATAATCTGATCTTGACATTACAATATTGCAGAATGATCTGGATAAGATGACCGAATGGGCAAACACTTGGCAGATGAGGTTTAATGTAGATAAATGTAGAGTAATGCACTTAGGACGGAGTAATAATATTGCTGCAAACACATTAAATAGTAGTATACTCGGGACTGCAGAACAGGAGAAGGACGGGGGATTCTGGTTACAAGTAAGCTGAGCAGCAGTACTCAATGTCAAGCAGCAGCCGCAAAAGCAAACAAAATTTTAGGATGTATAAAAAGTTATATGAATCCCAAAGAGTTCACATCTAGAATATGGGATCCAGTTTTGGGCTCCATATTTTAAAAAGGATATTCAGAAGTTAGAGTCAGTTCAAAGGCGGCAACTAGATTATTACAAGGGATGGAAGGACTCTCATATGATGAGAGGTTGAGCTTGTTAAGTTTAGAAAAAAGACGCCTCAGAGGGGCTCTCATTTACATGTATAAATATATGTGTGGTCAGTACAAAGGACTGGCACATGACTTATTCCTTCCAAAGACCATACTAAGGACCAGGGGGCACTCATTACGGGTGGAAGAAAGGCGATCCCAGCAGCTTAATAGGAAAGGGTTCTTTACAGTCAGAGTAGTCAGAATGTGGAATTTCCGACCACAAGAGGTAGTGATTAGTGTTGAGCCACCCCCGTAGTGTTCGAGTTCGGTTCGGTTCGTCGAACACCCGTGTGTTCGCCGAACTGTTCGTCGAACTGTTCGTCGAACACCTTCGAACACCGTTAAAACCAATGGCAGGCAAACAAAAACACATAGAAACACATAGAAAACACCTTCAAAGGTGTCCAAAAGCTGACAAACTGCTCAGAAGACACAACTAACACATGGAAAAGTGACAAGTACATATAGTCATGCGAAAAGAAAAGAGGTGGAGGAGTAAAAGGAGGGGGAGACACAGATATAGGCATGTCATGCCCTTCTAAAATCCAAAAAGTGAGAAGCCGACACGTTCAGTCCGCTCCTGCCCGTGCCACCTCCGTGTCGCCGGGTTTGTGCCAGAGCCGCGGTGAACCCTGACGGCCAGCCCCCCTCTCCCAATACTGGTGCCTGTCCGCTGGTGGGTCGAGCGAGCCCCCCTGTGGTGGAGGCAGCTCTAAGCTTTTTAATTTAAATTGTCTCTCTAATTTGAATGAATACACTTTAAATCCATTTACAGGGATTTATTGGAGGGCAAGTCTCATGCCAGCAGCCGCGTAATTCCAGCTCCAGTAGCGTCCACTAAAGCTGCTGCAGTTAAAAAGCTTTTATAAGGATCGAGCTCGGCTGTCCACCGCAAGGCATCCTACTGCCAGTCCCAGCCCCTATGCCTTGGGGTGCCTCCTGATGCTCTTCACTGAGTATCCCGTGGTCCCGAAGCATTTCCTTGGAAAAAATTAAGTGTCCAAACTACAGGTGGTGTAGCTTGCTTAACAGCCGGGATAATCCGCTGACTAGCAGACACTGCTACTAGGCACAAAGTATTTCCTGGGCTAGATGCAGTTAAAAATTGGTAATTAGATACTCTCGTTGGATGCTGAGAAAGCATTCCATAGAGTCTCCTGGCACGCCATATATGATTCTCTTAAAAAGCTTGGGGTAGGGGTCTAGGGGACCCTTTTATAGCCAAAATCACGGCCCTGTATCACAATACGTCACCTAGGCTGAAGATAAATGGAACTGTAGCACCCTGAGGGCTCGGTTGCTACAGAGGTATTGCACCTCACCCAGAGGTGTGATATCTCACTCTCAGGAAAGGATGGAGTGTGGATCAGGACCCGACACCTGCATGCATTACACCACATTGCCGTGGGGCAGGGCGACCAATATGCCTCTGAGATGGGCATGACAGTCCCTGTCCCTGGCTGGAGTGGGGGGAGGGAACACTGAGGAAGGGAAACCCTGTAGTGCAGGAGCAGGGAGGAAGCAGTTCCTGGGTGCATTGAGAAGGGAGTATCAAAGGTGGGCACCATCTTAGTTCAGTGCAGAGAAGTCTGAGCAGAAGTGGCAGGGAGCAGGGGCTCTGCATGAGCTCTGCTCCGGAGGCGGGCCTAGTAACAGAGGCCCAGGCCTGGAAGAGGGAGAAGGAAGGAAGAGGAGCGGAGAAGGCTCCAGGAACAAGGAATGAAGGGATCCCAGGGGTGCGGACGGGCGAGTCGCCACCGCACGCCCGAATCCACCTGCGTGGAGGGGTCAGGCCAAAGGGGGAGACCGGTCCCCGAAACTAGTGGAGGCAGGAAACGACCCTCAGCTAGAAACTGGAGGCTGTGACATTTTATGTGGCGCAGCCCCTCGCTACACCCGCTAGGAAGGCACCACATAGGTTCAGGGAAACTGGCGCCAAGTTTACCAAGAGGAGGCCCGAGGCAGCCAGACAGAAGGGTTGGTAAGAATGGCCAGACAAAGGACACACAAAGGGGGTCCTGTGAAGCGCTCCAAAGTTATCTGGGAGTTGTCTGAGCCCCTCACCTGGTGAGCACAGTTCGACGTGGGCAGCCGTTACCTGCAGACGTGGGCTGGATAATAAGAACTGTGAGTAAAGGCCCTGGACTGCATCACTGACTCCGTGTCGTTACTAGAGATGAGCGTTGTTCTACTCGAACTGTTCGCCAATCTCAAATTCGAGCTGTTTTGGGCGGTGTTCGAGCCGTTCGGCGAACACGAACAATTTGAGAAAAATTCGGCTGTTCGAGGTTATGTTCGATAACTGTTCGTGCACCAAAATCATAACTGGATTTTTTCTCAGTAATGATGAAAATTAATGTTAATACGCAGTTTGAGTGTACAGCGGGGTGGGGGGAGGGGCAGGGGATGGATCTCTGCAGGAACAATGAAGATCTCCATTTTTTTTTCTCTTTCCCGCATTTGCAGTGGGGAGGTGCAATCTGTCAGCCTATCAGCAGCGCACACACGGAGCGAAGTGCTTTTTTTCACACAAGCAAGGGCATGTGTCATTGGCAGTGTATGTCACATGTCCTTGCCCTATAAGACCAAGCCATTTTCCCCGTCGCCACCATTTTCTCACTGCTGCAACTGCGTGTTAGACAGCACCGCTGTTGCTGTGTGCGCTATACCTTGTTAATTTCAAGCCAATTTTCGCACAAATATACAGATAGCTTGGGAGTAGGGAATAGTTGTGATTGCAGTCCTTTTAAGGACTAGGTTACAGCATTTCCTACGACTTTTATCAGGGAGGTCTGTGCTCTTAAATAGATAGGTTGTGGGAGTAAAGACTAATTGTAATTGGAGTCCTTTTCAGGACTAGGTTACATGAGTTCCTATCAGTTTTTGCCAGGCAGGTCTGTGCCAGTGCTGTGTAAGTTTTTTTCACAGCATTTGGCTGAATCTAGCAAAGCTAATCCTTTTTGGCCTATTGCAGAGTGTGTTAGTCAGTGGAGTAGCCTATCTGTGTTGCAAGATATAACACCTGTGTATAGAATACCAATTTTTTTACTGCACCTAGTGAAGTAAAATCTTTTGGGCATAGCATCATTCTATTAGTCCATCTATACTGACCTCCATCAGGTTGCAAACTGAATATAATTTTTTTCTGCATCTAGCTCTGAAAAAATATTTGGGCTTCTAGCAGTGTGTGGGACTTGGTCTATTAGTCCATCTATACTGACCTCCATCAGGTTGCAAATTAAAAATAATTTTTTTCTTCATTTAGCTCTGAAAAAATATTTGGGCTTCTAGCAGTGTGTGGGACTTGTTCTATTAGTCCTTCTATACTGACCTCCAGCAGGTTGCAAATTGAATATAATTTTTTTCTGCATCTAGCTCTGAAAAAATAGTTGGGCTTCTAGCGGTGTGTGGGACTTGGTCTATTAGTCCATCTATACTGACCTCCATCAGGTTGCAAATTAAAAATAATTTTTTTCTGCATCTAGCTCTGAAAAAATATTTGGGCTTCTAGCAGTGTGTGGGACTTCGTCTATTAGTCCATCTATACTGACCTCCATCAGGTTGCAAATTAAAAATAATTTTTTTCTGCATCTAGCTCTGAAAAAATATTTGGGCTTCTAGCGGTGTGTGGGACTTGGTCTATTAGTCCATCTATACTGACCTCCATCAGGTTGCAAATTAAAAATAATTTTTTTCTGCATCTAGCTCTGAAAAAATATTTGGGCTTCTAGCAGTGTGTGGGACTTGGTCTATTAGTCCATCTATACTGACCTCCATCAGGTTGCAAATTAAAAATAATTTTTTTCTCCATCTAGCTCTGAAAAAATATTTGGGCTTCTAGCGGTGTGTGGGACTTGGTCTATTGGTCCATCTATACTGACCTCCATCAGGTTGCAAATTAAAAATAATTTTTTTCTGCATCTAGCTCTGAAAAAATATTTGGGCTTCTAGCAGTGTGTGGGACTTGGTCTATTAGTCCATCTATACTGACCTCCATCAGGTTGCAAATTAAAAATAATTTTTTTCTTCATTTAGCTCTGAAAAAATATTTGGGCTTCTAGCAGTGTGTGGGACTTGTTCTATTAGTCCTTCTATACTGACCTCCAGCAGGTTGCAAATTGAATATAATTTTTTTCTGCATCTAGCTCTGAAAAAATAGTTGGGCTTCTAGCGGTGTGTGGGACTTGGTCTATTAGTCCATCTATACTGACCTCCATCAGGTTGCAAATTAAAAATAATTTTTTTCTGCATCTAGCTCTGAAAAAATATTTGGGCTTCTAGCAGTGTGTGGGACTTGGTCTATTAGTCCATCTATACTGACCTCCATCAGGTTGCAAATTAAAAATAATTTTTTTCTTCATTTAGCTCTGAAAAAATATTTGGGCTTCTAGCAGTGTGTGGGACTTGTTCTATTAGTCCTTCTATACTGACCTCCAGCAGGTTGCAAATTGAATATAATTTTTTTCTGCATCTAGCTCTGAAAAAATAGTTGGGCTTCTAGCGGTGTGTGGGACTTGGTCTATTAGTCCATCTATACTGACCTCCATCAGGTTGCAAATTAAAAATAATTTTTTTCTGCATCTAGCTCTGAAAAAATATTTGGGCTTCTAGCAGTGTGTGGGACTTCGTCTATTAGTCCATCTATACTGACCTCCATCAGGTTGCAAATTAAAAATAATTTTTTTCTGCATCTAGCTCTGAAAAAATATTTGGGCTTCTAGCGGTGTGTGGGACTTGGTCTATTAGTCCATCTATACTGACCTCCATCAGGTTGCAAATTAAAAATAATTTTTTTCTGCATCTAGCTCTGAAAAAATATTTGGGCTTCTAGCAGTGTGTGGGACTTGGTCTATTAGTCCATCTATACTGACCTCCATCAGGTTGCAAATTAAAAATAATTTTTTTCTCCATCTAGCTCTGAAAAAATATTTGGGCTTCTAGCGGTGTGTGGGACTTGGTCTATTGGTCCATCTATACTGACCTCCATCAGGTTGCAAATTAAAAATAATTTTTTTCTGCATCTAGCTCTGAAAAAATATTTGGGCTTCTAGCAGTGTGTGGGACTTGGTCTATTAGTCCATCTATACTGACCTCCATCAGGTTGCAAATTAAAAATAATTTTTTTCTTCATTTAGCTCTGAAAAAATATTTGGGCTTCTAGCAGTGTGTGGGACTTGTTCTATTAGTCCTTCTATACTGACCTCCAGCAGGTTGCAAATTGAATATAATTTTTTTCTGCATCTAGCTCTGAAAAAATAGTTGGGCTTCTAGCGGTGTGTGGGACTTGGTCTATTAGTCCATCTATACTGACCTCCATCAGGTTGCAAATTAAAAATAATTTTTTTCTGCATCTAGCTCTGAAAAAATATTTGGGCTTCTAGCAGTGTGTGGGACTTGGTCTATTAGTCCATCTATACTGACCTCCATCAGGTTGCAAATTAAAAATAATTTTTATCTGCATCTACAGTACCTCTGAAAAAATATTTGGGCTTCTAGCAGTGTGTGGGACTATTTGTATTAGTCCATCTATACTGACCTCCATCAGGTTGCAAATTCAAAATAATTTTTTTCTGCATCTAACCCAGCCAATAGTTTTGGCCTAATACCACAGTTTGGCCACTCAGCTCTGCTCGGTTACCATCCATTGTTTTTTTGTGCAGACAACTTTAGAGTTGTGAATTAGTTAACCACCAAAATGAGTGGAAAAAGGCCTGCTGCTGGTGGAAAGGGGAATAGGCGTGTTTGGAAGGGGAAAAAAGGTTGTGTCCGTGGGGTAGGTGTTAAAGCAACAGTAACATCTGCAGAAGAAAGACCATCTTCCAGCCAAACTAAAATGTCAACTTCTTTTAGCGGACAATGTGATAAGATCCCTTTCTTACGGCCACGCCAATCGCTACAAATTCCAGATGAGGCACAAAAACAGCAGGTGCTTCAACGGATATCAAGTGCTCCTTTAAGTGGGCTCTCCTCCACATCAACTTCAACATCACAAATACTCCAGTCCTCAAAGGTGTCACCCAAATCGCACTTGCTTCCTCACAGCTCCCAAATCTCCAGCTGCCCGTCTGAGTATGAGGTAGAACAGATGGTTGAGTCTGCAGAGCTGTTTACTCATACTATAGCCTGGGAATCAGAGGTCGACTCCAGCGCTTCTGTGAATACAGACGAGGAAATGATCTGCACTGATGCCCAGAATCTTTATGAGTCGGATCCAGGACCAGACGCAGAAGGTTCTGACCATAATGTAGACCCTCATTCCCAAACTGTAACTCCTGTTGGTGGAGACAATGAGGAAGACGATGATAAGACTCAAATACCTGATTGGAGTGACAACTTTAGTTTTTTGTCAGGGCAGGAACAGGTTGGCTCTGAGGACGACGGGTGTGATAACGCACAGGGTGATGATGATGAGATCGGAGATCCCACTTACTGTCAACCCACAGTCAGCCAAGAGATGAGGTCAGCAGAGGAGGTGGAGGAAGATGCTAGTGACGACGAGGTCAGGTTGCGCCTTCCTGGACAGAGACGTAGTACTGGAAGCACGTCAACAACTGCATCCTCAAACACAACTCTGCCTCTCACCACAAGTCGTGGTGGCTCTTCAGGTCGCATGGGTGCTAAGCCTTGCATAGCCTGGGCATTTTTTCAGATCGATAAAGATGACCCAACTCGTGTTATCTGTAACATTTGTCAGCAAAAGCTAAGTAGAGGTCAAAAAATACATAGTTTGAGTACTTCATGCATGAACCGGCACATGGACATGAAGCATAAGTTGCAGTGGGAAGCTCAGTGTGCTACAATGCGGCCTAGCCGGCCGGGCCAATCACCGTCTGCCATATCTTGTGCATCCGCGGCCTCTTCATCCTCTGTGACTGGGGGGACAGCAGTCACACCTGTTTTGGGGCGCAGACCTGCCACCTCTTTACCCGCAACAGCCCGTGATTGGCAGGTCATCATTTTCTTTGGAGGTGGTAACACCAGCTGGTGTTGAGCGCTGTCCGACATCGATAGCACCACCTTTGGATCAAGGCAACCTAACATGTCCGCCTGCATCTTCCTCACAGACCGGCAGTTTGCCGGGGACACCCTTATCAACCCCGTCTAAGCACAATAGCCAGCCCTCGGTCCCTCAGATGTGGACAAGTAAAAGACCATTTCCTCCTAGCCATGAGAAAGCTAAGAGGTTGAATTTCACCATCTGCAAGCTCTTGGCTACAGAAATGCTGCCTTTCCGCCTGGTGGACACAGAGGATTTTCGAGACCTTATGTCCGTCGCAGTGCCCCAGTACCAGATGCCCAGTCGGCACTACTTCTCAAAGAAAGGTGTGCCTGCGCTCCACCAGCATGTCGCACACAACATCACCGCTTCTTTGAGAAACTCTGTGTGTGACAGGGTGCATTTCACCACAGACACTTGGACGAGTAGGCATGGACAGGGGCATTACATGTCGCTGACTGGGCACTGGGTAATTATGGTGACAGCAGGACAAGGGGCTGCTGTCCAAGTCTTGCCGTCCCCACGAGTTGTGCGTCAATCCTCTTTATGTCAAAGTTCCTCCACTGCTTCTGCCTCCTCAAACTCCTCTCGGTCTTCCACCTGCACCCAAAGCCTGTCTGGTCATGCCACAAGCTTTCTAACTGCGCAGAAGGGATCCTGCACACCTCCTTACTATGCTGGCAGTAGGGCTCAACGTCATCAGGCGGTTTTTACATTGAAATGTCTGGGAAATGTGAGTCACACAGCTGAGGAGTTGTGGTCAGCTCTGGAGAACCAATTTCATGAATGGTTGTCTGCACTGGACCTGAAACCAGGGAAGGCCGTGTGCGACAATGCTGCAAACCTGGGTGCGGCCCTTCACCGGGGCAATGTCACACACGTGCCTTGTATGGCTCACGTGTTGAACCTGGTTGTCCAGCAATTTTTAGCCCACTATCCCAGACTAGATGGCCTTCTGCAGAGGGCACGGTCGCTGTGTGCTCACTTCCGCCATTCGCATCCCGCAGCTCAGCGACTTACATCTCTACAGAAGTCGTTGGGCCTGCCACTTCACCGGCTAAAATGCGATGTGCCTACCCGGTGGAATTCAACTCTGCACATGTTGCAGCGACTGTGGCAGCACCGACAAGCCCTGGTGCAATACGTTCTGACGTATAGCCTGGGCCAACGAGATTCAGAGGTGGGGCAAATCACGCTGGAGGAGTGGTCTCAGATCAGGGACCTATGCACCCTTCTGCACAGTTTTGAAATGGCGACGAAGATGTTTAGTGCTGACGATGCCATTATCAGCATGACTATTCCGGTGATTTACATGCTGGAGCACATGTTAAACAGAATTCGGAGTCAGGTGGTGGCACAAGAGGAGGTGGAGGAAGTAGAGGAGGAGGAGTTGTATGCGGAAGGGCTAAGATCTGCAAGGTCCAGACGGTCGGCAGCACCAAGGCGGCAGGCATGTGAGGGTGAGGGAGATGGTTTTACCAGGGCGCATGGTAGCAGCCAAACTAGTGAGGAAGGTGCAGGAGCCCAGGAAGAAGTGGAGGACGAACTGATGGAAGACTCATCAGATGAGGGAGACCTTGATCACATTTCTGTTGTGCGAGGTTGGGGGGAGAGGACAGAGGAAGGAAGCATGATTGTTAACTCGCCACCAACACAACAGGGACTTGGTGCTCCTGGATGCGCAACACACATGAGTGCCTTCTTGCTGCACTACCTGCAACATGACCCTCGAATTGTGAGAATTAGAAATAATCCTGACTACTGGGTTGCCACACTGTTAGATCCCCGGTACAAAAGTAAATTTGCAGAAATTATTCCTGCCATAGAAAGGGATGCACGCATGCAGGAGTATCAGCAGAGACTGTTGCAGAATCTTACATGTGCTTTTCCACAAAATACCAGTGGTGCACGTAGTGAATCTCACAGTTCCAACTTGCCAACCGTGGGACCGTCAAGTGGTCAGCACTCAAACCGTAACAGAACCACAGTATCTGCTGGTAACATCAATTTTGCGGAATCATTTCACCACTTTTTTAGCCCATCCTTTGCAAGGCCACAGGAGACAAGAAGTCTGACACATAGTCAACGCCTAGAGACTAGTGTTGAGCCACCCCCGTAGTGTTCGAGTTCGGTTCGGTTCGTCGAACACCCGTGTGTTCGCCGAACTGTTCGTCGAACTGTTCGTCGAACACCTTCGAACACCGTTAAAACCAATGGCAGGCAAACAAAAACACATAGAAACACATAGAAAACACCTTCAAAGGTGTCCAAAAGCTGACAAACTGCTCAGAAGACACAACTAACACATGGAAAAGTGACAAGTACATATAGTCATGCGAAAAGAAAAGAGGTGGAGGAGTAAAAGGAGGGGGAGACACAGATATAGGCATGTCATGCCCTTCTAAAATCCAAAAAAGTGAGAAGCCGAGACGGCCAGTCCGCTCCTGCCCGTGCCACCTCCGTGTCGCCGGGTTTGTGCCAGAGCCGCGGTGAACCCTGACGGCCAGCCCCCCTCTCCCAATACTGGTGCCTGTCCGCTGGTGGGTCGAGAGAGCCCCCCTGTGGTGGAGGCAGCTCTAAGCTTTTTAATTTAAATTGTCCCACTAATTTGAATGAATACACTTTAAATCCATTTACAAGGATCTATTGGAGGGCAAGTCTCATGCCAGCAGCCGCGTAATTCCAGCTCCAGTAGCGTCCACTAAAGCTGCTGCAGTTAAAAAGCTTTTATAAGGATCGAGCTCGGCTGTCCACCGCAAGGCATCCTAGTGCCAGTCCCAGCCCCTATGCCTTGGGGTGCCTCCTGATGCTCTTCACTAAGTATCCCGTGGTCCCGAAGCATTTCCTTTGAAAAAATTAAGTGTCCAAACTACAGGTGGTGTAGCTTGCTTAACAGCCGGGATAATCCGCTGACTAGCAGACACTGCTACTAGGCACAAAGTATTTCCTGGGCTAGATGCAGTTAAAAATTTGTAAGTAGATACTCTCGTTGGATGCTGAGAAAGCATTCCATAGAGTCTCCTGGCACGCCATATATGATTCTCTTAAAAAGCTTGGGGTAGGGGTCTAGGGGACCCTTTTATAGCCAAAATCACGGCCCTGTATCACAATACGTCACCTAGGCTGAAGATAAATGGAACTGTAGCACCGAGGGCTCGGTTGCTACAGACGTATTGCACCTCACCCAGAGGTGTGATATCTCACTCTCAGATATGGATGGAGTGTGGATCAGGACCCGACACCTGCATGCATTACACCACATTGCCGTGGGGCAGGGCGACCAATATGCCCCTGAGATGGGCACGACAGTCCCTGTCCCTGGCTGGAGTGGGGGGAGGGAACACTGAGGAAGGGGAACCCTGCAGTGCAGGAGCAGGGAGGAAGCTGTTCCTGGGTGCATTGAGAAGGGAGTATAAAAGGTGGGCACCATCTTAGTTCAGTGCAGAGAAGTCTGAGCAGAAGTGGCAGGGAGCAGGGGCTCTGCATGAGCTCTGCTCCGGAGGCGGGCCTAGTAACAGAGGCCCAGGCCTGGAAGAGGGAGAAGGAAGGAAGAGGAGAGGAGAATGCTCCAGGAACGAGGAATGAAGGGATCCCAGGGGTGCGGACGGGCGAGTCGCCACCGCACGCCCGAATCCACCTGCGTGGAGGGGTCAGGCCAAAGGGGGAGACCGGTCCCCGAACTAGTGGAGGCAGGAAACGACCCTCAGCTAGAAACCGGAGGCTCTGACATTTTATGTGGCGCAGCCCCTCGCTACACCCGCTAGGAAGGCACCACATAGGGTCAGGGAAACTGGCGCCAAGTTTACCAAGAGGAGGCCCGAGGCAGCCGGACAGAAGTGTTGGTAAGAAAGGCCAGAAAATGGACACACAAAGGGGGTCCTGTGAAGTGCTCCAAAGTTATCTGGGAGTTGTCTGAGCCCCTCACCTGGTGAGCACAGTACGACGTGGGCAGCCGTTACCTGCAGACGTGATCTGGATAATAAGAACTGTGAGTAAAGGCCCTGAACTGCATCACTGACTCCGTGTCGTTACTGCTGCTGCCCTGCACCATCACCCCCATCCTCCGCATACACTGCCCTGAGGCTATACTCCTCCCGTGGGGAGTTATGCTACGCTCTGCTGCACCCACAACACCAGCCTCAGCGGTCTGCCCTGCAGCGGCGGTTCACTCTGACCGCAATCCACGGGTGGCCTAGTCGGACATTTAAACATCAAAGCCACATAAATAGTTCCGTCACTGGTTTGACCACCCTGAGCCATGGAACCGGGTCGCCGCCACGAAGACTACAACCACCAGCATCCACCAAAAAGGGTCCGGCTCCGGGTGTCCCAAGGCCCAGGGCGTGCATCAGAACAATTTCATCACCTTTCACAATCACCAATGGGACAAGGCAGGGATGTCCTCTGTCCCCTCTCTTATACATCCTAGTGACGGAGCACCTGCTCTCATCAATTCGCCATAACCCCAATATTAGGTGGATTGAGGTGGGAGGCACCGAGTACAAGTGCTCTCTATTTGCTGATGATTTCCTAGTATATATCACTCAATCACATATATCCATCCATGCTGTTATGGCTGAAATAGATCACTTTGTTACATGGTCAAATTTTAAAATCAATGCAGCGAAGTCTGAGGCCCTCGATGTCTCCCTCCCCAAATCCATATAGGATTCCATCCAGTCCAACTTTCCCTTTGCCTGGCCCTCACAGGGTATCAAATACTTAGGAATTCCTATTCATAGAGACCTCTCCCATCTATGTTATCTTAATTTTGGGCCCTTAATTGAACAACTCCATACAGACCACGGTTGGCAAGTTAGAACTGTAAGATTCACTACGTGAACCACTGGTGTTTTGTGGAAAAGCACATGTACACTGTGCTCCAAATTATTATGCAAAAAGTGTTTAGAAGTGATAAGGGAAGAATTTGTTTGTTTGTCAGTAAACTCATTGATGGTGATGTGTGTCAGGGCTCTTTATATCACTGTAAGCAATTGCAGACACCTGTGCTAATTAGTTTGGCAGGTGTGTCCAATGAAAGGCAAGACTACTTAAGAAGGCTGTCTCACATTATTAAGCAGCCTACATTTTCTGCCAAAATGGGAAAGAAAAAGGATGTGTCGGCTGCTGAGAAGCAACAAATTGTGGAGTGTTTAGGTCAAGGCATGACTACAATCAACATTGTGCGATGATCAGGATGAAGTGTCTTGGCAATCAATAAGTATGTAGCTGATTCACAGTACACACGTGTGCGTGCTGATAAGGGCAAATTGAGGACTCTTTCCTACAGGCAATTACGTCAGGTTAAAAGAGCAGCGGCAAAAAAGCCTTGTCATAGCAGCAGACAAGTTTTTGAAGCTGCTGGTGCCTCCGACGTCCCCCGAACAACAAGATGCAGGGTCCTTCAGAGGTTTGCAGCTGTGCATACGCCATCCTGTCGACCTCCTCTATCCACTTCACACAAGCAGAAACGGCTCCAGTGGGCCAAACATTACATGAAGACTGATTTCAAAACTGTTTTGTTCACGGATGAGTGCCGTGCAGCGCTCGATGGTCCAGATGGATGGAGTGGAGGATGGCTGGTTGATGGACACCCCACGCAAACACGGCTACAGCGCCAACAAGGAGGAGGTGGAGTAATGTTTTGGGCTGGAATCATGGGGAGAGAGATTGTCGGCCCCTTTAGGATCCCTGAAGGCGCTAAAGATGAACTCCATAATGTATGTGGATTTTCTCAAACAGCACTTCCTGCCATGGTTCAAGAAGAAGAACCGTGTATTTCACAGCAAGATCATTTTTTTGCATGATAATGCACCATCTCATGCTGCACATAAAACATCTGCATCTCTGGCTGATATGGGCATAAAAGGGGACAAACTTATGGTGTGACCCCCATGCTCCCCTGACCTCTACCCCATTCAGAACCTCTGGAGCATCATCAAAAGGAGTGTCTATGATGGCGGGAGGCAGTTCACATCTAAGCAACAGCTCTGGGAGGGTATTCTGTCCTCATGCAAAACAATTGAAGCAGAAACCATCCAAAACCTGACAAATTCAATGGACGAGAGAGTTCAGAAGCTCCTTTCGAACAAGGGGTCCTATGTGAAAATGTAACATCACCTAGAATAAAGTTTTGAGCTGAAAACTGTTTGATTTCAGTTTCTAATAACCTGCTAATGCTTATAATTTCAAAAATGACCATTTTTTTGGTCTTTATTAAAATGAAAAGGTTGATCGAAAAGTTTGGGGGATCTAAGAGTGTGGCAACCCAGTAGTCATGATTACTTCGAATTCTGACAATATGAGGGTCATGTTGCAGGTAGTGCAGCAAGAAGGCACTTATGTGTCTTGCGCATCTTGGAGCCCCAAAATTATTTTCCGGGCTAGATGCAGCTAAAAATTATTAGTAATTTTAAATCTGGTGGAGCTTAGTATAGATGGCCTAATAGGATCAGTGCTGCACACTGCTACAAAGCCCAAATTATTTTCCAGTCAATATACAGATAAACATGATTAGTAATTTTAAATCTGGTGGAGCTTATTATAGATGGCCTAATAGAATCAGTGCTGCACACTGCTACAAAGCCCAAATTATTTTCCAGCCAAGATACAGATAAACATGATTAGTAATTTGAAAGCTTAAAACGGTTGGTAGGGTGATTTTAACCAATCATCAAGCTTTTACTCTCCCCAGGATGACACAGGGGTAGAAAAGTCGTTTCGGATCCATGATTTGTTCATCTTTATGAACGTGAGTCTGTCTACATTATCAGTGGAGAGCCGCGTGCGCTTATCTGTCAGCACACCACCAGCAGCGCTGAACACACATTCAGACAGAACGCTGGCTGCGGGGCATGACAAGATCTCCAAGGCGTAAGTGGCTAGCTCCGGCCATTTATCCAGATTGGAAGCCCAAAAAGAGCAAAGGTCCAGTGACACAGTCATGACTTCAATGTTTACTTGGAGATACTCCTGTACCATCGTCTCTAGGCGTTGACTATGTGTCAGACTTCTTGTCTCCTGTGGCCTTGCAAAGGATGGGCTAAAAAAGTGGTGAAATGATTCCGCAAAATTGATGTTACCAGCAGATACTGTGGTTCTGTTACGGTTTGAGTGCTGAACACTTGACGGTCCCACGGTTGGCAAGTTGGAACTGTGAGATTCACTACGTGCACCACTGGTGTTTTGTGGAAAAGCACATGTAAGATTCTGCAACAGTCTCTGCTGATACTCCTGCATGCGTGCATCCCTTTCTATGGCAGGAATAATTTCTGCAAATTTACTTTTGTACCGGGGATCTTACAGTGTGGCAACCCAGTAGTCAGGATTATTTCTAATTCTCACAATTCGAGGGTCATGTTGCAGGTAGTGCAGCAAGGAGGCACTCATGTGTGTTGCGCATCCAGGAGCACCAAGTCCCTGTTGTGTTGGTGGCGAGGTAACAATCATGCTTCCTTCCTCTGTCCTCAACCCCCAACCTCGCACAACAGAAATGTGATCAAGGTCTCCCTCATCTGATGAGTCTTCCATCAGTTCGTCCTCCACTTCTTCCTGGGCTCCTGCACCTTCCTCACTAGTTTGGCTGCTACCATGCGCCCTGGTAAAACCATCTCCTGCACCCTCACATGCCTGCCGCCTTGGTGCTGCCGACCGTCTGGACCTTGCAGATGTTAGCCCTTCCGCATACAACTCCTCCTCCTCTACTTCCTCCACCACCTCTTGTGCCACCACCTGACTCCGAATTCTGTTTAACATGCGCTCCAGCATGTAAATCACCGGAATAGTCATGCTGATAATGGCATCGTCAGCACTAAACATCTTCGTCGCCATTTCAAAACTGTGCAGAAGGGTGCATAGGTCCCTGATCTGAGACCACTCCTCCAGCGTGATTTGCCCCACCTCTGGATCTCGTTGGCCCAGGCTATACGTCAGAACGTATTGCACCAGGGCTTGTCGGTGCTGCCACAGTCGCTGCAACATGTGCAGAGTTGAATTCCACCGGGTAGGCACATCGCATTTTAGCCGGTGAAGTGGCAGGCCCAACGACTTCTGTAGAGATGTAAGTCGCTGAGCTGCGGGATGCGAATGGCGGAAGTGAGCACACAGCGACCGTGCCCTCTGCAGAAGGCCATCTAGTCTGGGATAGTGGGCTAAAAATTGCTGGACAACCAGGTTCAACACGTGAGCCATACAAGGCACGTGTGTGACATTGCCCCAGCGAAGGGCCGCACCCAGGTTTGCAGCATTGTCGCACACGGCCTTCCCTGGTTTCAGGTCCAGTGGAGACAACCATTCATGAAATTGGTTCTCCAGAGCTGACCACAACTCCTCAGCTGTGTGACTCACATTTCCCAGACATTTCAAAGTAAAAACCGCCTGATGACGTTGAGCCCTACTGCCAGCATAGTAAGGAGGTGTGCAGGATCCCTTCTGCGCAGTTAGAAAGCTTGTGGCATGACCAGACAGACTTTGGGTGCAGGTGGAAGACCGAGAGGAGGCTGAGGAGTCTGAAGCAGTGGAGGAACTTTGACATAAAGAGGATCGACGCACAACTCGTGGGGACGGCAAGACTTGGACAGCAGCCCCTTGTCCTGCTGTCACCATAGTTACCCAGTGCCCAGTCAGCGACATGTAACGCCCGTGTCCATGCTTACTCGTCCAAGTGTCTGTGGTGAAATGCACCCTGTCACACACAGAGTTTCTCAAAGAAGCGGTAATGTTGTGTCCGACATGCTGGTGGAGCGCAGGCACACCTTTCTTTGAGAAGTAGTGCCGACTGGGCATCTGGTACTGGGGCACTGCGACGGACATAAGGTCTCGAAAATCCTCTGTGTCCACCAGGCGGAAAGGCAGCATTTCTGTAGCCAAGAGCTTGCAGATGGTGAAATTCAACCTCTTAGCTTTCTCATGGCTAGGAGGAAATGGTCTTTTACTTGTCTACATCTGAGGGACCGAGGGCTGGCTATTGTGCTTAGACGGGGTTGATAAGGGTGTCCCCGGCAAACTGCCGGTCTGTGAGGAAGATGCAGGCGGACATGTTAGGTTGCCTTGATCCAAAGGTGGTGCTATCGATGTCGGACAGCGCTCAACACCAGCTGGTGTTACCACCTCCAAAGAAAATGATGACCTGCCAATCACGCTGGCTGTTGCGGGTAAAGAGGTGGCAGGTCTGCGCCCCAAAACAGGTGTGACTGCTGTCCCCCCAGTCACAGAGGATGAAGAGGCCGCGGATGCACAAGATATGGCAGACGGTGGTTGGCCCGGCCGGCTAGGCCGCATTGTATCACACTGAGCTTCCCACTGCAACTTATGCTTCATGTCCATGTGCCGGTTCATGCATGAAGTACTCAAACTATGTATTTTTTGGCCTCTGCTTAGCTTTTGCTGACAAATGTTACAGATAACACGAGTTGGGTCATCTTTATCGATCTGAAAAAATGCCCAGGCTATGCAAGGCTTAGCACCCATGCGACCTGAAGAGCCACCACGACTTGTGGTGAGAGGCAGAGTTGTGTTTGAGGATGCAGTTGTTGACGTGCTTCCAGTACTACGTCTCTGTCCAGGAAGGTGCAACCTGACCTCGTCGTCACTAGCATCTTCCTCCACCTCCTCTGCTGATCTCATCTCTTGGCTGACTGTGGGTTGACAGTAAGTGGGAACTCCAACCTCATCATCATCACCCTGTGCGTTATCACACCCGTCGTCCTCAGAGCCAACCTGTTCCTGCCCTGACAAAAAACTAAAGTGGTCGCTCCAATCAGGTATTTGAGTCTCATCATCGTCTTTCTCATTGTCTCCACCAACAGGAGTTACAGTTTGGGAATGAGGGTCTACATTATGGTCAGAACCTTCTGCGTCTGGTCCTGGATCCAACTCATAAAGATTCTGGGCATCAGTGCAGATCATTTCCTCGTCTGGATTCACAGAAGCGCTGGAGTCGACCTCTGATTCCCAGGCTATAGTATGAGTAAACAGCTCTGCAGACTCAACCATCTGTTCTACCTCATACTCAGACGGGCAGCTGGAGATTTGG
Organism: Phyllobates terribilis; assembly: GCF_046119375.1. Lineage (NCBI taxonomy): Eukaryota > Metazoa > Chordata > Amphibia > Anura > Dendrobatidae > Phyllobates > Phyllobates terribilis. Next base: position 93,697,006 of record NW_027362763.1, on the reverse strand, counting down.
GAGCTGTGAGGAAGTAAGTGCGATTGGGGTGACATCTTTGAGGACTGGAGTATTTGTGATGTTGAAGTTGATGTGGAGGAGAGCCCACTTAAAGGAGCACTTGATATCCATTGAAGCACCTGCTGTTTTTGTGCCTCATCTGGAATTTGTAGCGATTGGCGTGGCCGTAAGAAAGGGATCTTATCACATTGTCCGCTAAAAGAAGTAGACATTTTAGTTTGGCTGGAAGATGGTCTTTCTTCTGCAGATGTTACTGTTGCGTTTAACACCTACCCCACGGACACAACCTTTTTTCCCCTTCCCAACACGCCTATTCCCCTTTCCACCAGCAGCAGGCCTTTTTCCACTCATTTTGGTGGTTAACTAATTCACAACTCTGGAGTTGTTTGCACAAAAAAACAATGGATGGGAACCAAGCAGAGCTGAGTGGCCAAACTGTGGTATTAGGCCAAAACTATTGGCTGGGTTAGATGCAGAAAAAAATTATATTCAATTTGCAACCTGATGGAGGTCAGTATAGATGGACTAATAGAACAAGTCCCACACACAGCTAGAAGCCCAAATATTTTTTCAGAGGTAGATGCAGAAAAAAATTGTATTCAGTTTGCAACCTGATGGAGGTCAGTATAAATGGACTAATAGAACAAGTCCTACACACAGCTAGAAGCCCAAATATTTTTTCAGAGGTAGATGCAGAAAAAAAATATATTCAGTTTGCAACCTGATGGAGGTCAGTATAGATGGACTAATAGAGAAAGTCCCACACACTGCTAGAAGGCCAAATATTTTTTCAGAGCTAGATGCAGATATAAATTATTTTTAATTTGCAACCTGTTGGAGGTCAGTATAGATGAACTAATAGAGAAAGTCCCACACACTGCTAGAAGGCCAAATATTTTTTCAGAGCTAGATGCAGAAAAAAATTATATTCAGTTTGCAACCTGATGGAGGTCAGTATAGATGGACTAATAGAACAAGTCCCACACACAGCTAGAAGGCCAAATATTTTTTCAGAGGTAGATGCAGATAAAAATTATTTTTAATTTGTAGCCTGATGGAGGTCAGTATAGATGGACTAATAGAGAAAGTCCCACACACTGCTAGAAGGCCAAATATTTTTTCAGAGCTAGATGCAGACAAAAAATTATTTTGAATTTGCAACCTGATGGAGGTCAGTATAGATGGACTAATAGAGAAAGTCCCACACACTGCTAGAAGGCCAAATATTTTTTCAGATCTAGATGCAGACAAGAAAATATTTTTAATTTGCAACCTGATGGAGGTCAGTATAGATGGACTAATATAGAAAGTCCCACACACTGCTAGAAGGCCAAATATTTTTTCAGAGCTAGATGCAGATAAAAAATATTTTTAATTTGCAACCTGATGGAGGTCAGTATAGATGGACTAATAGAGAAAGTCCAACACACTGCTAGAAGGCCAAATATTTTTTCAGAGCTAGATGCAGAAAAAAATTATATTCAGTTTGCAACCTGATGGAGGTCAGTATAGATGGACTAATAGAACAAGTCCCACACACAGCTAGAAGGCCAAATATTTTTTCAGAGGTAGATGCAGATAAAAATTATTTTTAATTTGCAGCCTGATGGAGGTCAGTATAGATGGACTAATAGAGAAAGTCCCACACACTGCTAGAAGGCCAAATATTTTTTCAGAGCTAGATGCAGATATAAATTATTTTGAATTTGCAACCTGATGGAGGTCAGTATAGATGGACTAATAGAGAAAGTCCCACACACTGCTAGAAGGCCAAATATTTTTTCAGAGCTAGATGCAGAAAAAAATTATATTCAGTTTGCAACCTGATGGAGGTCAGTATAGATGGACTAATAGAACAAGTCCCACACACAGCTAGAAGCCCAAATATTTTTTCAGAGGTAGATGCAGAAAAAAATTATATTAAGTTTGCAACCTGATGGAGGTCTGTATAGATGGATTAATAGATCCAGTCCCACACACACCTAGAAGCCCAATATTTTTTCAGAGGTAGATGCAGAAAAAAAATATATTCAGTTTGCAACCTGATGGAGGTCAGTATAGATGGACTAATAGAGAAAGTCCCACACACTGCTAGAAGGCCAAATATTTTTTCAGAGGTAGATGCAGATAAAAATTATTTTTAATTTGCAGCCTGATGGAGGTCAGTATAGATGGACTAATAGAGAAAGTCCCACACACTGCTAGAAGGCCAAATATTTTTTCAGAGCTAGATGCAGATATAAATTATTTTGAATTTGCAACCTGATGGAGGTCAGTATAGATGGACTAATAGAGAAAGTCCCACACACTGCTAGAAGGCCAAATATTTTTTCAGAGCTAGATGCAGAAAAAAATTATATTCAGTTTGCAACCTGATGGAGGTCAGTATAGATGGACTAATAGAACAAGTCCCACACACAGCTAGAAGCCCAGATATTTTTTCAGAGGTAGATGCAGAAAAAAATTATATTAAGTTTGCAACCTGATGGAGGTCTGTATAGATGGATTAATAGAACCAGTCCCACACACACCTAGAAGCCCAATATTTTTTCAGAGGTAGATGCAGAAAAAAAATATATTCAGTTTGCAACCTGATGGAGGTCAGTATAGATGGACTAATAGAGAAAGTCCCACACACTGCTAGAAGGCCAAATATTTTTTCAGAGCTAGATGCAGACAAAAAAATTATTTTTAATTTCCAACCTGATGGAGGTCAGTATAGATGGACTAAAAGAGAAAGTCCCACACACTGCTAGAAGGCCAAATATTTTTTCAGAGCTAGATGCAGAAAAAAATTATATTCAGTTTGCAACCTGATGGAGGTCAGTATAGATGGACTAATAGAATAAGTCCCACACACAGCTAGAAGCCCAAATATTTTTTCAGAGGTAGATGCAGATAAAAATTATTTTTAATTTGCAACCTGATGGAGGTCAGTATAGATGGACTAATAGAGAAAGTCCCACACACTGCTAGAAGGCCAAATATTTTTTCAGAGCTAGATGCAGACAAAAAATTATTTTGAATTTGCAGCGTGATGGAGGTCAGTATAGATGGACTAATAGAACAAGTCCCAAACACTGCTAGAAGGCCAAATATTTTTTCAGAGCTAGATGCAGAAAAAAATTATATTCAGTTTGCAACCTGATGGAGGTCAGTATAGATGGACTAATAGAACAAGTCCCACACACTGCTAGAAGCCCAAATATTTTTCAGAGCTAGATGCAGAAAAAAATTATATTCAATTTGAAACCTGATGGAGGTCAGTATAGATGGACTAATAGAATGATGCTATGCCCAAAAGATTTTACTTCACTAGGTGCAGTAAAAAAATTGGTATTCTATACACAGGTGGTATATCTTGCAACACAGATAGGCTACTCCACTGACTAACACACTCTGCAATATGCCAAAAAGGATTAGCTTTGCTAGATTCAGCCAAATGCTGTGAAAAAAACTTGCACAGCACTGGCACAGACCTGCCTGGCAAAAACTGATAGGAACTGATATAACCTAGTCCTGAAAAGGACTGCAATTACAATTAGTCTTTACTCCCACAATCTATCTATTTAAGAGCACAGACCTGCCTGATAAAAGTCGTAGGAAATGCTGTAACCTAGTCCTTAAAAGGACTGCAATCACAACTATTCCCTACTCCCAAGCTATCTGTAGATTTGTGCGAAAATTGGCTTGAAATTAACAAGGTATAGCGCACACAGCAACAGCGGTGCCGTCTAACACGCAGCTGCAGCAGTGAGATAATGGTGGCGATGGGGAAAATGGCTTGGTCTTATAGGGCAAGGACATGTGACATACACTGCCAATGACACATGCCCTTGCTTGTGTGAAAAAAAGCACTTCGCTCCGTGTGTGCGCTGCTGATAGGCTGACAGATTGCACCTCCCCACTGTAAATGCGGGAAAGAGAAAAAAAAATGGAGATCTTCATTATTCCTGCAGAGATCCATCCCCTGCCCCTCCCCCCACCCCGCTGTACACTCAAACTGCGTATTAACATTAATTTTCATCATTACTGAGAAAAAATCCAGTTATGATTTTGGTGCATGAACAGTTATCGAACATAACCTCGAACAGCCGAATTTTTCTCAAATCGTTCGTGTTCGCCGAACGGCTCGAACACCGCCCAAAACAGCTCGAATTTGAGATTGGCGAACAGTTCGAGTCGAACAACGCTCATCTCTAGTAGTGATTGACAACACTATAACAGACTTTAAAAAAGGGCTGGACAATTTTCTCAACATGCATAACATTGTGGGTCATTAAATTAGTGACAAAAAGTACAATTGGTGGAGGTAGGTCAGACTTGATGGGCCTGGGTCTTTTTTCAACCTATGTAACTATGCAACTGATGCATCCATCTAATGCGCATAAATCTGTAGCAATGCACTAAACATAAAACAGTAGATTATTTTTAATTAAGGATTTTGCAATTTTCCCTTTTTTTTTAACTTTTATAACTAAAGGAAATAATTTTAAAAAATAACAGAAAAAGCGTTTATATTAACTGCTGCAGCTTGTTAATAGATTTTGAAATCATCCACTAAGAATATTTCCTGGGATTATATTATATTAATATATCTACCAATTACATAAGTATTGTTCTTTACTAGAAAAGATAATTTTATACACTCAGGTTTCTATATTACCATTCTAATATCCCACGCACAGTTCAGTGACATATATTACAGAGGATACACACGACCTTGCGCATTAAAGGTGTTTGTCCTCCTACTATATTAATTTTTTATCATTTGCCATCATTTGCAAGAAATTTGTTTTATTGATTTTCCATAATTAGACTTTAGGTGTGAAATTTTAAAATAGGAAAAAACAAAACCTTCCCAATTTCAGGTCTGGTAATGGGATTATATTGATTAGAAAATGTAAGTAACGAATGTGACCTGTGCATTAGGTATAACTACTAGTGATGAACGAATACGCTCGACACTGCTCAGTACTAGCCTGAGCATCACTGTGCTCGACGAGCTCGGCGAGTATTTCCGGGTTGCTTGGGCGGAAGCTCGGGTCTCCTTCCTGCTTGTTTCGCGCTCTTTAGAGAGCCAAAGAACATGCAGGGATTGCCTGCCACACACTTTAATGACGTAGCCATGTTAGTTGTGGGCATTACAGTGATTGGCTGGCCGCACAGCGTCATCAGGTGTATATGCTCGTCACAGTCTACTCCGTAAACAGGCAGAGTATTGAGAGCTGCAGCTGAGTCAGGGAGAGATTTGCTTGTTCATAGTTAGTATAGGTATTCAACAATATATATATATATATATATATATATATATATCCATCTGAACCAACAGTCCTTCTAAAGACTAATCCAACTGCATATAATCAGTGCTAGGCAGGCAGTGTATGTGGCAGACTGCAGTGTATAATACAGAGGGTCCACTGAATGTCCTGTTAGTCTAGGTATTCCACAAGATACACAGTGGATACGGAAAGCAATCAGACCCCTTTAATTTTTCACTCTTTGTTTAATTGCAGCCATTTGGTAAATTCTAAAAAGTTAATTTTTTCTCTCATTAAAGTACACTCTGCGCCCCATCTTAACTGAAAAAAAAAACAGAAATGTAGACATTTTTGCAAATTTATTAAAAAAGATAAACTGAAATATCACATGATCATAAGTATTCAGACCCTTTGCTCAGACACTCATATTTAAGTCACATGCTGTCCATTTCCTTGTGATCCTCCTTGAGATGGTTCTACTCCTTCATTGGAGTCCAGCTGTGTTTAATTAAACTGATAGTACTTGATTTGGAAAGCGCTTTCCAAGTGATTTTAGCATCACTTGGAAAGTGCTTGACAACTCGGTCGCACTATATAAATCCATGCAAACGACATGGATTTATATAGTGTGACCGAAAGAATGGTAAAAAATAAATCAATGCTTACCTTCTGATGGCCCGCGGAGTCTTTATTCCATCCATCTTGGCTTGCTGGCAGCTCGTGGTATCCTTCAGTCCCCCGCGATCTGCCGGCAAGCGAAGACAAGCACACCGCGGGCCATCAGAAGGTAAGCATAATATTTATTTTTTATTTTATTCTTTTTTTTACAGGTTCTATGGTACACGGGCCCGGAGGAGAGTCTCATCTTCTCCAGACCTGGGTACCATCCGTACATTGAAACGTTTGGATTCCGCATGTACAGATGCAGTGATGCGGAATCCATGCGGTCCAATGAAAGTCAATGGGGGCGAAAGCACAGCGCTTCCGCAAAATAATTAGTAGTGCTGCGTTTTGTTCCACGATGATAATCCGCAGCGGAAATTTCCGCAGCATGTGTACACCACATGTGGATTATCATTGGGGAACATGGCAGACCTTCTACCAAACATTTTTTAAGCGTTTCTGCAGCAGAATTGCCGCAGCGGAAACGCTTAAAAAACGCATCGTGGGCACACAGCCTTACAGTAACACACAAGACAGTAAGGAGGTAGCTCGGCATGACTGAGCCTATGAGAAAATATTTGTTTATATATACCTTTTTTGTATTTATAATAATTAGTTTATTATGAGAAAATGGGATTGAACATTAAAAGAGGTTAAGGAAGTTAGTGCTGCCAGTTTTTTATACTTTTGTGCATTTTCTGCACTAGTATATTGTTCTTATAATTTATTATTATTAGGCTGTGTTCACACGATGCGTATTTCATGCGTTTCCGCGGCGTTTTTGCAGTTGCGTAAACGCCGCGGAAACGCATGAAAAACGCATGGTAGAAGGGCAGCAATGTTCCCCAATGGAAATCCGCATGTGCTGTGCCCATGATGCGGATTTTTCCGCAGCGTTAACGCTGCGGTCAAAAATCCGCAGCATGTCAATTAATTTTGCGGAAACGCGGCGATTTCGCCGCCATTGACTTGCATTAGAACGCGCCAATTCCGCAAGACAGCATTTGTACTTGCGTAATTGGTGCGTTCTAATGTGCGGATGGTACCCGGGTGTGGAGGAGAGGAGAGTCTCATCCACACCCAGGTACCATTAAAAAAGCTGTAAAAAGAAGAATAAAATAAAAAATAAATGTATTCTTACCTTCTGTCGGCCTGCGCAGCGCTCCCGCTTGGTTCACGGCACTTGCAGTGAGTTGTAGGACCTGCGGTGACGTCAGAGTCATGTGACGGGTCACGTGACGCTGACGTCGGCAGGTCTTTCAATTCAAAGTTGCCGGCAGCCGGGAGAACGGAGTGAGCAGGACAGCGCGGGCCATCAGAGGTAAGTATATACACTCTCTCGGTTCACACTGTATAAATCCATGCTGTTTGCATGGATTTATATAGTGTGACCTAGTTATCAAGCACTTTCCAGGTGATGCTAAAATCGCCTGGAAAGCGCTTGTCAATCTGCATGCGGAAACGCATGTGAATCTGCATGTGGATCCGCATGTATTCTGCAGGAAAAACGCATGCACAATCTGCTTGCGTTTTTTCTGCCAGGGAGATGCAGAAATGATGCAGAAATTTTCTGCTTCATTTCTGCATCGTGTGCACATACCCTTATAGTGCCATTTATTCCATGGCGCTTTACATGTAAAAGGGGTATACAAAGCACAAGCAATTACAATAATTTTGAACAATACAAGTCAGCGACTGGTACAGGAGGAGAGAGGACCCTGCCCGCGAGGGCTCACAATTTACGTACATATTTACGTCATATGTCATGTCCCTGACTTTGATGCAGGCTCACACACTGAGCCCTCATTTTTCTCAACACATGACAGCTGATTTAATCAGCCATCATGTGCCTTTAACAGCTACTGGTGGAGCGGTGCTCTGCATGGGGCTGTTAATCTGCTGGATCCTGTTGTCAGTCTCTGACATGGAATTTAACATGCAATGACAGGGGTGCTTGTCATTCCACACTCCCATCAGCTCCCCTGTCATATGCTCGTGGGGTGCCAAAGGGTTGTCATGTCAGCCGGGGGTTTGCTGATGACCCCTGTGTCTGTCATTGTGATACTCCTGTTCATAGGAGATTGTGATTTATGCTATACATAGCAGGGTTAAAGCGATCAAATGATCACAGCTTCAAGTCTCCTAAGTGGACTATTAAATACAGTAAAAAATGTTAAAACGTTTTTAAAAATATGAAAACAAGAAAAATAAACAAGTTCAAATCACCCCCCTTTTTCCCCATTGAATATTAAAACAATAAAAATAAATAAAATAGACATATTTGGTACAGTAGAGACCAAAAGTTTGGACACACCTTCTCATTTAAAGATTTTTCTGTATTTTCATGACTATGAAAATTGTACATTCACACTGAAGGCATCAAAACTATGAATTAACACATGTGGAATTATATACTTATCAAAAAAGTGTGAAACAACTGAAAATATGTCTTATATTCTAGGTTCTTCAAAGTAGCCACCTTTTGCTTTGATGACTGGTTTGCACACTCTTGACATTCTCTTGATGAGCTTCAAGAGGTAGTCACCGGAAATGGTTTTCACTTCACAGGTGTGCCTTGTCAGGTTTAATAAGTGGGATTTTTGCCTTATAAATGGGGTTGGGACCATCAGTTGTGTTGTGTAGAAGTCTGGTGGATACACAGCTGATAGTCCTACTGAATAGTCTGTTAGAATTTGTATTATGACAAGAAAAAAGCAGCTAAGTAAAGAAAAACGAGTGGCCATCATTACTTTAAGAATTGAAGGTCAGTCAGTCCGAAAAATTGGGCAAACTTTGAAAGTGTCCCCCAGTGCAGTTGCAAAAACCATCAAGCGCTACAAAGAAACTGGCTCACATGAGGACCGCCCCAGGAAAGGAAGACCAAGAGTCACCTCTCCTTCTGAGGATAAGTTTATCCGAGTCACCAGCCTCAGAAATCGCAGGTTAACAGCAGCTCAGATTAGAGACCAGGTCAATGCCACACAGAGTTCTAGCAGCAGACACATCTCTACAGCAACTGTTAAGAGGATACTTTGTGCTGCAGGCCTTCATGGTAAAATAGCTGCTAGGAAACCACAGCTAAGGACAGGCAACAAGCAGAAGAGACTTGTTGGGGCTGAAGAACACAAGGAATGGACATTAGACCAGTGGAAATCTGTGCTTTGGTCTGATGAGTCCAAATTTGAGATCTTTGGTTCCAACCAACGTGTCTTTGTGCAACGCAGAAAAAGTGAACGGATGAACTCTACATGCCTGGTTCCCACCGTGAAGCATGGAGGAGGAGGTGTGATGGTGTGGGGTTGCTTTGCTGGTGACACTGTTGGGGACTTATTCAAAATTGAAGGCATACTGAACCAGCATGGCTACCACAGCATCTTGCAGCAGCATGCTATTCCATCCGGTTTGCGCTTAGTTGGACCATCATTTATATTTCAACAGGACAATGACCCCAAACACACCTCCAGGCTGTGTAAGGGCTATTTGACCAAGAAGGAGAGTTATGGGGTGCTACACCAGATGACCTGGCCTCCACAGTCACCAGACCGGAACCCAATCGAGATGGTTTGGGGTGAGCTGGACCGCAGAGTGAAGGCAAAAGGGCCAACAAGTGCTAAGCATCTCTGGGAACTCCTTCAAAATTGTTGGAAGACCATTTCCAGTGACTACCTCTTGAAGCTCATCAAGAGAATGCCAAGAGTGTGCAAAGCAGTCATCAAAGCAAAAGGTGGCTACTTTGAAGAACCTAGAATATATGACATATTTTCAGTTGTTTCACACTTTTTTGCTAAGTATATAATTCCACATGTGTTAATTCATAGTTTTGATGCCTTCAGTGTGAATGTACAATTTTTATAGCCATGAAAATACAGAAAAATCTTTAAATGAGAAGGTGTGTCCAAACTTTTGGTCTGTACTGTATGTGCGTTCAGAAATGTCCGATCTATCAAAATATTAAATAAATTAATCTGATTGATAAATGCCATAACGAGGAAAAAAATCAAAAGGCCTGAATTAAATTTTTTTGGCCGCATTGTACCTAACCCCAAAATGTTATCAGTAAAATCCTCCTCTCAGGGTAAAAAAAAAAGCCCTCATCCAACCCCAGATTCTGAAAAATGAAAATGCCATGCAGAAAAAACATTTTCATTCAAATTTCTGGATTTTTTTTCACCACTTATATAAAAAATAATCTATACCTGTTTGGTGTTTGTGCACTTGTACTGACCTGTAGAATCATATTGCCAGGTCAGTTTTACCCTATAGTGAACATGGTAAATAAAAAAAACCAAAAATAATTGTGGAGTTTTTTTTGCAACTTCACCGCAAATTTTTTCCCATTTTCAGGTACACTATATGGTAAAATCAATGCTGCCTTTCAAAAGTACAACTCGTCCCACAGAAAACAAGCCCTCATACGGCTATATTGATGGAATCTACTGTAATCTATATTGTGAGCCCCAATTAGAACAGTGCCGATAATATCTGTAAAACTGTGGAATTAACGGAGCTACATAAGTGGGTAAAATAAATAAATAAATGTAAAAAAGTTATGGCTCTTGAATGAAGGGGGGGATGAAAAAACAAAAAATGACCAGTGGGTCTATTAGTTACAGAACATGTCAGAGATGAGTCAATTTGCAGAAATTTGAATTCTGCAAATTTGCTCTATTTTTCTCCAGGATATTCAATTTATATAGCATTTACTGGGTGTGAATCGAATGTGCTATAATTGACATTAGAGAAAGATTTTTCAACCCCAAAATATAATAAACAGATGGGCTTTCAAAACAATAAAATAACTATAAAGTAAATATTATACTGTTTTAATTTTCACCTGTCTGTCGCCGCAGGTTTTATCTGGTCCTCTGCTTGATTTTGTCTTCTCTTCACTCTGTGACAGTACTTCTGGTTGGACACACACATTAACCACGTCATGCATTTCCCCATGCGGTCACATCACCCCAAGAAACTTACCTGGGGCAAATCAAGTGTATCCAGGCCTAGTCACATCAGAAACGCTAGCAAAGAAAGAAGAGAAGACTGGAAAAGGTGTCCTATGGAACAAGAGGAGTACCAGTGTAAGGTGCCTCAGCGAGGTAGTCGTAGGTGAGCTGTAGCCCCTGCTCGCTCTGGCACCCTACAGACAATACTTGTCCTCTCTCTGATGTGTGGCTGTGTATGTGGTGCTCTCTACTTACTTCAGACCATGCCTGTCTACAGGCATTTCTCTTCTGGGACCAGGGCAGCAATAAATTCAGAGGACACGAGGTTCTTAACCATAAATGGGACTTTACTTGGGGAAGAGGAATATATACAGTATTTACAGGCAGATATAATGGATAAGGCCCGACAGGTTGTCATCTCCCTCACAGGCACTGGAAACATCTTCAGCCCTGGTTCCCTCTTTAAGTGAAGCATCTCTATGACTCTATTCTCTAGCCCAAGAGAATCTTCCTCACCAGCAACAGTATATCCGGATCCTATATCTCCCCCACGTCTTAGCCTGGAGCTCTATCTTCCTCCTCTGCTGCTTGCAGATTGAAAGTGCACCTTGTCCTCAATAACTCCGTTTAGTTTCTCCAGCCGGCTAACAGGACTCTTGCATAGGGAGATCTTAACACTGGTGATCCTACTGTCTGAGGGTACAGAGTGCCCGTCTACCCTAGCAGCCACTATACTTAGTCTGCCCATACAGTTCTCTGTCCAAACTCTAACTGAGTTCTTTCTGGAAACTCACCACAGGTTTCCTAAAGTGCCCACCCTCTATGGGCTGTCCTCACACACTTAACTCTTCACTGTCATACATGTCTGCAATCCTGCTAGCAGACTTACACTATCAACTGTGCCCGGGGCAGTGGCATCTTGTGGCTGGTTACCAATACTACAGCCCACAAGTAATTATATCAGGAACAAGCTTTACACACACTTTATGCTTAATCATGGCACTAAGTTCCCCCTCTACTCTACTGGCTGGATCATCACAGATAACCCCTTAACTGGACCTAACGGCATCTCAGAGAGATCTAACTATGGGAACATTCATTCTTAATTCTTTCAGTGCCAAAGGAAGGCTATGTTCTTCTCCACTACTACACCAGCATGGTGCAGTGGGGGCAATGGAGGGGTTGAAGTGAGCGTAATTTTATATTATTTTTAACCCCTTCCTGACCCTTATTAAATTGCGGCTTACTTGCCTCCATTCTTAAGGATTGAAACGTATCTAGTTTAAAAAAAATTCAGATTTCTTGTAATCTTCAAATTTATGGAAATTTGAAATGTATTCGATTAATTTAGAATCAATTTGCTCATCTATAGGGTAGGTGCACACAACCGTTTTCTCTCCATCCGAGAAAAATGGTCAAATTATTCTGATCAGAGTTTGATCAGAGTGGCATCAGTTTTTCTCAGAGGTGGAGAAAAAAAATTTTTTTCTTCACATTCTCCATTCAGTCAGTCAGTGAAAATCGGACCACACGCCAAATCCCGTCTGATGTTTTTTATGGACCCATAGATGTGAATTGCTGATTTTGATCTGACACTCAAAATTGGACATTTCTCTGATTTTTTCCTCTGACCATAAATATTCGACATGTGCACAGCCCCATAGATTATCATGGGCATGAGTGCTATGTGTTAAAACCACGGATGGCACTCGTCCGATAAAATCGGTCATGTTGTATACGAGCTCTTATCAGGTATTGATCTGGACAATACCCGATCATAACAATTTTTCACTAGAGGAGGATGGATGTTGGCAGTGTCAGATATATCCTGCACTGGCCACTGCTGGAAAAATGTGGTATTACATGGAGATCATGTAATGATATGGATAAGCATGCCATACATTCTTGAGCTGAGTCTTCCAGATGTTTAATGGCGGTCTGCTTAGGCTAAAAGACAACTTTACACTCCTTTTGTTTTATTTTTCATTTATTTTTTTATATATAATTTCACATCTAATCAAGTTCAGCTCTTCAATCTTCCTTTCCAAGACGAATGTATCTGTTTTCCGCTTACATAACTCTTATTACACCATCTCTTTAGCTTCTATTTTTATTTTTAGTTGATCCAATTTTTTTGAGCCATGTTCTATTATGCTGCCTGTAAGAAAAATAAGACTTTAAGAGCTTGTTTAGTAAAGTGTTCATTACCACTCATGGGAGTTCTTCAGTTAAAAAAAAAGAAGAATGAATAGATTACAAATAAATTACATGCTCTTAATATTCATTAAACCTCTTATCCTGCTACAGCAAGTGGCAGTCTTTCTATTACACACAATACCAAGGGATGAAATGTGCGTGCCATAAAGGTTGCCAAGTCAGTAGAGACAAATTTTAACATTGGTTAATTGTATGCTTTCCAACAGAGAAATGGCATATTTTCTCATTCTGCATTTTATGTTGCTTAAGTAGCCAAGAGCCCGGCAATCAATGCAATAATGGCATGAAAAAAAAGTCATAAAGAAACATTTAAGTTTAAAAATAATAATAGTTCAGTTTTTTTTGCTGTCAGAGTTAATATTCTGTAAGTGCTTGATGAAAACTGTATGAGAGTTCTCAGCTTAACGAGATATTTATATAATGCTGAGAGACAAGGAACATAACAAAAACCTTCTGCGGAAAGCCTCCATTTTTCATACTTGGCAAAGTAAGCAATTAAGTTACATTTATGCAAAATAGGCAACAATATGGGACTAAATAAAAACGTAGTCTCTATTTCGGAAAACATGTACTTTGTGTAAGTGGTTTGCATGGAAAAAAAAGAAAAACGGGAAATGCGATATTCTATTTGTAGTTTTAGAAATTAAATTTCTTTACAACTTTGTTGGAAGTATTATTTCAAGTTGCATATGTAAAAAATAGTTATTTTTCCGAATAGCAGTTTGCAGAAAATATTATTCGAGGAGAAACTTAAAGGGGTTGAAAATGAGTCTGCCACCCTCTTACAAAAACTAAGAACTTGTGCTACTTAAAGAAGCACTCTTCCTCCCTTCAAGGTTTTTATCATCTTAATATTTTGCAATCATCATATTATATAGCACTGTGTATTTACAATTGCACATTTCGCCTTTCTACCCAGTTAATTCTCTCTTCCATTAGGTCTATGACATCACATGATTAAAATCTGACTAGCTGAATCCTTCTAAGCTCTATGTAGAAAGGGAAGTCTATTTTCCCTGAATGAACCACTGTAAAAGTCCCTGGCAGGGATGTGCAGTACCCAGCTGCGGCCACTATCAGAAGACTGAGCAGCTCCACAATCGAGAACTTCCAGCCGGCAGCCGCCGCCAAGAACTGCTGATCGGGGAAGGCGCCGGGTGTCAGATTGCGACTGATCAGAAATTGATGACCTATCCTAAGGATAGATCATCAGTGATAAAGTAGTGGACAACCTCTTTAATTTTTTCAACTTATATGACCCTTGTGAGCGAGCCGTAAATGTAAGAATGACCCTTTATGTCAGGGCATAGAGATGTGCTCCTCCATTGCCATAACAGCTATTTTTTTCTGTAATGGACTGTCAATTACATCTCTGTCATTTCTAACCCCTTAGTTCCCTAAATCACGGCAGTCTGGGTGCTAAGGAAGATATTTTATGAAAACAACTTCTTCCAGATGATGTAGTTGTTGAGATGACCAGTCAACATTTGGACTTGAAGAGATGATAGTGGAGGAGGTGGAGGTCAATCTTCAAAAGTAGTGTCACCATTAGATGTGGTGGTAGGGGCACTGGCAGGTGGTAGTGGCACTTTGAGTCAGTTAAAATCTAGAGCTAGGAATTAGAAGAAGGGGCAAGAACCACAGGACATTTCATGCTTACTTCACTTTGAAATTGGATATTGTCCAGCAGTGCCATCTTCTCAGAACTCAAACAATTGACTGGAAAGGCGGGTATTGCTGCGCTGCTAGTAAATACAATATTCCAGGATTCTAGATATTTAGAAGACATGCTGTTTATTCTCAACGCATTTTGAAATAAGTCTAACTACTTCCTCAGGAGACCGACAGAAAAGTCTTATCTTACAACCTCATAGACACATTTAAGGCTGTAAGTACTGATCAGGACATTCACTGCTGGAGTTTTTGCATTGTGGTCCCTTCATAAACAGAGAAATACGCTGGTGTGAACCTAACGTGAGGCCAAACTCAGAAGAACATTTGTAAAACCACACGTTTTTTACTTCAGTATGACATCTCTCTTTTATGTCAACAATTAAAAAAATTACAATACAATTTCTTATGTTAATAATTGTGATGTATCTGTAAAAAAACTGATGCTATATGGATGGTGTCTGTATGTCATCCGCTGGTTTACACTCCAATTACGTTTAATGGGCAATTCTGATCCCCAAAAAAACCAAAGTAGGGCATGCTGCAATTTTTTTACATGCAAATTGTGCGTAAAAATGTTCATGTGAACTACCTAATTGTCTTGCATTGGTATGCAAATCATAGGGGCAGTACAATTAGATTGTGTGAACGAGCCCTTAAAATTAAACATTTGCTACCCGATTCAGGGAAAGTGTGTATGTGTATAAAAGCTTACATCGGTTTCACAAACAAAGCATTTAAATAGTACAATGTATTATCCTGCAGCACTTGTTCCTCTCTATGACAATAGAGTATATTTCCTATTATATTATGCTTTATTAGACATGTGATTGGAACTTTTAATGAAGAGATCACATTTGCTTTGCGCACTTAATGCCTTTCCTGAAATTGTCAGAAATAATTAAAAGTAATGCTTCACCAAAGACGAGCAATGAACACAACTTAATGAACACGACTCATTCTACTGCAAATAAACTGTTTGCTTTGTCTGCATTTCTGTACATTTACCTCTTTTTCTCTGAAGAGGCAATTTGCATATTGTACATTTACTGGGATTCATAATTCGGCTTCAGTTTGTTTTCAAGTTTTAATGTTTTTAAAGCAGTCTATTTTTTAAATAACCCTATATGGGTTAAGTATGAAGACCCATGACCATAACCCTATTGAGCTAGTTGGTTGTCCCATTTCTATACTATTGGTGGTAATATGGAGAAGTGTCGTGGGCAGGGATGTCAAACTCAAATACACAGAGGGCCAAAATTAAAAGTTTGGACAAAGTCGCGGGCCAACCCAACCTTGATATTTATTAAAAAAAATGTCTACAATTGATGAAGCTTTTCCTTATCATAAATATAACGATGAACTTTTTCATATGGAAACAAACTAAAAGGGGTTGTCCCACGAACAAAGTACAATTTTAATTAATAGATCTTAGAATAAAATATTGAAATAATATATTATGTTATATAAGAGCAGTAAAAGCATATGGCCCAATGGCCTAGTTTAAATATTTAATTACAAAGGATAAAAAAAACTTGAATAATACAGATAATAAAGTATGATGTCAAAAAAAGTGCTTTCAAACACAGTATGGTACCCCCACAGTGAATTCCTCCATAGTACCCTCCATACGCATGCTATAATGACCCTATTGTACTCCCCTCCCTCAATCCTCCCGACAAAGAATGGCGACCTATTCTCCAACTGTTATCCCAACACAACCCTCCATATAGTAAAATGGCCACAAAATGTACACCATACAGTATAATGGCCCCACATAGTGCTCCATACAGTATAATGGCCTCACATAATGTCCATACAGTATAATGGCCACAAAAAGTTGCTCCATATAGTATAATGGCCCCACATAGTGGTTCATACAGTATAATGATAATGGGCGCCACATAATGCTCCATATAGTATAATGGGTCAGACATAGTTCTCCATACAGTAAAATTGCTCCACATAGTCCTCCATACATTATAATGGCCCCACATAGTCGTCCATACAGTATAATGGCCCCACATAGTGCTCCAAACAGTATACTCCACTGAACGCCTGCTATCCCTTCCCGTGGGCATAATACTATTCAGACAACATAGGGTGAGGGCAAAACAGTGTGGCGATACTTTATTGAACCACCAACAGACAATAACATATAGAACAGTCCCAGAAAATACACAAGATGGTGCAAATTACAGAGTCTCACCCTTCTGCTGACTCGCCGGTATTAGGACAGCTGTGACTTTGGGGCTTCCAGGGCTGGCTACCCCCACCAGTGGCCCCCTGTTTTTGGCAGGCACCCAAAGAGAGGAGGCAACAACAAGCTTAGAAAGCTGACAGTCCATTGAGGTACATGACCAGGTGACCGGAGGGTCCCAACCTGGCTTCCCCAAACGTCTCCATGGGGCCAGGTGACCGGAGGGTCCCAACCTGGCTTCCCCAAACATCTCTATGGGTTCAGTGATGGTCAATTTAGCAGATCTATGTTCTTCCTGCTAGAGCCGTGGTCCCTTAGGCTGGCATCTTTTAGAATGTCAAATCTGTGTCTCTCCTGATGGAGCCATGGTGTCCTGGCTACTGTTCTGTAGAGTCTCTCCCTTTTTCAGAAAGATAGAAATCCTATTTTATATCCACATCAGTGGTTCATGCCATCATCCGCAGGTCAGGGGGGTGTTGGGATGAGATTAACTCTCATTGTGTGAGTATATAATCAATCTGCCTAGTTTATCCTCCACTGTTTTCCAGGTCAACAAGCTACATGGACTTATACAATGAGTAATCAACATATTAGCACACATTGATTGTTCAATCACCCTATGTCCCTGTCCCCTGAAGATAGCAGACAATAAGTTACGACAAGCATAAACTCAAGAGTCAACATTCAAGCTCATATGAACAATGGCTCAGGTCTCTTGACCTACTGAAGAAAAATATGTCTGACCTAATTAAGCTTAAATGTTGTGTTGTCACATTGCTCTCCCTTATTAATTAGGTAGAAGTGATAGACGTACAGTATGTTGGTCCTACATAGTTCTCCATACAGTATAATGGCCCCACATAGTGCTCCATACAGTATAATAGCCCCAAATAGTGAGCTATACAGTATAATGGCCTCACATAGTGCTTCGTACAGTATGAAGAGCTCCACATAGTGCTCCATACAGTATAATGGAGCCACATAGTCCTCCATACAGTATATTGGGCCCCACATAGTGCTCCGTACAGTATAATGATAATGGGCACCACATAATGCTCCATACAGTATAATGAGCATCACATAGTGCTCCATACAGTATAATGGCTCCACATAGTGCTTCATACAGTATAATGGGCCTCACATAGTCCTTCATACAGTATAATGGCCCCACATAGTGCTAAATACAGCTTAATGGGCACCACATAGTGCTCCATACAGTATAATGGCTCCACATAGTGCTTCATACAGTATAATGGGCCTCACATAGTCCTCCATACAGTATAATGGCCCCAAATAGTGTTCCATACAGTATAATGGCCCCACTTAGTGCTCCATACAGAATAATGGCCCCACATAGTGCTTCATACAGTATAATTGCTCCACATAGTGCTCCATACAGTATAATGTGCATCACATAGTGATTCATACAGTATAATCGGCCTGGCATAGTGCTACATACTCATACTGTATAATTGCCCCACATAGTGCTCCATACAGTATAACGGCCTCATAAAGTATCCCATACATTATAAAGGGCTCCAAATAGTGCGAGAGGAGATACGAGGGTCAGTGGGTGCTCTCATCCGCTGGCCTGAGACCGCTTGGAGCATGGCTCATCCCACTGAACGCCCGCTCTCCCTTCCCGTTGGCATAATACAATTCAGACATCACAGAGTGAGGGTAAAACAGTATGGCGATACTTTATTGAACCACCAATAGACAATAACATATAGAACAGTCCCAGAAAATACACAAGATGGTGCAAATTACAGAGTCTCACCCTTCTGCTGACTCGCCAGTATTAGGGCAGCTGAGACTTTGGCGCTTCCAGGGCTGGCTACCCCCAACAGTGGCCCCCTGTTTTTGGCAGGCACCCAAAGAGAGGAGGCAACAACAAGCTTACAGTCCATTGAGGTACATGACCTGGTGACTGGAGGGTCCCAATCTGGCTTCCCCAAACGTCTCCATGGGGCCAGGTGACCAGAGGGTCCCAACCTGGCTTCCCCAAACATCTCTATGGGTTCAGTGATGGTCAATTTAGCAGATCTATGTTCTTCCTGCTAGGGCCGTGGTCCCTTAGGATTGCATCCTTTAGAATGTCAAATCTGTGTCTCTCCTGATGGAGCCATGGTGTCCTGGCTACTGTTCTATAGAGTCTCTCCCTTTTTCAGAAAAGATAGAAATCCTATTTTATATCCACATCAGTGGTTCATGCCATCATCCACAGGTCAGGGGGGTGGTGGGATGAGATTAACTCTCATTGTGTGAGTATATAATCAATCTGCATAGTTTATTCTCCACTGTTTTCCAGGTCAACAAGCTACACGGACTTATACAATGAGTTATCAACATATTAGCAAACATTGATTGTTCAATGACCCTATGTCACTGTCTCCTGAAGATAGAAGACAATAAGTTACAACAAGCATAAACTCAAGAGTCAACATTCAAGCTCATATGAACAATGGCTCAGGTCTCTTGACCTACTGAAGAAAAATAAGTCTGACCTAATTAAGATTAAATGTTGTGTTGTCACATTGCTCTCCCTTCTTAATTAGCCAGAAGTGATAGACGTACAGTATGCTGGTCCTACATAGTGTTCCATACAGTATAATAGCCCCACATAGTGAGCTATACAGTATAATGGCCTCACATAGTGCTTCATACAGTATGAAGAGCCCCACATAGTGTGCCATACAGTATAATGGCCCCACATAGTGCTTCATATAGTGTAAAGAGCTCCACATAGTGCTCCATACGGTATAATGGCCTCACATAGTGCACCATGCAGTATAATGGCCCTACATAGTGCTCCATACAGTATAATGGCCACACATAATGAACTATAAGGTATAATGGCCTCACATAGCGCTTCATACAGTATAAAGAGCCCTACACAGTGCTCCATTCAGTATAATAGGCCACACATTAAAAAAAATACACACCTCTGCCCGTTTCCCCACTACTCTGGGTCTTCAGATCCTCTCCACTCCTTGATAAAGCTGATACGTTGTAATGACATCATCGTGCCCGCTGCATTGAGGCATCTGACGTAGATTGCGAATGATGATATATAGAATGCAGATATAGTTAAAATTGCTGGGCGGAGGGCCTGCCTGGGGACGCGGGTCCAAATATACTCAGGGTGACCCGCCAGGCGTCGCAAGCCAAATATACTCACCCTGCAAGCCAAGTTTGGTCCACGTGCCAGAGTTTGACATAAGTGGTCTAGTGGAATGCTAAACACACTAAGGGTCAAGAAGAGTTTTATCTGAGAGATTGCAGATCAGAAGAGAATAATATAAGCGTTCCAAGAGTTTAGAGATGAAGGGGAGATTAGTGACAGGTCTGTAGTTATCAGTGCAATTCTGCTCAAGAGATGGGGTGTTTTCAGTAAAGGTCTTACAGCAACATGTTTGAAGGATGAGGCAAAGATGCCAGAAGAAAGAATGAGGTTAAATATTTTAGTTAGGTGGGTAGTGACAGCCATAGAGAAGGACTGATGGTGGTATAAAAGAATAGGGCCACTGGTGGAGGTAATATGATGAGAAGTGAGGAGCCTGGTAACTTCTTTCATGACCAGTTTAAAGATGGAAAGTGAACTTATTGAATTGCAGGGAAGTGGACCTATTGAATTAGGAGATTGGGAGTGACTTTCTTGTCAGATATGGTCATTTTTTTCATTGAAACAAAAGGGCAGATTATCAAAGCTGAAGTTGGTGATGGGAGTCTGAAATTTAGGACTAAGGAGTGGAGATGAGCGTTGTTCTACTCGAACTGTTCGCCAATCTCAAATTCGAGCTGTTTTGGGCGGTGTTCGAGCCGTTCGGCGAACACGAACAATTTGAGAAAAATTCGGCTGTTCGAGGTTATGTTCGATAACTGTTCGTGCACCAAAATCATAACTGGATTTTTTCTCAGTAATGATGAAAATTAATGTTAATACGCAGTTTGAGTGTACAGCGGGGTGGGGGGAGGGGCAGGGGATGGATCTCTGCAGGAACAATGAAGATCTCCATTTTTTTTTCTCTTTCCCGCATTTACAGTGGGGAGGTGCAATCTGTCAGCCTATCAGCAGCGCACACACGGAGCGAAGTGCTTTTTTTCACACAAGCAAGGGCATGTGTCATTGGCAGTGTATGTCACATGTCCTTGCCCTATAAGACCAAGCCATTTTCCCCGTCGCCACCATTTTCTCACTGCTGCAGCTGCGTGTTAGACGGCACCGCTGTTGCTGTGTGCGCTATACCTTGTTAATTTCAAGCCAATTTTCGCACAAATATACAGATAGCTTGGGAGTAGGGAATAGTTGTGATTGCAGTCCTTTTAAGGACTAGGTTACAGCATTTCCTACGACTTTTATCAGGCAGGTCTGTGCTCTTAAATAGATAGGTTGTGGGAGTAAAGACTAATTGTAATTGGAGTCCTTTTCAGGACTAGGTTACATCAGTTCCTATCAGTTTTTGCCAGGCAGGTCTGTGCCAGTGCTGTGCAAGTTTTTTTCACAGCATTTGGCTGAATCTAGCAAAGCTAATCCTTTTTGGCCTATTGCAGAGTGTGTTAGTCAGTGGAGTAGCCTATCTGTGTTGCAAGATATACCACCTGTGTATAGAATACCAATTTTTTTACTGCACCTAGTGAAGTAAAATCTTTTGGGCATAGCATCATTCCATTAGTCCATCTATACTGACCTCTATCAGGTTGCAAACTGAATCTAATTTTTTTCTGCATCTAGCTCTGAAAAAATATTGGGCTTCTAGCTGTGTGTGGGTCTTGTTCTATTAATCCATCTATACTGACCTCCATCAGGTTGCAAACTGAATATAATTTTTTTCTGCATCTAGCTCTGAAAAAATATTGGGCTTCTAGCTGTGTGTGGGTCTTGTTCTATTAATCCATCTATACTGACCTCCATCAGGTTGCAAACTGAATATATTTTTTTCTGCATCTACCTCTGAAAAAATATTGGGCTTCTAGCTGTGTGTGGGACTTGTTGTATTAGTCCATCTATACTGACCTCCATCAGGTTGCAAACTGAATATATTTTTTTCTGCATCTACCTCTGAAAAAATATTGGGCTTCTAGCTGTGTGTGGGTCTTGTTCTATTAATCCATCTATACTGACCTCCATCAGGTTGCAAACTGAATATAATTTTTTTCTGCATCTAGCTCTGAAAAAATATTTGGCCTTCTAGTAGTGTGTCGGACTTTCTCTATTAGTCCATCTATACTGACCTCCATCAGGTTGCAAATTAAAAATAATTTTTATCTGCATCTACAGTACCTCTGAAAAAATATTTGGGCTTCTAGCTGTGTGTGGGACTTGTTGTATTAGTCCATCTATACTGACCTCCATCAGGTTGCAAACTGAATATATTTTTTTCTGCATCTACCTCTGAAAAAATATTGGGCTTCTAGCTGTGTGTGGGACTTGTTGTATTAGTCCATCTATACTGACCTCCATCAGGTTGCAAACTGAATATATTTTTTTCTGCATCTACCTCTGAAAAAATATTGGGCTTCTAGCAGTGTGTGGGACTTGTTGTATTAGTCCATCTATACTGACCTCCATCAGGTTGCAAACTGAATATATTTTTTTCTGCATCTACCTCTGAAAAAATATTGGGCTTCTAGCTGTGTGTGGGTCTTGTTCTATTAATCCATCTATACTGACCTCCATCAGGTTGCAAACTGAATATAATTTTTTTCTGCATCTAGCTCTGAAAAAATATTGGGCTTCTTGCTGTGTGTGGGTCTTGTTCTATTAATCCATCTATACTGACCTCCATCAGGTTGCAAACTGAATATAATTTTTTTCTGCATCTACCTCTGAAAAAATATTGGGCTTCTAGCTGTGTGTGGGTCTTGTTCTATTAATCCATCTATACTGACCTCCATCAGGTTGCAAACTGAATATAATTTTTTTCTGCATCTAGCTCTGAAAAAATATTTGGCCTTCTAGCAGTGTGTGGGACTTGTTCTATTAGTCCACCTATACTGACCTCCATCAGGTTGCAAACTGAATATATTTTTTTCTGCATCTACCTCTGAAGAAATATTGGGCTTCTAGCTGTGTGTGGGACTTGTTGTATTAGTCCATCTATACTGACCTCCATCAGGTTGCAAACTGAATATATTTTTTTCTGCATCTACCTCTGAAAAAATATTGGGCTTCTAGCTGTGTGTGGGTCTTGTTCTATTAATCCATCTATACAGACCTCCATCAGGTTGCAAACTGAATATAATTTTTTTCTGCATCTAGCTCTAAAAAAATATTTGGCCTTCTAGTAGTGTGTGGGACTTTCTCTGTTAGTCCATCTATACTGACCTCCACCAGGTTGCAAACTGAATATATTTTTTTCTGCATCTACCTCTGAAAAAATATTGGGCTTCTAGCTGTGTGTGGGACTTGTTGTATTAGTCCATCTATACTGACCTCTATCAGGTTGCAAATTGAATATAATTTTTTTCTGCATCTAACCCAGCCAATAGTTTTGGCCTAATACCACAATTTGGCCACTCAGCTCTGCTCGGTTACCATCCATTTTTTTTTTTTTTGCAAACAACTCCAGAGTTGTGAATTAGTTAACCACCAAAATGAGTGGAAAAAGGCCTGCTGCTGGTGGAAAGGGGAATAGGCGTGTTGGGAAGGGGAAAAAAGGTTGTGTCCGTGGGGTAGGTGTTAAAGCAACAGTAACATCTGCAGAAGAAAGACCATCTTCCAGCCAAACTAAAATGTCTACTTCTTTTAGCGGACAATGTGATAAGATCCCTTTCTTACGGCCACGCCAATCGCTACAAATTCCAGATGAGGCACAAAAACAGCAGGTGCTTCAACGGATATCAAGTGCTCCTTTAAGTGGGCTCTCCTCCACATCAACTTCAACATCACAAATACTCCAGTCCTCAAAGGTGTCACCCAAATCGCACTTGCTTCCTCACAGCTCCCAAATCTCCAGCTGCCCGTCTGAGTATGAGGTAGAACAGATGGTTGAGTCTGCAGAGCTGTTTACTCATACTATAGCCTGGGAATCAGAGGTTGACTCCAGCGCTTCTGTGAATCCAGACGAGGAAATGATCTGCACTGATGCCCCGAATCTTTATGAGTCGGATCCAGGACCAGACGCAGAAGGTTCTGACCATAATGTAGACCCTCATTCCCAAACTGTAACTCCTGTTGGTGGAGACAATGAGGAAGACGATGATAAGACTCAAATACCTGATTGGAGCGACAACTTTAGTTTTTTGTCAGGGCAGGAACAGGTTGGCTCTGAGGACGATGGGTGTGATAACACACAGGGTGATGATGATGAGGTTGGAGATCCCACTTACTGTCAACCCACAGTCAGCCAAGAGATGAGGTCAGCAGAGGAGGTGGAGGAAGATGCTAGTGACGACGAGGTCAGGTTGCGCCTTCCTGGACAGAGACGTAGTACTGGAAGCACGTCAACAACTGCATCCTCAAACACAACTCTGCCTCTCACCACAAGTCGTGGTGGCTCTTCAGGTCGCATGGGTGCTAAGCCTTGCATAGCCTGGGCATTTTTTCAGATCGATAAAGATGACCCAATTCGTGTTATCTGTAACATTTGTCAGCAAAAGCTAAGTAGAGGCCAAAAAATACATAGTTTGAGTACTTCATGCATGAACCGGCACATGGACATGAAGCATAAGTTGCAGTGGGAAGCTCAGTGTGCTACAATGCGGCCTAGCAGGCCGGGCCAACCACCGTCTGCCATATCTTGTGCATCCGCGGCCTCTTCATCCTCTGTGACTGGGGGGACAGCACACCTGTTTTGGGGCGCAGACCTGCCACCTCTTTACCCGCAACAGCCAGCGTGATTGGCAGGTCATCATTTTCTTTGGAGGTGGGAACACCAGCTGGTGTTGAGCGCTGTCCGACATCGATAGCACCACCTTTGGATCAAGGCAACCTAACATGTCCGCCTGCATCTTCCTCACAGACCGGCAGTTTGCCGGGGACACCCTTATCAACCCCGTCTAAGCACAATAGCCAGCCCTTGGTCCCTCAGATGTGGACAAGTAAAAGACCATTTCCTCCTAGCCATGAGAAAGCTAAGAGGTTGAATTTCACCATCTGCAAGCTCTTGGCTACAGAAATGCTGCCTTTCCGCCTGGTGGACACAGAGGATTTTCGAGACCTTATGTCTGTCGCAGTGCCCCAGTACCAGATGCCCAGTCGGCACTACTTCTCAAAGAAAGGTGTGCCTGCGCTCCACCAGCATGTCGCACACAACATCACCGCTTCTTTGAGAAACTCTGTGTGTGACGGTGCATTTCACCACAGACACTTGGACGAGTAGGCATGGACAGGGGCATTACATGTCGCTGACTGGGCACTGGGTAACTATGGTGACAGCAGGACAAGGGGCTGCTGTCCAAGTCTTGCCGTCCCCACGAGTTGTGCGTCAATCCTCTTTATGTCAAAGTTCCTCCACTGCTTCTGCCTCCTCAACCTCCTCTCGGTCTTCCACCTGCACCCAAAGCCTGTCTGGTCATGCCACAAGCTTTCTAACTGCGCAGAAGGGATCCTGCACACCTCCTTACTATGCTGGCAGTAGGGCTCAACGTCATCAGGCGGTTTTTACATTGAAATGTCTGGGAAATGTGAGTCACACAGCTGAGGAGTTGTGGTCAGCTCTGGAGAACCAATTTCATGAATGGTTGTCTCCACTGGACCTGAAACCAGGGAAGGCCGTGTGCGACAATGCTGCAAACCTGGGTGCGGCCCTTCGCCGGGGCAATGTCACACACGTGCCTTGTATGGCTCACGTGTTGAACCTGGTTGTCCAGCAATTTTTAGCCCACTATCCCAGACTAGATGGCCTTCTGCAGAGGGCACGGTCGCTTTGTGCTCACTTCCGCCGTTCGCATCCCGCAGCTCAGCGACTTACATCTCTACAGAAGTCGTTGGGCCTGCCACTTCACCGGCTAAAATGCGATGTGCCTACCCGGTGGAATTCAACTCTGCACATGTTGCAGCGACTGTGGCAGCACCGACAAGCCCTGGTGCAATACATTCTGACGTATAGCCTGGGCCAACGAGATTCAGAGGTGGGGCAAATCACGCTGGAGGAGTGGTCTCAGATCAGGGACCTATGCACCCTTCTGCACAGTTTTGAAATGGCGACGAAGATGTTTAGTGCTGACGATGCCATTATCAGCATGACTATTCCGGTGATTTACATGCTGGAGCACATGTTAAACAGAATTCGGAGTCAGGTGGTGGCACAAGAGGAGGTGGAGGAAGTAGAGGAGGAGGAGTTGTATGCGGAAGGGCTAACATCTGCAAGGTCCAGACGGTCGGCAGCACCAAGGCGGCAGGCATGTGAGGGTGGGGGAGATGGTTTTACCAGGGCGCATGGTAGCAGCCAAACTAGTGAGGAAGGTGCAGGAGCCCAGGAAGAAGTGGAGGACGAACTGATGGAAGACTCATCAGATGAGGGAGACCTTGATCACATTTCTGTTGTGCGAGGTTGGGGGGAGAGGGCAGAGGAAGGAAGCATGATTGTTACCTCGCCACCAACACAACAGGGACTTGGTGCTCCTGGATGCGCAACACACATGAGTGCCTTCTTGCTGCACTACCTGCAACATGACCCTCGAATTGTGAGAATTAGAAATAATCCTGACTACTGGGTTGCCACACTGTAAGATCCCCGGTACAAAAGTAAATTTGCAGAAATTATTCCTGCCCTAGAAAGGGATGCACGCATGCAGGAGTATCAGCAGAGACTGTTGCAGAATCTTACATGTGCTTTTCCACAAAATACCAGTGGTGCACGTAGTGAATCTCACAGTTCCAACTTGCCAACCGTGGGACCGTCAAGTGTTCAGCACTCAAACCGTAACAGAACCACAGTATCTGCTGGTAACATCAATTTTGCGGAATCATTTCACCACTTTTTTAGCCCATCCTTTGCAAGGCCACAGGAGACAAGAAGTCTGACACATAGTCAACGCCTAGAGACGATGGTACAGGAGTATCTCCAAGTAAACATTGAAGCCACGACTGTGTCACTGGACCCTTGCTCTTTTTGGGCTTCCAATCTGGATAAATGGCCGGAGCTAGCCACTTACGCCTTGGAGATCTTGTCATGCCCCGCAGCCAGCGTTCTGTCTGAACGTGTGTTCAGCGTTGCTGGTGGTGTGCTGACAGATAAGCGCACGCGGCTCTCCACTGATAATGTAGACAGACTCACGTTCATAAAGATGAACAAATCATGGATCCGAAACGACTTTTCTACCCCTGTGTCATCCTGGGGAGAGTAAAAGCTTGATGATTGGTTAAAATCACCCTACCAACCGTTTTAAGCTTTCAAATTACTAATCATGTTTATCTGTATCTTGACTGGAAAATAATTTGGGCTTTGTAGCAGTGTGCAGCACTGATCCTATTAGGCCATCTATACTAAAGCTTCACCAGATTTAAAATTAAAAATAATTTTTAGCTGCATCTAGCCCGGAAAATATTTTTGGGGCTCCGAGATGCGCAAGACACATAAGTGCCTTCTTGCTGGACTACCTGCAGCATGACCCTCATATTGTCAGAATTCGAAGTAATCATGACTACTGGGTTGCCACACTCTTAGATCCCCCAAACTTTTCGATCAACCTTTTCATTTTAATAAAGACCAAAAAAATGGTCATTTTTGAAATTATAAGCATTAGCAGGTTGTTAGAAACTGAAATCAAACAGTTTTCAACTCAAAACTTTATTCTAGGTGATGTTACATTTTCACATAGGACCCCTTGTTCGAAAGGAGCTTCTGAACTCTCTCGTCCATTGAATTTGTCAGGTTTTGGATGGTTTCTGCTTCAATTGTTTTGCATGAGGACAGAATACCCTCCCAGAGCTGTTGCTTAGATGTGAACTGCCTCCCGCCATCATAGACACTCCTTTTAATGATGCTCCAAAGGTTCTGAATGGGGTAGAGGTCAGGGAAGCATGGGGGTCACACCATAAGTTTGTCCCCTTTTATGCCCATATCAGCCAGAGATGCAGATGTTTTATGTGCAGCATGAGATGGTGCATTATCATGCAGAAAAATGATCTTGCTGTGAAATACAAGGTTCTTCTTCTTGAACCATGGCAGGAAGTGCTGTTTGAGAAAATCCACATACATTATGGAGTTCATCTTTAGCGCCTTCAGGGATCCTAAAGGGGCCGACAATCTCTCTCCCCATGATTCCAGCCCAAAACATTACTCCACCTCCTCCTTGTTGGCGCTGTAGCCGTGTTTGCGTGGGGTGTCCATCAACCAGCCATCCTCCACTCCATCCATCTGGACCATCGAGCGCTGCACGGCACTCATCCGTGAACAAAACTGTTTTGAAATCAGTCTTCATGTAATGTTTGGCCCACTGGAGCCGTTTCTGCTTGTGTGAAGTGGATAGAGGAGGTCGACAGGATGGCGTATGCACAGCTGCAAACCTCTGAAGGACCCTGCATCTTGTTGTTCGGGGGACGTTGGAGGCACAAGCAGCTTCAAAAACTTGTCTGCTGCTATGACAAGGCTTTTTTGCAGCTGCTCTTTCAACCTGACGTAATTGCCTGTAGGAAAGAGTCCTCAATTTGCCCTTATCAGCACGCACACGTGTGTACTGTGAATCAGCTACATACTTCTTGATTGCCAAGACACTTCATCCTGATCATCGCACAATGTTGATTGTAGTCATGCCTTGACCTAAACACTCCACAATTTGTTGCTTCTCAGCAGCCGACACATCCTTTTTCTTTCCCATTTTGGCAGAAAATGTAGGCTGCTTAATAATGTGAGAGAGCCTTCTTAAGTAGTCTTGCCTTTCATTGGACACACCTGCCAAACTAATTAGCACAGGTGTCTGCAATTGCTTACAGTGATATAAAGAGCCCTGACACACATCACCATCAATGAGTTTAACTGACAAACAAACAAATTCTTCCCTTATCACTCCTAAACACTTTTTGCATAATAATTTGGAACGCAGTGTACATGTGCTTTTCCACAAAACACCAGCGGTTCACGTAGTGAATCTTACAGTTCTAACTTGCCAACCGTGGTCTGTATGGAGTTGTTCAATAAAGGGCCCAAAATTAAGATAACATAGATGGGAGAGGTCTCTATGAATAGGAATTCCTAAGTATTTGATACCCTGTGAGGGACAGGCAAAGGGAAAGTTGGACTGGATGAAATCCTATATGGATTTGGGGAGGGAGACATCGAGGGCCTCAGACTTCGCTGCATTGATTTTAAAATTTGACCATGTAACAAAGTGATCTATTTCAGCCATAACAGCAGGGATGGATATATGTGATTGAGTGATATATACTAGGACATCATCAGCAAATAGAGAGCACTTGTACTCGGTGCCTCCCACCTCAATCCACCTAATATTGGGGTTATGGCGAATTGATGAGAGCAGGTGCTCCGTCACTAGGATGTATAAGAGAGGGGACAGAGGACATCCCTGCCTTGTCCCATTGGTGATTGTGAAAGGTGATGAAAATGTTCTGACGCACCCCCTGGGCCTTGGGACACCCGGAGCCGGACCCTTTTTGGTGGATGCTGGTGGTTGTAGTCTTCGTGGCGGCGACCCGATTCCGTGGCTCAGGGCGGTCAAACCAGTGGCGGAACTATTTATGTGGTTTTGATGTTTAAATGTCCGACTACGCCACCCGTGGATTGCGGTCAGAGTGAACCGCTGCTACAGGGCAGACCGCTGAGGCTGGTGTTGTGGGTGCAGCAGAGCGTAGCATAACTCCCCACGGGAGGAGTATAGCCTCAGGGCAGTGTATGCGGAGGATGGGGGTGATGGTGCAGGGCAGCAGCAGTAACGACACGGAGTCAGTGATGCAGTCCAGGGCCTTTACTCACAGTTCTTATTATCCAGACCACGTCTGCAGGTAACGGCTGCCCACGTCGTACTGTGCTCACCAGGTGAGGGGCTCAGACAACTCCCAGATAACTTTGGAGCACTTCACAGGACCCCCTTTGTGTGTCCTTTGTCTGGCCTTTCTTACCAACACTTCTGTCCGGCTGCCTCGGGCCTCCTCTTGGTAAACTTGGCGCCAGTTTCCCTGACCCTATGTGGTGCCTTCCTAGCGGGTGTAGCGAGGGGCTGCGCCACATAAAATGTCAGAGCCTCCGGTTTCTAGCTGAGGGTCGTTTCCTGCCTCCACTAGTTCGGGGACCGGTCTCCCCCTTTGGCCTGACCCCTCCACGCAGGTGGATTCGGGCGTGCGGTGGCGACTCGCCCGTCCGCACCCCTGGGATCCCTTCATTCCTCGTTCCTGGAGCATTCTCCGCTCCTCTTCCTTCCTTCTCCCTCTTCCAGGCCTGGGCCTCTGTTACTAGGCCCGCCTCTGGAGCAGAGCTCATGCAGAGCCCCTGCTCCCTGCCACTTCTGCTCAGACTTCTCTGCACTGAACTAAGATGGTGCCCACCTTTTATACTCCCTTCTCAATGCACCCAGGAACTGCTTCCTCCCTGCTCCTGCACTACAGGGTTCCCCTTCCTCAGTGTTCCCTCCCCCCAC
This sequence comes from Phyllobates terribilis, assembly GCF_046119375.1. Lineage (NCBI taxonomy): Eukaryota > Metazoa > Chordata > Amphibia > Anura > Dendrobatidae > Phyllobates > Phyllobates terribilis. The sequence goes on along the minus strand of NW_027362763.1, from coordinate 93,666,512 downwards.
TCCAGCCAGGGACAGGGACTGTCGTGCCCATCTCAGGGGCATATTGGTCGCCCTGCCCCACGGCAATGTGGTGTAATGCATGCAGGTGTCGGGTCCTGATCCACACTCCATCCTTACCTGAGAGTGAGATATCACACCTCTGGGTGAGGTGCAATACGTCTGTAGCAACCGAGCCCTCAGGGTGCTACAGTTCCATTTATCTTCAGCCTAGGTGACGTATTGCGATACAGGGCCGTGATTTTGGCTATAAAAGGGTCCCCCAGACCCCTACCCCAAGCTTTTTAAGAGAATTATATATGGCGTGCCAGGAGACTCTATGGAATGCTTTCTCAGCATCCAACGAGAGTATGTAATTACACATTTTTAACTGCATCTAGCCCAGGAAATACTTTGTGCCTAGTAGCAGTGTCTGCTAGTCAGCGGATTATCCCGGCTGTTAAGCAAGCTACACCACCTGTAGTTTAGACACTTAATTTTTTCAAAGGAAATGATTCGGGACCATGGGATACTTAGTGAAGAGCATCAGGAGGCACCCCAAGGCATAGGGGCTGGGACTGACAGTAGGATGCCTTGCGGTGGACAGCCGAGCTCGATCCTTATAAAAGCTTTTTAACTGCAGCAGCTTTAGTGGACGCTACTGCAGCTGGAATTACGCGGCTGCTGGCATGAGACTTGCCCTCCAATAGATCCTTGTAAATGGATTTAAAGTGTATTCATTCAAATTAGAGAGACAATTTATATTAAAAAGCTTAGAGCTGCCTCCACCACAGGGGGGCTCGCTCGACCCACCAGCGGACAGGCACCAGTATTGGGAGAGGGGGGCTGGCCGTCAGGGTTCATCGCGGCTCTGGCACAAACCCGGCGACACGGAGGTGGCACGGGCAGGAGCGGACTGGCCGTGACGGCTTCTCACTTTTTGGATTTTAGAAGGGCATGACATGCCTATATCTGTGTCTCCCCCTCCTTTTACTCCTCCACCTCTTTTATTTTCGCATGACTATATGTACTTGTCACTTTTCCATGTGTTAGTTATGTCTTCTGAGTAGTTTGTCAGCTTTTGGACACCTTTGAAGGTGTTTTCTATGTGTTTCTATGTGTTTTTGTTTGCCTGCCATTGGTTTTAACGGTGTTCGAAGGTGTTCGACGAACAGTTCGACGAACAGTTCGGCGAACACACGGGTGTTCGACGAACCGAACCGAACTCGAACACTACGGGGGTGGCTCAACACTACTAAGGAGCAACCGAAAAGTGTCAAAGAGTTGTATTGGATTGTTGTATGCTGAGTTGATGAGGGTGGTGAAGTAGACTTGTTTGCCAAGATGAAGGAGAGTATTATAAATTTTGAGCATGAACAAGTAATGGATTAAGTTTTTTGGTGCAAGAGATTTTCTCCACAGATGTTTGGCACACCTAGAGCACCACTAGAGGAAGCGTGTTTGGAGTGTGTGCCAGGGTTGCTATAATTTGTGCCAGTTTGTTCTGCATATAGGGCTTGCAACTTCATTAAGGGCACTTTCTAGCCAGTTTCTTAGGATATTGGAGCCTATGATTACTTAACATTCTTTATAAGCTTTTGAGTATTGATTGTATGAAGATTTCTAAATGTGTAGTGTGTAAGGATGTCCTGAGTGGAGCAACAAATTAGATAGAGAAGCAATGAAGGCTGTAGTCAAAAAATATGAGACGAGACTATTAAAATCAAACAATGAGCAAAGTCAGAAAAGACCAAGTTTAGTGTATTCCCATCTACTTGTGTAGGAGAGTTAGTAAGCTGTGAAAGGCAAAGAGAGGAAGGTAGAGATATAAGACGAGTGGCAGATTGGGAGAGTGGATTATCAATGGGGATGATAAAGTCCCCTATGATGACAATAGGAATGTCACAAGACAAAAAATGTGGAAGCGAGGTTGCAAAGTGATCTACGAAGTGTTGGGGTTGGTCCGGAGGGTGGTACACAACCACCACTCCCAAGGATATGGGTTCTAAAAGTCTATATATGTGGACCTTAAAAGATGGGAACATAAGTGAGGATATTGGGAGAATGACTTGAAAAGCACCTTTTGATGAAAGAAAGATACCAACACCACCATCTTGTCTGTTCTCAGGTCTGGGGGTATGAGAAAATTGTAGTCCACCATACGAAAAAACTGCATCAGAGGTGGTGTCTGACTGCTGGATTTAGGTTTCAGTGAGAGCCAGAAGGTTAAGATAGTTTGAAAGGAAGACATTGTGGATGTAAGGGAATTTGTTATACATTGAGCGGAAGTATCAGAGGGCACAATTAAAGGAGACAGAAGAAGACATGCACAATGAGATTAGCTAGGTTTCTGTAAACAGCAGAAAAGGAGTAAACTTTACTACTATAATGAGGGTTAGGAGAGATTTCTCATGTGACTAGGAGGAGAGGAAAAGGTATTTTAGAAGTAGAAAATAGAATGGTAAAAACATTAATGTGAAAGAGGATTTAAGTATGTTTAAATGGGTTGGAAATGCTGGGGATTTTCCAGGAGGGAAATCCACAGCATATTATAGTACCAGGTTCAATAACTAGATGAATGGAATCCATGCAGAATTGACTGCCTGCATAGTTTAAATTTCATCAATTTATGCTGTAGATTTTCCCCTTCGATATCACCCAACATAGGGTGTTCACATTTTGTAATCTATGTGAATTTTACTACTTTTTTTTTCCCACAAGTCAAAATAACTAAATGTGTGTTATCCAGCGTCAAGATGACACTGATGAATCATTGCATTTAATAATGGTCTTTAAGCTTCGTGTTCTGATCTGTAACCTACTGCTGTCGTACTACTGCTTGATCACAGTCACCCCATTCACTTCAGTGTAAGTTGCGTGCAGGTATATGACCTGTCTTTAATTTTTTTTTTCAATCAAACGTTTCAGAAAATTGGTTTATTTTGAATTTTATTTTGAATTTACTTTGAATTCAACTGTTTTTTTCCAAACATAAAACTTTTAATTAATATTATATATTTTTTCTATTTTTGTTTTGTTTCGGGCTTTACACTCCCTGATTGCTTATGCTCCACATGAGGAAACAATTTTTGACAGGAATACTTGTGGTGGGTTGTGCGGGGGGGGGAGATAATTGACTGATAGTTTATGATTAATTAAAGATTGTCATTATCAAGAATGGGAAAGCGAAATGTCTTTGTGAAGATGTATATAGGATTCTAATGTATCTCTCGGCTGCTCAAATCAGGTGCTACTCCTAATTCATTGTGATATTTGAATGAGCAAATGGATTATCACAGTTCATTGAAATTAATTAATATCACATGCATATTTAGTTTGCTATTAAATGATAATTTACATAAATTATATTTTCTCATTAAGTTTAATATGCGTGCAGTTCAGGCTAGAACCCACTCCATAAATTAGTTATCTTATGCTTAAAAAAAATTTTTTTTATAATTTAAGAAAACATCATGGATCACTATGAAAAGTTTTAATGCATTTTTAAAAGGTATTAAACATTACTAATAGCGTTTGCCACAATTGCGGAAGATATTAGTTGTAATACGGCTTGGTTATAAGTATATTTGATGATGAAAATGATAATCATGATTACACTGGGTGCTTTAGGTAGGAGGAAATTGAATTTTAATAAAATGTCTATTTTATTCTTCTTTGTCTAAAAAGGTCAAAAATTCAGAGCTAGGATGTCTAATAATATTATAAAAGTCACATCTCTCTTTTTCTACCACAAGTTTCTAAATTGCTACAGAACATTAAAGGGATTGTCAAGCAGGTAAACATTTTTAGAAACAATAAAAGCTGAACACACCTTGCTGAAGGGGTGACCTGCTGCAACCAGTGATTGGCTGCAGAGGTATCATATATATCATATATTCTTGAGTTGGGACATCACCATTACAACAAGTTGTAAATGCTGGCAGTGGACCCTGCAGAGTTAGAGCTCATTCATGTGTCCTTTTTTTCAGGAATGAGAAAAATGGTCCTAGTTTTATCAGTGATATTCATCAGAGTTTAAGTTTTCATTTAAGAGTTTCATTTGAGTTTGGTCAAAGTTTCATCAGTTTTTCTCTCAAGAGAAAAAAAAAAGTTTCTCTACTGTCTTCTATCTAACATTCTCTGAAAAATGGTCAGCACATGGACGGCATTCAAGTTGTCCGATTTTTTTCACAGACAGATAGACTTGCATTGCCAATTTAATATGACACTTGGATCAAGATCGGAGAGGTCTCCATGATTTTGCGCGAGCCTCTCGGTCCACAAAAATCGGACATGTGAACAGACTCATAGACTATAACAAGTACTAATATTATCTGTGGAAAACATGGATAGAATCATACTTGAAAAAAGGATGTCTGAATATGACCTTAGAAGGGAAGCTATGAGGGATTGTTACGTGAGTATTGTACCTCTTTTTAACAAATTCTGAGCCTATTGGGAAAATAGAAATTATACAGTCCACAGAACGCGTGAATGTAGTGGCATCAAAGATTAGAAGGAGACAAGAACAAGTGAGGTGAGACAATTTCTATAAATTGTGACCATCCAAATGGAAGGTAGTGCTGCACAAATAATGCAACGATGCAGGTAGCTGTTCTTACAAAGCACCTTTCTGTTTTGACCCATAAGGAGGCATATGATGTCCATATGCAATAAAAGTCAGATTACTGGTGGAGCCATCAAGGATCAATAATTGGACCATCATCTTCTATAGAGATGAATGGATCTGGCGAAATGCAAATTCTCCAAATTGCATAGATTTTACCAGGAAATTCTATTTGCAGAAAAGTTACTATTCACAAATTAAATGTTCACTGTTTGGCTCTGAGGTCTCTTCAGACCTCAGAGCATAATAAATGTAACATGTAAAAAATAAGAAAATAACCCTAATACTCTCCTCACTGCTCACCTGTTCTGACACCCCCACTGCCTCAAATGCCAGGGCCTCTTATTTAAAGAGAATCTGTCACCCCCTGGGAGATATCAGACTGCTACTATGGGTATACAGGGCATAGAAAAGTAAATCTATGCTTACCTGTATGGCCCATGGCAGAGGTCTGATTCTGTCCCAGGGGGTGACAGATTCCCTTTAAGTATACGCGCAACAGTGTCTTCACTCTAGAATAAAACTTCTGACCACAGTCAGGCCAAGAAGGTCAAAGCACGTCATAACATCATGACACACCTTGATCTCCGAGGCCTCGTCACGGACAGAATCCTGTTCTAGAGTCAAGAGCAGATTTAAACCTTTAGTCTAGAGAATTTTTGCAAATTCAAAGAGAATTCAATTTCTGTTGAATAAATTTGCCCAATTGAATTTGCCCAATTCAAAGTGGATGGTGAGACTCTCTAAACCAGATTTTAATAATCCATCCAAGAAATTGGTTAAGCCATTTTATATCTACCCCCCTAAAGTAGGGAATGTTCACTTTAGTTTTGAATTTTTCCACTCGATCTATGAGTGCAGGATTATTTCATTTTCATATTTTTATGTTGCTTTTCACCACAACCAAGAACCTTTGGAATTGGGTCTAAACCAGTGATCTAGACTAGAGTGCTGCTTTAACATCTAAAATTCTAAAATAGGTTCCTACAGTTAAAGATCAAGAGAAACATTTACTGGCCCTGCTATTATTCAGTGTGTTTTCTCACAAAACTATAGCAGAAAATATCTAAATACTGTCATAAATCCATTCAGGGCAGATTCTCGGTTATTACTCAGTCATAGAACTTTTTTAAGTATGATGCATAGTATGCTGGAGGCTCACAAAATGCAGTCACTTGGAGTTTCTCCACCGGCAATCTTTACTTTAAAATGTTCTTTCACTTCTTCCATTTCAATTATTTCTTCTGATTGCTTTCTATCTGAATTCCATCACAAGTATATTTCTCTCAGAATTGAAAATATCCCTTTACTCGACTCGTACGTTCTGAAATACCCATTTTCATTTCCCTTAACTATCTTTCCAGAAGTACTGTCGAATTAAACTTCCAAAATGTTTTATTGTAGAAATATTTGTCTTTCAGATTCTGACCTAAGGTGAAGGCGTTGATTACATCCAGCCTGAAATGCATAATGTAAATGATTTTTTCAAAGTCTTGTTATATTACTTTAAGCATATTGTTATAGAGGTGCTAAAAGTATAAGAACTGATATCTTAAAGAATGCTTGCCAGTAGATTTTGAAGTGTGGCATACTAAGCAGGCCTTGCTCCTTTCCATGCCACCATATTCTCTGCAAAAACATGCATCGAGACCCTATAACTAGGTCTGAAGATGCATCCTCTGCATACACAGAATATAACAGGGAGATGAAATCAGTGAATCTGTTGAAATTCAAATTTGTCAGATTCACTTGGATCCGGCAGGAATATTCAATTTGCACCAAATTTATTCCATGCAAATCAAATATGCCTAATTATGCTCTGAAGTTTCTCCAGACCATGAATCTTAATAAAAGTAGGGTTTAAGAGCAAAAAATATGGAGAGAAAGAGAGTGAGACATTTTATGCCCCTTAACAGACCCTCATTTTTGCTCCCTGCCTAGGCCTCCTTTTGATGCCTGCAGTCCTTTTCAAGATGCCACCTTCACAGAGGCCTTTGGTGCCTACAGGCAGACACATGTCATGACTTTATAGGTCGATGCATGATACGTTGCAAGGCCTAGTCAATATCAGAGGTGCCAAAGACTGCTGTGAAGACAGACGAAGACTGGAGGCACCTTGGAGAGGGCCGCAAGCACCAAGAAGAGGACTAGAAGACTGAACCGAAAGGACAAGGTGTCAGGTGAGTTCTAGGCAAAATGGTGGCCTGCCAGATGCTTTTTGCTGGATTTGTTCTAATTGCAAAAAAATCAGAAACAGAAATACAATTTTTTGGTACAATTCAAAGAAAATTCACATTTACCTTGAATCTTTTCTGTCATCTGTACCAGGATGCACTGCTTTTCAAGAGACCTTTAGCATTCCTGGAAGATTTGCCTAACCCAAGAGTCCAGGAATTGGGAAAACTAATACCCACAATCTAAAAGTTTAGATCACTCTGATGCCTCACGAAACAATGAAGGGGTTTTCTGATGTTGCTCACATCCACTTTGGGGAGGATAATAATGTCAATGACTTTACATCTCCACATACCTCCTAAGACTCTAGCACGAATAGAAAGTATTGACATGTATGTGGGGATGTAACATCATTAGCACCACTCAACTCTAGTTGTAGAAGTGAGCAGCACTGAACAACCCCTTTAAGTAATGCATATAATTCTACTCAAATTGAAAGCAAAGCACAAAAATGCATTATCTTTTAAGGCTTCTAGGGCTACATCATATAGTAAATATAACAGATATTATCCTCATCGTTATGTTCCAGTAACATTTATGTATCTCATAAATCACTGTTGAATGGAGGGCAATGTTTGTGCCCCCTTTTATGTGGATGTGCATAAGCCGCAACTCTTTGTTGTCTTTCTCATACAGCTGGTTTTTAATTTATAAACTTATATTTTTATTTATTTTTTGCCTATCCACTAAAAAATCTTAAAATATTACAGTTTTCCCACTTGCTACAAGATCAGTTGCAATGGGCTGACACTTTTTGCATTTTTTTTTGTGCTGCATGCACACCAAGTTCAGTTGAAATGAACTCCCAGTTAATTTCTTTAGTTTTTTTTTCAGTTTGCTTGCACCCTGTGTATACAAATGTGTGGCCTGCCTTTTCCTTGAACTGGGCATTCTATTCATGTTGTTCTCCATGGCTGTGTGTCTACTAGCCAAGCTCAGTCCTTCTCAGCCCTTATCAACATGCATGTAACTTGATAAACAGTAAGGTTTTAGATATTAGAGTTAGGACAGTCCCGATTAGGGTCACCGTGAAGTGGTGGAATGGCTTTTATGTTAACTAAGTACCCTAGATTATTTTCATGCACTATTGCTGTTAATTTATTTACTGCGGGGTATTTGCTTATTATTTTTCTGTCTTTGTATTTTTTTGCTTACTGGCCAGTGTGAACATGCACTTACATGCTGCATGCACTCCAACTTATATCACAGTTCATTTTTTTAGGTTTACTCTTTGTACTGTATTTTGTAGACTTGTGTAGGGTTAGTGAGCTTAATTTACGCTCCTGGAGACCAATATCCAGCTATTATTGCATCCAATACAAAGGAAGCTGCCAGCAGTGGATCTTAATGATTTGCCTAAAGGCATTCAGAGTAGCATAACATTCCTCAGGCGACCATTAATAACCTCAGACTGTGTTTGGGGGATTGCTGCATGTGGCTCTCACACTCGGTGCTCAATAAATCGAGAGGATTTGAAAATTTTGTTTCCATTTTTTCATTAATTGCAGATCAGTAAAATGTCTATCCATTGTGTGATTTCCATAATACCATGACTTTTTCTTTTTAGTGTTGCGATTTCAGTGTGGGGGAGTGTATTAGATTCTGCCCCTAGGTCTAATTATAGCCATTAAAGCCAAAGAGTGGTGGATGCTACTTCTAAGCATCAGACAATCACATGCTATAATGACTATTATTATTTTTGAAAAGTGCTTGATATATTGATTTAATGGATGTCTGTGATGTATGGCATCACCTATTGACCTCTATGTTAAAAAATGCATATGCTTCATGTACACGTTATTGTTTGACTCCACAGGATTTAAAGTCATATTATACTACTTATATATTTTTTTGTGCAGTATTTTGATGTTTGCGGGATAGACCTAGGAACAAAGATACTCCTTTGGCTTCCGTCTGACTCTAGAGCAGCACAGTGATTTAGAGATTAGGATTAAAGCTTTGCAGGGGTTCTAATCCAACTAAAAACAGGAGATTGCATGTTCTCCCCATGTTTATGTGGGGTTCCTCCAAATTCTCCCAGACTCCAAAGGGAATTTATCTATCCAGAATAGAGAGTATTGCACAAAACAGTTTTTGTCTTGTTGATGGTCAGCAATGATTTTGTTTCCCTGCAGCTTTATTCTCTAATGCAAAATCACTGCAGCTTGTAATAGGAGCAATTTAGCTAATGAGAATGTATAATAGCATTACCTGCAATTCTCTAATACAATACGTTGTCCATGGGAAAACTCAGTGTACAGTATAGAGATAGGCAAATCAATGATATTCCCTGTTATAGAAATTTCCATTTAAGGAGCCAAAATTAGTTGTGTGCTATCTCATTTTGCCCATATACAAATAAAATATCTTTATTTTAGCTTAATATATCATGTTATGATCGATGTATGTGGAGCGATTAGCTTTAAAAAATACACAAAAGAAAAAAAAACATGATTTTGTGTTACTTTGTTGGAAAATGTCTATGCTATACTGTCTATATGTGGTACTTGATACCCAGTGGTTGTGGTGTGAAGTTCAGTCTGTTGAGTATTTTTCCAACATGTGGTGAGAATTAGTGTTGAGCGATACCTTCCGATATCAGGAAATATCGGATCGGATTGGATCGGACCGATACCGAAAAAGTATCGGATATCGCCGATTCCGATACCGGAAACCAATGCAAGTCAATGGGACATAAATATCGGAATTAAAATAAACCCTTTCTTTCCTTGTAGGTTAATTCTACATGAAGGAAAACAACTAAGAATAATGTAGAATGTATTGGGGGAGGTGGGGGATACAATAAAGGCATAGAGGTTTAGCCCAATCAAATGGAATAGCAGGAATTACTATTTTTTTAAGATGTTCTGAGTTACGGAAATATTAACTATGTTAAGTATTTTTATATTTTGTCAGATATTTATGTTTCACTACTTCCATGCTCTTCACCTTCTTTTTTACTTCTCCCACACTTTCTCCTTCATGATCCTCAGCATCTTTTTCATCCACTTCTTCTTCACCTTCTTCTTCTTCACCTTCTTCGTATTATTCTTTTTTTTACATTCTTCATATTCTACTTCTTCATCTTCTTCATATTCTTCTTCTTCATCATATTCTTATTTGTGACAGGCATTCCTGTAGTTGTTATCTATAAAAGGTTGGACATTACACCTTTCGTTCTGCCCGTCACAAAAGATTCACAACAGGATTTGTCTGCGTTCAGTTTGGCCTGCAGCAGCAGGTCTTTTCCAGGGGCACCACGAGGAGGAACGGACTCACCCCCATACACTGCTTAGTCATATTCTGCTTATAATTTAGATATTATCTTTTGCTCTGAATTTTAATCTTATGCTTAATGTTCTTCTGCTTTTTGTTCTGCAGCTTCTTGTATTTCTGCTTCTTGGTTTTCTGTCTCTTGTTCTTCTGTATCTTGGTACTTGTCTTCTCTTCTTTGTCCTCTTGGTCAACTTCTTCAGGGTCATCTTCTTGGTCTTCTTCAGGGTGGTCTTCAGGGTGGTCGTCTTCCGGGTCCTCGTCTTCAGGGTCCTCGTCTTCTTCGGGTTGGTCTTCTGGGTCCTCGTCTTCGGGGTCCTCGTCTTCTTCGGGGTGGTCTTCAGGGTCCTCGTCTTCTTCGGGGTGGTCTTCAGGGTCCTCGTCTTCTTCGGGGTGGTCTTCAGGGTCCTCGTCTTCAGGGTCCTCGTCTTCTTCGGGGTGGTCTTCAGGGTCCTCGTCTTCAGGGTCGTCGTCTTCGGGGTCCTCGTCTTCTTCGGGTTGGTCTTCAGGGTCCTCGTCTTCAGGGTCCTCGTCAGGGAGATCCAGAGTGATTACCAAGAACCATTTCAAAAAGCTTGAACTTGGAAATGTAGCAGAAAGTACAAGAAGGCTGAGGAACTACCGAGGACCAGCTGACGGTACTGGAACCCGGATGGGTAGCAGAAGGTACAAGAGCCAATGGAACTACCGAGGACCAGCTGATGTTACTGGAACTCGGTTACTAAGCAGGAGGTACCTGTGCCAGAAAGCACTACCAAGGACCAGCAGACGTTGGTGGAACTTGGATACCGAGAAGGAGGCACCTAATCCAAAGGCACTGCCGAGAACCAGCTGACGGTACTGGAATCCGGATGGGTAGCAGAAGGTACCCATGTAAAAAAAAGTTCAAGGCCGCGAGCCGGCCGCAGTTACCAAAACCCACAGTCCTACAGGGGGTGCTTGTCCTATTGGCACTATGGAACCAGCCTTCATTGCCAGATCCCGCAGCCCACATAGGAGTCACCTAAACTGCAGGCACCATAGAGTCGGCTAACCCGACCGCAACACGACAGGACAACGCATTGGAGGCAAAGTGACGTTGACACTACCCGGAAACAGCTGGCGTGCTGGAACCAGGCTGGGCAGGAGGGAGTACCCGTGCCAAAGACACTGCCGAGAACCAGCTGACGGTACTGGAACCCGGATGGGTAGCAGAAGATACAAGAGCAAATGGAACTACCGAGGACCAGCTGACGGTACTGGAACCCGGATGGGTAGCAGAAGGTACAAGAGCCAATGGAACTACCGAGGACCAGCTGATGTTACTGGAACTCGGTTACTAAGCAGGAGGTACCTGTGCCAGAAAGCACTACCAAGGACCAGCAGACGTTGGTGGAACTTGGATACCGAGAAGGAGGCAACTAATCCAAAGGCACTGCCGAGAACGAGCTGACGGTACTGGAAACCGGATGGGTAGTAGAAGGTACAAGAGCAAATGGAACTACCGAGGACCAGCTGACGGTACTGGAACCCGGATGGGTAGCAGAAGGTACAAGAGCCAATGGAACTACCGAGGACCAGCTGATGTTACTGGAACTCAGTTACTAAGCAGGAGGTACCTGTGCCAGAAAGCACTACCAAGGACCAGCAGACGTTGGTGGAACTTGGATACCGAGAAGGAGGCACCTAATCCAAAGGCACTGCCGAGAACCAGCTGACGGTACTGGAACCCGGATGGGTAGCAGAAGGTACCCATGTAAAAAAAAGTTCAAGTCCGCGAGCCGGCCGCAGTTACCAAAACCCACAGTCCTACAGGGGGTGCTTGTCCTATTGGCACTATGGAACCAGCCTTCATTGCCAGATCCCGCAGCCCACATAGGAGTCACCGAAACTGCAGGCACCATAGAGTCGGCTAACCCGACCGCAACACGACAGGACAACGCATTGGAGGCAAAGTGACGTTGACACTACCCGGAAACAGCTGGCGTGCTGGAACCAGGCTGGGCAGGAGGGAGTACCCGTGCCAAAGACACTGCCGAGAACCAGCTGGCTGTGCTGGAACCCAGGGTAAATAATAAAAACAGAGTGGAGTCAGAGGCCTAGTTGGAGCAAGTTTTAAATAAGTAGCACAGTGAATGTGGACAGAGCAGGAGAAATTGCCGTGAACACAGCAGGGGAACAGCTGACGTTACTGAACCCCAATAACACCGCAGCAAGTGTTGACTGTGCAGACAGCACTTCCGAGCGCCAACTGGCGGTGCTGGAGCCCAGGGATAAGAATAAAAACAGAGGAGCCAGAGGTGTAATTGGAGCAACTTTAAAATGTGTAGTACAGTGGATGTGGACAAAGCAGGAGAAATTGCCGTGAACACAGCAGGGGAACAGCTGACGTTACTGAACCCCAATAACACCGCAGCAAGTGTTGACTGTGCAGACGGCACTTCTGAGCGCCAACTGGCGGTGCTGGAGCCCAGGGATAAGAATAAAAACAGAGGAGCCAGAGGTGTAATTGGAGCAACTTTAAAATGTGTAGTACAGTGGATGTGGACAAAGCAGGAGAAATTGCCGTGAACACAGCAGGGGAACAGCTGACGTTACTGAACCCCAATAACACCGCAGCAAGTGTTGACTGTGCAGACGGCACTTCTGAGCGCCAACTGGCAGTGCTGGAGCCCAGGGATAAGAATAAAAACAGAGGAGCCAGAGGTGTAATTGGAGCAACTTTAAAATGTGTAGTACAGTGGATATGGACAAAGCAGGAGAAATTGCCGTGAACACAGCAGGGGAACAGCTGACGTTACTGAACCCCAATAACACCGCAGCAAGTGTTGACTGTGCAGACGGCACTTCCGAGCGCTAACTGGCGGTGTTGGAGCTCAGGGATAATACTGAAAACAGAGGAGCCAGAGGTGTAATTGGAGAAACTTTCAAATCTGTAGTAGTGAGAATGTGGACAGAGCAGGAGAAATTGCCGTCCGCACAGCAGGGGAACAGCTGACGTTACTGAACCCCAATAACACGGCAGCAAGTGTTGACTGTGCAGACGGCACTTCCGAGCGCCAACTTTCGGTGTTGGAGCTCAGGGATAATACTGAAAACAAAGGAGCCAGAGGTGTAATTGGAGAAACTTTCAAATCTGTAGTAGTGAGAATGTGGATAGAGCAGGAGAAATTGCCGTCCGCACAGCAGGGGAACAGCTGACGTTACTGAACCCCAATAACACGGCAGCAAGTGTTGACTGTGCAGACGGCATTTCCGAGCGCCAACTGGCGGTGTTGGAGCTCAGGGATAATACTGAAAACAGAGGAGCCAGAGATGTAATTGGAGAAACTTTCAAATCTGTAGTAGTGAGAATGTGGACAGAGCAGGAGAAATTGCCGTCCGCACAGCAGGGGAACAGCTGACGTTACTGAACCCCAATAACATGGCAGCAAGTGTTGACTGTGCAGACGGCACTTCCGAGCGCCAATTGGCGGTGTTGGAGCTCAGGGATAATACTGAAAACAGAGGTGTAATTGGAGAAACTTTCAAATCTGTAGTAGTGAGAATGTGGACAGAGCAGGAGAAATTGCCATCCGCACAGCAGGAGAACAGCTGACGTTACTGAACCCCAATAACATGGCAGCAAGTGTTGACTGTGCAGACGGCACTTCCGAGCGCCAACTGGCGGTTTTGGAGCTCAGGGATAATACTGAAAACAGAGGAGCCAGAGATGTAATTGGAGAAACTTTCAAATCTGTAGTAGTGAGAATGTGGACAGAGCAGGAGAAATTGCCGTCCGCACAGCAGGGGAACAGCTGACGTTACTGAACCCCAATAACACGGCAGCAAGTGTTGACTGTGCAGACGGCACTTCCGAGCTCCAACTGGCGGTGTTGGAGCTCAGGGATAATACTGAAAACAGAGCAGCCAAAGGTGTAATTGGAGAAACTTTCAAATCTGTAGTAGTGAGAATGTGGACAGAGCAGGAGAAATTGCCGTCCGCACAGCAGGGGAACAGCTGACGTTACTGAACCCCAATAACACGGCAGCAAGTGTTGACTGTGCAGACGGCACTTCCGAGAGCCAACTGGCGGTGTTGGAGCTCAGGGATAATACTGAAAACAGAGGAGCCAGAGATGTAATTGGAGAAACTTTCAAATCTGTAGTAGTGAGAATGTGGACAGAGCAGGAGAAATTTCCGTCCGCACAGCAGGGGAACAGCTGACGTGACTGAACCTCAATAACATGGCAGCAAGTGTTGACTGTGCAGACGGCACTTCCGAGCGCCAACTGGCGGTGTTGGAGCTCAGGGATATTACTGAAAACAGAGGTGTAATTGGAGAAACTTTCAAATCTGTAGTAGTGAGAATGTGGACAGAGCAGGAGAAATTGCCGTCCGCACAGCAGGGGAACAGCTGACGTTACTGAACCCCAATAACATGGCAGCAAGTGTTGACTGTGCAGACGGCACTTCCGAGCGCCAACTGGCGGTGTTGAAGCTCAGGCATAATACTGAAAACAGATGTGTAATTGGAGAAACTTTCAAATCTGTAGTAGTGAGAATGTGGACAGAGCAGGAGAAATTGCCGTCCGCACAGCAGGGGAACAGCTGACGTTGCTGAACCCCAATAACACGGCAGCAAGTGTTGACTGTGCAGACGGCATTTCCGAGCGCCAACTGGCAGTGTTGTAGCTCAGGGATAATACTGAAAACAGAGGAGCCAGAGGTGTAATTGGAGAAACTTTCAAATCTGTAGTAGTGAGAATGTGGACAGAGCAGGAGAAATTGCCATCCGCACAGCAGGAGAACAGCTGACGTTACTGAACCCCAATAACATGGCAGCAAGTGTTGACTGTGCAGACGGCACTTCCGAGCGCCAACTGGCGGTTTTGGAGCTCAGGGATAATACTGAAAACAGAGGAGCCAGAGATGTAATTGGAGAAACTTTCAAATCTGTAGTAGTGAGAATGTGGACAGAGCAGGAGAAATTGCCGTCCGCACAGCAGGGGAACAGCTGACGTTACTGAACCCCAATAACACGGCAGCAAGTGTTGACTGTGCAGACGGCACTTCCGAGCTCCAACTGGCGGTGTTGGAGCTCAGGGATAATACTGAAAACAGAGCAGCCAAAGGTGTAATTGGAGAAACTTTCAAATCTGTAGTAGTGAGAATGTGGACAGAGCAGGAGAAATTGCCGTCCGCACAGCAGGGGAACAGCTGACGTTACTGAACCCCAATAACACGGCAGCAAGTGTTGACTGTGCAGACGGCACTTCCGAGCTCCAACTGGCGGTGTTGGAGCTCAGGGATAATACTGAAAACAGAGGAGCCAGAGATGTAATTGGAGAAACTTTCAAATCTGTAGTAGTGAGAATGTGGACAGAGCAGGAGAAATTTCCGTCCGCACAGCAGGGGAACAGCTGACGTGACTGAACCCCAATAACATGGCAGCAAGTGTTGACTGTGCAGACGGCACTTCCGAGCGCCAACTGGCGGTGTTGGAGCTCAGGGATATTACTGAAAACAGAGGTGTAATTGGAGAAACTTTCAAATCTGTAGTAGTGAGAATGTGGACAGAGCAGGAGAAATTGCCGTCCGCACAGCAGGGGAACAGCTGACGTTACTGAACCCCAATAACATGGCAGCAAGTGTTGACTGTGCAGACGGCACTTCCGAGCGCCAACTGGCGGTGTTGAAGCTCAGGCATAATACTGAAAACAGATGTGTAATTGGAGAAACTTTCAAATCTGTAGTAGTGAGAATGTGGACAGAGCAGGAGAAATTGCCGTCCGCACAGCAGGGGAACAGCTGACGTTACTGAACCCCAATAACACGGCAGCAAGTGTTGACTGTGCAGACGGCATTTCCGAGCGCCAACTGGCAGTGTTGTAGCTCAGGGATAATACTGAAAACAGAGGAGCAAGAGGTGTAATTGGAGAAACTTTCAAATCTGTAGTAGTGAGAATGTGGACAGAGCAGGAGAAATTGCCGTCCGCACAGCAGGGGAACAGCTGACGTTACTGAACCCCAATAACACGGCAGCAAGTGTTGACTGTGCAGATGGCACTTCCGAGCGCCAACTGGCGGTGTTGGAGCTCAGGGATAATACTGAAAACAGAGGAGCCAGAGGTTTAATTGGAGAAACTTTCAAATCTGTAGTAGTGAGAATGTGGACAGAGCAGGAGAAATTGCCGTCCGCACAGCAGGGGAACAGCTGACGTTACTGAACCCCAATAACATGGCAGCAAGTGTTGACTGTGCAGACGGCACTTCCGAGCACCAACTGGCGGTGTTGGAGCTCAGGGATAATACTGAAAACAGAGGTGTAATTGGAGAAACTTTCAAATCTGTAGTAGTGAGAATGTGGACAGAGCAGGAGAAATTTCCGTCCGCACAGTAGGGGAACAGCTGACGTTACTGAACCCCAATAACATGGCAGCAAGTGTTGACTGTGCAGACGGCACTTCCGAGCGCCAACTGGCGGTGTTGGAGCTCAGGGATAATACTGAAAACAGAGGTGTAATTGGAGAAACTTTCAAATCTGTAGTAGTGAGAATGTGGACAGAGCAGGAGAAATTGCCGACCGCACAGCAGGGGAACAGCTGACGTTACTGAACCCCAATAACACGGCAGCAAGTGTTGACTGTGCAGACGGCACTTCCGAGCGCCAACTGGCGGTGTTGGAGCTCAGGGATAATACTGAAAACAGAGGAGCCAGAGGTGTAATTGGAGAAACTTTCAAATCTGTAGTAGTGAGAATGTGGACAGAGCAGGAGAAATTGCCGTCCGCACAGCAGGGGAACAGCTGACGTTACTGAACCCCAATAACACGGCAGCAAGTGTTGACTGTGCAGACGGCACTTCCGAGCGCCAACTGGCGGTGTTGGAGCTCAGGGATAATACTGAAAACAAAGGAGCCAGAGGTGTAATTGGAGAAACTTTCAAATCTGTAGTAGTGAGAATGTGGACAGAGCAGGAGAAATTGCCGTCCGCACAGCAAGGGAACAGCTGACGTTACTGAACCCCAATAACACGGCAGCAAGTGTTGACTGTGCAGACGGCATTTCCGAGCGCCAACTGGCGGTGTTGGAGCTCAGGGATAATACTGAAAACAGAGGAGCCAGAGATGTAATTGGAGAAACTTTCAAATCTGTAGTAGTGAGAATGTGGACAGAGCAGGAGAAATTGCCGTCCGCACAGCAGGGGAACAGCTGACGTTACTGAACCCCAATAACATGGCAGCAAGTGTTGACTGTGCAGACGGCACTTCCGAGCGCCAACTGGCGGTGTTGGAGCTCAGGGATAATACTGAAAACAGAGGTGTAATTGGAGAAACTTTCAAATCTGTAGTAGTGAGAATGTGGACAGAGCAGGAGAAATTGCCGTCCGCACAGCAGGGTAACAGCTGACGTTACTGAACCCCAATAACACGGCAGCAAGTGTTGAATGTGCAGACGGCACTTCCGAGCGCCAACTGGCGGTGTTGGAGCTCAGGAATATTACTGAAAACAGAGGAGCCAGAGATGTAATTGGAGAAACTTTCAAATCTGTAGTAGTGAGAATGTGGACAGAGCAGGAGAAATTGCCATCCGCACAGCAGGGGAACAGCTGACGTTACTGAACCCCAATAACATGGCAGCAAGTGTTGACTGTGCAGACGGCACTTCCGAGCGCCAACTGGCGGTGTTGGAGCTCAGGGATAATACTGAAAACAGAGGAGCCAGAGATGTAATTGGAGAAACTTTCAAATCTGTAGTAGCGAGAATGTGGACAGAGCAGGAGAAATTGCCGTCCGCACAGCAGGGGAACAGCTGACGTTACTGAACCCCAATAACACGGCAGCAAGTGTTGACTGTGCAGACGGCACTTCCGAGCTCCAACTGGCGGTGTTGGAGCTCAGGGATAATACTGAAAACAGAGCAGCCAGAGGTGTAATTGGAGAAACTTTCAAATCTGTAGTAGTGAGAATGTGGACAGAGCAGGAGAAATTGCCGTCCGCACAGCAGGGGAACAGCTGACGTTACTGAACCCCAATAACACGGCAGCAAGTGTTGACTGTGCAGACGGCACTTCCGAGAGCCAACTGGCGGTGTTGGAGCTCAGGTATAATACTGAAAACAGAGGAGCCAGAGATGTAATTGGAGAAACTTTCAAATCTGTAGTAGTGAGAATGTGGACAGAGCAGGAGAAATTGCCGTCCGCACAGCAGGGGAACAGCTGACGTTACTGAACCCCAATAACATGGCAGCAAGTGTTGACTGTGCAGACGGCACTTCCGAGCGCCAACTGGCCGTGTTGGAGCTCAGGGATATTACTGAAAACAGAGGTGTAATTGGAGAAACTTTCAAATCTGTAGTAGTGAGAATGTGGACAGAGCAGGAGAAATTGCCGTCCGCACAGCAGGGGAACAGCTGACGTTACTGAACCCCAATAACATGGCAGCAAGTGTTGACTGTGCAGACGGCACTTCCGAGCGCCAACTGGCGGTGTTGGAGCTCAGGGATAATACTGAAAACAGATGTGTAATTGGAGAAACATTCAAATCTGTAGTAGTGAGAATGTGGACAGAGCAGGAGAAATTGCCATCCGCACAGCAGGGGAACAGCTGACGTTACTGAACCCCAATAACACGGCAGCAAGTGTTGACTGTGCAGACGGCACTTCCGAGCGCCAACTGGCAGTGTTGTAGCTCAGGGATAATACTGAAAACAGAGGAGCCAGAAGTGTAATTGGAGAAACTTTCAAATCTGTAGTAGTGAGAATGTGGACAGAGCAGGAGAAATTGCCGTCCGCACAGCAGGGGAACAGCTGACGTTACTGAACCCCAATAACATGGCAGCAAGTGTTGACTGTGCAGACGGCACTTCCGAGCACCAACTGGCGGTGTTCGAGCTCAGGGATAATACTGAAAACAGAGGTGTAATTGGAGAAACTTTCAAATCTGTAGTAGTGAGAATGTGGACAGAGCAGGAGAAATTGCCGTCCGCACAGCAGGGGAACAGCTGACGTTACTGAACCCCAATAACATGGCAGCAAGTGTTGACTGTGCAGACGGCACTTCCGAGCGCCAACTGGCGGTGTTGGAGCTCAGGGATAATACTGAAAACAGAGGTGTAATTGGAGAAACTTTCAAATCTGTAGTAGTGAGAATGTGGACAGAGCAGGAGAAATTGCCGTCCGCACAGCAGGGGAACAGCTGACGTTACTGAACCCCAATAACACGGCAGCAAGTGTTGACTGTGCAGACGGCACTTCCGAGCGCCAACTGGCAGTGTTGTAGCTCAGGGATAATACTGAAAACAGAGGAGCCAGAGGTGCAATTGGAGAAAGTTTCAAATCTGTAGTAGTGAGAATGTGGACAGAGCAGGAGAAATTGCCGTCCGCACAGCAGGGGAACAGCTGACGTTACTGAACCCCAATAACACGGCAGCAAGTGTTGACTGTGCAGATGGCACTTCCGAGCGCCAACTGGCGGTGTTGGAGCTCAGGGATAATACTGAAAACAGAGGAGCCAGAGGTGTAATTGGAGAAACTTTCAAATCTGTAGTAGTGAGAATGTGGACAGAGCAGGAGAAATTGCCGTCCGCACAGGAGGGTAACAGCTGACGTTACTGAACCCCAATAACACGGCAGCAAGTGTTGACTGTGCAGACGGCACTTCCGAGCACCAACTAGCGGTGTTGGAGCTCAGGGATAATACTGAAAACAGAGGTGTAATTGGAGAAACTTTCAAATCTGTAGTAGTGAGAATGTGGACAGAGCAGGAGAAATTGCCGTCCGCACAGCAGGGTAACAGCTGACGTTACTGAACCCCAATAACACGGCAGCAAGTGTTGACTGTGCAGACGGCACTTCCGAGCGCCAACTGGCGGTGTTGGAGCTCAGGGATAATACTGAAAACAGAGGAGCCAGAGATGTAATTGGAGAAACTTTCAAATCTGTAGTAGTGAGAATGTGGACAGAGCAGGAGAAATTGCCATCCGCACAGCAGGGGAACAGCTGACGTTACTGAACCCCAATAACATGGCAGCAAGTGTTGACTGTGCAGACGGCACTTCCGAGCGCCAACTGGCGGTGTTGGAGCTCAGGGATAATACTGAAAACAGAGGAGCCAGAGATGTAATTGGAGAAACTTTCAAATCTGTAGTAGCGAGAATGTGGACAGAGCAGGAGAAATTGCCGTCCGCACAGCAGGGGAACAGCTGACGTTACTGAACCCCAATAACACGGCAGCAAGTGTTGACTGTGCAGACGGCACTTCCGAGCTCCAACTGGCGGTGTTGGAGCTCAGGGATAATACTGAAAACAGAGCAGCCAGAGGTGTAATTGGAGAAACTTTCAAATCTGTAGTAGTGAGAATGTGGACAGAGCAGGAGAAATTGCCGTCCGCACAGCAGGGGAACAGCTGACGTTACTGAACCCCAATAACACGGCAGCAAGTGTTGACTGTGCAGACAGCACTTCCGAGAGCCAACTGGCGGTGTTGGAGCTCAGGGATATTACTGAAAACAGAGGTGTAATTGGAGAAACTTTCACATCTGTAGTAGTGAGAATGTGGACAGAGCAGGAGAAATTGCCGTCCGCACAGCAGGGGAACAGCTGACGTTACTGAACCCCAATAACATGGCAGCAAGTGTTGAATGTGCAGACGGCACTTCCGAGCGCCAACTGGCGGTGTTGGAGCTCAGGGATAAAACTGAAAACAGATGTGTAATTGGAGAAACTTTCAAATCTGTAGTAGTGAGAATGTGGACAGAGCAGGAGAAATTGCCATCCGCACAGCAGGGGAACAGCTGACGTTACTGAACCCCAATAACACGGCAGCAAGTGTTGACTGTGCAGACGGCACTTCCGAGCGCCAACTGCCAGTGTTGTAGCTCAGGGATAATACTGAAAACAGAGGAGCCAGAAGTGTAATTGGAGAAACTTTCAAATCTGTAGTAGTGAGAATGTGGACAGAGCAGGAGAAATTGCCGTCCGCACAGCAGGGGAACAGCTGACGTTACTGAACCCCAATAACATGGCAGCAAGTGTTGACTGTGCAGACGGCACTTCCGAGCACCAACTGGCGGTGTTGGAGCTCAGGGATAATACTGAAAACAGAGGTGTAATTGGAGAAACTTTCAAATCTGTAGTAGTGAGAATGTGGACAGATCAGGAGAAATTGCCATCCGCACAGCAGGGGAACAGCTGACGTTACTGAACCCCAATAACACGGCAGCAAGTGTTGACTGTGCAGACGGCACTTCCGAGCGCCAACTGGCAGTGTTGTAGCTCAGGGATAATACTGAAAACAGAGGAGCCAGAGGTGCAATTGGAGAAACTTTCAAATATGTAGTAGTGAGAATGTGGACAGAGCAGGAGAAATTGCCGTCCGCACAGCAGGGGAACAGCTGACGTTACTGAACCCCAATAACACGGCAGCAAGTGTTGACTGTGCAGACGGCACTTCCGAGCGCCAACTGGCGGTGTTGGAGCTCAGGGATAATACTGAAAACAGAGGAGCCAGAGGTGTAATTGGAGAAACTTTCAAATCTGTAGTAGTGAGAATGTGGACAGAGCAGGAGAAATTGCCGTCCGCACAGCAGGGGAACAGCTGACGTTACTGAACCCCAATAACATGGCAGCAAGTGTTGACTGTGCAGACGGCACTTCCGAGCACCAACTGGCGGTGTTGGAGCTCAGGGATAATACTGAAAACAGAGGTGTAATTGGAGAAACTTTCAAATCTGTAGTAGTGAGAATGTGGACAGAGCAGGAGAAATTGCCGTCCGCACAGCAGGGGAACAGCTGACGTTACTGAACCCAATAACACGGCAGCAAGTGTTGACTGTGCAGACGGCACTTCCGAGCGCCAACTGGCGGTGTTGTAGCTCAGGGATAATACTGAAAACAGAGGAGCCAGAGGTGTAATTGGAGAAACTTTCAAATCTGTAGTAGTGAGAATGTGGACAGAGCAGGAGAAATTGCCGTCCGCACAGCAGGGGAACAGCTGACGTTACTGAACCCCAATAACACGGCAGCAAGTGTTGACTGTGCAGACGGCACTTCCGAGCGCCAACTGGCGGTGTTGGAGCTCATGGATAATACTGAAAACAGAGGAGCCAGATGTGTAATTGGAGAAACTTTCAAATCTGTAGTAGTGAGAATGTGGACAGAGCAGGAGAAATTGCCGTCCGCACAGCAGGGGAACAGCTGACGTTACTGAACCCCAATAACACGGCAGCAAGTGTTGACTGTGCAGACGGCACTTCCGAGCGCCAACTGGCGGTGTTGAAGCTCAGGGATAATACTGAAAACAGAGGTGTAATTGGAGAAACTTTCAAATCTGTAGTAGTGAGAATGTGGACAGAGCAGGAGAAATTGCCGTCCGCACAGCAGGGGAACAGCTGACGTTACTGAACCCCAATAACACGGCAGCAAGTGTTGACTGTGCAGACGGCACTTCCGAGCGCCAACTGGCGGTGTTGTAGCTCAGGGATAATACTGAAAACAGAGGAGCCAGAGGTGTAATTGGAGAAACTTTCAAATCTGTAGTAGTGAGAATGTGGACAGATCAGGAGAAATTGCCGTCCGCACAGCAGGGGAACAGCTGGCGTTACTGAACCCCAATAACACGGCAGCAAGTGTTGACTGTGCAGACGGCACTTCCGAGCGCCAACTGGCGGTGTTGGAGCTCAGGGATAATACTGAAAACAGAGGAGCCAGAGGTGTAATTGGAGAAACTTTCAAATCTGTAGTAGTGAGAATGTGGACAGAGCAGGAGAAATTGCCGTCCGCACAGCAGGGGAACAGCTGACGTTACTGAACCCCAATAACACGGCAGCAAGTGTTGACTGTGCAGACGGCACTTCCGAGCGCCAACTGGCGGTGTTGGAGCTCAGGGATAATACTGAAAACAGAGGTGTAATTGGAGAAACTTTCAAATCTGTAGTAGTGAGAATGTGGACAGAGCAGGAGAAATTGCCGTCCGCACAGCAGGGGAACAGCTGACGTTACTGAACCCCAATAACACGGCAGCAAGTGTTGACTGTGCAGACGGCACTTCCGAGCGCCAACTGGCGGTGTTGGAGCTCAGGGATAATACTGAAAACAGAGGAGCCAGAGATGTATTTGGAGAAACTTTCAAATCTGTAGTAGTGAGAATGTGGACAGAGCAGGAGAAATTGCCGTCCGCACAGCAGGGGAACAGCTGACGTTACTGAACCCCAATAACATGGCAGCAAGTGTTGACTGTGCAGACGGCACTTCCGAGCGCCAACTGGCGGTGTTGGAGCTCAGGGATAATACTGAAAACAGAGGTGTAATTGGAGAAACTTTCAAATCTGTAGTAGTGAGAATGTGGACAGAGCAGGAGAAATTGCCGTCCGCACAGCAGGGGAACAGCTGACGTTACTGAACCCCAATAACACGGCAGCAAGTGTTGACTGTGCAGACGGCACTTCCGAGCGCCAACTGGCGGTGTTGTAGCTCAGGCATAATACTGAAAATAGAGGAGCCAGAGGTGTAATTGGAGAAACTTTCAAATCTGTAGTAGTGAGAATGTGGACAGAGCAGGAGAAATTGCCGTCCGCACAGCAGGGGAACAGCTGACGTTACTGAACCCCAATAACACGGCAGCAAGTGTTGACTGTGCAGACGGCACTTCCGAGCGCCAACTGGCGGTGTTGGAGCTCAGGGATAATACTGAAAACAGAGGAGCCAGAGGTGTAATTGGAGAAACTTTCAAATCTGTAGTAGTGAGAATGTGGACAGAGCAGGAGAAATTGCCGTCCGCACAGCAGGGGAACAGCTGACGTTACTGAACCCCAATAACACGGCAGCAAGTGTTGACTGTGCAGACGGCACTTCCGAGCGCCAACTGGCGGTGTTGGAGCTCAGGGATTACAGTTCAGGTGGTAGAAACATGAACAGAACAGGAGACCTGGATACTGTTGCCAACCAATTATTTATTCTGGAAGAGGACTGGCAAATTCATGAGAGATCCAGGCCTTGTTCATTTTGAGAAAAGTAAGCCGGTCAACGTTATCGGAGGATAGTCGCATGCGACGGTCTGTTAGTACACCACCTGCAGCACTAAAGATGCGTTCCGATAATACACTAGCAGCAGGGCAAGCTAGCACCTCCAATGCATACTGACTAAGCTCTGGCCATGTATCCAGCTTACAGACCCAAAACTTGAAGGGAGAAGAGCCGTCTGGGAGTACACTAAGAGGGCAAGACATGTAGTCTGTCACCATCTGACGGAAATGTTGCCTCCTGCTGACTGGAGCCGTCTGTGATGGTGTAGACATTTGTGGCTGCGGGGACACAAAACTTTGCCACATTTCGGCCATACTGGTCTTGCCTTGTGCTGAGGCGCTGCTTCTGCTCCCTCTTTGTGCAGAGCTTCCTCCACTGCCTCGACGCACTGAGCTGCTTTGTAAAGCACTAGCAGCACTGCTCTCGGTTGGAATGGAGAACATGATGGAATGCACCAGTGCGTCTTGGTACTCCCGCCTTTTACGCTCCCGGTTCAACGGTGTTATGAGGCTTTGTAAGTTGTCCCGGTAGCGAGGATCTAGGAGGGTGGACAACCAATAATCAGCTGTGTTGAGAATGTGGGCGATGCGGCGGTCGTTTCTCAGGCACTGCAGCATGAAATCAACCATGTGATGCAGACTGCCAACTGGCCAAGAAACGCTGTCCCCTGCTTGAGGCGTGATCTCTGCCTGCTCTGCATCACCCCACCCTCGCTCTAGATACTGACTACTAGAGCATTGTGTACCTCCCTCCTCTGGACAGATGTCTTCCTCATCCATTGACTCCTCCTCATCCTCCTCACAAAGTGTCCCCTGCCTAGGCCTTTGTGAGGAACCACGTTGCGCAGACTGTAGAGAAGCAGATGGCATTTGTGACTCCTCATCCTCCACCTCTTCCAAAACCTCGTCCCTTAGTGCTTGCAGTGTTTTTTCAAGCAGGCAGATAAGGGGGATAGTCATGCTGACTAGTGCATCATCTGCAATCGCCATCCGCGTGGAATAATCGAAGGCACGCAAAACGTGGCAAATGTCCTTCATAGAGGCCCACTCAGTGGTGGTGAAGTGTGAACGGCGCGCACTGCGACTTGTTTGCGCCTGCTGCAGCTGGTACTCCATTACTGCTGCCTGCTGCTCACACAACCTCTCCAACATATGTAACATTGAATTCCACCTGGTGGGTAGGTCACATATGATGCGATGTTCCGGAAGACATAATCGGCGCTGCAGAGCTGCAATGTGTGATCTTGCATTGCTGGAACGCCGCAAGTGAGCGCACTCTATGCGGACCTTGTGAAGCAGTGCATCAAGATCCGGATAGTCCCTCAAAAAACTCTGCACGACCAAGTTGAGCACATGTGCCAGACATGGGATGTGAGTGAGGTTGCCTAGGCCCAGAGCTGCCACCAAATTTCGGCCATTGTCACACACTACCATGCCTGGCTGGAGATTCGCTGGCACAAACCACACGTCGCTCTGCTGCTTGATGGCATTCCAGAGCTCCTGCGCTGTGTGGCTTCGATTCCCCAAAGAAATTAATTTTAATACGGCCTGTTGACGTTTGGCCACGGCTGTGCTCATATCGGTCATCATAACAGGTAACCGTTCAAGGGTCGATGTGGAGGTAGACCGTGACGGCTCCTGCAGCGCTGATTCAGAGGAACTGGAGCATGAGGAGGAGTCAATGTGTACAGACTGGATTCCTGCAATCCTTGGAGTTGGCAGAACACGTACAGCGCCACTCTCAAGATTTGTACCCGGCTCCACAACATTTACCCAATGGGCAGTGAGGGAAAGGTATCGTCCCTGTCCATGCTTACTGGTCCACGCATCGGTGGTCAGGTGGACCTTGCTACTGACGGCGTTTTGTAGCGCATGTGTAATTTTTCCCTCCTCATGATGTTGCAGGGCAGGGACGGCTTGCCTGCTGAAATAAAAGCGGCTGGGCACGTTGTATTGTGGGACTGCCAATGCCATAAAGTTACGGAATGTGTCAGTCTCCACCAGCCTGAATGATAGCATTTCAAGGGCCAGTAGTTTAGCAATGCCAGCATTCAGAGCCTGTGCTCGGGGGTGGTTTGCCGAGTATGGGCGCCTTTTCTCCCATGCCTGTGCTAACGATGGCTGTAGACTGGCCTGGGAGTGTGAGGATGACTGGGAAATTGGTGCTGTGGGTGGAATTACACTGTGTCTCTGTACAACAGTGCCAGAGATTCTTCCATGGCGATCCTGTGAGGAAGCAGAACCAGCTGTGTGTGAGCTGGAGGAAGAGGCTACAACACGAGCTGAAGAGGTGGTAGGTGGCGCTGTAGGTTGGCCTAGGTCTTCAGTGTGTTTTTGTAACTCCACCACGTGCTTGGTCCGCACATGTTTCCACATATTTGTGGTATTGAGGTTGCTGACACTTTTCCCTCTTTTCACCTTCTGATTACACAGCTTGCATTTGACAAAGCAAATGTCATCTGCAACTGTGTCAAAAAAGGACCAGGCACTGCAAGTCTTGGGAGCGCCCGCTTTGGATTTTGGAAGAGCCATGCTCCTAATGGGTGCCGAAGTGGAGGCTACAGGCAACCAAGTCTGCCCCCTCCCTCTCCCTCCTTTTTGGGCCGTTCGGGGAATCTCTTCCTCAGAGCTGCTCCCACCACCTTCCTGTCCCTCACGCCATGATGGGTCAAGGACCTCATCATCTACACCACCCTCTTCAAACAACTGCTTCTCCTGGGTAGTCTCGACAGCACAGTACGCACCAGAAAGTGGCACCTGAGTCTCATCATCAGATGCGTACTGAGGTGTGCTGCTGACCATAGGCACTGGCCCACCCACCTCTTCAGATTCAGAGAGACAAAACGGTTGCGCATCACTGCATACTACCTCTTCTTCAAATTCTAGAATTCTGCTTGGCTGGCCCCCTCTTTCCAAGCCAAGAGATTCAGAGAACAGAAGTAGAGATGGCTCCTGTCCAGGGCTCTCTGACTGCCTGGGCAATTTGGCAGGTGGTGAAGAGACAGATGGGTGCTCTTCAGTGCTCAGGACCTGAGAGGATCTGGAACTAATTGAAGTCGATGCGTTAGCTGCCATCCATCCGACAACGGCTTCAATTTGGTCCTCGCGCAGCAGTGGGGTACGGCTAGCTCCTACAAAGCTGCGCATAAAGGACTGTTCCCTGGTAAAACTGGGGGATGCTGAGTCACTGGTGCCCGCAGCAGGCACAGAATCCCCACATCCTCTCCCTGCAGGCACAGAATCCTCACGTCCTCTCCCTGCAGAAACTCCACGCCCACGCCCACGCCCACGACCACATGCCTTACTCCCTGCCTTCTTCATCTTGGTAGACTGATAAAGATAGGCAGAAAAGTACTAAGGGCTTAGTGTGCTTATTCCTGAACAGCTGCTAACAGGTATAAGAAACACTAATTTTATAAAGTGTGGACTAGACTTTAATATGAGCTAATGTGGCCTACACAACTGTAAAGTGGAGTGTTTGGTGAACTTTATTTAGGTTTTTTTTTGGCACAAAAAGACACTGGATGTGCCTAAAGATGTAATAACGATAGTATCACAAACTTTTTGTAGCTATTACAATGTAGGAAGGTAACCTACAATGCAATAGATGAGGCTGCAAAAAATAGGCTAATACTAATCTGGCTGGGGCTGCAGGGCCCAATGCTGCAGAAAGGCTCCTCTATCTACTCCTATATAGTGTGTTTGGAACCAATTTAGCTGAATACGGATGGAACCACCACACTAATAGGAGATATCAGGAAAAATTATGAATTGGCAATAAAGGACAATGTATGAGGCAGTGACACACACTGAGTGCACTACAACCAGACGGGGTTGAAGCACACACTACAGGGTGAGCTGCACTCACACACCAGACCTTGCAGACAGCGGTGAACAGTACAGATGCAGAGCACTGTGCACTAGCGCTGCAAGACCAAAAAAATTTCTCTATCTACTCCTATATAGTGTGTTTGGAACCAATTTAGCTGAATACGGATGGAACCACCACACTAATAGGAGATATCAGGAAAAATTATGAATTGGCAAAAAAGGACAATGTATGAGGCAGTGACACATACTGAGTGCACTACAACCAGACGTGGTTGAAGCACACACTACAGGGTGAGCTGCACTCACATACCAGACCTTGCAGACAGCGGTGAACAGTACAGATGCAGAGCACTGTGCACTAGCTCTGCAAGACGGAAAAAAATTTCTCTATCTACTCCTATATAGTGTGTTTGGAACCAATTTAGCTGAATACAGATGGAACCACCACACTAATAGGAGATATCAGGAAAAATTATGAATTGGCAAAAAAGGACAATGTATGAGGCAGTGACACACACTGAGTGCACTACAACCAGACTTGGCTGAAGCACACACTACAGGGTGAGCTGCACTCACACACACAGACCTTGCAGACAGCGGTGAACAGCACAGGGAACTGTGCACTAGCGCTGCAAGGCACAGTGATTTAGAAAGTAGCTTGGGTAAAGCAGTATAGAGCAAATAGGTAGCTAAAACTGTCCCTCAGAACAACAGCGTCCTATCCCTAACTGAATTCACAGCAGAGTGAGCTCAAAATGGCGGCGGCGGCTTTTATAGTGCATCATGACATCATTTCAGCAGCCAATCACAGCCATGCCATTAGTTAAGATGCCTACATGCCTAACAGGATGTGCCCACACTTCTTAGGATCCTCATTGGCTGAATAAAATGAAAATGGCTCATTGCATTATGGGAACTTCCGATTCCGGTATACGATATTGAAAAAGTATCGGAATTAAGTATCGGAATTCCGATACCGCGAATATCGGCCAATACCCGATATTTCAGTATCGGAATGCTCAACACCAGTGAGAATGCATTGCATTTGTATAACATGAAATTGGATTTAAGGTCGCTTTCAGCTTATAAATCAATTGTACCAAAGAATAAAGAAAACTTGGCAATATGAGAGACACTTGCCTTTTTCTTCACTTATGAGACACTTCTTATTCCCCTTCCTCCTAAATTCATCATTCTTGCTAACAAACTGTTAAAATCTCTTTTGGTCAAACTAAGAAGGACTGCCAGCTCACTGAGAGGTCAGATTACAGCTGCCTACTAAAGTCTATGGAGAGGATAGAGGAGAGAAGTAGAGATGAGTCAGCCCGAACTTAAAAGTTCGGGGTTCGTACCGAACAGTTAGTGTCTAGTGCTAATTGCCAAACACGGACTTCTTCCGGGAAGTCCATTGTAAAGTTTGGAGTTCCGGGGAAGTCTGGGAGGAGAGAGAGAGAGAATTTTCCTGTTCCAAAGTTCGGGACCCTATTGTTTTCAATGGGGTTCGGATTCTTGTTCAAGTTTGTGCACAGTTCTGGTACCTGAACCAAATTTTGGACTAAAGTTTGGGTCAGGTACCAGAACTCAAACTTCCATGGGTCCACTCATCTCTAGAGAGAAGTGATAAGCAAAGTGAAAGAAAGAGGAACAGATACACAGAGAATATGTTTCTTCTTTCCAGTAAGTGTTTATCTAATTTCAAAACTGGATTTACAGCTACACTTCTCACTCCTGCTGTGTGAAGTCCTTGATGCCGCTTCTGCTTCTGAACACATGCTACATAGAGACAGGAGAACAAGAATCCCTCATATCTCTGTGTTGTGGGAAACATCATAGCAGCTAGTTTACACCAGAATTGCCAATTGTCAAGAAATTCCAGGACAGTCCATAAAAATAGGGCACCTTTTTTCCCTGTCTGCAAAAACAATTTAAGGAGTCCGTGATTTTTTTTTAAGCTGAATAAACTTATGCAGATAAATTTTACTATAATTGTCATAATTTTACAGTTTATAGTAAATGCAGCTGATGTCTTCATATCAGAATTATGGGCTGTAGACGTGTATCACTTATAATCATAATGACTTATTATGTTTGGTTTCCAATGTGTCTATTAGTGATGAGCGAACATGCTCGCCATTGCTTGGTACTTGCCCTAGCATCACGGTATTCAACAAGCTTGGCGAGTATTTCCGGGTTGCTCAGGTGGGAACTTGGGTCCCCTCCGTGCATGTTTGGCGCTCTTTAGAGCGCCAATGAACATGCAGGGATTGCCTGCCACGCACTGTAATGCTGTAGCCATGTTGGTTGTGGGCATTACAGTGATTGGCTGGCAGCACAGCGTCATCAGGTGTATATAAGACCGGGCGCCGTCATGCTCGTCACAGTGTACCCTGGAATCAGGCAGAGTAGGGAGAGCTGCTGCTATGTCAGGGAGAGATTTGCTTCTTCATAGGTAGTATAGGTATTCAACAACATATATATATATATATATCCAACTGAACTAACAGTCCTTCTGAGGAATAATCCAGCTGCATATATTCAGTGGTGATAGCAGTTAGGCAGGCAGGCAGGGCCACAACATTTATATACAGGCTCGGCGTCAGCACCCGGGCAAGTACCAGGGGCCCTGAGCCAGCACCCACCACCCCCACTTGCTCAGGGCCCCGGCAGCCGGAGGCACAATACTTACCTCTCCCCGTGCCTCCGCAGCAGCTCCGATGTCTTCCATGTCCTCTGACTGTGACGTCTCAGGTCAGAGGGTGCGGTGATGTCTTTCTACCGCTCCCTCTGCTCAGCCGTCACATTCAGCGCAAAGTGCCAAGACTACGGCGCGGGTGAGAAGTCCGTAGCAGAGGCAGGAGGTGAGGAGAAGTGAGGTGAGTATTTGATTTTTTTTTCTTTATGTATGGACGTATGGGGCATTATACAGTATGATGGGGGGGTGATGACATCCTGTATGGGGCATTATATGGGGGGGAAGTGACATTCTGCATGGGGCATTATATGTTGGTTGGGAAGTGACATCCTGCATAGGGCATTACATAGGGGGAAGTGACATCCTGCATGTGGCTTTATATGGTGGGGGGCGTGACATCCTGCATAGGGCATTATATGGGGGGAGTGGTATCCTGCATGGAGCATTATATGGGGGGGGAGTGACATCCTGCATGGGGCATTATGTGTGTGTGGGGGGAGAACAGCCTGCATGGGGCATTATGTGGGGGGGAAGTGATATTCTGCATGGGGCATTATATGTGGGGGGGAGTGACATCCTGCATAGGGCATTATATGGGGGGTAGTGGTATCCTGCATGGGCATTATATGGGGGGCGAAGTGACATCCTGCATGGGGCATTATGTGTGTGAGGGGGGAGAACAGCCTGCATGGAGCATTTTGTGGGGGGGGCACAGCCTGCATGGGGCATTATATGGGGGCCAGTATCCTGTATGGAGTGTTATATGGGGGCCAGTGTTCTGTATGTAGCATTATATGGGGTCCATTATTCTGTATGGAGCAATATATGGGGTCCATAATACTGTATGGAGAACTATGTGGTGCCCATAATACTGTATGGAGGACTATATTGTCAGGTCTGCACTGTGAACTGTGATGATTCGCTGGTTTCTGAGCTATTGTTGAATTTACTATAGATATCGATCATGTAATGTAAGAAGTAAAATCTTTGTCATTGTACTATATATATACTGTATTTCTCTGCGGTATCTGTGCATCATGAATTGTGGTATGTGTTAAAGGGGCCCACTGAGACTCTTTCGCCCAGGGCCCACAAAAACCTGGAGCAGGCCCTGTATATATATATATATCCATCTGTACTAACAGTCCTTCTGAGGACTAATCCAGCTGCATGTAATCAGTGCTAGGCAGGAAGGCAGTGTATGTAGCATAAACATATTTCAGCGATAAATATCCAGAAATTTAAACTGAACGTGAAAAATATTGGCGTCCTTTTTCATTCTTAAAACCGTGGTTCTCTGTCAGACATATCACCTATAAGACTGTTCCAAAATCAGACATTTCTTCCATTTCCATTCTGTGGCAGTGTGTCGGTCAAGCTATTCACAATAGGTCTCTGTGTAGAACAATATTAGTAAATTACAGGCCTGCTATTTAAAACTGTGGTTCTCTGACAGACATATCGCCTATAAGACTCTTCCAAAATCATACATTTCTTCCATTTCCATTCTGTTGCAGTGTGTCGGTCAAGCTATTCACACTAGATCTCTCTGTAGAATAATATTAGCAAATTACAGGCCTGCTATTTAAAATTGTGGATCTCTGTCAAACATAGCACATATAACTGCATTCCAAAATCATCAATTTCTCATGAACGTGGAAAATATTGTCCACGATTAACAATGGGCAAGGTACATGGCAAGGGATGGGGAAGTGGACGTGATGGTGCATGCAGAGACCGAGACCCAGGATGTGGCAATGGGCAAGCTGAAATTGTGCCACATCAAACATCCACATATTGTCGCTCGACCTTCCTGTCCCAATTACTAGGGGACCGCAGAACACCACTATTGAACACAGAGCAGTGTCAAAAGGTTGTTGATTGGATAGCAGATAATGTTTCCAGTCACTTTGCCACCACCACCACCACCACCACCACCACCCTGTTTTCCACACGGTCAAGTCTCAGTAGCCGTGAGTCTGAACCACATATTCATCACCCTGATCCTCCTTCCTCCCACCATGTCAAGTGCCCGGAAACAACTAATCCCACACTTGGACACTCAGAAGAGCTGTTCACTTCTCCATTTGTAGATTCGGGCCTCTCACCTGGCCAGCTTCAAGCGTGTCAACAGGAGAACGCGTATAGCGATGCCCAAATATTGGAGCAGCCATGGTCACACGAAGGCGATGGTGGGAAAGTGCAATTACTGTCGCAAGAGATGGATGATGATGAGACACAATTGCCAGAAAGTCAGGAAGAGGATGAGGGTGCAGAAGTGGAAGACGAGGTGGTGAATGATATAGTAACTGACCCAACATGGCAGGGGGACATACAGAGCGAGGACAGCGGTAAACAGGGGGAGGGAGGCGTAGCACTACAACAGGCAGGAAAAAGCAGTGTGGTGGCCACAGACACAAGGCGGGAAAGCGTTCCTCGTAATGCCAACACGAAGGAAGTTGCCATTACAACTGTTGGATCTTCCCGAGTCTGGTAATTTTTTAAAGACTCTGCAGATAACTCCAAAAAGGCTATTTGCACCACCTGCCAGACCAGCATCAGCAGGGGTAGCAAAACTAGCAGCCTGACCACCACCAGCATGATCAGGCACATGGCAGCAAAGCACCCGATTAAGTGGGCCGAACCCCAGGGTCCAGCAACAGTGTTTGCGGGTGACACCACTGCTTGTTCCACTGTTTTGCATGCACACCAATCCCCTGTTCATGACGCATGCCAAGATGTCTCCGTCCTGCATCTGTCGTTGAACACTCTCAACTAGCACCATCAGCAAGCACGTCCACGTCCTTGTCCCAGCGCAGCGTTCAGTTGTCCCTACCCCAGTCCTTGGAACACAAGCGCAAATATGCAGCCAACATCCCATAGGCCCCACTACTAAATTCACAAATTTTGCGAATGTTTGCGCTCTAAATATTGCCTTTTAGGCTCGTGGAGACAGAAACTTTCCACAACCTGATGGTGGCGGCTGTCCCTCGGCATTCGGTCCCCAGCTGCCACTATTTCTCCCGGTTTGCCGTCCCAGCATTACACAAGCAAATGTTCCACAACATTAGACGTGCCCTCAACAGCGCGGTTACTGGGAAAGTCCACCTAACCATGGACACATGGACAAGTGCTTGTGGGCAGGGACGATACCTCTCGCTGACGGCACACTGTGTTAACATAGTGGAAACCAGGACCCAGATGCCGAGGATTGTGGGCCCTGGTTCAATCAGGGTTGCCCCCACATTCTACAGCTCCTTCACTTCTTCCTCCTCTTCAGCCTCCGTCTCCGAAATGACCACATCAGTCACAAGCTGGAAGCACTGCAGCACTGCCTCGGCCAAGCGGCAACAGGCTGTGCTGAAGCAAATATGCATTGGTGACAAACCGCACAACGCTGAAGAGTTGTGGACAGCTTTCAAAGAGCAGGCAGATCTGTGGCTGACACTGCTGACCCTACAGCCATGCATGGTCATGTGTGACAATGGTTGGAACCTGGTGGAGGCTCTGAGGCAAGGTGAGCTCACACACGTACCATGCCTAGCCCATGTGCTTAACCTCGTGGTTCAGTGGTTTCTCAAAACCTACCTGGATCTGTCATATCTGTTTGTCAAAGTACGCTGCTACAGCTTCCGCCGACCTTGCCATACTTCAGCATTGTTTACAGCTTCCGGCTCACCGACTGATCTGCGA
This sequence comes from Phyllobates terribilis, assembly GCF_046119375.1. NCBI lineage: Eukaryota > Metazoa > Chordata > Amphibia > Anura > Dendrobatidae > Phyllobates > Phyllobates terribilis. The sequence continues at coordinate 93,632,202 of NW_027362763.1, read as the reverse complement.
TGTCCCCAAGCGTTGGAACTCTACATTTCAGATGTTGGAAAGGATTTGTGAGCAGAAGAGGGCAGTTGTTGACTACCTGCATCAACAAGACCATCGGTATTCAGGTCAGACTCCACACATAAAACCTCAGGAGTAGACATCGATGTCAGACATATGTACCATCCTTCAAAACTTTGAGGACTCCACCAAGCTGGTGAGCGGTGATGATGCCATAATTAGCGTCACCATCTCTATCTTCCGAAACGCTCTCTGCTCACAATTAAAGAGGATGCATTGCGGCGGAGCACGATGAGATGGAGGAACCATACAAGGTGATTCCACACAGCCCAGTCTCATCTCATCCAAATGTGGATTGGGTGACAATGAGGAAGAGGAGGAGGAGGAAGAACAGGAACTAGTTTCCTGCGATATAGACGGTAGAACCTGCACAACTGTCATACCGTCTGTTCAGAGTGGATGGCCTGAGGACAGGGAGGAGGAGGATGAGGAGGATGAGGGGGAGAGCATGGTCAGCTGTCCTTTTGGTGAGGACACGGAAGTCTTGCCTGCAGTCTGACACACATGGCTGAGTTTATGTTACACTGCCTTTCCAGTGACCCTCGCGTTGTCCAAGTTTTGGGTGACAGTCACTATTGGTTGGTGACACTTCAAGACCCACGCTACAAGGAGAACTTTCTCTCTGTTATTCCTTTGCACTACAGGCCTAATAATATGGGGCAGTACGAGATGGCCCTTGTTGCGGAATTATTAAAAAAATTTACATCTGAAAACGCTGGCGGCAGAGGTCATAGTTCGTGGGACAATTAAAGAGAACAGGCGAGAGAGGCACAAATGCAATCGAGCAGAGGCAAAGGAACCCTGTTAAAGTTCTGGGACAGTTTTCTCAGTCCCTCCCATCGCACAAGCCCTTATGCGCCGGGTACTCTCCCAAGGAAGGAAAAGTTGCAGAAGATGTCACGCTGTCTCGGCGTTCAGGAGGTCAGGGGCCTATGCTGACCCTACACTGAGGCCCTGCCTAATCCCTCTACCTGGAGGTACTGTTGATGGTACAGAGTAGTGTTGAGCCACCCCCGTAGTGTTCGGGTTCGGTTCGGTTCGTCGAACACCGGGATGTTCGAGGAACTGTTCGTCGAACTGTTCGTCGAACACCTTAGAACACCGTCGAACACCGTTAAAACCAATGGCAGGCAAACAAAAACACATAGAAACACATAGAAAACACCTGCAAAGGTGTCCAAAAGCTGACAAACTGCTCAGAAGACACTCTCTTTAAAAAAGCCGGCCGGCAAATTCAGCAGTGGCATACACCGGTACCCGACAATTTAGACAAGAAGGAATAGAGCATCACACATCGATTAGATAGATAGAAACATGTCAGTCACACATATAAGAAGCACAGTGACAGTGTTGGTTACTGCACTTGTCATTTAGTGTAAAGGATTTATTAAAAAAAATATTAGTGTTTTCATGCACCGTCTCTTTAAAAAAGCCGGCCAGCAATTCAGCATCTGTACCCGACAATTTAGAACAGAAAGAATAGAGCTTCACACATAGATTAGATAGATAGAAACATGTCAGTCACATATATAATAAGTACAGTGATAGTGTTGCTTACTGTACTTGTCATTTAGTGTAAAGGATTTATTTAAAAAAATAATAGTGTTTTCATGACCTGTCTCTTTAAAAAAGCCGGCCGGCAATTCAGCAGCGGTACCCGACAATTTAGAACAGAAAGATAGAGCATCACACATAGATTAGATAGATAGAAACATGTCAGTCACATATATATGAAGTACAGTGATAGTGTTGGTTACTGTACTTGTCATTTAGTATTAAAATAAAGGATTTATTATTAAAAAAATTGGCGTGGGGTTCCCCTTAATTTTAGGCTCTAGCGGAGGTTAAGCAGACGGCTGAAGCAGATGTTTGAAGCCTGGGAAGGGGGTAATACCCACGGAGCTTCCCAGGCTACTAATATCAGCCCCCAGCTGAATACATAGCCTTTACTAGCTATTAAAATGGGGGACCCCCCCAAAAAAATGACGTGGGGTCCCCCCTAATGTAATAGCTAGCAAAGGCTAGGCAGACAGCTGGGGGCTGATATTAATAGCCCAGGAAGGGAGCCATGAATATTGGCCCCCTCCCAGGCTAGAAACACCAGCCGTCAGCTGCCCCAGAAATGGTGCATTCATAGGATGCGCCAATTCTGGCACTTAGCCTCGCTCTTCCACGCTGCCCTGGTGCGGTGGCAGGGGGTTGGGGTTGATGTCAGCTTATAATGCCAGCTGACATCAAGCCCAGGTTAGTAATGGAGAGGCGTCTATAAGACACCCCCATTACTAACCCCATAGTCAAAGTTAAAAAAAACACAAACACCCAGAATAAAGTCCTTTAATTGAAATAAAGACACAATCCTTTATTGTTCTAAATTAAACCATACTTACCATCACGCCCATTCCAGCTGAAGCCAACGATCTCCTGCAATAAAAGAAAAATAATAAAGCAACCTCATCCTTACCTTTCCATGGTTCCCACGACAGCTTCAGCTCTGCTACATCGAGATGACAGGCTGGACCGCAGCAGAACGCTGCCATCCAGCCTGTCATCCCGCAGACACTGAGAAGCGCAGGCTTGCTTGCGCTGCTCAGCGTCTCTCTGTGACGACATCCAGATGAGCCGAGTTCATGTCCAATGAACTCGGCTCACCTCATGCACGTCACTGACAGCGTGGGAAAATTCTCACGCTGAAGCGCTGATTGCAGGAGAATTTTCCCACGCTGTCAGTGATGTGCAGGAGGTGAGCTGAGTTAATTGGACATGAGCTCACCTCATGCACATCACTGACAGCGTGGGAGAATTCTCCTGCACTCAGCACTTCAGCGTGAGAATTTTCCCACGCTGTCAGTGACGTGCATGAGGTGAGCCGAGTTCATTGGACATGACCTCGGCTCATCTGGATGCCGTCACAGCGAGACAGTGAGGAGCGCAAGCATGCCTGCGCTTCTCAGTGTCTGCGGGATGACAGACTGGATGGCAGCGTTCTGCTGCGGTCCAGCCAGTCATCTCGATGTAGCAGAGCTGAAGCTGTCGTGGGAACCATGGAAAGGTAAGGATGAGGTTGGTTTATTATTTTTCTTTTATTGCAGGAGATCGTTGGCTTCAGCTGTAATGGGTGTGATGGTAAGTATGGTTTAATTTAGAACAATAAAGAATTGTGTCTTTATTTCAATTAAAGGACTTTATTCTGGGTGTTGTGTTTTTTTTAAATACTTTACTAGAAATTCATGGCGGTCATGTCTAATACTGGCGTGACCCCATGAATTTTGGGCTTGGGGCCAGCTGATAATACCAAGCTGGCCCTAACCCCTTTATTACCCAGTGAGCCACCGCACCAGGGCCCTGGATGAGTTGGGTACAGCGCCAGAAGATGGCGCTTCTATGAACGCGCCATTTTCCGGGGTGGCTGCGGACTGCAATTTGTAGCGGGGGGGGCCCAGAAAGCTTGGGCCTCCCTGCGCTGCAGATTCCAGCCCCCAGCTGCCTAGTTGTACCTGGCTGGACACAAAAATAGGGCGAAGCCCCACGTACTTTTTTTTTAATTATTTCATGAAATTCATGAAATAATTAAGAAAAAAAGGGCTTCCCTATATTGTTGTGTCCGGCCAGGTACAAATAGGCAGCTGGTGGATGGGGGCAGCCCGTTCCTGCCTGCTGTACCTGGCTGGACACAAATATAGTGCGAAGCCCCACTTCAATTTTTTTTAATTATTTCATGAAATTCATGAAATAATTAAGAAAAAAAGGGCTTCCCTATTAGAGATGAGCGTTGTTCTACTCGAACTGTTCGCCAATCTCAAATTCGAGCTGTTTTGGGCGGTGTTCGAGCCGGTCGGCGAACACGAACAATTTGAGAAAAATTCGGCTGTTCGAGGTTATGTTCGATAACTGTTCGTGCACCAAAATCATAACTGGATTTTTTCTCAGTAATGATGAAAATTAATGTTAATACGCAGTTTGAGTGTACAGCGGGGCGGGGGGAGGGGCAGGGGATGGATCTCTGCAGGAACAATGAAGATCTCCATTTTTTTTTCTCTTTCCCGCATTTGCAGTGGGGAGGTGCAATCTGTCAGCCTATCAGCAGCGCACACACGGAGCGAAGTGCTTTTTTTCACACAAGCAAGGGCATGTGTGATTGGCAGTGTATGTCACATGTCCTTGCCCTATAAGACCAAGCCATTTTCCCCGTCGCCACCATTTTCTCACTGCTGCAGCTGCGTGTTAGACGGCACCGCTGTTGCTGTGTGCGCCATACCTTGTTAATTTCAAGCCAATTTTCGCACAAATATACAGATAGCTTGGGAGTAGGGAATAGTTGTGATTGCAGTCCTTTTAAGGAATAGGTTACAGCATTTCCTACGACTTTTATCAGGCAGGTCTGTGCTCTTAAATAGATAGATTGTGGGAGTAAAGACTAATTGTAATTGGAGTCCTTTTCAGGACTAGGTTACATCAGTTCCTATCAGTTTTTGCCAGGCAGGTCTGTGCCAGTGCTGTGCAAGTTTTTTTCACAGCATTTGGCTGAATCTAGCAAAGCTAATCCTTTTTGGCCTATTGCAGAGTGTGTTAGTCAGTGGAGTAGCCTATCTGTGTTGCAAGATATACCACCTGTGTATAGAATACCAATTTTTTTACTGCACCTAGTGAAGTAAAATCTTTTGGGCATAGCATCATTCTATTAGTCCATCTATACTGACCTCCATCAGGTTGCAAACTGAATATAATTTTTTTCTGCATCTAGCTCTGAAAAAATATTTGGGCTTCTAGCAGTGTGTGGGACTTGGTCTATTAGTCCATCTATACTGACCTCCATCAGGTTGCAAATTAAAAATAATTTTTTTCTGCATCTAGCTCTGAAAAAATATTTGGGCTTCTAGCAGTGTGTGGGACTTGGTCTATTAGTCCATCTATACTGACCTCCATCAGGTAGCAAATTAAAAATAATTTTTTTCTTCATTTATCTCTGAAAAATATTTGGGCTTCTAGCAGCGTGTGGGACTTGTTCTATTAGTCCATCTATACTGACCTCCATCAGGTTGCAAATTAAAAATAATTTTTTTCTGCATCTAGCTCTGAAAAAATATTTGGGCTTCTAGCAGTGTGTGGGACTTGGTCTATTAGTCCATCTATACTGACCTCCATCAGGTTGCAAATTAAAAATAATTTTTTTCTGCATCTAGCTCTGAAAAAATATTTGGGCTTCTAGCAGTGTGTGGGACTTGGTCTATTAGTCCATCTATACTGACCTCCATCAGGTTGCAAATTGAATAAAAAAATTTTCTGCATCTAGCTCTGAAAAAATATTTGGGCTTCTAGCGGTGTGTGGGACTTGGTCTATTAGTCCATCTATACTGACCTCCATCAGGTTGCAAATTAAAAATAATTTTTTTCTGCATCTAGCTCAGAAAAAATATTTGGGCTTCTAGCAGTGTGTGGGACTTGGTCTATTAGTCCATCTATACTGACCTCCATCAGGTTGCAAATTAAAAATAATTTTTTTCTTCATTTAGCTCTGAAAAAATATTTGGGCTTCTAGCAGTGTGTGGTACTTGTTCTATTAGTCCTTCTATACTGACGTCCAGCAGGTTGCAAATTGAATATAATTTTTTTCTGCATCTAGCTCTGAAAAAATATTTGGGCTTCTAGCGGTGTGTGGGACTTGGTCTATTAGTCCATCTATACTGACCTCCATCAGGTTGCAAATTAAAAATAATTTTTTTCTGCATCTAGCTCTGAAAAAATATTTGGGCTTCTAGCAGTGTGTGGGACTTGGTCTATTAGTCCATCTATACTGACCTCCATCAGGTTGCAAATTAAAAATAATTTTTTTCTGCATCTAGCTCTGAAAAAATATTTGGGCTTCTAGCAGTGTGTGGGACTTGGTCTATTAGTCCATCTATACTGACCTCCATCAGGTTGCAAATTAAAAATAATTTTTTTCTTCATTTAGCTCTGAAAAAATATTTGGGCTTCTAGCAGTGTGTGGGACTTGTTCTATTAGTCCTTCTATACTGACCTCCAGCAGGTTGCAAATTGAATATAATTTTTTTCTGCATCTAGCTCTGAAAAAATATTTGGGCTTCTAGCGGTGTGTGGGACTTGGTCTATTAGTCCATCTATACTGACCTCCATCAGGTTGCAAATTAAAAATAATTTTTTTCTGCATCTAGCTCTGAAAAAATATTTGGGCTTCTAGCAGTGTGTGGGACTTGGTCTATTAGTCCATCTATACTGACCTCCATCAGGTTGCAAATTAAAAATAATTTTTTTCTGCATCTAGCTCTGAAAAAATATTTGGGCTTCTAGCAGTGTGTGGGACTTGGTCTATTAGTCCATCTATACTGACCTCCATCAGGTTGCAAATTGAATAAAAAAAATTTCTGCATCTAGCTCTGAAAAAATATTTGGGCTTCTAGCGGTGTGTGGGACTTGGTCTATTAGTCCATCTATACTGACCTCCATCAGGTTGCAAATTAAAAATAATTTTTTTCTGCATCTAGCTCTGAAAAAATATTTGGGCTTCTAGCGGTGTGTGGGACTTGGTCTATTAGTCCATCTATACTGACCTCCATCAGGTTGCAAATTAAAAATAATTTTTTTCTGCATCTAGCTCTGAAAAAATATTTGGGCTTCTAGCAGTGTGTGGGACTTGGTCTATTAGTCCATCTATACTGACCTCCATCAGGTTGCAAATTGAATAAAAAAATTTTCTGCATCTAGCTCTGAAAAAATATTTGGGCTTCTAGCGGTGTGTGGGACTTGGTCTATTAGTCCATCTATACTGACCTCCATCAGGTTGCAAATTAAAAATAATTTTTTTCTGCATCTAACCCAGCCAATAGTTTTGGCCTAATACCACAGTTTGGCCACTCAGCTCTGCTCGGTTACCATCCATTGTTTTTTTGTGCAAACAACTCCAGAGTTGTGAATTAGTTAACCACCAAAATGAGTGGAAAAAGGCCTGCTGCTGGTGGAAAGGGGAATAGGCGTGTTGGGAAGGGGAAAAAAGGTTGTGTCCGTGGGGTAGGTGCAGAAGAAAGACCATCTTCCAGCCAAACTAAAATGTCTACTTCTTTTAGCGGACAATGTGATAAGATCCCTTTCTTACGGCCACGCCAATCGCTACAAATTCCAGATGAGGCACAAAAACAGCAGGTGCTTCAACGGATATCAAGTGCTCCTTTAAGTGGGCTCTCCTCCACATCAACTTCAACATCACAAATTCTCCAGTCCTCAAAGGTGTCACCCAAATCGCACTTGCTTCCTCACAGCTCCCAAATCTCCAGCTGCCCGTCTGAGTATGAGGTAGAACAGATGGTTGAGTCTGCAGAGCTGTTTACTCATACTATAGCCTGGGAATCAGAGGTCGACTCCAGCGCTTCTGTGAATCCAGACGAGGAAATGATCTGCACTGATGCCCAGAATCTTTATGAGTCGGATCCAGGACCAGACGCAGAAGGTTCTGACCATAATGTAGACCCTCATTCCCAAACTGTAACTCCTGTTGGTGGAGACAATGAGGAAGACGATGATAAGACTCAAATACCTGATTGGAGCGACAACTTTAGTTTTTTGTCAGGGCAGGAACAGGTTGGCTCTGAGGACGACGGGTGTGATAACGCACAGGGTGATGATGATGAGGTCGGAGATCCCACTTACTGTCAACCCACAGTCAGCCAAGAGATGAGGTCAGCAGAGGAGGTGGAGAAAGATGCTAGTGACGACGAGGTCAGGTTGCGCCTTCCTGGACAGAGACGTAGTACTGGAAGCACGTCAACAACTGCATCCTCAAACACAACTCTGCCTCTCACCACAAGTCGTGGTGGCTCTTCAGGTCGCATGGGTGCTAAGCCTTGCATAGCCTGGGCATTTTTTCAGATCGATAAAGATGACCCAACTCGTGTTATCTGTAACATTTGTCAGCAAAAGCTAAGTAGAGGCCAAAAAATACATAGTTTGAGTACTTCATGCATGAACCGGCACATGGACATGAAGCATAAGTTGCAGTGGGAAGCTCAGTGTGCTACAATGCGGTCTAGCCGGCCGGGCCAACCACCGTCTGCCATATCTTGTGCATCCGCGGCCTCTTCATCCTCTGTGACTGGGGGGACAGCAGTCACACCTGTTTTGGGGCGCAGACCTGCCACCTCTTTACCCGCAACAGCCAGCGTGATTGGCAGGTCATCATTTTCTTTGGAGGTGGTAACACCAGCTGGTCTTGAGCGCTGTCCGACATCGATAGCACCACCTTTGGATCAAGGCAACCTAACATGTCCGCCTGCATCTTCCTCACAGACCGGCAGTTTGCCGGGGACACCCTTATCAACCCCGTCTAAGCACAATAGCCAGCCCTCGGTCCCTCAGATGTGGACAAGTAAAAGACCATTTCCTCCTAGCCATGAGAAAGCTAAGAGGTTGAATTTCACCATCTGCAAGCTCTTGGCTACAGAAATGCTGCCTTTCCGCCTGATGGACACAGAGGATTTTCGAGACCTTATGTCCGTCGCAGTGCCCCAGTACCAGATGCCCAGTCGGCACTACTTCTCAAAGAAAGGTGTGCCTGCGCTCCACCAGCATGTCGCACACAACATCACCGCTTCTTTGATAAACTCTGTGTGTGACAGGGTGCATTTCACCACAGACACTTGGACGAGTAGGCATGGACAGGGGCGTTACATGTCGCTGACTGGGCACTGGGTAACTATGGTGACAGCAGGACAAGGGGCTGCTGTCCAAGTCTTGCCGTCCCCACGAGTTGTGCGTCAATCCTCTTTATGTCATTTTTCCTCCACTGCTTCTGCCTCCTCAACCTCCTCTCGGTCTTCCACCTGCACCCAAAGGCTGTCTGGTCATGCCACAAGCTTTCTAACTGCGCAGAAGGGATCCTGCACACCTCCTTACTATGCTGGCAGTAGGGCTCAACGTCATCAGGCGGTTTTTACATTGAAATGTCTGGGAAATGTGAGTCACACAGCTGAGGAGTTGTGGTCAGCTCTGGAGAACCAATTTCATGAATGGTTGTCTCCACTGGACCTGAAACCAGGGAAGGCCGTGTGCGACAATGCTGCAAACCTGGGTGCGGCCCTTCGCCGGGGCAATGTCACACACGTGCCTTGTATGGCTCACGTGTTGAACCTGGTTGTCCAGCAATTTTTAGCCCACTATCCCAGACTAGATGGCCTTCTGCAGAGGGCACGGTCGCTGTGTGCTCACTTCCACCGTTCGCATCCCGCAGCTCAGCGACTTACATCTCTACAGAAGTCGTTGGGCCTGCCACTTCACCGGCTAAAATGCGATGTGCCTACCCGGTGGAATTCAACTCTGCACATGTTGCAGCGACTGTGGCAGCACCGACAAGCCCTGGTGCAATACGTTCTGACGTATAGCCTGGGCCAACGAGATTCAGAGGTGGGGCAAATCACGCTGGAGGAGTGGTCTCAGATCAGGGACCTATGCACCCTTCTGCACAGTTTTGAAATGGCGACGAAGATGTTTACTGCTGACGATGCCATTATCAGCATGACTATTCCGGTGATTTACATGCTGGAGCACATGTTAAACAGAATTCGGAGTCAGGTGGTGGCACAAGAGGAGGTGGAGGAAGTAGAGGAGGAGGAGTTGTATGCGGAAGGGCTAACATCTGCAAGGTCCAGACGGTCGGCAGCACCAAGGCGGCAGGCATGTGAGGGTGGGGGAGATGATTTTACCAGGGCGCATGGTAGCAGCCAAACTAGTGAGGAAGGTGCAGGAGCCCAGGAAGAAGTGGAGGACGAACTGATGGAAGACTCATCAGATGAGGGAGACCTTGATCACATTTCTGTTGTGCGAGGTTGGGGGGAGAGGACAGAGGAAGGAAGCATGATTGCTACCTCGCCACCAACACAACAGGGACTTGGTGCTCCTGGATGCGCAACACACATGAGTGCCTTCTTGCTGCACTACCGGCAACATGACCCTCGAATTGTGAGAATTAGAAATAATCCTGACTACTGGGTTGCCACACTGTTAGATCCCCGGTACAAAAGTAAATTTGCAGAAATTATTCCTGCCATAGAAAGGGATGCACACATGCAGGAGTATCAGCAGAGACTGTTGCAGAATCTTACATGTGCTTTTCCACAAAATACCAGTGGTGCACGTAGTGAATCTCACAGTTCCAACTTGCCAACCGTGGGACCGTCAAATGTTCAGCACTCAAACCGTAACAGAACCACAGTATCTGCTGGTAACATCAATTTTGCGGAATCATTTCACCACTTTTTTAGCCCATCCTTTGCAAGGCCACAGGAGACAAGAAGTCTGACACATAGTCAACGCCTAGAGACGATGGTACAGGAGTATCTCCAAGTAAACATTGAAGCCACGACTGTGTCACTGGACCCTTGCTCTTTTTGGGCTTCCAATCTGGATAAATGGCCGGAGCTAGCCACTTACGCCTTGGAGATCTTGTCATGCCCCGCAGCCAGCGTTCTGTCTGAACGTGTGTTCAGCGCTGCTGGTGGTGTGCTGACAGATAAGCGCACGCGGCTCTCCACTGATAATGTAGACAGACTCACGTTCATAAAGATGAACAAATCATGGATCCGAAACGACTTTTCTACCCCTGTGTCATCCTGGGGAGAGTAAAAGCTTGATGATTGGTTAAAATCACCCTACCAACCGTTTTAAGCTTTCAAATTACTAATCATGTTTATCTGTATCTTGACTGGAAAATAATTTGGGCTTTGTAGCAGTGTGCAGCACTGATCCTATTAGGCCATCTATAATAAGCTTCACCAGATTTAAAATTAAAAATAATTTTTAGCTGCATCTAGCCCGGAAAATAATTTTGGGGCTCCGAGATGCGCAAGACACATAAGTGCCTTCTTGCTGCACTACCTGCAGCATGACCCTCATATTGTCAGAATTCGAAGTAATCATGACTACTGGGTTGCCACACTCTTAGATCCCCCAAACTTTTCGATCAACCTTTTCATTTTAATAAAGACCAAAAAAATGGTCATTTTTGAAATTATAAGCATTAGCAGGTTGTTAGAAACTGAAATCAAACAGTTTTCAACTCAAAACTTTATTCTAGGTGATGTTACATTTTCACATAGGACCCCTTGTTCGAAAGGAGCTTCTGAACTCTCTCGTCCATTGAATTTGTCAGGTTTTGGATGGTTTCTGCTTCAATTGTTTTGCATGAGGACAGAATACCCTCCCAGAGCTGTTGCTTAGATGTGAACTGCCTCCCGCCATCATAGACACTCCTTTTAATGATGCTCCAAAGGTTCTGAATGGGGTAGAGGTCAGGGGAGCATGGGGGTCACACCATAAGTTTGTCCCCTTTTATGCCCATATCAGCCAGAGATGCAGATGTTTTATGTGCAGCATGAGATGGTGCATTATCATGCAGAAAAATGATCTTGCTGTGAAATACACGGTTCTTCTTCTTGAACCATGGCAGGAAGTGCTGTTTGAGAAAATCCACATACATTATGGAGTTCATCTTTAGCGCCTTCAGGGATCCTAAAGGGGCCGACAATCTCTCTCCCCATGATTCCAGCCCAAAACATTACTCCACCTCCTCCTTGTTGGCGCTGTAGCCGTGTTTGCGTGGGGTGTCCATCAACCAGCCATCCTCCACTCCATTCATCTGGACCATCGAGCGCTGCACGGCACTCATCCGTGAACAAAACAGTTTTGAAATCAGTCTTCATGTAATGTTTGGCCCACTGGAGCCGTTTTTGCTTGTGTGAAGTGGATAGAGGAGGTCGACAGGATGGCATATGCACAGCTGCAAACCTCTGAAGGACCCTGCATCTTGTTGTTCGGGGGACGTTGGAGGCACAAGCAGCTTCAAAAACTTGTCTGCTGCTATGACAAGGCTTTTTTGCCGCTGCTGTTTCAACCTGACGTAATTGCCTGTAGGAAAGAGTCCTCAATTTGCCCTTATCAGCACGCACACGTGTGTACTGTGAATCAGCTACATACTTCTTGATTGCCAAGACACTTCATCCTGATCATCGCACAATGTTGATTGTAGTCATGCCTTGACCTAAACACTCCACAATTTGTTGCTTCTCAGCAGCCGACACATCCTTTTTCTTTCTCATTTTGGCAGAAAATGTAGGCTGCTTAATAATGTGAGAGAGCCTTCTTAAGTAGTCTTGCCTTTCATTGGACACACCTGCCAAACTAATTAGCACAGGTGTCTGCAATTGCTTACAATGATATAAAGAGCCCTGACACACATCACCATCAATGAGTTTAACTGACAAACAAACAAATTCTTCCCTTATCACTCCTAAACACTTTTTGCATAATAATTTGGAACGCGGTGTACATGTGCTTTTCCACAAAACACCAGTGGTTCACGTAGTGAATCTTACAGTTCTAACTTGCCAACCGTGGTCTGTATGGAATTGTTCAATAAAGGGCCCAAAATTAAGATAACATAGATGGGAGAGGTCTCTATGAATAGGAATTCCTAAGTATTTGATACCCTGTGAGGGCCAGGCAAAGGGAAAGTTGGACTGGATGGAATCCTATATGGATTTAGGGAGGGAGACATCGAGGGCCTCAGACTTCGCTGCATTGATTTTAAAATTTTACCATGTAACAAAGTGATCTATTTCAGCCATAACAGCAGGGATGGATATATGTGATTGAGTGATATATACTAGGACATCATCAGCAAATAGAGAGCACTTGTACTCGGTGCCTCCCACCTCAATCCACCTAATATTGGGGTTATGGCGAATTGATGAGAGCAGGTGCTCCGTCACTAGGATGTATAAGAGAGGGGACAGAGGACATCCCTGCCTTGTCCCATTGGTGATTGTGAAAGGTGATGAAAATGTTCTGACGCACCCCCTGGGCCTTGGGACACCCGGAGCCGGACCCTTTTTGGTGGATGCTGGTGGTTGTAGTCTTCGTGGCGGCGATCCGGTTCCGTGGCTCAGGGCGGTCAAACCAGTGGCGGAACTATTTATGTGGTTTTGATGTTTAAATGTCTGACTACGCCACCCGTGGATTGCGGTCAGAGTGAACCGCCGCTACAGGGCAGACCGCTAAGGCTGGTGTTGTGGGTGCAGCAGAGCGTAGCATAACTCCCCACGGGAGGAGTATAGCCTCAGGGCAGTGTATGCGGAGGATGGGGGTGATGGTGCAGGGCAGCAGCATTAACGACACGGAGTCAGTGATGCAGTTCAGGGCCTTTACTCACAGTTCTTATTATCCAGACCACGTCTGCAGGTAACGGCTGCCCACGTCGTACTGTGCTCACCAGGTGAGGGGCTCAGACAACTCCCAGATAACTTTGGAGCGCTTCACAGGACCCCCTTTGTGTGTCCTTTGTCTGGCCTTTCTTACCAACACTTCTGTCCGGCTGCCTCGGGCCTCCTCTTGGTAAACTTGGCGCCAGTTTCCCTGACCCTATGTGGTGCCTTCCTAGTGGGTGGAGCAAGGGGCTGCGCCACATAAAATGTCAGAGCCTCCGGTTTCTAGCTGAGGGTCGTTTCCTGCCTCCACTAGTTCGGGGACCGGTCTCCCCCTTTGGCCTGACCCCTCCACGCAGGTGGATTCTGGCGTGCGGTGGCGACTCGCCCGTCCGCACCCCTGGGATCCCTTCATTCCTCGTTCCTGGAGCCTTCTCCGCTCCTCTTCCTTCCTTCTCCCTCTTGCAGGCCTGGGCCTCTGTTACTAGGCCCGCCTCCGGAGCAGAGCTCATGCAGAGCCCCTGCTCCCTGCCACTTCTGCTCAGACTTCTCTGCACTGAACTAAGATGGTGCCCACCTTTTATACTCCCTTCTCAATGCACCCAGGAACTGCTTCCTCCCTGCTCCTGCACTGCAGGGTTCCCCTTCCTCAGTGTTCCCTCCCCCCACTCCAGCCAGGGACAGGGACTGTCGTGCCCATCTCAGGGGCATATTGGTCGCCCTGCCCCATGGCAATGTGGTGTAATGCATGCAGGTGTCGGGTCCTGATCCACACTCCATCTTTATCTGAGAGTGAGATATCACACCTCTGGGTGAGGTGCAATACGTCTGTAGCAACCGAGCCCTCGGTGCTACAGTTCCATTTATCTTCAGCCTAGGTGACGTATTGTGATACAGGGCCGTGATTTTGGCTATAAAAGGGTCCCCTAGACCCCTACCCCAAGCTTTTTAAGAGAATCATATATGGCGTGCCAGGAGACTCTATGGAATGCTTTCTCAGCATCCAACGAGAGTATCTACTTACAAATTTTTAACTGCATCTAGCCCAGGAAATATTTTGTGCCTAGTAGCAGTGTCTGCTAGTCAGCGGATTATCCCGGCTGTTAAGCAAGCTACACCACCTGTAGTTTGGACACTTAATTTTTTCAAAGGAAATGCTTCGGGACCACGGGATACTTAGTGAAGAGCATCAGGAGGCACCCCAAGGCATAGGGGCTGAGACTGGCACTAGGATGCCTTGCGGTGGACAGCCGAGCTCGATCCTTATAAAAGCTTTTTAACTGCAGCAGCTTTAGTGGATGCTACTGGAGCTGGAATTACGCGGCTGCTGGCATGAGACTTGCCCTCCAATAGATCCTTGTAAATGGATTTAAAGTGTATTCATTCAAATTAGAGGGACAATTTAAATTAAAAAGCTTAGAGCTGCCTCCACCACAGGGGGGCTCTCTCGACCCACCAGCGGACAGGCACCAGTATTGGGAGAGGGGGGCTGGCCGTCAGGGTTCACCGCGGCTCTGGCACAAACCCGGCGACACGGAGGTGGCACGGGCAGGAGCGGACTGGCCGTCTCGGCTTCTCACTTTTTGGATTTTAGAAGGGCATGACATGCCTATATCTGTGTCTCCCCCTCCTTTTACTCCTCCACCTCTTTTCTTTTCGCATGACTATATGTACTTGTCACTTTTCCATGTGTTAGTTGTGTCTTCTGAGCAGTTTGTCAGCTTTTGGACACCTTTGAAGGTGTTTTCTATGTGTTTCTATGTGTTTTTGTTTGCCTGCCATTAGTTTTAACGGTGTTCGAAGGTGTTCGACGAACAGTTCGACGAACAGTTCGGCGAACACACGGGTGTTCGACGAACCGAACCGAACTCGAACACTACGGGGGTGGCTCAACACTATTCCCTATATTGTTGTGTCCGGCCAGGTACAAATAGGCAGCTGGTGGATGGGGGCAGCCCGTTCCTGCCTGCTGTACCTGGCTGGACACAAATATAGTGCGAAGCCCCACTTCAATTTTTTTAAATTATTTCAGGAAATTCATGAAATAATTTAAAAAAAATTGACGTGGGGCTTCGCACTATATTTGTGTCCAGCCAGGTACAGCAGGCAGGAACGGGCTGCCCCCAACCACCAGCTGCCTATTTGTACCTTTCCGGACACAACAATATAGGAAGCCCTTTTTTTCTTAATTAGTTCATGAAATAATTTAAAGAAAAAAGACGTGGGGCTTCGCCCTGTTTTTGTGTCCAGCCAGGTACAACTAGGCAGCTGGGGGCTGGAATCCGCAGTGCAGGGAGGCCCAAGCTTTCTGGGCCACCCCCGCTGCAAATTGCAGTCCGTAGCCACCCCGGAAAATGGCGCGTTCATAGAAGCGCCATCTTCTGGCGCTGTACCCAACTCATCCAGGGCCCTGATGCGGTGGCTCACTGGGTAATAAAGGGGTTAGGGCCAGCTTGGCATTATCAGCTGGCCCTAAGCCCGAAATTCATGGGGTCACGCCAATATTAGACATGACCACCATGAATTTCTAGTAAAGTATTTAAAAAAAACACAACACCCAGAAAAAAGTCCTTTAATTGAAATAAACACACAATTCTTTATTGTTCTAAATTAAACCATACTTACCATCAAGCCCATTCCAGCTGAAGCCAACGATCTCCTGAAATAAAAGAAAAATAATAAATCAACATCATCCTTACCTTTCCATGGTTCCCATGACAGCTTCAGCTCTGCTACATCGAGATGACAGGCTGGACCGTAGCAGAACGCTGCCATCCAGCCTGTCATCCCGCAGACACTGAGAAGCGCAGGCTTGCTTGCGCTCCACAGTGTCTCTCTGTGAGGGCATCCAGATGAGCCGAGTTAATGTCCAATGAACTCGGCTCACCTCATGCACGTCACTGACAGCGTGGGAAAATTCTCCTGCACTCAGCGCTTCAGCGTGGGAGAATTCTAACACTGAAGCGCTGAGTGCAGGAGAATTCTCCCACGCTGTCAGTGACGTGCAGGAGGTGAGCTGAGTTCATTGGACATGAGCTCACCTTATGCACGTCACTGACAGCGTGGGAGAATTCTCCTGCTCTCACCGCTTCAGCGTGAGAATTTTCCCACGCTGTCAGTGACGTGCATGAGGTGAGCCGAGTTCATTGGACATGAACTCGGCTCATCTGGATGTCGTCACAGAGAGACGCTGAGCAGCGCAAGCAAGCCTGCGCTTCTCAGTGTCTGCGGGATGAGAGGCTGGATGGCAGCGTTCTGCTGCGGTCCAGCCTGTCATCTCGATGTAGCAGAGCTGAAGCTGTCGTGGGAACCATGGAAAGGTAAGGATGAGGTTGCTTTATTATTTTTCTTTTATTGCAGGAGATCGTTGGCTTCAGCTGGAATGGGCGTGACGGTAAGTATGGTTTAACTTAGAACAATAAAGGATTGTGTCTTTATTTCAATTAAAGGACTTTATTCTGGGTGTTTGTGTTTTTTTTAACTTTGACTATGGGGTTAGTAATGGGGGTGTCTTATAGACTAGTGTTGAGCCACCCCCGTAGTGTTCGAGTTCGGTTCGGTTCGTCGAACACCCGTGTGTTCGCCGAACTGTTCGTCGAACTGTTCGTCGAACACCTTCGAACACCGTTAAAACCAATGGCAGGCAAACAAAAACACATAGAAACACATAGAAAACACCTTCAAAGGTGTCCAAAAGCTGACAAACTGCTCAGAAGACACAACTAACACATGGAAAAGTGACAAGTACATATAGTCATGCGAAAAGAAAAGAGGTGGAGGAGTAAAAGGAGGGGGAGACACAGATATAGGCATGTCATGCCCTTCTAAAATCCAAAAAGTGAGAAGCCGAGACGGCCAGTCCGCTCCTGCCCGTGCCACCTCCGTGTCGCCGGGTTTGTGCCAGAGCCGCGGTGAACCCTGACGGCCAGCCCCCCTCTCCCAATACTGGTGCCTGTCCGCTGGTGGGTCGAGAGAGCCCCCCTGTGGTGGAGGCAGCTCTAAGCTTTTTAATTTAAATTGTCCCTCTAATTTGAATGAATACACTTTAAATCCATTTACAAGGATCTATTGGAGGGCAAGTCTCATGCCAGCAGCCGCGTAATTCCAGCTCCAGTAGCGTCCACTAAAGCTGCTGCAGTTAAAAAGCTTTTATAAGGATCGAGCTCGGCTGTCCACCGCAAGGCATCCTAGTGCCAGTCCCAGCCCCTATGCCTTGGGGTGCCTCCTGATGCTCTTCACTAAGTATCCAAGGGCCCGAAGCATTTCCTTTGAAAAAATTAAGTGTCCAAACTACAGGTGGTGTAGCTTGCTTAACAGCCGGGATAATCCGCTGACTAGCAGACACTGCTACTAGGCACAAAGTATTTCCTGGGCTAGATGCAGTTAAAAATTTGTAAGTAGATACTCTCGTTGGATGCTGAGAAAGCATTCCATAGAGTCTCCTGGCACGCCATATATGATTCTCTTAAAAAGCTTGGGGTAGGGGTCTAGGGGACCCTTTTATAGCCAAAATCACGGCCCTGTATCACAATACGTCACCTAGGCTGAAGATAAATGGAACTGTAGCACCGAGGGCTCGGTTGCTACAGACGTATTGCACCTCACCCAGAGGTGTGATATCTCACTCTCAGATAAGGATGGAGTGTGGATCAGGACCCGACACCTGCATGCATTACACCACATTGCCGTGGGGCAGGGCGACCAATATGCCCCTGAGATGGGCACGACAGTCCCTGTCCCTGGCTGGAGTGGGGGGAGGGAACACTGAGGAAGGGGAACCCTGCAGTGCAGGAGCAGGGAGGAGCAGTTCCTGGGTTCATTGAGAAGGGAGTATAAAAGGTGGGCACCATCTTAGTTCAGTGCAGAGAAGTCTGAGCAGAAGTGGCAGGGAGCAGGGGCTCTGCATGAGCTCTGCTCCGGAGGCGGGCCTAGTAACAGAGGCCCAGGCCTGCAAGAGGGAGAAGGAAGGAAGAGGAGCGGAGAAGGCTCCAGGAACGAGGAATGAAGGGATCCCAGGGGTGCGGACGGGCGAGTCGCCACCGCACGCCCGAATCCACCTGCGTGGAGGGGTCAGGCCAAAGGGGGAGACCGGTCCCCGAACTAGTGGAGGCAGGAAACGACCCTCAGCTAGAAACCGGAGGCTCTGACATTTTATGTGGCGCAGCCCCTTGCTCCACCTGCTAGGAAGGCACCACATAGGGTCAGGGAAACTGGCGCCAAGTTTACCAAGAGGAGGCCCGAGGCAGCCGGACAGAAGTGTTGGTAAGAAAGGCCAGACAAAGGACACACAAAGGGGGTCCTGTGAAGCGCTCCAAAGTTATCTGGGAGTTGTCTGAGCCCCTCACCTGGTGAGCACAGTACGACGTGGGCAGCCGTTACCTGCAGACGTGGTCTGGATAATAAGAACTGTGAGTAAAGGCCCTGAACTGCATCACTGACTCCGTGTCGTTACTGCTGCTGCCCTGCACCATCACCCCCATCCTCTGCATACACTGCCCTGAGGCTATACTCCTCCCGTGGGGAGTTATGCTACGCTCTGCTGCACCCACAACACCAGCCTTAGCGGTCTGCCCTGTAGCGGCGGTTCACTCTGACCGCAATCCACGGGTGGCGTAGTCGGACATTTAAACATCAAAACCACATAAATAGTTCCGCCACTGGTTTGACCGCCCTGAGCCACGGAACCGGATCGCCGCCACGAAGACTACAACCACCAGCATCCACCAAAAAGGGTCCGGCTCCGGGTGTCCCAAGGCCCAGGGGGTGCGTCAGAACATTTTCATCACCTTTCACAATCACCAATGGGACAAGGCAGGGATGTCCTCTGTCCCCTCTCTTATACATCCTAGTGACGGAGCACCTGCTCTCATCAATTCGCCATAACCCCAATATTAGGTGGATTGAGGTGGGAGGCACCGAGTACAAGTGCTCTCTATTTGCTGATGATGTCCTAGTATATATCACTCAATCACATATATCCATCCCTGCTGTTATGGCTGAAATAGATCACTTTGTTACATGGTAAAATTTTAAAATCAATGCAGCGAAGTCTGAGGCCCTCGATGTCTCCCTCCCTAAATCCATATAGGATTCCATCCAGTCCAACTTTCCCTTTGCCTGGCCCTCACAGGGTATCAAATACTTAGGAATTCCTATTCATAGAGACCTCTCCCATCTATGTTATCTTAATTTTGGGCCCTTTATTGAACAATTCCATACAGACCACGGTTGGCAAGTTAGAACTGTAAGATTCACTACGTGAACCACTGGTGTTTTGTGGAAAAGCACATGTACACCGCGTTCCAAATTATTATGCAAAAAGTGTTTAGGAGTGCTAAGGGAAGAATTTGTTTGTTTGTCAGTTAAACTCATTGATGGTGATGTGTGTCAGGGCTCTTTATATCACTGTAAGCAATTGCAGACACCTGTGCTAATTAGTTTGGCAGGTGTGTCCAATGAAAGGCAAGACTACTTAAGAAGGCTCTCTCACATTATTAAGCAGCCTACATTTTCTGCCAAAATGGGAAAGAAAAAGGATGTGTCGGCTGCTGAGAAGCAACAAATTGTGGAGTGTTTAGGTCAAGGCATGACTACAATCAACATTGTGCGATGATCAGGATGAAGTGTCTTGGCAATCAAGAAGTATGTAGCTGATTCACAGTACACACGTGTGCGTGCTGATAAGGGCAAATTGAGGACTCTTTCCTACAGGCAATTACGTCAGGTTGAAACAGCAGCGGCAAAAAAGCCTTGTCATAGCAGCAGACAAGTTTTTGAAGCTGCTTGTGCCTCCAACGTCCCCCGAACAACAAGATGCAGGGTCCTTCAGAGGTTTGCAGCTGTGCATATGCCATCCTGTCGACCTCCTCTATCCACTTCACACAAGCAGAAACGGCTCCAGTGGGCCAAACATTACATGAAGACTGATTTCAAAACTGTTTTGTTCACGGATGAGTGCCGTGCAGCGCTCGATGGTCCAGATGAATGGAGTGGAGGATGGCTGGTTGATGGACACCCCACGCAAACACGGCTACAGCGCCAACAAGGAGGAGGTGGAGTAATGTTTTGGGCTGGAATCATGGGGAGAGAGATTGTCGGCCCCTTTAGGATCCCTGAAGGCGCTAAAGATGAACTCCATAATGTATGTGGATTTTCTCAAACAGCACTTCCTGCCATGGTTCAAGAAGAAGAACCGTGTATTTCACAGCAAGATCATTTTTCTGCATGATAATGCACCATCTCATGCTGCACATAAAACATCTGCATCTCTGGCTGATATGGGCATAAAAGGGGACAAACTTATGGTGTGACCCCCATGCTCCCCTGACCTCTACCCCATTCAGAACCTTTGGAGCATCATTAAAAGGAGTGTCTATGATGGCGGGAGGCAGTTCACATCTAAGCAACAGCTCTGGGAGGGTATTCTGTCCTCATGCAAAACAATTGAAGCAGAAACCATCCAAAACCTGACAAATTTAATGGACGAGAGAGTTCAGAAGCTCCTTTCGAACAAGGGGTCCTATGTGAAAATGTAACATCACCTAGAATAAAGTTTTGAGTTGAAAACTGTTTGATTTCAGTTTCTAACAACCTGCTAATGCTTATAATTTCAAAAATGACCATTTTTTTGGTCTTTATTAAAATGAAAAGGTTGATCGAAAAGTTTGGGGGATCTAAGAGTGTGGCAACCCAGTAGTCATGATTACTTCGAATTCTGACAATATGAGGGTCATGCTGCAGGTAGTGCAGCAAGAAGGCACTTATGTGTCTTGCGCATCTCGGAGCCCCAAAATTATTTTCCGGGCTAGATGCAGCTAAAAATTATTTTTAATTTTAAATCTGGTGAAGCTTATTATAGATGGCCTAATAGGATCAGTGCTGCACACTGCTACAAAGCCCAAATTATTTTCCAGTCAAGATACAGATAAACATGATTAGTAATTTGAAAGCTTAAAACGGTTGGTAGGGTGATTTTAACCAATCATCAAGCTTTTACTCTCCCCAGGATGACACAGGGGTAGAAAAGTCGTTTCGGATCCATGATTTGTTCATCTTTATGAACGTGAGTCTGTCTACATTATCAGTGGAGAGCCGCGTGCGCTTATCTGTCAGCACACCACCAGCAGCGCTGAACACACGTTCAGACAGAACGCTGGCTGCGGGGCATGACAAGATCTCCAAGGCGTAAGTGGCTAGCTCCGGCCATTTATCCAGATTGGAAGCCCAAAAAGAGCAAGGGTCCAGTGACACAGTCGTGGCTTCAATGTTTACTTGGAGATACTCCTGTACCATCGTCTCTAGGCGTTGACTATGTGTCAGACTTCTTGTCTCCTGTGGCCTTGCAAAGGATGGGCTAAAAAAGTGGTGAAATGATTCCGCAAAATTGATGTTACCAGCAGATACTGTGGTTCTGTTACGGTTTGAGTGCTGAACACTTGACGGTCCCACGGTTGGCAAGTTGGAACTGTGAGATTCACTACGTGCACCACTGGTATTTTGTGGAAAAGCACATGTAAGATTCTGCAACAGTCTCTGCTGATACTCCTGCATGCGTGCATCCCTTTCTATGGCAGGAATAATTTCTGCAAATTTACTTTTGTACCGGGGATCTAACAGTGTGGCAACCCAGTAGTCAGGATTATTTCTAATTCTCACAATTCGAGGGTCATGTTGCAGGTAGTGCAGCAAGAAGGCACTCATGTGTGTTGCGCATCCAGGAGCACCAAGTCCCTGTTGTGTTGGTGGCGAGGTAGCAATCATGCTTCCTTCCTCTGTCCTCTCCCCCCAACCTCGCACAACAGAAATGTGATCAAGGTCTCCCTCATCTGATGAGTCTTCCATCAGTTCGTCCTCCACTTCTTCCTGGGCTCCTGCACCTTCCTCACTAGTTTGGCTGCTACCATGCGCCCTGGTAAAATCATCTCCCCCACCCTCACATGCCTGCCGCCTTGGTGCTGCCGACCGTCTGGACCTTGCAGATGTTAGCACTTCCGCATACAACTCCTCCTCCTCTACTTCCTCCACCTCCTCTTGTGCCACCACCTGACTCCGAATTCTGTTTAACATGTGCTCCAGCATGTAAATCACCGGAATAGTCATGCTGATAATGGCATCGTCAGCACTAAACATCTTCGTCGCCATTTCAAAACTGTGCAGAAGGGTGCATAGGTCCCTGATCTGAGACCACTCCTCCAGCGTGATTTGCCCCACCTCTGAATCTCGTTGGCCCAGGCTATACGTCAGAACGTATTGCACCAGGGCTTGTCGGTGCTGCCACAGTCGCTGCAACATGTGCAGAGTTGAATTCCACCGGGTAGGCACATCGCATTTTAGCCGGTGAAGTGGCAGGCCCAACGACTTCTGTAGAGATGTAAGTCGCTGAGCTGCGGGATGCGAACGGCGGAAGTGAGCACACAGCGACCGTGCCCTCTGCAGAAGGCCATCTAGTCTGGGATAGTGGGCTAAAAATTGCTGGACAACAGGTTCAACACGTGAGCCATACAAGGCACGTGTGTGACATTGCCCCGGCGAAGGGCCGCACCCAGGTTTGCAGCATTGTCGCACACGGCCTTCCCTGGTTTCAGGTCCAGTGGAGACAACCATTCATGAAATTGGTTCTCCAGAGCTGACCACAACTCCTCAGCTGTGTGACTCACATTTCCCAGACATTTCAATGTAAAAACCGCCTGATGACGTTGAGCCCTACTGCCAGCATAGTAAGGAGGTGTGCAGGATCCCTTCTGCGCAGTTAGAAAGCTTGTGGCATGACCAGACAGCCTTTGGGTGCAGGTGGAAGACCGAGAGGAGGTTGAGGAGGCAGAAGCAGTGGAGGAAAAATGACATAAAGAGGATTGACGCACAACTCGTGGGGACGGCAAGACTTGGACAGCAGCCCCTTGTCCTGCTGTCACCATAGTTACCCAGTGCCCAGTCAGCGACATGTAACGCCCCTGTCCATGCCTACTCGTCCAAGTGTCTGTGGTGAAATGCACCCTGTCACACACAGAGTTTCTCAAAGAAGCGGTGATGTTGTGTGCGACATGCTGGTGGAGCGCAGGCACACCTTTCTTTGAGAAGTAGTGCCGACTGGGCATCTGGTACTGGGGCACTGCGACGGACATAAGGTCTCGAAAATCCTCTGTGTCCACCAGGCGGAAAGGCAGCATTTCTGTAGCCAAGAGCTTGCAGATGGTGAAATTCAACCTCTTAGCTTTCTCATGGCTAGGAGGAAATGGTCTTTTACTTGTCCACATCTGAGGGACCGAGGGCTGGCTATTGTGCTTAGACGGGGTTGATAAGGGTGTCCCCGGCAAACTGCCGGTCTGTGAGGAAGATGCAGGCGGACATGTTAGGTTGCCTTGATCCAAAGGTGGTGCTATCGATGTCGGACAGCGCTCAAGACCAGCTGGTGTTACCACCTCCAAAGAAAATGATGACCTGCCAATCACGCTGGCTGTTGCGGGTAAAGAGGTGGCAGGTCTGCGCCCCAAAACAGGTGTGACTGCTGTCCCCCCAGTCACAGAGGATGAAGAGGCCGCGGATGCACAAGATATGGCAGACGGTGGTTGGCCCGGCCGGCTAGACCGCATTGTAGCACACTGAGCTTCCCACTGCAACTTATGCTTCATGTCCATGTGCCGGTTCATGCATGAAGTACTCAAACTATGTATTTTTTGGCCTCTACTTAGCTTTTGCTGACAAATGTTACAGATAACACGAGTTGGGTCATCTTTATCGATCTGAAAAAATGCCCAGGCTATGCAAGGCTTAGCACCCATGCGACCTGAAGAGCCACCACGACTTGTGGTGAGAGGCAGAGTTGTGTTTGAGGATGCAGTTGTTGACGTGCTTCCAGTACTACGTCTCTGTCCAGGAAGGCGCAACCTGACCTCGTCGTCACTAGCATCTTCCTCCACCTCCTCTGCTGACCTCATCTCTTGGCTGACTGTGGGTTGACAGTAAGTGGGATCTCCGACCTCATCATCATCACCCTGTGCGTTATCACACCCGTCGTCCTCAGAGCCAACCTGTTCCTGCCCTGACAAAAAACTAAAGTTGTCGCTCCAATCAGGTATTTGAGTCTTATCATCGTCTTCCTCATTGTCTCCACCAACAGGAGTTACAGTTTGGGAATGAGGGTCTACATTATGGTCAGAACCTTCTGCGTCTGGTCCTGGATCCGACTCATAAAGATTCTGGGCATCAGTGCAGATCATTTCCTCGTCTGGATTCACAGAAGCGCTGGAGTCGACCTCTGATTCCCAGGCTATAGTATGAGTAAACAGCTCTGCAGACTCAACCATCTGTTCTACCTCATACTCAGACGGGCAGCTGGAGATTTGGGAGCTGTGAGGAAGCAAGTGCGATTTGGGTGACACCTTTGAGGACTGGAGTATTTGTGATGTTGAAGTTGATGTGGAGGAGAGCCCACTTAAAGGAGCACTTGATATCCGTTGAAGCACCTGCTGTTTTTGTGCCTCATCTGGAATTTGTAGCGATTGGCGTGGCCGTAAGAAAGGGATCTTATCACATTGTCCGCTAAAAGAAGTAGACATTTTAGTTTGGCTGGAAGATGGTCTTTCTTCTGCACCTACCCCACGGACACAACCTTTTTTCCCCTTCCCAACACGCCTATTCCCCTTTCCACCAGCAGCAGGCCTTTTTCCACTCATTTTGGTGGTTAACTAATTCACAACTCTGGAGTTGTTTGCACAAAAAAACAATGGATGGTAACCGAGCAGAGCTGAGTGGCCAAACTGTGGTATTAGGCCAAAACTATTGGCTGGGTTAGATGCAGAAAAAAATTATTTTTAATTTGCAACCTGATGGAGGTCAGTATAGATGGACTAATAGACCAAGTCCCACACACCGCTAGAAGCCCAAATATTTTTTCAGAGCTAGATGCAGAAAATTTTTTTATTCAATTTGCAACCTGATGGAGGTCAGTATAGATGGACTAATAGACCAAGTCCCACACACTGCTAGAAGCCCAAATATTTTTTCAGAGCTAGATGCAGAAAAAAATTATTTTTAATTTGCAACCTGATGGAGGTCAGTATAGATGGACTAATAGACCAAGTCCCACACACCGCTAGAAGCCCAAATATTTTTTCAGAGCTAGATGCAGAAAAAAATTATTTTTAATTTGCAACCTGATGGAGGTCAGTATAGATGGACTAATAGACCAAGTCCCACACACCGCTAGAAGCCCAAATATTTTTTCAGAGCTAGATGCAGAAAAAAATTATATTCAATTTGCAACCTGCTGGAGGTCAGTATAGAAGGACTAATAGAACAAGTCCCACACACTGCTAGAAGCCCAAATATTTTTTCAGAGCTAAATGAAGAAAAAAATTATTTTTAATTTGCAACCTGATGGAGGTCAGTATAGATGGACTAATAGACCAAGTCCCACACACTGCTAGAAGCCCAAATATTTTTTCAGAGCTAGATGCAGAAAAAAATTATTTTTAATTTGCAACCTGATGGAGGTCAGTATAGATGGACTAATAGACCAAGTCCCACACACTGCTAGAAGCCCAAATATTTTTTCAGAGCTATATGCAGAAAAAAATTATTTTTAATTTGCAACCTGATGGAGGTCAGTATAGATGGACTAATAGACCAAGTCCCACACACCGCTAGAAGCCCAAATATTTTTTCAGAGCTAGATGCAGAAAAAAATTATATTCAATTTGCAACCTGCTGGACGTCAGTATAGAAGGACTAATAGAACAAGTCCCACACACTGCTAGAAGCCCAAATATTTTTTCAGAGCTAAATGAAGAAAAAAATTATTTTTAATTTGCAACCTGATGGAGGTCAGTATAGATGGACTAATAGACCAAGTCCCACACACTGCTAGAAGCCCAAATATTTTTTCTGAGCTAGATGCAGAAAAAAATTATTTTTAATTTGCAACCTGATGGAGGTCAGTATAGATGGACTAATAGACCAAGTCCCACACACCGCTAGAAGCCCAAATATTTTTTCAGAGCTAGATGCAGAAAATTTTTTTATTCAATTTGCAACCTGATGGAGGTCAGTATAGATGGACTAATAGACCAAGTCCCACACACTGCTAGAAGCCCAAATATTTTTTCAGAGCTAGATGCAGAAAAAAATTATTTTTAATTTGCAACCTGATGGAGGTCAGTATAGATGGACTAATAGACCAAGTCCCACACACTGCTAGAAGCCCAAATATTTTTTCAGAGCTAGATGCAGAAAAAAATTATTTTTAATTTGCAACCTGATGGAGGTCAGTATAGATGGACGCTAGAAGCCCAAATATTTTTTCAGAGATAAATGAAGAAAAAAATTATTTTTAATTTGCAACCTGATGGAGGTCAGTATAGATGGACTAATAGACCAAGTCCCACACACTGCTAGAAGCCCAAATATTTTTTCAGAGCTAGATGCAGAAAAAAATTATATTCAGTTTGCAACCTGATGGAGGTCAGTATAGATGGACTAATAGAATGATGCTATGCCCAAAAGATTTTACTTCACTAGGTGCAGTAAAAAAATTGGTATTCTATACACAGGTGGTATATCTTGCAACACAGATAGGCTACTCCACTGACTAACACACTCTGCAATAGGCCAAAAAGGATTAGCTTTGCTAGACTCAGCCAAATGCTGTGAAAAAAACTTGCACAGCACTGGCACAGACCTGCCTGGCAAAAACTGATAGGAACTGATGTAACCTAGTCCTGAAAAGGACTCCAATTACAATTAGTCTTTACTCCCACAATCTATCTATTTAAGAGCACAGACCTGCCTGATAAAAGTCGTAGGAAATGCTGTAACCTAGTCCTTAAAAGGACTGCAATCACAACTATTCCCTACTCCCAAGCTATCTGTATATTTGTGCGAAAATTGGCTTGAAATTAACAAGGTATAGCGCACACAGCAACAGCGGTGCCGTCTAACACGCAGCTGCAGCAGTGAGAAAATGGTGGCGACGGGGAAAATGGCTTGGTCTTATAGGGCAAGGACATGTGACATACACTGCCAATCACACATGCCCTTGCTTGTGTGAAAAAAAGCACTTCGCTCCGTGTGTGCGCTGCTGATAGGCTGACAGATTGCACCTCCCCACTGCAAATGCGGGAAAGAGAAAAAAAAATGGAGATCTTCATTGTTCCTGCAGAGATCCATCCCCTGCCCCTCCCCCCGCCCCGCTGTACACTCAAACTGCGTATTAACATTAATTTTCATCATTACTGAGAAAAAATCCAGTTATGATTTTGGTGCACGAACAGTTATCGAACATAACCTCGAACAGCCGAATTTTTCTCAAATTGTTCGTGTTCGCCGACCGGCTCGAACACCGCCCAAAACAGCTCGAATTTGAGATTGGCGAACAGTTCGAGTAGAACAACGCTCATCTCTATTATAGACGCCTCTCCATTACTAACCTGGGCTTGATGTCAGCTGGCATTATAAGCTGACATCAACCCCAACCCTATTACCCCCTGCCACCGCACCAGGGCAGCGTGGAAGAGCGAGGCTAAGTGCCAGAATTGGCGCATCCTATGAATGCGCCATTTCTGGGGCGGCTGACGGCTGGTGTTTCTAGCCTGGGAGGGGGCCAATATTCATGGCTCCCTTCCTGGGCTATTAATATCAGCCCCCAGCTGTCTGCCTAGCCATTGCTAGCTATTAAATTAGGGGGGACCCCACGTCATTTTTTTTGGGGGGTCCCCCATTTTAATAGCTAGTAAAGGTTATGTATTCAGCTGGGGGCTGATATTAGTAGCCTGGGAAGCTCCGTGGGTATTACCCCCTTCCCAGGCTTCAAACATCTGCCCCAGCCGTCTGCTTAACCTCCGCTAGAGCCTAAAATTAAGGGAAACCCCACGCCAATTTTTTTAATAATAAATCCTTTATTTTAATACTAAATGACAAGTACAGTAACCAACACTATTACTGTACTTCATATATATGTGACTGACATGTTTCTATCTATCTAATCTATGTGTGAAGCTCTATTCTGTCTGTTATAAATTGTCGGGTACCGCTGCTGAATTGCCGGCCGGCTTTCTTAAAGAGACGGTGCATGAAAACACTATTATTTTTTTTGATAAATCCTTTACGCTAAATGACAAGTACAGTAAGCAACACTGTCACTGTACTTCGTATATATGTGGCTGACAAGTTTCTATCTATCTAATCTATGTGTGAAGCTCTATTCTGTCTGTTATAAATTGTCGGGTACCGCTGCTGAATTGCCGGCCGGCTTTTTTAAAGAGACGGTGCATGAAAACACTATTATTTTTTTTGATAAATCCTTTACGCTAAATGACAAGTACAGTAAGCAGCACTTTCACTGTACTTCGTATATATGTGGCTGACATGTTTATATCTATCTAATCTATGTGTGAAGCTCTATTCTTTCGGTTCTAAATTGTCGGGTACAGGTGTATGCCGCTGCTGAATTGCCGGCTTTTCATGTTTCACTGTTGGCACTGTTCCCATCGATTTGTGCAATCACTGTAATGCCACAACCACCATGGCTGTGGCATTACAGTGAGTGGCAGACAATCCCTGCATGATTGGTGCTCTAAATAGCGCCAGACATGCAGGACAAGCTTTTGGTGCACGAACAGTTATCGAACATAACCTCGAACAGCCGAATTTTTTGCAAATCGTTCGGGTTCGTCGAACAACTCGAACACCGCCCAAAACAGCTCGAATTTGAGATTGGCGAACAGTTCTAGTCGAACACCGCTCATCTCTACTACAGAGGTCCAGGCCGCCAGCGTAAACCTACCTCCTGAGAATACCTGAACCTGAGTAATCTAGTCCTGAGAAGGACCCCGATCACAACAATTGGGGACAGGACCGTATATGCCAAACACAGTACAATACGAACGAGGCAGTACAAGGGGCAAACCCAAAACCACCTTGCATACAAAAACTTACACCACTACAACGGAGGGAACACCAACGGGTAAGGGGATAAAGAATAAAGCGAGGAAGGGAAAAAACCACACCGAGTACACTTCGCTCCTAACTCCACAATACCACGTATCACTCTGATAGTCTGCATGAAAAGCTTTCACCGACAACTACCCTATCAGAACGGCAGGTATTTGAAGGAGTCCCAATACTGCAGAATTAACTGCAGCTGGGTGAGGCTGGGCCTCGTCTAGCAAAGAGAGAGAGAATTAACTCCCTCCCTGCCGAAAAACACCAAGCACCAAAAACTCAGCTGCGAGAAGTCAGGCTGTGTAATCGCGACGATCTTCGTGGCGACACACCCGTGACAGTACCCCCCCTTCTACGAGGGGCCTCCGGAGCCTCAGGGACAGGTTTATCTGGGTGAGTCGTGTGGAAGGCCCGAATTAATCGGTCTGCGTTAATATCCGACACAGGAACCCAAATCCTCTCCTCAGGACCATACCCCTTCCAATGAACCAGGTACTGAAGGGACCGGCGATTAAAACGTGAATCGATGGCCTTCGATACCTGAAACTCCAAGTTACCATTGACCACCACAGGAGGAGGAGGTAAAGTTGACGGTATCACCGGTGCCACATACCTTTTAAGCAAAGATCTATGGAACACGTTGTGAATTTTAAAAGTAGAGGGGAGGTCAAGACGAAATGCCACCAGATTAATTATAGAGCAGATCCTATACAGCCCGATGAATCTGGGACCCAGTTTCCAGGAGGGAACCTTAAGTTTTATATTCTTGGTAGACAACCATACCCGATCGTTCACACTTAGGTCCGGACCAGACACTCTCTTCCTATCAGCCATACGTTTCTATCGGTTCCCCATAGAACTTAGATTATACAGCAACCCTTTCCATATCGAAGCGAGTGATGACAAAAATCGTTCCTCCTCAGGAACCCCCCGAAGAGCCAACCCCCTACTGAAAGTACAAAACTGGGGGTGAAAACCATATGCCCCAAAAAACGGGGACTTACCAGTAGTGTTGAGCCACCCCCGTAGTGTTCGAGTTCGGTTCGGTTCGTCGAACACCCGTGTGTTCGTAGAACTGTTCGTCGAACTGTTCGTCGAACACCTTCGAACACCGTTAAAACCAATGGCAGGCAAACAAAAACACATAGAAACACATAGAAAACACCTTCAAAGGTGTCCAAAAGCTGACAAACTGCTCAGAAGACATAACTAACACATGGAAAAGTGACAAGTACATATAGTCATGCGAAAATAAAAGAGGTGGAGGAGTAAAAGGAGGGGGAGACACAGATATAGGCATGTCATGCCCTTCTAAAATCCAAAAAGTGAGAAGCCGACACGGCCAGTCCGCTCCTGCCCGTGCCACCTCCGTGTCGCCGGGTTTGTGCCAGAGCCGCGGTGAACCCTGACGGCCAGCCCCCCTCTCCCAATACTGGTGCCTGTCCGCTGGTGGGTCGAGCGAGCCCCCCTGTGGTGGAGGCAGCTCTAAGCTTTTTAATTTAAATTGTCTCTCTAATTTGAATGAATACACTTTAAATCCATTTACAAGGATCTATTGGAGGGCAAGTCTCATGCCAGCAGCCGCGGTAATTCCAGCTCCAGTAGCGTCCACTAAAGCTGCTGCAGTTAAAAAGCTTTTATAAGGATCGAGCTCGGCTGTCCACCACAAGGCATCCTAGTGCCAGTCCCAGCCCCTATGCCTTGGGGTGCCTCCTGATGCTCTTCACTGAGTATCCCGTGGTCCCGAAGCATTTCCTTTGAAAAAATTAAGTGTCTAAACTACAGGTGGTGTAGCTTGCTTAACAGCCGGGATAATCCGCTGACTAGCAGACACTGCTACTAGGCACAAAGTATTTCCTGGGCTAGATGCAGTTAAAAATTTGTAATTAGATACTCTCGTTGGATGCTGAGAAAGCATTCCATAGAGTCTCCTGGCACGCCATATATGATTCTCTTAAAAAGCTTGGGGTAGGGGTCTAGGGGACCCTTTTATAGCCAAAATCACGGCCCTGTATCGCAATACGTCACCTAGGCTGAAGATAAATGGAACTGTAGCACCCTGAGGGCTCAGTTGCTACAGACGTATTGCACCTCACCCAGAGGTGTGATATCTCACTCTCAGGTAAGGATGGAGTGTGGATCAGGACCCGACACCTGCATGCATTACACCACATTGCCGTGGGGCAGGGCGACCAATATGCCCCTGAGATGGGCACGACAGTCCCTGTCCCTGGCTGGAGTGGGGGGAGGGAACACTGAGGAAGGGGAACCCTGTAGTGCAGGAGCAGGGAGGAAGCAGTTCCTGGGTGCATTGAGAAGGGAGTATAAAAAGTGGGCACCATCTTAGTTCAGTGCAGAGAAGTCTGAGCAGAAGTGGCAGGGAGCAGGGGCTCTGCATGAGCTCTGCTCCGGAGGCGGGCCTAGTAACAGAGGCCCAGGCCTGGAAGAGGGAGAAGGAAGGAAGAGGAGCGGAGAAGGCTCCAGGAACGAGGAATGAAGGGATCCCAGGGGTGCGGACGGGCGAGTCGCCACCGCACGCCCGAATCCACCTGCGTGGAGGGGTCAGGCCAAAGGGGGAGACCGGTCCCCGAACTAGTGGAGGCAGGAAACGACCCTCAGCTAGAAACCGGAGGCTCTGACATTTTATGTGGCGCAGCCCCTCGCTACACCCGCTAGGAAGGCACCACATAGGGTCAGGGAAACTGGCGCCAAGTTTACCAAGAGGAGGCCCGAGGCAGCCGGACAGAAGTGTTGGTAAGAAAGGCCAGACAAAGGACACACAAAGGGGGTCCTGTGAAGTGCTCCAAAGTTATCTGGGAGTTGTCTGAGCCCCTCACCTGGTGAGCAAAGTACGACGTGGGCAGCCGTTACCTGCAGACGTGGTCTGGATAATAAGAACTGTGAGTAAAGGCCCTGGACTGCATCACTGACTCCGTGTCGTTACTGCTGCTGCCCTGCACCATCACCCCCATCCTCCGCATACACTGCCCTGAGGCTATACTCCTCCCGTGGGGAGTTATGCTACGCTCTGCTGCACCCACAACACCAGCCTCAGCGGTCTGCCCTGTAGCGGCGGTTCACTCTGACCGCAATCCACGGGTGGCGTAGTCGGACATTTAAACATCAAAACCACATAAATAGTTCCGCCACTGGTTTGACCGCCCTGAGCCACGGAACCGGGTCGCCGCCACGAAGACTACAACCACCAGCATCCACCAAAAAGGGTCCGGCTCCGGGTGTCCCAAGGCCCAGGGGGTGCGTCAGAACATTTTCATCACCTTTCACAATCACCAATGGGACAAGGCAGGGATGTCCTCTGTCCCCTCTCTTATACATCCTAGTGACGGAGCACCTGCTCTCATCAATTCGCCATAACCCCAATATTAGGTGGATTGAGGTGGGAGGCACCGAGTACAAGTGCTCTCTATTTGCTGATGATGTCCTAGTATATATCACTCAATCACATATATCCATCCCTGCTGCTATGGCTGAAATAGATCACTTTGTTACATGGTCAAATTTTAAAATCAATGCAGCGAAGTCTGAGGCCCTCGATGTCTCCCTCCCCAAATCCATATAGGATTCCATCCAGTCCAACTTTCCCTTTGCCTGTCCCTCACAGGGTATCAAATACTTAGGAATTCCTATTCATAGAGACCTCTCCCATCTATGTTATCTTAATTTTGGGCCCTTTATTGAACAACTCCATACAGACCACGGTTGGCAAGTTAGAACTGTAAGATTCACTACGTGAACCGCTGGTGTTTTGTGGAAAAGCACATGTACACTGCGTTCCAAATTATTATGCAAAAAGTGTTTAGGAGTGATAAGGGAAGAATTTGTTTGTTTGTCAGTTAAACTCATTGATGGTGATGTGTGTCAGGGCTCTTTATATCACTGTAAGCAATTGCAGACACCTGTGCTAATTAGTTTGGCAGGTGTGTCCAATGAAAGGCAAGACTACTTAAGAAGGCTCTCTCACATTATTAAGCAGCCTACATTTTCTGCCAAAATGGGAAAGAAAAAGGATGTGTCGGCTGCTGAGAAGCAACAAATTGTGGAGTGTTTAGGTCAAGGCATGACTACAATCAACATTGTGCGATGATCAGGATGAAGTGTCTTGGCAATCAAGAAGTATGTAGCTGATTCACAGTACACACGTGTGCGTGCTGATAAGGGCAAATTGAGGACTCTTTCCTACAGGCAATTACGTCAGGTTGAAAGAGCAGCGGCAAAAAAGCTTTGTCATAGCAGCAGACAAGTTTTTGAAGCTGCTTGTGCCTCCAACGTCCCCCGAACAACAAGATGCAGGGTCCTTCAGAGGTTTGCAGTTGTGCATACGCCATCCTGTCGACCTCCTCTATCCACTTCACACAAGCAGAAACGGCTCCAGTGGGCCAAACATTACATGAAGACTGATTTCAAAACAGTTTTGTTCACCGATGAGTGCCGTGCAGCGCTCGATGGTCCAGATGGATGGAGTGGAAGATGGCTGGTTGATGGACACCCCACGCAAACACGGCTACAGCGCCAACAAGGAGGAGGTGGAGTAATGTTTTTGTCGGCCCCTTTAGGATCCCTGAAGGCGCTAAAGATAAACTCCATAATGTATGTGGATTTTCTCAAACAGCACTTCCTGCCATGGTTCAAGAAGAAGAACCGTGTATTTCACAGCAAGATCATTTTTCTGCATGATAATGCACCATCTCATGCTGCACATAAAACATCTGCATCTCTGGCTGATATGGGCATAAAAGGGTTCAAACTTATGGTGTGACCCCCATGCTCCCCTGACCTCTACCCCATTCAGAACCTTTGGAGCATCATTAAAAGGAGTGTCTATGATGGCGGGAGGCAGTTCACATCTAAGCAACAGCTCTGGGAGGGTATTCTGTCCTCATGCAAAACAATTGATGCAGAAACCATCCAAAACCTGACAAATTAAATGGACGAGAGAGTTCAGAAGCTCCTTTCGAACAAGGGGTCCTATGTGAAAATGTAACATCACCTAGAATAAAGTTTTGATTTGAAAACTGTTTGATTTCAGTTTCTAACAACCTGCTAATGCTTATAATTTCAAAAATGACCATTTTTTTGGTCTTTATTAAAATGAAAAGGTTGATCGAAAAGTTTGGGGGATCTAAGAGTGTGGCAACCCAGTAGTCATGATTACTTCGAATTCTGACAATATGAGGGTCATGCTGCAGGTAGTGCAGCAAGAAGGCACTTATGTGTCTTGCGCATCTCGGAGCCCCAAAATTATTTTCCGGGCTAGATGCAGCTAAAAATTATTTTTAATTTTAAATCTGGTGAAGCTTATTATAGATGGCCTAATAGGATCAGTGCTGCACACTGCTACAAAGCCCAAATTATTTTCCAGTCAAGATACAGATAAACATGATTAGTAATTTGAAAGCTTAAAACGGTTGGTAGGGTGATTTTAACCAATCATCAAGCTTTTACTCTCCCCAGGATGACACAGGGGTAGAAAAGTCGTTTCGGATCCATGATTTGTTCATCTTTATGAACGTGAGTCTGTCTACATTATCAGTGGAGAGCCGCGTGCGCTTATCTGTCAGCACACCACCAGCAGCGCTGAACACACGTTCAGACAGAACGCTGGCTGCGGGGCATGACAAGATCTCCAAGGCGTAAGTGGCTAGCTCCGGCCATTTATCCAGATTGGAAGCCCAAAAAGAGCAAGGGTCCAGTGACACAGTCGTGGCTTCAATGTTTACTTGGAGATACTCCTGTACCATCGTCTCTAGGCGTTGACTATGTGTCAGACTTCTTGTCTCCTGTGGCCTTGCAAAGGATGGGCTAAAAAAGTGGTGAAATGATTCCGCAAAATTGATGTTACCAGAAGATACTGTGGTTCTGTTACGGTTTGAGTGCTGAACACTTGACGGTCCCACGGTTGGCAAGTTGGAACTGTGAGATTCACTACGTGCACCACTGGTATTTTGTGGAAAAGCACATGTAAGATTCTGCAACAGTCTCTGCTGATACTCCTGCATGCGTGCATCCCTTTCTATGGCAGGAATAATTTCTGCAAATTTACTTTTGTACCGGGGATCTAACAGTGTGGCAACCCAGTAGTCAGGATTATTTCTAATTCTCACAATTCGAGGGTCATGTTGCAGGTAGTGCAGCAAGAAGGCACTCATGTGTGTTGCGCATCCAGGAGCACCAAGTCCCTGTTGTGTTGGTGGCGAGGTAACAATCATGCTTCCTTCCTCTGTCCTCTCCCCCCAACCTCACACAACAGAAATGTGATCAAGGTCTCCCTCATCTGATGAGTCTTCCATCAGTTCGTCCTCCACTTCTTCCTGGGCTCCTGCACCTTCCTCACTAGTTTGGCTGCTACCATGCGCCCTGGTAAAACCATCTCCCCCACCCTCACATGCCTGCCGCCTTGGTGCTGCCGACCGTCTGGACCTTGCAGATGTTAGCCCTTCCGCATACAACTCCTCCTCCTCTACTTCCTCCACCTCCTCTTGTGCCACCACCTGACTCCGAATTCTGTTTAACATGTGCTCCAGCATGTAAATCACCGGAATAGTCATGCTGATAATGGCATCGTCAGCACTAAACATCTGCGTCGCCATTTCAAAACTGTGCAGAAGGGTGCATAGGTCCCTGATCTGAGACCACTCCTCCAGCGTGATTTGCCCCACCTCTGAATCTCGTTGGCCCAGGCTATACGTCAGAACGTATTGCACCAGGGCTTGTCGGTGCTGCCACAGTCGCTGCAACATGTGCAGAGTTGAATTCCACCGGGTAGGCACATCGCATTTTAGCCGGTGAAGTGGCAGGCCCAACGACTTCTGTAGAGATGTAAGTCGCTGAGCTGCGGGATGCGAACGGCGGAAGTGAGCACACAGCGACCGTGCCCTCTGCAGAAGGCCATCTAGTCTGGGATAGTGGGCTAAAAATTGCTGGACAACCAGGTTCAACACGTGAGCCATACAAGGCACGTGTGTGACATTGCCCCGGCGAAGGGCCGCACCCAGGTTTGCAGCATTGTCGCACACGGCCTTCCCTGGTTTCAGGTCCAGTGGAGACAACCATTCATGAAATTGGTTCTCCAGAGCTGACCACAACTCCTCAGCTGTGTGACTCACATTTCCCAGACATTTCAATGTAAAAACCGCCTGATGACGTTGAGCCCTACTGCCAGCATAGTAAGGAGGTGTGCAGGATCCCTTCTGCGCAGTTAGAAAGCTTGTGGCATGACCAGACAGGCTTTGGGTGCAGGTGGAAGACCGAGAGGAGGTTGAGGAGGCAGAAGCAGTGGAGGAACTTTGACATAAAGAGGATTGACGCACAACTCGTGGGGACGGCAAGACTTGGACAGCAGCCCCTTGTCCTGCTGTCACCATAGTTACCCAGTGCCCAGTCAGCGACATGTAACGCCCCTGTCCATGC
This sequence comes from Phyllobates terribilis, assembly GCF_046119375.1. Taxonomy (NCBI): domain Eukaryota; kingdom Metazoa; phylum Chordata; class Amphibia; order Anura; family Dendrobatidae; genus Phyllobates; species Phyllobates terribilis. The sequence goes on along the minus strand of NW_027362763.1, from coordinate 93,595,579 downwards.
CTACTCGTCCAAGTGTCTGTGGTGAAATGCACCCTGTCACACACAGAGTTTCTCAAAGAAGCGGTGATGTTGTGTGCGACATGCTGGTGGAGCGCAGGCACACCTTTCTTTGAGAAGTAGTGCCGACTGGGCATCTGGTACTGGGGCACTGCGACGGACATAAGGTCTCGAAAATCCTCTGTGTCCACCAGGCGGAAAGGCAGCATTTCTGTAGCCAAGAGCTTGCAGATGGTGAAATTCAACCTCTTAGCTTTCTCATGGCTAGGAGGAAATGGTCTTTTACTTGTCCACATCTGAGGGACCGAGGGCTGGCTATTGTGCTTAGACGGGGTTGATAAGGGTGTCCCCGGCAAACTGCCGGTCTGTGAGGAAGATGCAGGCGGACATGTTAGGTTGCCTTGATCCAAAGGTGGTACTATCGATGTCGGACAGCGCTCAACACCAGCTGGTGTTCCCACCTCCAAAGAAAATGATGACCTGCCAATCACGCTGGCTGTTGCGGGTAAAGAGGTGGCAGGTCTGCGCCCCAAAACAGGTGTGACTGCTGTCCCCCCAGTCACAGAGGATGAAGAGGCCGCGGATGCACAAGATATGGCAGACGGTGGTTGGCCCGGCCGGCTAGGCCGCATTGTAGCACACTGAGCTTCCCACTGCAACTTATGCTTCATGTCCATGTGCCGGTTCATGCATGAAGTACTCAAACTATGTATTTTTTGGCCTCTACTTAGCTTTTGCTGACAAATGTTACAGATAACACGAGTTGGGTCATCTTTATCGATCTGAAAAAATGCCCAGGCTATGCAAGGCTTAGCACCCATGCGACCTGAAGAGCCACCACGACTTGTGGTGAGAGGCAGAGTTGTGTTTGAGGATGCAGTTGTTGACGTGCTTCCAGTACTAGGTCTCTGTCCAGGAAGGCGCAACCTGACCTCGTCGTCACTAGCATCTTCCTCCACCTCCTCTGCTGACCTCATCTCTTGGCTGACTGTGGGTTGACAGTAAGTGGGATCTCCAACCTCATCATCATCACCCTGTGTGTTATCACACCTGTCGTCCTCAGAGCCAACCTGTTCCTGCCCTGACAAAAAACTAAAGTTGTCGCTCCAATCAGGTATTTGAGTCTTATCATCGTCTTCCTCATTGTCTCCACCAACAGGAGTTACAGTTTGGGAATGAGGGTCTACATTATGGTCAGAACCTTCTGCGTCTGGTCCTGGATCCGACTCATAAAGATTCTGGGCATCAGTGCAGATCATTTCCTCGTCTGGATTCACAGAAGCGTTGGAGTCGACCTCTGATTCCCAGGCTATAGTATGAGTAAACAGCTCTGCAGACTCAACCATCTGTTCTACCTCATGCTCAGACGGGCAGCTGGAGATTTGGGAGCTGTGAGGAAGCAAGTGCGATTTGGGTGACACCTTTGAGGACTGGAGTATTTGTGATGTTGAAGTTGATGTGGAGGAGAGCCCACTTAAAGGAGCACTTGATATCCGTTGAAGCACCTGCTGTTTTTGTGCCTCATCTGGAATTTGTAGCGATTGGCGTGGCCGTAAGAAAGGGATCTTATCACATTGTCCGCTAAAAGAAGTAGACATTTTAGTTTGGCTGGAAGATGGTCTTTCTTCTGCAGATGTTACTGTTGCTTTAACACCTACCCCACGGACACAACCTTTTTTCCCCTTCCCAACACGCCTATTCCCCTTTCCACCAGCAGCAGGCCTTTTTCCACTCATTTTGGTGGTTAACTAATTCACAACTCTGGAGTTGTTTGCACAAAAAAACAATGGATGGTAACCGAGCAGAGCTGAGTGGCCAAACTGTGGTATTAGGCCAAAACTATTGGCTGGGTTAGATGCAGAAAAAAATTATATTCAATTTGCAACCTGATGGAGGTCAGTATAGATGGACTAATACAACAAGTCCCACACACAGCTAGAAGCCCAATATTTTTTCAGAGGTAGATGCAGAAAAAAATATATTCAGTTTGCAACCTGATGGAGGTCAGTATAGATGGACTAACAGAGAAAGTCCCACACACTACTAGAAGGCCAAATATTTTTTCAGAGCTAGATGCAGAAAAAAATTATATTCAGTTTGCAACCTGATGGAGGTCTGTATAGATGGATTAATAGAAAAAGACCCACACACAGCTAGAAGCCCAATATTTTTTCAGAGGTAGATGCAGAAAAAAATATATTCAGTTTGCAACCTGATGGAGGTCAGTATAGATGGACTAATACAAGTCCCACACACAGCTAGAAGCCCAATATTTTTTCAGAGGTAGATGCAGAAAAAAATATATTTAGTTTGCAACCTGATGGAGGTCAGTATAGATGGACTAATACAACAAGTCCCACACACAGCTAGAAGCCCAAATATTTTTTCAGAGGTACTGTAGATGCAGATAAAAATTATTTTTAATTTGCAACCTGATGGACGTCAGTATAGATGGACTAATAGAGAAAGTCCGACACACTACTAGAAGGCCAAATATTTTTTCATAGCTAGATGCAGAAAAAAATTATATTCAGTTTGCAACCTGATGGAGGTCAGTATAGATGGACTAACAGAGAAAGTCCCACACACTACTAGAAGGCCAAATATTTTTTCAGAGCTAGATGCAGAAAAAAATTATATTCAGTTTGCAACCTGATGGAGGTCTGTATAGATGGATTAATAGAAAAAGACCCACACACAGCTAGAAGCCCAATATTTTTTCAGAGGTAGATGCAGAAAAAAATATATTCAGTTTGCAACCTGATGGAGGTCAGTATAGATGGACTAATACAAGTCCCACACACAGCTAGAAGCCCAATATTTTTTCAGAGGTAGATGCAGAAAAAAATATATTCAGTTTGCAACCTGATGGAGGTCAGTATAGATGGACTAATACAACAAGTCCCACACACAGCTAGAAGCCCAAATATTTTTTCAGAGGTACTGTAGATGCAGATAAAAATTATTTTTAATTTGCAACCTGATGGACGTCAGTATAGATGGACTAATAGAGAAAGTCCGACACACTACTAGAAGGCCAAATATTTTTTCATAGCTAGATGCAGAAAAAAATTATATTCAGTTTGCAACCTGATGGAGGTCAGTATAGATGGACTAACAGAGAAAGTCCCACACACTACTAGAAGGCCAAACATTTTTTCAGAGCTAGATGCAGAAAAAAATTATTTTCAGTTTGCAACCTGATGGAGGTCTGTATAGATGGATTAATAGAACAAGACCCACACACAGCTAGAAGCCCAATATTTTTTCAGAGGTAGATGCAGAAAAAAATATATTCAGTTTGCAACCTGATGGAGGTTAGTATAGATGGACTAATACAACAAGTCCCACACACAGCTAGAAGCCCAATATTTTTTCAGAGGTAGATGCAGAAAAAAATATATTCAGTTTGCAACCTGATGGAGGTCAGTATAGATGGACTAATACAACAAGTCCCACACACAGCTAGAAGCCCAAATATTTTTTCAGAGGTACTGTAGATGCAGATAAAAATTATTTTTAATTTGCAACCTGATGGAGGTCAGTATAGATGGACTAATAGAGAAAGTCCGACACACTACTAGAAGGCCAAATATTTTTTCAGAGCTAGATGCAGAAAAAAATTATATTCAGTTTGCAACCTGATGGAGGTCAGTATAGATGGATTAATAGAACAAGATCCACACACAGCTAGAAGCCCAATATTTTTTCAGAGGTAGATGCAGAAAAAAATATATTCAGTTTGCAACCTGATGGAGGTCAGTATAGATGGACTAACAGAGAAAGTCCCACACACTACTAGAAGGCCAAATATTTTTTCAGAGCTAGATGCAGAAAAAAATTATATTCAGTTTGCAACCTGATGGAGGTCTGTATAGATGGATTAATAGAACAAGACCCACACACAGCTAGAAGCCCAATATTTTTTCAGAGGTAGATACAGAAAAAAATATATTCAGTTTGCAACCTGATGGAGGTCAGTATAGATGGACTAATACAACAAGTCCCACACACAGCTAGAAGCCCAATATTTTTTCAGAGGTAGATGCAGAAAAAAATATATTCAGTTTGCAACCTGATGGAGGTCAGTATAGGTGGACTAATAGAACAAGTCCCACACACTGCTAGAAGGCCAAATATTTTTTCAGAGCTAGATGCAGAAAAAAATTATATTCAGTTTGCAACCTGATGGAGGTCAGTATAGATGGATTAATAGAACAAGACCCACACACAGCTAGAAGCCCAATATTTTTTCAGAGGTAGATGCAGAAAAAAATTATATTCAGTTTGCAACCTGATGGAGGTCAGTATAGATGGATTAATAGAACAAGACCCACACACAGCTAGAAGCCCAATATTTTTTCAGAGCTAGATGCAGAAAATAATTAGATTCAGTTTGCAACCTGATGGAGGTCAGTATAGATGGATTAATAGAACAAGACCCACACACAGCTAGAAGCCCAATATTTTTTCAGAGCTAGATGCAGAAAAAAATTAGATTCAGTTTGCAACCTGATGGAGGTCAGTATAGATGGACTAATAGAATGATGCTATGCCCAAAAGATTTTACTTCACTAGGTGCAGTAAAAAAATTGGTATTCTATACACAGGTGGTATATCTTGCAACACAGATAGGCTACTCCACTGACTAACACACTCTGCAATAGGCCAAAAAGGATTAGCTTTGCTAGATTCAGCCAAATGCTGTGAAAAAAACTTGCACAGCACTGGCACAGACCTGCCTGGCAAAAACTGATAGGAACTGATGTAACCTAGTCCTGAAAAGGACTCCAATTACAATTAGTCTTTACTCCCACAACCTATCTATTTAAGAGCACAGACCTGCCTGATAAAAGTCGTAGGAAATGCTGTAACCTAGTCCTTAAAAGGACTGCAATCACAACTATTCCCTACTCCCAAGCTATCTGTATATTTGTGCAAAAATTGGCTTGAAATTAACAAGGTATAGCGCACACAGCAACAGCGGTGCCGTCTAACACGCAGCTGCAGCAGTGAGAAAATGGTGGCGACGGGGAAAATGGCTTGGTCTTATAGGGCAAGGACATGTGACATACACTGCCAATGACACATGCCCTTGCTTGTGTGAAAAAAAGCACTTCGCTCCATGTGTGCGCTTTCTGATAGGCTGACAGATTGCACCTCCCCACTGTAAATGCGGGAAAGAGAAAAAAAAATGGAGATCTTCATTGTTCCTGCAGAGATCCATCCCCTGCTCCTCCCCCCACCCCGCTGTACACTCAAACTGCGTATTAACATTAATTTTCATCATTACTGAGAAAAAATCCAGTTATGATTTTGGTGCACGAACAGTTATCGAACATAACCTCGAACAGCCGAATTTTTCTCAAATTGTTCGTGTTCGCCGAACGGCTCGAACACCGCCCAAAACAGCTCGAATTTGAGATTGGCGAACAGTTCGAGTAGAACAACGCTCATCTCTACTTACCAGTGGACTCACTCCGCCTATTATTAAGAGAAAACTCCGCCAGAGGTAAGAAAGAAGCCCAGTCCTCCTGGTTCTCTGACACAAAACACCGGAGATATGTCTCCAAACTCTGGTTCAGACGTTCCGTCTGACCATTGTTCTGAGGATGAAAAGCCGAAGAAAACGATAAATGCATCCCCCGCCGTGTACAAAATGCCCTCCAGAATTTGGACACAAACTGAGACCCCCGATCAGATACCACATCAGAGGGTACACCGTGAAGCCTTACAATCTCCCCAATGAACACCTGCGCAAGAGTTTTAGCATTAGGAAGAGCAGGAAGAGCGATAAAATGTGCCATCTTGCTGAACCTGTCTACTACAACGAGTATGACCGTTTTACCCGAAGATGGCGGGAGATCCGTAATAAAGTCCATAGACAGATGAGTTCAAGGACGCTCCGGGATCTTCAAAGGTAAGAGAGCCCCAGACGGATGGGTACGTGGGGTCTTAGAGCGCGAACAAACCCCACAGGACGCAACAAAAGTTCCCACCTCCCTATGTAAATTAGGCCACCAAAACCGACGCGAAAGGAGATCCACAGTTGCTTTACTCCCTGTGTGTCCTGCCAAAGCTGAGTTATGGTGTGCCTCGATCACCTTTTGTCCCAACTGATCTGGAACAAACAGTCTCCCAGGAGGTCCAACAGGGGCGTCGCCCTGAGCCTCCAATACTTCCTCCTCAAGCTCAGAGAATACTGTCGACACCACCACCCCCTCCTGAAGGATAGGAACTGGGTCATCCGTATTCCCGGCCCCAGGGAAACTACGAGATAAGGCATCCGCCTTTACATTTTTTGATCCAGGACGATATGTGACGACAAAATTAAACCTGGTAAAAAACAATGACCACCTAGCTTGTCTGGGATTCAGATGTTTTGCGGACTCCAGATATAGCAGGTTCTTGTGATCGGTGATGACGGAGACCGGATGGATAGCCCCCTCCAAAAAATGGCGCCACTCCTCAAAAGCTAACTTAATGGCCAAGAGTTCCCTATTGCCGACATCGTAATTCCTCTCAGCGGACGACAATTTTTTAGAAAAAAAAGTGCACGGACGCCATTTACCAGGAGACGAACCTTGTGATAATACTGCCCCTACCCCTACCTCAGAAGCGTCTACCTCTACAATGAATGGCTGTGACGCATCAGGTTGAATGAGTATGGGTGCCGAGGCAAAACATTTTTTCAAGGAGGAGAAAGCTTGACAAGCCTTGTCAGACCACCTAGAAAAATCCGTCCCTTTTTTTGTCATGTCTGTGAGAGGTTTAACCATGGACGAGAAATTACGAATGAATTTCCGGTAATAATTAGCAAACCCCAGAAAACGTTGTAGTGCCTTAAGATTCTCTGGCAGATCCCACTCAAGAACTGCCCGCACTTTCCCAGGCTCCATACGAAAACCAGACGCTGACACCAGGAAGCCTAGAAACTGGAGTTCCTGAACAGCGAACACACACTTTTCCCACTTGGCGTACAGTTTATTATCCCGCAAGATCTATAACACCTGCCTAACATGCTCCTGATGAGACACAAGATCAGGCGAGTAAATTAAGATGTCATCCAGATAAATAACAACAAACTGACCCACCAGGCAGCGAAAAATGTCATTAACAAAGTGTTGGAACACCGCCGGGGCATTAGTCAGACCAAATGGCATGACAAGGTTCTCATAATGTCCCTCCGGAGTGTTAAAAGCCATCTTCCACTCATCCCCCTCCTTCATCCTAATCAGATTGTACGCCCCCCTGAGATCCAATTTAGAGAACCATTTGGCACCCACGATCTGATTGAAGAGATCGGGGATAAGTGGGAGCGGATACGGATCTCGGACCGTAATCTGATTAAGTTAACTGAAATCCAGGCAACGGCGTAGGCCACCATCTTTCTTCTTCACAAAGAAGAACCCCGCGGCCACCGGGGAAGATGAAGGTCTAATATGCCCCTTAGCCAGACTCTCTGAAATATAATCCTTCATGGCCTGCCTCTCCGGACCAGACAAATTATACAACCTAGATTTAGGTAACTTGACCCCAGGAAGCAGTTTTACCGAACAGTCATACACGCGATGAGGAGGTAGTTCCTGACACCCTCTTTCCGAGAACACATCCTCAAAGTCAGCCAGAAATGGGGGTAAGACCCTAGGAGCGACCGTACCGATGACCGTATTCATACAGTTTTTTTTACAGAATTCACTCCATTGGCTTATCTCTCTAGATTGCCAATTAATAACCGGGTTATGCTTAGTTAACCAAGGAAGGTCCAACACAATAGGAGTGGGAAGACCCTCCAACACGTAACAAGACAACAGTTCTTTATGTTTTGCCCCCACCTGAAGATTTATGTTATGCACCGCTTGCGAAAAACTTCCCTGACCGAGAGGCCTGGCGTCGATCGAGAATATGGGGATGGGTTTAGCCAACACACTCAATCGCATACCTTGAACCCGAGCAAACCGAGCGTCCACCAGATTAGCCCCGGCCCCACTATCCAGAAGAACAGATAACCTCTCAGTTCTCGTACCCACCACCACCTCCGCCGGTACAAGAAACTGAGACGAACCTAGGGACGAAATACCTACTCCCAGATTGCTGTCCGCCACACAACCTGGGATCAATAGTTTTCCGACGACTCTTTGCTCTGCGAAGGATGGGAAGGACACCTCCCAATAAAATGTCCCTTTCTCCCGCAGAAGAAACACCTTCCTGTCTTGTGGCGCACCGCCGGTCCCCTCCCCCGAAAGGATGTCCCTCCTAACTGCATAGGCTCCTCTGGACTGACCAGGGGAACCTCCATATAAGGGACCCTTGTAGAAGGTGGAGTCATCACAGGGGGTGGAGTTATCTCGCACCTCTCCCGAAGCCGTCTGTCAATGCGAATAGCAAGGGCTATAGCGGCTTCCAGCGACGCGGGAGAGTCATACTGTGCCAACATATCCTTTAATTTGTCAGATAAACCTTGACAAAACTGGCTCCGAAGAGCCGGGTCATTCCACTGGGTGTCCGTGGCCCACCTACGGAACTCTGAACAGAATTCCTCCGCTGGACGATCTCCCTGCTGAATCCTACGTAACTTAGATTCAGCAAGGGAGATCCGATCCGGGTCATCATATACAAGACCCAGAGCAGAGAAAAACCCATCCACTGTCCGGAGAGCCGGAGAGCCCGGGGGAAGAGAGAACGCCCAAGATTGGGGGTCCCCTTGAAGGAGCGAGATGACTATTCCCACCCTTTGTTCTTCACTCCCCGATGACAGAGGCCGCAGCCGAAAGTACAACTTACATGCCTCCCGGAAAACAAAAAACTTGTCCCGCCCCCCCGTGAACCTGTCAGGGAGAGCTACTTTGGATTCTGATCCGGCTTGCTCCAGGGGATACAAAACCTTGGACTTAACGTCCGCCAGCTCCAAGGACAAACTCTGCAACTGCCGAGCTATATTGGCTACTGGATCCATGGTGGCTGGAGAGAATCTTTTAGTGGTCGGTGAAAATGTCACGCTGTCTCGGCGTTCAGGAGGTCAGGGGCCTATGCTGACCCTACACTGAGGCCCTGCCTAATCCCTTTACCTGCAGGTACTGTTGATGGTACAGAGGTCCAAGCCACCAGCGTTAACCTACCTCCTGAGAATCCCTGAACCTCAGTAATCTAGTCCTGAGAAGGACCCCGATCACAACAATTGGGGACAGGACCGTATATGCCAAACACAGTACAAGACGAACGAGACAGTACAAGGGGAAAACCCAAAACCACCTTGCATACAAAAACTTACACCACTACAACGGAGGGAACACCAACGGGTAAGGGGATAAAGAATAAAGCGAGGAAGGGAAAAAACCACACCGAGTACACTTCGCTCCTAACTCCACAATACCACGTATCACTCTGATAGTCTGCATGAAAAGCTTTCACCGACAACTACCCTATCAAAACGGCAGGTATTTGAAGGAGTCCCAATACTGCAGAATTAACTGCAGCTGGGCGAGGCTGGGCCTCGTCTAGCACAGAGAGAGAGAGAATTAACTCCCTCCCTGCCGAAAAACACCAAGCACCAAAAACTCAGCTGCGAGAAGTCAGGCTGTGTAATCGCGGCGATCTTCATGGCGACACACCCATGACAGAAGATGCTGAGGGAGTACCTTGCCAATCGTACCAACGTCCTCCGTGATTCCTCTGTGCCTTATAATTATTGGGTATCCAAGCTGGACACATGGCATGAACTGGCTGCCTTTGCCTTGGAGGTCCTGGCCTGCCCTGCCGCTAGCGTTTTGTCACAGCGGGTTTTTAGTGCAGCTGGTGGAATTATAACTGATAAGCGCATCCGCCTTTCAACTGAAAATGCTGACAGGCAGAGCTGGATTGGGCTTGACCACTGAATGATTACAGCGTAACATAAACTCAACTACAGTGTCTTTCTTTTGGGAGATCTAAATCTATTCCCAGTCACCTCAGTCTTCACACCCAGACATGGGTATACGCTTCCTGATTTTGTCTATTTGCTCTTTTCCTTCTACTTCCCGCATCCTCATCCTCCACCACCATATCACCACCATTAGTACCATATCAAAATATCTATGCAAGGGGCATCACTGCATAGGCAAACAGTATGAGAGACCCACTTCCTAATAATGGGAACATTGTTTTCAGGAGACCCTCTGAACTCTACATCACTTGCAAGGGACATTGGAGTGCCTCCAAATTTTTGCCAGTTGTTGTAGTCACTGCCTAGGTAAACAGTATGCGAGACCCACTTACTAATAATGAGAAAATAGTTTTCAGGAGACCCTCAGATCTCTACGTCTCTTTAAAGGGGCATTGGAGTGCCTCCAAATTTTTGGCAGCCGTTGCATTCACTACATAGGCAAAAATTATGGGAGACTCACTTCCTAGTAATGGGAACATTGTTTTCAGGAGGCCCTACGACCTCTGCGTCTCTTGGAAGGGGCATTGGAGTTCCACCAAATTTTTGGCAGCCCTTACTTCGCTGCATAGGCAAACAGTATGAGAGACCCACTTCCTAATAAGGGGAACATTGTTTTCAGGAGACCCTCTGAACTCTACGTCTCTTGCAAGGGGCATTGGAGTGCCTCCAAATTTTGCCAGCCGTTGCATTCACTGCATAGGCAAACAGCATGGGAAACCCACTTGCTAATATTGGGAACATTGTTTTCAGGAGGCTCTCCGACCTCTACGTCTATTGCAAGAGGCATTGGAGTTCCTCCAAATTTTTTGCAGCCGTTGCTTCACTGCATAGGCAAACAGTATGGGAGACCCACTTCCTAATAATGGGAACATTGTTTTCAGGAGGCCCTCCGACCTCTACGTCTCTTGCAAGGGACTTTGGAGTTCCTCCAAATTTTTGGCAGCCGCTGCTTCACTGCATAGGCAAACAGTATGGGAGACACTCTTCCTAATAATGGCAACATTGTTTTTAGGCGACCAGCTGACCTCTATGTCTCTTGCAAGAGGTATTGAAGTGCCTCCAAATTTTTGCCAGCCACTGCATTCACTGATTAGGCAAACAGTATGGGAGACTTAGTTCCTAATAATGGGAACATTGTTTCAGGAGGCCCGCCGACCTATACATCTATTGCAAGGAGCATTGGAGTTCCTCCAAATTTTTGGCAGCCCTTACTTCGCTGCATAGGCAAACAGTATGAGAGACCCACTTTCTAATAAGGGGAACATTGTTTTCAGGAGACCCTCTGAACTCTACGTCTCTTGCAAGGGGCATTGGAGTGCCTCCAAATTTTTGCCAGCCGTTGCATTCACTGCATAGGCAAACAACATGGGAGACCCACTTGCTAATATTGGGAACATTGTTTTCAGGAGGCTCTCCGACCTCTACGTCTATTGCAAGAGGCATTGGAGTTCCTCCAAATTTTTTGCAGCCGTTGCTTCACTGCATAGGCAAACAGTATGGGAGACCCACTTCCTAATAATGGGAACATTGTTTTCAGGAGGCCCTCCGACCTCTACGTCTCTTGCAAGGGACTTTGGAGTTCCTCCAAATTTTTGGCAGCCGCTGCTTCAATGCATAGGCAAACAGTATGGGAGACACTCTTCCTAATAATGGCAACATTGTTTTTAGGCGACCAGCTGACCTCTATGTCTCTTGCAAGAGGTATTGAAGTGCCTCCAAATTTTTGCCAGCCACTGCATTCACTGATTAGGCAAACAGTATGGGAGACTTAGTTCCTAATAATGGGAACGTTGTTTCAGGAGGCCCGCCGACCTATACATCTATTGCAAGGAGCATTGGAGTTCCTCCAAATTTTTGGCAGCCCTTACTTCGCTGCATAGGCAAACAGTATGAGAGACCCACTTTCTAATAAGGGGAACATTGTTTTCAGGAGACCCTCTGAACTCTACGTCTCTTGCAAGGGGCATTGGAGTGCCTCCAAATTTTTGCCAGCCGTTGCATTCACTGCATAGGCAAACAACATGGGAGACCCACTTGCTAATATTGGGAACATTGTTTTCAGGAGGCTCTCCCACCTCTACGTCTCTTGCAAGAGGCATTCGAGTTCCTCCAAATTATTTGCAGCCATTGCTTCACTGCATAGGCAAACAGTATGGGAGACCCACTTCCTAATAATGGGAACATTGTTTTCAGGAGGCCCTCTGACCTCTACGTCTCTTGCAAGGGCCATTGGAGTTCCTCCAAATTTTCGTCAGCCGTTGCTTCACTGCATAGGCAAACAGTATGGGAGACACTCTTCCTAATAATGGTAACATTGTTTTTAGGCGACCAGCCGACCTCTATGTCTCTTGCAAGGGGTATTGAAGTGCCTCCAAATTTTTGCCAGCCACTGAATTCACTGATTAGGCAAACAATATGGGAGACTTAGTTCCTAATAATGGGAACATTGTTTCAGGAGGCCCGCCGACCTATACATCTCTTGCAAGGAGCATTGGAGTTCCTCCAAAGTTTTGGCAGCCGTTGCTTTACTGCGAAGGTGAACAGTATGGGAGACCCAATTCCCAATAATGGGAACATTGTTTCAGGAGGCCCTCCGCTCTTTACGTCTCTTGCAAGAGGCATTCGAGTTCCTCAAAATTTTTGGCAGCCGTTGCTTCACTGCGAAGGCAAACACTATGGGAGACGCACTTCCTAATAATTGAAACATTGTTTTTTGGAGACCCTCCGACCTCTACGTCTATTGGAAGGGGCATTGGAGTGCCTCCAAATTTTTTGCAGTCGTTGAATTCACTGCATAGACAAACAGGATTGGAGACTCACTTCTTAGTAATGGGAACATTATATTCAGGAGGCCCTCCGACATCTGCGTCTCTTGCAAAGGGCATTGGAGTTCCTCCAAATTTTTGGCTGTCGTTGCTTCACTGCATAGGCAAATATTATGGGAGACCCACTTGCTAATAATGGGAATATTGTTTTCAGGAGGCCCTCTGATCTCTACATCTCTTGCAAGGGGCATTGGAGTTCATCCAAACTTTTGGCAGCCGTTGCTTCTCTGCATAGGCAAACAGTATAGGAGACCTATATCCTATATGCTTTCTCCAGACTCCTAAACCCACCATGGGACTGACAGGTTCACTGCTAGCAGAGGGTAGATTCTCCTGATCTGCTGCTGATGAAACATATGTCTTTGGGGTCGGCTGGTCTTCCAGATGTTCTGGAGCCTCTGCAGTTTCCGGTGAGGCCGCTTGGAGAAAGGTCAGGAATGGTACCACAATCGCTTTGTTCACCTCCGTCCAAGACTGGGGAAATTCTCTGAGGACTGTCTGAACTGTTTCCTGCACTTTTTCTGTGGGCCGAGGGCTGTCTTGATCTTCTTCTATGTGTTTCAACTGTTCAGGACATATCTTCAAGTGGTCTCTTGAGACTGCCGCTGAAGTTTCCCCTCCATCTTTGCTGATGAGGCACACTTTGGTGTTGTCGTAATTCGAGGGTAGGACAGTGTATGGCTCAACCTCCCACTGGTCATGTAACTTGTGTACTCGTCTTTTCCTCTTAAGTACCTGTTCTCCTGGTGATAAGGGAACGGCAGGTGCATGCTGATTATAAGTTTTCTCTTGCTTCTGTCTCGCCTGGGACAAACTTTTCTCAACACACTCCTGTACCTTGCGGTATTGTTGCTGCTGCTCTGTATCCAAATCTGCATCTGGTGATGTCATCTCTGGTGTTAAGACTCCCATGTCTAAGTCAATGGGTAGCTTACCAGGTCTTGCTGTCATCAGGTAAGCGGGTGTACAGTAGGTGGAGTTCACCGGGATGTGATTATATAGGTCCACCAAATCTGGTAACTTCTCTGGCCACAGGCTACATTCTTCAAGGGGCAACATCTTCAACAGCTCTATTACCACCTGGTTCATCTTCTCACACAACCTGTTGGTCTGGGGATTATACGGCGTCGTCCTTATTTTCTTGCAGCCGAACAATTACAGAATTCCAGGAACACCTCTGCTTCAAAGGCTGGACCTTGGTCGGTAAGCACCAGTTCAGGGTAACCGTGCGGGCGACAAAAGTGCTGTTGGAACTCTTTGGCTGCCATCTGAGCCATCTGGTCTTTCACTGGCACTACTACCAAGAACCGGGAGTAGTGGTCGACTATGGTGAGAGCGTAGATATAGCCTGGCCGGCTTGGAGCAAGCTTCACGTGGTCCAAGGCTACAAGTTCAAGTGGTTGTTTGGTGATTATGGGCTGCAGAGGAGCCCTCTGGCTGTCACGGTCTTTCCGTCTCAGGTTGCATGGACCACATTCTCGACACCATCTCTTGATTGCATTCCTCAAGCCAACCCAGTAGAATCACTCACGTAGCAGGACTTCCAACTTCTTCCACCCGAAGTGTCCTGCTCCATCGTGGTACGCTTCTAAGACCATTGGCGCATCCCGCCTCGGGACTACCACCTGCCAGACCAAATCGTGTGTCCGGGAGTTGATACTTCTTCGACACAGCTTTCCCTCGTAGATGAACAGCTTGCCCTTTTCCTTCCACAACTGTTGGGTCTCCTGTGGAGCATCTGGATCAGGGTGTGAGTCCGCTTGTGTCAGCAACTCCTTTACCAGGCGGACAGCCTGGTCGCTATCTTGCGTTTCTGCCCATCTATGGTGGGGCAATGGGTTGAACGTGGCCTCTCTGTTGGTGGAGCGCTTGTCCATTACACAGTGGGAGCATTGGGTCACCCCGTGACGATGGAAAGCTGGTAGCTCTATCTCCTCCAGCTCTTCCGGGTCTTCTCCCCCATCTGGCAAGTTGGGCATCCTGGACAGCGCATCAGCATTTGCATTTTTATGCCTCGCCCAATACTTGATGGTTAACTCATAGTTAGACCGTCGGGCCATCCATCGTTGTTCTAGGGCACCAAGCTTCGCAGTCTCCAGGTGCGTCAGCGGGTTGTTATCTGTGAAGATTGTAAATCTGGAGGAGGCGAAGTAGTGTTTGAAGCGCTCTGTTACAGCCCAGACTATGGTGAGAAACTCCAACTTGAAGGAACTGTAGTTGTCAGGGTTCCTTTCCGTAGGGTGGAGCTTCCTGCTGGCGTAGGCAATCACTCTCTCTCTGCCTTACTGTACCTGGGACAGCACCGCTCCCAATCCCATGTTGCTGGCATCAGTATGAAGTATAAAGGGTTGGCCATAGTCGGGATAGGCCAGGACTTCGTCTCCGGTGAGAACCATTTTCAGTCAGGTGAAGGATTCGTCTTCTGGTTTACCCCATTTGAACGGAGGTTTCGGGTTCTTGGCCTTCTTGGATTTGCCCACTAAGAGGTCCTGCATGGGTGCCGCTATCTTGGTGAAACCTTTGATGAATCTCCTGTAGTAGCCTACCAGCCTGAGGAACTGCCGCACTTCCTTGATAGTGGAGGGTCTTGGCCAGTCCTTGATCACAGTGACTTTTTCTGGGTCTGGTGCTACACCTTCGGCGCTTACCACATGACCTAGGTACTGCACCTTGGGCTTCAGCAGGTCGCACTTGGACGGCTTTACCTTCAGGCCAAAACCAGATAGGGCTTTGAACACCTCGGCCAGGTGCTCCAGGTGGTCTACATATGTCTTCGAGTAGACAATTACATCATCTAGGTACAGCAGGATGGTTTCAAAGTTTTTGTGTCCTAGGCAGCACTCCATTAACCGCTGGAAGGTTCCTGGGGCGTTGCAGAGCCCGAATGGCATACAGTTGAACTCGCTGAGGCCCATTGGTGTTATAAACGCGGTCTTTTCTCTGTCCGTCTCTGCCACAGGAACCTGCCAGTACCCACTGGTGAGATCCAAAGTGGAGAAATAATTAGCAGATCTTTGTGCAGCTAATGATTCCTCAATTCTGGGTAATGGATAGGCGTCCTTATGTGTAATGCAGTTAATCGGTCTGTAATCAGCACACATCCTCATTGTACCATCTTTCTTTCATACGAGAACTAATGGAGCTGCCCAGCGGCTACAACTATCTCTGATCACCCCAGCCTCTTTCATCTCCCATAACATTCCTTTGGCACATTTATAGTGAGCTGGGGGTGCAGGCCGGTACCTCTCTTTAATGGGCAGATGATCTCCTGTGGGGATATGATGTTGGACCCCTTTTATCTGCCCAAAGTCTAGTGGGTGTTTGCTGAAGACTCGTTCATACCCTTGGACCACCCGGTATACTCCATGCTTTTGGTGCAGAGGGGTGGAGTCAGTGTCCACTTGTAGCTTCTGACACCAATCCTCCATCTGCCCCTTGGAGCCATAATCCTCTGCCGGTTTGGATGGAGGCAAGGGTTCCACTGTCTTTATTGCGTTGTTACTGACAGTGAATAGCTTAGCAAGGGTAGCATACCGGGTTAAACGGACCTCTTTCTCCCCACAATTCAGAATGCGTATCGGTGCTCTCCCCTTGTGGACATCAACTACCCCCCTTGGCTGTCAAGATGGTGGGCCTACTGTCAGAGTACACGGGTTCCACCAGGGCCTGATAATTAGTGTTGAGCCACCCCCGTAGTGTTCGAGTTCGGTTCGGTTCGTCGAACACCCATATGTTCGCCGAACTGTTCGTCGAACTGTTCGTCGAACACCTTCGAACACCGTTAAAACCAATGGCAGGCAAACAAAAACACATAGAAACACATAAAAAAACACATAGAAAACACTTCAAAGGTGTCCAAAAGCTGACAAACTGCTCAGGAGACACAACTAAGACATGGAAAAGTGACAAGTACATATAGTCATGCGAAAAGAAAAGAGGTGGAGGAGTAAAAGGAGGGGGAGACACAGATATAGGCATGTCATGCCCTTCTAAAATCAAGAAAGGCTGGGGTAAAAATCTAAAATCAGCCTACCAACACCCAGACGTCGTGACAAGAAAATTAAAAAAAGAAATATCTTTAGGTAGAATGGCGGTTCCATTCAGAACACTATCCTTAAAAGACGTAGTGGTATCCCCGTTGTGAGTTGTGCCAAAAACGGAACCCAATACATTTGGACTAATCCACCATTTGTCATATCCAAGGGGCAGGTCAGTAAACGACAACATCGACGCGGAACCAAGTACAGTAGTATACACTGTACATCCTTTGACAAGACAATCAGGCGGATCAAGAAGTTGGGAAGGGTCACCCTAATGGCCAAAACAGACATTGATGCGGCGTTCCGGTTACTTACTACCTGTGCCTCCGAATAGTGTCCACCTATTGGGCTGCTTCTGGGAAGGAGCATACTATATAGATTGCTGTTTGCCCATGTGGTGGTCCAGATCCTGCTCACTATTTGAGGCGTTTAGTTGCTTCCTCGAATGAGTTGTAATGGACGTTTCTAAGGGGGCACATATTATCCATTACCTCGACAACTTCTTATGCCAGGGCCCAAAAGATTCGCCACAGTGTGAATACACGCGGTAGTCCACCTGTGAGAAGGAGAGAGCTGGAGGGAGAGCGGACACCACAGAGCCGAGGGGTTAGATGGAGAACTGAAGAAGGAAAGAGGGCGAGGGAGGTAAGGGAGTACAGTGGAAGGCCGACATGAGCTCCCCCACGTTCCTGCTGGGCCGGGAACAGCCCTGGGAAGAAAAGCCGCTTGCGCATCCCTTTGAGGTTACGGGTGCGAGCGGGCAGAGGGACTACACTGGAGTGTAGAGCCGCGGTGCACCCTGACGGCCAGCCCCCCTCTCCCAATACTGGTGCCTGTCTGCTGGTGGGTCGAGCGGTGGGGGGGAGTAACATCTGCAGAAGAAAGACCATTTTCCAGCCAAACTAAGATGTCTACTTCTTTTTGTGGACAATGTGATGCGATCCCTTTCTTACGGACACACCCATCACTACAAATTCCAGATGAGGCACAAAAACAGCAGGTGCTTCAACAGATATCAAGTGCTCCTTCAAGTGGGCTCTCCTCCACCTCAACTTCAACATCACAAATACTCCAGTCCTCAGAGGTGTCACCCCAATCGCACTTGCTTCCTCACAGCTCCCAGGTCTCCAGCTGCCCGTCTGAGTATGGGGTAACACAGATGGTTGAGTCTTCACAGCTGTTTACTCATACTATAGCCTGGGAAACGGAGGTCTGCTCCAGAGCTTCTGTTAATCCCGACGAGGAAATGATCTGCACTGATGCCCAGAATCTTTATGAGTCAGATCCAGGACCAGATGAAGAAGGTTCTGAGCATAATGTAGACCCTCGTTCCAAAACTGTAACTCCTGTTGGTGGAGACAATGATGAAGACGATGATGAGACTCAAATACCTGATTGGAGCGACAACTTGACTTTTCGATAAGGGCAGGAAGAGGTTGACTCTGAGGACGACGGGTGTGAGAACACACAGGGTGATGATGACGAGGTTGGAGATCCCACTTACTGTCAACCAACAGTCAGCCAGTCGCTGAGGTCAGCAGAGGAGGTGGAGGAGGATGTGACTAGCCCAGGGGATGGGGATGACTCAGTACCCGGGCCTTTGCCTGGCCTTGGGGATGTCGCGGTGGTCAGCTCCCGGGCCCGTACCCTTGGGGTCACTCTTTAAAAGGGTGGATAATTGTTAATTTTATAAGAGTTCGTGATTCCACTGTGGTATCTGGTGAGAAGCATCAGCGCTGCAGCAGTCCACTGAGGCCGGTGATAAGGCAGCTTGATGGTACAGCTCCCCACAGGTGGAGCTAGGCCTCAGAAAAGCGTATGCAGGGGAATGCAGGACAGGCGATACCCAGCTGGGTCAGAGCAAGAACGGGAACGGACACGGTAGTCACTTAAGTACCTTTTACTGGTGGAAATTCAGGCACATCCCAAGGCACTGTAGGGTGAAGGGTGCATATCAGGATCCTCCCCAATGAGCGGGTGTAGGGCCTCCTGTTTCTAGCCTCTGCGTAGTAAGTTTCTGACCTGCCTAGAGCTAGTCCTAACTTTGTCTCTGTTCTGCGCTGGCTGACCTTGTGGTAGGGCCTTGTCTTGGAGTTCACGCTCCCAGTATGCGGGGCCTAAGCGTCTCCTGGCTCTGTTACGTATCAGCACCTTAGCGATCCTGGGACTTGTAGTTCTCCAGGGATTCCGGTTATGCCTTACTGGGTCATAGAGATCCCGGTAAGCTCGGATCCGGTGTCCGGTAAATGCTTCTGGGTGAGCTGGTTAAGCTCCTCTGCCCCCCATGTACTAACTCTCCACTCGCCTTCGGCCTACTCGGGCCCTCACTTTACACACTAATGGCAGCTTGCCGCGCTTCACCGATCTTATGGCGCCAGCACACCTTAAGCTCTAACTGGGCTCCCTGAATCTAGCTAACAGGAGCCTCGTGCTCCACTGCTGAACTATTAACTGAGTTCTCTAGAGTAGACTGAGCTCCACTGCAGACTGACCTCTCTTAGGCTTCTCTACTGCAGGAACTCTTCAGAGGAACTGAACTGCCTAGCTCCACCTTCCCTATTTATATCACTAACGGGCTCCCTCTGCTGGTCTGAGGTGGAAGGTGGAGATGTGTGAATGTTTATGGGGGCCTCTTGTGGAGGATTCCATCAATGCACTCTTCTAGGATCTGTGATACCTAGCGCAGCGGGGCGTCACAGATGCTATTGACGACGAGGTTAGGTTGCGCCTTCCTGGACACAGACGGAGTACTGGAAGCACGTCAACAACTGCATCCTCAACCACAACTCTGCCTCTGACCCCAATTCGTAGTGGCTCTTCAGGTCGCATGGGCTCTAAGCCTTGCATAGCCTGGGCATTTTTTCAGATCGATAAGGATGACCCAACTCGTATTATCTGTAATATTTGTCACCAAAAGCTAAGTAGAGGCCAAAAAATACATAGTTTGAGTACTTCATGCATGAACCGTCACATAGATATGAAGCATAAGTTGCAGTGGGAAGCTCACTGTGCTACAATGCGGCCTAGCGGGCCGGGCCAACCACCGTCTGCCCCATCTTGTGCATCCACGGCCTCTTCATCCTCTGTGACTGGGGGGACAGCAGTCACACATGTTTTTGGACGCAGACCTGCCACCTCTTTACCCGCAACAGCCAGTGTGATTGGCAGGTCATCATTTCATTTGGAAGTGGAAACACCAGCTGGTGTTGAGCACTCTCCAACATCGAGAGCACCACCTTTGAATCAAGGCAACCTAACTTTTCAGCCTGCATCTTCCTCACAGACCGGCAGTTTGCCGGGGACACCCTACTCAACCCCGTCTAAGCACAACAGCCAGCCCTCGGTCCCTCAGATGTGGACAAGTAAAAGACCATTTCCTCCTAGCCATGACAAAGCTAAGAGATTTAATTTCACCATCTGCAAGCTGTTGGCTACAGAAATGCTGCCTTTCTGCCTCGTGGACACAGAGGATTTTCGAGACCTTATGTCCGTCGCAGTGCCCCAGTACCAGATGCCCAGTCGGCACTACTTCTCAAAGAAAGGTGTGCCTGCGCTCCACCAGCATGTCGCACACAACATCACCGCTTCTTTGAGAAACTCTGTGTGTGACAGGGTGCATTTCACCACAGACACTTGGGCAAGTAGGCATGGACAGGGGAATTACATGTCGCTGACTGGGCACTGGGTAACTATGGTGTCAGCAGGACAAGGGGCTGCTGTCCATGTCTTGCTGTCCCCACGAGTTGTACATCAATCCTATTTATTTAGAAGTTCCTCCACTGCTTCTGCATCCTCAACCTCCTCTCAGTCCTCCACCTGCACCCAAAGCCTGTCTGGTAATCTCACCCGCTTTCTAACTGCGCAGAAGGAATCCTGCACACCTCCTTACTATGCTGGCAGCAGGGCTCAACGGCATCAGGCGGTGTTTACTTTGAAATGTCTGGGAAATGTGAGTCACACAGATGAGGAGTTGTGGTCAGCTCTGGAGACCCAGTTTCATGAATGGTTGTCTCCACTGGACCTGAAACCAGGGAAGGCCGTGTGCGACAATGCTGCAAACCTGGGTGCGTCCCTTCGCCGGGGCAATGTCACACACGTGCCTTGTATGGCTCACGTGTTGAACCTGGTTGTCCAGAAATTTTTAGCCCTCTATCCCGGACTAGATGGCCTTCTGCAGAGGGCATGGTCGCTGTGTGCTCACTTCTGCCGTTCGCATCCCGCAGCTCAACGACTTACATCTCTACAGAAGTCGTTGGGCCTGCCAGTTCACTGGCTGAAATGCGATGTGCCGACATGGTGGAATTCAACTCTGCACATGTTGCAGCGACTGTGGCACCACCGACAAGCCCTGGTGCAATACGTTCTGATGTATAGCCTGGGCCAACGAGATACAGAGGTGGGGCAAATCACGCAGCAGGAGTGGTCTCAGATCAGGGACCTATGAAGTTGACACACCCCCTGGGCCGTGGGGTACCCGGAGCCGGGTCGGTAGACGCTGGGGGTTGTAGTCACTGTGGCGGTGACCCAGTCCGTGGCCCAGGGCGGTCAATCCAAGAGTAATTGGTATATATGGGTTTTATAATGTCCGACTACGCCACCTGTGGAGTGCGGCCAAAGGGGCCGTCGCTGCGGAACAGTGCTCTGAAGCTGGTGGTTTTGCAGCAATGGTATTATTACTCCCCACAGGAAGAGTGTAGCTTCAGGACAGTGTGGGTGGATGATGGTGGTTGTAGTGCAGGGAGTCAGTAATGAGCACAGAGTCGGTGTGATGCAGTCCCAAGATCTTTACTCACAGTCGTTGCAGTCCAGATTACAGGTACCAGAGCAATCTCCCCCGTCGTGCTGTGCGTACTCAGTGAGGGGCTCAGTCCACCTCCAGATATCTCCGGAGTACTTAGCAGGACCCCCTTCTATGTGTCCTTTCTCTGGCCTTCTCCCTGCACCTCAAACCCAGTGACACTTCTATCCGGTATCCTCGGGCCTTGGCGGGCGACGTGTGTTCCGTCCCCTGGGTCCTATGTGGCTACCTTCTTAGTGAGACTGGTGTGGACTTTGGCCTGCAGTACATGAAATGCTGCAGCCTCCGGTTTCTAGTTGAGCCTTGCTGTTTCTCCGCTAGTTGAGGGACCGCTTCCCCTTATCTGGTCTGACCCCTCTACCTCCTGGTAGCAGCGGGCGTACGGGTGGCCTTCTGCACGGCCCATACCCCTAGGGTCCCTTCGGTTCCTGGAGCCTTCCTGCTCCCACTCCTCTCTTCTCTCCTTCAGTCCTGGGCCTCCCAAGCTAGGCCCGCCTCTGGAGCAGAGCTCATTCAGAGCCTCTGCTCCTATCACTTCTCCTCCTCTGACTGGCTTGCTCTTTCTAAGATGGCTTCCTATTTATACTCTCCCTGTCATGTGCTCCCCTAAGCTGCTTTCTCCACCCACACCCACTACATAGGACCCTCCCGCCAGCTAGGGACCTGGGACTGTGCTCTCCCTTAGGAGCAATCTTGCCCTACCCCCACTGCGGGTATGTGTTGGATGCAGGTGTTAGGGTCCCGAGTCATACTCCTTCCTTACCTGAGGGTGAGATACCACACCTCTGAGTGAGATGCAGTACCTCTGTGGCGACTGAACCCTCAGGGGCGCCACACACCCTTCTGCACAGTTTTGAAATGGCGACGAAGATGTTTAGTGCTGACGATGCCATTATCAGCATGACTATTCCGGAGATTTACATGCTGGAGCACACGTTAAACAGAATTCAGAGTCAGGTGGTGGGACAAGAGGAGGTGGAGGAAGTAGAGGTGGAGTCGTATGCGGAAGGGATAACATCTCCAAGGTACAGACGGTCACCAACACCAAGGCGGCAGGCATGGGAGGGTGGGTGAGAGGGATTTACCAGGGCGCATGGTAGCAGCCAAACTGTTGAGGAAGGTGCAGGAGCTGAGGAAGAAGTGGAGGACGAACTGGCGATGGGCATGTAAGACTCCTCAGATGAGGGAGACCTTGATCACAATTCTGTTGTGTGAGGTTGGGGGGAGAGGGCAGAGGAAGGAAGCATGATTCTTACCTCGCTACCAACACAACAAGGACTTGGTCCTCCTGGATGCGCAAGACATATAAGTGCCTTCTTGCTGCACTACCTGCAACATGACCCTTGGAATTCAAAGTAATCCTGACTACTGGGTTGCCACACTCTTAGATTCCCGGTACAAAAGTAAATTTGCCTAAATAATTTCTGCCATAGAAAGGGATTCACGCATGCAGGAGTATCAGCAGAGGCTGTTGCAGAATCTTACATGTGCTTTTCCACAAAACACCAGTGGTGCACGTAGTGAATCTCACAGTTCTAACTTGCAAACCGTGGGACTGTCGAGTCTTCAGCACTCAAACCGTAACAGTAACACAGTATCTGCTGGTAACAGCAATTTTGTTGAATCGCTTCACCACTTTTTTAGACCATCCTTTGCAAGGCCACAGGAGACAAAAAATCTGACACATAGTCAACACCTAGAGAGGATGGTACAGGAGTATCTCCAAGTGAACATCGAAGCCATGACTGTGTCACTGGACCCTTGCTCATATTGGGATTCCAATCTGGAAAAATGTCCGGAGCTCGCCACTCACGCCTTGGAGATCTTGTCATGCCCTGCAGCCAGCGTTCTCTCTGAATGTGTGTTCAGCGCTGCTTGTGGTGTGCTGACAGATAAGCGCATGTGGCTGTCCACTGAGAATGTAGACAGACTCACGTTCATAAAGATGAACAAATCATGGATCCGCAAGGACTTTTCTACCCCTGTGTCATCCTGGGGAGACTAGAAGCTTGAGGATTTGGTAAAATCACCTCACCAACCGTTTTAAGCAACTCTGGGGCAATTGATGCCACTTAAGTGGTGTCTGTGCCACAATTTTTGGAAAAAATGGAGACTCTTTTTGGAGTCCCCTTGCTGTGTTTTATGTGACGTTGGCATCGTCAATTACAGGTGGGTTGGGTCTCCCCCCCCCTTTTAACCGTAAGAAACTACATACACTATGGCTTGGGGTAAAACAGATGGTTGAGTCTGAAGAGCTGTTTACTCAGAGGTCTGCTCCAAAGCTTCAGTGTCTGCAAGTCAGCATAGAATTTTTAGCTGCATCTAGCCAAGGCAATACTTTGGGCGTAGAAGCCCAGCTGCGAAGCAAGCTGCATCGCCAGTGTATCTAATAAGAATTTTTAAATGCATGTAGCCTAGACAGACTGTGGGGACCCCCAACCAAACCCAGACGCTCAGCCCCCCTACCTCCCCTCTTTCCTGGACAATGCAATAATGTAACTCTTACAACTGGATGGGTGAGGATCGGTCACAGCTTTATTAACTCTTTATACTCAATCCATTAGAAAGGCATTTTATTTCTAAAATAATTCAACTTGTTGCAGCATGCCCTGGGTCTCCACACCGTCAAGTTGGCCAACAAGTGTAACTCTCCAACATGTCCTTTCTATTTCCAGGCCGCGGAGGATCCTGCTTACTCGAATGCAGGACTCTGACCCCCATCCATCACTCTTAATGCTTCTTCCACTCCGTCCTGGAGTCCTGACAGGAATATGTCCAGTCCAATATCCATTAAGTGAACACCGTCGGGCCGTATGAGGCCTGCTTTATCTCCTTCCAGTTGTCCGTGTTGTATCACTACACCGCTTCTGTCTCTTCTAAATTTTGCCATCTGAATATTTATCACCCGCCTTGTCCGTTTGATGGCCGTGATGTCTCGCGCACCTTGCCATACCGCTATCGGCACTATCTCTGACCATACTATAGTTAGTTTTGTGAAAAATTCTCTGAAGCGCTCAGTGTCTAGTTTCATTATTGCCATTAGTTATGCGCTCTTGTGATGACCTAGGTCGTTTCCCCCGGCCTGTATAACTAAGATGACCGGACCTCTTGCCTCTCTCCCTACCTTGATTACCTCCATTAGTACCTGTGGCCATTGCATGCCTCTAATACCTCTCCAGTTGAAATATATGTTATGAAACTCTAATTTCCTCCCGCCTGGGTGGACTTTCGCCCTTTTTTCTGCCCAATATATATACGAGTGGCCTATCACCCACACTGTTGGCTTAGCGTCACCTGTAAAAGAAACAAACCACATTACGATAACAAGTCCGGTATTATGTATCTCGCCAAACACGTGGATCGCCATCTCCCCATCCTCTGAACTTCCGTTTCTGACAGTCCTGCTCTTGCTGCTTCCGTGGCCGCGCCTATGCGGAATGAGTGTGTCCCGTAATCATTGGGGTGGTTCCCTGCCGATGTTATACATTTATTAAATATAGCTCGGAACTGGTATCTTGATAATGGAATTCCATAAATGTGTGATAGGAAGAAATTACTTGGCTGACCCCTTTTCCACCCTTTTATGGATTGTCTGATGATGAATCTCTTTGTCACATCTCCCCAATTCAGTAGTTGGAAGTGAAATGCTACTCCGGTCAGACACCGCTGCGCTGACGCCCCTGATATGCCCCTCATCATTAGCTGATGGATAAATTCTATGGTGACTTGTAATCTGGCTTGTTCACATTGGTCAACCCGTCTGCCTGCTACTAATCGTGTCAACTCTTCCCATGCCTTACCGTATGCTTGCCACGCCGACGGGGCAACTGACGCTCTGATTAATGGCATCTACTATTCGCCACTAGATCCCATAGGGAGGGTGGGCAACTGTTGCCCGATGGGTGGGCGTTGGGGAGGAGCTCTGTGAAAATCTGCCAATTGAATTGTGATAAAGTGTTAGCAGCAGCTTTAGACCCCTCAGCATCGTGGCTAGCGTGGACCAATGCATTGTGTTTTAGGCACAAGAATGCTAGCCGGCGTAGTAGGCCTAGCACTGGGAGAGACAGTGATACCATCTTATTAATGCAGTGCGCTAGGCTAGTGTTTTTTGCCATGAAGCGTATATTTTTGTTAGCCAGGCGCGCACCCCATATTTCTATTGCTACCACTATTTGAAAGAAAAATTATTTTCCGGGCTAGATGCAGCTAAAAATTATTATTAATTTCAAAGCTGGTGGAGCTTGGTATAGATGGCCTAATACAATGAGTACCACATACTGCGACTATGCCCAAAATTATTTTCCAGACAAGATGCAACTAAAAATTATTAGTAATTTGAAAGCTGGTGGAGCTTAGTATAGATGGCCTAACAGAATGAGTACCACACACTGCTAATATGACCAACATTATTTTACAGGCAAGATGCAGCTAAAAATTATTATTAATTTCAAAGCTGGTGGAGCTTAGTATAGATGGCCTAACAGAATGAGTACCACACACTGCTAATATGACCAACATTATTTTACAGGCAAGATGCAGCTAAAAATTATTATTAATTTCAAAGCTGGTGGAGCTTGGTATAGATGGCCTAATAGAATGAGTACCACACACTGCTACAAGCCCAAATATTTTTTCAGAGCTAGATGAAGATAAAAATTATTTTTAATTTGCAACCTGGTGAAGTTTAGTATAGATGGACTAATAGAACAAGTCCCACACACTGCTAGAAGCCCAAATATTTTTTCAGAGCTAGATACAGATAAAAATTATTTTTAATTTGCAACCTGGTGGAGGTTAGTATAGATGGACTAATAGAACAACTCCCACACACTGCTACAAGCCCAAATTTTTTTTCAGAGCTAGATGAAGATAAAAATTATTTTTAATTTGCAACCTGGTGAAGTTTAGTATAGATGGACTAATAGAACAAGTCCCACACACTGCTACAAGCCCAAATATTTTTTCAGAGCTAGAGGCAGATGAAAAATATTTTTAATTTGTAACCTGGTAGAGGTTAGTATAGATGGACTAATAGAACAAGTCCCACACACTGCTACAAGCCCAAATATTTTTTCAGAGCTAGATGCAGATAAAAATTATTTTTAATTTGCAACCTGGTGGAGTTTAGTATAGATGGACTAATAGAACAAGTCCCACACACTGCTCCATGCCCAAATTTTTTTTCAGAGCTAGATGCAGATAAAAATTATTTTTAATTTGCAACCTGGTGGAGGTTAGTATAGATGGACTAATAGAACAAGTCCAACACACTGCTACAAGCCCAAATATTTTTTCAGAGCTAGATGCAGATAAAAAATATTTTTAATTTGTAACCTGGTGGAGGTAAGTATAGATCGACTAATAGAACACGTCCCACACACTGCTACAAGGCCAAATTTTTTTTCAGAGCTAGATGCAGATAAAAATTATTTTTAATTTGCAACCTGGTGGAGGTTAGTATAGATGAACTAATAGAACAAGTCCCACACACTGCTACCAGCCCAAATATTTTTTCAGAGCTAGATGCAGATAAAAATTACTTTTAATTTGCAACCTGGTGGAGGTTAGTATAGATGGACTAAAAGAACAAGTCCCACACACTGTTACAAGCCCAAATTTTTATTCAGAGCTAGATGCAATAAAAATTATTTTTAATTTGCAACCTGGTGGAAGTTAATATAGATGGACTAATAGAACAAGTCCCACACACTGCTACAAGCCCAAATATTTTTTCAGAGCTAGATGCAGATAAAAATTATTTTGAATTTGCAACCTGGTGGAGGTTAGTATAGATGGACTAATAGAATGATGACATGCCCAAAAGGTTTTACTTGGCCAGGTGCAGTAAAAAAAATTGTATTCTATACACAGGTGGTGTAGCTTGCAACACAGATAGGCTACTCCACTGACTAACACACACTGCAAGAGGCCAAAAAGGATTTGCTTATCTAAATTTAGCCAAATGCTGTGAAAAAAACTTACGCAGCACTGGCACAGACCTGCCTGGCAAAATGTGATAGGAACTGATGCAACCTAGCCCTCAAAGGTCTGCAATTACAATTAGCCCCTATTCCCAACCTATCTATTTAAGAGCACAGACCTGCCTGATAAAAGTAGTAGGAAATGATGTAACCTAATCCTCAAAAGGACTGCAATCACAACTATTCCCTACTCCCAAGCTATCTGTATATTTCAGAGAAAATTGGCTTGAAATGAACACTCAAAGTATAGCGCACACAGCAACAGCGGTGCCGTCTAACACGCAGCTGCAGCAGTGAGAAAATGGTGGCTACGTGGAAAATGGCTGGGTCTTAAAGGGCAAGGACATGTGACATACACTGCCAATGACACATGCCCTTGCTTGTGTGAAAAAAAGCAGTTCGCCCCATGTGTGCGCTGCTGATAGGCTGACAGATTGCACCTCCCCACTGTAAATGCGGGAAAGAGAAAAAAAAATGGAGATCTACATTATTTTTGCTGAGATCCATCCCCTGCCCCTCCCCCCGCCCTGCTGTACACTCAAACTGCGTATTAACATTAATTTTCAGCATTACTGAGAAAAAATCCAGTTATGATTTTGGTGCACAAGCAGTTATCGAACATAACCTCGAACAGCCGGATTTTTTTCAAATCGTTCGTGTTCGCCACCGCCTAAAACAGCTCGAATTTGAGATTGGCGAACAGTTCGAGTCGAACACCGCTCATCTCTACTGATAATCCTGACCCCTGAGACCTATTGCTGCCCGACACCATATTATCATTTCACTCCTAGGGGGCATTGTAATGGGGAATGGATCACTCATCCTGACACTGCCAACTTCTCCACCAGACAGCTCTATCTGTTGTCTTTTCATCAGGGCTCTGATTTCCCTCTGCAGAACTCGTTGCTGACTGGAACTGGCAGTCTCTGCGACCTGTTGCAACAAAACAATAATTTCTCCAAGACAATTTTCTGTCACATTGGTGCCTAAGGTTATCATGGGATGACTTTCTCGGTGATCAATATCAACAATAATCATTCCTTGTGATGGCAATTCTACTTTGCCAACTTTTATGGTCACCTCTTTATACCCCACCTGAGGCAAGGGATGACCATTGCTGGCATAGATACTAAGATGTTTATCTGAACGGCGGGTAATGTCTGAATCAGTCCAGTATTGTTTATAAAGGATATATGGTATCGTTGTCACCTGGGACCCAGTATCCAGCAGTGCTTTCATCGGGATGCCATCAAGCACGACAGGCAGGACCGGTCGTCCTCCCACATACTTGTCTCGCCAGCTTTGTGGGCCCGGTCGCCTTACTCCTGGGGGTTGGCCCTCTGCCCCAGGGGTTGCTCGTTTAAATGACAAAATCTTGCGTAGTGCCCCGCCTTTTGACAGCGGCGGAAGATGGGTTGTCCGTCCTGGTCATAGCGATCGCTGTTCCTCCCTCTGGTCGGTGGAATTCTTCTCTGTGGTCGCCACGGGACGTCATCTGGACTGGAAGCCAGCTGGATCTTTTACTTGGGAGACACTTGCATGGCCTGCACAGTTTTGGTTATTGTAGCCACACTTTTGGTCAGCTCCTGGACCTGAAGGCGTAGGTCTGCAGATGGGTCATTGTCTAGAGTCTGCGCGTCAGCCTCCACAGGTGCTGGGGGAAAGGACGCCACCTCCTGGTGGTATGTGATAGCTGGAGGGATGCAGTGCCGCCTGGGGTTGGTACTCGCAGCACCCGGATGGCTCTGTCTTTAAATTGCACAAAGTCAAGATCAGGGTTTTGCAGAGCCATAATGCGCAGCTGTGTCCTGTGAGTGCCAGACAGGAGCCCCTCAATAAACTGCTCAGTCAGCAATCTGTCGCACACTGTTGGGGTCTACCTGTTTGATGGCCCGCAGCGCCTTCTGCAGATTTAGAGCATAATGTTAGAACCCTCCTGTTTGTTTTTTCTATCTTGTCGTTTGCAGTCACGTGACCATCTGCCTTTATATTCCAACTCTGCCCTTCTGGCTGTGCTGGACTTCAGTGTTTTACTGTTTCTCTAGCCTGGTGCTTCTGTGCCTTTTTCTGTCAAGTTCGCTTGGTCCTCTGGGACCTCTAGTACTTTTTGTCAGTTTGTCTTTTTGTGTTCTGCAACAACTTCTGTTTAGGCGGTGTTCCATTTGTGTCCCAGTCCTTAGTTCTTTTAGGGATCCGTCCCTTAAATCTATAGGTCTTCGTTCAGACTAGCAGAGGACTAAGGTGGGTTTGTTCATTAGGAACAGGCAGCTCGCTACATCGTAGGGATTCAGCTTAGTCTTACTGTAGGGACAGCTTTCTCCTATCTTTCCTTAGTACATGTTGAAGATCATAACAGTAAGTCCAGCCCAAAAAACTAAAAGGAAAGAAATTTGGGGATCAGTATGGTTTCCATCCAGGATTTGGCTCAAAGCCTGCAGGGATTGTCTCTGGAGGTGGCCGAGCTTCACCAACATGTGAGTAGCTGTCCTGGAGCGCATTTTGTGGAACTTAAGGTAGGACTGCCTGATGTTTTTTATTTTAAACAGCAATATTTTTTTTCCTTTAAAAATGATTGTTTGTTACATTTTCGTTTGAGACCAAGATCCTCTGGGAATGAATCACAGCGCATTGGTTTTATTATGTCACTTCTGCGCAATGAACTACAGGGGTGGACCTTTTCTCTCCAGCCTAATGATCCGTGTTTAAGGTCTGTTGAAGAATTTTTTCTGCTATGGGGCTATTATATGACGATCCTGATCGAATATCATCTGCTGAATCAGAACTTAGACGTTTGAATCAGGGGTCAGATGATGTTGAAAATTATCGCACACACTTCAGGAGATGGGCTTCAAAAGTTAAGTGGAATGATCCGGCGCTGAGATGTTTATTTCTTGCTGGTCTGAGTGAAAGGGTTAAGGATTTGCAAATTGCATTCCCTGAATCTGAGACTCTGCAGGAAGCTATGCAGTTAGCTGTTCGTATAGACAGGAGACTGAGGTGCAGGCTCAATGAGGTAAAGACTCCTGTAATGTTAGGTCCTAGTCCCCAGAAAATCTGCTCTGACAGTGGGGAACCGATGGAGGTTGGGGCGATGTCACTCCGCTCTCAGGAAAGAGATCGGAGATTTGCCGAGGGATTGTGTCTTTATTGTGGTAAAGCTGACCATTTGATTAATTATTGTGAGCGTCGTTTAAGTAAAGAAAAAAAAAAGGTCAGTTACGCCCGTATAGCTTGTTTACGCTCTGCAGGAGTATTTCTTTCTGGGAGTACTACTCTGCAGGGAGATTTGATTGAATTTCTGGTATTTGTGGATTGTGGTTCAACACATAATGTGATTGCTAAAGGGTTTTTGGAAAACCTTAAATTGAAATCCAAACCTTTGTCATCACATATTTCTGTGATTGCAATTGATAACACTCCTTTGAAATGTATTACAAGACTGCTGCATTTCCCCTCACTATCAATGGAGTTCATCAAGAAATCTTGGACTTGGTTGTTTTGGATAATTTGCCCTTTCCAGTTGTTCTAGGATTGCCTTGGTTAAAACTGCACAATCCTTTATTGGACTGGTCTACTAATGTGAATAAGTCTTGGAGTCCGAAGTGCTATGATAAATGTTGTAATGGTCGCATTGCAGCTGTGGAAAAAGGGGAATTACCGGTACCTATACAAGATTTTTGGAGGGTTTTTTCAGAGGAGGAGTCGCAAGTTTTACCTACTCATAGTGATTATGATTGCGCCATTGAGTTTGTTCCGGGTGCTACTCTTCCCAAATGTCACTTGTTTAATCTGACTATCCCTGAAAGAAAGGCCTTGGAGGAGTACATAGAGACTAGCCTGGCTGCTGGTCACATTAGACCTTCTAAGTCGCCTGTGGCAGTTGGATTTTTCTTTGTTAAAAAAAAGGACGGCGGTTTACGTCCATGTCTGGATTTTTGTGAAATTAATAAGATTACCGTACGCAATTCCTACCCATTGCCGTTAATTCCTGACTTGTTTAACCAGTTAGTGGGAGCCAAGTGGTTCTCCAAAATTGATCTCCGGGGGGCATACAATTTGTTACGTGTGAAGGAGGGTGATGAATGGAAAACTGCTTTTAACACGCCAGTAGGTCATTTTGAGAATCTGGTGATGCCTTTTGGTCTTACCAATGCACCTGCATTTTTTCAGAACCTTATTAATGACATCCTGAGGCCTTTGATTGGTAATAATGTGGTTGTGTATTTGGATGACATTTTGATGTATTCACCAAATCTAGAGTCCCATTGGCAGAGTGCATGTGAAGTTGTGCAGCTATTGAGTGATAATTCACTCTTTGCTAAGCAGGAGAAATGTGAGTTCGCTGTGCAGAAAATTAGTTTTTTGGGCTACATTGCCTCCAGCGAGGGCTTTGAGATGGACCCTGTGAAGGTTCAGGCTGTGCAGGATTGGCCTAGGCCTAATGGTCTGAAATCTATACAGAGATTTTTCGGTTTTGCCAATTATTACAGGAAATTCATTAAAAATTTTTCTGTAATTGTTAAACCTCTAACCGATCTCACCAGGAAAGGTGCGAATATGGCCCAGTGGACTACTGAGGCCATTGAAGCGTTTGAGTATCTCAAAGAGAGGTTCAGTTCTGCCCCTATCCTTATGCAGCCTGATGAGACCAAGCCTTTTTTGGTCGAGGTCGATGCTTCATCGGTGGGGGTCGGAGCAGTTTTGTCTCAGGAGAACAAGGGTGGAGTACAACCTTGTGCCTTCTTTTCGAAAAAATTTTCGGAAACCGAACTGAATTATGATGTTGGAAATCGGGAGTTGCTGGCTATTAAACTTGCGTTTGAACATTGGCATCATTTTTTGGAAGGCGCTAGATTTCTTATTCAGGTTTTCACAGATCATAAGAATTTTATCTATCTGGATGCTGCCAAGCGCTTGAATGCCCATCAATCTAGGTGGGCACTTTTTTTTTCCGCTCGGTTTCATTTTTCTGTTACCTACATCCCTGGTACTAAGAATGTTAAAGCCGATGCTTTATCTCGCAGCTTCTCTCCTATGGTCGGTGCTGAGGAGGAGAAGAGCATATTACAGAAAGGAGTTGTGGTGGCGGCATTGGACTCCGTGTTGGAGAATGGGATTCTGAAAGCTCAAGATGATGCTCCATCTAACACTCCCCATGGGAGGTTGTTCGTGCCTAGAGCCTTTAGGAGAAATATTGTTTGTGGAGTGTCATGAGTCTCGGTTGGCAGATCATCCAGGAATTTCAGAGACTAAGAGACTTATCAGTCGCAGTTTTTGGTGGCCTGGATGGCAGAAGGAAGTCATCAAGTGGGTGCGTCAATGTACTGTGTGCGCTAGGTCAAAGGCTTCACATACTCCTGCTGCGGGGTTGCTTTGCCCTCTGGAGGTTCCTAGTGCGCCTTGGACGCATCTCATAATGGATTTTATTACTGATCTTCCTGTGTCCGAGGATTTTACTGTCATCTGGGTGGACGTGGACCCTTTTAGCAAGATGTGTCATTTGGCTCCATTCATTAAGTTGCCCTGCACCAAGACACTCGCTAAGGCGTTTGTTAAGGAGATTGTCAAGCTCCATGTCTGTTTGTGGCTCGCTTTTGGCATCCTTTTTGTGACAGGTTGGGAGTCCATTTGTCATTTTCGTCTGGTTATCATCCTGAGTCTAATGGACAGACTGAAAGAAAGAAACAGGATGTTGAACAGTTTTTGCGTTGTTTTGTGGCGGACAATCAAGAGGTGTGGTCTGAGTTTCTGCCTCTCACAGAATTTGCTCTTAACAATCATACATCCTCCTCTGCTGGGTGTTCTCTTTTTTGTTGTAGTGGGAGACATCCGGGTTTTGGTTCATTTTCCAAATTGGGGTCGGCGTTGCCAGAAGAGAAGAATTTTTCTGGTGATTTGGAGAGAGTTTGGACTAATGTACATTGCAACCTTCAAGAGGCTAACAAGAAGTCCAAGAAGTATTTTGACAGGAAACGTAAGGAGGCTTTGTTTACTGTGGGTGACATGGTTTGGTTGTCCTTAAAGAACCTGCGGTTGAGGATTCCCTCTAAAATACTGGGTCCTAAGTTTGTGGGTCCATTTAAAGTGCTTCAGGTTGTTAACCCGTCTGCGGTTAGGTTGGATGTCCCTACTTCTTGGAAGATTAATCCTGTGTTTCATGTTTCCTTGTTGAAAATGCTGATGTATCAGATAGGGATGCCACTGTCACAGTTCTTCCTGTGGTGGAAGACTGCGAATATGAAATTTCTCGTATCTTGAATTCTAGATGGCATAGAGGGAGATTACAGTATCTTGTCTCCTGGAAGGGTTTCAGTCCCGAAGATAACTCCTGGGTAAGGGCGGATGATGTCTCTGCTCCTAGGCTTGTTAGAGCTTTCCACAAGAGGTTTCCGGATAGGCCTGGGCCTGGAGGATCTCAAGGATCCTCATAAAAGAGGGGGTACTGTTAGAACCCTCCTGTTTGTTTTTTTCCATCTTGTGTTTTGCGGTCACTTGACCATCTACCTTTATATTCCAGCTCCACCCTTTTGGCTGTGCTGGACTTCAGTGCTGTTTGATTGTTTCTCTAGCCAGGTGCTTCGGTGCCTATCTCTGTCAGTTCGCTTGATCCTTCTGGGACCTCTAGTACCTTTTTTTTGTCAGTTTGTCTTTTTGTGTTCTGCAACAACTTTCTCTGTTCAGGAGGTGTCCCAATTTTGTTCTAGTGCTTAGTTCTTTTAGGGACTCCTTCCTTTATTCTATAGGTCTTCGTTCAGACTAGCCGAGAACTTAGGAACTTAGGTGGGTCCATTCTCAAGGAACAGGAAGCCCGCTACATCTTAGGGATTCAGCTTAGTCTTACTGTAGGGACAACTTTCCCCTTTCTTTCCTTAGTTAATGCTGCAGATCATAACAGTCTGTTCAGCGTGGATGGCCAGAGACAGAGAGGAGGAGGAGGAGAGCATGGTCAGTGATCCTCTTGGTGAGGACCCAGAAGTCTTGCCTGTTAATAGTCTGGCATGCATGGCTGAGTTTATGTTATGCTGCCTTTCCCATGACCCTCACTTTCTCAAAATTTTGGGTGACAGTCATTACTGGTTGGTGACACTTCTAGACCCACGCTAAAAGGAGATCTTTATATCTCTTATTCCTGAGGCGGACAGGTCTACAAAAATGGGGCTGTACCAGAAGGCCCTTGTTGCGGAACTATTTAAAAAAAATCCAATCTGAAAACGCTGGCGGCATAGGGCACACTTCGTTGGACAACCAAGGAGTACAGGCGAGAGAGACACAACTTCAATCCAGCAGAGGAAGGGGAACAATGTCAAAGTTCTGGGAGAGTTTTCTCAGACTCTCCCATCGCACAAGCCCTGAGGCGCATGGTACTCTCACAAGGAGTGCAAAGTTTGGGAAGATGCTGAGGGAGTACCTTGCCGACTGTACCAACGTCCTCTGTGATTCCTCTGTGCCTTATAATTATTGGGTATCCAAGCTGGATATGTGGAATGAACTGGCTCTCTATGCCTTGGAAGTCCTGGCTAGAGATGAGCGGTGTTCGACTAGAACTGTTCGCCAATCTCAAATTCGAGCTGTTTTGGGCGGTGTTCGAGTTGTTCGACGAACCCGAACGATTTGCAAAAAATTCGGCTGTTCGAGGTTATGTTCGATAACGGTTCGTGCACCAAAAGCGTAGTGCAAAGTTTGGGAAGATGCTGAGGGAGTACCTTGCCGACTGTACCAACGTCCTCTGTGATTCCTCTGTGCCTTATAATTATTGGGTATCCAAGCTGGATATGTGGAATGAACTGGCTCTCTATGCCTTGGAAGTCCTGGCTAGAGATGAGCGGTGTTCGACTAGAACTGTTCGCCAATCTCAAATTCGAGCTGTTTTGGGCGGTGTTCGAGTTGTTCGACGAACCCGAACGATTTGCAAAAAATTCGGCTGTTCGAGGTTATGTTCGATAACTGTTCGTGCACCAAAAGCGTGTCCTGCATGTCTGGCGCTATTTAGAGCACCAATCATGCAGGGATTGTCTGCCACTCACTGTAATGCCACAGCCATTGTGGTTGTGGCATTACAGTGATTGCCCAAATCGATGGGAACAGTGCCAACAGTGAAACATGAAAAGCCGGCAATTCAGCAGCGGCATACACCGGTACCCGACAATTTAGAACCGAAAGAATAGAGCTTCACACATAGATTAGATAGATATAAACATGTCAGTCACATATATATGAAGTACAGTGACAGTGTTGGTTACTGTACTTGTCATTTAGTGTTAAAGGATTTATTAAAAAAAATAATAGTGTTTTCATGCACCGTCTCTTTAAAAAAGCCGGCCGACAATTCATCATCGGTACCCGACAATTTAGAACAGAAAGAATAGAGCTTCACACATAGATTAGATAGATTGAAACATGTCAGTCACATATATAATAAGTACAGTGAAAGTGCTGCTTACTGTACTTGTCATTTAGCGTAAAGGATTTATCAAAAAAAATAATAGTGTTTTCATGCACCGTCTCTTTAATAAAGCCGGCCGGCAATTCAGCATCTGTACCCGACAATTTATAACAGACAGAATAGAGCTTCACACATATATTAGATAGATAGAAACATGTCAGTCACATATATATGAAGTACAGTGATAGTGTTGGTTACTGTACTTGTCATTTAGTATTAAAATAAAGGATTTATTATTAAAAAAATTGGCGTGGGGTTCCCCTTAATTTTAGGCTCTAGCGGAGGTTAAGCAGACAGCTGGGGCAGAAGTTTGAAGCCTGGGAAGGGGGTAATACCCACGGAGCTTCCCAGGCTACTAATATCAGCCCCCAGCTGAATACATAGCCTTTACTAGCTATTAAAATGGGGGACCCCCCCAAAAAAATGACGTGGGGTCCCCCCTAATTTAATAGCTAGCAAAGGCTAGGCAGACAGCTGGGGGCTGATATTAATAGCCCAGGAAGGGAGCCATGAATATTGGCCCCCTCCCAGGCTAGAAACACCAGCCGTCAGCCGCCCCAGAAATGGCGCATTCATAGGATGCGCCAATTCTGGCACTTAGCCTCGCTCTTCCACACTGCCCTGTAGCGGTGGCATGGGGTAATAGGGCTGGGGTTGATGTCAGCTTCTAATGCCAGCTGACATCAAGCCCAGGTTAGTAATGGAGAGGCGTCTATAAGACACCCCCATTACTAACCCCATAGTCAAAGTTAAAAAAAACACAAACACCCAGAATAAAGTCCTTTAATTGAAATAAAGACACAATTCTTTATTGTTCTAAATTAAACCATACTTACCATCACGCCCATTCCAGCTGAAGCCAACGATCTCCTGTAATAAAAATAAAATAATAAAGCAACCTCATCCTTACCTTTCCATGGTTCCCACGACAGCTTCAGCTCTGCTACATCGAGATGACAGGCTGGACCGCAGCAGAACGCTGCCATCCAGCCTGTCATCCCGCAGACACTGAGAAGCGCAGGCATGCTTGCGCTCCACATTGTCTCTCTGTGACGGCATAAAGATGAGCCGAGGTCATGTCCAATGAACTCGGCTCACCTCATGCACATCACTTACAGCGTGGGAGAATTCTCACGCTGAAGCGCTGAGGGCAGGAGAATTTTCCCACGCTGTCAGTGAGGTGCATGAGGTGAGCTGAGTTCATTGGACATGAGCTCACCTCATGCACGTCACTGACAGCGTGGGAGAATTCTCCTGCACTCAGCACTTCAGCGTGAGAATTTTCCCACGCTGTCAGTGACGTGCATGAGGTGAGCCGAGTTCATTGGACATGACCTCGGCTCATCTGGATGCCGTCACAGCGAGACACTGAGGAGCGCAAGCATGCCTGCTCTTCTCAGTGTCTGCGGCATGACAGGCTGGATGGCAGCGTTCTGCTGCGGTCCAGCCTGTCATCTCGATGTAGCAGAGCTGAAGCTGTCGTGGGAACCATGGAAAGGTAAGGATGAGGTTGGTTTATTAATTTTCTTTTATTGCAGGAGATCGTTGGCTTCAGCTGTAATGGGCGTGATGGTACGTATAGTTTAATTTAGAACAATAAAGAATTGTGTGTTTATTTCAATTAAAGGACTTTATTCTGGGTGTTGTGTTTTTTTTAAATACTTTACTAGAAATTCATGGCGGTCATGTCTAATACTGGCGTGACCCCATGAATTTTGGGCTTGGGGCCAGCTGATAATACCAAGCTGGCCCTAACCCCTTTATTACCCAGTGAGCCACCGCACCAGGGCCCTGGATGAGTTGGGTACAGCGCCAGAAGATGGCGCTTCTATGAACGCGCCATTTTCCGGGGTGGCTGCGGACTGCAATTTGCAGCGGGGGGGGCCCAGAAAGCTTGGGCCTCCCTGCGCTGCAGACTCCAGCCCCCAGCTGCCTAGTTGTACCTGGCTGGACACAAAAATAGGGCGAAGCCCCACGTATTTTTTTTTTAATTATTTCATGAAATTCATGAAATAATTAAGAAAAAAAGGCCTTCCCTATATTGTTGTGTCCGGCCAGGTACAAATAGTCAGCTGGTGGTTGGGGGCAGCCCGTTCCTGCCTGCTGTACCTGGCTGGACACAAATATAGTGCGAAGCCCCACTTCAATTTTTTTTAATTATTTCATGAAATTCATGAAATAATTAAGAAAAAAAGGCCTTCCCTATATTGTTGTGTCCGGCCAGGTACAAATAGGCAGCTGGTGGTTGGGGGCAGCCCATTCCTGCCTGCTGTACCTGGCTGGACACAAATATAGTGCGAAGCCCCACTTCAATTTTTTTAAATTATTTCAGGAAATTCATGAAATAATTAAAAAAAAATTGACGTGGGGCTTCGCACTATATTTGTGTCCAGTCAGGTGCAGCAGGCAGGAACGGGCTGCCCCCAACCACCTGCTGCCTATTTGTACCTGGCCGGACACAACAATATAGGGAAGCCCTTTTTTTCTTAATTATTTCATGAAATAATTTAAAGAAAATTGACGTGGGGCTTCGCCCTGTTTTTGTGTCCAGCCAGGTACAACTAGGCAGCTGGGGGCTGGAATCCGCAGCGCAGGGAGGCCCAAGCTTTCTGGGCCACCCCCGCTGCAAATTGCAGTCCGCAGCCACCCCGGAAAATGGCGCGTTCATAGAAGCGCCATCTTCTGGCGCTGTACCCAACTCATCCAGGGCCCTGATGCGGTGGCTCACTGGGTAATAAAGGGGTTAGGGCCAGCTTGGCATTATCAGCTGGCCCTAAGCCCAAAATTCATGGGGTCACGCCAATATTAGACATGACCACCATGAATTTCTAGTAAAGTATTTAAAAAAAACACAACACCCAGAAAAAAGTCCTTTAATTGAAATAAACACACAATTCTTTATTGTTCTAAATTAAACCATACTTACCGTCACGCCCATTCCAGCTGAAGCCAACGATCTCCTGAAATAAAAGAAAAATAATAAAGCAACATCATCCTTACCTTTCCATGGTTCCCATGACAGCTTCAGCTCTGCTACATCGAGATGACAGGCTGGACCGCAGCAGAACGCTGCCATCCAGCCTGTCATCCCGCAGACACTGAGAAGCGCAGGCTTGCTTGCGCTCCACAGTGTCTCTCTGTGAGGGCATCCAGATGAGCCGAGTTAATGTCCAATGAACTCGGCTCACCTCATGCACGTCACTGACAGCGTGGGAAAATTCTCCTGCACTCAGCGCTTCAGCGTGGGAGAATTCTCACACTGAAGCGCTGAGTGCAGGAAAATTCTCCCACGCTGTCAGTGACGTGCAGGAGGTGAGCTGAGTTCATTGGACATGAGCTCACCTTATGCACGTCACTGACAGCGTGGGAAAATTCTCCTGCACTCAGCGCTTCAGCGTGGGAGAATTCTCACGCTGAAGCGCTGAGTGCAGGAGAATTCTCCCACGCTGTCAGTGACGTGCAGGAGGTGAGCTGAGTTCATTGGACATGAGCTCACCTTATGCACGTCACTGACAGCGTGGGAAAATTCTCCTGCACTCAGCGCTTCAGCGTGGGAGAATTCTCACGCTGAAGCGCTGAGTGCAGGAGAATTCTCCCACGCTGTCAGTGACGTGCAGGAGGTGAGCTGAGTTCATTGGACATGAGCTCACCTTATGCACGTCACTGACAGCGTGGGAGAATTCTCCTGCACTCAGCGCTTCAGCGTGAGAATTTTCCCACGCTGTCAGTGACGTGCATGAGGTGCGCCGAGTTCATTGGACATGAACTCGTCTCATCTTTATGCCGTCACAGCCAGACACTGCAGAGCGCAAGCAAGCCTGCGCTTCTCAGTGTCTGCGGGATGACAGGCTGGATGGCAGCGTTCTGCTGCGGTCCAGCCTGTCATCTCGATGTAGCAGAGCTGAAGCTGTTGTGGGAACCATGGAAAGGTAAGGATGATGTTGCTTTATTATTTTTCTTTTATTGCAGGAGATCGTTGGCTTCAGCTGGAATGGGCGTGATGGTAAGTATGGTTTAATTTAGAACAATAAAGGATTGTGTCTTTATTTCAATTAAAGGACTTTATTCTGGGTGTTTGTGTTTTCTTTTAACTTTGACTATGGGGTTAGTAATGGGGGTGTCTTATAGACTCCTCTCCATTACTAACCTGGGCTTGATGTCAGCTGGCATTAGAAGCTGACATCAACCCCAGCCCTATTACCCCCTGCCACCGCTACAGGGCAGCGTGGAAGAGCGAGGCTAAGTGCCAGAATTGGCGCATCCTATGAATGCGCCATTTCTGGGGCGGCTGACGGCTGGTGTTTCTAGCCTGGGAGGGGGCCAATATTCATGGCTCCCTTCCTGGGCTATTAATATCAGCCCCCAGCTGTCTGCCTAGCCTTTGCTAGCTATTAAATTAGGGGGGACCCCACGTCATTTTTTTGGGGGGGTCCCCCATTTTAATAGCTAGTAAAGGCTATGTATTCAGCTGGGGGCTCATATTAGTAGCCTGGGAAGCTCCGTGGGTATTACCCCCTTCCCAGGCTTCAAACATCTGCCCCAGCTGTCTGCTTAACCTCCGCTAGAGACTAAAATTAAGGGGAACCCCACGCCAATTTTTTTTAATAATAAATCCTTTATTTTAATACTAAATGACAAGTACAGTAACCAACACTATCACTGTACTTCATATATATGTGACTGACATGTTTCTATCTATCTAATCTATGTGTGAAGCTCTATTCTGTCTGTTATAAATTGTCGGGTACAGATGCTGAATTGCCGGCCGGCTTTTTTAAAGAGACGGTGCATGAAAACACTATTATATTTTTTAATAAATCCTTTACACTAAATGACAAGTACAGTAAGCAACACTGTCACTGTACTTCATATATATGTGACTGACATGTTTCTATATATCTAATCTATGTGTGAGGCTCTATTCCTTCTTGTCTAAATTGTCGGGTACCGGTGTATGCCGCTGCTGAATTGCCGGCCAGCTTTTTTAAAGAAAGCGTCTTCTGAG
Source organism: Phyllobates terribilis (assembly GCF_046119375.1). Classification (NCBI taxonomy): domain Eukaryota; kingdom Metazoa; phylum Chordata; class Amphibia; order Anura; family Dendrobatidae; genus Phyllobates; species Phyllobates terribilis. The sequence continues at coordinate 93,554,568 of NW_027362763.1, read as the reverse complement.
CAGTTTGTCAGCTTTTGGACACCTTTGAAGGTGTTTTCTATGTGTTTCTATGTGTTTTTGTTTGCCTGCCATTGGTTTTAACGGTGTTCGACGGTGTTCTAAGGTGTTCGACGAACAGTTCGACGAACAGTTCCTCGAACATCCCGGTGTTCGACGAACCGAACCGAACCCGAACACTACGGGGGTGGCTCAACACTAGTCCTGGCCTGCCCTGCTGCCAGCGTTTAATCAGAGCGGGTTTTTAGTGCCGCTGCTGGAATTATAACCTGTCAACTGAAAATGCTGAAAGGCTGACTCTTATAAAAATGAACAAGGGCTGGATTGGGCCAGACTTCTCAACACCACCGGATGATAGCAGCATAACATAAACTCAAATCTAGTGTCTTTTCTTAGGAGGTGTATTCCCATGCACCTTTTCACACCCAGACATGGGTATATGCTTCCTGATTTTGGCTATTTGCTCTTGTCCTCCTCATTTTCCTCATCCTCCACCACCATATCACCAGGGTGACCATGGTCCGTGATGCAACACCCACATAATTTTTTTAAAGGGTGTTTATGATGCCCGTAATAAAAAAAATGTATACAGTATGTTCATGTATACCCCCCAGGGGTAAATGTTTGTCAGCCCATGCACTTAGTGCATGGGCATTACAAGTATAGGAGGCCCACTCCTTTCTAATGGGAACATTTTTTTATGAGGCCCTCCTCCACGTCTCTTCCAAGGGGCATTGAAGTGCCTCCAAATTTTTGGCAACCCTTACATTCACAGCATAGGCCAACACTATGGGAGACTCTCTCACATTGCCAGATAAGGTTGTAAAATTTTAAAATGACATTTCCCGGTGAATGCATTTGCCTTAAAAAATAACATAAAAAAAAAAAAAAAACAGTAGGATCTTTCTTTAGTATAAAAACAGAGTCGCCAATGTAACCTCAATGTAATCACATTGTTCAGCTCCTGCACCTCCTCCATCTCCGAAATGACCATATCAGTCACAAGCTGAAAGCGCTGCAGCACTGCCTTGGCCAAGCGGCAACAAGCTGTACTGAAGATAACATGCTTAATGCTTAGGTGACAAACCGCCCAGTGCTGCAGAGTTGTTGAAAGCTGTAACACAGCAGCTTGATCTGTGGCTCTCATCGCTGAACGTACATCCAGGTATGGTCATGTGTGACAATGGGCGGAACCTGGTGACGGAGAAATGACAGCCGGAGTAGATACGGTTTCCCTCTATGCCAGTGCTTTCACCGAGCTAAAGAATATGGCTGTGGTGAAATACAACTCTCAGCAAAAAAAAGCTCTGGTGTGGCTCCGTACCGTCCCTGGCCACATTCACCTGTCCACAAGTTTGTGGTTAGGCGGTCCTTCCCAGTAAGTGCACTGGGGAGGGCACGGGTAATGTTGTGGGACCCGTGCTTGTGGAAGGCGGAGACGACACCAGGAGAAACAGTGGCGGCTGGGGACTGAGTATGGACACCCGGCCGCCGCCAGCATGAGGTTATGAAAAGCTTCCGCCTCCACGAGCCTAAAAGGTCACATTTCAAGTGAAAACAGCTTTAGAGGACTTCCTGGAAGAAATGACAGCTGGGTTGATATGGTTTCCCAAGTCCTTTCACCAAGCTAAAGAATATGGCTGTGGTGAAATACAACTCAGAAAAAAAAGCTGTGGACTGGCTCCGTACCATCCCTGGCGACATTCACCTGCCCACGTGTTTGTGGTTAGGCGGTCCTTCCCAGTAAGTGCACTGGGGAGGGCACTGGTAATGTGGGAAACGTGCTTGTGGAAGGCAGAGACGACACCGGGACAAATAGTACCGGCTGGGGACCGAGTATGGATACCCGGTCGCCACCGCCATAAGATTGGGGACAGCTTCCACCGCCACGAGCTTAAAAGTCCACATTTCAAGTGCAAGCAGCTGTCAAAAACTTAGCAGTATAGTATTGCAGCCTGCGGGTTGGTGGGTGGCTGGCTGCATACTTGCGCTTGCATTCCAAGGAATGGGGTAGGGACAACTGAACACTGCACTGGGACAAGGACGTGGACGGTGATTGCAAGTCTGCAACGACAGGTGCATGGCGGGAGGCATCTTCGCATGCATCAAGGATCACTTATGATGGGCACACTTTTAGGCAGTGACCTGGGAGTCAGAGATGCTTCCAGAGGTCTTCCCCATGCTGTTCCCATGTGTTTTCAGCACTGTATGCATGTGTCTGATGATGTGTCACACACCACATGGACTGATAAGGTTGTAAAATGTTAAAATGACATTTCCTGGTGAATGCATTTGTCTTGGTTGAAAGCAATGCAAATGTGCAAAACCGCATCAAAAACGCTACGTGTGAACATAGCCCAAGGTATGGCGGAGAATTTTTGTTTTTGGCTATTTATTTTGCCTTATATACAAGTCATTACCCCGGAATGGATGTCCCTTAACATATTTCCCAGGAAAATCCATTTTGATTTCATTTTTGTGAGTCTGTAAAAGTGGCGTAATACTCTGACAACGTTGTTGACAGCAGTGATCTGGGACTCAGAGATGCTTTCAGGGGTCTTCCCCACGCTGTTCCCATGTCATTTGAGCACTGTTCCCATCGATTTGGGCAATTTTTAGGCTTGCTGCAGACCGCCGGGGGGAGCCGACTGAAAAATGCTCGAGTTTCCCATAGACTTACATTGGGCTCGTTGCTCGGGTCGAGCACCCGAGTATTCCAATGTGCTCGACCCGAGCAACGAGTACCCGAGCATTTTAGTACTCGCTCATCACTATTCTTTATCTTATTATTACTCTTTATAAATAGAGGACCATAAATCATGCTTATACCAATCATATCAATACAGCTGACAAAGAAAATTATGTAATTAAGAAACTTTTTTCTTTAGGAGGAACTGGCTAAGTACTTTTGGCCGGATCATCAAACATTTTTCACTTACTTTGGTCTGAACAACAGTGCCGTGTCAGTTCTCACAGACTAATCTGCCAGACATCAATACAAACATAATTGAAACAGAAAGTCTAGATGCCTTGCGAAAGTTCAGAAAGATAAGAGAAATGGTCTCTGGAAGACCCGTGAAAAACGATCAATCTTTTTAGATGAACTGTTTAATAAGAAGAAAACATTAAATTGTGATTAGAGGGCTAGAAAAAAAGCAAGCAGTTCATTGTGGCCGAGGGTGTAAAGACTCTGTATAAAGATATGGAACCAAAGATAACGAAGATGGGGGAAGATAATGCATTGTGCGAAAGAACGAATGGCCTTTATATTCCCTGACATGCAGGGAGTTGCTTGCTTTTGTTGAATTTTATCCAATAAAGAAGGTAAGATGATAAGCTGAACGATGCTGGCATCTAGAAATGTCCAAATGACACGACATCAGAAGATACAATAAGCCTAGAGGGGTTGAACAGGTAAAAATAAAATTAGGAACCTTGTTTAAGCATTTTTTAAGCCAAATAATTGCATATTTTTCCAGACGGGTTGCAATTTTAAATGCCACAATTCAGTTAATCATATAATTTACTGAAAAAGAAGTAGAACAATTGCAGTTCCACCATTGTTGCTTAGCTGATATTTTTACAGATTTAACATGGGTACCATCCTGGATCTAGATAGACAGTCCTGGATTTGGATCTTTATTCCAATGTCCTGGGAGCCATACCCTTTCTCAAAGCCTCTGCTATCAGATTAGTGCTCAGGGGACTCTGAGGACCCTGTGGCAAAGATCAAGCGAGTGTTTCATTATTATGTGTATAGTATATATTAGATGAGGGAATGTATTAGAGGAAAATAAAATTCACATCAAGTTTTAAAAACAAAAATTAGATTTGCCAGATTTTTTTTTTTTGCTTTGTGTGATTTCATTAAAATGTTTGCAAACAGACATTTTGCTAGATTGTAAAGGGCTAGGAAAGGGAGTCGAAATAATACTTACCTAGCCGCAGCTTCCCACCCACTCCTCCACTAACTATTTACTTGCTCTGGTATCTTCTGGTCATTGTAGCAGGAGACATCCTCTTCCTCATCTTCCTTCACTCTACACCAGGCTGAGTAGGCCTTGGGTGATTCACCTCAAGCAAGGCCTACTATTGTGTCAGTCCTCAGCCATGAATCTCCTGGCTGGGGGACATTTTTGCCAGAGGAGATCTGGACTCTGCAGTTATGGAATCAGCAGAGCATTTGTTATTTTTTATGCCCTCTGCTCCTTAGCGCTTGACCCCCCTCTCTGTAACGTTAAGGGGTCTCCACTTCATGGATAAGTTGCTGCGGTTCCTTCCACTTTTCAATAATATCACTCACAGGTGATGAGGGAAGATCCAGGAGGAAGAAATGTCATGACTAGACTTGTTACCCCAGTGGCTCCTATTACAGGACCACACTGGTATCAGGGAGCTCTGCACCACATCTTTCACATGTTAGTAAAGGCAGACAGCATGGCGAAGGGCCGGATGTTATACACTGGGGGCAATGGGGGGGGGACAGGCACACTGATTATCATATATCAGCAAGTATACAATAATTTGAATCATCACAAACTATCAAAGTGTGTATATTTGCTTGGAGGACCAATGAATGGCAGACCATTCGGATGAGATCAGAGCAAAAGAGGAGGATTACCGAACGTAGGGTCCAAACAAAATAGCAGAAACCATGTAGTAGACAACATCAAAACCTTTATTATGTGAATGTTTAGGTGGCACTACAAGCCAGAAATGTGCTCACACTACAATCAAGATACTGTAAAACCTTATGTAAAAACCTGTAGATTAGTGAATGACCACAGGTTAAATAAACATACAAAATAAAATGCTATAAACAGCAAAGCACAGAAATGACATTTGAGGCATCAACTAGGCATAAAGTAACACAAGGGTAATGTGGCAACACAGGTGTGTGCAAAGCACCCTACAAGGGGCCTGACAAGAGGGGGGAATTCCAACTACATGTAGAAGTGTATGTATGAACACATATGCACATGAGGATAATAATCATATGCAACTCTGGAGTAATGGATGAAATAATACAGAAAATATCTATACAGTGTGACAGAGTCACTGGTGTGATATGCAAGGGGAGGTATGTGTCACTCAGGTTGCTCTCCTGTGTGAACTGAAACCTACTAAATTTCTGCCAGAATATTATATGCTGGACGTTAACTCTCTTAAAGGGTGCGGTTTCATGGGAATGGCAAAGAGGGAGGGAGGCCATTCCCCTACCTCCCCTCAGGGTGTGGCTGAGCAAGGTTTAAATGCTCAGTGCTGTTTTTTTTAAGTTGGTGTTGGTGAGTCTGGAGAGACAAGTTTCCAGACTTCAGCTCAGGGAGGAGTTGAAGGTGCTGCAAATTGGTGCATAGCGAACCCGTGCACACATGGACTGTGTTACCATTTGTCTTTTGTTTTACCTTTATGCCAGCAAGCTGAGTTTACTTTTGCTGAAGTCTGCCGTGCAATATGCTGATATAATAAACCTGCAGACAAAACCATTCCTGTGTCTACTCCCAACTGGAGCCGAGTGAGTCGTCTTGCCACAACAGGTAAGAAACCAAGTGGATATCTGTAACTTGAAAAAATGTGTGTACACATGTCCCAGAGTCAAGTACCAAGAACTGGTACCGGAATGCTTATATTATACACAATGAGAGATGGATGCTCCTAGTATGTTCCAAGACAGGATCAGTGTGGAATATGTGTGTCTACCATACAGTGTAGCCTACCATACAGTCATGTGAATGTAGTAGAGCTGTAGCCTTCGTGGGAACCATGGAAAGGTAAGGATGATGTAGCTTTATTATTTTACTTTTATTGCAGAAGACATTGGCTTCAGCTGGAATGGGCATGACGGTAAGTATGGTTTAATTTAGAACAATAAAGAATTGTGTGTTTATTTCAATTAAAGGACTTTATTCTGGGTGTTTGTGGTTTTTTTTAACTTTGACTATGTAGTAATGGGGGTGTCTTATAGACGCCTCTCCATTACTAACCTGGGCTTGATGTTTGCTGGTATTATAAGCTGACATCAACCCCAGCCCTATTACCCCACTGCGACCGCTACAGGGCAGTGGGAAGAGCGAGGCTAAGTGACAGAATTGGCACATCCTATGGATGCGCCATTTCTGGGGTGGCTGACGGCTGCTGTTTCTAGCCTGGAGGGGGCCAATATTCATGGCACCCTTCCTGGGCTATTAATATCAGCCCCCAGCTGTCTGCCTAGCCTTGGCTAGCTATTAAAATAGGGGGGACCAAACATTTTTTGGGGGGTCCCCCATTTTAATAGCTAGTAAAGGCTAGGTATTCAGCTGGGGGCTGATATTAGTAGCCTGGGAAGCTCCGTGGGTATTACCCCCTTCCCAGGCTTCAAACATCTGCCCCAGCCATCTGCTTAACCTTCGCTAGAGACTAAAATTACGGGGAACCTCACGCCAATTTTTTTTTTAATAAATCCTGTATTTTAACACTAAATGAGAAGTACAGTAATCAACACTATCACTGTACTTCTTATATATGTGACTGACATGTTTCTATGTATCTAATCTCTGTGTGATGCTCTTTTCTTTCTGTTATAAATTGTCGGGTACCTATGCTGAATTGCCGGCGGCTTTTTTAAAGAGACGGTGCATGAAAACACTATTATTTTTTTTAATAAATCCTTTAACACTAAATGACAAGTACAGCAAGCAACACTGTCACTGTACTTCTTATATATGTGACTGACATGTTTCTATGTATCTAATCTATGTTTGATGCTCTATTCTTTCTGTTATAAATTGTCAGGTAGCGGTGTATGCCGCTGCTGAATTGCCGTCTTTTCATGTAATACATTCTACATTTTTCTTCGTTGTTTTTCTTCATGTAGAATTAACCTACAAGGAAAGAAAGGGTTTATTTTCATTCCGATATTTGTGTCCCATTGACTTGCATTGGTTTCCGGTATCGGAATCGGCGATATCTGATATTTTTTGGGTATCGGTCCGATCCAATCCGATTCGATATTTCCCGATATCGGAAGGTATCGCTCAACACTAGCAGTGAGACGTAGCCCTTTTCTGTTAGTGTCGGCTCTTGGTCTAGACACTTTTTTTGTGACATTTTTATTATATTATTTGGGATGCTTGATATTTTTTAAATATAGGAAATATGTTGCCTACATTTCACCCCAAGCACAGAGTATATTTGTCAAAATGATACATAAAAACATGTCCTTCCATTCTCAAATACAATGTGAGAGAAACTGTTCTTGAACTTTTCCCGCTTTGTATATAAATGTCTAGTGGAGGTGAGTGGATCAATTTAGGTACCTGGTGGTTAGATGGGACGCCCGCAAATCTCGTACCTGTTCCCATCGCACAGATGATATCATGCTAGCGCTGACAAAGCAAATGTCATTCTGGGGATGCAAGATAATAAGAGATTTGCTGGCCCCTCGTCTAACCTCCAGGTACAACTGACCTCGACGCTGAACCAGAGTCCAGCAAAACTATCCACTCATCTCTTTTAGACTATGAATAGAGAGGAGTTTACTCGACCTTCTGTACTAGAAATGAATCTGGTGTCTAGCTTTTATTTTGAGCAAACCACTTCCTTTCAAGTTTGATTGACAACCGCAGGAGACTCAGCTCCTGAATAAAATGCCTCTTCTCACCATTCAACTTTGCCATCAGCGCATGAGCACAATGTATCCAAAATCCCTCCTGGTTTCACAGCGATAGTGCACCTGTGCATCACTCGTGCTAATGTTATATGATGAGAGTGTGCTAGAGCACCATCGTTGTGACGCCAAGAGAGGTTAGGGATACATCATGCTATTGATGGTGTCACGGGTGTCAGAAGTGACAGACAGTCACCCTGCAGTTGATTGCAGGAGATCTCTACGTTTGGCATTACATACATCTTCTTAGAGGCTGTCCCTAGGACCCAGCGGCTACCTCCCTCTGGCTAAGTAACACCCTGGCCTGGGTGTATAAATACCTGCTGTGTTTCAGAGGGAGGTGCTGGCGATATTCATTTCTACTTGTGAAGGCTTTAGCAAGAGCTTCGTCCCCTCTGGAGCTTGAGGACATGTGCGCATTTGTCCGGAGTCATCTAAAGCAAAGCGAAGCAATTTCCCCCTCTTTGTTCACCCTTGTTGTCTATAGTGTTTAGTGGAGATTGACTAGTGCTCATCTCCTCCCTTCCCTAGCCTTAGCCATATGCCAGGGAAAGACAGGGCGAAACACACATGCGGCGATTGGTTAAAAGCCAATACAGGGACGTTAGGGGAGAGAGAGTGAAGCTAGATCAACTTAGAAGGTCTCCACTCCCCCCCTTTCCCTCGAGTCTGGGCTCCCTTTCCCTCCTCCCTTTGTGTTGCACTTAGTCTGTCCCACACCTTGCATGACAGATGCGCAGTACAACTCATTTTGGCAAAGTGGATTATTTGGCTCACCAAAAAGAGCTGGGTCTTTTGGATCACTAATGGATCCCTACTAGTAATAAGCGAACGTGCTCAGATAAGAGGTTAACCGAGCATACTCCAGTGCCAACAGAGTATCTTCAGCGTGTCCGAAAAATAGGTTTGATTCACTGCAGCTGTATGTCTCGCGCTCTTCAACAGCCGCAACACATATAGGGATTGCCTGTTTGTTGGTCAATCCATTCATGTGTTGCGACTGTCGAACAGCCGCGAGACATGCTGCTGCGACGACTGAAACCTATTTTTCAAGCACGCCAAAGATACTCGGTTAACCCCTTATCAAAACACGTTTGCTCATCCTTAATCCCTACTAAATATACATTCACAAGTAGGTAAACACTATACTCAGGTTAAAATCACCTTATCCAGATGCGGTGCAGACTCAACCAACCTATAGCCAGCCAATCTCAGAGTAATTTTTCAGGGTTCTGACTTGAGCTGAAGGCTGGGTAGGTGGGCAGGGTGTGATTTTACTCCAGAAACTGAAGGTGGCTCTCACTGGGATGATATCTCTTTGTACAGTGTTGATCGCAAATGTCCCAACACTACTTTGTGCGCATAAGACTCTGATAAAACTGAGCTCGAAGGCGCTGAATTTTTTTCAGGATTTGGTTGATGTTCTGTTCTGCTGATCTTGTCAATCATTGGGTTATACTGTAAGTGTGGTTAGGCTACTCAAGAAGTTACCTTAAAGACATAATCAACTTTATTCACGTAGCAGGTACATGACCAAAAAAGGCAGAATAAAAAGAAAGAGTAATTTAGCAGTATAAATTAGCCAAGAACATTAAGAATTAATTTTGCTACTAAACTGTACTGGCATTTTAGATGGTGAAAAATAGATGACACAATACATTTTAGCACAGTAGAGCACAAAATAAGTTCTAATTATTATATGCACGTCATATTCAGCACAATATTTAGTAATCATTCTCGAATTTTAGAATTGCATTTTTTTTATTTTTATTGAAGAATAATTGTATTTCACAGTTATTGGCACCGTTCTGTTATTCATATTTCAAAAGTTCAATTCCGCATTATAATTTTGTCTCATTTATTGAAGTACAGAAATGACATTTTTAGAAAATAACCTAGATTTGGCACCTTGCCGCTTTTACAATTACCTTTTCTTTTTATGTAGTCACCCGTTTTTCTGCTATGATAACAACTGTAATTACATGACCTCTCACACCGCACACTTCACATCTTTTTCCCGTAGCGAACCTTACTGACCATTTCAATTAAAAGACAACTTTTCCTCCTGTTTTTTCCTGTCTGACTCACATCATGACATTTTTTAAAAGTTCTTTACATTTAGTTTGGTTTTCTTGCTTTCTTTTATGTTAATCCATAAAATGTTGTTTATATCAAAACAGCAATATTCTACATCAGTATGTTAAAAATGAGTGTTCTTAAGTCTTTTCTAAGATTTACCGTGTATGCACAGAAGATGTTAGTGACCATGTAAAGAGCTCCATACATGGAAGGTGCTGGCTGATTGCTGCCGTTTAACTGCTTAGATGACGCAGCCAATCGGGACCACAGCTTCTAAATGGTAAAATTTTATGTCCTACTGATGGCCCCCATGTGAAGGATTTCAAAGCAGATCAGACAGAATAAAAATTTGCAATCATAGAGCCTGATTGATTATTGCACTTGTGCCTGTTTTTTGTTGGGTTTTTGGTGTTTTGTGCCTTTTTTGTTTGCATCAAATCAATCTTTTTTGTATATGCATAAAAATTAAAATCTATACATTTAAAGGGTAAGGGGATTATATGAATAGTGTTGTATTCTCTGAAAAAATAAAATATGTATATTGATTGGTGTATAAAATAAATAACAAAGAAGTGTATAAAAAGGGATATAAATAGATATAAAAATATGTTTTAAGAAGATAAATACATAATCAATGTAATCTAAATACACTGTATATATCAAACATCAGATATGCCATGAAACAGAGAACAACACATAAGTAAGGACCACAAGACTCCGACGCACGTTTCGCTCTGGGCTTTCTCAAGGTATTTCAAAATATCAAACTATTTAAAGCATATTGTTCATACAGTGAATTGTTTTCACTACTAAAATGTAAAAATAAAATCTATCCAAGTTTGGTTATCATATGGAGAATCATGTTGCCAGGACAATTTTACTGCCCAAGCAGAGAATGTCTTGAAAACAAATGTCAAAACACAATGGTGGAATTAAAGGCTTCTTCATGGTGTTGCGCATATGGTATTGGGCACTCAATTCATCAAGATCTGCTGTTAGCAGCTCCCAATACAATTTCTGAACAGTAATGCCCTAGATGTGTTGGATAGGAAACAAGTCCAGAAATGCTGTAAGTCTGGTAACAATTTTACACCATTCAGACTGCTCACAGTAGCACGAGCAACATGTGGCCTGAAGTTGTTGTGTTGAATAATGGCTCCTGGAACACTGAAAAAATGGCCGCACCACTTGTTCTACCACCAAATCAATGTAATGTCGAGCTGTTAGTGCACCAAGAATAAAGACTAGAGGGGTCTGGCTACTGTATATTATGCTACCCTACACCATAACTCCAGGAATAGGACCAGTGTGTCGTTCCTTCATGAAAGCTTCTTCATGGTGTTGCCCGCGTGGTCTGCAGACCAATCTTCGGCTATCATTGCATATGCAAAAAAAACCAGACTAATTGATGAAGAGGATAAGCCTCCATTCCAGCCTCCATTACTGTCTTGCTCTGCATCATTATAGCATTTGTGAGTGGTAGCATCAGGACAATGGACCACCTATAGCTGGTCATTTGGCTTGTATCCCAATGTCATACAAACACTTTCTGAAGGTATGAGTAGACACTCCTCGATTCTTTACGCATGATATGTGACATCTAATTTAACTTGCAGTATAGAATGGATCAATTATGAGACAAGTGGTATGGCCATTTCTCCAAAGTGTCCCAAGAGCTTTTTTCAACATGATAATGCCTGATCACGTTTCTCATACTACCGAGAGCTGCCTATGTGGCCTTAACATGCTATAATGGCCTGCCTTGACTCAGGACTTGTCTCCCATTGAGCACATTTGGGACTTCATTGGTCGGCAATACTGATGATCGAGCATGCTCATTGCTCGAGATTTACGAGCATGCACGGGCGAGCACCTATTATCTTCAGCGTGCTCGGGGGGTTAAGTTTTTGTCGCGCTGTGAACATGATTTGCAACTGTTTGACAGCTTTAATGCATGTGAGGAATGACAGTTTTTCCAGTCGATCATCACTAGTCGGCAATAGAAAAAAACGTTACCCACAGCAGATCTTGATTATTTCATTCTGAAGTGCATTCAGAGTGGCAGAACATTCTTCAGACGACCATTAATAACCTCACTGACAGCAGCTGAGGCTGTAAATGTGGCGCTCATACTCCATACTGAATAGATTGAGATGTATTGAAAATGTGGCTTCCATTTTTCCATCATTTGCAGATCAGTAACATTTCTCCATCCTGTGATTTCCAAACTTACACGACTTTCAAGAGTTTCAAGTATATAAGTATAAGGCCACGGTCCCACTATCAGTATTTTGTCAGTTTTCGGTCAGTATTTTTTCTTAAGAGTGGGAGCTAAAACCAGGTGAGGAACAATCAGAGAAAAAGTATAATAGAAACAAGTCACCAATTCTGCATTTATCACCCACTCCTGGTGTTGGCTCCCACTCATGAGAAAAAATACTGTCAGAATACTGACCAAATACTGATAGTGGGGCCATGGCCTAATGGAAAGATTTGCAATTCTTCAAATTGTGGACCCATCTGCAAAACACAAAAATACAACCACAAGAAAACGTTTTTAGGATAAGTTGTTGAAAAATATAATTTTGCTTTTGATACTCAGGTATTCGAGACTTCGTCAGGAAAGAATTTAAGCTCATGCACATGGTAGATTGCTACACCAGAAGCCAGTATGGCAGTGCCAGAGTCTGAATATATGACATTGCACAAAATTAGACAGGCTCTATGTATGGACACTATATGTGTCACGGGTGTGTCAGAGGTGACAGACAGTCGCCCTGCAGTGGGTTACAGGAGATCTATACGTTTGGCAATGCAGACAGCTGCTTAGATAGGAGGCTGTCTTTAGGACCGAGCAACTACCTCTCTCTTGCTAATTTGCTCTCTGGCCTGGGTGTATATATACCTGGTGTGTCTGAGAGGGCGTCGCCGGTAATATTCAGAGAACCTCATCCTCTCTGGAGCTTGAGGCTGTGTGCACATTTGGAGTTCATCCAAAGCTAAGCCATTTTCCCCTGCTTTGTCTACTGTTGTTGTCTTTACAGTTTTAGTGGAGGTTGACTAGTGCTCGTCTCCTTCCATCCCTAGCTGTAGCCATACGCCAGGGAAAGTAGGGCGAGGCACGCAATCGGCGATAGCTGAAGAGGCAATATAGGGACGTTAGTTGAGACAGGGTGACACTAGACCAGACTAGGAGGTCTCCACTTCCCCCCTTTCTCTAGTGTATGGGCTCCCTCTCCCTTTTCCCTCTGTGTTGTACTTACACCTGGTGTGACAATATGGTTCAGATAGACTCTGCATGTGTGGTAGTGCATGAATCCATACAGACCCCAACTAATTTTATATTCATGGAGATATTATCCCCTAGAAACAATACTTCTTGAAGTGAATATGACTGTACACTAACTCTGAACATATGGAATCCAAAATACAGAAATTGTAGGGATATGAAGGTCCATTAGAGGTGCTCAAGCACTTCAGTCGAGGGCCTCTTATGGTTCTGTATAAAACAGAATCCTAATATGGCTGTGTGAATGAGCACTTAAAGCTTAACTGGACTTTCCCACAAAACCACTCAAGTTATAACTGCTTTTTGTATACAACCAGTCTACTATGTCCAGGAAATGTCCTGATTCTCATGCTCTGTTTCATTCCTTCCATTCTTTTGGAGTGGGTGGTCCCTCTTTATCAGCATTCTATCAGCACTTTAGGTGCTGAAACTCTCTTTTCCTCATTTCCAATCATGCATTGCAGCTGCCATTTTCCAATAGCCATTTTAGCTCTGAACTGAAAGCCTTCCTCTCTGTTTTACGGCTCATTCAAGTGGATTTTTACAGCTAGAACTTGTACCTGTTATAGAGTATTGGGCTTTTCCCATGTCTGTGTATTTTTGCAGACCAAAATATGGAGAAATGTCTGATTTTGTCCAAGTTAATTATCAAACTAATATAAGTCTCTGGGTCCAAGAAAAAATTGGACAGCACTTGGATACCACTGGTTTGCTGTTTTTTACTGTTTGATAGGAGAAGCTTGAGAAACCAACATGATATTTTTTGCATACAAGAAAAACTGATGAAACTGATGGTAAAATCTGACGCACATCAAACTCTGATGAAAATCTGATTCAAAACATTAATGAAAATCAGTCAGCTTTTTGCATATGAGAAAACTCACCAACATCTAAATGAGGCATGACCTGTATTCCTGAAGACAAACAAAGACCAGGGTGTAACACTCCGGGTTGCAGAAAGTGTGACTGTAACCCAGGCAGGGGGGCCCGCCTATGCAAGCGCCAATATCACCTGGATGTGTGTCCTCCTTTATTATTCTCTTAGGTTTTCTCCAGACCCCACAACATAATAAGTGGGAGAGATTAAAGAAGAAAAAAATATTATACTCATCATGCCCCTCACCTGTCCTGGCACTGCTGTTCCCTGCCTGATCCTCTGCTGGTTCATTTCCTCCTTCCAGCTAATTTTTTATCTTCTATCTTTAGTGTTTTTCGCTTTTCAAAACTTCCGCCACTCACTAAGCTTCACTTGATGTCATGATGTGCTTCATTGGGGTGAGCTCACTTGAAGCTTAGTCAGTCTCAAGACAGAAAAGAAGACTGGAGACTGAAAGAGGAGGCTATGGAGAAGGAAGAGAACAGTGGTGCTATACAGGTGAGATTTGAGGTGAGTATAATGTTTTGAGTTTTACTTTTCATATTTTAACAACTTCCAAGCAAAATGGCTTCAGTAGGCTATCATGGTGGACCTAAATGTTCTATGAAAATCAAAGAGAATTTGATTCACCTCAAAGAGATTAGCTGATCTCAACATCTGAGTAATGGAAATGTAGAAGAGATGAGAGGAAGTTTCCACCAAAATTCTATTTGTGATGAATCTCAATACTGGAAAACTTGCTTGGAAAATACACGTGGATTAGAGAAGGATGAGGGCGAGAGAGAGAGGACCTTGTTGACCATAAGAGTTTACACTCTATAGAACAAAGATGATCCTGCTAACCATAAGAGCTTATAGGCAAGAGAGAGAGCAAGGAACCCACTGACTATAAGAGTTTACACTTTACAGTGGAGAGTGAGAGGACCCTGCTGACCATAAGAGCTAACACTACAGAAAAGAGAAAATACCCCACTGACCATAAGAGCTTACTCTTTACAGGAGAGAGAGAGAACCACGCTGACCATAACAGCTTAGAGTCTACAAGAGAAAGGACCCCACTGACCATAAGAGCTTACACTCTACAGAATAGAGAGAGGAACCACTGACCATAAGAGCTTACACTCTATAAGAGAGAGAGCCCCACTGACTATAAGAGCTTACACTCTACAAGCGAAAGAGAGCCCCACTGACCATAAGAGCTTACACTCCACAGGAGAGAAAGAGGACCCCGCTGACCATAAGAGCTTACACTCCACAGGAGAGAAAGAGGATCCCACTGACCATAAGAGCTTACACTCTAAATGAGAGAGAGAGGAACCACTGACCATTAGAGCTTACACTCTACAGGCGAGAGAGAGCTCCACTGACTATAAGAGCTTACAGTCTATAAAAGAGAGAGACTTACCCAGTGACTCTGGAGATGGAAAATGACTCTGCCGTACAAACTGTGCTTCACTGGGAACTGCTGATCTTTGATGGCCCAGGTACTGACCACCATTGTAAAAAGTATGATAATCTGCTAGATGTCATAGCTGTAGGGTATTATGGGGAGGCCGCACGGCAACATAAAATAATATTAACCCACTCCCTGTTTCTTCAGCGTTGTGGGAAATGGCAAGTTTTCTTTTCTTTTGCAAATGTGAATTGAATATCAAAATATTCAAATTTGCATTAATCCACGATTTAAGAAAATTCTAATCAAACTCGATCCTGCACTGATCAATCTGCTCAACTCTAAAACCTCACTGTAGAGTAGTGTTCTCCAGCCATAGTCCTCAAAAGCCACCAACAGGTCATGTTTTCAGGATTTCATTAGCATTGCCCAGGTGATATTTCCATCACATGTGCAATACTAAGGAAATTCTGAAAGCATGATCTATTGGTGGCTCAATAGTATACAAGTCTCAGTGAATTTGGTGGAAAAATTCTAACATTTACTCCAAAATAAAAGACACCAAAGGAAAGCTGAATTGGGGCTTTAGTGGCCAGCACGTTAGAGTTTTATTGTATGCTGAAAATATAATATTGGGCAAATATAGTGGTTTACATCTCTTTATTAGTCATTATGTTGGTCATCATGTTAGCCAGCGACCATCTAAGCTGTTGGATACTTGGTCGTTTGGCAGCGCCATGGCTACTCTTTGACTCATGGATTTCATATGAACTAGTGCTCTAGACGAGAAGATGTTTTTGATAATCTGTTATTCCGGATGAATAATTCCTGAGTACAGTTTAATGGCGCTATTTATATTAACAAAAGGCGCATTAAATATTATACGGCCATAATGAAGTGGTGTTTTAAGCAAATTATTAAATATATTTAATGAGCTCTCACACTCTCTCTCGGTAGGTTAAATGTGTCTGCTTATTATTCATGGAAAGTAAAAAATCTTGGCTAAATGGATCTGATTGTGCTGGCCACATCAGTATTTTCATCTAAAGTTCAATTGCAGCCTAATTTACATTTCTGAACAATCTGAAAGTATTTTCTAACAAATGCGGGTCACTAACATTTTATTCACAGTTGGAAAAACTGTTCTGAAACACACAGACTGATTGCTTTCATTAAGTTTAATTAGATTCTATCACACTTGTGGCGGGAAATGCGGTGGGGTTTCGTCTCTAGAAGTTCTGGGCCCTGAACTGACATGCATTTGTAAACAGGAAAACAATACTGATGGAGATATTATATTGTCCATCAATTTGTCAGGAAATGTTATCTCTCAAAGTAATCGGCAGAAAACAAGCCGTGTGAAGTTGTGTTCAGCTATTACTTTGAGCTATTAAAAAAGAGTCCAATTTCAGTTCTGCAATTTAATTAGGAGGTTCATTTAAAAAGTAACTAAACTTTTTCTTAATTTTTAATTAATTTTTCCTCCAAGCATGTTACAATTTTTTTAAACATGCTTCATTATTACCTTATTTTGCTTCCTTCTCTTCCATCACTATACTGCAGTATGTATGTTTCAGTGCCCAGTTCAAGCTCCTTCATTAGCTGCTTTCAATTGCTGCTCAGCAAGGGCCATCCACTATCTTCACATATCCTGCATATAAGACTTCATCTCTCTGAGCTTCTCTGCTCTCAAACCCCATGTACAGATTAGTACTCAGATTGTTCGAATCTTTGCTGAGCAGCAGTTCAACGTAGCTTCTAAAAGTGCATGATCTGGGGTGTTTGTGAGACAGGATAGAAAACTAAGGTAGTGAAGAGTATTACAAATTCATAAGTTTGCAAATGCTTGAAGGAAGATTACCCGAAAGATACTTCATATACAACACCATACAATAGAGCTGACAGATCCTCTATATACTACACCACACAGGAGAGCTGACAGATCCTCTATATACTACACCACACAGGAGAGCAGACAGATCCTCTATATACTACACCACACAGGAGAACTGACAGATCCTCTATATACTACACCACACAGGGCATATTCTCTATGTAGTACACCATACAGGACAGATCCTCTATATACTACACCACACAGGAGAGCTGACAGACCCTCTGTATATTACACCACACAGGAGAGCTGACAGATCCTCTATATATTGCACCACACAGAAGAGCTGACAGATCATCTATATACTACACCACACAGGAGAGCTGACAGATCCTGTATATACTACACCACAGGAGAGCTGACAGACCCTCTATATATTACATCACACAGGAGAGCTGACAGATCCTGTATATACTACACCACACAAGAGAGCTGACAGATCCTCTATACACTCCACCACACAGGAGAGCTGACAGATCCTCTATATACTACACCACACAGGAGAGCTGACAGATCCTCTATACACTACACCACA
The DNA here is from genome assembly GCF_046119375.1 of Phyllobates terribilis. NCBI lineage: Eukaryota > Metazoa > Chordata > Amphibia > Anura > Dendrobatidae > Phyllobates > Phyllobates terribilis. The sequence goes on along the minus strand of NW_027362763.1, from coordinate 93,536,856 downwards.
TAAGAGAGCTGACAGATCTTCTATATACTACACCACACAGGAGAGCTGACAGATCCTCTGTATACTACACCACACAGGAGAGATGACACATCCTCTGCATACTACACCACACAGGAGAGCTGACAGATCCTCTATATACTACACCACACAGGAGAGCTGACAGATCCTCTATATACTACACCACACAGGAGAGCTGACAGATCCTCTATATATTATACCACACAGGAGAGCTGACAGATCCTCTATATACTACACCACAAAGAAGAGCTGACAGATCCTCTATACACTACACCACACAGGAGAGCTGACAGATCTTCTATATACTACACCACACAGGAAAGCTGACAGATCCTCTATAAACTACACCACACAGGAGAGCTGACAGATCCTCTATACACTACACCACATAGGAGAGCTGACAGATCCTCTATATACTACACCACAAATGAGAGCTGACAGATCTTCTATATACTGCACCACACAGGAGAGCTGACAGATCCTTTATATATTACAGCACACAGGAGAGCTGACAGATCCTCAATATACTACACCACACAGGAGAGCTGACAGATCTTCTATATACTACACCACACAGGAGAGCTGACAGATCCTCTATATACAACCCACACAGGAGAGCTGACAGATCCTCTATATACTACATCACACAGGAGAGTTGACATATCCTCTATATATTACACCACACAGGAGAGCTGACAGATCCTCTATATACTACACCACACAGGACAGATTCTTTATATACAACACCACACAGGAGAGCTGACAGATCCTCTATATAATACACCACACAGGAGAGCTGACAGATCCTCTATATACTAAACCACACAGGAGAGCTGACAGATCCTCTATACACTACACCACACAGGATAGCTGATAGATCCTCTATATACTATACCACACATGAGAGCGGACTGATCCTCTATATACTACACCACACAGGAGAGCTGAAAGATCCTCTTTATACTACACCACACAGGAGAGCTGACAGATCCTCTATATACTGTACCACACAGGAGAGCTGACAGATCCTCTATATACTACACCACACAGGAGAGCTGACAGATTCTCTATATACTACACCACACAGGAGAGCTGACAGATCCTCTATATACTACACCACACAGGAGAGCTGACAGATCCTCTATATACTACACCACACAGGAGAGCTGACAGATCCTCTATATACTACACCACACGGGAGAGCTGACAGATCCTCTATATACTACACCATACAGGAGAGCTGACAGATCTTCTACATACTACACCACACAGAAGAGCTGACAGATCTTTTATATACTACACCACACAGGAGAGCTGACAGATCCTCTATATACAACCCACACAGGAGAGCTGACAGATCCTCTATATACTACACCACACAGGAGAGTTGACATATCCTCTATATATTACACCATACAGGAGAGCTGACAGATCCTCTATATACTACACCACACAGGACAGATCCTTTATATACTACACCGCACAGGAGAACTGACAGATCCTCTATATACTACACCACACAGGAGAGCTGACAGATCCTCTATATACTACACCACAGAGGACAGATCCTTTATATACTACACCACACAGGAGAGCTGACAGATCCTCTATATACTACACCACACAGGAGAGCTGACAGATCCTCTATATACTACACCACACAGGAGAGCTGACAGATCCTCTATGTACTACTCCACACAGGAGAGCTGACAGATCCTCTATATACTACACCACACAGGAGAGCTGACAGATCCTCTATACACTACACCACACAGGATAGCTGACAGATCCTCTATATACTATACCACACAGGAGAGCAGACAGATCCTCTATATACTACACCACACAGGAGAGCTGACAGATCCTCTATATACTACACCACACTGGAGAGCTAACAGATCCTCTATATACTGCACCACACAGGAGAGCTGACAGATCCTCTATATTCTACACCACACAGGAGAGCGGACAGATCCTCTATATACTACACCACACAGGAGAGCTGACAGATCCTCTATATACTACACCACACAGCAGAACTGACAGATCCTCTATATACTACACCACACAGGAGAGCTGACAGATCCTCTATATACTACACCATACAGGAGAGCTGACAGATCCTCTATATACTACACCACACAGAAGAGCTGACAGATCTTTTATATACTACACCACACAGGAGAGCTGACAGATCCTCTATATACAACCCACACAGGAGAGCTGACAGATCCTCTATATACTACACCACACAGGAGAGTTGACATATCCTCTATATATTACACCACACAGGAGAGCTGACAGATCCTCTATATACTACACCACACAGGACAGATCCTTTATATACTACACCACACAGGAGAGCTGACAGATCCTCTATATACTACACCACACAGGAGAGCTGACAGATCCTCTATATACTACACCACACAGGAGAGCTGACAGATCCTCTATGTACTACTCCACACAGGAGAGCTAACAGATCCTCTATATACTACACCACACAGGAGAGCTGACAGATCCTCTATACACTACACCACACAGGATAGCTGACAGATCCTCTATATACTACACCACACAGGAGAGCTGACAGATCCTCTATGTACTACTCCACACAGGAGAGCTAACAGATCCTCTATATACTACACCACACAGGAGAGCTGACAGATCCTCTATACACTACACCACACAGGATAGCTGACAGATCCTCTATATACTATACCACACAGGAGAGCGGACAGATCCTCTATATACTACACCACACAGGAGAGCTGACAGATCCTCTATATACTACACCACACTGGAGAGCTAACAGATCCTCTATATACTGCACCCCACAGGAGAGCTGACAGATCCTCTATATTCTACACCACACAGGAGAGCGGACAGATCCTCTATATACTACACCACAGAGGAGAGCTGACAGATCCTCTATATACTACACCACACAGGAGAACTGACAGATCCTCTATATACTACACCACACAGGAGAGCTGACAGATCCTCTATATACTACACCACACAGGAGAGCTGAAAGATCCTCTATATTCTACACCACACAGGAGAGCGGACAGATCCTCTATATACTACACCACACAGGAGAGATGACAGATCCTCTCTATACTACACCACACAGGAGAGTTGACATATCCTCTATATATTACACCACACAGGAGAGCTGACAGATCCTCTATATACTACACCACACAGGACAGATCCTTTATATACTACACCGCACAGGAGAGCTGACAGATCATCTATATACTACACCAAACAGGAGAGCTGACAGATCCTCTATATACTACACCACACAGGACAGATCCTTTATATACTACACCACACAGGAGAGCTGACAGATCCTCTATATAGTACACCACACAGGAGAGCTGACAGATCCTCTATATATTACACCACACAGGAGAGCTGACAGATCCTCTATGTACTACTCCACACAGGAGAGCTGACAGATCCTTTATATACTACACCACACAGAAGAGCTGACAGATCCTCTATACACTACACCACACAGCATAGCTGACAGATCCTCTATATACTATACCACACAGGAGAGCGGACAGATCCTCTATATACTACACCACACAGGAGAGCTGACAGATCCTCTATATACTACACCACACTGGAGAGCTAACAGATCCTCTATATACTGCACCACACAGGAGAGCTGACAGATCCTCTATATACTACACCACACAGGAGAGCGGACAGATCCTCTATATACTACACCACAGAGGAGAGCTGACAGATCCTCTATATACTACACCACACAGGAGAACTGACAGATCCTCTATATACTACACCACACAGGAGAGCTGACAGATCCTCTATATACTACACCACACAGGAGAGCTGAAAGATCCTCTATATATTATACCACACAGGAGAGCTGACAGAACCTCTATACACTACACCACACAGGAGAGCTGACAGATCCTCTATATGCTAAACCACACAGGAGAGCTGACAGATCCTCTATACACTACACCACACAGGAGAGCTGACAGATCCTCTATATAATACACCACACAGGAGAGCTGACAGATCCTCTATATAATTCACCACACGGGAGAGATCCTCTATATACTACACCACACAGGAGAGCTGATAGATCCTCTATATACTACACCACACAGGAGAACTGACAGATCTTCAATATACTACACCACACAGGAGAGCTGACAGATCCTCTATATACTACACCACACAGGAGAGCTGACAGATCCTTTATATTCTACACCACACAGGAGAGCTGACAGATCCTCTATATACTACACCACACAGGAGAGCTGACAGATCCTCTATATATTACACCACACAGGAGAGCTGACAGATCCTTTATATACTACACCACACAGGAGAGCTGACAGATCCTCTATATACTTCACCACACGGGAGAGATCCTCTATATACTACACCACACAAGAGAGCTGACAGATCCTCTATATACTACACCACACAGGAGAGCTGACAGATCCTCTATATACTACACCACACAGGAGAGCTGACAGATCCTCTATATACTACACCACACAGGAGAGCTGACAGATGCTCTATATACTACACCACACAGGAGAGCTGACAGATCCTCTATATACTACACCATACAGGAGAGCTGGCAGATCCTCTATATACTACACCACACAGGAGAGCTGACAGTTCCTCTATATACTACACCACACAGGAGAGCTGACAGATCCTCTATATACTACACCACACAGGAGAGCTGACAGATCCTCTATATATTACACCACACAGGATCTTTTATATTATGTCCTATATATTACCAAAACCCACAGCATAAAATCAGCTAAAGGTCCCTATACACATTTGGTGGCTTTGTATGATGTGGGATACAGAGGATACCACACTGTATACCACACCACACAGGAAAGCCACCAAAACCTCTGTATACTACATCATACAAATCGGCATGTTCGGCTAACTTTTATCTAATATGTATAACGACTAGTGTTGAGCATTCCGATACTGAAATATCGGGTATCGGCCGATATTCACTGTATCGGAATTCCGATACTTAATTCCGATACTTTTATAATATCGAATACCGGAATCGGAAGTTCCCATAATGCCTGCGCTCTGCAGTGTCTGTGAAGGATGACAAGCTGGATGGCAGCGCTCAGCTGCGATCCAGCTTGTCATCAGAATGCCATCCCAGCGTGGGAGAATTCTCCTGATTGTTTAAAAGCCGGCGGGCGGTAAAAAGCCGCCGGCTTTTAAACAATCACACAGCCCCATACTGCTTCCCCGCAGCCTCCCACCCCGATCCTCCACTCCCCTCGCCACCTCCAATCCCACTCGTAAATTAGGACCGGGCGGGGAGCGCAGCACCAAGGAGCGAAGGACCCGGGCGGGGAAGCCGGCAGTGAAAAGACTTCACCGCCGGCTTTCCCGTTCTGTGCTGCGCTTTCCCGCCGGTTATTTCAAATGAACAGCTGAGGTATCAGGTGATGCCGATCAGCTGTTCATTTGAAGTAGCCGCGGTGCCCTCAGAGGGTTCATGTGAGTTCATGCTTGACTGCATGAACTCACATCAACTTTCCCACGGCCTCACAGGTCAGCCTCACCTCCCAGACCCGTCATGATTAGTGTGTGCGGGGTGTGCGCGCGCGGGGTGTGTGTGTGTGCGGGGTGTGTGTGTGTGCGGGGTGTGTGTGTGTGCGGGGTGTGTGTGCGTGCAGGCAGACATAGGCCGATGTGACACTACTACTCCCATCGGCCTATGTCTGTCCCCCGTCCACTCGTGCCAGCAGGATCAGCTTGATGGGAGCAGTAGTTCCCATCAGACTGATCCTGCTATATAAATTGCCCTACTGTGTCCCCAATAAATGTTAGATACATGTCATTGGTGGCCAGTGGTTACCTGCAATAAATTAGTTTATACATTACCTGTCCCCGCCGATCGCCACCTAAAATAAAGTAAAAAATAAAAAACTACACCTATACTCACCTAGACACCTAATTCCCCGAAGCCATCGATCTCCTGTAATAAAATATAAAATAATAAACCACAACCTTATCCTTACCCCTCCGTAGCAGTCCACGAGTGTCCCACGAAGATCTCCAGTTCAGAGCAGCCACATAGAATGTGACCGCTCTGAACCGCTGCCGCCGCTAGAATGACGGTGCCGTAAGGGTTCACCGGAGTTCAGGCAGCGCTGCTCCGGTTAGCTCCTTTACGGCACTGCTGTATCGTGAGAAATTCCCACGGTACAGCACTGCCGTAAAGGAGGTCTCCGGAGCTGCGCTGCCTGAATGCACTCCGGTAACCTCAGTCAGTGGCTCCCGCTGCCGGGAGCGGACGTGTTCCCGGCAGCGTGAGCTTACAGCAGCCATGCACAGCTGTCACCATCTCCAGATGTGACAGCTGTGCATGGGAGATCAGCGCAGGAACGTGGACAGGTAACTATTTTATTTTAGTAAACTAAGAATTAAATAAAATGGTGTTTTATTTCAAATAAATTATTTTTTTCTGGGTGTAGTGTGTTTTTTCTTTTTAACACTTTGTAGGTTAGTAATGGGGGTGTCTTATAGACGCCTCTCCATTACTAACCTGGGCTTCATGGCAGCTGGCGCTGACATGAACCCCACCACTATTACCCCCTGCCACCGCACCAGGGCAGCGTGGAAGAGCGAGGCTAAGTGCCAGAATTGGCGCATCCTATGGATGCGCCATTTCTGGGGCGGCTGACGGCTGGTGTTTCTAGCCTGGGAGGGGGCCAATATTCATGGCTCCCTTCCTGGGCTATTAATATCAGCCCCCAGCTGTCTGCCTAGCCTTTGCTAGCTATTAAAATAGGGGGGACCCCACGTCATTTTTTTTGGGGGGGTCCCCCATTTTAATAGCTAGTAAAGGCTAGGTATTCAGCTGGGGGCTGATATTAGAAGCCTGGGAAGCTCCGTGGGTTTTACCCCCTTCCCAGGCTTCAAACATCTGCCCCACCCGTCTGCTTAACCTCCGCTAGAGACTAAAATTATGGGGGATCCCACGCCATTTTTTTTTTAAATAAATCCTTTATTTTAACACTAAATGACATTTGAGGACTTAATAAAGATGCAGTCCCTAAATTATTATTTATTTTTTAATAAATTTTTCCCAAAACTTTTGACGTGGGCTTCGCCATATTTTTGTATGCCAGCCAGGTACAGCATCCAGCTTCTATGAACGCGCCATTTTCCGGGGCGGCCGCGGACTGCAATTTTCAGCGGGGGGGGGGGCAGAAAGCTTGGGCCTCCCTGCGCTGCAGATTCCATCCCCCAGCTGCCTAGTTGTACCTGGCTGGACACAAAAATAGGGAGAAGCTCCACGTTTTTTTTTTTTTAATTATTTCATGAAATTCATGGAATAATTAAGAAAAAAAGGGCTTCCCTATATTGTTGTGTCTGGCCAGGTACAAATAGGCAGCTGGTGGTTGGGGGCAGCCTGTTCCTGCCTGCTGTACCTGGCTGGACACAAATATAGTGTGAAGCCCCACGTCAATTTTTTTTTAATTATTTCAGGAAATTCATGAAATAATTAAAAAAAAATTATGTGGGGCTTCGCCCTATATTTGTGTCCAGTCAGGTACAGCAGGCAGGAACGGGCTGCCCCCAACCACCAGCTGCCTATTTGTACCTGGCCGGACACAACAATATAGGGAAGCCCTTTTTTTTTTAAATTATTTCATGAAATAATTTAAAAAAAATTGACGTGGGGCTTCGCACTATATTTGTGTCCAGCCAGGTACAGCAGGCAGGAACGGGCTGCCCCCAACCACCAGCTGCCTATTTGTACCTAGCCGGACACAACAATATAGGGAAGCCCTTTTTTTCTTAATTATTCCATGAATTTCATGAAATAATTAAAAAAAAAAATGTGTGGCGCTTCGCCCTATTTTTGTGTCCATCCAGGTACAACTAGGCAGCTGGGGGCTGGAATCTGCAGCGCAGGGAGACCCAAGCTTTCTGGGCCCCACCCGCTGCAAATTGCAGTCCGCAGCCGCCCCGGAAAATGGCGCGTTCATAGAAGCGCCATCTTCTGGCGCTGTACCCAACTCATCCAGGGCCCTGGTGCGGTGGCTCACTGGGTAATAAAGGGGTTAAGGCCAGCTTGGCATTATCAGCTGGCCCTAAGCCCGAAATTCATGGGGTCACGCCAATATTAGACATGACCGCCATGAATTTCTAGTAAAGTATTTAAAAAAAACACAAACACCCAGAAAAAAGTCCTTTAATTGAAATAAAGACACAATTCTTTATTGTTCTAAATTAAACCATACTTACCGTCACGCCCATTCCAGCTGAAGCCAACGATCTCCTGCAATAAAAGTAAAATAATAAAGCAACCTCATCCTTACCTTTCCATGGTTCCCAGGACAGCTTCAGCTCTGCTACATCGAGATGACAGGCTGGACCGCAGCAGAACGCTGCCATCCAGCCTGTCATCCCGCAGACACTGAGAAGCGCAGGCATGCTTGCGCTCCTCAGTGTCTCGCTGTGACGGCATCCAGATGAGCCGAGGTCATGTCCAATGAACTCAGCTCACCTCATGCACGTCACTGACAGCGTGGGAAAATTCTCCTGCACTCAGCGCTTCAGCGTGAGAATTCTCCCACGCTGTCAGTGACGTGCATGAGGTGCGCCGAGTTCATTGGACATGACCTCACCTCATGCACGTCACTGACAGCGTGGGAAAATTCTCACGCTGAAGCGCTGAGTGCAGGAGAATTCTCCCACGCTGTCAGTGACGTACATGAGGTGAGCCGAGTTCATTGTCGGCTCATCTGGATGCCGTCACAGCCAGACACTGAGGAGTGGAAGTATGCCTGCGCTTCTCAGTGTCTGCGGGATGACAGGCTGGATGGCAGCGTTCTGCTGCGGTCCAGCCTGTCATCTCGATGTAGCAGAGCTGGAGCCGTCGTGGGAGCCATGGAAAGGTAAGGATGAGGTTGCTTTATTATTTTTCTTTTATTGCAGGAGATCGTTGGCTTCAGCTGGAATGGGCGTGATGGTAAGTATGGTTTAATTTAGAACAATAAAGAATTGTGTGTTTATTTCAATTAAAGGACTTTTTTCTGGGTGTTTGTGTTTTTTTTAAATACTTTACTAGAAATTCATGGTGGTCATGTCTAATATTGGCGTGACCCCATGAATTTCGGGCTTAGGGCCAGCTGATAATGCCAAGCTGGCCCTAACCCCTTTATTACCCAGTGAGCCACCGCACCAGGGCCCTGGATGAGTTGGGTACAGCGCCAGAAGATGGCGCTTCTATGAACGCGCCATTTTCCGGGGCGGCTGCGGACTGCAATTTGCAGCGGGTGGGGCCCAGAAAGCTTGGGCCTCCCTGCGCTGCAGATTCCAGCCCCCAGCTGCCTAGTTGTACCTGGCTGGACACAAAAATAGGGCGAAGCTCCACGTTTTTTTTTTTTAAATTCATGAAATTCATGGAATAATTAAGAAAAAAAGGCTTCCCTATATTGTTGTGTCCGGCTAGGTACAAATAGGCAGCTGGTGGTTGGGGGCAGCCCGTTCCTGCCTGCTGTACCTGACTGGACACAAATATAGGGCGAAGCCCCACATCAATTTTTTTTAATTATTTCATGAATTTCCTGAAATGATTTAAAAAAAATTGACGTGGGGCTTCGCACTATATTTGTGTCCAGCCAGGTACAGCAGGCAGGAACGGGCTGCCCCCAACCACCAGCTGCCTATTTGTACCTGGTTGGACACAACAATATAGGGAAGCCCTTTTTTTCTTAATTATTTCATGAATTTCATGAAATAATTAAAAAAAAAAAATACGTGAAGCTTCTCCCTATTTTTGTGTCCAGCCAGGTACAACTAGGCAGCTGGGGGCTGGAGTCTGCAGCGCAGGGAGGCCCAAGCTTTCTGCCCCCCCCCCCCCGCTGAAAATTGCAGTCCGCAGCCACCCCGGAAAATGGCGCGTTCATAGAAGCTGGATGCTGTACCTGGCTGGCATACAAAAATATGGCGAAGCCCACGTCAAAAGTTTTGGGAAAAATTAATTAAAAAATAAATAATAATTTAGGGACTGCATCTTTATTAACACCTCAAATGTTATTTAGTGTTAAAATAAAGGATTTATTTTAAAAAAAATTGACGTGGGGCTTCGCCCTATATTTGTGTCCAGCCAGGTACAGCAGGCAGGAACAGGCTGCCCCCAACCACCAGCTGCCTATTTGTACCTGGCCGGACACAACAATATAGGGAAGCCCTTTTTTAAAAAAATTATTTCATGAAATAATTAAAAAAAAATTGACGTGGGGCTTCGCACTATATTTGTGTCCAGCCAGGTACAGCAGGCAGGAATGGGCTGCCCCCAACCACCAGCTGCCTATTTGTACCTGGTTGGACACAACAATATAGGGAAGCCCTTTTTTTCTTAATTATTCCATGAATTTCATGAAATAATTAAAAAAAAAAATGCGTGGGGCTTCGCCCTATTTTTGTGCCCAGCCAGATACAACTAGGCAGCTGGGGGCTGGAATCCGCAGCGCAGGGAGACCCAAGCTTTCTGGGCCAACGCCGCTGCAAATTGCAGTCCGCAGCCGCCCCAGAAAATGGCGCATTCATTGAAGCGCCATCTTCTGGCGCTGTACCCAACTCATCCAGGGCCCTGGTGCGGTGGCTCACTGGGTAATAAAGGGGTTAAGGCCAGCTTGGCATTATCAGCTGGCCCTAAGCCCAAAATTCATGGGGTCACGCCAATATTAGACATGACCACCATGAATTTCTAGTAAAGTATTTAAAAAAACACAACACCCAGAAAAAAGTCCTTTAATTGAAATAAACACACAATTCTTTATTGTTCTAAATTAAACCATACTTACCGTCACGCCCATTCCAGCTGAAGCCAACGATCTCCTGCAATAAAAGTAAAATAATAAACCAACCTCATCCTTACCTTTCCATGGCTCCCACGACAGCTTCAGCTCTGCTACATCGAGATGACAGGCTGGACCGCAGCAGAACGCTGCCATCCATCCTGTCATCCCGCAGACACTGAGAAGCGCAGGCATACTTCCACTCCTCAGTGTCTGGCTGTGACGGCATCCAGATGAGCCGAGGTCATGTCCAATGAACTCAGCTCACCTCATGTACGTCACTGACAGCGTGGGAAAATTCTCCTGCACTCAGCACTTCAGCGTGAGAATTTTCCCACACTGTCAGTGACGTGCATGAGGTGAGCTGAGTTCATTGGACATGACCTCACCTCATGTATGTCACTGACAGCGTGGGAGAATTCTCACGCTGAAGCGCTGAGTGCAGGAGAATTTTCCCACGCTGTCAGTGACGTGCATGAGGTGAGCTGAGTTCATTGGACATGAACTCGGCTCATCTGGATGACGTCACAGAGAGACACTGAGGAGCGCAAGCATGCCTGCGCTTCTCAGTGTCTGCGGGATGACAGGCTGGATGGCAGCTTTCTGCTGCGGTCCAGCCTGTCATCTCGATGTAGCAGAGCTGGAGCTGTCCTGGGAACCATCGAAAGGTAAGGATGAGGTTGCTTTATTATTTTTCTTTTATTGCAGGAGATCGTTGGCTTCAGCTGGAATGGGCGTGATGGTAAGTATGGTTTAATTTAGAACAATAAAGAATTGTGTCTTTATTTCAATTAAAGGACTTTACTCTGGGTGTTTGTGTTTTCTTTTAACTTTGACTATGGGGTTAGTAATGGGGGTGTCTTATAGACGCCTCTCCATTACTAACCTGGGCTTGATGTCAGCTGGCATTATAAGCTGACATCAACCCCACCCTATTACCCCCTGCCACCGCACCAGGGCAGCGTGGAAGAGCGAGGCTAAGTGCCAGAATTGGCGCATCCTATGGATGCGCCATTTCTGGGGCGGCTGACGGCTGGTGTTTCTAGCCTGGGAGGGGGCCAATATTCATGGCACCCTTCCTGGGCTATTAATATCAGCCCCCAGCTGTCTGCCTAGCCTGTGCTAGCTATTAAATTAGGGGGGACCCCACGTTATTTTTTTGGGGGGGTTCCCCCATTTTAATAGCTAGTAAAGGCTAGGTATTCAGCTGGGGGCTGATATTAGTAGCCTGGGAAGCTCCGTGGGTATTATCCCCTTCCCAGGCTTCAAACATTTGCCCCAGCTGTCTGCTTAACCTCCGCTAGAGCCTAAAATTAAGGGGAACCCCACGCCAATTTTTTTTTAAATAAATCCTTTATTTTAACACTAAATGACAAGTACAGTAATCAACACTGTCACTGTACTTCATATATATGTGACTGACATGTTTCTATCTATCTAATCTATGTGTGATTCTCTATTCTTTCTCTTCTAAATTGTCGGGTACAGATGCTGAATTGCCGGCCGGCTTTCTTAAAGAGACGGTGCATGAAAACACTATTATTTTTTTAAATAAATCCTTTACACTAAATGACAAGTACAGTAAGCAACACTGTCACTGTACTTCATATATATGTGACTGACATGTTTCTATCTATCTAATCTATGTGTGAAGCTCTATTCTTTCTGTTATAAATTGTCGGGTACCGCTGCTGAATTGCCGGCCGGCTTTTTTAAAGAGACGGTGCACGAAAACACTAATATTTTTTTTAATAAATCCTTTACACTAAATGACAAGTACAGTAAGCAACACTGTCACTGTACTTCATATATATGTGACTGACATGTTTCTATCTATCTAATCTATGTGTGAAGCTCTATTCTTTCTGTTGTAAATTGTCGGGTACCGGTGAATGCCGCTGATGAATTGCCGGCTTTTCATGTCATTCTACATTATTCTTAGTTGTTTTACTTCATGTAGAATTAACCTACAAGGAAAGAAAGGGTTTATTTTCATTCCGATATTTGTGTCCCATTGACTTGCATTGGTTTCCGGTATCGGAATCGGCGATATCCGATACTTTTTGGGTATCGGCCCGATCCAATCCGATACGATATTTCCTGATATCGGAAGGTATCGCTCAACACTAATAACGACCTTTATCTGATTTTAGATTGTGGGTTTTGGTAACATGTAAGATAAGATCAGATTTCACAATTTAAATTCTTCTAGCCCAGAACTTTGCTAATAATAGATTGATTGCTATGAGAAGACAAGTTCTATTTGCACTTGTATTATATGCTTTCTCTTTACTCTTCACACTGCTCCCTTTTTATTAACCGTATCATGCAGTTTACCTGCTCTTATTTTCAGAACCTGTCACCAGAATAAAATCTAGACAATTACTTCTCTCTCAATAGTTCCATCCTTACATCTCTAAAATTCCAATATGTTGTATTGGAAAAGCAAAAATCACAGTATGCAGTATTTCCGATATTGCAAAATAATTCAGAAATGTCAACATTTTTTGTAAATGATTAAGGGTGGGGCTAATTAATTTAAGATTTTATGATTACCCTTTAAAGGGTTATTTCCAAAGGTTCAAGTTTTTCCCTGTCTCTAGGATTTGGAATATCTTGCTGATTGCTGGGAATCCCTGTGATGTTGATAATGGGGCTTTGGAACACTGTGAATAGGAGCAGCACCGTCTTGAATGAAGCAAAGATGTGTATACTCTATGCGGCCTCTCTTCCATTCATTGCTTATAATACTGTCAGAAATAACCGAAAACTGTACTCAGCAGTTCCATTGTCAGGATTCAAAGTTTGGGATTCCTGTACACAAGCAGCAGCTCTTCTCTTTAGCCCTCTGAACAGTTCCTTGCTCCTTCCGTTACCAAGTATCTATGTTTTCCTAATTGGCTTCACCCTGTGTTTTCCCGATTGGGCACCCTATTTAAGCCTGGCCTTGCACTTGGTTTTTAACAATGGTTTTTAACACGGAGAAATGCAAAGTCCTACATCTGGGCAAGAAAAATGAAAAAAACATATACAGAAAGGGAGGAATAGAGCTAAGCAACAGCACATGTGAAAACAATTTGGGTATACTAATAGGTCAAAGACTGAACATGAGTCAAAAGTGTGATGCAGCAGCAAACAAGGCAAACACAATTCTGGGTTGCATTAACAGAAGCATACATTCTAGATCACGTGAAGTAATTATCCCCCTCTACTCCTCTTTGGTCAGACCTCATTTGGAATACTGTGTCGAGTTCTGGGCACCACATTTTATAAAAGACATGAAGAAACTTGAGCAAGTTCCGAGACAAAATGGTGACCGGTCTGCAAACGATGTCCTATAAGGAACGGTTAGAGGATTTGGGAGTGTTTTGCTTGCAAGAGAGAAGACTGAGAGCAGACTTAATAGCTGTCTAGAAATATCTCAAGGGCTATCACAGTGTAGAGGGATCATCCTTATTCTCATTTGCACAAAGAAAGTCTAAAAGCAATGGGATGAAACTGAAAGGTAGAAGATACAGATTAGATATTAGAAAAAACTTTTTGGTAGTGAGGGTGATCAATTAGTGGAACAGGCTGCCACGAGAGGTGGTGAGTTCCCCTTCAATGGAAGTCTTCAAACAGGGGCTGGATAGACATCTGTCTGAGATGGTTTAGAGAATCTTGTATTGAGCAGGGGGTTGGACCAGATGAATTCACTGACTTGGTTGGACTCACTAAATTAAAACGTAGCCTTTATTAAATTCTTCATAAAAATATTTCGATCCACCGTACTGTGCAGTTGTTATGATCTGCAACATGAACTAAGGAAAGATGGGGAAAGTTGTCCCTACAGTAAGACTAAGCTGAATCCCTACGATGTAGCGAGCTGCCTATTCCTAGTGAACAGACCCGCCTTAGTCCTCGGCTAGTCTGAGCAAAGGCCAATAGAATTAAAGGAGGGGTCCCTAAAAGAACTAAGGACTGGAACAAAAATGGGACACCTCCTAAACAGAAGTTGTTGCAGAACACAAAAAGACAAACTGACAAAAAGTACTAGAGGTCCCAGAGGACCAAGCGAACTTGACAGAGAAAGGCACATAAGCACCTGGCTAGAGAAACAGTCAAAGACTGAAGTCCAGAAAGGCCAAAAGGGCGGAGCTGGAATATAAAGGCAGATGGTCACGTGGCCCCAAAACACAAGATGGAAAAAACAAACAGGAGGGTTCTAACAGCAGTCTTATCTGATCTGACAAATTGCTTAGTCAGACCATTATACTATATATAATAAAATAAAATGCGATATTTTGCCTAACCATGTCAATTCAATAATAGAGGTATCACTATAAGTATCAGCAATATTGGAATAGCTTCACTGAGTTATCAAAATGATATGCTTACTTCCATAGCTAATACTCTCATAGTAATTGCACTTAACGTCTTGAAGCCTATAGTTTGCTGCTGTTTAAATAGCGGGGGACTAACTCCCAATCAAAATAGTGTACACCTTGAGACCTGTGGGGCTGTGACTCTAATGCCACACTAAGATTTTTATACTTACCTAATAAACGTGATGATTTTAAGACCTGGACTTCTTTTTTCTTCAATATTTTCTTTAAGGTGGAGTTGAGATGATCGACTCACTGTGGAATAACTTTGAGTCAAAGTTCCTGAACAGTTTGTGATTCAGGTTAACAACAGTATGTGCCCCAACAATACTGCTGGCTGTACTTTTGATGGAACCAGGTAGGGGGAAGTAACTCTGAGAATTTTCCACATTGAGACAACTATCAGCCGATTCATGGATAATGCTGCTAATGATTGCGAAACAAATTAGGGTGCCAAGGAGGGAATGTCATCAGAGGGTGGGGGGGGGGGGGTAGATTCAGCATTAAGGAGCAGAGCTAATGTCCAGCCAAAAGATTGAGAGGTCTAATTTTTCTGCAATAAGCTCTGGAGCAGGTGATGTATGTCACGACTGATGATGGTATAGGAAGCTCAACAATGATTTAAAGCTCTTGTGGTGGTCATTGTGGTGATTTCTATGTGCAGACATCTCGAATGTGGGAATTCCTTTCCATGTCCTTAGTGGACCAATCTATTGCATTGTCCAAACCGTGCTGTTGGTAAATAAATACAGCTCTGTCAAAAATTAAGAGACCACTGAACAGTTTTCTATTGGAAAGCATGGAAAGACTGGTGGAAAGCATGCCAAGACGCATGAAAGCTGTGATTAAAAATCATGGTTAGTCCACCAAATATTGATTTCTGAACTGTTCCTGAGTTAAAACATGAGTAATTTGAGGTCTGAAAGCACTGTTTCTTTTTTAGTATTTTGACGCTTTATCATTTGCAGCAAATAAATACAAAATTTTTAGCTTTGAATTTCACATGACATGTTGTCAGTAGTTTATAGACTAAAACAACAATGTACATTTTACTCAAAAATACGAGGGTCAGTCAATAAGTAATGCCTCCTATTTTTTTTTCTCCTTAAATAAGGTAGTTATGTTAAATATTCGAATTTGGCACAATTCCTCAAACCTTCTTCTCCAATCCACAGCAATTGCAACTTCCTGCGCCAACAGGTGGCAGGACTGTATCCATTTGCAAAATGGCTGACATCGATGTTCGTATTAGACAACGTTCTGTGATTGAATTCTTGCATGAAGAAGGTGAAACGCCCGTTCGAATTCATGAGAGACTGAAAAATGTGTACGGTGATGCAACAATGGATGTCAGTACTGTTAGACGATGGGTTCATCACTGTAACACAGCTGAAGGGCCATCACTGTTGGCTGACAAAATGTGGAGTGGCAGGCCAGTAACCGCAGTGACTCCAAGCAACATTCAGCGAGTCGATGACATCATTCGTGGTGACCGCCGGGTGACTGCAGATGAATTGTGTGGCATTATCTGCCTCAGTAAAGGCAGTGTGATGAAAATTATTGGACAACTGGGATACAGAAAAGTTTGTGCACGGTGGGTCCCAAGAATGCTTTTTACCATGCTGGAATACATGCCCTTGTTAAACGGTGGATCAAGACTGTAGAAATGGATGGAGATTATATTGAAAAGTGACAAATTAATCGTTAATGTTGTGGTTTTCAACCTATGCAATTGCATTTGAATTTCTTGCCAATTAAAAGGAGAAAAAAAATAGGAGTCATTACTTATTGACTGACTCTCGTATACCTATAAAGAGAATCAGAGAAACTGAAAATTTTGCAGTGGTCTATTCATTTTTGCCAGAGCTGTATATGTCCTGAAACACATTGACTAGGAACTGTCACTCAGTAAAAATATGAATTGGCATCACCTGCTCATATGGGGAAAGCAAACTAACCAGAAAGATAAGAAAATCTCAAGTTGTCCCTTTTCTCCTCATGATTACCTTTCTGGTAGCCTGTCCGCATCGAGAAAAGCAATTCTGCTCTCTGGTTATTTCCATCAGCCCCATCAACATCCTTATCTACTGCTTTCTGTACTCTTCCTGCTCTTCCTCTGTTGCGCCATCATTTATCCACTTGTGTGCCCAAGAGAATACATTCAGTCATTTGCTTGTGGGGACACTGAACTCTCACATATCCAAGTTCAACACGGATGATGCCGAACCACCTAGATTTCTGTTTGCAAAAGAATCAAATGCACTCCTCCTCAATGGAAGATATTTAGCTTCCAGAATTTATTGAATAAATTCAACCCAGCTTCATACTTTTACATGGCAGAGACTGTGGTCTGCTTCTTGGAATTGACCTTGAGCTCCAAGATGCACTCCACCAGTGACAATAGCAGCTATAGCCATGAACTTTACATGCATTTTATGCACGACCGAAAGTGGACTCATTTTTTACTGGTAATACCTTTATATCAAATGACACTTATGCATTTATTTCATATCCTCATCAATGGATGTTTCCCAATCCCCATCAGCAATAGGGCATAATGTTGTATCAAATGTCACACAGGATGACTCTTTGTCCTTTAAAACCAGGCAACATAGTAAGCGACAATGTCAGAAACATTGTGGCTGCCATGCAATTAGACAAAGTAACATATGCTCGCTATAGGGAATTTTCACTCAATTTGATCTTGAACTGTTTTTTATAAAAATATTCCAGTGCAAGGAACAAGGATGTGAACCTTGTCAGAAGACTGTGGGCATTTCACCCGTGACAGGTTTTGCAGTGACAGTGCTGTTTTTACTGAGCCACTGGCTGATACTGCAACGTGATGGAATTCATAGCTACATATATTGCATTACTTGCTTGAGAAACAGTGAGATGACGGATAATTTATGTAGAAGAAAAACTGGAATGTATGAGATATTTTTAAATTTGCAATTGGTAGGAGATGAGGGCTGTATGTCACTTACTGAGCCATTTGAAAGAGGGAAGAAAATTCTTTGTTTTCATTGATTCAAATTTTAGGTATGTCTGAGTATACTTCTCATTTTTAGCGAAATTGGGGGCAGCAATTGGATTGGTTGAGCCCCTGGTTGAGATGATCAGAAAGGGAAAGAATTATAAAAAAATTGTTGACCTTCTTTGACTCCTAATTTTTTTTGATGTCTCTCCTTCACCATTATTTTTGGTGTAAGTTAATTTTTTTGGGCAATGTAAAGGGGTAAATTTCCCCAGAAGGACACTTTGCAAGATTAAGACCCTGAGGGATGGTAAGTTAAGGTAAAAATTGTTCTAAACAAAATTGTTAGCCTACTCCGATCCCTATTTTTCTTTAGGTCTTTGGCTCTTTGTTTCACCATCATGTCTTGTGTATATTAATCTCTGGGTGTGAATTTTTACTGTTGTGACTTCTGCAGTGAGACCATCTCAGAATTAAGCCCCTGCACAAGGACAGTTAGAAAGGGAAAAAATTTTATAACTTAGCAAATTAAAAATTTTTGGTATTCCATCAATTCAATTTCCATTAACAAAATTATATAATTTAATATAAATTTCCAAATTTACCCTAACACATCCAATTTTCTCCTACATTTGTAACCTTCAGATACAACCTGGAAACTCATGTCTTCAGGAAGACCTATAGCATGCAATAGCCCCGCTGCCACCTTACTACCACCAGAGCAGCTTTAATACCCCCCTACTTACTGAATTCTTTCCCATTACTCTTTAGATTGCAAGCTCATTAGGGCAGGGCCAAGTCTATAAGTTATTTTACTTTATTTTAAATAACAAAACCAAAGAAATGAGCAACAGCATAAGTTGGCATACATGCAATCTGTAGGAGCGCGTTCACACTGTGGCAATTTAGCAGACAAAACTCAAGATAAAAACAAAATGAGCACATACCTTGCTGTAAGTAAATAACTAAATAGTAATAGTAAATGTAAATAGCATAGGGTACTTAGTTAACAGTATTTTGATCAAAAAAGCATAAAATCCATCCCACCTCGACATGGTGTACCCAGTCCTATTTAATATTAAAACCTCATCTTGTGTCAGCCGACCTCAATATAGATGGGGGCAAAATAGGATGTAGGTCCAACTATTCATAGCTAAATGCCTAGCTCAGAAAAGGGGAGCCTTGACCCTTATTCTACAAAGTACAGCAAACTAGATCAAATCCAAAGAAATAAGCCGGAGCATAAGTTGGTATATATGCAATGTGTAGGAGAGGAGCATGTTCACACTGTGGCCATTTAACAGACAAAACCCAAGACAAAAACAACATTTTTGATCAAAATAGTGTTAACTAAGTACCATATGTTATTTACATTTATTATTACTATTTACTTGTTTACTTACTGCAAGGTATATTCTCATTTTGTTTTTGTCTAGGGTTTTGTTTATTTTATATATGTTATATATATGTTTTATGTATCTTATATGTATAGCATGTATATGTGTATATCTGTAACCATTTACACTTATACAGCAGCTTGGAATTGATTGTGCTTTAAAAAAATAAATAACAATAATTAATATTTCTTAATTCACTTTTTGGGTCTAGTGACGTACCTCAGTAGAAACCTGCACAGGATTGGGCCACTGCTCAGGACTGGGAGCAAAGGCTCTGAAGAGTTTCTTCTATATGTATACTCTCTGCATTCACTATGAAACAAATATAAGCCAGCTTAGGAGTCAGATGAATCATATTTAATAATCTTGAATCCAGCTTTACGAGGTGGCTAATAGATACTAAAAAGTTGTGTTGAGAATTTTATATACATTAGTAATGGCTAATTTTTCTGGTGATGGAGTATCCATTGTTGGATCTTCAGCTACAACATCACAATGCTCCAATACATGTTCTTTATTGAGAAGTGTAATTTTTTGGCACTAGGTCACATGAATTGAGGGGATGGTCATTTGTGGAATATAGCCCTGAATTTTCATTTCTCATGGTCTTGACACCATGTTAACCATGAAAGGTACTATCCAAAATTGATAGTACACACAGACACAAAATATTTCCACAAGAATAGATGACCATGATCAAGTCCTGGACCCTACATGCATCATTTATAAAATGCATGGTCAATCAAGCTTTGCATAGACCAAAGGCTTAGTCAGGCAAATTCTAAGCTGGCAACTGTGCAAGAAAGTTCAGTTGTTCTAATAGACACACAGTCCACAACAGAATGGTGTGTTTGGTCATAGAAGACTGAAGGGTCATTTTTGGACAATTTTTTACTTTAAAAAGCATGAAGAGTCTGCCTGTACTGTCTGCTAGTTAACATCCATATACCCATAGCCAGATATGTTGAGGTCACTTTGAAATTTATGACTGGAACATTTTCCATTTTTCGTTTTTGTTTTTTGCTCCGCTTCATCCCAGAGCTATAACTTTTTTATTGTTTTTTGGTCCATATGGCCATGTGAGGGCTTATTTTTTGCAGGAAAAGTTGTACTTTTGAATGACACCATTGTTTTTACCATATCTTGTACTGGACAATGTTAAAAAAATTTTCAAGTGTGATGAAATTGCAAAAAAAGTGCAATTCAACAGTTGTTTTTGGCTTTTTTTTACCATGTTCACTAAATGCTAAAACCGACCTACCATTCTGATTCTCTGTGTCATTATGAGTTTGTAGATACCAAACATGTATAGGTTTTTTTTTTATTTAAGTGGTGAAAAAAAAAATTCAAAGTTTGTTAAAAAAAAATGGCCCCATTTTCCGAGAACCGTAGCGTCTCCATTTTTCAGGATCTGGGGCCAAGTGAGGGCTTATTTTTTGCATGCCAAGCTGATGTTTTTATTGATACCATTTCGGGCTAGATACAATGTTTTGATCGGCCTTTATTGAATTTTATTGCAATGCAGCAATGCCGCAGCGACCAAAAAAACGTAATTCGGCATTTGAATTTTTTTTTCGTTACGCCACTTACCAATTGGATCAATTATTTTTTTATATTGATAGATCGGGCGATTCTGAACGCGGCGATACCAAATATGTTTATATTTATTTTTTATTGTTTTATTTTGAATGGGGCGAAAAGGGGGTGATTGAAACTTTTATATATTTTTTATTTTTTTAAAAACATTTTTTTTTACTTTTGTATGCTTCAATAGTTTCCACGGGAGACTTGAAGCTGCAATTATCTGATTGCCTGTACTGCACACATGCAATCATCAGATATCCTGCGTGTAGCAGAAATGTTCACTTGCTATGAGAGCCGACTGCTGGGCGGCGCTCATAGCAATCTGGCAATGACAATCGCAGAAGTCTACTGCAGACGCCGGGTTTTCATGCCCACCGATCCGAGACCCGCAATCATTTGACGGGGTTGCCAATGGGTGGAGCCAGTGATGTGCATCCGGTTTGTGTAAGTTAAATGCCTCTGTCAGAGATTGACAGCAGCATTTAACTAGTTACCAGCCGCGGGTGGATCGCAATTCCACCTGCGGCTGTTAGAGGCATATGAAAGCTGTACAGATCAGCTGTCATGTGCCCGAAATGTTTCAGGCTCAGTGCAGGAGCCCACACCAAAGGGAGGGAGCTGACGTGTGTCATAGAAGTTCAATACAGTCCTAGAAGACCTCAGAATGTTACACATCTTTTCTGTGCAATTATACGCAAAGCAATACTTGAGATTACCACCTAATCAAATGTTTTGAAAAGTTTGGAAACTGACCATTTGAAGATGTCCTGAAGATTGGTGATGGACACCCTGGGTTCTGTTAGTGCAGCATCGGCACTCTGCTTCAATCTTCACTGCCGCCATAGCTTCTAACTCAGAAACACGTCAGCAGGGGGCGGAGGTAGACAATTAGAATTATACCTCCACACTTGAGGATTTTTAATAAGAGGAAAATGTGCCTGATTTTACAAGTGTTTTGCAATTTTATCCAATTTAGAAGATGATACAACCCCCTTAAGCTCTGTCTCTGTAACATGTGTGTAACGTGTCTATTAAGATGAAAGACCTGAGGGGTTTAATTAGGCTCCGCCAGTGCATGATTGCATTGCAAGGGGAGCTGATAGGGTAACTGAGGAAATTCTTCCTTATATCTAACAATTAGAAGCCATACGTACTAAGGGGTAAATTGACGGGATCGGCATTATCTCTGATTTCCATTATTGCCGCAAAGTGTCAGCTTTAACATGGGGAGTAGTGTTGAGCCACCCCCGTAGTGTTCGGGTTCGGTTCGTCGAACACCGGTATGTTCGCCGAACTGTTCGTCGAACACCGTTAAAACCAATGGCAGGCAAACAAAAACACATAGAAACACATAGAAAACACCTTCAAAGGTGTCCAAAACCTGACAAACTGCTCAGAAGACACAAATAGCACATGGAAAAGTGACAAGTAAATATAGTCATGCGAAAAGAAAGAGGTGGAGGAGTAAAAGGAGGGGAAGACACAGATATAGGCATGTCATGCCCTTCTAAAATCAAAAAAGTGAGAAGCCGACACGGCCAGTCCGTTCCTGCCCGTGCGACCTCCGTGTCGCCGGGTTTGTGCCAGAGCTGCGGTGGACCCTGACGGCCAGCCCCCTCTCCCAATACTGGTGCCTGTCCGCTGGTGGGTCGAGCCCCCCCGCAGTGGAGGCAGGTCTAAGCTCTGTAATTTAAATTGTCTCTCTAATTTGAATGAGTACACTTTATATCCTTTTACAAGGATCTATTGGAGGGCAAGTCTGATGCTAGCAGCCGCGGTAATTCCAGCTACAGTAGCGTCCACAAAAGCTGCTGCAGTTAAAAAGCTTTTATAAGGATCAAGCTTTGCGGTCCACCACAAGGCGTCCTACCGCCAGTCCCAGCCCCTGTGCCTTGGGGTGCCTCCCCTGATGCTCTTCACTGAGTGTCCCGGGGGCCCGAAGCATTTCCTTTGAAAAAATTATGTGTCCAAACTAAAGGTGGTGTAGCTTGCTTAACAGCTGGGATAATCCGCTGACTAGCAGACACTGCTACTAGGCCCAAAGTATTGCCTGGGCTAGATGTAGTTAAAAATTTGTAATTAGATCTACAGGTGGTGGCTACTCCGCTGACTAGCAGACACTGAAGCTAGCTTTGCAGCAGACCTCTGATTCCCAGGCTATAGTATGAGTAAACAGCTCTTCAGACTCAACCTGAAGAGCTCTTCACCTTGTTACCCCAAGCCATAGTGTATGTACTTTCTTACGGTTAAAAGGGGGGGTAGAGACCCGACCCACCTGGAATTGACAATGCCAACGTCATGTACAACACAGCAAGGGGACTCCAAAAAGAGTCTCCATTTTTTCCAAAAATTGTGGCACAGACACCACTTAAGTGGCATCAATTGTCCCAGAGTTGCTTAAAATGGTTAGTGAGGTGATTTTCCAAAATCCTAAAGCTTTTAGTCTCCCCAGGATGACACAGGTGGGGCAGATGGTAGTTAGACCGGCCCGCTAGGCCGCAATGTAGCACAATGAGCTTCACACTGCAACTTATGCTTCATATCGCTGTGACAGTTCAAGCATAAAGTACTCAAACTATTGTTTTTTTGGCCTCTACTTAGCTTTTGGTGACAAATGTTACAGATAACATGAGTTGGGTCATCCTTAGACATCTCAAAAAATGCCCAGGCTATGCAAGGTTTAGAGCAGATGGGACTCTGCTACTAGCAATACTATCAAATCATTGGCTGGGTTAGATGCAGTAAAAAATTCTTACTAGATACATAGGCGGTGCAGCTTGCTTCGCAGCTGGGCTACTACGCACAAAGTATTGGTAGACTCTATACTAAATAAGGAAGGATTCACTGACTGTGGTGGCCCCTCCGCGGGCCGTGGCGATTGGTCATCCACTTTCGCTGCCCCTTACTCAACAAATTCACAAACATCTCCTGTCGGTTTGGAGTCCCATTATTCCCAACCAAAAACATAGGCCCCACAACAAAGATATCGTTCTTAGGCATCAAAATCGACACCACAGCAAGGTTGTTCCGCCTCCCATGGGAAAAAATATCAAAACATTACACCTGATCTAGGTTTTTTGCGCAGTATGGAAAGTAACACTACAGCAGATGCAAGTATTACTAGGTCTCCTCGTGTTTGCGAGCCGGGTGATGCCAGTCGGAAGGGTTTTTTCTCTTCATTTATCGCCCGCAACAAAAGGGGCATCTAAACCGAGTCATACAATCAGAATCAGCAGGCAGCTATGGGCGGACTTAGAGGTGTGGAAAACCTTCTTATAATCATTCAATGGTCACACGTTATTTATGTCAGCAGAACAGTCCAACATTGAACTAAGATTATTCACCGGGGCGGCAGAATCAGGCGGATATGCAGCGATACTAAATAATCAATGGTGCACAAGCTTATGGCCTCCGTATTGGGCAGAACAAGTGCTGGCAAAAAAACAGACAGTCCTGGAACTGTTTCGAATAATGGTAGCAATAGAAATATGGGGCGTGTGCCTGGCTAACAAAAATATACGCTTCATAACAAAAAACACCAGCCTAGCGCACTTCATTAATAATATGGCATCATCGTCTCTCCCAGTGCTAGGCCTACTACGCCGACTAGCATTCCTGTGCCTAAAACACAATGTATGGGTCCACGCTAGCCACGATGCTGAGGGGTCTAACGCTGCTGCTAACGCTTTATCACAATTTAATTGGCAGATTTTCACAGAGCTCCTCCCCAACGCCCACCCATCGGGCAACAGTTGCCCACCCTCCCTATGGTATCTAGTGGCGAATAGTTGATGCCATTAATCAGACCGTCAGTTGCCCCGTCGAAGTGGAAAGCATACGGTAAGGCATGGGAAGAGTGGACACGACTAGTAGCAGGCAGACGGGTTGACCAATGTGAACAAGCCAGATTACAAGTCACCATAGAATTTATCCACCAGCTAATGATGCGGGGCAGATCAGGAGCGTCAGCGCAGCGGTGGCTGACCGGAGTAGCATTTCACTTCCAACTACTGAATTGGGGAGATGTGACAAAGAGATTCATCATCAGACAATCCATAAAAGGGTGGAAAAGGGGTCAGCCAAGTCAGGAGTGTAGACGTCCCGTCCCGTGTCACTAAAACTGATTTCTCACATCATATCCCTAACACGATTAACATGACACTCACAATTCGAAGCAACACTACTGTCTACTGCATTTACAATCGCCTTCTTCGAGGCGCTATGCATAAGCGAATTAGTCACTCAATCCAAAATTACCACCAGTGGAGGCTTATTACACCAGGACGTAGTCATAGCCAATAATGCAATACGTCTACGCATACACAAATAGAAAACAGTTCCAGCGGGCAGAGGCATTTGGGTACTTCTACAACCCACAAACGGTACACTGAGTCAGGTAACAATAGTAAAAACATATATAACCATCAGATCACAAAGTAATTTCTTCCTATCACACATTGATGGAACGCCATTATCAAGATACCAGTTCCAAGCTATATTTAATAAATGCCTAACATCGGCAGGGAACCACCCCAAAGATTATGGGACACACTCATTCCACATAGGCGCGGCCACAGAAGCAGCAAGAGAAGGACTGTCAGAAATGGAAGTTCAGAGGATAGGGAGATGGCGATCCATGTGTTTGGTGAGATACATAAGACCGGACTTGTTATCCTAACGTGGTTTGTTTCTTTTACAGGTGACGCTTAGCCAACAGTGTGGGTGATAGGCCACTCGTATATATATATTGTGCAGAAAAAAGGGCAAAATTCCGCCCAGGCGGAAGGAAATTTGAGTTTCATAACACATATTTCAACTGGAGAGGTATTAGAGGCCTGCAATGGCATGCTATGGCCACAGGTACTAATGGAGGTAATCAAGATAGGGAGAGAGGCAAGCGGTCCGGTCATCTTAGTTATACAGGCCAGGGGAAACGACATAGGTTATCACAAGAGCGCATAACTAATGGCAATAGTAAAACTAGACACTGAGCGCTTCAGAGAATTTTTCACAAAAATAACTATAGTATGGTCAGAAAATGTGCCGAGAGCGGTATGGCAAGGTGCCCGAGACATCACGGCCATTGAACGGACAAGGCGGCTAATAAATATTTGGATGGCAGAATTTATAAGAGACAGAGGCGGTGTAGTGATACGACACAGACAACTGGAAGGAGATAAAGCAGGCCTCATATGGCCCGACGGTGTTCACTTAATGGATATTGGACTGGACATATTCCTGTCAGGACTCCAGGACGGAGTGGAACAAGCGTTAAGAGTGATGGATGGGGGTCAGAGTCCTGCATACGAGTACGTAGTATCCTCCGTGGCCTGGAAATAGAAAGGACATGTTGGAGAGTTACACTTGTTGGCCAACTTGCCGGTGTGGAGACACAGGGCATGCTGCAACAAGCTGAATTATTTTAGAAATAAAATGCCTTTCTAATGTCATGAGTATAAACAGTTAATAAAGCTGTGACCGATCCTCACCCATCCAGTTGTAAGAGTTACATGATTGTATTGTCAATGAAAGGGGGGTGGTAGGGGGGCTGAGCGTCTGGGCTTGGTTGGGGGTCCCCACAGTCTGCCTAGGCTAGATGCAGTTAAAAATTACTATTAGATACACTGGCGGTGCAGGTTGCTTCACAGCTGGGCTACTACGCTGACTAGCAGACACAGAAGCTTTGGAGCAGACCTCTGAGTAAACAGCACTTCAGACTCAATCATCTGTGTTACCCCAAGCCATAGTGTATGTAGTTTCTTACGGTTAAAAGGGGGGGGGGAGACCCAACCCACCTGTAATTGACGATGCCAACATCACGTAAAACACAGCAAGGGGACGCCACAAAGAGTCTCCATTTTTTCTAAAAATTGTGGCACAGACACCACTTAAGTGGCATCAATTGCCCCAGAGTAGCTTAAAACGGTTGGTGAGGTGAATTTACCAAATCCTCAAGCTTTTACTCTCCCTAGGATGACACAGGGGTAGAAAAGTCCTTGCGGATCCATGATTTGTTCATCTTTATGAACGTGAGTCTGTCTACATTCTCAGTGGACAGCGGCGTGCGCTTATCTATCAGCACACCACCAACAGCGCTGAACACACGTTCAGAGAGAACGCTGGCTGCGGGGCACGACAAGATCTCCAAGGCGTGAGTGGCGAGCTCAGGCTATTTTTCCAGATTGGAAGCCCAAAGTGAGCAAGGGTCCAGTGACACAGTCATGGCTTCGATGTTCACTTGGAGATACTCCTGTACCATCCTCTCTAGGCGTTGACTATGTGTCAGACTTCTTGTCTCCTGTGGCCTTGCAAAGGATGGTCTAAAAAACTGGTGAAATGATTGCAAAAAATTGCTGTTACCAGCAGATACTGTGTTTCTGTTAGAGTGCTGAAGACGCGACAGTCCCACGGTTGGCAAGTTAGAACTGTGAGATTCACTACGTGCACCACTGGTGTTTTGTGGAAAAGCACATGTAAGTTTCTGCAACAGTCTCTGCTTATACTCCTGCATGCGTGAATCCCTTTCTATGGCAGGAATTATTTCTGCAAATTTACTTTTGTACCGGGGATCTAAGAGTGTGGCAACCCAGTAGTCGGGATTATTTCGAATTCTGACAATCCGAGGGTCATGTTGCAGGTAGTGCAGCAAGAAGGCACTCATGTGTCTTGCGCATCCAGGAGCACCAAGTCCCTGTTGTGTTGGTGGCGAGGTAAGAACCATGTTTCCTTCCTCTGCCCTCTCCCCCCAACCTCGCACAAAGGAAATGTGATCAAGGTCTCCCTCATCTGATGAGTCTTCCATGCCCATCACCAGTTCGTCCTCCACTTCTTCCTCGGCTCCTGCACCTTCCTCAACAGTTTGGCTGCTACCATGAGCCCTGGTTAATCCCTCTCCCCCACCCTCCCATGCCTGCCGCCTTGGTGCTGCCGACCGTCTGGACCGTGCAGATGTTAGCCCTTCCGCATACAACTCCTCATCCTCTACTTCCTCCACCTCCTCTTGTCCCACCACATGACTCCGAATTCTGTTTAACGTGTGCTCCAGCATGTAAATCACTGGAATAGTCATGCTGATAATGGCATCGTCAGCACGAAACATCTTCGTCGCCATTTCAAAACTGTGCAGAAGGGTGCATAGGTCCCTGATCTGAGACCACTCCTCCAGCGTGATTTACCCCACCTCTGGATCTCGTTGGCCCAGGCTATACGTCACAACGTATTGCACCAGGGCTTGTCGGTGCTGCCACAGTCACTGCAACATGTGCAGAGTTGAATTCCACCGTGTCGGCACATCGCATTTCAGCCGATGAAGTGGCAGGCCCAACGACTTCTGTAGAGATGTAAGTCGTTGAGCTGCGGGATGCGAACGGCGGAAGTGAGCACACAGCGACCGTGCCCTCTGCAGAAGGCCATCTAGTCCGGGATAGAGGGCTAAAAATTGCTGGACAACCAGGTTAAACACGTGAGCCATACAAGGCACGTGTGTGACATTGCCCCAGCGAAGGGCCGCACCCAGGTTTGCAGCATTGTCGCACACGGCCTTCCCTGGTTGCAGTTCCAGTGGAGACAACCATTCATGAAACTGGTTCTCCAGAGCTGACCACAACTCCTCAGCTGTGTGACTCACATTTCCCAGACATTTCAAAGTAAAAACCGCCTGATGACGATGAGCCCTGCTGCCAGGATAGTATGGAGGTGTGCAGGATTCCTTCTGCACAGTTAGAAAGCGCGTGGCATTACCAGACAGGCTTTGGGTGCAGGTGGAGGACCGAGAGGAGGTTGAGGAGGCAGAAGCAGTGGAGGAACTTCGAGATAAAGAGGATTGACGCACAACTCGTGGGGACGGCAAGACTTGGACAGCAGCCCCTTGTCCTGCTGTCACCATAGTTACCCAGTGCCCAGTCAGCGACATGTAACGCCCCTGTCCATGCCTACTCATCCAAGTGTCGGTGGTGAAATGCACCCTGTCACACACAGAGTTTCTCAAAGAAGCGGTGATGTTGTGTGCGACATGCTGGTGGAGCGCAGGCACACCTTTCTTTGAGAAGTAGTGCCGACTGGGCATCTGGTACTGGGGCACTGCGATGGACTTAAGGTCTCAAAAATCCTCTGTGTCCACCAGGTGGAAAGGTAGCATTTCTGTAGCCAAGACCTTGCAGATGGTGAAATTCAGCTTCTTAGCTTTCTCATGGCTAGGAGGAAATGGTCTTTTACTTGTCCACATCTGAAGGACCGAGGGCTGGCTGTTGTGCTTAGACGGGGTTGAGTAGGGTGTCCCCGGCAAACTGCCTGTCTGTGAGGAAGATGCAGGTGGAAAAGTTAGGTTGCCTTGATCCAACGGTGGTGCTCTCGATGTCGGAGAGCGCTCAACACCAGCTGGTGTTTCCACTTCCAAATGAAATGATGACCTGCCAATCACACTGACTGTTGCGGGTAAAGAGGTGGCAGGTCTGCATCCAAAAGCATGTGTGACTGCTGTCCCCCCAGTCACAGAGGATGAAGAGGCCGCGGATGCACAAGATGGGGCAGACGGTGTTTGGCCCGGCCCGCTAGGCCACATTGTAGCACAGTGAGCTTCCCACTGCAACTTATGCTTCATATCCATGTGACGGTTCATGCATGAAGTACTCAAACTATGTATTTTTTGGCCTCTACTTAGCTTTTGGTGACAAATGTTACAGATAACACGAGTTGGGTCATCCTTATCGATCTGAAAAAATGCCCAGGCTATGCAAGGCTTAAAGCCCATGCGACCTGAAGAGCCACCACGACTTGTGGTCAGAGGCACAGTTGTGTTTGAGGATGCAGTTGTTGACGTGCTTCCAGTACTACGTCTCTGTCCAGGAAGGCGCAACCTAACCTCATCGTCACTAGCATACTCCTCCACCTCCTCTGTTGACCTCATCGATTGGCTGACTGTGGGTTGACAGTAAGTGGGATCTCCAACCTCATCATCATCACCCTGTGTGTTCTCACACCCGTCGTCCTCAGAGCCAACCTGTTCCTGCCCTGACCGAAAACTCAAGTTGTCGCTCCAATCAGGTTTTTGAGTCTCATCATCGTCTTCATCATTGTCTCCACCAACAGGAGTTACAGTTTGGGAACGAGGGTCTACATTATGCTCAGAACCTTATTCATCTGGTCCTAGATCCGACTCATAAAGATTCTGGGCATCAGTGCAGATCATTTCCTCATCTGGATTCACAGAAGCTCTGGAGCAGACCTTGGATTCCCAGGCTATAGTAAGAGTAAACAGCTCTGCAGACTCAACCATCTGTGCTACCCCATACTAAGACGGGCAGCTGGAGACTTGGGAGCTGTGAGCAAGCAAGTGCGATTGGGGTGACACCTCTGAGGACTGGAGTATTTGTGATGTTGAAGTTGAGGTGGAGGAGAGCCCACTTAAAGGAGCACTTGATATCCATTGAATCACCTGCTGTTTTTGTGCCTCATCTGGAATTTGCAGCGATGGGCATGGCCGTAAGAAAGGGATCGGATCACATTGTCCACGAAAAGAAGTAGACATCTTAGTTTGGCTGGAAGATGGTCTTTCTTCTGCAGATGTTACTGTTGCTTTAACACCTACCCCACGGACACAACCTTTTTTTGCCTTCCCAGCAGCATGCCTTTTGCCACTCATTTTGGGGGTTAACTAATTGACAACTCTGTAGTTGTTTGCACAAAAAACGATGAATGGGAACCGAGCAGAGCTGAGTGGCCAAACTGTGATACTAGCCCAAAAGGATTGTCTGGGTTAGAAGCAGTAAAACAATTTTATTACGTACACAGGTGGTGGAGCTTGGTATAGATGGCCTAATAGAATGAGTACCACACACTGCTTCTATGCCCAAAATTATTTTCCGGGCTGGATGCAGCTAAAAATTATTATTAATTTCAAAGCTGGTGGAGCTTGGTATAGATGGCCTAATACAATGAGTTCCACACACTGCTACTATGCCCTAAATTATTTTCCGGGCTAGATGCAGCTAAAAATTATTATTAATTTCAAAGCTGGTGGAGCTTGTTATAGATGGCCTAATACAATGAGTACCACACACTGCTACTATGCCCAAAATTATTTTCCGGGCTAGATGCAGCTAAAAATTATTATTAGTTTCAAAGCTGGTGGAGCTTGGTATAGATGGTCTAATTCAATGAGTACCACACACTGCTACTATGCCCAAAATTATTTTCCAGGCTAGATGCAGCTAAAAATTATTATTAATTTCAAAGCTGGTGGAGCTGGGTATAGATGGCCTAATACAATGAGTACCACACACTGCTACAGGCCCAAAATTATTTTCCGGGCTAGATGCAGCTAAAAATTATTATTAATTTCAAAGCTGGTGGAGCTTAGTATAGATGGCCTAATAGATTGAGTACCACACACTGCTACAGGCCCAAAATTATTTTCCGGGCTAGATGCAGCTAAAAATTATTATTAATTTCAAAGCTGGTGGAGCTTAGTATAGAAAGCCTAATAGATTGAGTACGACACACTGCTACTATGTCCAAAATTATTTTCCGGGCAAGATGCAGCTAAAAATTATTATTAATTTCAAAGCTGGTGGAGCTTAGTATAGAAAGCCTAATAGATTGAGTACCACACACTGCTACTATGTCCAAAATTATTTTCCGGGCAAGATGCAGCTAAAAATTATTATTAATTTCAAAGCTGGTGGAGCTTAGTATAGATGGCCTAATAGAATGAGTACCACACACTGCTACAGGCCCAAAATCATTTTCCAGGCTAGATGCAGCTAAACATTATTATTAATTTCAAAGCTGGTGGAGCTTGGTATAGATGGCCTAATACAATGAGCAACACACACTGCTACTATGCCCAAAAGGTTTTACTTGGCTAGGTGCAGTAAAAAATTCGTATTACATACACAGGTGGTGTAGCTTGCAACACAGATAGGCTACTCCACTGATTAACACACACTGCAAAAGGCCCTAAAGGATTTGCTTAGCTAGATTTAGCCAAATGCTGTGAAAAACACTTGCACAACACTAAAACAGACCTGCCTGGCAAAAAGTCCTAGGAAATGCTGTATCCTAGCCCTGAAAAGGGCTGCAATTACAACTAGTCCCTACTCCCAACCTATCTGTCTATTTATTTGCTTGCAATTCACACAGTTAGAAAGTATAGTGCCCACAGCAGCAGCGGTGCCGTCTAACACTCAGCTGCAGCAGTGAGAAAATGGTGGCGATGTGGAAAATGGCTGGGTCTTATAGGGCAAGGACATATGACATACATAGCCAATGACACATGCCCTTGCTTGTGTGAAAAAAAGCACTTCGCTGCGTTTGTGCACTGCTGATAGACTGACAGACTGCACCTCCCCACTGTAAATGCGGGAATGAAAAAAAAAATGGAGATCTTCATTATTTTTGCAGAGATCCATCCCCTGCCCCTCCCCCCGCCCACTGTACACTCAAACTGTGTATTAACATTGATTAACAGCATTACAGTGAAAAAATCCAGTCATGATTTTGGTGCACGAACAGTTATCGAACATAACCTCGAACAGACGGATTTTTTTCAAATCGTTCGTGTTCGTCGAACGGCTCGAACACCGCCCAAAACAGCTCGAATTTGAGATTGGCGAACAGTTCGAGTCGAACACAGCTCACCTCTAATGGGGAGCTCAATTCCTTGTACTCTCAGCAATATCTGCTTAATATATCGGATGAATGTAGAAAAGGAGGAATATTAAATAAAGACATGAAAAAAAAAGAAAACCTCAAATATTTTTTCAAAAATATATATAAAAAATAGTGATGAGCGAGCACTAAAATGCTTGGGTACTCATTGTTCAAGTCGAGCAAATTGGAATGCCCAAGTGTTCGGTCCGAGTAACGAGCCCATTGTAAGTCTATGGGAAACTCTAGCATTTTACCGGCGGCTCCCCCCGGAGGTCTGCCGAGGGCCTAAATTTTGCCAAAATCGATGGAAACAGTGCTCAAATGACATGGCAACAGCATGGGGAAGACCTCCGGAAGCATTTCTGACTCCCAGGTCAATGCTGTCAACAATGTTGTCAGAGGTATTACGCCACTTTTATAGACTCACAATTAAACATACAAAAGCGAAACCAAAATGGATTTTCCTGGGAAATATGTTAAGGAACATCTTTTCCAGGGTAATGACTTGTATATAAGGCAAAATAAATATACAAAAACAAAAATGCTCCTCCACACCTTGGGCTATGTTCACATGTAGCGTTTTTGATGCATTTTTGCACTTTTGCATTGCTTTCAACCAAGACAAATGCTTTCACCAGGAAATGTCATTTTAACATTTTACAACCTTATCTGGCCATGTGGTGTGTGACACATCATCAGACTCATCCTGCTTCATTTATGATGGAGGGACTCTGAAAGTGACAAAGCAGGTTTTTATAGGCCCATCAGGCAGCCCTTACTATTCTTGAAGGGCGAGCAGTTGGCCCTTGCTATTGTTAGAGAGCCATCAGTATGCTATGCTTTTTTGTTCCCATTATTAATGAGTGGGCCTCCTATACTGTTTTTGCGTATTCAGTGACTGCAAGGGCTGCCAAAAATTTAGACGCAACCCAATACCCCTTTGAAGAGACATAGAGGAGGGTCTTAGTAAAAAAAATGTTCCCATTATAAAGGTGCGAGTCTCCTTTAGTGGTAATGCCCATGCTGTGACTGCAAGGGCTGCCAAAGTTTGGGAAAAACACCACTAACAATTTAAAGGCACATAGAGCTGGGCCACAGTAACAATGTGTTCCCATTAGAAGGAGAGGGTCAGCTATACAGTTATAGGGTATGCAGTGAGTCCAACCGCTGCCAAAAATTAAGAAAAAGCCTTCTTACAATTTAAAGACACATACAGCTGGGCTAGAGTAATGACATGTTCCCATTAGAAAGGAGAAGGTCTGCTATTCAGTTATAGGGTATGCAGTGAGTCCAATGGCAGCCATAATTTAGGAAAAACCCCACTAACAATTTAAAGACACATAGAGGGGGGCCTCAGTAACAACATATTCCCATTAGAAAGGAGAGGGTCTCCCATATTGTTTGCCATGCAGTGACTGCAATGACTGTCAAAAATATGGAGGCACTCCAATGCCCCTTGCAAGATACGTAGAAGTCAGAGGGCCTCCTGAAACAATGTACCCATTATTAGGAAGTGCGTCTCCCATATTGTTTGTCTATGTAGTGTAGCAACGGCTGCCAAAAATTTGAAGGAACTCCATTGCCCCTTGCAAGAGACATAGAGGTCGGAGGGCCTCTTGTAAACAATGTTCCAAATTATTAGGAAGTGTGTCTCCCAAACTGTTTGCCTAAGCAGTGAAGCAACGGCTGCCCAAAATTTGGAGGAACTCCAATGCCCCTTGTAAGAGACGGAGATGTCAAAGGGCCTCCTGATAACAATGTTCCCGTTAGTAGGAATTATTATTGCGGTCCCCTAGTAATTGGGACAGGAAGGTCGAGAGACAAGATGTAGGTTTTTGTTGTGGAACGATTTCAGCATGCCCACGGCCACATCCTCGGCCTTGGCCTCTGCATGCACCATCACCATCACGTCCACTTCCCCGTCCCTTGACACACACTTTGCCCATTTTTAATAGAGCACAATATTTTCCACTTTCACGAGAAATGGCTGATTTTGGAACGCAGGTATATGTGATACGTCTGACAGAGAACCACACTGCAACAGAATGGAAATGGATGAAATGGCTGATTTTGGAACAGTCTTATAGGTGATATGTCTGACAGAGAACCATGGTTTTAAATAGCAGGCCTTTAATTTGCTAATACTATTCATCACAGACACCTAGTGTGAATAGCTTGACCGACACATAGCAGTGGAATTAAAATGGAAGAAATGTCTGATTTTGGAACAGTCTTATAGGTGATATAGTGATATAAAAAAGTTTGGGCACCCCTATTAATCTTAAGCTTAATGTTTTCTAAAAATTGGTGTTTTTGCAACAGCTATTTCAGTTTGATATATGTAATAACTGTTGGACACAGTAATGTTTCTGCCTTGAAATGAGGTTTATTGTACTAACAGAAAATGTGCAATCTGCATTCAAACAAAATTTGACAGGTGCATAAGTATGGGCACCCTTATCATTTTCTTGTTTTAAATACTCCTACCTACTTTTTACTGACTTACTAAAGCACTTTTTTTGGTTTTGTAACCTCATTGAGCTTTGAACTTCATAGCCAGGTGTATGCAATCATGAGAAAAGCTACTTAAAGTGGCCACTTGCAAGTTGTTCTCCTGTTTGAAGCTCCACTGAAGAGTGCCATCATGGGCTCCTCAAAACAACTGTCAAATGATCTGAAAACAAAGATTATTCAACATAGTTGTTCAGGGGAAGGATACAAAAAGCTGTCTCAGAGATTTAACCTGTCAGTTTCCACTGTGAGGAACATAGTAAGGAAATGGAAGAACACAGGGACAGTTCTTGTTAAGGCCAGAAGTGGCAGGCCAAGAAAAACTTCAGAAAGGCAGAGAAGAAGAATGGTGAGATCAGTCAAGGACAATCC
Source organism: Phyllobates terribilis (assembly GCF_046119375.1). NCBI lineage: Eukaryota > Metazoa > Chordata > Amphibia > Anura > Dendrobatidae > Phyllobates > Phyllobates terribilis. Next base: position 93,501,125 of record NW_027362763.1, on the reverse strand, counting down.
TCAGACCACCTCCAGAGAGCTGCAGCATCAACTTGCTGCAGATGGTGTCACTGTGCATCGGTCAACTATACAACGCACTTTGCACAAGGAGAAGCTGTATGGGAGAGTGATGCGAAAGAAGCCGTTTCTGCAAGCACGCCACAAACAGAGTCGGCTGAGGTATGCAAAAGCACATTTGGAGAAGCCAATTTCTTTTTGGAAGAAGGTCCTATGGACTGATGAAACCAAGATTGAGTTGTTTGGTCATACAAAAAGGCGTTATGCATGGTGGCAAAAAAAACACAGCATTCCAAGAAAAACACTTGCTACCCACAGTAAAATTGGGTGGAGGTTTCATCATGCTTTGGGGCTGTGTGGCCAATGCCGGCACCGGGAATCTTGTTAAAGTTGAGGGACGCATGGATTCCACTCAGTATCAGCAGATTCTTGACAATAATTTTCAAGAATCAGTGATAAAGTTGAAGTTACGCAGGGGATGGATCTTTCAGCAAGACAATGATCCAAAACACTGCTTCAAATCTACTCAGGCATTCATGCAGAGGAACAATTACAATGTTCTGGAATGGCCATCCCAGTCCCCAGACCTGAATATCATTGAACATCTGTGGGATCATTTGAAGAGGGTTGTCCATGCTCGGCGACCATCAAACTTAACTGAACTGGAATTGTTTTGTAAAGAGGAATGGTCAAAAATACCTTCATTCAGGATCCAGGAACTTATTAAAAGCTACAGGAAGCGACTAGAGGCTGTTATTTTTGCAAAAGGAGGATGTACTAAATATTAATGTCACTTTTCTGGTGAGGTGCCCATACTTATGCACCTGTCAAATTTTGTTTGAATACAGATTGCACATTTTCTGTTAGTACAATAAACCTCACTTCAAGGCAGAAACATTACTGTGTCCAACAGTTATTACATATATCAAACTGAAATAGCTGTTGCAAAAACACCAATTTTTATAAAACATTAAGCTTAAGATTAATAGGGGTGCCCAAACTTTTTCATATGACTGTATGTCTGACAGAGAACCACGGTTTTAAATAGCAGGCCTGTAATTTACTAATACTATTCTACACAGAGACCTAGTGTAATAGCTTGACCGACACACTGCAACGAAATGAAAATGGAAGAAATGGCTGATTTTGGAACACTCTTATAGGTGATATGTCTGACAGAGAACCACGGTTTTAATTAGCAGGCCTGTAATTTACTAATACTATTCTTCACAGGCACCTAGTGTGAATAGCTTGACCGACACACAGCAACGGAATGAAAATAGAGAAAATGTCTGATTTTGGAACAGTCTTATAGGTGATATGTCTGGCAGAGAAGCACGGTTTTAACCCCTTTACCCCCGAGAGTGGTTTGCACGTTAATGACCAGGCCAATTTTTACAATTCACTTTATGAGGTAATTACTCTGGAACGCTTCAACGGATCCCCCTGATTCTGAGATTTTTTTTTTGGTGACATATTGTACTTCATGATAGTGGTAAAATTTCTTCGATATCACTTGCGTTTATGTGTGAAAAAATCAGAAATTTGCCAAAATTTTGAACATTTTGCAACTTTCAAAATTTTAATTTTTATGCCCTTAAATAAAAGATATGTCACACAAAATAGTTAATAAATAACATTTCCCACATGTCTACTTTACATCAGCACAATTTTGGAACAAAATTTTTTTTTTAGTAGGGAGCTATAAGGGTTAAAATTGACCAGCGATTTCTCATTTTAACAACAAAATTTACAACACCATTTTTTTAGAGACCACATCACATTTGATGTGACTTTGAGGGGCCTTTATGACAGAAATACCCAAAAGTGACACCATTATAAAAACTGCACCACTCAAGGTGCTCAAAACCACATTCAAAAAGTTTATTAACCCTTCAGGTGCTTCACAGGAATTTTTGGAATGTGGACGAAAGAAATGATCATTTAACTTTTTTCACAAAAATGTTACTTTAGACCCACATTTTTTTATTTTCTCAGGGGTAACAGGAAAAAATGGACCCCAAATTTTTTTGTGCAATTTCCCCTGAGCACGCAGATACCCCATATGTGAGGAAAAAACACTATTTGGGCGCACGGCAGGGTTTGGAAGGGAAGGAGCGACATTTGACTTTTTGAATGTAAAATTTGCTTGAATAATTAGCGGACACCATGTTGCGTTTGGGGAGACCCTGATGTGCCTAAACAGTGGAAAGCCCCCATAAGTGACCCCATTTAGGAAACTAGACCCCTTAAGGAACTTATCTAGAAGTGTGGTGAGCACCTTGAACCCCCAGGTGCTTCATAGAAGTTTATAACATTGAGCCGTAAAAATAAAATTTTCACATTTTTCCAACAAAAATGTTTTTCAGCCCCCAATTTTGCATTTTCATAAGGGTAACAGGAGAAATTGCACCATGCAATTTGTTGTGCAATTTCTCCTGAGTATGCCGATGCACAGCAGAGTTCGGAAAGGTAGGAGCATCATTTGACTTTTTGAATGTAAAATTTGCTTGAATAATTAGTGGATGTGCCCCTGATGTGCCTAAACAGTGGAAACACCCCACAAGTGACACCATTTTGGAAACTAGACCCCTTAGGGAACTTATCTAGATGTGTGGTGAGAACCCTGAACCCCCAGGTCCTTCACAGAAGTTTATAACATTGAACCGTAAAAATAACATTTTCACATTTTTTTCAACAAAAATGTTTTTCAGCCCCCAATTTTGCATTTTCCCAAGGGTAACAGGTTGCGTTTGGGGAGTCCCTGATGTGCATAAATAGTGGAAACCACCCCACCCTCCCCCCAGTGACTCCATTTTGGAAGCTACACCCCTCCAGGATTTTATCTAGGGGTATAGTGAACATTTTGAACCCAGAGGTACGACACAGAATTTGATAACATTAGGTCATCATATTGAATAAGTGCTCGCTATTTGAGTTTGCATCAGGTACTAGGGTATGCACCAAGCATCGTGGGTGCTCAAGTGACATGCTCGAGTCCCTGCCCCGCATATTCTTTTTATTAGACACCCAAAAAAAAAACATGTGGGGATCGCTTGTGTATGGCAGGCAATCCCCGCAAGGTTTTTTTGCTTTATAACAGCTGCAAAACATTTGGGGAGGAGATTCGAGCATGTCACTCGAGCACCGGCCATACTCGGTGCATACCCAAGCACCAAATGCAAACTCAAGTAGTGAGTACTTGCGCTCACTAGTCGCTATATCGACGTCATTTTTTTTTCATTACTTCTGAAAAAATCCCAACCCCAACCCGAACCTTAGCCCAACCCTAACCCTAGCCCAACTCTAGCCCAACCCTAACCTCAACCCTAACCCCAACCCTAGCCCAACCCTAACCCTAGCCCAACGTTAACCCAAACCCTAGCACAACCCTAGCACAACCCTAACCCTAGCACAACCCTAACCCTAAAGTTTATTTTTTACGCCGTTCCTCGTGTGGTATAAGTGATTAGACGATGTTATTCTTCGGGTCGGTGCAATTACAGCGATGCCAGATTCATATCGGGTTTTTATGATTGACAGCTGTCACACACTAAAAGACACATTTTTTTGCAAAGACTAGTTTTTGCATCGCCATATTTTGAGAGCTATAATTTTTCCATATTTCGGCCAACAGAGTCATGTGATGGCTTGTTTTTGCGGGACAAGTTGACATTTTTATCAGCATCATTTTCGGACAAATTACATTTTTTGATCGCTTTCTATTCCGATTTTTGGGAGGCAGAATAAACAAAAGCCAACAATTCAGGAATTTTTTTTTTGTTTTTTTTTATGCCGTTCTGCGTGTGATAAAATTAATAAGGTAGCTTTATTCTTCGGGTCAGTACGTTTACAGCGGTACCGCATTTTTTTTTTTTTTTCAATATTTTGGTGCTTTTACACAATAAAAACTATTTTATAGAAAAAATAATTGTTTTTGCATTGATTTATTCTGAGAGCTAGAACTTTTTATTTTTCTGTTGTTGGAGCTGTATTGTGGCTTATTTTTTGCTGGACAAGATGACGTTTTCAACGGTACCATTTTTATTTACATTCGTCTTTTTGATCACGTTTTATTCCATTTTTCGTTTGGTGGTATGATGATAAAACATTGTTTTATGTTTCCTTTTTTTTTTTATCGTGTTCACTAAAGGGGTTAACTAGTGGGACAGTTTTATAGGTCAGGTCGTTCCGGACGCGGCGATACCAAATATGTGTACTTTTATTGGTTTATTTTTTTTTCCATAAGATTATTTATTTATGGGTACAATACATATATTTTTTTTTTATATTTTTACATATTTTTTTAATTTTTTTTTCACTTTCTGACATTTTTATTACTTGTTCACATTGTCCCACTATGGGACTTTCACTTTTTGCAGACTGATCGCCTGCATGGCATAGAGAGCAGCAGCTCCCTATGCCATGCAGCCTGTCAGCGCTGCACAGGGAGAAGTTACTTTGGTCGTGACCAAAGCAACTTCCTGCCTCCTGGTGACCCGGATGTTGTCATTATGACGTCGGGTCACCATGGCAACATCCAGGACCGGATTCAGACGCTGCTTGACGCCGGCAGAGAAGGTAAGTATCGAGCTTACCTCCTCTTGCCACGGGAATGCTGCGATCGATTTTGATCGCAGCATTTCGGGGGTTAATGTTCTGGTAGCGGTGCGGGACCACTCCCTGCACATAGCACAGGGTGTCAGCTGTGACAATCAGCTGACACCCGGCGGCGATCTCGCCCGCACCTATGTGTGCGGGCGAAATCGCCAGTGCGTATTAATACGTATCAGGCCCTTAAGGCCCAGGGCACAGATATGTACTAATATGCCCTGGGTCAGAAAGGGGTTAAATAGCAGTCCTGTAATTTACTAATACTATTCTACACAGAGACCTAGTGTAAATAGCATGACCGACACACTGCAACGAAATGAAAATGGAAGAAATGGCTGATTTTGGAACACTCTCATAGGTGATATGTCTGACAGAGAACCACGGTTTTAAATAGCAGGCCTGTAATTTGCTAATACTATTCTTCACAGACACCTAGTGTGAATAGCTTGACGGACACATAGCTGTGGAATGAAAATGGAAGAAATGTCTGATTTTGTAACAGTCTTGTGGGTGATATGTCTGACAGAGAACGACGGTTTTAAATAGCAGGCCTGTAATTTACTAATACTATTCTATACAGAGACCTAGTGTAAATAGCTTGACCGACACATTGCAACAGGATGGAAATGTAAGAAATGTCTTATTTTGGAACAGTCTTGTGGGTGATATGTCTGACAGAGAACGATGGTTTTAAATAGCAGGCCTGTAATTTGCTAATAATATTCTTCACAGGCACCTAGTGTGAATAGCTTGACAGACACACTGCAAAGGAATGAAATTGGAGGAAATGTCTGATTTTGAAAAAGTCTTATAGGTGATATGTCTGACAGAGAACCATGGTTTTAAATAGCAGGCCTGTAATTTGCTAATACTATTCTTCACAGGCACCTAGTGTGAACAGCTTGAGCGACACACTGCAACGGAATGAAAATGGAGGAAATGTCTGATTTTGGAACAGTCTTTTAGGTGATATGTCTGACAGAGAAGCATGGTTTTAAATAGCAGGCCTGTAATTTGCTAATACTATTCTTCACAGACAGCTAGTGTGAATAGCTTGACCGACACATAGCAGTGGAATGAAAATGGAAGAAATGCCTGATTTTTGAACAGTCTTGTGGGTGATATGTCTGACAGAGATTGACAGTTTTAAATAGCAGGCCTGTAATTTAGTAATACTATTCTACACAGAGACCTAGTGTGAATAGCTTGACCGACACACTGCAACGAAATGAAAATGGAAGAAATGTCTGATTTTGGAACAGTCTTTTAGGTGATATGTCTGACAGAGAACCATGGCTTTAAATTGTAGGCCTGTAATTTACTAATATTATTCTACACGGAGACCTAGTGTGAATAGCTTGACCGACACACTGCAACTAAATGAAAATGGAAGAAATGGCTGATTTTGGAACACTCTTATAGGTGATATGTCTGACAGAGAAGCACGGTTTTATATAGCAGGCCTGTTATTTACTAATACTATTCTTCACAGACACCTAGTGTGAATAGCTTGACCGACACACTGCAACAGAATGGAATAGGAGGCCAATATTTTCCACGTTCACTTATAGCTGAAATATGGAACAGATCTGGCTTTATTCTACAGTGAGAACAAGTAAATGGAGCAGAAAAATGTTGTACTCTGGATTGTTTTTAAAGCAAATAACCAGGATTAAGATAAATAAAAAAATTGCCCTGGCCCCTGATATCTGGGGCTATGTCTACAAATATCTGTAATTCTTACAGCAGCAGCAGACAGGACGTTCAATGGACCCACTTGTGCTGTATCATACACTGCAGTCTGCCACAAACAGTGCCTGCTTAGCACTGATTATATGCAGCTGGATTAGTCCTCAGAAAGACTGTTATTTCAGATGGATATATATATATATATATATATATATATATATTATTAGGCCTGTCCTGTGCAGGAATAAGAGACAGAAAGTTCTCCTTGTAGCATGGGTCTAGAAGTGTCACCAACCAATAATATCTGTCACCCAAAATTTGGACAACGCAAGTGTCACAGGAAAGGCAGCGTAGCATAAACTCAGTCATGTGTGCCAGACTGCAAAGAGGCAAAACTTCCGTGTCTGCACCAAGATGATGACTGACCATGCTCTCCTCCTTATCCTCCTCCTCCTCCTCCTCCCTGTCCTCATGCCATCCACGCTGAACAGATGGTATGACAGATGTGCAGGTAGTACCGCCTATAGCGCAGGAAACTAGCTCCTGTTCTTACTCCTCCTTCTCCTCTTCCTCATTATCACCCAATCCACATTGGGTTGAGATGAGGCTGGGCTGTGTGGAATTACCCTGTATGGTTCCTTGCTCCATCTCATCATGCATCCTCTTTAATTGTGAGTAGTGTTGAGCCACCCCCGTAGTGTTCGAGTTCGGTTCGGTTCGTCGAACACCCGTGTGTTCGCCGAACTGCTCGTCGAACTGTTCGTCGAACACCTTCGAACACCGTTAAAACCAATGGCAGGCAAACAAAAACACATAGAAACACATAGAAAACACCTTCAAAGGTGTCCAAAAGCTGTCAAACTGCTCAGAAGACACAACTAACACATGGAAAAGTGACAAGTACATATAGTCATGCGAAAAGAAAAGAGGTGGAGGAGTAAAAGGAGGGGGAGACACAGATATAGGCATGTCATGCCTTTCTAAAATCCAAAAAGTGAGAAGCCGACACGTTCAGTCCGCTCCTGCCCGTGCCACCTCCGTGTCGCCGGGTTTGTGCCAGAGCCGCGGTGAACCCTGACGGCCAGCCCCCCTCTCCCAATACTGGTGCCTGTCCGCTGGTGGGTAGAGCGAGCCCCCCTGTGGTGGAGGCAGCTCTAAGCTTTTTAATTTAAATTGTCTCTCTAATTTGAATAAATACACTTTAAATCCATTTACAAGGATCTATTGGAGGGCAAGTCTCATGCCAGCAGCCGCGTAATTCCAGCTCCAGTAGCGTCCACTAAAGCTGCTGCAGTTAAAAAGCTTTTATAAGGATCGAGCTCGGCTGTCCACCGCAAGGCATCCTACTGCCAGTCCGAGCCCCTATGCCTTGGGGTGCCTCCTGATGCTCTTCACTGAGTATCCCGTGGTCCCGAAGCATTTCCTTTGAAAAAATGAAGTGTCCAAACTACAGGTGGTGTTGCTTGCTTAACAGCCGGGATAATCCGCTGACTAGCAGACACTGCTACTAGGCACAAAGTATTTCCTGGGCTAGATGCAGTTAAAAATTTGTAATTAGATACTCTCGTTGGATGCTGAGAAAGCATTCCATAGAGTCTCCTGACACGCCATATATGATTCTCTTAAAAAGCTTGGGGTAGGGGTCTAGGGGACCCTTTTAAAGCCAAAATCAAGCCCTGTATCGCAATACATCAACTAGGCTGAAGATAAATGGAACTGTAGCACCCTGAGGGCTCGGTTGCTACAGAGGTATTGCACCTCACCCAGAGGTGTGATATCTCACTCTCAGGTAAGGATGTAGTGTGGATCAGGACCCGACACCTGCATGCATTACACCACATTGCCGTGGGGCAGGGCGACCAATATGCCCCTGAGATGGGCACGACAGTCCCTGTCCCTGGCTGGAGTGGGGGGAGGGAACACTGAGGAAGGGGAACCCTGTAGTGCAGGAGCAGGGAGGAAGCAGTTCCTGGGTGCATTGAGAAGGGAGTATAAAAGGTGGGCACCATCTTAGTTCAGTGCAGAGAAGTCTGAGCAGAAGTGGCAGGGAGCAGGGGCTCTGCATGAGCTCTGCTCCGGAGGCGGGCCTAGTAACAGAGGCCCAGGCCTGGAAGAGGGAGAAGGAAGGAAGAGGAGCGGAGAAGGCTCCAGGAACGAGGAACGAAGGGATCTCAGGGGTGCGGACGGGCGAGTCGCCACCGCACGCCCGAATCCACCTACGTGGAGGGGTCAGGCCAAAGGGGGAGACCGGTCCCCGAAACTAGTGGAGGCAGGAAACGACCCTCAGCTAGAAACAGGAGGCTGTGACATTTTATGTGGCGCAGCCCCTCGCTACACCCGCTAGGAAGGCACCACATAGAGTCAGGGAAACTGGCGCCAAGTTTACCAAGAGGAGGCCCGAGGCAGCCGGACAGAAGGGTTGGTAAGAAAGGCCAGACAAAGGACACACAAAGGGGGTCCTGTGAAGCACTCCAAAGTTATCTGGGAGTTGTCTGAGCCCCTCACCTGGTAAGCACAGTACGACGTGGGCAGCCGTTACCTGCAGACGTGGTCTGGATAATAAGAACTGTGAGTAAAGGCCCTGGACTGCATCACTGACTCCGTGTCATTACTGCTGCTGCCCTGCACCATCACCCCCATCCTCCGCATACACTGCCCTGAGGCTATACTCCTCCTGTGGGGAGTTATGCTACGCTCTGCTGCACCCACAACACCAGCCTCAGCGGTCTGCCCTGGAGCGGCGGTTCACTCTGACCGCAATCCACGGGTGGCGTAGTCGGACATTTAAACATCAAAACCACATAAATAGTTCCGCCACTGGTTTGACCGCCCTGAGCCATGGAACCGGGTTGCCGCCACGGAGACTACAACCACCAGCATCCACCAAAAAGGGTCCGGCTCCGGGTGTCCCAAGGCCCAGGGGGCGCGTCAGAACATTTTCATCACCTTTCACAATCACCAATGGGACAAGGCAGGGATGTTCTCTGTCCCCTCTCTTATACATCCTAGTGACGGAGCACCTGCTCTCATCAATTCGCCATAACCCCAATATTAGGTGGATTGAGGTGGGAGGCACCGAGTACAAGTGCTCTCTATTTGCTGATGATGTCCTAGTATATATCACTCAATCACATATATCCATCCATGCTGTTATGGCTGAAATAGATCACTTTGTTACATGGTCAAATTTTAAAATCAATGTAGCGAAGTCTGAGGCCCTCGATGTCTCCCTCCCCAAATCCATATAGGATTCCATCCAGTCCAACTTTCCCTTTGCCTGGCCCTCACAGGGTATCAAATACTTAGGAATTCCTATTCATAGAGACCTCTCCCATCTATGTTATCTTAATTTTGGGCCCTTTATTGAACAACTCCATACAGACCACGGTTGGCAAGTTAGAACTGTAAGATTCACTACGTGAACCACTGGTGTTTTGTGGAAAAGCACATGTACACTGTGTTCCAAATTATTATGCAAAAAGTGTTTAGGAGTGATAAGGGAAGAATTTGTTTGTTTGTCAGTTAAACTCATTGATGGTGATGTGTGTCAGGGCTCTTTATATCACTGTAAGCAATTGCAGACACCTGTGCTAATTAGTTTGGCAGGTGTGTTCAATGAAAGGCAAGACTACTTAAGAAGGCTGTCTCACATTATTAAGCAGCCTACATTTTCTGCCAAAATGGGAAAGAAAAAGGATGTGTCGGCTGCTGAGAAGCAACAAATTGTGGAGTGTTTAGGTCAAGGCATGACTACAATCAACATTGTGTGATGATCAGGATGAAGTGTCTTGGCAATCAAGAAGTATGTAGCTGATTCACAGTACACACGTGTGCGTGCTGATAAGGGCAAATTGAGGACTCTTTCCTACAGGCAATTCCTTCAGGTTGAAAGAGCAGCGGCAAAAAAGCCTTGTCATAGCAGCAGACAAGTTTTTGAAGCTGCTTGTGCCTCCAACGTCCCCCGAACAACAAGATGCAGGGTCCTTCAGAGGTTTGCAGCTGTGCATATGCCATCCTGTCAACCTCCTCTATCCACTTCACACAAGCAGAAACGGCTCCAGTGGGCCAAACATTACATGAAGACTGATTTCAAAACTGTTTTGTTCACGGATGAGTGCCGTGCAGTGCTCGATGGTCCAGATGGATGGAGTGGAGGATGTCTGGTTGATGGACACCCCATGCAAACACGGCTACAGCGCCAACAAGGAGGAGGTGGAGTAATGTTTTGGGCTGGAATCATGGGGAGAGAGATTGTCGGCCCCTTTAGGATCCCTGAAGGCGCTAAAGATGAACTCCATAATGTATGTGGATTTTCTCAAACAGCACTTCCTGCCATGGTTCAAGAAGAAGAACCGTGTATTTCACAGCAAGATCATTTTTCTGCATGATAATGCACCACCTCATGCTGCACATAAAACATCTGCATCTCTGGCTGATATGGGCATAAAAGGGGACAAACTTATGGTGTGACCCCCATGCTCCCCTGACCTCTACCCCATTCAGAACCTTTGGAGCATCATTAAAAGGAGTGTCTATGATGGCGGGAGGCAGTTCACATCTAAGCAACAGCTCTGGGAAGGTATTCTGTCCTCATGCAAAACAATTGAAGCAGAAACCATCCTAAACCTGACAAATTCAATGGACGAGAGAGTTCAGAAGCTCCTTTCGAACAAGGGGTCCTATGTGAAAAAGTAACATCACCTAGAATAAAGTTTTGAGTTGAAAACTGTTTGATTTCAGTTTCTAACAACCTGCTAATGCTTATAATTTCAAAAATGACCATTTTTTTGGTCTTTATTAAAATGAAAAGGTTGATCGAAAAGTTTGGGGGATCTAAGAGTGTGGCAACCCAGTAGTCATGATTACTTCGAATTCTGACAATATGAGGGTCATGCTGCAGGTAGTGCAGCAAGAAGGCACTTATGTCTCTTGCGCATCTCGGAGCCCCAAAATTATTTTCCGGGCTAGATGCAGCTAAAAATTATTATTAATTTTAAATCTGGTGAAGCTTTAGTATAGATGGCCTAATAGGATCAGTGCTGCACACTGCTACAAAGCCCAAATTATTTTCCAGTCAAGATACAGATAAACATGATTAGTAATTTTAAATCTGGTGGAGCTTATTATAGATGGCCTAACAGAATCAGTGCTGCACACTGCTACAAAGCCCAAATTATTTTCCAGCCAAGATACAGATAAACATGATTAGTAATTTGAAAGCTTAAAACGGTTGGTAGGGTGATTTTAACCAATCATCAAGCTTTTACTCTCCCCAGGATGACACAGGGGTAGAAAAGTCGTTTCGGATCCATGATTTGTTCATCTTTATGAACGTGAGTCTGTCTACATTATCAGTGGAGAGCCGCGTGCGCTTATCTGTCAGCACACCACCAGCAGCGCTGAACACACGTTCAGACAGAACGCTGGCTGCGGGGCATGACAAGATCTCCAAGGCGTAAGTGGCTAGCTCCGGCCATTTATCCAGATTGGAAGCCCAAAAAGAGCAAGGGTCCAGTGACACAGTCGTGGCTTCAATGTTTACTTGGAGATACTCCTGTACCATCGTCTTTAGGCGTTGACTATGTGTCAGACTTCTTGTCTCCTGTGGCCTTGCAAAGGATGGGCTAAAAAAGTGGTGAAATGATTCCGCAAAATTGATGTTACCAGCAGATACTGTGGTTCTGTTACGGTTTGAGTGCTGAACACTTGACGGTCCCACGGTTGGCAAGTTGGAACTGTGAGATTCACTACGTGCACCACTGGTATTTTGTGGAAAAGCACATGTAAGATTCTGCAACAGTCTCTGCTGATACTCCTGCATGCGTGCATCCCTTTCTATGGCAGGAATAATTTCTGCAAATTTACTTTTGTACCGGGGATCTAACAGTGTGGCAACCCAGTAGTCAGGATTATTTCTAATTCTCACAATTCGAGGGTCATGTTGCAGGTAGTGCAGCAAGAAGGCACTCATGTGTGTTGCGCATCCAGGAGCACCAAGTCCCTGTTGTGTTGGTGGTGAGGTAACAATCATGCTTCCTTCCTCTGTCCTCTCCCCCCAACCTCGCACAACAGAAATGTGATCAAGGTCTCCCTCATCTGATGAGTCTTCCATCAGTTCGTCCTCCACTTCTTCCTGGGCTCCAGCACCTTCCTCACTAGTTTGGCTGCTACCACGCGCCCTGGTAAAACCATCTCCCCCACCCTCACATGCCTGCCGCCTTGGTGCTGCCGACCGTCTGGACCTTGCAGATGTTAGCCCTTCCGCATTCAACTCCTCCTCATCTACTTCCTCCACCTCCTCTTGTGCCACCACCTGACTCCGAATTCTGTTTAACATGTGCTCCAGCATGTAAATCACTGGAATAGTCATGCTGATAATGGCATCGTCAGCACTAAACATCTTCGTCGCCATTTCAAAACTGTGCAGAAGGGTGCATAGGTCCCTGATCTGAGACCACTCCTCCAGCGTGATTTGCCCCACCTCTGGATCTCGTTGGCCCAGGCTATACGTCAGAACGTATTGCACCAGGGCTTGTCGGTGCTGCCACAGTCGCTGCAACATGTGCAGAGTTGAATTCCACCGGGTAGGCACATCGCATTTTAGCCGGTGAAGTGGCAGGCCCAACGACTTCTGTAGAGATGTAAGTCGCTGAGCTGCGGGATGCGAGCGACGAAAGTGAGCACACAGCGACCGTACCCTCTGCAGAAGGCCATCTAGTCTGGGATAGTGGGCTAAAAATTGCTGGACAACCAGGTTCAACACGTGAGCCATACAAGGCACGTGTGTGACATTGCCCCGGCGAAGGGCCGCACCCAGGTTTGCAGCATTGTCGCACACGGCCTTCCCTGGTTTCAGGTCCAGTGGAGACAACCATTCATGAAATTGGTTCTCCAGAGCTGACCACAACTCCTCAGCTGTGTGACTCACATTTCACAGACATTTCAATGTAAAAACCGCCTGATGACATTGAGCCCTACTGCCAGCATAGTAAGGAGGTGTGCAGGATCCCTTCTGCGCAGTTAGAAAGCTTGTGGCATGACCAGACAGGCTTTGGGTGCAGGTGGAAGACCGAGAGGAGGTTGAGGATGCAGAAGCAGTGGAGGAACTTTGACATAAAGAGGATTGACGCACAACTCGTGGGGATGGCAAGACTTGGACAGCAGCCCCTTGTCCTGCTGTCACCATAGTTACCCAGTGCCCAGTCAGCGACATGTAACGCCCCTGTCCATGCCTACTCGTCCAAGTGTCTGTGGTGAAATGCACCCTGTCACACACAGAGTTTCTCAAAGAAGCGGTGATGTTGTGTGCGACATGCTGGTGGAGCGCAGGCACACTTTTCTTTGAGAAGTAGTGCCGACTGGGCATCTGGTACTGGGGCACTGCGACGGACATAAGGTCTCGAAAATCCTCTGTGTCCACCAGGCGGAAAGGCAGCATTTCTGTAGCTAAGAACTTGCAGATGGTGAAATTCAACCTCTTAGCTTTCTCATGGCTAGGAGGAAATGGTCTTTTACTTGTCCACATCTGATGGACCGAGGGCTGGCTATTGTGCTTAGACGGGGTTGATAAGGGTGTCTTTGGCAAACTGCCGGTCTGTGAGGAAGATGCAGGCGGACATGTTAGGTTGCCTTGATCCAAAGGTGGTGCTATCGATGTCGGACAGCGCTCAACACCAGCTGGTGTTACCACCGCCAAAGAAAATGATGACCTGCCAATCACGCTGGCTGTTGCGGGTAAAGAGGTGGCAGGTCTGCGCCCCAAAACAGGTGTGACTGCTGTCCCCCCAGTCACAGAGGATGAAGAGGCCGCGGATGCACAAGATATGGCAGACGGTGGTTGGCCTGACTGGCTAGGCCGCATTGTAGCACACTGAGCTTCCCACTGCAACTTATACTTCATGTCCATGTGCCGGTTCATGCATGAAGTACTCAAACTATGTATTTTTTGGCCTCTACTTAGCTTTTGCTGACAAATGTTACAGATAACACGAGTTGGGTCATCTTTGTCGATCTGAAAAAATGCCCAGGCTATGCAAGGCTTAGCACCCATGTAACCTGAAGAGCCACCACGACTTGTGGTGAGAGGCAGAGTTGTGTTTGAGGATGCAGTTGTTGACGTGCTTCCAGTACTACGTCTCTGTCCAGGAAGGCGCAACCTGACCTCGTCGTCACTAGCATCTTCCTCCACCTCCTCTGCTGACCTCATCTCTTGGCTGACTGTGGGTTGACAGTAAGTGGGATCTCCAACCTCATCATCATCACCCTGTGCGTTATCACACCCGTCGTCCTCAGAGCCAACCTGTTCCTGCCCTGACAAAAAACTAAAGTTGTCGCTCCAATCAGGTATTTGAGTCTTATCATCGTCTTCCTCATTGTCTCCACCAACAGGAGTTACAGTTTGGGAATGAGGGTCTACATTATGGTCAGAACCTTCTGCGTCTGGTCCTGGATCCGACTAATAAAGATTCTGGGCATCAGTGCAGATCATTTCCTCGTCTGGATTCACAGAAGCGCTGGAGTCGACGTCTGATTCCCAGGCTATAGTATGAGTAAACAGCTCTGCAGACTCAACCATCTGTTCTACCTCATACTCAGACGGGCAGCTGGAGATTTGGGAGCTGTGAGGAAGCAAGTGCGATTGGGATGACACCTTTGAGGACTGGAGTATTTGTGATGTTGAAGTTGATGTGGAGGAGAGCCCACTTAAAGGAGCACTTGATATCCGTTGAAGCACCTGCTGTTTTTGTGCCTCATCTGGAATTTGTAGCGATTGGCGTGGCCGTAAGAAAGGGATCTTATCACATTGTCCGCTAAAAGAAGTAGACATTTTAGTTTGGCTGGAAGATGGTCTTTCTTCTGCAGATGTTACTGTTGCTTTAACACCTACCCCACGGACACAACCTTTTTTCCCCTTCCCAACACGCCTATTCCCCTTTCCACCAGCAGCAGGCCTTTTTCCACTCATTTTGGTGGTTAACTAATTAACAACTCTGGAGTTGTTTGCACAAAAAAACAATGGATGGGAACCGAGCAGAGCTGAGTGGCCAAACTGTGGTATTAGGCCAAAACTATTGGCTGGGTTAGATGCAGAAAAAAATTATATTCAATTTGCAACCTGATGGAGGTCAGTATAGATGGACTAATAGAGAAAGTCCCACACACTGCTAGAAGGCCAAATATTTTTTCAGAGCTAGATGCAGAAAAAAATATATTCAGTTTGCAACCTGATGGAGGTCTGTATAGATGGATTAATAGAACAAGTCCCACACACAGCTAGAAGCCCAATATTTTTTCAGAGGTAGATGAAGAAAAAAATATATGCAGTTTGCAACCTGATGGAGGTCAGTATAGATGGACTAATACAACAAGTCCCACACACAGCTAGAAGCCCAATATTTTTTCAGAGCTAGATGCAGAAAAAAATTATATTCAATTTGCAACCTGATGGAGGTCAGTATAGATGGACTAATAGAATGATGCTATGCCCAAAAGATTTTACTTCACTAGGTGCAGTAAAAAAATTGGTATTCTATACACAGGTGGTATATCTTGCAACACAGATAGGCTACTCCACTGACTAACACACTCTGCAAAAGGCCAAAAAGGATTAGCTTTGCTAGATTCAGCCAAATGCTGTGAAAAAAACTTGCACAGCACTGGCACAGACCTGCCTGGCAAAAACTGATAGGAACTGATGTAACCTAGTCCTGAAAAGGACTCCAATTACAATTAGTCTTTACTCCCACAATCTATCTATTTAAGAGCACAGACCTGCCTGATAAAAGTCGTAGGAAATGCTGTAACCTAGTCCTTTAAAGGACTGCAATCACAACTATTCCCTACTCCCAAGCTATCTGTAGATTTGTGCGAAAATTGGCTTGAAATTAACAAGGTATAGCGCACACAGCAACAGCGGTGCCGTCTAACACGCAGCTGCAGCAGTGAGAAAATGGTGGCGACGGGGAAAATGGCTTGGTCTTATAGGGCAAGGACATGTGACATACACTGCCAATGACACATGCCCTTGCTTGTGTGAAAAAAAGCACTTCGCTCCGTGTGTGCGCTGCTGATAGGCTGACAGATTGCACCTCCCCACTGTAAATGCGGGAAAGAGAAAAAAAAAATGGAGATCTTCATTGTTCCTGCAGAGATCCATCCCCTGCCCCTCCCCCCACCCCGCTGTACACTCAAACTGCGTATTAACATTAATTTTCATCATTACTGAGAAAAAATCCAGTTATGATTTTGGTGCATGAACAGTTATCGAACATAACCTCGAACAGCCGAATTTTTCTCAAATTGTTCGTGTTCGCCAAACGGCTCGAACACCGCCCAAAACAGCTCGAATTTGAGATTGGCGAACAGTTCGAGTAGAACAACGCTCATCTCTAATTGTGAGCAGAGAGCGTTTCAGAAGGCAGAGAAGCGGGATGATGACGCTAATTATGGCGTCATCACCGCTCACCATTTTGGTGGAGTCCTCAAAGTTTGGGATGATGGTACATGTGTCTGACATCCATGTCCACTCCTGAGGTTTTATGTGTGGAGTGTGACCTGAATAACAATGGCCTTGTTGATGCTTGTAGTCAACAACTGCCCTCTTCTGCTCACAAATCCTTCCCAACATCTGCAATGTAGAGTTCCAATGCGTGGGGACATCGCAGGCCAGTCGGTGAATTGGAAGCTGCAAACACTGCTGAAGCATGGCAAGGGCAGCAGAAGCTGTAGCCGCAGACACAAGGCGGGAAAACATTCCTCGTAACGCCTAAACGACTGAAGTTGGCAGTACAACTGTTAGATTTTCAAAGTCTGGTTATTTTTTAAAGACACTGCAGATAACCCCAAAAAGGCCATTTTCACCACCTGCCAGGCCAGCATCAGCAGGGTTAGCAAAACTAGCAGCCTGACCACCACCAGCATGATCAGGTACATGGCAGCAAAGCACCGGACTAACTGGGCTGAACCCCAGGGTCCAGCAACAGTGTCTGCAGTGACACCACTGCTTGTTCTGCTGTTTTGCATGCACACCAATCCCCTGTCCATGGCGCATGCCAAGATGCCTCCCGCCCTGTACCTGTCGTTGAATACTCTCAACTAGCACCATCAGCAAGCACGTCCACATCCTTGTCCCAGCACAGCGTTCAATTGTCCCTACCCCAGTTCTTGGAATGCAAGCACAAATACGCAGCCAACGTCCCACAGGCTACACTAATAAATTCACACATTTCGTGAATGCTTGCGCTCAAAATGTTGTCTTTTAGGCTTGTGGAGACGGAAGATTTCCGCAACCTGATGGCGGCTGCCATTCCTTGGTACTCGGTCCCCAGCCACCAATATTTCTCCCGGTGTGCCGTCCCCGCATTACACGAGCACGTGTCCCACAACATTAGATGTGCCCTCAACAACGTAGTTGCTGGGAAAGTCCACCTAACCACGGACACATGGACAAGTGCTTGTGGGCAGGGATGGTACATCTCTCTGACGGCACACTGGGTTAATATAGTGGAAGCCGGGCCCAGTCGGACCTTGGGACTAGTGTTGAGCGAATTTGCTCAGCATTTCAAATTTGGGTTCGTGTTCGGGGTTCCGGCTGGTTCCCGCCAAAAAAATCGGCTCCGCCCATGAACATCCCTGATTTGCCACACTGTCACGCAGATGTTATCTGCGTGACAGCGTGACAAATTAGGAATGTTCATGGGTGGAGCCGATTTTATGGAGCAAACAAGCCGGAACCCCGAACACGAACCTGAATTTGAAATGCCAAACAAATTCGCTCAACACTACTTGGGACGGAACACGTCCTCCCGATGCAGAGGACTGCGGGTCCTGGGTCAATCAGGGTTGCCCCCACATTCTACAGCTCCGGCACTTCCTCCTTCTCCTCTTCAGCCTCCATCTCCTAAATGACCACATCAGTCACAAGCTGGAAGCACTGCATCACTGCCTCGGCCAAGCGGCAACAGGCTGTGCTGAAGCTAATATTCTTAGGTGGAAAACCGCACAACGCTGAAGAGTTGTGGACAGCTCTGAAAGAGCAGGCAGATCTATGGCTGACACCGTTGACCCTACAGCCATGCATGGTCGTGAGTGACAATGGCCGGAACCTGGTGGTGGCTCTGAGACGAGGCGAGCTCACACACATATCATGCCTGGCCCATGTGCTTAACTTCGTGGTTCAGCGGTTTCGCAAAATCTACCCGGATCTGCCGGATATATATATGTTGTGAAATACCTATACTAACAGGATGTTCAATGGACCCTCTTGCACTATATGCACTGCAGTCTGCCACATACACTACCTCCCTGCATAGCTCCTGCTATCACCACTAATGTTGAGCTTTCCGATACTGAAATATCGGGTATCGACCGATATTCGCTGTATCGGAGTTCCGATACTGAGTTCCGATACTTTTAGAATATCGAATACCGGAATCGGAAGTTCCCATAATGCAATGAGCCAGTTTGATTTTATTCAGCCAATGAGGAACCTAAGAAGTGTGGGCACATCCTGCTAGGCATGTTGGGCATGTTAACTAATGGCATGGCTGTGATTGGCTGCTGAAATGATGTCATGATGCACTATAAAAGCCGACGCCGCCATTTTGGGTTCACTCTGCTGTGAATTCAGTTAGGGACAGGACGCTGCTGTTCTGAGGGACAGTTTGAGCTAGCGATTTGCTTTATTGTGCTTTACCCAGGCTACTTTATAAACCGCTGTGCGAGAAGCTTTCTTTTGCCTTGCAGCGCTAGTGCACAGTTCTCTGCACTGTTCACAGCTGTCTGTGAGGTCTCTGTGTGTGAGTGCAGCTCATACTGTAGTATGCTCTGCAGCCACGTCCAGTTGTAGTCCGCTCAGCGTGCGTCACTGCCTCATACACTGTCCTTTTTTGCATTAGTGCTGCTCATTTTTCCTGATTTCTCCGATTAGTGTGGTTCCATCCCTATCCAGCTAGATTGCTTCCAAACACACTATATAGAAGTAAATAGAGAAGCTTTCTTTTGCCTTGCAGCGCAAGTGCACAGTTCTCTGCACTGTTCATGGCTGTCTGCGAGGTCTCTGTGTGTGAGTGCAGCTCACGCTGTATCCAGCTAGATTGCTTGCAAACAAACTATATAGGAGTAGATAGAGGAGCCTTTCTGCAGCCTTGTGCCCTGCAGCCCCAGCCAGATTAGTATTAGCCTATTTTTTGTAGCCTCATCTATTGCATTGTAGGTTACCTTCCTGCATTGTAATAGCTACAAAAAGTTTGTGATACTATCGGTTTTACATCTTTGGGCACATCCAGTGTCTTTTTGTGAAAAAAAAAACGTAAATAAAGTTCACCAAACACTCCACTTTACAGTTGTGTAGGCCACATTAGCTCATATTAAAGTCTAGTCCACACTTTATAAAATTAGTGTTTCTTATACCTGTTAGCAGCTGTTCAGGAATAAGCGCACTAAGCCCTTAGTACTTTTCTGACTATCTTTATCAGTCTACCAAGATGAAGAAGGCAGGGAGTAAGGCATGTGGTTGTGGGCATGGGTGTCGACTTTCTGCAGGGAGAGGACGTGGGGATTCTGTGCCTGCTGTGGGCACCAGTGACTCAGCATCCCCCAGTTTTACCAGGGAACAGTCCTTTATGAGCAGCTTTGTAGGAGCTTGCCGTACCCCACTGCTGCGGGAGGACCAAATTGAAGCTGTTGCCAGATGGATTGCAGCTAATGCATCGACTTCAATTAGTTCCAGATCCTCTCAGGTCCTGAGCACTGAAGAGCACCCATCTGTCTCTTCACCACCTGCCAAATTGCCCAGGCAGTCAGAGAGCCCTGGACAGGAGCCATCTCTACTTCTGTTCTCTGAATCTCTTGGCTTGGAAAGAGGGGGCCAGCCAAGCAGAATTCTAGAATTTGAAGAAGAGGTAGTATGCAGTGATGTGCAACCGCTTTGTCTGTCTGAAGAGGCGGGTGGGCCAGAGCCTATGGTCAGCACACCTCAGCACGCATCTGATGATGGGACTCAGGTGCCACTTTCTGGTGCTCTCGAGACTGCCCAGGAGAAGCAGCTGTTTGAAGAGGGTAGTGTAGATGATGAGGTCCTTGACCCATCATGGCGTGAGGTACAGGATGATGGTGGGAGCAGCTCTGAGGAAGAGATTCCCCGAATGGCCCAAAAAGGAGGGAAAGGGAGGGGGCAGACTTGATTGCCTGTAGCCTCCACTTCGGCACCCTTTAGGAGCATGCATCTTCCAAAACCCAAAACGGGCGCTCCCAAGACTTGCAGTGCCTGGTCCTTTTTTGACACAGTTGCAGATGACATTTGCTTTGTCAAATGCAAGCTGTGTAATCAGAAAGTGAAAAGAGGGAAAAGTGTCAGCAACCTCAATACCACAAATATGTGGAAACATGTGCGGACCAAGCACGTGGTGGAGTTACAAATAGTGTTGAGCCACCCCCGTAGTGTTCGAGTTCGGTTCGGTTCGTCGAACACCCGTGTGTTCGCCGAACTGTTCGTCGAACTGTTCGTCGAACACCTTCGAACACCGTTAAAACCAATGGTAGGCAAACAAAAACACATAGAAACACATAGAAAACACCTTCAAAGGTGTCCAAAAGCTGACAAACTGCTCAGAAGACACAACTAACACATGGAAAAGTGACAAGTACATATAGTCATGCGAAAAGAAAAGAGGTGGAGGAGTAAAAGGAGGGGGAGACACAGATATAGGCATGTCATGCCCTTCTAAAATCCAAAAAGTGAGAAGCCGACACATTCAGTCCGCTCCTGCCCGTGCCATCTCCGCGTCGCCGGGTTTGTGCCAGAGCCGCGGTGAACCCTGACGGCCAGCCCACCTCTCCCAATACTGGTGCCTGTCCGCTGGTGGGTCGAGCGAGCCCCCCTGTGGTGGAGGCAGCTCTAAGCTTTTTAATTTAAATTGTCTCTCTAATTTGAATGAATACACTTTAAATCCATTTACAAGGATCTATTGGAGGGCAAGTCTCATGCCAGCAGCCACGTAATTCCAGCTCCAGTAGCGTCCACTAAAGCTGCTGCAGTTAAAAAGCTTTTATAAGGATCGAGCTCGGCTGTCCACCGCAAGGCATCCTACTGCCAGTCCCAGCCCCTATGCCTTGGGGTGCCTCCTGATGCTCTTCACTGAGTATCCCGTGGTCCCGAAGCATTTCCTTTGAAAAAATTAAGTGTCCAAACTACAGGTGGTGTAGCTTGCTTAACAGCCGGGATAATCCGCTGACTAGCAGACACTGCTACTAGGCACAAAGTATTTCCTGGGCTAGATGAAGTTAAAAATTTGTAATTAGATACTCTCGTTGGATGCTGAGAAAGCATTCCATAGAGTCTCCTGGCACGCCATATATGATTCTCTTAAAAAGCTTGGGGTAGGGGTCTAGGGGACCCTTTTATAGCCAAAATCATGGCCCTGTATCGCAATACGTCACCGAGGCTGAAGATAAATGGAACTGTAGCACCCTGAGGGCTCGGTTGCTACAGAGGTATTGCACCTCACCCAGAGGTGTGATATCTCACTCTCAGGTAAGGATGTAGTGTGGATCAGGACCCGACACCTGCATGCATTACACCACATTGCCGTGGGGCAGGGCGACCAATATGCCCCTGAGATGGGCACGACAGTCCCTGTCCCTGGCTGGAGTGGGGGGAGGGAACACTGAGGAAGGGGAACCCTGTAGTGCAGGAGCAGGGAGGAAGCAGTTCCTGGGTGCATTGAGAAGGGAGTTTAAAAGGTGGGCACCATCTTAGTTCAGTGCAGAGAAGTCTGAGCAGAAGTGGCAGGGAGCAGGGGCTCTGCATGAGCTCTGCTCCGGAGGCGGGCCTAGTAACAGAGGCCCAGGCCTGGAAGAGGGAGAAGGAAGGAAGAGGAGCGGAGAAGGCTCCAGGAACGAGGAACGAAGGGATCCCATGGGTGCGGACGGGCGAGTCGCCACCGCACGCCCGAATCCACCTGCGTGGAGGGGTCAGGCCAAAGGGGGAGACCGGTCCCCGAAACTAGTGGAGGCAGGAAACGACCCTCAGCTAGAAACAGGAGGCTGTGACATTTTATGTGGCGCAGCCCCTCGCTACACCCGCTAGGAAGGCACCACATAGGGTCAGGGAAACTGGCGCCAAGTTTACCAAGAGGAGGCCCGAGGCAGCCGGACAGAAGGGTTGGTAAGAAAGGCCAGACAAAGGACACACAAAGGGGGTCCTGTGAAGCGCTCCAAAGTTATCTGGGAGTTGTCTGAGCCCCTCACCTGGTGAGCACAGTACGACGTGGGCAGCCGTTACCTGCAGACGTGGTCTGGATAATAAGAACTGTGAGTAAAGGCCCTGGACTGCATCACTGACTCCGTGTCGTTACTGCTGCTGCCCTGCACCATCACCCCCATCCTCCGCATACACTGCCCTGAGGCTATACTCCTCCCATGGGGAGTTATGCTACGCTCTGCTGCACCCACAACACCAGCCTCAGCGGTCTGCCCTGGAGCGGCAGTTCACACTGACCGCAATCCACGGGTGCCGTAGTCGGACATTTAAACATCAAAACCACATAAATAGTTCCGCCACTGGTTTGACCGCCCTGAGCCACGGAACCAGGTCGCCGCCACGGAGACTACAACCACCAGCATCCACCAAAAAGGGTCCGGCTCCGGGTGTCCCAAGGCCCAGGGGGCGCGTCAGAACATTTTCATCACCTTTCACAATCACCAATGGGACAAGGCAGGGATGTTCTCTGTCCCCTCTCTTATACATCCTAGTGACGGAGCACCTGCTCTCATCAATTCGCCATAACCCCAATATTAGGTGGATTGAGGTGGGAGGCACCGAGTACAAGTGCTCTCTATTTGCTGATGATGTCCTAGTATATATCACTCAATCACATATATCCATCCATGCTGTTATGGCTGAAATAGATCACTTTGTTACATGGTCAAATTTTAAAATCAATGCAGCGAAGTCTGAGGCCCTCGATGTCTCCCTCCCCAAATCCATATAGGATTCCATCCAGTCCAACTTTCCCTTTGCCTGGCCCTCACAGGGTATCAAATACTTAAGAATTCCTATTCATAGAGACCTCTCCCATCTATGTTATCTTAATTTTGGGCCCTTTATTGAACAACTCCATACAGACCACGGTTGGCAAGTTAGAACTGTAAGATTCACTACGTGAACCACTGGTGTTTTGTGGAAAAGCACATGTACACTGTGTTCCAAATTATTATGCAAAAAGTGTTTAGGAGTGATAAGGGAAGAATTTGTTTGTTTGTCAGTTAAACTCATTGATGGTGATGTGTGTCAGGGCTCTTTATATCACTGTAAGCAATTGCAGACACCTGTGCTAATTAGTTTGGCAGGTGTGTCCAATGAAAGGCAAGACTACTTAAGAAGGCTGTCTCACATTATTAAGCAGCCTACATTTTCTGCCAAAATGGGAAAGAAAAAGGATGTGTCGGCTGCTGAGAAGCAACAAATTGTGGAGTGTTTAGGTCAAGGCATGACTACAATCAACATTGTGCGATGATCAGGATGAAGTGTCTTGGCAATCAAGAAGTATGTAGCTGATTCACAGTACACACGTGTGCGTGCTGATAAGGGCAAATTGAGGACTCTTTCCTACAGGCAATTCCTTCAGGTTGAAAGAGCAGCGGCAAAAAAGCCTTGTCATAGCAGCAGACAAGTTTTTGAAGCTGCTGGTGCCTCCAACATCCCCCGAACAACAAGATGCAGGGTCCTTCAGAGGTTTGCAGCTGTGCATACGCCATCCTATCGACCTCCTCTATCCACTTCACACAAGCAGAAACGGCTCCAGTGGGCCAAACATTACATGAAGACTGATTTCAAAACTGTTTTGTTCACGGATGAGTGCCGTGCAGCGCTCGATGGTCCAGCTGGATGGAGTGGAGGATGGCTGGTTGATGGACACCCCACGCAAACACGGCTACAGCGCCAAGAAGGAGGAGGTGGAGTAATGTTTTGGGCTGGAATCATGGGGAGAGAGATTGTCGGCCCCTTTAGGATCCCTGAAGGCGCTAAAGATGAACTACATAATGTATGTGGATTTTCTCAAACAGCACTTCCTGCCATGGTTCAAGAAGAAGAACCGTGTATTTCACAGCAAGATCATTTTTTTGCATGATAATGCACCATCTCATGCTGCACATAAAACATCTGCATCTCTGGCTGATATGGGCATAAAAGGGGACAAACTTATGGTGTGACCCCCATGCTCCCCTGACCTCTACCCCATTCAGAACCTTTGGAGCATCATTAAAAGGAGTGTCTATGATGGCGGGAGGCAGTTCACATCTAAGCAACAGCTCTGGGAGGGTATTCTGTCCTCATGCAAAACAATTGAAGCAGAAACCATCCAAAACCTGACAAATTCAATGGACGAGAGAGTTCAGAAGCTCCTTTCGAACAAGGGGTCCTATGTGAAAATGTAACATCACCTAGAATAAAGTTTTGAGTTGAAAACTGTTTGATTTCAGTTTCTAACAACCTGCTAATGCTTATAATTTCAAAAATGACCATTTTTTTGGTCTTTATTAAAATGAAAAGGTTGATCGAAAAGTTTGGGGGATCTAAGAGTGTGGCAACCCAGTAGTCATGATTACTTCGAATTCTGACAATATGAGGGTCATGCTGCAGGTTGTGCAGCAAGAAGGCACTTATGTGTCTTGCGCATCTCGGAGCCCCAAAATTATTTTCCGGGCTAGATGCAGCTAAAAATTATTATTAATTTTAAATCTGGTGAAGCTTTAGTATAGATGGCCTAATAGGATCAGTGCTGCACACTGCTACAAAGCCCAAATTATTTTCCAGTCAAGATACAGATAAACATGATTAGTAATTTTAAATCTGGTGGAGCTTATTATAGATGGCCTAATAGAATCAGTGCTGCACACTGCTACAAAGCCCAAATTATTTTCCAGCCAAGATACAGATAAACATGATTAGTAATTTGAAAGCTTAAAACGGTTGGTAGGGTGATTTTAACCAATCATCAAGCTTTTACTCTCCCCAGGATGACACAGGGGTAGAAAAGTCGTTTCGGATCCATGATTTGTTCATCTTTATGAATGTGAGTCTGTCTACATTATCAGTGGAGAGCCGCGTGCGCTTATCTGTCAGCACACCACCAGCAGCGCTGAACACACGTTCAGACAGAACGCTGGCTGCGGGGCATGACAAGATCTCCAAGGCGTAAGTGGCTATCTCCGGCCATTTATCCAGATTGGAATCCCAAAAAGAGCAAGGGTCCAGTGACACAGTCATGGCTTCAATGTTTACTTGGAGATACTCTTGTACCATCGTCTCTAGGCGTTGACTATGTGTCAGACTTCTTGTCTCCTGTGGCCTTGCAAAGGATGGGCTAAAAAAGTGGTGAAATGATTCCGCAAAATTGATATTACCAGCAGATACTGTGGTTCTGTTACGGTTTGAGTGCTGAACACTTGACGGTCCCACGGTTGGCAAGTTGGAACTGTGAGATTCACTACGTGCACCACTGGTATTTTGTGGAAAAGCACATGTAAGATTCTGCAACAGTCTCTGCTGATACTCCTGCATGCGTGCATCCCTTTCTATGGCAGGAATAATTTCTGCAAATTTACTTTTGTACCGGGAATCTAACAGTGTGGCAACCCAGTAGTCAGGATTATTTCTAATTCTCACAATTCGAGGGTCATGTTGCAGGTAGTGCAGCAAGAAGGCACTCATGTGTGTTGCGCATCCAGGAGCACCAAGTCCCTGTTGTGTTGGTGGCGAGGTAACAATCATGCTTCCTTCCTCTGTCCTCTCCCCCCAACCTCGCACAACAGAAATGTGATCAAGGTCTCCCTCATCTGATGAGTCTTCCATCAGTTCGTCCTCCACTTCTTCCTGGGCTCCAGCACCTTCCTCACTAGTTTGGCTGCTACCATGGCGCCCTGGTAAAACCATCTCCCCCACCCTCACATGCCTGCC
Organism: Phyllobates terribilis; assembly: GCF_046119375.1. Lineage (NCBI taxonomy): Eukaryota > Metazoa > Chordata > Amphibia > Anura > Dendrobatidae > Phyllobates > Phyllobates terribilis. The sequence continues at coordinate 93,474,865 of NW_027362763.1, read as the reverse complement.
GCCTTGGTGCTGCCTACCGTCTGGACCTTGCAGATGTTAGCCCTTCCGCATAAAACTCCTCCTCCTCTACTTCCTCCACCTCCTCTTGTGCCACCACCTGACTCCGAATTCTGTTTAACATGTGCTCCAGCATGTAAATCACTGGAATAGTGATGCTGATAATGGCATCGTCAGCACTAAACATCTTCGTCGCCATTTCAAAACTGTGCAGAAGGGTGCATGGGTCCCTGATCTGAGACCACTCCTCCAGCGTGATTTGCCCCACCTCTGGATCTCGTTGGCCCAGGCTATACATCAGAACGTATTGCACCAGGGCTTGTCGGTGCTGCCACAGTCGCTGCAACATGTGCAGAGTTGAATTCCACCGGGTAGGCACATCGCATTTTAGCCGGTGAAGTGGCAGGCCCAACGACTTCTGTAGAGATGTAAGTCGCTGAGCAGCGGGATGCGAACGGCGGAAGTGAGCACACAGCGACCGTGCCCTCTGCAGAAGGCCATCTAGTCTGGGATAGTGGGCTAAAAATTGCTGGACAACCAGGTTCAACACGTGAGCCATACAAGGCACGTGTGTGACATTGCCCCGGCGAAGGGCCGCACCCAGGTTTGCAGCATTGTCGCACACAGCCTTCCCTGGTTTCAGGTCCAGTGGAGACAGCCATTCATGAAATTGGTTCTCCAGAGCTGACCACAACTCCTCAGCTGTGTGACTCACATTTCCCAGACATTTCAATGTAAAAACCGCCTGATGACGTTGAGCCCTACTGCCAGCATAGTAAGGAGGTGTGCAGGATCCCTTCTGCACAGTTAGAAAGCTTGTGGCATGACCAGACAGGCTTTGGGTGCAGGTGGAAGACCGAGAGGAGGTTGAGGAGGCAGAAGCAGTGGAGGAACTTTGACATAAAGAGGATTGACGCACAACTCGTGGGGACGGCAAGACGTGGACAGCAGCCCCTTGTCCTGCTGTCACCATAGTTACCCAGTGCCCAGTCAGCGACATGTAACGCCCCTGTCCATGCCTACTCGTCCAAGTGTCTGTGGTGAAATGCACCCTGTCACACACAGAGTTTCTCAAAGAAGCGGTGATGTTGTGTGCGACATGCTGGTGGAGCGCAGGCACACCTTTCTTTGAGAAGTAGTGCCGACTGGGCATCTGGTACTGGGGCACTGCGACGGACATAAGGTCTCGAAAATCCTCTGTGTCCACCAGGCGGAAAGGCAGCATTTCTGCAGCCAAGAACTTGCAGATGGTGAAATTCAACCTCTTAGCTTTCTCATGGCTAGGAGGAAATGGTCTTTTACTTGTCCACATCTGAGGGACCGAGGGCTGGCTATTGTGCTTAGACGGGGTTGATAAGGGTGTCCCCGGCAAACTGCCCGTCTGTGAGGAAGATGCAGGCAGACATGTTAGGTTGCCTTGATCCAAAGGTGGTGCTATCGATGTCGGACAGCGCTCAACACCAGCTGGTGTTACCACCTCCAAAGAAAATGATGACCTGCCAATCACGCTGGCTGTTGCGGGTAAAGAGGTGGCAGGTCTGCGCCCAAAAACAGGTGTGACTGCTGTCCCCCCAGTCACAGAGGATGAAGACGCCGCGGATGCACAAGATATGGCAGACGGTGGTTGGCCCGGCCGGCTAGGCCGCATTGTAGCACACTGAGCTTCCCACTGCTACTTATGCTTCATGTCCATGTGTTGGTTCATGCATGAAGTACTCAAACTATGTATTCTTTGGCCTCTACTTAGCTTTTGCTGACAAATGTTACAGATAACACGAGTTGGGTCATCTTTATCGATCTGAAAAAATGCCCAGGCTATGCAAGGCTTAGCACCCATGCGACCTGAAGAGCCACCACGACTTGTGGTGAGAGGCAGAGTTGTGTTTGAGGATGCAGTTGTTGACGTGCTTCCAGTACTACGTCTCTGTCCAGGAAGGCGCAACCTGACCTCGTCGTCACTAGCATCTTCCTCCACCTCCTCTGCTGACCTCATCTCTTGGCTGACTGTGGGTTGACAGTAAGTGGGATCTCCAACCTCATCATCATCACCCTGTGCGTTATCACACCCGTCGTCCTCAGAGCCAACCTGTTCCTGCCCTGACAAAAAACTAAAGTTGTCGCTCCAATCAGGTATTTGAGTCTTATCATCGTCTTCCTCATTGTCTCCACCAACAGGAGTTACAGTTTGGGAATGAGGGTCTACATTATGGTCAGAACCTTCTGCGTCTGGTCCTGGATCCGACTCATAAAGATTCTGGGCATCAGTGCAGATCATTTCCTCGTCTGGATTCACATAAGCGCTGGAGTCGACCTCTGATTCCCAGGCTATAGTATGAGTAAACAGCTCTGCAGACTTAACCATCTGTTCTACCTCATACTCAGACGGGCAGCTGGAGATTTGGGAGCTGTGAGGAAGCAAGTGCGATTGGGGTGACACCTTTGAGGACTGGAGTATTTGTGATGTTGAAGTTGATGTGGAGGAGAGCCCACTTAAAGGAGCAGTTGATATCCGTTGAAGCACCTGCTGTTTTTGTGCCTCATCTGGAATTTGTAGCGATTGGCGTGGCCGTAAGAAAGGGATCTAATCACATTGTCCGCTAAAAGAAGTAGACATTTTAGTTTGGCTGGAAGATGGTCTTTCTTCTGCAGATGTTACTGTTGCTTTAACACCTACCCCACGGACACAACCTTTTTTCCCCTTCCCAACACGCCTATTCCCCTTTCCACCAGCAGCAGGCCTTTTTCCACTCATTTTGGTGGTTAACTAATTCACAACTCTGGAGTTGTTTGCACAAAAAAACAATGGATGGGAACTGAGCAGAGCTGAGTGGCCAAACTGTGGTATTTTGCCAAAACTATTGGCTGGGTTAGCTACAGAAAAAAATTATATTCAATTTGCAACCTGATGGAGGTCAGTATAGATGGACTAATAGAACAAGTCCCACACACAGCTAGAAGCCCAAATATTTTTTCAGAGGTAGATGCAGAAAAAATTTTTATTCAGTTTGCAACCTGATGGAGGTCTGTATAGATGGATTAATAGAACAAGTCCCACACACAGCTACAAGCCCAATATTTTTTCAGAGGTAGATGCAGAAAAAAAATATATTCAATTTGCAACCTGATGGAGGTCAGTATAGATGGACTAATAGAGAAAGTCCCACACACTGCTAGAAGGCCAAATATTTTTTTCAGAGCTAGATGCAGACAAAAAATTATTTTGAATTTGCAACCTGATGGAGGTCAGTATAGGTGGACTAATAGAACAAGTCCCACACACTGCTGGAAGGCCAAATATTTTTTCAGAGCTAGATGCAGAAAAAAATTATATTCAGTTTGCAGCCTGATGGAGGTCTGTATAGATGGATTAATAGAACAAGTCCCACACACAGCTAGAAGCCCAAATATTTTTTCAGAGGTAGATGCAGATAAAAATTATATTTAATTTGCAACCTGATGGAGGTCATTATAGATGGACTAATATAGAAAGTCCCACACACTGCTAGAAGGCCAAATATTTTTTCAGAGCTAGATGAAGATAAAAATTATTTTTAATTTGCAACCTGATGGAGGTCAGTATAGATGGACTAATAGAGAAAGTCCCACACACTGCTAGAAGGCCAAATATTTTTTCAGAGCTAGATGCAGATAAAAATTATATTCAATTTGCAACCTGATGGAGGTCAGTATAGATGGACTAATAGAGAAAGTCCCACACACTGCTAGAAGGCCAAATATTTTTTCAGAGCTAGATGCAGATAAAAATTATATTCAATTTGCAACCTGATGAAGATCAGTATAGATGGACTAATAGAGAAAGTCCCACACACTGCTAGAAGGCCAAATATTTTTTCAGAGCTAGATGCAGAAAAAAATTATATTCAGTTTGCAACCTGATGGAGGTCAGTATAGATGGACTAATAGAGAAAGTCCCACACACTGCTAGAAGGCCACATATTTTTTCAGAGGTAGATGCAGAAAAAAATATATTCAGTTTGCAACCTGATGGAGGTCTGTATAGATGGATTAATAGAACAAGTCCCACACACAGCTAGAAGCCCAATATTTTTTCAGAGGTAGATGCAGAAAAAAATATATTCAGTTTGCAACCTGATGGAGGTCAGTATAGATGGACTAATAAAACAAGTCCCACACACAGCTAGAAGCCCAATATTTTTTCAGAGGTAGATGCAGAAAAAAATATATTCAGTGTGCAACCTGATGGAGGTCTGTATAGATGGATTAATAGAACAAGTCCCACAAACAGCTAGAAGCCCAATATTTTTTCAGAGGTAGATGCAGAAAAAAATATATTCAGTTTGCAACCTGATGGAGGTCTGTATAGATGGATTAATAGAACAAGTCCCACAAACAGCTAGAAGCCCAATATTTTTTCAGAGGTAGATGCAGAAAAAAATATATTCAGTTTGCAACCTGATGGAGGTCAGTATAGATGGACTAATACAACAAGTCCCACACACAGCTAGAAGCCCAATATTTTTTCAGAGGTAGATGCAGAAAAAAGTATATTCAGTTTGCAACCTGATGGAGGTCTGTATAGATGGATTAATAGAACAAGTCCCACACACAGCTAGAAGCCCAATATTTTTTCAGAGGTAGACCCAGAAAAAAATATATTCAGTTTGCAACCTGATGGAGGTCAGTATAGATGGACTAATACAACAAGTCCCACACACAGCTAGAAGCCCAATATTTTTTCAGAGCTAGATGCAGAAAAAAATTATATTCAATTTGCAACCTGATGGAGGTCAGTATAGATGGACTAATAGAATGATGCTATGCCCAAAAGATTTTACTTCACTAGGTGCAGTAAAAAAATTGGTATTCTATACACAGGTGGTATATCTTGCAACACAGATAGGCTACTCCACTGACTAACACACTCTGCAATAGGCCAAAAAGGATTAGCTTTGCTAGATTCAACCAAATGCTGTGAAAAAAACTTGCACAGCACTGGCACAGACCTGCCTGGCAAAAACTGATAGGAACTGATGTAACCTAGTCCTGAAAAGGACTCCAATTACAATTAGTCTTTACTCCCACAATCTATCTATTTAAGAGCACAGACCTGCCTGATAAAAGTCATAGGAAATGCTGTAACCTAGTCCTTAAAAGGACTGCAATCACAACTATTCCCTACTCCCAAGCTATCTGTAGATTTGTGCGAAAATTGGCTTGAAATTAACAAGGTATAGTGCACACAGCAACATCGGTGCCGTCTAACATGCAGCTGCAGCAGTGAGAAAATGGTGGCGACGGGGAAAATGGCTTGGTCTTATAGGGCAAGGACATGTGACATACACTGCCAATGACACATGCCCTTGCTTGTGTGAAAAAAAGCACTTCGCTCCGTGTGTGCGCTGCTGATAGGCTGACAGATTGCACCTCCCCACTGTAAATGCGGGAAAGAGAAAAAAAAAATGGAGATCTTCATTGTTCCTGCAGAGATCCATCCCCTGCCCCTCCCCCCACCCCGCTGTACACTCAAACTGCGTATTAACATTAATTTTCATCATTACTGAGAAAAAATCCAGTTATGATTTTGGTGCACGAACAGTTATCGAACATAACCTCGAACAGCCGAATTTTTCTCAAATTGTTCGTGTTCGCCGAACGGCTCGAACACCGCCCAAAACAGCTCGAATTTGAGATTGGCGAACAGTTCGAGTAGAACAACGCTCATCTCTAGTTACAAAGACATACTGAAGACCTAGGCCAACCTACAGCGCCACCTACCACCTCTTCAGCTCGTGTTGTAGCCTCTTCCTCTTGCTCACACACTGCTGGTTCGGCTTCCTCACAGGATCGCCATGGAAGAACCTCTGGCACTGTTGTACAGAGACACAGTGTCATTCCACCCACAACACCACGTTCTCTGTCATCCTCACACTCCCAGGCCAGTCTACAGCCATCGTTAGCACAAGCATGGGAGAAAATGCGCCCATTCTCTGCAAACCACTACCGAGCACAGGCTCTGAATGTTGGCATTGCTAAACTATTGTCCCTTGAAATGCTATCATTCAGGCTGGTGGAGACTGACACCTTCCGTAACTTGATGGCATAGGCAGTCCCACAATACAACGTGCCCAGCTGCTTTTATTTCAGCAGGCAAGCCGTCCCTGCCCTGCAACAGCATGTGGAGGGAAAACTTAAACATGCGCTATAAAACGCAGTCAGTAGCAAGGTCCACCTGACCACCGATGAGTGGACCAGTAAGCATGGACAGGGACGATACCTTTCCCTCACTGCCCATTGGGTAAATGTTGTGGAGCCGGGTATAGATCTTGAGAGTGGCGCTGTATGTGTTCTGCCAACTCCAAGGATTGCAGGAATCCAGTCTGTACACATTGACTCCTCATACTCCAGTTCCTCTGAATCAGCGCTGCAGGAGCCGTCACAGTCTACCTCCACATCAACCCGTGAACGGCTACCTGTTATGATGACTGATATGAGCACAGCCATGGCCAAACGTCAACAGGCCACAGTGAAATTAATTTCCTTGGGGAATCGAAGTCACACAGCGCAGTAGCTCTGGAATGCCATCAAGCAGCAGAGCGACGTGTGGTTTGTGCCAGCGAATCTCCAGCCAGGCATGGTAGTGTGTGACAATGGCCAAAATCTGGTGGCAGCTCTGGGCCTAGGCAACCTCACTCACATCCCATGTCTGGCACATGTGCTCAACTTGCTCAACATGTGCAGAGTTTTTTGAGGAACTATCCGGATCTTGATGCACTGCTGCACAAGGTCCGCATAGAGTGCGCTCACTTGCGGCGTTCCAGCATCGCAAGATCGCGCATTGCAGCTCTGCAGCGCCGATTACACCTTCCAGAACATCGCATCATATGTGACATACCCACCAGGTGGAATTCAACGTTACATATGTTGGAGAGGTTGTGTGAGCAGCATGCAGCAATAATGGAGTACCAGCTGTAGCAGGCGCAAACAAGTCGCACTGCGCACAGTTCACACTTCACCACCACTGAGTGGGCCTCTGTGGAGGACATCTGCCACGTTTTGCGTGCCTTCGATTATTCCACGCAGATGGCGAGTGCAGATGATGCACTAGTCAGCATGACTTTCCCCCTTACCTGCCTGCTTGAAAAAACACTTCAAGCACTAAGGGAGGAGGTTTTGGAAGAGGTGGAGGATGAGGAGTCAGAAATGCCATCTGCTTCTGTACAGTCTGCGCAACATGGTTCCTCACAAGGGCCTAGGCAGGGGACAATTTGTGAGGAGGATGAGGAGTAGTCAATGGAGGAGGAAGACATCTGTTCAGAGGAGGAAAGTACACAATGCTCTAGTAGTCAGTATCTAGAGCGAGGGTGGGGTGATGCAGAGCAGGCAGAGATCACGCCTCAAGAAGGGGACAGCGCTTCTTGGCCAGTTTTCAGTCTGCAGCACATGGTTGATTTCATGCTGCAGTGCCTGAGAAATGACCGCCGCATTGCCCACATTCTCAACACGGCTGATTATTGGGTGTCCACCCTCCTAGATCCTCGCTACCGGGACAACTTACAAAGCCTCATAACACCGTTGAACCGGGAGCGTAAAATGCAGGAGTACCAAGACACTCTGGTGCAGTCCATCATGTTCTCCATTCCACCCGAGAGCAGTGCTGCTAGTGCTTTACAAAGCAGCTCAGTGCGTCGAGGCAGTGGAGGAAGCTCTGCACAAAGAGGGAGCAGAAGCAGCGCCTCAACACAAGGCAAGACCAGTATGACCCAAATGTGGCAAAGTTTTGTGTCCCCGCCACAAATGTCTACAAGGTCACAGATGGCTCCAGTTAGCAGGAGGCAACGTTTCCGTCAGATGGTGACAGACTACATGTCTTGCCCTCTCAGTGTACTCCCAGACGGCTCTTCCCCCTTCAAGTTTTGGGTCTCAAAGCTGGATACATGGCCAGAGCTTAGCCAGTATGCATTGGAGGTGCTGGCTTGCCCTGCTGCTAGTGTATTATCGGAACGCGTCTTTAGTGGTGTACTAACAGACCGTCGCATCCGACTATCCTCCGATAACGTTGACCGGCTTACTTTTCTGAAAATGAACAAGGCCTGGATCTCGCATGAATTTGCCAGTCCTCTTCCAGATTAAATAATTGGTTGTCAACAGTATCCAGGTCTCCTGTTGTGTTCATGTTTCTACCACTTGAACTGTAAACCCTGGGCTCCAACACCACCAGTTGCTGCTCAGAAGTGCCGTCTGCACAGTGAACACTTGCTCCAGTGTTATTGGGGTTCAGTAACGTCAGCTGATCCCCTGCTGTGTGTCCGGCAATTTCTACTGCTCTGTACACATTCACACTACTACTGATTTTAAACTTGCTCCAATTTGTCCTCTGGCTCCTCTCTGTTTTCAGTATTTACCCTGGGCTCCAACACCACCAGTTGCTGCTCAGAAGTGCTATCTGCACAGTCAACACTTGCTCCAGTGTTATTGGGGTTCAGTAATGTCAGCTGATCCCCTGCTGTGTGTCCGGCAATTTCTCCTGCTCTGTCCACATTCACACTACTACTGATTTTAAACTTGCTCCAATTAGGCCTCTGGCTCCTCTCTGTTTTTAGTATTTACCCTGGGCTCCAACACCACCAGTTGCTGCTCAGAAGTGCCATCTGCACAGTCAACACTTGCTCCAGTGTTATTGAGGTTCAGTAACGTCAGCTGTTCCCCTGCTGTGTGTCTGGCAATTTCTCCTGCTCTGTCCACATTCACACTACTACTGATTTTAAACTTGCTCCAATTAGGCATCTGGCTCCTCTCTGTTTTCAGTATTTTCCCTGGGCTACAACACCGCCAGTTGCTGCTCAGAAGTGCCGTCTGCACAGTCAACACTTGCTCCAGTGTTATTGGGGTTCAGTAACGTCAGCTGATCCCCTGCTGTGTGTCCAGCAATTTCTCCTGCTCTGTCCACATTCACACTACTACTGATTTTAAACTTGCTCCAATTAGGCCTCTGGCTCCTCTCTGTTTTCAGTATTTACCCTGGGCTTCAACACTGCCAGTTGCTGCTCAGAAGTGCCGTCTGCACAGTCAACACTTGCTCCAGTGTTATTGGGGTTCAGTAACGTCAGCTGATCCCCTGCTGTGTGTCCAGCAATTTCTCCTGCTCTGTCCACATTCACACTACTACTGATTTTAAACTTGCTCCAATTAGGTCTCTGGTTCCTCTGTTTTCAGCATTTAACCTGGGCTCCAACATTGCCAGTTGCTGCTCAGAAGTGCCATCTGCACAGTCAACACTTGTTCCAGTGTTATTGGGGTTCAGTAACGTCAGCTGATCCCCTGCTGTGTGTCCGGCAATTTCTCTTGCTCTGTCCAAATTCACACTGCTACTGATTTTAAACTTGCTCCAATTAGGCCTCTGGCTCCTCTCGGTTTTCAGTATTTACCCTGGGCTCCAACACCGCCAGTTGCTGCTCAGAAGTGCCGTCTGCACAGTCAACACTTGCTCCAGTGTTATTGGGGTTCAGTAACGTCATCTGATCCCCTGTTGTGTGTCCGGCAATTTATCCTGCTCTGTCCACATTGTCACTGGCAATGAAGGCTGGTTCCATAGTGCCAATAGGACAAGCACCCCCTGTAGGACTGTAGGTTTCGGTAACTCCGGCCGGCTCGCGGCCTTGCAACTTTTTTTTTCATGTGTACCTTCTGCAGCCTATCTGAGTTCCAGTACCATTAGCTGGTTCTTTGCAAGTCAATCTTGAATATGTCCCCCTGGGTTCCAGTAACATCAGCTTGTTCCAGGCAGTGCCTTTGGCTTAGGTGCCTCCTTCTCGGTATCCAAGTTCCACCAGCGTCCTGCTTAGTAACTGGGTTCCAGTACCATCAGCTGGTCCTCGGTAGTTCCATTGGCTCTTGTACCTTCTGCTACCCATCTGGGTTCCAGTACCGTCAGCTGGTTCTTGGCAGTTCCTCAGCCTTCTTGTACCTTCTGTTACATTTCAAAGTTCAAGCTTTTTGAAATGGTTTTTGGTAATCACTCTGGATCTCCCTGACGACGACTCTGAAGACGACCCTGAAGACCACCCCGAAGAAGACGAGGACCCCAAAGACGACGACCCTGAAGACGACGACCCTGAAAACCACCCCGAAGAAGACGAGGACCCTGAAGATGACGACCCTGAAGATGACGACCCTGAAGACCACCCCAAAGAAGACGAGGACCCCAAAGATGACGACCCTGAAGACCACCCCAAAAAAGACCAAGAAGATGACACTGAAGAAGATGACCAAGAGGACAAAGAACAAGAAGACAACCACCAAGATACAGAAGAACAAGAGACAGAAGACCAAGAAGCAGAAGAACAAGAAGCTGCAGAACAAAAAGCAGAAGAACATTAAGCATAAGACTAAAAATCAGAGCAAATGATATTATCTAAATTATAAGCAGAAGAAGACTAAGCAGTGTATGGGGGTGAGTCCGTTCCTCCTCGTGGTGCCCCTGGAAAATACCTGCTGCTGCAGGCCAAACTGAACGCGGACAAATCCTGTTGTAAATCTTTTGTGACAGGCAGAACGGAAGGTGTAATCTTCAAACTTTTATAGATAACAACTACAGGAATGCCTGTCACAAATAAGAATATGATGAAAAAGAAGAATATGAAGAAGATGAAGAAGTATAATATGAAGAAGATTAATAGTTGAACAAGAAGAATATGAAGAATGTAAAAAAAAAGAATAATAGGAAGAAGGTGAAGAAGAAGAAGATGAATAAGGTGAAGAAGAAGCCGATGAAAAAGATGCTGATGCTGAGGATGATGGAGAAAGTGTGGGAGAAGTAAAAAAGAAGGTGAAGAGCATGGAAGTAGTGAAACATAAATATCTGACAAAATATAAAAAAGCTTAACATAGTCAATATCTTTGTAACTCCGAACGTCTTAAAAAAAATATTAATTCCTGCTATTCCATTTGATTGGGCTAAACCTTTATGCCTTTAATGTCTCCTCCACCTCCCCCAATACATTCTACATTATTCTTAGTTGTTTTCCTTCATGTAGAATTAACCTACAAGGAAAGAAAGGGTTTATTTTCATTCCGATATTTGTGTCCCATTGACTTGCATTGGTTTCCGGTATCGGAATCGGCGATATCCGATATTTTTTGGGTATCGGTCCGATGCAATCCGATCCAATATTTCCCGATATTGGAAGGTATTGCTCAACACTAATCACCACTGAATATATACAGCTGGATTAGTCCTCGGAATAACTGTTAGTTCAGTTGGATATATATATGTTGTGGAATACCTATACTAACTTTAAAGAAGCAAATCTCTCCCTGAAGCAACAGCACCTCTCCCTACTCTGCCTGATTCCGGGGTAGACTGACGAGCACAGTGGCGCCAGGTCTAATATAGACCTGATGACGCTGTACTGCCAGCCAATCACTGTATTGCCCACTACCAACATGGCTACAATATTACAGTGCGTGGCAGGCAATCCCTGCATGTTCATTGGCTCTCTAAAGAGCGCCAAACATGCATGGAGGTGACCCGAGTTCCCACTCGAGCAACCCGGAAATACTCGCCAAGCTCGTCAAGCACAGTGATGCTCGGGTGAGTACCGAACAGTGGCAAGCATGTTCGCTCATCATTAATAAAAAATAAACGTATGAACTTTCAAACAAGTCATTTTCTGACACTAAGTTCTCCTTAATATACAGACAGCACATAGATCACTTTTTATTCATTTTATCACTATCCAAATCCTCACATATCTCACTGATGTCGTTTTTTTTTCTTTCTATAATTTTACCCTCAAATTATGTTTATTAAATAGGATAATTCATATTACAAGGCAGAATTTTAGAAAAATATCTTCTAGTAAAGAAATATTTTTTTAATTGTCATTTGCATTACCATGTTGGTGATAATTACAATTTCTCATGATATATTTATATGCTTATTACGGAATAATGTAGGGATACAATTGTGCATTATAAAATAAACATATTTCAATGGAATAAAAATAATTCAAAGGTTAATATGCAAATCATAATATAAGTACATACAAATCAACTAACGGGAAAATACAATATTCATAAGAGTCTGCGGAGATCACATTATTACTCAAATTTGCATTAGGGAATAGTGCTATGTCCTCTGCATACAAATGGTTCTGGATTATTAATACTTTGTTTATTCCCTTTGCTTTGTGTGAGTATAAAGTATTTAGTACAGAAAACATAATTTTAATGTCTTTAGCAACTAAGCACCAATATAATCTTTAATGATCTGGAAATAAAAAAAAAATCACAGCAGGGTGTTTATAGCACAACAAATTTTAAAATTAAAACATTAAAGTTTTATATCCGGTGAACCCACAATAATATTTACAATATTTTTTTCTTTTTCTTTCTGTGAACAGATGAATAAATATATATATATTTTTTATATAAAGTTTGAACAGTGAAGTGTTAGAGGAAACACAAAATCTGAGTGACCAGCAATTTATATGTGGCACCCCTGCGGGTTCAGTCACCACAGAGGTACTGCATCTCACCCAGAGGTGTGGTATCTCACTCACAGGTAAGGAAGGAGTACTGCCCGGGACCCTAACACCTGCATCCAACACTACACTACTCCAAACCAGCAGGAGGGGCAAGATGCGTAGCTTCCCTGCTGAGCGCTGTCCCTGGCTGGAGTGGGGGGAACCAAAGAAGGGGGAACCATGTAGTGGGTGTGGGAAGTAATTCAGGAGAGCACTTGTTAGGAATAGTATAAAGAGGGAAGCCATCTTGAGAGTCCAGTCAGAGAGTTCAGTCAGAGGAGGACAGAGAGAGGAGCAGGAGCTCTGTAGGAGCTCTGCTCAGGAGGAGGTCCTAGCCAGAGAGGCCCAAGACTGAAGAGAGAAATAGGAGCAGAAGAAAGGCTTCAGGAACCTGGAAGGGACCCCAGGGGTACGGGTAGTGCTGGAGGCCACCCGTATGCCTGAATCTGCCAGGAGGTGGAGGGGTCAGGTCGCATAGAGGGGACCGGTCCCTAAACTAGTAGAGTTCTTTAAGCCTCAACTAGGAAACCGGAGGCTGCAGAATTTCAGGTACTGCAGCCACAAGCCACATCTATCTCACCAAGAACGTGGCCATAGAGTACCCAGGGGACAGAGAAGACATCGCCCGACAAGGCCCACGGTCACTGGATTGGGACACTGGGTGTGTGGTGCAGGGAGACGGCAAGAAGGAACACACAGAAGGGGGGCCCGTTACGTACTCCGGAGAGACCTGGGAGTTTGCTGAACCCCTCCCTGAGTAGGCACAGGACGACATGGGAAGTTATGATCTGCAGTTGTAACCAGGAGCAAATAGAGAACTGTGAGTAAACGGAAGACTGCACCCCACTGTCTCTGTGAATTACTGCTGCGCCATCACCCCCTGCACTGCACTGCACCACGAGTGCTACTTCCATAACAGCAACATCTACACTGCTCTGGAGCTAAGCTCTACCTGTGGAAAGCTGGACCAACTCTGCAGCATTTACACCAGCTCCAGAGGGTCTTCTCCGCAGTGGCGGCTCCCTTTAGCCGCATACCACAGGTGGCGTCACGAACTATATATGAGAACTTTAATTCCCCTGTAAATAACCCCTTTTATTGACTGCCCTGGATCACTGACCGGGTCACCGCCACTGTGACATCTCCCCTAGCAACGACAGGCCCGGCACCGAGTACCCCACGGCCCAGGGGGGCGCATCATATAAAACAAAGAACGTTTAAGATGCAGGTATAAGATTAATGGGGTTGTCCTTAAGCTACTGCCACACTGTGACAGTGGTGGGTATGGACCCACTGTGCCCAGGGCCGGGCTTACCCTGTAGAGGGTCGGAGGCAAAACACGCAGTACCAAGAGCAAAGACAGACACATGGTCAGACAGCTTGAGGTCGTGGCGGGCATCATAGGATCAAAATACAAAGCCATCGTCAGGAGCAGAGAGGTCAGACAAAATGAGTAGACTGGCTGGGTTGGTAACAGGAGAGTCAAAACGGTTATAGAAAGTTTCGCCCCCAGCAGTTCGCCCCCAGCAATTTGCCCCCAGCAGTTCGCCCCCATCAATTCGCCCCAGGTACATTTTGCCCCCGCACATTTCACCCCTATCATTTCGCCCCCAGGGAAGATTCGCCCCCGCACATTTCGCCCCTGCACGTTTTGCCCCAGGACTGGGGCGAACTGGGGGCGATATGTGTGGGGGTGAAATGTACTTGGGCAAAACATCCTGGGGGCCAAATGCTGGGGACAAAATGTGCGCGGGCGAAATTTACCCGGGAGCGAACTGCTGGGGGTGAACTGCTGGGGGAAAACTGCGGGGGGCGAAACATCCAATTCCCGTCAAAACAAACATGCACCTGTATGGATTACAATAGATGAACTGACACTAGGAACCTAAGTTCAGGCAAGGTGTGGATGGAAAAGCTGCCCAATATATAACCCTGCTAGCAGGGGATAGGCCAGGGAAGCAGAACTCTTCAGGGCAGAGTGGGTTAAATTCCTGCTGGTTAAAGTCCGGCAGCACCTCCCTATAGCCAGATGGAGACTTTCCAACAACAGGGGAATGCTACAGTGCTGGAAGTGCTGCAAGAGGTAGTTAGGCGTGATGGCCTGACACTGGGGTGGAGCAGAGCGGTGAACGCAGTGAGTAGGACGGTGCTGAGAAAGCCTGCAAGTTACCGGCGTGATGCACACCATACAAATCAACTGATACTTAGTGTCATGGCCACAGAAAGTACATAGTTTATGGAAGTGGAACAGCACAGATATGAATGACCACACTTGGGTACTGAAGCTTCTATTAAAGGTCATCAATAGTGATGATCAAATTCGGCAGTTAGCTCAAATTTTCCATGATATTCGATTTTTATTTAAATTATTTGATGAGAATCAAATGTTCTTTGTTAGGTCTTTTTAGACCCCAGAGCACAAAAATTATAAGGGGAAAAAAATGCTCCATTTTCAAAACACCTGTTTTGGCACAGTAGCTCAGCAGCTCCCTCCAGCCTCTTCTTCTTTGTCCACCACATGCAAAGTCCTCTTCCTCCATCTTTCACTCTTTGTTGGGCTTTTGGGTGACAAAATAGCCTCTGATCTTGCAATGCATGTCAACTGGCTGATATTTTGCTGAATTTACACAACGAAAACCACAGAAAAATTAGATTCTGGAAAATCTAAATTGCTATTCAAGTTGAATTAAATTTGCCTCACACTGATTCGCTCATCTGTAGTTATCAATGGCTCAGTCCTAGACAAACCCTGTAATTAATGTAGGTATTTTCTGTTTTAATAATATATGCACTATGAAAGTGTCCCAAACCATGCCAGTGTATAGCCCCGTATAATCTTTTTGTGGAAACTTGGTGAAATGACAACTAATATAAGCATACAAAGAGTAACTTTCTGTAATATTCAATTGACCTACTTTGAAAAAGTAATGTTGATACAGTATGTAACCTGTGTCACTATGGGGTCCAAAGCAAAAATTAATTTTTTAGCTTAATGTATCCTAAGCTGAACTGCACCAATTTTGAAAAAAAAAATCACGATTTTGCAATTCTGTTGAGAGATGTGGTGACCCAATAGTAGTGATTTCAATTACAATTTTTTGAGAATTTTGTTATCCTGTCACAAGAATGTATCTTGCCCAAGCTGGAGGAGAGACTATTTCTTTTGGCTTTATTGGAATGTCAATGCTGCGGCCGATCATTGCCACCTGTTGCCTCTCTGCTGTAAGGCATGGGACGTTGGCAGCAGTAAAAAGGAGAAAGGTTGGTTTAGTACATCAATATCATGAGTATTTTTACTTGTGCGTTATCGTGGGCCCATTAGTAAAGTCTTTGACCTCTTACCAACATCTGCCATATGTAACATCCCTGGCGGCGTGCTGGCATGGCTTACCACCTCCCACCATGCAAGACCGCCAACTTACCTATCAGTCCAGGCTGTACACTTTGCTCCAGTACTTGCTGTGTGCAAGTCTCTTGTCTGATTGCTTAGGGCGGCGGCGCGGTTACTGCCTGATTCTTAAAGTTACAGTGTGCGCACTTCTAATGCGTCCCCAGCCTATTGCTGTGAGTCACTGGATACTTAAACCCCCTCCACCCAGTAGGAGGTGCCTGAGCAACACTTTCTTTCAGTGTGTTCTGTGCAACTGAGTTGCCAGGTCCTGTCCTGTTTCTTGTCTGTTCCGCCACCCTGGGGGCTGTATAGCCTGGCCTGTTACCTGTATCTGTGACTTCTAGTCTGTTCCGCCACCCTGGGGGCTGTATTCCTAGGCCTGTTACCTGTATCTGTGACTTCTAGTCTGTTTCCGCCACCCTGGCGGCTGAGTTCCCAGGCTCGTTCCTGTATCTTGTTCCCAGTTCAGTTTCTGTCTGAACTGTGTCCTAGCCCATTACCTGTTTGTCTCTATGTCCGTACCTTCCTTTTTCATGCAGTGGCTGAACCTGCACCTAACTCCAACTCGTTGTCTCTGTACTTCTGATTGTGAGTTTTGTGTCCACTCGCTACTTCATTGTAAGAACCTTGTGTGTATCTGGTTCTGCTTGTCCCATTTCCCTGCCTCTGTATCTACCTCCTGTGTTCTAACTATCTTCCTGTGTTTCCCAGTCTGTTCCATGTGAACAGGGCCCTGTCCTGTCTGCCTGCACCTTCTGCTCTGCAGTTTCGCTCTGCTCTGTTCTACTCCGCTTGTTCCTCCGCACCTGTGGTTTCACTCTGCTCTGTTCTGCCTTGATTGTCCTCCGCACCGGCGGTTTCGCTCTGCTCTTCTTGTCCATCACACCTGCGGTTTTGCTCTGCTCAGCTTGTCCACCGCAACTGCAGTTTTGCTCTGCTTGTCCACCTCACCTGCGGTTTTACTCTGCTTGTCCACCGCACCTGCGGTTTCACTCTGTTCTGCTTGTCCACCGCACCTGCGGTTTCACTCTGCTCTGCTTGTCCACCGCACCTGCGGTTTCGCTCTGCTCTTGTTATGAACTGCTACAAGCACTAAGGAAAGATAGGAAAACTGTCCCTACAATAGGACTAAGCTGATTCCCTACGATGCAGCGGGGGACCTGTTCCTTGTGAACAGACCCGTCTAAGTCCTCGGCTAGTCTGAACGCAGACCTATAGATATAAGGGAGGGGTCCCTACAAGAACTAAGGACTGGGATATAGATGGACACCTCCTAGCAGAAATTGTAGCAGAGCAAAGACAAACAAACAAAAAGGACTAGTGGTCAAAAGACCAAGCAAACTACAGAGAAAAAGAACTAACAGGAGGGTTCTAACAGTACCCCCTCTTCTATGAAGATCCTCCGGATCCTCCAGGCCCAGGTCTATCAGGAAACCTCCTGTGAAACGCTCCGACAAGTCTAGGAGCAGAGACATCATCCGCCTTTACCCAGGAGTTATCCTCGGGACCGAAACCTTTCCAAGCGACGAGATACTGCAATCTCCCTCTATGCCATCTAGAATTAAGAATGCGAGAAATTTCATATTCACCGTCTTCCACCACCGGAGGAACAGAGACAGTGGCGTCCCTATCCGAAACATCAGCTTTTTTCAATAAGGAAACATGAAACACCGGATTAATCTTCCAGGAGGTGGGAACCTCCAACCTAACAGCAGATTGGTAAACTACCTGAAGTACCTTAAACAGCCCTACAAATTTCGGGCCCAATTTCTTAGAAGGAATCCTCAACCGCAGATTCTTAGAGGACAACCAAACCATGTCACCAACCGTAAACAAAACCTCTTGACGTTTCCTGTCAAAGTACCTCTTAGATTTTTTGTTAGCCTCTTGAAGGTTGCGACGTACATCAGTCCAAACTCTCTCCAAATCACCGGAAAAATTCTCCTCCTCTGGCACAGCTGATACCAATTTGGAGAATGACCCAAACGACGGATGTCTCCCAGTACAACATAAAAAAGGAGAACACCCAGCAGAAGAGGATGTATGGTTGTTAAGAGCAAATTCAGCTAGTGGCAGAAACTCAGACCACCTCTCTTGATTGTCAGCCACAAAACAAAGCAAAAACTGTTCAACATCCTGGTTCTTTCACTCTGTCTGTCCATTAGACTCAGGATGATATCCAGATGAAAATGACAAATGTACTCACAACCTGTCACAAAAGGCACGCCAAAAACGAGCCACGAACTGAGGTCCCCTATCGGAAACAATGTCGGTAGGAACGCCATGGAGTCTGACAATTTCCTTAACAAAAGCCTTAGCGAGTGTCTTAGCGCAGGGCAGTTTGATGAAAGGAACCAAGTGACACATCTTGCTAAATCGGTGAACGACCACCCAGATGACAGTGAATCCCTCAGAGGCAGGAAGGTCAGTAATAAAATCCATAGCAAGATGCGTCCAAGGTGCACTAGGAACCTCCAGAGGGCAAAGCAACCCCGCAGCAGGAGCATGTGAAGACTTAGATCTAGCACACACAGTACATTGACGCACCCACTTAACGACTTCCTTCTGCCACCCAGGCCACCAAAAACTGCGACCTACAAGTCTCTTAGTCTCAGAAATTCCTGGATGACCTGCCAACTAGAGATGAGCGTTGTTCGACTCGAAATGTTCGCCAATCTCAAATTCGAACTGTTTTGGGCGGTGTTCGAGCCGTTCGGCGAACACGAACAATTTGAAAAAAATTCGGCTGTTCGAGGTTATGTTCGATAACTGTTCGTGCACCAAAATCATAACTGGATTTTTTCTCAGTAATGCTGAAAATTAATGTTAATACGCAGTTTGAGTGTTCAGCGGGGCGGGGGGAGGGGCAGGGGATGGATCTCTGCAGGAATAATGAAGATCTCCATTTTTTTTCTCTTTCCCGCATTTACAGTGGGGAGGTGCAATCTGTCAGCCTATCAGCAGAGCACACACGGAGCGAACTGCTTTTTTTCACACAAGCAAGGGCATGTGTCATTGGCAGTGTATGTCACATGTCCTTGCCCTATAAGACCCAGCCATTTTCCCCGTCGCCACTATTTTCTCACTGCTGCAGCTGCGTGTTAGACGGCACCGGTGTTGCTGTGTGCGCTATACCTTGTTAATTTAAAGCCAATTTTCGCACAAATCTACAGATAGCTTGGGAGTAGGGAAGAGTTGTGATTGCAGTCCTTTTAAGGACTAGGTTACAGCATTTCCTACGACTTTTATCAGGCAGGTCTGTGCTCTTAAATAGATAGGTTGGGAGTAAAGACTAATTGTAATTGCAGTCCTTTTCAGGACTAAGTTACATCAGTTAGTATCAGTTTTTGCCAGGCAGGTCTGTGCCAGTGCTGTGCAAGTTTTTTTCACAGCATTTGGCTAAATCTAGCAAAGCTAATCCTTTTTGGCCTATTGCAGAGTGTGTTAGTCAGTGGAGAAGCCTATCTGTGTTGCAAGCTACACCACCTGTGTATAGAATACCAATTTTTTTACTGCACCTAGTGAAGTAAAATCTTTTGGGCATAGCATCATTCTATTAGTCCATCTATACTGACCTCCATAAGGTTGCAAATTGAATATAATTTTTTTCTGCATCTAGCTCTGAAAAAATATTTGGGCTTCTAACAGTGTGTGGGACATGTTCTAATAGTACATCTATACTGACCTCCATCAGGTTGCAAATTAAAAATAATTTTTATCTGCATCTAGCTCTGAAAAAAATATTTTGCTTCTAGCAGTGTGTGGTACTTGGTCTATTAGTCCATCTATACTGACCTCCATCAGGTTGCAAATTAAAAATAATTTTTATCTGCATCTAGCTCTGAAAAAAATATTTGGGCTTCTAGCAGTGTGTGGGACTTGTTCTATTAGTCCATCTATACTGACCTCCATCAGGTTGCAAATTGAATATAATTTTTTTCTGCATCTAGCTCTGAAAAAATATTTGGGCTTCTAGCAGTGTGTGGGACTTGTTCTATGAGTCCATCTATACTGACCTCCATCAGGTTGCAAATTGAATATAATTATTTTCTGCATCTAGCTCTGAAAAAATATTTGGGCTTCAAGCAGTGTGTTGGACTTGGTCTATTAGTCCATCTATACTGACCTCCATCAGGTTGCAAATTGAATATAATTTTTTTCTGCATCTAGCTCTGAAAAAATATTTGGGCTTCTAGCAGTGTGTGGGACTTGGTCTATTAGTCCATCTATACTGACCTCCATCAGGTTGCAAATTAAAAATAATTTTTTTCTGCATCTAGTTCTGAAAAAATATTTGGGCTTCTAGCAGTGGGTAGGACTTGTTCTATTAGTCCATCTATACTGACCTCCATCAGGTTGCAAATTAAATATAATTTTTTTCTGCATCCAGCTCTGAAAAAATATTTGGGCTTCTAGCAGTGTGTGGGACTTGGTCTATTAGTCCATCTATACTGACCTCCATCAGATTGCAAATTAAAAATAATTTTTTTCTTCATCTAGCTCTGAAAATATATTTGGGCTTCTAGCAGTGCGTGGGACTTGTTCTATTAGTCCATCTATACTGACATCCATCAGGTTGAAAATTAAATATAATTTTTTTCTGCATCTAGCTCTGAAAAAATATTTGGGCTTCTAGCAGTGTGTGGGACTTGGTCTATTAGTCCATCTATACTGACCTCCATCAGGTTGCAAATTAAAAATATTTTTTTTCTGCATCTAGCTCTGAAAAAATATTTGGGCTTCTAGCAGTGTGTGCGACTTGTTCTAAAAGTCCATCTATACTGACCTCCATCAGGTTGCAAATTCAATATAATTTTTTTCTGCTTCTAGCTCTGAAAAAATATTTGGGCTTCTAGCAGTGTGTGGGACTTGGTCTATTAGTCCATCTCTACTGACCTCCATCAGGTTGCAAATTGAATATAATTTTTTTCTGCATCTAGCCCTGAAAAAATATTTGGGCTTCTAGCAGTGTGTGGGACTTGGTCTATTAGTCCATCTATACTGACCTCCATCAGGTTGCAAATTAAAAATATTTTTTTTCTGCATCTAGCTCTGAAAAAATATTTGGGCTTCTAGCAGTGTGTGGGACTTGTTCTATTAGTCCATCTATACTGACCTCCATCAGGTTTCAAATTGAATATAATTTTTTTCTGCATCTAGCTCTGAAAAAATATTTGGTCTTCAAGCAGTGTGTGGGACTTGGTCTATTAGTCCATCTATACTGACCTCCATCAGGTTGCAAATTGAATATAATTTTTTTCTGCATCTAGCTCTGAAAAAATAGTTGGGCTTCTAGCAGTGTGTGGGACTTGGTCTATTAGTCCATCTATACTGACCTCCATCAGGTTGCAAATTAAAAATAATTTTTTTCTGCATCTAGCTCAGAAAAAATATTTGGGCTTCTAGCAGTGTGTGGGACTTGTTCTATTAGTCCATCTATACTGACCTCCATCAGGTTGCAAATTGAATATAATTTTTTTCTGCATCTAGCTCTGAAAAAATATTTGGGCTTCTAGCAGTGTGTGGGACTTGTTCTATTAGTCCATCTATACTGACCTCCATCAGGTTGCAAATTAAATATAATTTTTTTCTGCATCTAGCTCTGAAAAAATATTTGGGCTTCTAGCAGTGTTTGGGACTTGGTCTATTAGTCCATCTATACTGACCTCCATCAGATTGCAAATTAACAATAATTTTTTTCTTCATCTAGCTCTGAAAATATATTTGGGCTTCTAGCAGCGTGTGGGTCTTGGTCTATTAGTCCATCTATACTGACCTCCATCAGGTTGCAAATTAAATATATTTTTTTTCTGCATCTAGCTCTGAAAAAATATTTGGGCTTCTAGCAGTGTGTGGGACTTGGTCTATTAGTCCATCTATACTGACCTCCATCAGGTTGCAAATTGAATATACTTTTTTTCTGCATCTAGCCCTGAAAAAATATTTGGGCTTCTAGCAGTGTGTGGGACTTGGTCTATTAGTCCATCTATACTGACCTCCATCAGGTTGCAAATTAAAAATATTTTTTTTCTGCATCGAGCTCTGTAAAAATATTTGGGCTTCTAGCAGGGTGTGGGACTTGGTCTATTAGTCCATCTATACTGACCTCCATCAGGTTGCATATTGAATATAATTTTTTTCTGCATCTAGCTCTGAAAAAATATTTGGGCTTCTAGCAGTGTGTGGGACTTGGTCTATAAGTCGATCTATATTTACCTCCATCAGGTTGCAAATTGAATATAAGTTTGTTCTGCATCTAGCCCTGAAAAAATATTTGGGCTTCTAGCAGTGTGTGGGACTTGGTCTATTAGTCCATCTATACTGACCTCCATCAGGTTGCAAATTAAAAATATTTTTTTTCTGCATCTAGCTCTGAAAAAATATTTGGGTTTCTAGCAGTGTGTGGGACTTGTTCTATTAGTCCATCTATACTGACCTCCATCAGGTTGCAAATTGAATATAATTTTTTTCTGCATCTAGCCCTAAAAAAGTGTTTGGGCTTCTAGCAGTGTGTGGGACTTGGTCTATTAGTCCATCTATACTGACCTCCATCAGGTTGCAAATTCAATATAATTTTTTTCTGCATCTAGCTCCTAAAAAAATATTTGGGTTTCTATCAGTGTGTGCGACTTGTTCTTTTAGTCCATCTATACTGACCTCCATCAGGTTGCAAATTGAATATAATTTTTTTCTGCATCTAGCTCTGAAAAAATATTTGGGCTTCTAGCAGTGTGAGGGACTTGTTCTATTAGTCCATCTATACTGACCTCCATCAGGTTGCAAATTAAATATAGTTTTTTTCTGCATCTAGCTCTGAAAAAATATTTGGGCTACTAGCAGTGTTTGGGACTTGGTCTATTAGTCCATCTATACTGACCTCCATCAGATTGCAAATTAACAATAATTTTTTTCTTCATCTAGCTCTGAAAAAATATTTGGGCTTCTAGCAGTGTGTGGGTCTTGGTCTATTAGTCCATCTATACTGACCTCCATCAGGTTGCAAATTAAATATATTTTTTTTCTGCATCTAGCGCTGAAAAAATATTTGGGCTTCTAGCAGTGTGTGGGACTTGGTCTATTAGTCCATCTATACTGACCTCCATCAGGTTGCAAATTGAATATACTTTTTTTCTGCATCTAGCCCTGAAAAAATATTTGGGCTTCTAGCAGTGTGTGGGACTTGGTCTATTAGTCCATCTATACTGACCTCCATCAGGTTGCAAATTAAAAATATTTTTTTTCTGCATCTAGCTCTGAAAAAATATTTGGGCTTCTAGCAGGGTGTGGGACTTGGCCTATTAGTCCATGTATACTGACCTCCATCAGGTTGCAAATTGAATATAATTTTTTTCTGCATCTAGCCCTGAAAAAATATTTGGGCTTCTAGCAGGGTGTGGGACTTGGTCTATTAGTCCATCTATACTGACCTCCATCAGGTTGCAAATTAAAAATATTTTTTTTCGGCATCTAGCTCTGAAAAAATATTTGGGCTTCTAGCAGTGTGTGGGACTTGGTCTATTAGTCCATCTATACTAACCTCCATGAGGTTGCAAATTAAAAATAATTTTTTTCTACATCTAGCTCTGAAAAAATATTTGGGCTTCTAGCAGTGTGTGCGACTTGTTCTATTAGTCCATCTATACTGACCTCCATCAGGTTGCAAATTCAATATAATTTTTTTCTGCCTCTAGCTCTGAAAAAATATTTGGGCTTCTAGCAGTGTGTGGGACTTGGTCTATTAGTCCATCTATACTGACCTCCATCAGGTTGCAAATTGAATATATTTTTTTTCTGCATCTAGCTCTGAAAAAATATTTGGGCTTCTAGCAGTGTGTGGGACTTGGTCTATTAGTCCATCTATAGTGACCTCCATCAGGTTGCAAATTAAAATATTTTTTTTCTGCATCTAGATCTGAAAAAATATTTGTGCTTCTAGCAGTGTGTGGGACTTGGTCTATTAGTCCATCTATACTGACCTCCATCAGGTTGCAAATTCAATATAATTTTTTTCTGCATCTAGCTCTGAAAAAATATTTGGGCTTCTATCAGTGTGTGGGACTTGGTCTATTAGTCCATCTATACTGACCTCCATCAGGTTGCAAATTGAATATAATTTTTTTCTGCATCTAGCTCTGAAAAAATATTTGGGCTTCTAGCAGTGTGTGTGACTTGTTCTATTAGTCCATCTATACTGACCTCCATCAGGTTGCAAATTAAAAATATTTTTTTTCTGCATCTAGCTCTGAAAAAATATTTGGGCTTCTAGCAGTGTGTGGGACTTGGTCTCTAAGTCCATCTATACTGACCTCCATCAGGTTGCAAATTCAATATAATTTTTTTCTGCATCTAGCTCTGAAAAAATATTTGGGCTTCTAGCAGTGTGTGGGACTTGTTCTATTAGTCCATCTATACTGACCTCCATCAGGTTGCAAATTGAAAATAATTTTTTTCTGCATCTAGCTCTGAAAAAATATTTGTGCTTCTAGCAGTGTGTGGGACTTGGTCTATAAGTCCATCTATACTTACCTCCATCAGGTTACAAATTTAATATAAGTTTGTTCTGCATCTAGCACTGAAAAAATATTTGGGCTTCTAGCAGTGTGTGGGACTTGGTCTATTAGTCCATCTATACTGACCTCCATCAGGTTGCAAATTAAAAATAATTTTTTTCTGCATCTAGCTCTGAAAAAATATTTGGGCTTCTAGCAGTGTGTGGGACTTGGTCTATTAGTCCATCTATACTGACCTCCATCAGGTTGCAAATTCAATATAATTTTTTTCTGCATCTAGCTCTGAAAAAATATTTGGGCTTCTATCAGTGTGTGGGACTTGGTCTATTAGTCCATCTATACTGACCTCCATCAGGTTCAAAATAAATTTTTTTTTTTTTCTGCATCTAGCTCTGAAAAAATATTTGGGCTTCTAGCAGTGTGTGGGACTTGGTCTATTAGTCCATCTATACTGACCTCCATCAGGTTGCAAACTCAATATAATTTTTTTCTGCATCTAGCTCTGAAAAAATATTTGGGCTTCTATCAGTGTGTGGGACTTGTTCTATTAGTCCATCTATACTGACCTCCATCAGGTTGCAAATTGAAAATAATTTTTTTCTGCATCTAGCTCTGAAAAAATATTTGGGCTTCTAGCAGTGTGTGGGACTTGTTCTATTAGTCCATCTATACTGACCTCCATCAGGTTGCAAATTAAAAATATTTTTTTTCTGCATCTGGCTCTGAAAAAATATTTGGGCTTCTAGCAGTGTGTGGGACTTGGTCTATTAGTCCATCTATACTGACCTCCATCAGGCTGCAAATTCAATATAATTTTTTTCTGCATCTAGCTCTGAAAAAATATTTGGGCTTCTATCAGTGTGTGGGACTTGGTCTATTAGTCCATCTATACTGACCTCCATCAGGTTGCAAATTGAAAATAATTTTTTTCTGCCTCTAGCTCTGAAAAAATATTTGGGCTTCTAGCAGTGTGTGGGACTTGTTCTATTAGTCCATCTATACTGACCTCCATCAGGTTGCAAATTGAATATAATTTTTTTCTGCATCTAGCCCTGAAAAAATATTTGGGCTTCTAGCAGTGTGTGGGACTTGGTCTATTAGTCCATCTATACTGACCTCCATCAGCTTGCAAATTAAAAAGAATTTTTTTCTGCATCTAGCTCTGAAAAAATATTTGGTCTTCTAGCAGTGTGTGGGACTTGTTCTATTAGTCCATCTATACTGACCTCCATCAGGTTGCAAATTGAATATAATTTTTTTCTGCATCTAGCTCTGAAAAAATATTTGGGCTTCTAGCAGTGTGTGGGACTTGGTCTATTAGTCCATCTATACTGATCTCCATGAGGTTGCAAATTAAAAATAATTTTTTTCTACATCTAGCTCTGAAAAAATATTTGGGCTTCTAGCAGTGTGTGCGACTTGTTCTATTAGTCCATCTATACTGACCTCCATCAGGTTGCAAATTGAATATAATTTTTTTCTGCATCTAGCTCTGAAAAAATATTTGGGCTTCGAACAGTGTGTGGGACTTGGTCTATTACTCCATCTATACTGACCTCCATCAGGTTGCAAATTAAAAATATTATTTTTCTGCATCTAGCTCTGAAAAAATATTTGGACTTCTAGCAGTGTGTGGGACTTGGTCTATTAGTCCATCTATACTGACCTCCATCAGGTTGCAAATTGAATATAATTTTTTTCTGCATCTAACCCAGCCAATAGTTTTGGCCTAATACCACAGTTTGGCCACTCAGCTCTGCTCGGTTCCCATCCATTGTTTTTTTGTGCAAACAACTCCAGAGTTGTGAATTAGTTAAAAACCAAAATGAGTGGAAAAAGGCCTGCTGCTGGTGTAAAGGGGAATAGGCGTGTTGGGAAGGGGAAAAATGGTTGTGTCCGTGGGGTAGGTGTTAAAGCAACAGTAACATCTGCAGAAGAAAGACCATCTTCCAGCCAAACTAAAATGTCTACTTCTTTTAGCGGGCAATGTGATAAGATCCCTTTCTTACGGCCACGCCAATCGCTACAAATTCCAGATGAGGCACAAAAACAGCAGGTGCTTCAACGGATATCAAGTGCTCCTTTAAGTGGGCTCTCCTCCACATCAACTTCAACATCATAAATACTCCAGCCCTCAAAGGTGTCACCCCAATCGCACTTGTTTCCTCACAGCTCACAAATCTCCTTCTGCCCGTCTGAGTATGAGGTAGAACAGATGGTTGAGTCTGCAGAGCTGTTTACTCATACTACAGCCTGGGAATCAGAGATCGGCTCCAGTGCTTCTGTGAATCCAGACAAGGAAATGATCTGCACTGATGCCCAGAATCTTTATGAGTCGGATCCAGGACCAGACGCTGAAGGTTCTGACCATAATGTAGACCCTCATTCCCAAACTGTAACTCATGTTGGTGGAGACAATGAGGAAGACGATGATGAGACTCAAATACCTGATTGGAGCGACAACTTTATTTTTTTGACAGGGCAGGATCAGGTTGGCTCTGAGGACGACGGGTGTGATAACGCACAGGGTGATGATGATGAGGTTGGAGATCCCACTTACTGTCAACCCACAGTCAGCCAAGAGATGAGGTCAGCAAAGGAGGTGGAGGAGAATGCTAGTGACGACGAGGTCAGGTTGTGCCTTCCTGGACAGAGACGTAGTACTGGAAGCACGTCAACAACTGCATCCTCAAACACAACTCTGCCTCTCACCACAAGTCGTGGTGGCTCTTCAGGTCGCATGGGCGCTAAGCCTTGCATAGCCTGGGCATTTTTTCAGATCGATAAAGATGACCCAACTCATGTTATCTGTAACATTTGTCAGCAAAAGCTAAGTAGAGGCCAAAAAATACATAGTTTGAGTACTTCATGCATGAACCGGCACATTGATATGAAGCATAAGTTGCAGTGGGAAGCTCACTGTGCTACAATGCGGCCTTGACAGCCGGGCCAACCACCGTCTGCCATATCTTGTGCATCCGCGGCCTCTTCATCCTCTGTGACTGGGGGGACAGCAGTCACACCTGTTTTGGGACGCAGACCTGCCACCTCTTTACTCGCAACAGCCCGCGTGATTGGCAGGTCATCATTTTCTTTGGAGGTGGTAACACCAGCTGGTGTTGAGCGCTGTCCGACATCGATGGCACCACCTTTGGATCAAGGCAACCTAACATGTCCGCCTGCATCTTCCTCACAGACCGGCAGTTTGCCGGGGACACCCTTATCAACCCCGTCTAAGCACAATAGCCAGCCCTCGGTCCCTCAGATGTGGAAAAGTAAAAGACCATTTCCTCCTAGCCATGAGAAAGCTAAGAGGTTGAATTTAACCATCTGCAAGCTCTTGGCTACAGAAATGCTGCCTTTCCGCCTGGTGGACACAGAGGATTTTCGAGACCTTATGTCCGTCGCAGTGCCCCAGTACCAGATGCCCAGTCGGCACTACTTCTCAAAGAAAGGTGTGCCTGCGCTCCACCAGCATGTCGCACACAACATCAGCGCATCTTTGAGAAACTCTGTGTGTGACAGGGTGCATTTCACCACCGACACTTGGACGAGTAGGCATGGACAGGGGCGTTACATGTCGCTGACTGGGCACTGGGTAACTATGGTGACAGCAGGACAAGGGGCTGCTGTCCAAGTCTTGCCGTCCCCACGAGTTGTGCGTCAATCCTCTTTATCTCAAAGTTCCTCCACTGCTTCTGCCTCCTCAACCTCCTCTTAGTCCTCCATCTGCACCCAAAGCCTGTCTGGTCATGCCACAAGCTTTCTAACTGCGCAGAAGGGATCCTGCACACCTCCTTACTATGCTGGCAGTAGGGCTCAACGTCATCAGGCGGTTTTTACTTTGAAATGTCTGTGAAATGTGAGTCACACAGCTGAGGAGTTGTGGTCAGCTCTGGAGAACCAATTTCATGAATGGTTGTCTCCACTGGACCTGAAACCAGGGAAGGCCGTGTGCGACAATGCTGCAAACCTGGGTGCGGCCCTTCGCCGGGGCAATGTCACACACGTGCCTTGTATGGCTCACGTGTTGAACCTGGTTGTCCAGCAATTTTTAGCCCACTATCCAGGACTAGATGGCCTTCTGCAGAGGGCACGGTCGCTGTGTGCTCACTTCCGCCGTTCGCATCCCGCAGCTCAGCAACTTACATCTCTACAGAAGTCGTTGGGCCTGCCACTTCACCGGCTAAAATGCGATGTGCCTTCCCGGTGGAATTCAACTCTGCACATGTTGCAGCGACTGTGGCAGCACCGACAAGCCCTGGTGCAATACGTTCTGACGTATAGCCTGGGCCAACGAGATCCAGAGGTGGGGCAAATCACGCTGGAGGAGTGGTCTCAGATCAGGGACCTATGCACCCTTCTGCACAGTTTTGAAATGGCGACGAAGATGTTTAGTGCTGACGATGCCATTATCAGCATGACTATTCCGGTGATATTCATGCTGGAGCACATGTTAAACAGAATTCGGAGTCAGGTGGTGGCACAAGAGGAGGTGGAGGAAGTAGAGGAGGAGGAGTTGTATGCAGAAGGGCTAACATCTGCAAGGTCCAGACGGTCGGCAGCACCAGGGCGGCAGGCATGTGAGGGTGGGGGAGATGGTTTTACCAGGGCGCATGGTAGCAGCCAAACTAGTAAGGAAGGAGCAGGAGCCCAGGAAGAAGTTGAGGACGAACTGATGGAAGACTCATCAGATGAGGGAGACCTTGATCACATTTCTGTTGTGCGAGGTTGGGGGGAGAGGACAGAGGAAGGAAGCATGATTGTTACCTCGCCACCAACACAACAGGGACTTGGTGCTCCTGGATGCGCAAGACACATGAGTGCCTTCTTGTTGCACTACCTGCAACATGACCCTCGAATTGGGAGAATTAGAAATAATCCTGACTACTGGGTTGCCACACTGTTAGATCACCGGTACAAAAGTAAATTTGCAGAAATTATTCCTGCCATAGAAAGGGATGCACGCATGCAGGAGTATCAGCAGAGACTGTTGCAGAATCTTACATGTGCTTTTCCACAAAACACCAGTGGTGCACGTAGTGAATCTCAAAGTTCCAACTTGCCAACCGTGGGACCGTCGAGTGTTCAGCACTCAAACCGTAACAGAAACACAGTATCTGCTGGTAACATCAATTTTGCGGAATCATTTCACCACTTTTTTAGCCCATCCTTTGCAAGGCCACAGGAGACAAGAAGTCTGACACATAGTCAACGCCTAGAAACGATGGTACAGGAGTATCTCCAAGTAAACATTGAAGCCATGACTGTGTCACTGGACCCTTGCTCTTTTTGGGCTTCCAATCTGGATAAATGGCCGGAGCTAGCGACTTACGCCTTGGAGAACTTGTCATGCCCCGCAGCCAGCGTTCTGTCTGAACGTGTGTTCAGCGCTGCTGGTGGTGTGCTGACAGATAAGCGCATGCGGCTCTCCACTGATAATGTAGACAGACTCACGTTCATAAAGATGAACAAATCATGGATCCGAAACGACTTTTCTACCCCTGTGTCATCCTGGGGAGAGTAAAAGCTTGATGATTGGTTAAAATCACTTCACCAACCATTTTAAGCTTTCAAATTACTAATCATGTTTATCTGTATCTTGGCTGGAAAATAATTTGGGCTTTGTAGCAGTGTGCAGCACTGATTCTAATAGACCATCTATACTAAGCTCCACCAGATTTAAAATTACTAATCATGTTTATCTGTATCTTGGCTGGAAAATAATTTGGGCTTTGTAGCAGTGTGCAGTACTGATTCTATTAGGCCATCTATACTAAGCTCCACCAGATTTAAAATTAATAATAATTTTTAGCTGCATCTAGCCCGGAAAATGATTTTGGGGCTCCGAGATGCGCAAGACACATAAGTGCCTTCTTGCTGCACTACCTGCAACATGACCCTCAGATTGTCAGAATTCGAAGTAATCATGACTACTAGGGTTACCACACTCTTAGATTCCCCACACTCGTCGATCAACATTTTCATTTTAATAAAGACCAAAAAAATGGTCATTTTTGAAATTATAAGCATTAGCAGGTTATTAGAAACTGAAATCAAACAGTTTTCAACTCAAAACTTTATTCTAGGTGATGTTACATTTGCACATAAGACCCCTTGTTCGAAAGGAGCTTCTGAACTCTCTCGTCCATTGAATTTGTCATGTTTTGGATGGTTTCTGCTTCAATTGTTTTGCATGAGGACAGAATACCCTCCCAGAGCTGTTGCTTAGATGTGAACTGCCTCCCGCCATCATAGACACTCCTTTTGATGATGCTCCAGAGGTTCTGAATGGGGTAGAGGTCAGGGGAGCATGGGGGTCACAGCATAAGTTTGTCCCCTTTTATGCCCATATCAGCCAGAGATGCAGATGTGTTATGTGCAGCATGAGACGGTGCATTATCATGCATAAAAATGATCTTGCTGTGGAATACATGGTTCTTCTTCTTGAACCATGGCAAGAAGTGCTGTTTGAGAAACTCCACATACATTATGGAGTTCATCTTTACCCCTTCAGGGATCGTAAAGGGGCCGACAATCTCTCTCCCCATGATTCCAGCCCAAAACATTACTCCACCTCCTCCTTGTTGGCGCTGTAGCCGTGTTTGCGTGGGGTGTCCATCAACCAGCCATCCTCCAATTCATCGATCTGGACCATCGAGCGTTGCACGGCACTCATCCGTGAACAAAACAGTTTTGAAATCAGTCTTCATGTAATGTTTGGCCCACTGGAGCCGTTTCTGCTTGTGTGAAGTGGATAGAGGAGGTCGACAGGATGCGTACGCACAGCTGCAAACCTCTGAAGGACCCTGCATCTTGTTGTTCGGGGGACGTTGGAGGCACCAGCAGCTTCAAAAACTTGTCTGCTGCTATGACAAGGCTTTTTTGCCGCTGCTCTTTTAACCTGACGTAATTGCCTGTAGGAAAGAGTCCTCAATTTGCCCTTATCAGCACGCACACGTGTGTACTGTGAATCAGCTACATACTTCTTGATTGCCAAGACACTTCATCCTGATCATCGCACGCAGTGTTGATTGTAGTCATGCCTTGACCTAAACACTCCACAATTTGTTGCTTCTCAGCAGCCGACACATCCTTTTTCTTTCCCATTTTGGCAGAAAATGTAGGCTGCTTAATAATGTGGGACAGCCTTCTTAAGTAGTCTTGCCTTTCATTGGAAACACCTGCCAAACTAATTAGCACAGGTGTCTGCAATTGCTTACAGTGATATAAAGAGCCTGACACATATCACCATCAATGAGTTTAACTGACAAACAAACAAATTCTTCCCTTATCACTCCTAAACACTTTTTGCATAATAATTTGGAACACAGTGTACATGTGCTTTTCCACAAAACACCAGTGGTTCACGTAGTGAATCTTACAGTTCTAACTTGCCAACCGTGGTCTGTATGGAGTTGTTCAATAAAGGGCCCAAAATTAAGATAACATAGACGGGAGAGGTCTCTATGAATAGGAATTCCTAAGTATTTGATACTCTGTGAGGGCCAGGCAAAGAGAAAGTTGGACTGGATGGAGTCCTGTATGGATTTTGGGAGGAAGACATCGAGGGCCTCAGACTTCACTGCATTGATTTTAAAATTTTACCATGTAACAAAGTGATCTATTTCAGCCATAACAGCATGGATGGATATATGTGATTGAGTGATATATACTAGGACATCATCAGCAAATAGAGAGCACTTGTACTCGGTGCCTCCCACCTCAATCCACCTAATATTGGGGTTATGGCGAATTGATGAGAGCAGGTGCTCCGCCACTAGGATGTATAAGAGAGGGGACAGAGGACATCCCTGCCTTGTCCCATTGGTGATTATGAAAGGTGATGAAAATGTTCTGACGCATCCCCTGGGCCTTGGGACACACGGAGCCGGACTCTTTTTGGTGGATGCTGGTGGTTGTAGTCTCGGTGGCGGCGACCCGGTTCCGTGGCTCAGGGCGGTCAAACCAGTGGTGGAACTATTTATGTGGTTTTGATGTTTAAATGTCCGACTACGCCACCTGTGAATTGCGGTCAGAGGAGGAGTATAGCCTCAGGGCAGTGTATGCGGAGGATGGAGGTGATGGTGCAGGGCAGCAGCAGTAACGACACGGAGTCAGTGATGCAGTCCAGGGCCTTTACTCACAGTTCTTACTATCCAGACCACTTCTGCAGGTAACGGCTGCCCACGTCGTACTGTGCTTACCAGGTGAGGGGCTCAGACAAATCCCAGATAACTTTGGAGCGCTTCACAGGACCCCCTTTGTGTGTCCTTAGTCTGGCCTTTCTTACCAACGC
This sequence comes from Phyllobates terribilis, assembly GCF_046119375.1. Lineage (NCBI taxonomy): Eukaryota > Metazoa > Chordata > Amphibia > Anura > Dendrobatidae > Phyllobates > Phyllobates terribilis. The sequence continues at coordinate 93,442,162 of NW_027362763.1, read as the reverse complement.
TTCTGTCCGGCTGCCTCGGGCCTCCTCTTGATAAACTTGGCGCCAGTTTCCCTGACCCTATGTGGTGCCTTCCTAGCGGGTGTAGCGAGGTGCTGCGCCACATAAAATATCACAGCCTCCGGTTTCTAGCTGAGGGTTGTTTCCCGCCTCCACTAGTTTCGGGGACCGGTCTCCCCCTTTGGCCTGACCCCTCCACGCAGGTGGATTCGGGCGTGCGGTGGCGACTCGCCCGTTCGCACCCCTGGGATCCCTTTGTTCCTCGTTCCTGGAGCCTTCTCCGCTCCTCTTCCTTCCTTCTCCCTCTTCCAGGCCTGGGCCTCTGTTACTAGGCCCGCCTCTGGAGCAGAGCTCATGCAGAGCCCCTGCTCCCTGTCACTTCTGCTCAGACTTCTCTGCACTGAACTAAGATGGTGCCCACCTTTTATACTTCCTTCTCAATGCACCCAGGAACAGCTTCCTCCCTGCTCCTGCACTACTGGGTTCCCCTTCCTCAGTGTTACCTCCCCCCACTCCAGCCAGGGACAGGGTCTGTCGTGTCCATCTCAGAGGCATATTGGTCGCCCTGCCCCACGGCATTGTGGTGTAATGCATGCAGGTGTCGGGGTCCTGATCCACACTCCATCCTTACCTGAGAGTGAGATATCACACCTCTGGGTGAGGTGCAATACCTCTGTAACAACCAAGCCCTCGGGGTGCTACAGTTCCATTTATCTTCAGCCTAGGTGACTTATTGCGATACAGGTCCGTGATTTTGGCGATAAAAGGATCCCCTAGACCCCTACCCCAAGCTTTTTAAGAGAATAATATATGGCGTGCCAGGAGACTCTATGGAATGCTTTCTCAGCATCCAACGAGAGTATCAAATTACAAATTTTTAACTGCATCTAGCCCAGGAAATACTTTGTGCCTAGTAGCAGTGTCTGCTAGTCAGCGGATTATCCAGCTGTTAAGCAAGCTACACCACCTGTAGTTTGGACACTTAATTTTTTCAAAGGAAATGCTTCGGGACCCCGGGATACTCAGTGAAGAGCATCAGGAGGCACCCCAAGGCATAGGGGCTGGGACTGGCGGTAGGACACCTTGCGGTGGACCGCCGAGCTCGATCCTTATAAAAGCTTTTTAACTGCAGCAGCTTTAGTGGACGCTACTGGAGCTGGAATTACGCGGCTGCTGGCATGAGACTTGCCCTCCAATAGATCCTTGTAAAAGGATTTAAAGTGTATTCATTCAAATTAGAGAGACAATTTAAATTAAAAAGCTTAGACCTGCCTCCACCAAAGGGGGCTCGCTCGACCCACCAGCGGACAGGCACCAGTATTGGGAGAGGGGAGCTGGCCGTCAGGGTCCACCGCGGCTCTGGCACAAACCCGGCGACACGGAGGTGGCACGGGCAGGAGCGGACTGGCCGTGTCGGCTTCTCACTTTTTGGATTTTAGAAGGGCATGACATGCCTATATCTGTGTCTCCCCCTCCTTTTACTCCTCCACCTCCTTTCTTTTCGCATGACTATATGTACTCGTCACTTTTCCATGTGTTAGTTATGTCTTCTGAGCAGTTTGTCAGCTTTTGGACACCTTTGAAGGTGTTTTCTATGTGTTGCTATGTGTTTTTTTTTGCCTGCCATTGGTTTTAACGGTGTTCGAAGGTGTTCGACGAACAGTTCGACGAACAGTTCGGCGAACACAAGGGTGTTCGACGAACCGAACCGAACTCGAACACTACGGGGGTGGCTCAACACTACTGCCAACCGAGACTCATGACACTCCACAAACAAATCTCTCCTAAAGTTCCTAGGCACAAACAACCTCCCATGGGGAGTCTTAGACGGGGCATCCTCCTGGGCTTTCAGAATCCCATCTTCCAAAACGGAGTCCAATGCTGCTATCACAACACCTTCCTGTAAAATGCTCTCCTTCTCCTCGGTACCAACCATGGGAGAAAAGCTGCGAGATAAAGCATCAGCTTTTACATTCTTGGTACCGGGATGTAAGTAACAGAAAAATTAAACCACAAAAAAAAAAGTGCCCACTTAGCCTGACGGGCATTCAAGCGCTTGTCAGCATCAAGATAGATCAGATTCTTATGATCAGTGAAAACCTGATTGGGAAATTTAGCACCTTCCAAGAGATGACACCAATGTTCAAATGCGAGTTTAATAGCCAGCAATTCCCGATTACCAGCATCGTAATTAAGTTCGGTCTCAGAAAATTTTTTTGAAAAAAAAGCACAGGGATGTACTCCATCCTTGTTTTCCTGAGACAAAACAGCCCTGACCCCCACCGAAGAAGCATCAACCTCGACCAAAAAAGGCGTGGTCTCATCAGGCTGCATAAGGATGGGGGCAGAACTGAACCTCTCCTTGAGATACACAAAAGCTTCAATGGCCGCCGTAGTCCACTGAACCGTATTCGCACCTTTCCTGGTGAGATCGGTCAGCGGCTTAACAATTATAGAAAAATTCTTAATGAATTTTCTGTAATAATTGGCGAAACCCAAAAATCTCTGTATCGATTTCAATCCAGTAGGCCTAGGCCATTCCTGCACCACCTGAACCTTCACCAGGTCCATCTCAAAGCCCTCGCTGGAGATAATGTAGCTCAAAAAACTAATTCTCTGCACAGCGAACTCACATTTCTCCAGCTTAGCAAAAAGCAAATTGTCACTTAACAACTGCAATACCTCACGTATGCTCTGCCAATGAGACTCCAGATCCGGCGAATAAATCAAAATGTCATCCAAATACACCACCACATTCTTACCGATCAACGATCTTAGGATGTCATTAATAAGGTTCTGAAAAAATGCTGGTGCATTGGTAAGACCAAAAGGCATAACCAGATTCTCAAAATGACCCACTGGAGTGTTAAAAGCAGTTTTCCATTCATCACCTTCCTTCATTCGTAACAAATTGTATGCCCCCCGGAGATCAATTTTAGAGAACCACTTGGTCCCCACTAACTGGTTGAACAAGTCAGGAATTAATGGCAGTGGGTAGGAATTGCGTATGGTAATTTTATTAATTTCGCGAAAGTCCAGATATGGACGTAAACCGCCGTCCTTTTTTTTTACAAAAAAATATCCAACAGCCACAGGAGACTTAGAAGGTCTAATGTGACCGGCAGCCAAGCTTGTCTGTATGTATTCCTCCAAGGCCTTTCTCTCAGGGATAGTCAGATTAAATAAGCGACTCTTGGGAAGAGTAGCTCCAGTGACAAACTCAATGGTGCAATCATAGTCCCTATGAGGAGGCAAAACTTGCGACTCCTCCTCAGAAAAAAACTTCCAAAAATCCTGAATAGGTACAGGTAATTCCCCTCTTTCCACAGCAGCAATGCGACTGTTACAACATTTATCATGACACTTAGGACTCCAAGACTTAATTTCATGGGTAGACCAGTTCAGTACAGGATTGTGCAATTTTAACCAAGGTAACCCCAAAACCACTGGAGAACGCAAGTTATTAAATACCGCCAAATCCAAATTCTCTTGGTGAATACCATTAATGGTGAGGGGAAATTCAAAAACCTTGTGAGTAATACATTTCAAAGGAGAACCATCAACAGCAACCACAGAAATAGGAGATGACAAAAGTTTGGATTCTAATTTAAATTTTTCCAAAAATCCCTTATCAATCACATTGAGTGTATAACCACAATCCACAAATACCCGAAATTCAATCAACTCCTCCTGAAATGAGGTGCTCCCAGAAAGAAATACTCCCTTTGAGTTTAAACAAGCTATACGGGCGTAACTGACCTTTTTTTTTCTTTGTTCAAACGAAGCACACAGTTCTTAATAAAGTGGTCAGATTTACCGCAATAAAAACATAATCCCTTAGCAAACCTGCGGTCTTTTTCCTGAGAATGTGGTGACATCGCCCCAATCTCCTTCGGTTCTCCACCTTCCGAGCAGACCCTCTGAAAACTAGGAGCTGCCATAGCAGTAGATTTCTCTTCATTAATCCTAGCACACAGTCTCCTGTCGACACGTATAGCTAACTGCATTGCCTCCTGCAAGGTTCCAGGTGTTGGGAAGGCAATCAGCAGATCCTTAACCCTATTACCTAGACCAGCAAGAAACAGACATTTTAATGCCGAGTCATTCCATTCCACTTCGGCCGACCATCTTCTGAAGTATGTACAATAATTTTCCACATCACTTGATCCCTGCTTCAAACGTCTTAATTCAGTTTCAGCAGATGAGACTCGATCAGGATCGTCATACAACAACCCCATAGCAGAAAAAAAATCATCCACTGATCTAAAACACGGATCATTAGGTTGGAGAGAAAAGGCCCATCCCTGTGGTTCTTTGCGCAAAAGTGACATTATAAACCCAATGCGCTGTGATTCATTCCCAGAGGATCTGGGTCTTAAAAAAAATATATAATAAACAAGCGTTTTTAAAGGAAAAAAAAATCTTGCTGTTTACCATAAAAAAAATCTGTTAGTCCTACCTTCGGTTCCACAAAATGCGCTCCAGGACAGCTACTCACGTGTTGCTGGAGCTCGGCCACCTCCAAAGACAGTCCCTGTAGGCGATGAGCCAACTCTTGAACCGACACCATGCTGATATCTGGATTTCTATCCTTAAAGTGTTTTATTTTTGTTTTGGGCTGTACTTACTGTTATGAACTGCTACAAGCACTAAGGAAAGATAGGAAAACTGTCCCTACAGTAGGACTAAGCTGATTCCCTACGATGCAGCGGGGGACCTGTTCCTTGTGAACAGACCCGCCTAAGTCCTCGGCTAGTCTGAACGCAGACCTATAGATATAAGGGAGGGGTCCCTACAAGAACTAAGGACTGGGATATAGATGGACACCTCCTAGCAGAAATTGTAGCAGAGCAAAGACAAACAAACAAAAAGTACTAGTGGTCAAAAGACCAAGCAAACTACAGAGTTAGGTACAAGGCACCTGGCTAGCTTAAGAGTAAAAGAAACACTGAAGTCCAGCAAGGCCAGAAGGGCGGAGCTGGATTATATGGGCAGAAAGTCATGTGACCAACAAAATAGAAAAAGAACTAACAGGAGGGTTCTAACAGCTCTGCTTGTCCACCGCACCTGCGGTTTTGCTCTGCTCTGCTTGTCCACCGCACCTGCGGTTTCGCTCTGCTCTGCTTCGCTTGTCCTCCGCGCCTGCGATACTGCTCTGCTTGTCCACCGCACCTGCGGCTCTTTTCCTGTATCCCAGTCTGTACTGGTCCCTATCCAGCCTGCGTTCCTACCTGCTAGTATCTGCCTGTCTGCATACCAGCCGTGCCTGCCAGTACCCGCATGTCTGCATACCAGCCGTGCCTGCCAGAACCCACCTGTCTGCATACCAGCCGTGCCTGCCCGTTCCTGCATTCCCCGGTGTGGGTCAACAGCTGTGACCGGGGTCTGACCTGGAGTAGCACCTGGGCCACCTCCAAAATCCCTCCTCAGACCACGGAGTCGATTAAGCCGCCATGTGTTCGTGGTTCGATCTGGCGAGGCCCCTAGTCACGCCCCTCCAGGCACTCCTCGGTTCGTGGCCCAGTGGGACCACTAACCATGCTCACGCCAGTCAGTCTGGGCATGAAAGTAACACCATACATGTGCAGCGCAAGTTGGTAGTGGGTGTATGGGACAAACTCAAGATGTGATCTCGCCCCATTCCCAGCAGGCAATGGATTTGTGTTACAGTGAAGATCTGCCACTGGTAGCTCCGCCTGCAACTGTTAACCTATTAAATGCCGCAGTCAAGTTCTGCCAATGGCATTAACAGTGTGCCGGCATGAGGGCGCGTCATTCTGTGCACTCTTTGACACTATTGTGGGGTGCCGATAAGTAATTGTGACAGCTGGGGGACTGTTGAAGATTTCTGTGCCTGACATCACTGAGCTCCTTTGAAGCCTAAATTGTGCTTTTTTTGGTAGCCGCAATATTGCAAAAAATTCTGTTAGAAGCTAGAAAAATGTCATATCTATCCCAAAATGGTATCAATAAAAATGATGTCTTGCCCTGCAAAAAATGAGCCCTCACACAGTCTTTTTGACCAAAAAATGAAAGCGTTACAGGTCTCGGAAAATGGCGACACAATCAAAAATTATTTTAATTCAAAATCCTGTTTTGTTTTTCACCATTAAAATAATAAAACAAATTTGAAAAGTTTTATATCACAGTAAACGTATTGATGAGGGGAATCATTTTTATGCCACAATGTACGCCGTAACAACAATTTCCAAAAAACATTATCAGAATTGGATTTATTTTGCCAATTTCACAGCATTTGGAATTTTTTCCCATTTTTCAGTACACAATTTGTTAAAATGAATGGTGTCACTCAAAAACACAACTCGTCCTACAAAATATAAGCCCTCATATCTCTATGTGGACAGAAAAATAAAAAAGTTATGGCTCATGGAAAAAGAGGGGGAAAAACTGAAAAATAAAAACCTTATTAAAAGTATTGGGAAAGCACAACACATACATACGTATGTTAATTAAACTCTTAGGTCACTTGCTTCTCTGACATTTATTCACAGAAAAGAGGAATAGCTCAAGTAACTACAGCATTTGTGGACCTGAAATAAAGGGGCAAAAAGTAAGGAAATCCTTGTAAATATTTGAAAAAACAATTTAATTCACAGGAGAACCCCTATAAGTAAATGTATTGTTTTTGGTTAATTATTAAAAATACCACAAATAACATCACAAAACAAATTGTGCATAAACATACTAATAACTTATTCTTCATCTACCCATTTTTGAGATATTGTTTTTGCAGAACTATAGTGAATACATTTGATTTTTCAAAAGTTATCTTATTACTTGCCTATGAATAATGAGTTCTTAGGTTTTTAAACTCCAACCACACGAGACATTTAATGAGATCTGTATAAAATAGAGAACAAAAATGTATTGTTCATGAAGATAAATCTTAAGTAAACTTATATAAGTCAATGGAGGACAATATACAGTATGCATAAGACCGAGGATATTGTTACTTACTAAAGGAGGTCACTCAGACATCTTTAACTTTTCATTGATTAAAAGATTCTAAAAGACTTTGATTTATGACTTTGTTCTTTGGGTTTTATATGTCAAAAAGATCATTTCAAGAAAAGTTTCATACTCTTTTTATTTAATATCAGTGCAAAATATACAATTGGACCTTAATCTGATAAAAGAACAGGAAATTTTGTCAGATTGCTTTGTAGAATGAAAATGACATTCCAAGTGTTTTATAAGAGCTAAATTACTGATAATGTAGCCTGAAATAATACCAGGTGACTACATTGGTCAAGTGCTGTTAAACCAGCACCCAAATACAATTTCATCAGTGACTATATTAGACATTTTACACAAAACTTATACTTCCTCTTGACCCATTATTGACTGCGTCAGGTGACAGGAGATGATCATCTATAAAATCAATACATGATTTCACAATACTCTGTCAGGAGATGTTTATGCTACATTATAAATGTGTATTAGTGGGTAACCAGTGGTTGTCATGTGCATTGAAGCCCGTTGAATCATTTGCTTGCATGTAGTGATGATTTATTTTATTTGTATTATGACAAATTGAAGTCATTAACAAAATTTATGGACAGTTAAAGGTGGGCACATCAGTATATATCAGGCATTCATTTTCAGTGACCTAGATGCAGACTAACAAAGTGATAGACATTACCATATACTAGATTTTCAAATATTACCTTTTTTAACCCAGTACAAATAAATATAACCTAAGGATTGGTATACAAATCTTAAATCTTTTATTAGATATATTAAAAATTATTAAAAACAGAAAAGGTGCTTGCACAGGAGGGACAACAAATACCAAAAAAGTACCTGTCATGTACAATAAAGGATTATCATACCATTATCATAGCTGGTTATACCATTTCAGAGTAGATCCCATCTACTTTCTTATTTCCCTTACAAGTGAAGGGAACGCAAAACACTAGACCCAGTCTTTTCAGTATAATATATTTGCATAGTCAAAGACAATGGATATCTGATATAATGCATATATCACTGCCTTCACTCGTAAGGGAAATAAGAAAGCAGATGGGATCTACTCTGAAGTGGTATAACCTGCTATGATAATATTTTAAAGGGATTGTCCGGTCAAAACCAATAAGTCTGCAGTCACGCCGTGTGTGTCACGCACAGTGTAGAAAAGACAAAGTTCCACACGAAGGGAAGAAGGGAAGGGAGCCCAGACATTAAGGACAGAGGGGGTGGAGACCTCCTAGGCTTATCTGATATCACCCTGTCCTTCCCTACCGTCCCTATGTTGGTTGCTCACCAATCATCGAACAGGAACCTAAAACCCTGCCTCTCCCTAGAGGTAGGGTCTGGCTAGGGAATGGGGGGATGAGCGCTAGTCAATCTTCACTAAACACTAAATACAGCAAAGGGAGACAGACTCGGGGGAAGTAGCTTAGCTTGAGTCAACTTCAAAGAGATTGCACACACGTTCTATTAGCACCAGAGAGGAAGTAAGAACTGCACTTGCTCCAAGCCTTCACAAGTGGTCATGTGAATATCACCGCCACCTTCCTCTAGCCACAGCCAGAATGTAAACACCAAGCCTGTGTGTCAATTATACATAGGGAGGTAGCCGCTGGGTCCTAGAGTGAGACAGCTCTGAAGGTGTCTGTAATGCCAAATGAAGAGATCTTCGGCAACCAACTGCAGGGCGACTGTTTGTCACTCCTGAAGCGCCCGTGACAGTGTGTCTACAGACTTATGAATCCCCCCAGAGCAATATGTGCTGCGGGGATTTGCCGGTTTCAGACACAGCAATGGGGGGCATGTATAAGTTATACATACTCCTGGCCAGTGGGCCTGACTTCGCTCCATACACTTGTGTGGAGCCGAGTCCCTAACCCATCTGGTCACGCGCCCGTCTAGTCGGTGTGGCTGACAAGAGGGCACGGCCTTGCTCCATATATAGAGAGCCTATGAGCCAGTTACAAAAACAAGATGATCCCCACTGGTGGTGAACTGTTTGCATGACCAATCAATGACCAGAACAACTTGCCATAGCCGTGGAAATTCCAAAAACACAGGTCAATCAGAAAGTGGCAAAATTAAAAAAGTCTTTTTTTCCAGAAAATGTTCTCCACAGTTCTGGAATCGGTGAGCACTTGTTCCATGAAAACAGGGGAACTGAAGGAAATAGACATATTGTAGGCATAACTAACTTGTCTTTAGTAGAGGATAGAGTGATTCCCAAAGGGATCCCTCCTGCTTTGCCTAGGGTCTGATATTTCGCAAGTTTGTCTTGAGCTTAGAGAAATCAATGTGAGAATAATCCCGCTCACCATAATATGAACAGAGTCCTTCAGGAGGGCAATGGAATATTTCAGTCCAACATTTTCATCCAATTTGCCCAGGCTCTGATTCTGTCCCTTTGGGAAGAGATTTATTAAATGCTCAGGAATGTGGGAAATAAGAAATTGAAAGCTTTCTCCCTTGACCAGTATATAAACCGTAAGTCCACTTAGGTGGTGATAAAAATTAAATCCTCTAGAGATGAAGGCAGATTTTTCCCGGTGTATTCAGCAAATAGGCTGCAGAACTGGATGGCATAATGTCCCACAGAGTTAGCTCCTTGTCAAAGCCGCAAAGCAGAATCAGCAGATGAGTGGACAAGATATTGTTTCTCAAACACTCTACAACATGGCAGACAGTAAGGAAGGGAGAGAATACATCATAGGATCACTACCACAGTGGTACAGCCAATGCTATTGCACCTCTAGGCAGCAAAAGAAATATGCAACTTTTGACCTCTCTGAAAATATTGCTGGAGACATAACTGAGGACATGGGATTTCCATCAACATGGGCATGAGTAGATAAATTAGATGTTCCCCAATCATTATTTCGTGGGAATGATTTGGCCTTGGCAGGTGTTGAGGGGCCGAAATTTGTGGCAGAGAATCCATGTAGTCTGAGACATCATGTGTAGCCTTGACAACCTCTTGATTGCTCACAATGAGTTGCATAACCAGTCCAGGTAAATCCTCCATATACAATGGTAATGGTATTATTGCTGCTTCATTCATGTTAATGAGGATTTAGACAACAAGCTACGATGGATGGCAGATAAACAAACAAGGCAGGACACACCAGAGAACCAGGAGGGCAGATGAAGAGGCAAACAGAAGGTCCAAAGCATCATCAGATGAAGGCAACAAAATCACATTAGACTGCACCATAATTAGAAAAAACTCTGACAACAGTTCATGATGTTTACAGAAAGCAACAGGTTAATAAGCAGGTATCAAGCAGAGAGTCAACCAGCAGGTTTTGTAGAAATCAAGGTAGTTAGCAAAGATGAATACAGAGTAGTATGAATAGACTCTAAATATTAGATTGTACTTTGCACTGCAAACAATAGGTTAAGCATTATCGAGTAACCAGCATAAGACACCATTGTAGAAATCACAGGCATTTGCAAAGTTGGTGGCTGTAGAAGATGCTGGATGGTAGCAAATAAACAGCAACTGAGCACAATGCTGTCTCCAATCGGACACAGAGGTCTGTCCAAGTGGAACTTAAAAGGCTGTAGAAGGTGATGTTATTATCATTGCTGGGTTGTTAATTAAACCCAAAGTGGATCAAGTCTATTGGCAGTGGCCATAGGGAAAATGATTGAAGCCCAGCCCTAAAGATGAGATAGGTATGTCAAAGAATTAAGAGAGTAAGTAGAAGACAGGTGTTGATAGTCAAATGCCCTTGATAATTGTACATCACCAAGTGTCACCAGTACATATGCAAGTGCAACCTCTACTATGAAATTTTAGCAGTTTGCTGGCCTAGAACATGTACTAATACAATGTCAGAAAGAAAAGACATCAGCAATGATCTTAGAGAATCAATTGTTGCCATCAATCAATCTGGGAAGGGTTACAAGTATTTCCAAACACTTCTGAGTGAATAAAATTATTCACGGGTAAAAAACATTCAAGACAGTTGACAATCTTCCAGGGGCGGACACCCCAACAAATTCACCTCAAAGTTAGATCATACAGTTCTCAAAGAAATAGTAAAAGAAAATAAGAGCTACAGCTTAGACTCTAAAGGTCTCAGCATGTTAAATTATCAAGTTAATGACAGTGCAATTAAAAATAGATAGAAAAATGTATTTCTTGTTTAGAGGGGTTAACACTTGCCAGGGGAAAGCCTTTTCTCTCTAAAAGAACATGACAGCACAACTAAAGTTTGCAAAGTTGTATCTGAACAAACCGCAAGATTTCTGGAACAATATTCTTTGGTAGGCATGAGCGAACATTTCAATGTTTGGTTCGGAAAAGTTCGGCGATCAAATTGATATTCGCAGAATTTATTCGCCGAATGTTCGTCGAACATTTCCGAATCCCATCGTAGTCAACGGGGAGACCAAAAAAATGCATATACAACACCTAGAAACGGGACCAAAAGCTGCCAAAACACATCAAATTAGGTGTAGACACCAGGGAAGTGCCATCAATTGACCCAGAGTACAAGTACTATAATTATTATTACTGTGACAGCGACATTTATTCAGTTGCGCTTTATATGTCAAAAGGGGTTACCGACTGGTACAACAGGAGAGAGGACCCTGCCTGCGAGGGCGTACTGTCACAGACGTGGGTTGTGGAAACACTGTGCCACGGACCTCGGAGAGGGGCTTGAGTAAGCGAACACTGGACTGTTCACTAGAACCTATGATGGTGAGGTTAGACTTGGCTCCCGATGAATGCCAGGTGCCACTCCAGGACAGACCAACGAACGCTCAGCAGCTGGACCCACTAGGACAGACTAGATGGTGCAGCAGGCAAAGTCTGTATCAGAGTGCAGCAGGCAGAGTATGTATCAGGAGTGCCGCAGGCAGAGTCTGTATCATAGTGCAGAAGGCAGAGTCTGTATCAGAGCGGAGCAGGCATAGTCTGTATCAGAGTGCAGCAGGCAAAGTCTGTATCAGAGTGCAACAGGCAGAGTCTGTATCAGGAGTGCAGCAGACAGAGTTTGTATCAGGAGTGAAGCAGGCAGAGTCAGTATCAGAGTGCAGCAGACAGAGTCTGTATCAGGAGTGCAGCAGGCAGAGTCTGTATCAGGAGTGCAGCAGGTAGAGTCTATATCAGGAGTGCAGCAGGCAGAGTCTGTATCAGGAGTGCAGCAGGCAGAGTCTGTATCAGGAGTGCAGCAGCCAGAGTCTGTATCAGGAGTGCAGCAGGTAGAGTCTGTATCAGGAGTGCAGCAGGTAGAGTCTGTATCAGGAGTGCAGCAGGCAGAGTCTGTATCAGAGTGCAGCAGGCAGAGTCTGTATCAGACTGCAGCAGGCAGAGTGTGTATCAGAGTACAGCAAGCAGAGTCTGTGTCATAGTGCAGCAGGCAGAGTCTGTATCAGAGCAGAGCAGGCAAAGACTGTATCAGAGTGCAACAGGCAGAGTATGTATCAGGAGTGCAGCAGGCAGAGTCTGTATCAGGAGTGCAGCAGGCAGAGTCTGTATCAGGAGTGCAGCAGGTAGAGTCTGTATCAGGAGTGCAGCAGGCAGAGTCTGTATCAGAATGTAGCAGGCAGAGCCTGTATCAGGAGTGCAGCAGGCAGAGTCTGTATCAGAATGCAGCAGGCAGAGCCTGTATCAGGAGTGCAGCAGGCAGTGTCTGTATCAGGAGTGCAGCAGGCAGAGTCTGTATCAGGAGTGCTGCAGGCAGAGTCTGTATCAGGAATGCAGCAAGGACTGGTACTCAACCTTACATAACCTAGACTGCAGAACAAGAAGGTTCCACTGTGGAGGAAGTGGGAAATACAGAGGTTTCTGGGGATTCCAAGATTTGTGGAGCAGCCCCTTTCCCGCCTGTCCCCACCGCCACCAGAGTCACCCAGTGCCCAGTCAGCGAGATGTAACACCCTTGGCCATGCTTACTCGCCCAGGTGTCTGTGGTGAAATGCACCCTGGCACACGTAGATTTAGACAAGGAATGGGTGATGTTGTATGCGACATGCTGGTGTAGCGCAGGCACAGCTTTCTTAGAGAAGTAATGACAACTGGGCAGCTAGTACTGGGGGACTGCGACGGCTATCAGTTTTTGGAAATCGTCTGTATCTACCAGGAGGAAAGGCAGTGTAACATACCTGGTGGTGTCCTTGCATAGTGGTCCATCTCCCACTGTGCAAGAGCGCGCACTTGATCTCCAGTCCAGTCTGCTAGCCTGGCTTCCCTCCATGCTGTCTGTTTGCCTCTGTTTCTGCTGCTTAAGGGCGGCGCCCGATCAATTCCTGTTTCTTGTACCTGCTGCGGGCACACCCCTGGTGCGTCCTCAGCCTATTGCTGTCTGTCATCTGGTATTTAACCCAGCTCCTCCCAAGAAACCCTGCCTGAGCATTGTGTTCTGTCAGTTGGCTTCGGGTCACTGATATGCCAGGTCCCGTTTATGTTTCCTGCCTTCGGTATCAGTTCCCGTGTCTGAACTGTGTCCTGTCTGTATTATCTTCTAGCCTGTTGTCTTCTGCCTATCCTGGAGGATGTATGTCCAGGCCTGTGTGAACACGCTCCTAGCCTGTTCTTTCTGCCTTCTAGGGGCCGCATACCTAGACCCGTTCCTGTATCTTGCCTGTTCCTGTCTGAATACTCTCCTAGCCTGTTTCCTGTTTTTCTCTATGTCCGTACCTTCCCTTTTTCTGCAGAGTCTGAACTCGTACCTAACTCCTGCTCGTTGTCATTGTACTTCCGTTTGTGAGTTTGTGGTCCACTCGCTACTTCACTGCAAGTACCCTGTGGGTATCTGGTTCTGCCTTTCCCTTCCTGTCTGTTCCGTGTGTACAGAGCCCTGTCCCTCCTGCTCTGCCTTGCTCACCGCTCCGGCGGCTCTTGCCCGCTCAGCCCTGTACACCACATCAGCAGTTTCGCTTTGCTCAGCCCTGTCCACCGTGACTGCGGTTTCGCTTTGCTCAGCCCTGTCCACCGCGTCTGCGGTTCCGCTTTGCTCAGCCCTGTCCACCGCGTCTGTGGTTTCGCTTTGCTCAGCCCTGTCCACCGCGTCTGCGGTTTCACTTTGCTCAGCCCTGTACACCACATCAGCGGTTTTTCTTTGCTCAGCCCTGTCCACCGTGACTGCGGTTTCACTTTGCTCAGCCCTGTCCACCGCGTCTGCGGTTCCGCTTTGCTCAGCCCTGTCCACCGCGTCTGTGGTTTCGCTTTGCTCAGCCCTGTCCACCGCGTCTGCGGTTTCGCTTTGCTCAGCCCTGTCCACCGCATCTGCGGTTTCGCTTTGCTCAGCCCTGTCCACCCCGTCTGTGGTTTTGCTTTGTTCAGCTCTGTCACCGCGTCTGCGGTTTCGCTTTGCTCGGCCCTGTCCGCCGCATCTGCGGTTTCGCTTTGCTCGGCCCTGTCCGCCGCGTCTGCGGTTTCGCTTTGCTCAGCTCTGTCCGCCGCATCTGCGGTTTCGCTTTTCTCAGCCCTGTCCGCCGCGTCTGCGGTTTCGCTTTGCTCAGCCCTGTCCACCGCGTCTGCGGTTTCGCTTTGCTCAGCCCTGTCCACCGCGTCTGCGGTTTCGCTTTGCTCAGCCCTGTCTACAGCGTCTGCGGTTTCGCTCTGCTCAGCCTTGTCTACCGCGTCTGCGGTTCTGCTCTGCTCAGCCTTGTCTATCGCGTCTGCGGTTCTGCTCTGCTCAGCCTTGTCTACCGAGTCTGCAGTTCTGCTCTGCTCAGCCTTGTCTACCGCACCTGTGGTTTCGCTTTACTCTGTTTGTTTACCTCATCTGCGGCTCTGAATTTGTCTCCCTGTCTGTACTGGACTCTACCTAGCCTGCGCTCTAGTCTGCCTGTTCCTGTATTCCCCGGTGTGGGTCAACAGCCGTGTCCGAAGTCTGACCTGGAGTAGACCCTGGTTCCTCTGCTCGGTTCCTCCCTGGTGCACTGGCATCGTATGCCGTCGTGCGACCTTTGTCGGATCAGGCAGATACTTAGTTACGCCCCTCCAGGCACTCTCCGGTTCATGGCCAGTGGAACCACTAAACACGCACACGCCAGTCAGTCCGGGCGTTTGCATTACAGGCAGCATTTCCGTGGCCAACAGATTGGGGATGGTGGAGTTCAACCTCTTAGCTTTGTCATGCGTAGGATGAAACAATCTTTTACGTTACCACAACTGCGGGATCGAGGGCTGGCTAAAGTGCTGAGAGAGGACCGAGTATGGTGAACCGGAAAAACTGGTAGAGTGTGAGTGAGGTGCAGATGTTATGGTCGATTGAGGAACATGCAGTGTGCTCGATGAAACAAACACAGCAGGCGTGTCCGCTTCTGTTACAGCTGATGGGTTGTCACTCAGCTTAAATGGATCGGGTAAAGAACCAGAGTTTCTGAGATGGCATGGTAACAGAGGAGGAAAAAGCAGCGGATGCATTTGATGGGGCAGCTGATGGTTGTTGAGGTGCACTGGTCCGCATTTCAGCGCGGTAAGATTCCCAGCATAAAGAATGTTGTTTGAGCATGTGAACATTCATGCATGTAGTAGTCAAATTATTGCAGTTTTTCCCTCTACTGAGTTTTTTATTGCAAAGTTTGCAGATAACATGAGTTGGCTCATCCTTTGCAGTGACAAAAAAGGCCCATGCTAGGCAACCTTTGCTACCCCTGCGAGCTGCAGACCCGTGACCTCTGCTGGCCTCTTCCACGGTTGTGGCTAAGGAATCAGTGCTCCTCGTGCTTGTATCACTCCGTGTCCGTGCTATAGGGTGAAATGTCACCTCCTCGTCTTCCTCCTCCACCTCCTCAGATGAGCTACTCGGCTGCGTGACTCTGGGTTCACACCAAGTAGGATCTTCAACTTTGTCATCATCCAATGTGTTATACCATTCCTCGCCCTCAGAGTGACCCCTCTTCTCTTGTTGCCCTGACAGAACAGTACAGTCCGCATGAGCCTCAGGTATCTGGGTCTCATTGGGATCACCTCCCTCCCCTACGGTTAACGTCTGGTGATGAGGGTCAGGAACCTGCTCGGACTCTACTTCGTCCTGCCCCGAATCCAAGCTAAAAAAAGTTTGGTCATCGGTCGAGATGCTTTCCTCCCCTTGACTCTGTTACTGTTTGGAGTACACTACTGATGCCAATGGTGTAGAATGGGTGAAGAGTTCTACAGACTCCCCCATCTGTGGTTCGCTACAGTCAGTTGGGCAGTTGGAGAGTTGTGACATGGGGGGAAGCATGGGTAATTGGGGTGCTACCTCTGTGGACTGTACTGCGTGTGATGTTGAGGTGGAGGAAGAAGAGGAGAGGGCACTGGAAGCAGAGCTTGCCATCCACTGGAGCAGCTGCTCTTTCTGGGCCTTATCAACAAGGCATATCGCTGTGCGGCTGCCAAAAGAAGAGAGTGCAGTAGGCCGTCCACTAACATAAGTTGTCAGTTGTCTTTGGATAGGACCTGTTTGGGTTGGTTCATTAGTGCTTTCACTAACATTACCACGTACCCCATATTCACCTTGAACACCAAGCCTATTCCCCCTTCCACCACGCCCTCTCTTTTTCCCACTCATGTTGGTCAGATACAGTGGTAGGAGCACGCAATTAACTAAAGAAAAATACATTTTTTTCCTGTGCAATAGCTCAGCATTCACCTGAATTTCAGCGACACTAAATGACAAGGTAAGATATGGCCTGCCATATAACATCACTAACAGACAAAAGAAATTTGTTAGAGTGCATGAGGCCGATAAAACCTACGATATATTCTCCAAACAACTTCAAACTGAGATGTCCCCTGCTGTATTACTTTAGGAACAGAAGAAAAAAAATTTTTTGAATGTGGATGAGGCCAGTATGATATAGAATATATGCTCCAAAATATTTCAAACTCAGATCTAGTCAGCTGTATCACTTTACTCAGAGCAAAAAATATTTTTGGGTTATTCTGCATAAGCTCTGCGTCCAGCTGACTTTGACCGCCACTGACGTAGTAGCTGGCTTATAGCACTGTATGATTTTTGGCACAGGAAAAAATATTTTTTGGACTGGGCCTAGTAAAAGAAGTTTTTTTTTTACTGTGAACCCAGGACAAGTTTAATGCCACTAAAATAGGATCTGCTTTTTAGCAGACTGGATCAACTTTGCTACAGTAAAAAACATTTGGTGGACTCTGCCTGTCAACCAAAAATATATATAGGTTTGACTGTGCGTACAAGCTGAATTTGACCGCCATTGACGTAGAAGCTGGCTTATAGCACTGTATGACTTTTGGCACAGGAAAAAAAATATTTTTTTGACTGAGCGTAACAAGACAAAAAAAATGTATTTTTTTACTCTGAAACCACCTGAAGTTCAACTCCACTAAAATAGTATCTGACACTTAAAAAAACTTTAGTGCACACAGCTTTCAATATCACAATAGTAATAGAGATGAGCGTTGTTCTACTCGAACTGTTCGCCAATCTCAAATTCGAGCTGTTTTGGGCAGTGTTGGAGCCGTTCGGCGAACACGAACGATTTGAGAAAAATTCGGCTGTTCGAGGTTATGTTCGATAACTGTTCGTGCACCAAAATCATAACTGGATTTTTTCTCAGTAATGATGAAAATTAATGTTAATACGCAGTTTGAGTGTACAGCGGGGTGGGGGGAGGGGCAGGGGATGGATCTCTGCAGGAATAATGAAGATCTCCATTTTTTTTTCTTTTTCCCTCATTTACAGTGGGGAGGTGCAATCTGTCAGCCTATCAGCAGCGCACACACGGAGCGAAGTGCTTTTTTCACACAAGCAAGGGCATGTGTGATTGGCAGTGTATGTCACATGTCCTTGCCCTATAAGACCAAGCCATTTTCCCCGTCGCCACCATTTTCTCACTGCTGCAGCTGCGTGTTAGACGGCACCGCTGTTGCTGTGTGCGCTATACCTTGTTAATTTCAAGCCAATTTTCGCACAAATATACAGATAGCTTGGGAGTAGGGAATAGTTGTGATTGCAGTCCTTTTAAGGACTAGGTTACAGCATTTCCTACGACTTTTATCAAGCAGGTCTGTGCTCTTAAATAGATAGATTGTGGGAGTAAAGACTAATTGTAATTGGAGTCCTTTTCAGGACTAGGTTACATCAGTTCCTATCAGTTTTTGCCAGGCAGGTCTGTGCCAGTGCTGTGCAAGTTTTTTTCACAGCATTTGGCTGAATCTAGCAAAGCTAATCCTTTTTGGCCTATTGCAGAGTGTGTTAGTCAGTGGAGTAGCCTATCTGTGTTGCAAGATATACCACCTGTGTATAGAATACCAATTTTTTTACTGCACCTAGTGAAGTAAAATCTTTTGGGCATAGCATCATTCTATTAGTCCATCTATACTGACCTCCATCAGGTTGCAAACTGAATATAATTTTTTTCTGCATCTAGCTCTGAAAAAATATTTGGGCTTCTAGCAGTGTGTGGGACTTGGTCTATTAGTCCATCTATACTGACCTCCATCAGGTTGCAAATTAAAAATATTTTTTTTCTTCATTTAGCTCTGAAAAAATATTTGGGCTTCTAGCAGTGTGTGGGACTTGTTCTATTAGTCCTTCTATACTGACCTCCAGCAGGTTGCAAATTGAATATAATTTTTTTCTGCATCTAGCTCTGAAAAAATATTTGGGCTTCTAGCGGTGTGTGGGACTTGGTCTATTAGTCCATCTATACTGACCTCCATCAGGTTGCAAATTAAAAATAATTTTTTTCTGCATCTAGCTCTGAAAAAATATTTGGGCTTCTAGCAGTGTGTGGGACTTGGTCTATTAGTCCATCTATACTGACCTCCATCAGGTTGCAAATTAAAAATAATTTTTTTCTTCATTTATCTCTGAAAAAATATTTGGGCTTCTAGCAGCGTGTGGGACTTGTTCTATTAGTCCATCTATACTGACCTCCATCAGGTTGCAAATTAAAAATAATTTTTTTCTGCATCTAGCTCTGAAAAAATATTTGGGCTTCTAGCAGTGTGTGGGACTTGGTCTATTAGTCCATCTATACTGACCTCCATCAGGTTGCAAATTAAAAATAATTTTTTTCTGCATCTAGTTCTGAAAAAATATTTGGGCTTCTAGCAGTGTGTGGGACTTGGTCTATTAGTCCATCTATACTGACCTCCATCAGGTTGCAAATTGAATAAAAAAATTTTCTGCATCTAGCTCTGAAAAAATATTTGGGCTTCTAGCGGTGTGTGGGACTTGGTCTATTAGTCCATCTATACTGACCTCCATCAGGTTGCAAATTAAAAATAATTTTTTTCTGCATCTAGCTCTGAAAAAATATTTGGGCTTCTAGCAGTGTGTGGGACTTGGTCTATTAGTCCATCTATACTGACCTCCATCAGGTTGCAAATTAAAAATAATTTTTTTCTTCATTTAGCTCTGAAAAAATAGTTGGGCTTCTAGCAGTGTGTGGGACTTGTTCTATTAGTCCTTCTATACTGACCTCCAGCAGGTTGCAAATTGAATATAATTTTTTTCTGCATCTAGCTCTGAAAAAATATTTGGGCTTCTAGCGGTGTGTGGGACTTGGTCTATTAGTCCATCTATACTGACCTCCATCAGGTGGCAAATTAAAAATAATTTTTTTCTGCATCTAGCTCTGAAAAAATATTTGGGCTTCTAGCAGTGTGTGGGACTTGGTCTATTAGTCCATCTATACTGACCTCCATCAGGTTGCAAATTAAAAATAATTTTTTTCTGCATCTAGCTCTGAAAAAATATTTGGGCTTCTAGCAGTGTGTGGGACTTGGTCTATTAGTCCATCTATACTGACCTCCATCAGGTTGCAAATTGAATAAAAAAAATTTCTGCATCTAGCTCTGAAAAAATATTTGGGCTTCTAGCGGTGTGTGGGACTTGGTCTATTAGTCCATCTATACTGACCTCCATCAGGTTGCAAATTAAAAATAATTTTTTTCTGCATCTAGCTCTGAAAAAATATTTGGGCTTCTAGCAGTGTGTGGGACTTGGTCTCTTAGTCCATCTATACTGACCTCCATCAGGTTGCAAATTAAAAATAATTTTTTTCTTCATTTAGCTCTGAAAAAATATTTGGGCTTCTAGCAGTGTGTGGGACTTGTTCTATTAGTCCTTCTATACTGACCTCCAGCAGGTTGCAAATTGAATATAATTTTTTTCTGCATCTAGCTCTGAAAAAATATTTGGGCTTCTAGCGGTGTGTGGGACTTGGTCTATTAGTCCATCTATACTGACCTCCATCAGGTTGCAAATTAAAAATAATTTTTTTCTGCATCTAGCTCTGAAAAAATATTTGGGCTTCTAGCAGTGTGTGGGACTTGGTCTATTAGTCCATCTATACTGACCTCCATCAGGTTGCAAATTGAATAAAAAAATTTTCTGCATCTAGCTCTGAAAAAATATTTGGTTTCTAGCGGTGTGTGGGACTTGGTCTATTAGTCCATCTATACTGACCTCCATCAGGTTGCAAATTGAAAATAATTTTTTTCTGCATCTAGCTCTGAAAAAATATTTGGGCTTCTAGCAGTGTGTGGGACTTGGTCTATTAGTCCATCTATACTGACCTCCATCAGGTTGCAAATTAAAAATAATTTTTTTCTGCATCTAGCTCTGAAAAAATATTTGGGCTTCTAGCGGTGTGTGGGACTTGGTCTATTAGTCCATCTATACTGACCTCCATCAGGTTGCAAATTAAAAATAATTTTTTTCTGCATCTAGCTCTGAAAAAATATTTGGGCTTCTAGCAGTGTGTGGGACTTGGTCTATTAGTCCATCTATACTGACCTCCATCAGGTTGCAAATTAAAAATAATTTTTTTCTTCATTTAGCTCTGAAAAAATATTTGGGCTTCTAGCAGTGTGTGGGACTTGTTCTATTAGTCCTTCTATACTGACCTCGAGCAGGTTGCAAATTGAATATAATTTTTTTCTGCATCTAGCTCTGAAAAAATAGTTGGGCTTCTAGCGGTGTGTGGGACTTGGTCTATTAGTCCATCTATACTGACCTCCATCAGGTTGCAAATTAAAAATAACTTTTTTCTGCATCTAGCTCTGAAAAAATATTTGGGCTTCTAGCAGTGTGTGGGACTTGGTCTATTAGTCCATCTATACTGACCTCCATCAGGTTGCAAATTCAAAATAATTTTTTTCTGCATCTAACCCAGCCAATAGTTTTGGCCTAATACCACAGTTTGGCCACTCAGCTCTGCTCGGTTACCATCCATTGTTTTTTTGTGCAAACAACTCCAGAGTTGTGAATTAGTTAACCACCAAAATGAGTGGAAAAAGGCCTGCTGCTGGTGGAAAGGGGAATAGGCGTGTTGGGAAGGGTAAAAAAGGTTGTGTCCGTGGGGTAGGTGTTAAAGCAACAGTAACATCTGCAGAAGAAAGACCATCTTCCAGACAAACTAAAATGTCTACTTCTTTTAGCGGACAATGTGATAAGATCCCTTTCTTACGGCCACGCCAATCGCTACAAATTCCAGATGAGGCACAAAAACAGCAGGTGCTTCAACGGATATCAAGTGCTCCTTTAAGTGGGCTCTCCTCCACATCAACTTCAACATCACAAATACTCCAGTCCTCAAAGGTGTCACCCAAATCGCACTTGCTTCCTCACAGCTCCCAAATCTCCAGCTGCCCGTCTGAGTATGAGGTAGAACAGATGGTTGAGTCTGCAGAGCTGTTTACTCATACTATAGCCTGGGAATCAGAGGTCGACTCCAGGGCTTCTGTGAATCCAGACGAGGAAATGATCTGCACTGATGCCCAGAATCTTTATGAGTCGGATCCAGGACCAGACGCAGAAGGTTCTGACCATAATGTAGACCCTCATTCCCAAACTGTAACTCCTGTTGGTGGAGACAATGAGGAAGACGATGATAAGACTCAAATACCTGATTGGAGCGACAACTTTAGTTTTTTGTCAGGGCAGGAACAGGTTGGCTCTGAGGACGACGGGTGTGATAACGCACAGGGTGATGATGATGAGGTCGGAGATCCCACTTACTGTCAACCCACAGTCAGCCAAGAGATGAGGTCAGCAGAGGAGGTGGAGGAAGATGCTAGTGACGACGAGGTCAGGTTGCGCCTTCCTGGACAGAGACGTAGTACTGGAAGCACGTCAACAACTGCATCCTCAAACACAACTCTGCCTCTCACCACAAGTCGTGGTGGCTCTTCAGGTCGCATGGGTGCTAAGCCTTGCATAGCCTGGGCATTTTTTCAGATCGATAAAGATGACCCAACTCGTGTTATCTGTAACATTTGTCAGCAAAAGCTAAGTAGAGGCCAAAAAATACATAGTTTGAGTACTTCATGCATGAACCGGCACATGGACATGAAGCATAAGTTGCAGTGGGAAGCTCAGTGTGCTACAATGCGGCCTAGCCGGCCGGGCCAATCACCGTCTGCCATATCTTGTGCATCCGCGGCCTCTTCATCCTCTGTGACTGGGGGGACAGCAGTCACACCTGTTTTGGGGCGCAGACCTGCCACCTCTTTACCCGCAACAGCCAGCGTGATTGGCAGGTCATCATTTTCTTTGGAGGTGGTAACACCAGCTGGTGTTGAGCGCTGTCCGACATCGATAGCACCACCTTTGGATCAAGGCAAGATAACATGTCCGCCTGCATCTTCCTCACAGACCGGTAGTTTGCCGGGGACACCCTTATCAACCCCGTCTAAGCACAATAGCCAGCCCTCGGTCCCTCAGATGTGGACAAGTAAAAGACCATTTCCTCCTAGCCATGAGAAAGCTAAGAGGTTGAATTTCACCATCTGCAAGCTCTTGGCTACAGAAATGCTGCCTTTCCGCCTGGTGGACACAGAGGATTTTCGAGACCTTATGTCCGTCGCAGTGCCCCAGTACCAGATGCCCAGTCGGCACTACTTCTCAAAGAAAGGTGTGCCTGCGCTCCACCAGCATGTCGCACACAACATCACCGCTTCTTTGAGAAACTCTGTGTGTGACAGGGTGCATTTCACCACAGACACTTGGACGAGTAGGCATGGACAGGGGCGTTACATGTCGCTGACTGGGCACTGGGTAACTATGGTGACAGCAGGACAAGGGGCTGCTGTCCAAGTCTTGCCGTCCCCACGAGTTGTGCGTCAATCCTCTTTATGTCAAAGTTCCTCCACTGCTTCTGCCTCCTCAAACTCCTCTCGGTCTTCCACCTGCACCCAAAGCCTGTCTGGTCATGCCACAAGCTTTCTAACTGCGCAGAAGGGATCCTGCACACCTCCTTACTATGCTGGCAGTAGGGCTCAACGTCATCAGGCGGTTTTTACATTGAAATGTCTGGGAAATGTGAGTCACACAGCTGAGGAGTTGTGGTCAGCTCTGGAGAACCAATTTCATGAATGGTTGTCTCCACTGGACCTGAAACCAGGGAAGGCCGTGTGCGACAATGCTGCAATCCTGGGTGCGGCCCTTCGCCGGGGCAATGTCACACACGTGCCTTGTATGGCTCACGTGTTGAACCTGGTTGTCCAGCAATTTTTAGCCCACTATCCCAGACTAGATGGCCTTCTGCAGAGGGCACGGTCGCTGTGTGCTCACTTCCGCCGTTCGCATCCCGCAGCTCAGAGACTTACATCTCTACAGAAGTCGTTGGGCCTGCCACTTCACCGGCTAAAATGCGATGTGCCTACCCGGTGGAATTCAACTCTGCACATGTTGCAGCGACTGTGGCAGCACCGACAAGCCCTGGTGCAATACGTTCTGACGTATAGCCTGGGCCAACGAGATTCAGAGGCGGGGCAAATCACGCTGGAGGAGTGGTCTCAGATCAGGGACCTATGCACCCTTCTGCACAGTTTTGAAATGGCGACGAAGATGTTTAGTGCTGACGATGCCATTATCAGCATGACTATTCCGGTGATTTACATGCTGGAGCACATGTTAAACAGAATTCGGAGTCAGGTGGTGGCACAAGAGGAGGTGGAGGAAGTAGAGGAGGAGGAGTTGTATGCGGAAGGGCTAACATCTGCAAGGTCCAGACGGTCGGCAGCACCAAGGCGGCAGGCATGTGAGGGTGGGGGAGATGATTTTACCAGGGCGCATGGTAGCAGCCAAACTAGTGAGGAAGGTGCAGGAGCCCAGGAAGAAGTCTAGGACGAACTGATGGAAGACTCATCAGATGAGGGAGACCTTGATCACATTTCTGTTGTGCGAGGTTGGGGGGAGAGGACAGAGGAAGGAAGCATGATTGTTACCTCGCCACCAACACAACAGGGACTTGGTGCTCCTGGAAGCGCAACACACATGAGTGCCTTCTTGCTGCACTACCTGCAACATGACCCTCGAATTGTGAGAATTAGAAATAATCCTGACTACTGGGTTGCCACACTGTTAGATCCCCGGTACAAAAGTAAATTTGCAGAAATTATTCCTGCCATAGAAAGGGATGCACGCATGCAGGAGTATCAGCAGAGACTGATGCAGAATCTTACATGTGCTTTTCCACAAAATACCAGTGGTGCACGTAGTGAATCTCACAGTTCCAACTTGCCAACCGTGGGACCGTCAAGTGTTCAGCACTCAAACCGTAACAGAACCAGAGTATCTGCTGGTAACATCAATTTTGCGGAATCATTTCACCACTTTTTTTAGCCCATCCTTTGCAAGGCCACAGGAGACAAGAAGTCTGACACATAGTCAACGCCTAGAGACGATGGTACAGGAGTATCTCCAAGTAAACATTGAAGCCACGACTGTGTCACTGGACCCTTGCTCTTTTTGGGCTTCCAATCTGGATAAATAGCCGGAGCTAGCCACTTACGCCTTGGAGATCTTGTCATGCCCCGCAGCCAGCGTTCTGTCTGAACGTGTGTTCAGCGCTGCTGGTGGTGTGCTGACAGATAAGGGCACGCGGCTCTCCACTGATAATGTAGACAGACTCACGTTCATAAAGATGAACAAATCATGGATCCGAAACGACTTTTCTACCCCTGTGTCATCCTGGGGAGAGTAAAAGCTTGATGATTGGTTAAAATCACCCTACCAACCGTTTTAAGCTTTCAAATTACTAATCATGTTTATCTGTATCTTGACTGGAAAATAATTTGGGCTTTGTAGCAGTGTGCAGCACTGATCCTATTAGGCCATCTATAATAAGCTTCACCAGATTTAAAATTAAAAATAATTTTTAGCTGCATCTAGCCCGGAAAATAATTTTGGGGCTCCGAGATGCGCAAGATACATAAGTGCCTTCTTGCTGCACTACCTGCAGCATGACCCTCATATTGTCAGAATTCGAAGTAATCATGACTACTGGGTTGCCACATCCCCCAAACTTTAAGACCAACCTTTTCATTTTAATAAAGACCAAAAAAATGGTCATTTTTGAAATTATAAGCATTAGCAGGTTGTTAGAAACTGAAATCAAACAGTTTTCAGCTCAAAACTTTATTCTAGGTGATGTTACATTTTCACATAGGACCCCTTGTTCGAAAGGAGCTTCTGAACTCTCTCGTCCATTGAATTTGTCAGGTTTTGGATGGTTTCTGCTTCAATTGTTTTGCATGAGGACAGAATACCCTCCCAGAGCTGTTGCTTAGATGTGAACTGCCTCCCGCCATCATAGACACTCCTTTTAATGATGCTCCAAAGGTTCTGAATGGGGTAGAGGTCAGGGGAGCATGGGGGTCACACCATAAGTTTGTCCCCTTTTATGCCCATATCAGCCAGAGATGCAGATGTTTTATGTGCAGCATGAGATGGTGCATTATCATGCAGAAAAATGATCTTGCTGTGAAATACACGGTTCTTCTTCTTGAACCATGGCAGGAAGTGCTGTTTGAGAAAATCCACATACATTATGGAGTTCATCTTTAGCGCCTTCAGGGATCCTAAAGGGGCCGACAATCTCTCTCCCCATGATTCCAGCCCAAAACATTACTCCACCTCCTCCTTGTTGGCGCTGTAGCCGTGTTTGCGTGGGGTGTCCATCAACCAGCCATCCTGCACTCCATTCATCTGGACCATCGAGCGCTGCACGGCACTCATCCATGAACAAAACAGTTTTGAAATCAGTCTTCATGTAATGTTTGGCCCACTGGAGCCGTTTCTGCTTGTGTGAAGTGGATAGAGGAGGTCGACAGGATGGCGTATGCACAGCTGCAAACCTCTGAAGGACCCTGCATCTTGTTGTTCGGGGGACGTTGGAGGCACAAGCAGCTTCAAAAACTTGTCTGCTGCTATGACAAGGCTTTTTTGCCGCTGCTCTTTCAACCTGACGTAATTGCCTGTAGGAAAGAGTCCTCAATTTGCCCTTATCAGCACGCACACGTGTGTACTGTGAATCAGCTACATACTTCTTGATTGCCAAGACACTTCATCCTGATCATCGCACAATGTTGATTGTAGTCATGCCTTGACCTAAACACTCCACAATTTGTTGCTTCTCAGCAGCCGACACATCCTTTTTCTTTCCCATTTTGGCAGAAAATGTAGGCTGCTTAATAATGTGAGAGAGCCTTCTTAAGTAGTCTTGCCTTTCATTGGACACACCTGCCATCTAATTAGCACAGGTGTCTGCAATTGCTTACAGTGATATAAAGAGCCCTGACACACATCACCATCAATGAGTTTAACTGACAAACAAACAAATTCTTCCCTTATCACTCCTAAACACTTTTTGCATAATAATTTGGAACGCGGTGTACATGTGCTTTTCCACAAAACACCAGTGGTTCACGTAGTGAATCTTACAGTTCTAACTTGCCAACCGTGGTCTGTATGGAATTGTTCAATAAAGGGCCCAAAATTAAGATAACATAGATGGGAGAGGTCTCTATGAATAGGAATTCCTAAGTATTTGATACCCTGTGAGGGCCAGGCAAAGGGAAAGTTGGACTGG
The DNA here is from genome assembly GCF_046119375.1 of Phyllobates terribilis. NCBI lineage: Eukaryota > Metazoa > Chordata > Amphibia > Anura > Dendrobatidae > Phyllobates > Phyllobates terribilis. The sequence continues at coordinate 93,415,372 of NW_027362763.1, read as the reverse complement.
ATGGAATCCTATATGGATTTAGGGAGGGAGACATCGAGGGCCTCAGACTTCGCTGCATTGATTTTAAAATTTTACCATGTAACAAAGTGATCTGTTTCAGCCATAACAGCAGGGATGGATATATGTGATTGAGTGATATATACTAGGACATCATCAGCAAATAGAGAGCACTTGTACTCCGTGCCTCCCACCTCAATCCACCTAATATTGGGGTTATGGCGAATTGATGAGAGCAGGTGCTCCGTCACTAGGATGTATAAGAGAGGGGACAGAGGACATCCCTGCCTTGTCCCATTGGTGATTGTGAAAGGTGATGAAAATGTTCTGACGCACCCCCTGGGCCTTGGGACACCCGGAGCCGGACCCTTTTTGGTGGATGCTGGTGGTTGTAGTCTTCGTGGCGGCGATCCGGTTCCGTGGCTCAGGGCGGTCAAACCAGTGGCGGAACTATTTATGTGGTTTTGATGTTTAAATGTCCGACTACGCCACCCGTGGATTGCGGTCAGAGTGAACCGCCGCTACAGGGCAGACCGCTAAGGCTGGTGTTGTGGGTGCAGCAGAGCGTAGCATAACTCCCCATGGGAGGAGTATAGCCTCAGGGCAGTGTATGCGGAGGATGGGGGTGATGGTGCAGGGCAGCAGCAGTAATGACACGGAGTCAGTGATGCAGTTCAGGGCCTTTACTCACAGTTCTTATTATCCAGACCACGTCTGCAGGTAACGGCTGCCCACGTCGTACTGTGCTCACCAGGTGAGGGGCTCAGACAACTCCCAGATAACTTTGGAGCGCTTCACAGGACCCCCTTTGTGTGTCCTTTGTCTGGCCTTTCTTACCAACACTTCTGTCCGGCTGCCTCGGGCCTCCTCTTGGTAAACTTGGCGCCAGTTTCCCTGACCCTATGTGGTGCCTTCCTAGCGGGTGGAGCAAGGGGCTGCGCCACATAAAATGTCAGAGCCTCCGGTTTCTAGCTGAGGGTCGTTTCCTGCCTCCACTAGTTCGGGGACCGGTCTCCCCCTTTGGCCTGACCCCTCCACGCAGGTGGATTCGGGCGTGCGGTGGCGACTCGCCCGTCCGCACCCCTGGGATCCCTTCATTCCTCGTTCCTGGAGCCTTCTCCGCTCCTCTTCCTTCCTTCTCCCTCTTGCAGGCCTGGGCCTCTGTTACTAGGCCCGCCTCCGGAGCAGAGCTCATGCAGAGCCCCTGCTCCCTGCCACTTCTGCTCAGACTTCTCTGCACTGAACTAAGATGGTGCCCACCTTTTATACTCCCTTCTCAATGCACCCAGGAACTGCTTCCTCCCTGCTCCTGCACTGCAGGGTTCCCCTTCCTCAGTGTTCCCTCCCCCCACTCCAGCCAGGGACAGGGACTGTCGTGCCCATCTCAGGGGCATATTGGTCGCCCTGACCCACGGCAATGTGGTGTAATGCATGCAGGTGTCGGGTCCTGATCCACACTCCATCCTTATCTGAGAGTGAGATATCACACCTCTGGGTGAGGTGCAATACGTCTGTAGCAACCGAGCCCTCGGTGCTACAGTTCCATTTATCTTCAGCCTAGGTGACGTATTGTGATACAGGGCCGTGATTTTGGCTATAAAAGGGTCCCCTAGACCCCTACCCCAAGCTTTTTAAGAGAATCATATATGGTGTGCCAGGAGACTCTATGGAATGCTTTCTCAGCATCCAACGAGAGTATCTACTTACAAATTTTTAACTGCATCTAGCCCAGGAAATACTTTGTGCCTAGTAGCAGTGTCTGCTAGTCAGCGGATTATCCCGGCTGTTAAGCAAGCTACACCACCTGTAGTTTGGACACTTAATTTTTTCAAAGGAAATGCTTCGGGACCACGGGATACTCAGTGAAGAGCATCAGGAGGCACCCCAAGGCATAGGGGCTGGGACTGGCACTAGGATGCCTTGCGGTGGACAGCCGAGCTCGATCCTTATAAAAGCTTTTTAACTGCAGCAGCTTTAGTGGACGCTACTGGAGCTGGAATTACGCGGCTGCTGGCATGAGACTTGCCCTCCAATAGATCCTTGTAAATGGATTTAAAGTGTATTCATTCAAATTAGAGGGACAATTTAAATTAAAAAGCTTAGAGCTGCCTCCACCACAGGGGGGCTCTCTCGACCCACCAGCGGACAGGCACCAGTATTGGGAGAGGGGGACTGGCCGACAGGGTTCACCGCGGCTCTGGCACAAACCCAGCGACACGGAGGTGGCACGGGCAGGAGCGGACTGGCCGTCTCGGCTTCTCACTTTTTGGATTTTAGAAGGGCATGACATGCCTATATCTGTGTCTCCCCCTCCTTTTACTCCTCCACCTCTTTTCTTTTCGCATGACTATATGTACTTGTCACTTTTCCATGTGTTAGTTGTGTCTTCTGAGCAGTTTGTCAGCTTTTGGACACCTTTGAAGGTGTTTTCTATGTGTTTCTATGTGTTTTTGTTTGCCTGCCATTGGTTTTAACGGTGTTCGAAGGTGTTCGACGAACAGTTCGACGAACAGTTCGGCGAACACACGGGTGTTCGACGAACCGAACCGAACTCGAACACTACGGGGGTGGCTCAACACTAATTATAAGCATTAGCAGGTTATTAGAAACTGAAATCAAACAGTTTTCAACTCAAAACTTTATTCTAGGTGATGTTACATTTTCACATAGGACCCCTTGTTCGAAAGGAGCTTCTTGTAACGGGTCTGGGAGGCGGAACCTCTGAGCTACTCTACAAGGGGGCCGTCCTTGTAAGGGAGCGGGTGGCGACCAGGGAAGACGGGCAGGCAGTCACAGCAGGTGACCGGGACAGTCTCTGAGTGAACGGGCTGGAGGTCACGGCAAGTGACCGGGGCAGTCTCTGGATGAACGGGCAGGAGGTCACGGCAAGTGACCGGGGCAGTCTCTGGATGAACGGGCAGGAGGTCACGGTAAGTGACCGGGGCAGTCTCTGGATGAACGGGCAGGAGGTCACGGCAAGTGACCGGGGCAGTCTCTGGGTAAAGGGTTGGTACGACCTGTGGCGGCTGATGGTAGACGTGAGCTCCCAGGTGAGCAGGCGAGAGTCTCTGGATAAACGGGTGGTCACAGCATGTGACGGTGGAGCCTCCTGGAAGACCAACAGACAGGCGGCAGATGAGCGCTCCCAGGTGAGCGGGCAGAAGTCACTGGACAGGCGGGTGGTCACAGCACGTGACGGCAGAGCCTCCAGGTAGGCTAGCAGACAGGCAGCAGATGAGCGCTCCCAGGTGAGCGGGCAGGAGTCACTGGACAGGCAGGTGGTCACTGCACGTGACGGCGGAGCCTCCAGGTAGGCTAGCAGGCAGGTAGCAGATGTGCGCTCCCAGGTGAGCGGGCAAGCTGGTCCATAGACAGACTGTCAGGAGTTGGAAGGCAGATCGTCGGACCTCAGGCAAGCAGGCAGGTAGCTGATGTGCGCTCCCAGGTGAGCGGGCAAGCTGGTCCTTAGACAGACTGACAGGAGTTGTAAGGCAGACCGTCGGACCTCAGGCTAGCAGGATATCAGGCAGGAATAAGACACCAAGCTGGCAGGAATCTGGCAGGTATCTGGCAGGTAACTGGCAACGGGACCTGAGGGCTGAAGCAGAGTAGTGAACAGTGCAACAACATTGCTCGGGCACCTCCATTTTGGAGGAGGTGCCTTATATATGGTGAAGTCTTCCGGCCATTGGCCGGGGACTCCTTAGGACGGCGCGCGCGGCCCCTTTAAGAGGGAGGGAGAGCGGGTGCGCGCGCCCTAAGCACAGTGGCCGGGAAGGAGCGCGCTCTGCCAGCAGAGCGGGAGGAGGACGCCGGGCACGGAGCAGAGAGGTGAGGGGAACAGCGTCCCTGCCTAGCAGAGGGCAGGGACGCTGACGCTACACTTCTGAACTCTCTCGTCCATTGAATTTGTCAGGTTTTGGATGGTTTCTGCTTCAATTGTTTTGCATGAGGACAGAATACCCTCCCAGAGCTGTTGCTTAGATGTGAACTGCCTCCCGCCATCATAGACACTCCTTTTGATGATGCTCCAGAGGTTCTGAATGGGGTAGAGGTCAGGGGAGCATGGGGGTCACACCATAAGTTTGTCCCCTTTTATGCCCATATCAGCCAGAGATGCAGATGTTTTATGTGCAGCATGAGATGGTGCATTATCATGCAAAAAAATGATCTTGCTGTGAAATACATGGTTCTTCTTCTTGAACCATGGCAGGAAGTGCTGTTTGAGAAAATCAACATACATTATGGAGTTCATCTTTAGCGCCTTCAGGGATCCTAAAGGGGCCGACAATCTCTCTCCCCATGATTCCAGCCCAAAACATTACTCCACCTCCTCCTTGTTGGCGCTGTAGCCGTGTTTGCGTGGGGTGTCCATCAACCAGCCATCCTCCACTCCATCCATCTGGACCATCGAGCGCTGCACGGCACTCATCCGTGAACAAAACAGTTTTGAAATCAGTCTTCATGTAATGTTTGGCCCACTGGAGCCGTTTCTGCTTGTGTGAAGTGGATAGAGGAGGTCGACAGGATTGCATATGCACAGCTGCAAACCTCTGAAGGACCCTGCATCTTGTTGTTCGGGGGACGTTGGAGGCACCAGCAGCTTCAAAAACTTGTCTGCTGCTATGACAAGGCTTTTTTGCCGCTGCTCTTTTAACCTGATGTAATTGCCTGTAGGAAAGAGTCCTCAATTTGCCCTTATCAGCACGCACACGTGTGTACTGTGAATCAGCTACATACTTCTTGATTGCCAAGACACTTCATCCTGATCATCGCACAATGTTGATTGTAGTCATGCCTTGACCTAAACACTCCACAATTTGTTGCTTCTCAGCAGCCGACACATCCTTTTTCTTTCCCATTTTGGCAGAAAATGTAGGCTGCTTAATAATGTGAGACAGCCTTCTTAAGTAGTCTTGCCTTTCATTGGACACACCTGCCAAACTAATTAGCACAGGTGTCTGCAATTGCTTACAGTGATATAAAGAGCCCTGACACACATCACCATCAATGAGTTTAACTGACAAACAAACAAATTCTTCCCTTATCACTCCTAAACACTTTTTGCATAATAATTTGGAACACAGTGTACATGTGCTTTTCCACAAAACACCAGTGGTTCACATAGTGAATCTTACAGTTCTAACTTGCCAACCGTGGTCTGTATGGAGTTGTTCAATAAAGGGCCCAAAATTAAGATAACATAGATGGGAGAGGTCTCTATGAATAGGAATTCCTAAGTATTTGATACCCTGTGAGGGCCAGGCAAAGGGAAAGTTGGACTGGATGGAATCCTATATGGATTTGGGGAGGGAGACATCGAGGGCCTCAGACTTCGCTGCATTGATTTTAAAATTTGACCATGTAACAAAGTGATCTATTTCAGCCATAACAGCATGGATGGATATATGTGATTGAGTGATATATACTAGTACATCATCAGCAAATAGAGAGCACTTGTACTCGGTGCCTCCCACCTCAATCCACCTAATATTGGGGTTATGGCGAATTGATGAGAGCAGGTGCTCCGTCACTAGGATGTATAAGAGAGGGGACAGAGGACATCCCTGACTTGTCCCATTGGTGATTGTGAAAGGTGATGAAAATGTTCTGATGCACCCCCTGGGCCTTGGGACACCCGGAGCAGGACCCTTTTTGGTGGACGCTGGTGGTTGTAGTCTTCGTGGCGGCGACCCGGTTCCGTGGCTCAGGGTGGTCAAACCAGTGGCGGAACTATTTATGTGGTTTTGATGTTTAAATGTCTGACTACGCCACCCGTGGATTGCGGTCAGAGTGAACCGCCGCTGCAGGGCAGACCGCTGAGGCTGGTGTTGTGGGTGCAGCAGAGCGTAGCATAACTCCCCACAGGAGGAGTATAGCCTCAGGGCAGTGTATGCGGAGGATGGGGGTGATGGTGCAGGGCAGCAGCAGTAATGACACGGAGTCAGTGATGCAGTCCCGGGCCTTTACTCACAGTTCTTATTATCCAGACCACGTCTGCAGGTAACGGCTGCCCACGTCGTACTGTGCTCACCAGGTGAGGGGCTCAGACAACTCCCAGATAACTTTGGAGCACTTCACAGGACTAGAGATGAGCGTTGTTCTACTCGAACTGTTCGCCAATCTCAAATTCGAGCTGTTTTGGGCGGTGTTCGAGTTGTTCGACGAACCCGAACGATTTGCAAAAAATTCGGCTGTTCGAGGTTATGTTCGATAACTGTTCGTACACCAAAAGCGTGTCCTGCATGTCTGGCGCTATTTAGAGCACCAATCATGCAGGGATTGTCTGCCACTCACTGTAATGCCACAGCCATGGTGGTTGTGGCATTACAGTGATTGCCCAAATCGATGGGAACAGTGCCAACAGTGAAACATGAAAAGCCGGCAATTCAGCAGCGGCATACACCTGTACCCGACAATTTAGAACCGAAAGAATAGAGCTTCACACATAGATTAGATAGATATAAACATGTCAGCCACATATATACGAAGTACAGTGACAGTGTTGCTTACTGTACTTGTCATTTAGCGTAAAGGATTTATCAAAAAAAATAATAGTGTTTTCCTGCACCGTCTCTTTAAAAAAGTCGGCCGGCAATTCAGCAGCGGTACCCGACAATTTAGAATAGAAGGAATAGAGAATCACACATAGATTAGATAGATAGAAACATGTCAGTCACATATATAAGAAGTGCAGTGACAGTGTTGCTTACTGTACTTGTCATTTAGCGTAAAGGATTTATCAAAAAAAATAATAGTGTTTTCATGCACTGTCTCTTTAAGAAAGCCGGCCGGCAATTCAGCAGCGGTACCCGACAATTTATAACAGACAGAATAGAGCTTCACACATAGATTAGATAGATAGAAACATGTCAGTCACATATATATGAAGTACAGTGATAGTGTTGGTTACTGTACTTGTCATTTAGTATTAAAATAAAGGATTTATTATTAAAAAAATTGGCGTGGGGTTCCCCTTAATTTTAGGCTCTAGCGGAGGTTAAGCAGACGGCTGGGGCAGATGTTTGAAGCCTGGGAAGGGGGTAATACCCACGGAGCTTCCCAGGCTACTAATATCAGCCCCCAGCTGAATACATAGCCTTTACTAGCTATTAAAATGGGGGACCCCCCCAAAAAAATGACGTGGGGTCCCCCCTAATTTAATAGCTAGCAAAGGCTAGGCAGACAGCTGGGGGCTGATATTAATAGCCCAGGAAGGGAGCCATGAATATTGGCCCCCTCCCAGGCTAGAAACACCAGCCGTCAGCCGCCCCAGAAATGGCGCATTCATAGGATGCGCCAATTCTGGCACTTAGCCTCGCTCTTCCACGCTGCCCTGGTGCGGTGGCAGGGGGTAATAGGGTTGGGGTTGATGTCAGCTTATAATGCCAGCTGACATCAAGCCCAGGTTAGTAATGGAGAGGCGTCTATAAGACACCCCCATTACTAACCCCATAGTCAAAGTTAAAAAAAACACAAACACCCAGAATAAAGTCCTTTAATTGAAATAAAGACACAGTCCTTTATTGTTCTAAATTAAACCATACTTACCGTCACGCCCATTCCAGCTGAAGCCAACGATCTCCTGCAATGAAAGAAAAATAATAAAGCAACCTCATCCTTACCTTTCCATGGTTCCCACGACAGCTTCAGCTCTGCTACATCGAGATGACAGGCTGGACCGCAGCAGAACGCTGCCATCCAGCCTCTCATCCCGCAGACACTGAGAAGCGCAGGCTTGCTTGCGCTGCTCAGCGTCTCTCTGTGACGACATCCAGATGAGCCGAGTTCATGTCCAATGAACTCGGCTCACCTCATGCACGTCACTGACAGCGTGGGAAAATTCTCAAGCTGAAGCGGTGAGTGCAGGAGAATTCTCCCACGCTGTCAGTGACGTGCATAAGGTGAGCTCATGTCCAATGAACTCAGCTCACCTCCTGCACGTCACTGACAGCGTGGGAGAATTCTCCTGCACTCAGCGCTTCAGCGTGAGAATTCTCCCGCTGAAGCGCTGAGTGCAGGAGAATTTTCCCACGCTGTCAGTGACGTGCATAAGGTGAGCTCATGTCCAATGAACTCAGCTCACCTCCTGCACGTCACTGACAGCGTGGGAGAATTCTCCTGCACTCAGCGCTTCAGTGTGAGAATTCTCCCACGCTGAAGCGCTGAGTGCAGGAGAATTTTCCCACGCTGTCAGTGACGTGCATGAGGTGAGCCGAGTTCATTGGACATTAACTCGGCTCATCTGGATGCCCTCACAGAGAGACACTGTGGAGCGCAAGCAAGCCTGCGCTTCTCAGTGTCTGCGGGATGACAGGCTGGATGGCAGCGTTCTGCTGCGGTCCAGCCTGTCATCTCGATGTAGCAGAGCTGAAGCTGTCATGGGAACCATGGAAAGGTAAGGATGATGTTGCTTTATTATTTTTCTTTTATTTCAGGAGATCGTTGGCTTCAGCTGGAATGGGCGTGATGGTAAGTATGGTTTAATTTAGAACAATAAAGAATTGTGTGTTTATTTCAATTAAAGGACTTTTTTCTGGGTGTTGTGTTTTTTTTAAATACTTTACTAGAAATTCATGGTGGTCATGTCTAATATTGGCGTGACCCCATGAATTTCGGGCTTAGGGCCAGCTGATAATGCCAAGCTGGCCCTAACCCCTTTATTACCCAGTGAGCCACCGCATCAGGGCCCTGGATGAGTTGGGTACAGCGCCAGAAGATGGCGCTTCTATGAACGCGCCATTTTCCGGGGTGGCTGCGGACTGCAATTTGCAGCGGGGGTGGCCCAGAAAGCTTGGGCCTCCCTGCGCTGCGGATTCCAGCCCCCAGCTGCCTAGTTGTACCTGGCTGGACACAAAAACAGGGCGAAGCCCCACGTCAATTTTCTTTAAATTATTTCATGAAATAATTAAGAGAAAAAGGGCTTCCCTATATTGTTGTGTCCGGCCAGGTACAAATAGGCAGCTGGTGGTTGGGGGCAGCCCGTTCCTGCCTGCTGTACCTGGCTGGACACAAATATAGTGCGAAGCCCCACGTCAATTTTTTTTAAATTATTTCATGAATTTCCTGAAATAATTTAAAAAAATTTAAGTGGGGCTTCGCACTATATTTGTGTCCAGCCAGGTACAGCAGGCAGGAACGGGCTGCCCCCATCCACCAGCTGCCTATTTGTACCTGGCCGGACACAACAATATAGGGAAGCCCTTTTTTTCTTAATTATTTCATGAATTTCATGAAATAATTAAAAAAAATTGAAGTGGGGCTTCGCACAATATTTGTGTCCAGCCAGGTACAGCAGGCAGGAACGGGCTGCCCCCAACCACCAGCTGCCTATTTGTACCTGGCCGGACACAACAATATAGGGAAGGCCTTTTTTTCTTAATTATTTCATGAATTTCATGAAATAATTAAAAAAAAAGTACGTGGGGCTTCGCCCTATTTTTGTGTCCAGCCAGGTACAACTAGGCAGCTGGGGGCTGGAATCTGCAGCGCAAGGAGGCCCAAGCTTTCTGGGCCCCCCCCCCGCTACAAATTGCAGTCCGCAGCCACCCCGGAAAATGGCGCGTTCATAGAAGCGCCATCTTCTGGCGCTGTACCCAACTCATCCAGGGCCCTGGTGCGGTGGCTCACTGGGTAATAAAGGGGTTAGGGCCAGCTTGGTATTATCAGCTGGCCCCAAGCCCAAAATTCATGGGGTCACGCCAGTATTAGACATGACCGCCATGAATTTCTAGTAAAGTATTTAAAAAAAACACAACACCCAGAATAAAGTCCTTTAATTGAAATAAAGACACAATTCTTTATTGTTCTAAATTAAACCATACTTACCATCACACCCATTCCAGCTGAAGCCAACGATCTCCTGCAATAAAAGAAAAATAATAAACCAACCTCATCCTTACCTTTCCATGGTTCCCACGACAGCTTCAGCTCTGCTACATCGAGATGACTGGCTGGACCGCAGCAGAACGCTGCCATCCAGTCTGTCATCCCGCAGACACTGAGAAGCGCAGGCATGCTTGCGCTCCTCACTGTCTCGCTGTGACGGCATCCAGATGAGCCGAGGTCATGTCCAATGAACTCGGCTCACCTCATGCACGTCACTGACAGCGTGGGAAAATTCTCACGCTGAAGTGCTGAGTGCAGGAGAATTCTCCCACGCTGTCAGTGATGTGCATGAGGTGAGCTCATGTCCAATGAACTCAGCTCACCTCCTGCACGTCACTGACAGCGTGGGAAAATTCTCCTGCAATCAGCGCTTCAGCGTGAGAATTTTCCCACGCTGTCAGTGACGTGCATGAGGTGAGCCGAGTTCATTGGACATGAACTCGGCTCATCTGGATGTCGTCACAGAGAGACGCTGAGCAGCGCAAGCAAGCCTGCGCTTCTCAGTGTCTGCGGGATGACAGGCTGGATGGCAGCGTTCTGCTGCGGTCCAGCCTGTCATCTCGATGTAGCAGAGCTGAAGCTGTCGTGGGAACCATGGAAAGGTAAGGATGAGGTTGCTTTATTATTTTTCTTTTATTGCAGGAGATCGTTGGCTTCAGCTGGAATGGGCGTGATGGTAAGTATGGTTTAATTTAGAACAATAAAGGATTGTGTCTTTATTTCAATTAAAGGACTTTATTCTGGGTGTTTGTGTTTTTTTTAACTTTGACTATGGGGTTAGTAATGGGGGTGTCTTATAGACGCCTCTCCACTACTAACCTGGGCTTGATGTCAGCTGGCATTATAAGCTGACATCAACCCCAACCCTATTACCCCCTGCCACCGCACCAGGGCAGCGTGGAAGAGCGAGGCTAAGTGCCAGAATTGGCGCATCCTATGAATGCGCCATTTCTGGGGCGGCTGACGGCTGGTGTTTCTAGCCTGGGAGGGGGCCAATATTCATGGCTCCCTTCCTGGGCTATTAATATCAGCCCCCAGCTGTCTGCCTAGCCTTTGCTAGCTATTAAATTAGGGGGGACCCCACGTCATTTTTTTGGGGGGGTCCCCCATTTTAATAGCTAGTAAAGGCTATGTATTCAGCTGGGGGCTGATATTAGTAGCCTGGGAAGCTCCGTGGGTATTACCCCCTTCCCAGGCTTCAAACATCTGCCCCAGCCGTCTGCTTAACCTCCGCTAGAGCCTAAAATTAAGGGGAACCCCACGCCAATTTTTTTAATAATAAATCCTTTATTTTAATACTAAATGACAAGTACAGTAACCAACACTATCACTGTACTTCATATATATGTGACTGACATGTTTCTATCTATCTAATCTATGTGTGATGCTCTATCTTTCTGTTCTAAATTGTCGGGTACCGCTGCTGAATTGCCGGCCGGCTTTTTTAAAGAGACAGTGCATGAAAACACTATTATTTTTTTAAATAAATCCTTTACACTAAATGACAAGTACAGTAAGCAACACTATCACTGTACTTATTATATATGTGACTGACATGTTTCTATCTGTCTAATCTATGTGTGAAGCTCTATTCTTTCTGTTCTAAATTGTCGGGTACAGATGCTGAATTGCCGGCCGGCTTTTTTAAAGAGACGGTGCATGAAAACACTAATATTTTTTTTAATAAATCCTTTACACTAAATGACAAGTGCAGTAACCAACACTGTCACGGTGCTTCTTATATGTGTGACTGACATGTTTCTATCTATCTAATCTATGTGTGATGCTCTATTCCTTCTTGTCTAAATTGTCGGGTACCGGTGTATGCCGCTGCTGAATTTGCCGGCCGGCATTTTTAAAGAGAGTGTCTTCTGAGCAGTTTGTCAGCTTTTGGACACCTTTGCAGGTGTTTTCTATGTGTTTCTATGTGTTTTTGTTTGCCTGCCATTGGTTTTAACGGTGTTCGACGGTGTTCTAAGGTGTTCGACGAACAGTTCGACGAACAGTTCCTCGAACATCCCGGTGTTCGACGAACCGAACCGAACCCGAACACTACGGGGGTGGCTCAACACTACACAGGACCCCCTTTGTGTGTCCTTTGTCTGGCCTTTCTTACCAACCCTTCTGTCCGGCTGCCTCGGGCCTCCTCTTGGTAAACTTGGCGCCAGTTTCCCTGACCCTATGTGCTGCCCTCCTAGCGGGTGTAGCGAGGGGCTGCACCACATAAAATGTCACAGCCTCCGGTTTCTAGCTGAGGGTCGTTTCCTGCCTCCACTAGTTTCGGGGACCGGTCTCCCCCTTTGGCCTGACCCCTCCATGCAGGTGGATTCGGGCGTGCGGTGGCGACTCGCCCGTCCGCACCCCTGGGATCCCTTCGTTCCTCGTTCCTGGAGCCTTCTCCACTCCTCTTCCTTCCTTCTCCCTCTTCCAGGCCTGGGCCTCTGTTACTAGGCCCGCCTCCGGAGCAGAAGTCATGCAGAGCCCCTGCTCCCTGCCACTTCTGCTCAGACTTCTCTGCACTGAACTAAGATGGTGCCCACCTTTTATACTCCCTTCTCAATGCACCCAGGAACTGCTTCCTCCCTGCTCCTGCACTACAGGGTTCCCCTTCCTCAGTGTTCCATCCCCCCACTCCAGCCAGGGACAAGAACTGCCGTGCCCATCTCAGGGGCATATTGGTCGCCCTGCCCCACGGCAATGTGGTGTAATGCATGCAGGTGTCGGGTCCTGATCCACACTCCATCCTTACCTGAGAGTGAGATATCACACCTCTGGGTGAGGTGCAATACCTCTGTAGCAACCGAGCCCTCAGGGTGCTACAGTTCCATTTATCTTCAGCCTAGGTGACGTATTGCGATACAGGGCCGTGATTTTGGCTATAAAAGGGTCCCCTAGACCCCTACCCCAAGCTTTTTAAGAGAATTATATATGGCGTGCCAGGAGACTCTATGGAATGCTTTCTCAGCATCCAACGAGAGTATCTAATTACAAATTTTTAACTGCATCTAGCCCAGTAAATACTTTGCGCCTAGTAGCAGTGTCTGCTAGTCAGCGGATTATCCCGGCTGTTAAGCAAGCTACACCACCTGTAGTTTGGACACTTCATTTTTTCAAAGGAAATGCTTCGGGACCACGGGATACTCAGTGAAGAGCATCAGGAGGCACCCCAAGGCATAGGGGCTGGGACCGGCAGTAGGATGCCTTGCGGTGGACAGCCGAGCTCGATCCTTATAAAAGCTTTTTAACTGCAGCAGCTTTAGTGGACGCTACTGGAGCTGGAATTACGCGGCTGCTGGCATGAGACTTGCCCTCCAATAGATCCTTGTAAATGGATTTAAAGTGTATTCATTCAAATTAGAGAGACAATTTAAATTAAAAAGCTTAAAGCTGCCTCCACCACAGGAGGGCTCGCTCGACCCACCAGCGGACAGGCACCAGTATTGGGAGAGGGGGGCTGGCCGTCAGGGTTCACCGCGGCTCTGGCACAAACCCGGCGACACGGAGGTGGCACGGGCAGGAGCGGACTGAACGTGTCGGCTTCTCACTTTTTGGATTTTAGAACGGCATGACATGCCTATATCTGTGTCTCCCCCTCCTTTTACTCCTCCACCTCTTTTCTTTTCTCATGACTATATGTACTTGTCACTTTTCCATGTGTTAGTTGTGTCTTCTGAGCAGTTTGTCAGCTTTTGGACACCTTTGAAGGTGTTTTCTATGTGTTTCTATGTGTTTTTGTTTGCCTGCCATTGGTTTTAACGGTGTTCGAAGGTGTTCGACGAACAGTTCGACGAACAGTTCGGCGAACACACGGGTGTTCAACGAACCGAACCGAACTCGAACACTACGGGGGTGGCTCAACACTAAATAGTAACAGAAAAAAAAAACTGATTTTGTGCTCTGCAATAAGAAGCTCTGAGAATGACTAACAGAAATCAGCCAAAGATATACATAAACTCTAGACATATTCATATGTGTAATGATACTAATGGCTGTCAAAGTTAGGACCGTCTAAAGGACCAATCATTATATATGACATAAGGGGGAGAGACGACCACGTCGCCTAAATAATGATGATGGCGTCCGTAAAGTGCAAAAATTGTCTTTATTAATAAAAATTACAAGCAAATTGGTGTGGGATAAAAACATCAGCAACAATTGCCATATGATAAAGGAGAGCACACCGGTAGGCTAGGTGGAAATGCACACGCAGACCATAATCGTATCTAAAAAGGACAATGTCAACTTACTAACGCATATGCATTAATACCGATATATACAGTAACTAAAATGCTAAACAGGTAGACAATATGCTTGTTTACGTCTACATTATTATATGAGACCCCACCTAATGTATGTGAAGTGTTAGTCAATTACCTGTATAGCGATATATCAAAAGCCAGACATCTACATTATTGTATGAGACCCCAGCTATTGCATATGAGGTGTTAGTCAGTTACCTGTATAGCGATGTGTCCAAAGCCAAACCTTTCAGCTCAACCCCGATGCGCGTTTCGGGTTTCAAGGGCCCACGCCGAAACGCGCATCGGGGTTGAGCTGACAGGTTTGGCATGGGCCCTCTGTTTCTGTCAGAATCTCAGTACTTGCACAAGAACACGAAAAATGTGCTGCACCAGCGGTTGCAGAGGTACACAGGCCAGGAATTATCTACACTATCTGACTACCACACAAGCGCCCATCTATCTAGCTAATATCTCTCATTACACAGGAGAACACTGAGCTGTGTCTGTCTCCAGCAGTGATATGGATGTAATGGCACTGAGGGAACATGGCCGCTTATATATTGAAAGGACATATGATTTCTGCAGCCAATTGCAGAATCCCATATGTCTGGACAGTGTAGATGCTTCCTGCGCTATGATTGGCTAGCCACGCTTTCCTCAGTTAAAGGAAAAAAAAAACAGTGTGCCGCTGATCTGACCTGTTCTAAGCTCTCCACCACCCCCACTCTCACCTGGCACATGTCACCGCTCATCATACACTTGCACAATGCTAACAAAACTGTTCAAAACACTGTGGTTGTCCTGTATTCGCAGTTCCGTGCAAATTCGTCTAACTTTTCCGATTTTAAGAAAATTTCCTCGCCTTTGCGATCATGAATCCGAATTTGCCATATTCGTGCCGAATTTGAAACTTTCGAACATTCGCCGAACAAATTCGCTCAACAATATTCTTTTGACAGACAAGATCCAAGTACATACATTTTGCCATATTGCACTGCACCTATGCGTAGTGAAAAGAAAAAATTGTATAAAATCACAAACCCTTCTTTCGAACTGTTAATGGGTGATGATTTGATCTTGTTTTGCAGCCACAGACCAGTAATTGAGTTGACCATGAATTCCTCTGTATACCAATGTATTCTAAGGTTGAATGGGACACCATTTAGCCAAAGGCAAAGACTTAGCTGAAATTGGGTCATGCAAATGGACAATAATTACAAGCCCACCTGAAAATCTATATCAGAATGGCTGAAAAAGAAAACAATCTAGGTGATGCAATGGCCCACTCACAGTCCATTCTTGAGGAAAGACCAACACTATTGCTCTTGCAGTGTAAGTGTTCGGGGAAAGGACCGCAGTCCTGACTTCATGCAGGCAGAAACCCACGAGCCCACAGTCTGCACACAGCTGCATCTATCTGATAGCCATGTCCTCTACAAATCCTAACAAATATCCATAATATATTTAGATGCACTATAGATGTCCATGATAAAGACCATTATTGGTCGAAACACCTTTTCTTGCCGGATCAAAATAAAATATTCACCTATTGCATCAAGAGCTTCGATCTCTATCATCTTTTCGGTCCTGTCACAGTCCAAATCTCAAGCTAATTGAAATGATCGTGCAGGACTTAAACAGAGTTGATCATAAATGACTTGCATAAACCTAAATGAGCATAAGTAATATTCTAAAGACTGTGTAAAATAAATTGCTAAATAAATAATGACGCTGAGTAATTTGTCATGTGTCAGTGTTCATCTGAAGTTGTATTTGCTTAACTTTAAGACCTAAAGGCCAGATTTTTTTTTTTCATTCTGTCGTGATATGTGAAACCAGAATTTCTCCCATGATTGTACGTAAGTGTCTAGTTGTATACTAAGGTCTAAGGGGTATCATTTCTCCTTGTGGAGAGTTACATTCCGGCTCTGACATGCCAAGGTCAGGAGGCTTATTCGCTGTGTGATGCTCCTCTGGGAAGTTTAATATGCAAATTGCTTCTTCAGAGAGCAAGAGAACTTGAACTGTATAGCAACACCTGTTGGAAGCAGCAATCCTACAAGTCATTATCGACCCTTTAACGAGTCTTGCAATATGACTTGGGATAAAAGTCAAATCAGAATCTCAATTTGCAGACACGGTGTTGCCCCTCGTGAGTGCAATGTACAAGGGGCAATATCCCAAAACACCATGTCTGCAAATTGAGATTCTGATTTGGCTTTTATCCCAAGTCATATTGCAAGGCTCGTCAAAGGGTCGATATTGACTTATAGGATTACTGCTTCCAGGTGGTACTATAGAGTTCAAGTTCTCTTCCTCTGTGAAGAGGCAATTTGCATAGTTGTATACTAAAATAATATCCATGATGACTTTTTTCTCCCAAAACCTGGGTGGGAAACACCAATATTATATATTATATATAGGGCAGTATCATCTAAGGCAGTACTCCACAAATTGTTTTGTTCTCATGTTGCAGATAAAAAATAACCTATAATGATGAATGGGCAAAGCAGGGAAATCACAATAATGAAAAATCATTGAATGCTGGAACTAAGTGTAAACGGACAATAAATAATTTTTTTCTGAAATATAAAGATATAAAGGGTATGGCTGAAAAGATGTTTTTTTTTTCTTGCTATGTCTGCTGGGTGGAAATCTAGATCAAGTGGCACAATGAATAAAGCAGATATAGAATATATTCCGTGGTTTGAGATTTGCAGAGAATCAATTTGCATTTTGGAGAATCGATAGGGAAAAAAATTCATTTATCTAGAGATGGTAGAATTGATTTGCTTAAGATTGGCAGTGAATTAGATCAACCAGCATTTTGGAAAATCAATAGAGAATAATCATGATGACTTAACAAAAAAAATTAATATGTTTAATATACATTTCTATTCCAGGAATATTAGCTTCAATCATTACTGAGTCCTTTATAAATGTAAAATTATTTAATGTAAAATATAAATATTTTGACAGTGGAATTCCTGCATTACAGTAACCTTTATAAGTCATGTTTTGAAGGATGTAAATACAACTCTTCTTCATTAACAGGTTAAAAAAACAAATACACAAATATTTTTTTAAACCTAATAAAGGTAAAAAAAAAAGATGTTGGGTAAACAGTCTCCACCTTATACCTTTAGTAAAAGTTGCTTTTCTCTTAAAAAAATCATATTTTCCACTGTTTTATTAAAAAACCTTTATATCTAAAGAGCATTTTTTTAATACTGTAGCTTATAATTATGCCTAATTCACTTGAACATTGAGAACCTAATTTTTGTTTTAGCTTTCGAAATGTTTAATTTTAATATTATAATTTTTGCTTAATATTTTTTAAGAAATAAGAAAAACAAATGATAAATTAACAATGGATTAATAATCTAATAAAATGTTCTTTATTTTTATAATTAGAACTATTATAATTCCAATTTTTATCAGAATTGCATTCCACTTGGCATATTAAAAATATTAAAAAAAACTTTTATATTTTAACCATTCACGAGAAATGAATGGTTTTGTTTAAGTTATGATTAGGGTTGAGCGAGTATGTTCTGTTAACCCTTTCGCCGAGTATGCTCGGGCCGAGCTCCGAGTATTTACAGCTGCTCGGTGATATGGTTAAATCGCTCCCATGTGCATGATTTGCAACTGTTTGACAGCTTTATTACATGTGAGGAATGTGTAAGAAATAGACATTCCTCCCATGTAATAAAGCTGTCAAACAGTTGCAAATCATGCACACGGGAGCGATTCAACCATATCACCGAGCAGCTGTAAATACTCGGAGCTCGGCCCGAGCATACTCGGCGAAAGAGTTAATAGAACATACTCGCTCAACACTAGTTATGATCACAAGAATCTACCAGCTTATAGATAAATATACTGTAGATAACAGGACATTCATCCTATAAATACAGATAGTATTTAGAGCTTTAGGCCAGTTCACATGTTCAGTATTTGATCAGTATTTCACACCAGTATTTGTAAGCCAAAACCAGGAGTAGAACAATTAGAGGGAAAGTAAATACAAAGTAAATAGAAACACATTCACGAGTTCTACATTTTTCACCCAATCCTGGTTTCAGCTTATAAAACTGATGTGCAATACTGACCAAAATACTACCATGTGAATGTGGCCTTAGAGTGAGAATATTCTCTCAAACATAGTATTGAAGCCAAGGGTCAATGTTTGTGTTTAAACCCTTGTTCATTATTCTTGTGAAATTAAAACCACACTTGAAGATGCTTAGAGGCAAAATAATGTTTACAAGGCTTTCTTTGGCCATAATATTTAGGAAATGTTGATCTAATACCGTATTTTTCGGACTATAAGATGCATTGGACCATAAGACGCACCTAGGTTTTAGAGGAGGAAAATAGAGAAAAAAATGTAAGCAAAGAATGTGGTCATGATGCCCTGTTAAGGGCAAGGGGGTCTGCTGCTGTTATAGCGGTAATGTCCCGCAATTCTGTTAATATCCCCCATCCTGGTATATATGGCCCCCTCCTTCCTGTCATACATGGCCCTTATCCCCATCCTGATATGCATAGTGTGCAAATTGAAGTGGTCAGTGGGGCGCTAGAAACTGGATAAGGCGCTGGAAAAGGATAAAACAAACCTCTTTATTGAAGTATTAATGCCCACAACGCGTTTCTGCAGCGGTCTGCTGCCTTCATCAGGTGGAGTTATGGGAAAATGGCAGAAACAGGCACTTTTATACATAAAACAAAGGAACTCAATGGGAGGTGCCAAGGGAGAATTTGGTACTTAACCCCTTACTCACCATTAAAAAAGACAATTACAATTTAATAACAAAGGGACTTAAAACAGCATTACAGGTCAATGACTACACATTATAAACTTACTATGAAGATGCAGGATGCAGACATTAACGGCAATGCTTTAAAAATACATACTTATAAAAATGCATATATAAATGAGGGTAAATAAGCATATTACATAAAAATTGGTGAGGCATATTCTGAGTATACCCCTCAACCAGTTTCTATCCCCCCAAAAAATATATAAATATTAATAATTCATCTGCACACATTATCAATCGCTAAATTCAAACCTTCCGGATATAATGTACCCAATTTAAAAATCCAAAAATTCTCTCTCTTCATAAGATAATTAAGCCGATTTGTTACATTATCAGGTACTTGTTCTAAAATCGTGAGTTTCAAGCTAATGGGATCTCTCTGGTGGGCTGTCAGAAAGTGCTTAGAAACACTATGCTGCACATACCCATTCTTAATATTAGAGCGATGTTTATTAAGGCGGGCCTGCATTCTTTGTATAGTTCGGCCCACGTATTGCAAACCACATCCACACTGCAACAAGTAGACCACATAATCAGAATGACAGTCTACTCTACAGGTGATGGGGAATTGTTCACCAGTGGTTTGCGAGCAGATGGATACTGCCCCATGATTAATAGTACTACAGCATAAACAGCCAGGAGATCTGCAAGCAAAACAACCTACTCCTTCTTGCCTTTGCCTCCCATATCTCCGTACTGAAGCTGCAGATTTCAATGTCGTGTTACTGGGCGATATGAAGGATCGTAAATTCCGATTTTTCCTATAAACAATCCTGGGTTTACATGGCAAATGTTTGGACAAAAGCGGATCCCCCAACAGGACACACCAATAACGACTTAATAGTTCCTGTATGTATACTCTAGATTTATTTAAAGTAGTTACTAAACTCCAATCTTTATTTCCTGTATTCGTATGCTCACAGTTAGGGCTAGAAAATCGAGCCAGACATGATTCCTGACTGAGCGGCTTAATTCTTTTATGTGCATCCCTAATCAATTTTTTAGGATACCCCTTCCTCAAGAATCTTTTTTCAAGGACATCAGCCTCCTTTTCAAAATCTTCATCTTGCGTACAATTTTTCCGTATACGCCAATACTGGCCATACGGAATGTTCTTAATCCACCTTGGAAGATGGCCACTGTCAAATCTGAGGTAGCTATTCACATCCATGGTTTTGAAATGGGTGGAAGTGAGAACCCTCCCCAAATCATCCAATTTCAAAACTAAGTCAAGAAACTGTATGGAGTCACTTGACATGGATACAGTAAACTTAATACCCCATGGGTTATTATCCAAAATTTCAAAGAAATCCTGGGCTGATTTTTCCGTCCCTTCCCAGATAAAGAACAGATCATCGATGTAACGACGATATAATCATATATGGCCTTGGGTTAGAGGAGAAGACGTGATAAACAAAGATTCAAAGCGTCCCATGAAGATATTTGCGTAGCTGGGAGCTACCCTCGTCCGCATTGCACAGCCCTTTATTTGCTTATAAAAATTATCTTCGAATGAGAACACATTATTATTTAATATGAATTCTATTGATTTCAAAATAAACTCTTTTTGAAAAAGGGGGATACTATCATCTTCCATTAAGTAATGGCGCACCGCTTGTGTACCTAGTTCGTGGGAGATATTACTGTAAAGAGCTGCAACGTCTGCTGTGATAAGGATACAGTTCTTCACAGACGGCAAACTTCTAACTGTGGCAATTAAAGTTGAGGAGTCTTTAATATAGGACCCCAATTCACATACATATTTCTGAAGAAACAAGTCGATGAAGTGTGATAGATTGGACGTAATGGAACTTATCCCGGATATGATGGGGCGCCCAGGCGGATTACAGGGATCCTTATGTAATTTAGGTAAAAAATAAAAAATGGGGGTCCGGTAACTTGAGATATCTAAGAACCTTTTTTCATTCTTATTCAGAATTCCCTTTTCATAACCTTCCTTAATCAAATAGTTATAATTAACAAAGATGGAGATAGAAGGATCAATGTCCAATTTATGGTAGTATTGGTCGTCACTAAGTATCCTAAGACCCTCACACAAGTACCAGGATCTGTCCATAATCACGACTCCTCCTCCTTTATCAGCACTTTTTATTATAATGTCATTATTGTTCTTCAAAGTCTGCATTGCTTCCCTTTCACTTTTCATCAAATTGTCTGGTTTCCTGCGCCGCTCAATCGAGCGTAGATCTCTGAGAACCAATTGTTGGAAAGATTCTATATGTGCACCCTTGTGGTGCATCGGGTAAAACTTATTAGAGCCTCCCCTGACCGCCATATGCTTATATTGATCAGTAGGGATGGTTACCTCATCAGGTGAATTGGAAAAACCCATGGAAGCATTGGGAGCTGGTAATTTCTTGCCACGTTCCTCTATTAAAAAATGTCGCTTAATAGTCAATTTACGAAAGAATTCGTTCAGATCTAGGAAAAGATCAAAACTATTTAATTCAGCATCTGGACAAAATGATAATCCTTTAGCCAATAAGGAAGTTTCACCTTCTGTAAGCATGTGACTAGAAAGATTAAATATACCACAGGATCTTAAATCACTAGTCTCCAAAATTTGTGAGCTGGATGCTACCTCACCTATAGCTTTGTTTTCTTGGCGATTAGGGATTCCGAGGTCACGGCTATTACCAGGTAATAGCCAAGAAAACAAAGCTATAGGTGAGGTAGCATCCAGCTCACAAATTTCCGTGTGAATAGCTACCTCAGATTTGACAGTGGCCATCTTCCAAGGTGAATTAAGAACATTCCGTATGGCCAGTATTGGAGTATACGGAAAAATTGTACGCAGGATGAAGATTTTGAAAAGGAGGCTGATGTCCTTGAAAAAAGATTCTTGAGGAAGGGGTATCCTAAAAAATTGATTAGGGATGCACATAAAAGAATTAAGCTGCTCAGTCAGGAATCATGTCTGGCTCGATTTTCTAGCCCTAACTGTGAGCATATGAATACAGGATATAAAGATTGGAGTTTAGTAACTACTTTCAATAAATCTAGAGTATACATACAGGAACTATTAAGTCGTTATTGGTGCGTCCTGTTGGGGGATCCGCTTTTGTCCAAACATTTGCCATGTAAACCCAGGATTGTTTATAGGAAGAATCGGAATTTACGATCCTTCATATCGCCCAGTAACACGACATTGAAATCTGCAGCTTCAGTATGGAGATATGGGAGGCAAAGGCAAGAAGGAGTAGGTTGTTTTGCTTGCAGATCTCCTGGCTGTTTATGCTGTAGTACTATTAATCATGGGGCAGTATCCTTCTGCTCGCAAACCACTGGTGAACAATTCCCCATCACCTGTAGAGTAGACTGTCATTCTGATTATGTGGTCTACTTGTTGCAGTGTGGATGTGGTTTGCAATACGTGGGCCGAACTATACAAAGAATGCAGGCCCGCCTTAATAAACATCGCTCTAATATTAAGAATGGGTATGTGCAGCAAAGTGTTTCTAAGCACTTTCTGACAGCCCACCAGAGAGATCCCATTAGCTTGAAACTCACGATTTTAGAACAAGTACCTGATAATGTAACAAATCGGCTTAATTATCTTATGAAGAGAGAGAATTTTTGGATTTTTAAATTGGGTACATTATATCCGGAAGGTTTGAATTTAGCGATTGATAATGTGTGCAGATGAATTATTAATATTTATATATTTTTTGGGGGGATAGAAACTGGTTGAGGGGTATACTCAGAATATGCCTCACCAATTTTTATGTAATATGCTTATTTACCCTCATTTATATATGCATTTTTATATGTATGTATTTTTAAAGCATTGCCGTTAATGTCTGCATCCTGCATCTTCATAGTAAGTTTATAATGTGTAGTCATTGACCTGTAATGCTTTTTTAAGTCCCTTTGTTATTAAATTGTAATTGTCTTTTTTAATGGTGAGTAAGGGGTTAAGTACCAAATTCTCCCTTGGCACCTCCCATTGAGTTCCTTTGTTTTATGTATAAAAGTGCCTGTTTCTGCCATTTTCCCATAACTCCACCTGATGAAGGCAGCAGACCGCTGCAGAAACGCGTTGTGGGCATTAATACTTCAATAAAGAGGTTTGTTTTATCCTTTTCCAGCGCCTTATCCAGTTTCTAGCGCCCCACTGACCACTTCAATTTGCACACTGTTCACTTTTCCCTTGGGAGTTGTGGCTGGAGGCTGCAGAGAACTGGATACAATTTCAGCTGCAGGACCTGTAGGACCTGCGATGATGTCATCACCCATGTGACCCCACCCGGAATCACATGATTGGAAGCTCCATCTGCTAATCCAGAGGAAACACTGTAGGCATCGTGGCAGCGCTATCAGCGCCAGTAGCTGTTTAACCTGGGTTGTGCGGTCTGCACAACCCACTCAGGTGAGCAGACCACTGTATCTGCACGTATATTCTATTTTCCATACAGGTTCACACAAGCACTGCGCTTTTCCACCCCACCCCCTTTTTTGTCTTTCATCCTGATATGCATGGCACCCAATCCACCATCCTGGTATGCATGGCACCACAATCCCCAATCCTGGCATGCATGGCCCCCTCATCCCTCTTCCTGGTATGTATGGCACCCTTCATTCTGTTATGCATGGCCCCTCTCTCACCCATTCTGGTATATATGGCACCTTCATCCCTCTTCCTGGTATGTATTGTACCTTGATTCCTCTTCCTGATATGTATGGCACTTCTCATCCTGGTATGTATTGCCCCATTAATCTCTGTATGTATAGCCCCCCTCATCCTTCATCCCTGTATGTATGCCCCCCCTCATCCTGGTATGTATGGCCCCCTTCATCCCTGTATGTATGGCCCCCTTCATCCCTGTATGTATGGCCCCCTCATGCCTCACCCCTGTATGTATGGCCCCCTCATCATTTTATGCATGGCCCCCCTCATCCCGGTATGTATGGCCCCCCTCATTCTTGTATGCATGGCCCCCTTCATCCCTGTATGTATGGCCCCCTCATCCTGGTATGCTTGGCACTCCCTGATCCCCGTCACGCTGCACAGAAAAAAAATAAAAATTCATACTCAACTTCTCTCTCCTCCAGCGCTGTGTTCTGCTCTGTGCTGGAATAGTCACTGCTGCCCATTCCTGGACTGTGTGCGTGGGGAGCAGTGACCATTCATTCTTCCTAATAGCATGCACGCTGTAGCTGCAGCATGGCTCCTGCTGCGCTCGGCAGTCAGCATGCCCTCTATTAAAGGCCATGAATATTCACCACACCTCATGGCCTTTAACAGCGCTGCGGCTACAGCGTGTGCGCTATTAGGGAGAATGAATGGTCACTGCTCCCCACGGGGTTTTTCTGTGCAGTGTGATGGGGATCAGGGGGTGCTAAGCATACCAGGATAAGGGGGGCCATAGATAAAGGGATGAAGGGTTCCATACATACAGGGATGAGGGATGAGGGGAGCCATACAAACAGGGTTGAAGGGTGTCATATATACCAGGACCCGTGTTGCGGGCACAGTGTGCCAGTTGTTAAGGAAAATTAATATTCACTGCTCCTCACAGCCACAGTATTTATTTATGTATATCGGACTATTACACGCACCCCCCACTTTCCTCCAAAATTCTGGAGGAAAAAAGTGCATCTTGTAGTCCGAAAAATATGGTATATTCTATTTTCAGGCATGTTTGTGTTAATTGTAATGTTTTTCTGTCACTCCACATTGCTATTATATGTTCTCTCTCTGTTGCTCATATAATCTCTGGCACTAATCTTTTGAAATTCAAAATCAACAGTTTTGCCAAATTTTTTCCAAAAATTAGATTATTGGCAAATAAGCTTGCCAGAAATCTAAATACTACAAAGTGTCTATTAGCCCAGAAAAGAATGTGTTTTTCTTTTGTCAAAAAATAAAAGAATGTATATGGATTGCCTATTTTACAATGCAGGAAGCACCCTTTTTGTTAAAAACAAACCTTAGTTTCAGGATTTTTGTTTAGTAGAAAATTTCAGACAGAGGTGTATTAAACTGCCCTCCTTGAAGATTAAAAAAATACTTTCATTAATGTGCGGTTACTGCAGTATATCTCAGATCAATCAGTTCACAGCAACACCGACTATGCAGGTCCTGCACTGCCCTATCCCTTGAATCTTATTATTCACAAACTCAGGCTACCACTCCCATTCTATTGTTTTTCAGCACTTCAATAGTACACCACATTCAGATTTTTGCCCTTTTCTATCTTTATGTACAATGAGCTGTACACTCTGACCTCTTACCCCTGGGCTTAATAAAACCTTAATACGGCCTTATACATTTGATGCTGCTAGGCTGGCACTTTTACAGTAGCTGTCATAGTGATAGCTGACATCATGAGCCCCCTCTCTGGCTACTGCAATTTTTAGCATAGTGTGAAATGGTGCTGAGTATCAAATTGAATAGCAAGTAGTTCAAATTTGCAGTGACCTGCGAATTTCAGGAAATTTGACTTACAATTCATCTTCAGTGGATCGATACATCCATCTCTTCTAGACAGTCTTTAAATGCACCACATTTATCAACAGCATGAGTCACTTTGAGAAATTTGGTATATTTTTAGTCTGTCTACTCTAAGTTTGCACTACCTAAAAGACAGATAAACAGGTTTAGTAAATCTCTGCCAATCTCTGCCAATAAGTTATCTTCTGAATTTGTGAGGTGCAGTATCAACATGGTGAGTGTGACTTGTATGGTCCTGGACCCATAGAAACATTGTGGAAATGCAAAATGGCCATCGACCTCTCCTCCCCCTGTACCACCTACACACTGCGTCCATGTCTAGTGAATTGAAATAAAGAATTTTACTTTTAGGAAACTGTGAGTACCGCTTTCTTCCGTCTAATCACTTTTATAGATTCTATTCACCAAAAGCCACTGACTTTTCTGAAGACATCTGAATGCTGATTTAACTCCAGAAATGCTCTCCAAGTCATGCTTCAACCTCACAGAAACCGAAAAGCTAAATTTCTCAAAAGTTTAGTCTTAGAATTTACGGTAATTAGTGATTAGCGAGTGTATTTGTTACTATTCGCTATTCACACAGATAGTACGGTATTCGGGTTACTCATTATATTATGAGTATTTGTGTACTCGCCTTGCTATATTTGGATGCCCCACCCTGCTATTTTGGCACCTCCTTTGCAGCCACTAAACATGCTGGGCTTCTTAACCAATCACAGTAATGCCGCAGACATCTTGGTTGTGGCATTACTGTGATTGGCTGGCCGTCCAGCGTCATAGGGTCTATTTAAGCCCTGCCATGCCATTTTGTGCACATTGCGTCCAGAGCCTGCGTTCTACAAACATAGGAAGAGATCACTGAGCTGCTACGGAGAGTGCTTAGGCCTCTCGATAAAACAAAAGCCCTTTTAAGGGCTACCTGCAGTGTACACTAGTTCAGTGTAGAGTAGGGAGGGAGAGATACTTGAGCAGGGACAGTTTAAAGGAGCTGCTCACTAGCTCCATAATACCACCAAAAAATAGCTCTTTACAGAGCTGAAGACACACAACAAAGTAGGTAGGTGGAGGTTAAAGTGTTCTTCCAGTGTCGATCTTAAAATCGCTCTTTTCAGAGGCAAAGCAATATTTTTCCAGCACACAGAGTAGTAGCATTTTGTGCTGCCTTTTCTTTAAATGCACCGGTCTATTTTCATCGCTGTTTTAGGGGTCAGAACCTGGCTTCTGCTGTCCACATTAGTCCACTTAAAAAGGTGTTTAGTGCCCTACGCAAAGCAGTAGTCCAAACATTTCCTACTACCTGCTACAAAGCATGCACCAGCATATTTTCCCTGCTGTTTTTGGGGTGACAGCCTGCCTTCTGTCCACATTAATCCACTTAAAAATGCGTTTAATGCCCTACGCAAAGCAGTAGTCCAAACATTTCCTACTGCCTGCTGCCAAGCACGCACCAGGCCATTTTCCCTGCTGTTTTTGGGGTGACAGCCTGCCTTCTGTCCACATTAGTCCACTTAAAAAGGCATTTAATGCCCTACACAAAGCAGTAGTCCAAACATTTCCTACTGCCTGCTACCAAACACGCACCGGGCCATTTTCCCCGCTATTTTTGGGGTGACAGCCTGCCTTCTGTCCACATTAATCCACTTAAAAAGGCATTTAATGCCCTACATAAAGCAGTAGTTCAAACATTTCCTACTTCCTGCTACAAAGCACGTACCAGGAGGTGGAAGAGGATGAGGAGGCGAGTCAGTGTGAAGAGAAGATGGGTACTGTTTCTACTGTTGGTGTCACAGAACATTTGCCTTTTTTCAGCTTGGCCCACATAGCACAGTTCATATGTAAGTGTCTGTGGCAAGACCCTCGCGTGATACACATTTTACTCAACAACCTATACTGGTTGGCCACTTTTCTTGATCCACGGTACAAGGAGAGATTTCCTTCTCTCCTTTTGGAGTCACCAAAGACTTTTACAGTGGAATCATTCAAGAGGGCTGTTGTAGATCAGTTGCTGAAAACATCACCCACAGACAATGCTGGTGGCAGAGGTACTAGCTCTTTTCAACACCAAGGGATAATGGGGAGAGGCACGAACACCAGCTCCAACAGAGGTGGGGGGAAAATGTGCAAAAATTGGGCAATTTTCAATAAACCAGCATAACAGCAAGTGCTATCTATGCCAGTAACAATACCAAGGATGGATAAGTTGCAGAACATGGTCAAGAGGTACTTAAGTGACCATACATACGTCCTTTCTGATGCTTCAGTTCCGTTTAATTATTGGGTGTCTAAGCTGAACACTTGGCCCGACCTCTCCTTATATGCCTTTGAGGTGCTGGCCTGCCCAGCTGCTAGTGTGGTGTCAGAGCGTGTTTTCAGTTCCGCTGGGGCAATCATTACTGATAGGCGCACACGCTTCTCCACGGAAAATGCAGACAGAACTAGTCTGATTAAATTCAACAACGACTGTATAACTCGACAGTTTGTAATCCCTCCAGATGACAGCAAGCCAACCTAAATTCACCAAAAATTCAGATTCATGCTACTGCTGTTAACGTCACCTCCTTCCCATAAAAACTCGTTTCCTTCCTTCCTTCCTTCCTCAACCATGACTCAGCCTATAGGGCTAATTTTTACAAACCCTATGCACATTGTGCAGTGGACAAACCAGGACAGTATTCCTACTCCAGCCTAACTACTATTTGTGATTGGAGGCCCTTGGGATGGTGGCTTTCTGCGTCAACTATGACTCAGCCCAAAGGGATAATTTTTACAAACCCTATGCACATTGTGCAGTGGACAAATCTGGAATGTACAGTGGTCCTACCAAACTAAAATTTGTCATTGGAGGCCCTCGTCACAGGTTGCGCCACATTGCGACTGAGATAGGGGATACATATTCAATAGAAATGTACAGTCAGTCACCCTATTTGGCAAAAAAAACATGCCTGGCTTGTGCCACATTGTGACTGAGATAGGCGATACATATTCAATAGAAATTTACACTGACTGTTGATGACCGACTGATTGCCCTCTGAAAACTTGAATTGAGGGCCACAACTACTACAATACTTCATCGTAGATAATGTTTGTCAAGGGAGGCCCTTGTCATGGAATCTTCCTGCACCTACGACACAGCCCCCAGGAGTAATTTTTGGAAATACGATGCACATTCTCCACTGGATTAAGTAGTACATTATCAAGAAGTCGTCTCTTCCAATATAATCTGGGGAATAATGACAATCAAACTCTCTGAGCCATTTGGAGAAGCTTCTCCGACTCTTCCTGGAGGGGGGGCACAATATATCCTTTGTCCATTGACAAGTGATATATTTGAGCTTGTCATCCAATTGACTATAGCAGCTTTATTTTTCCGATTCCAAACCTGAGGATCGCAGGCCGCACTCACTGATACCTTCTAGTACTCCATGTCTCTTGGCCTTTTTCTCTGTAGTCTTTGCTCTTAAATGAGTTAAATAATAGAGTGAGGGCCCTACAATATGAAAAAGTGAGGGCACTCTCAAATGTACACAAGAGGGACCTCCAAAATTTCTAGAGGAGGGCACTCCAAAATGTATGTTACAGGACCACACGAGGGCTCTCACAAAGCTCAGCTTTCCTGCCTACTAAAGACCCTCTGAACATTTGAATTTAGGGCTGCAGTATCACATGGTGGTGGAGGAGGAAGAGGAGGAGAAGGGTCAAGCCCAACTCTACAATGGGCACATTGTAAACTGCTATGGAATATGTATTCCACTGAGTGTCAATTATGGAGGGACCGCTCAAATGTCTAAATAACAGCTGTCCCTCCAAAACGCATGTTACAGAGCCATCTGAGGCCTCTCAGGTCAAAGATAAACATACCTACTGGTATGATCGAGCTGTGCTTGTAAAGTGCTGGGGAATAGTGAACTAAAAATGATGCATGACAGAGGGACCTACAAAATGTAAAAGTCAGAGCCCTCCCAAATGTAAAAGGTGAAATAAAGTCACAACAGTATGTGTGAACAAATGCTAAAAGGGATGTTTATTTAATCTCTCTGGTTTATTTAACCTTATATACAAGTGAGTACGCGGAAAAACTGTTTCTTAAACTTTTTGGCCTGTTAAATGCAATTTAGGTTAGGTTTGGTAGTTGTTCTTGTGTGTCTGTAAAAGTGGCGTAATACTGCGACAAACTTATTCCTAGAAACCATATGTGAGTCAGAAATGCATGCAGGCACATTTTCCAGGCTCTTTCCATTCTGTTTCATCACTTTCCCATTCATTTCAGCCTTTTCCTCAGGTCCCCAGACCCCTTTGTAGGGTCCAGCAGAAGATTACTCGCATTTCCCATTGACTTACATTGAACTCGCTATACAGAACGAATGTAAGGTGTCCCAGCGAAGTAGTCATGTGCAAGTTGTGGCCCCTGCTCTTTTTGGCGCCTTACAGACAATTTGTGTCTTCCCTCTGATGTGTGGCTGTGCATGTGACATTCTTCACTTACTTCACACCATCCGGTCGCAGCTGTCTCCAGACATTTCACTTCTGGGACCAGGGCAGTAATAATTTCAGAGGACACAAAGTTATTAACCATAACTGGGGTTTTACTTGGGGGAAAGGAGTAATTACAATATTTACAGTCTGGTAGATTGGATAAGGACCAACGGGTTCTTGTCTCACATACAGGTGCTAAAATCATCTTCAGCCCTGGCTCCCTCTTTAGGTGAAGCATCTACAGTATCTGTTTCTATTCCTTAGCCTAAGAAACGGTTCCTCACCAGCGACAGTGTGCACAGATCCTTTATCTCCCTCACGGCTTATCCTGGAGTCCTATTTTCCTCTGCTACCTGCAGACTAGAAGTGCCCCAGGTCCTCAATACCTCAGTTGAGTTTCTCCAGCCGGGTAATGGGACTCCTGCGTGAGGAGATATTCACACTATGGATTCACTGTCTGAGGGTAGAGAGCCCCCCCGTCTACCCTAGCAGCCAATTTACCTGGACGTCCGCATGTAAGAGTTCCTGTCACGTCCCTGACAGGGCTTCAACTGACCTCAAAAATAATGGCTGCAGCTATTTTTAGCACACCCAGAGACTCCACCCACTAAGCCATCTGCTTAGCAACTGCCTTGCCTCTCACTGACAACTATGCCCAGCAGTGGCATTTTGTGGCTGATAAAAAGTACTGCAGCCCCATAAGGAATTATATCTAACATCTAGACATGCCCAATGTCTATCCCTGTCACTACGTTTCCCCCTCACTCTGCTGACTGCGTCACTGAAATTAACCCCGTAACTTGACCTAATAGCAGTTCAGAGAGTGCCTAACTATGGGGATATGTAATTCTTACTACTTCTGTCCCAGGGGAACGTTACACCCTTCCTCACTATTACACGAATACGCCATTCTTACAAAGTACTCGTTACGAGAATAGCGATTACGAATATTAAGGTACTCGCTCATCACTAACGGTAATCGTATTGCTAAAAGAATAATGATCCGATATTAAATTTGACGAGTTTTGCAATGAAACCATTTCCTATAAGTATGGATAACATGCATATATTAATACAAATATGTGATTACTGTGGCAGCTCTTTACAAATGACCAAACTGCAGTCTTATATTATTAGTTTAACTTCAGCTGGAAAATAATGTTTTTGGTTTCTCAAATTTATATTAATTTCTTATGTCTTTATGTAACGCTGGGCTTTGTCTTTTTGTTTCAAAGCTCAAAAGTCCTTTTAGTCCTATGTACATGAAAGGTATAATTTCCAGCAATCCCAGATTTGCAGGCATACAGTACAGACCAAAAGTTTGGACACACCTTCTCATTTAAAGATTTTTATGTATTTTCATGACTGTGAAAATTGTACATTCACACTGAAGGCATCAAAACTATGAATTAACACGTGTGGAATTATATACTTAACAAAAAAGTGTGAAACAACTGAAAATATGTCTTATATTCTAGGTTCTTCAAAGTAGCCACCTTTTGCTTTGGTGACTGCTTTGCACACTCTTGGCATTCTCTTGATGAGCTTCAAGAAGTAGTCACCGGAAATGGTCTTCCAACAATCTTGAATGAGTTCTCAGAGATGCTTAGCACTTGTTGGCCCTTTTGCCTTCACTCTGCGGTCCAGCTCACCCCAAACCATCTCGATTGGGTTCAGGTCTGGTGACTGTGGAGGCCAGGTCATGTGGCGTAGCACCCCATCACTCTCTTTCTTGGTCAAATAGCCCTTACACAGCCTGGAGGTGTGTTTGGGGTCATTGTCCTGTTGAAAAATAAATGATGGTCCAACTAAACGCAAACCAGATGGAATAGCATGCCGCTGCAAGATGCTGTGGTAGCCATGCTGGTTCAGTATGCCTTCATTTTGAATAAATCCCCAACAGTGTCACCATCAAACCACCCCCACACCATCACAACTCCTCCTCCATGCTTCACGGTGGAAACCAGGCATGTAGAGTCCATCCGTTCACTTTTTCTGCGTCGCACAAAGACACGGTGGTTGGAACCAAAGATCTCAAATTTGGACTCATTAGACAAAAGCACAGATTTCCACTGGTCTAATGTCCATTCCTTGTGTTCTTTAGCCCAAACAAGTCTCTTCTGCTTGTTGCCTGTCCTTAGCAGTGGTTTCCTAGCAGCTATTTTACCATGAAGGCCTGCTGCACAAAGTCTCCTCTTAACAGTTATTGTAGAGATGTGTCTGCTGCTAGAACTGTGTGTGGCATTGAACTAGTCTCTAATCTGAGCTGCTGTTAACCTGCGATTTCTGAGGCTGGTGACTCGGATAAACTTATCCTCAGAAGCAGAGGTGACTCTTGGTCTTCCTTTCCTGGGGCGCTCCTCATGTGAGCCAGTTTCTTTGTAGCGCTTGATGGTTTTTGCAACTGCACTTGGGGACACTTTCAAAGTTTTCCCAATTTTTTGGACTGACTGACCTTCATTTCTTAAAGTAATGATGGCCACAGTCTATTCAGTAGGACTATCAGCTGTGTATCCACCAGTCTTCTGCACAACACAACTGATGGTCCCAACCCCATTTATAAGGCAAGAAATCCCACTTATTAAACCTGACAGGGCACACCTGTGAAGTGAAAACCATTTCCAGTGACTACCTCTTGAAGCTCATCAAGAGAATGCCAAGAGTGTGCAAAGCAGTCATCAAAGCAAAAGGTGGCTACTTTGAAGAACCTAGAATATAAGACATATTTTCAGTTATTTCACACTTTTTTGTTAAGTATATAATTCCACATTTGTTAATTCATAGTTTTGATGCCTTCAGTGTGAATGTACAGTTTTCAAAGTCATGAAAATACAGAAAAATCTTTAAATGAGTAGGTGTGTCCAAACTTTTGGGCTGTACTGTATATCTAATTTTTAACAAATTATGGCAAGCTGTTGCCTTGTAAATATAACATCCAATGTTTACCTTGCATATGAGCCTCACCTCCTGCTTCACTTGATTGAATGATATGTTGCATATGATTATGTATTTTTGAAGCCCATAGGTACTGTGTGTGAAAAAGCTCACCAGTAAAGAGAAAGAGTCTGTTTGGCAAGATGCCCTGACTCTATTACACAGCACAAGCTACTGTGCTAAAAACTGGAGAACCTTCAGATTGCTCGGACTAAATATACAGTGTCTAACTATTAGAAAGCATCATCATATGTATTCCACTGTCTGTAAAAGCACCTTGGCTTCTGTAAGAAAAAGAGAATGCGAGCCAATTGTAGAAGATTGCAACATTGTCCCACCACTAGCAAGGTCTCTGGGAAAATGTTTACATTTTAGAAACTACAGTATATAGGGAATTTGCCATAAGATCTGTTTGAAGGGAATCTGTCAGCAGTTTTTTTCGATTTAATCTATTGACGGCATGAAATAGGAACTGAGACACTGATTTAAGCGGTTTCACTTATTGTGCTGTGTGCTGTTGTTTTAATACAATGAGTATTTTACCAGCAGACTATCACTGTCCAGACTACAGCTCATGTGCATTCTGGTCTAACGCCACCCACTAGCACTGATTAGCAGCTTATTATCAATATTCAATATACATAGAAAGCTGCCAATCAGTGGTGTGGGTGGGGTCAGTTTTCGGAGCTCTGCTATATGCAAACATCTAAAAGCTCTGATTGTATCACAGCTACAACAAATAGTAAACTAAGCAATACATCATTGCAATCAGGGTCTCTTTTCCTACATTATGCTGCAATCAGATGAGGCAGCAAAAAACTGATGACAGCTTTCCTTTAAGGCCACGGCTACACAGTAGCACTGAAATTGCAGTGACACATTGCACCATGGATGTAATTATTTCCTATCATGTTGCAAATTTTTCAAAATATATAGGATTTTTTTGATTCTTGTTGCAATTTGCAAGTGACATACTTGCCATAATTGACATGCGACTTGCATAAGACTTGCCTGCGACTCTGTGCTATATTTATTTACAAGAAAATCACATCTCTAAAATTGTCAGTGTGACGAGAAGTCATAGATAAATTGAAGCACACAAGAGAGCAACGAGGAGATGCAGGATGCTGCTAGGAAATGTAGTTTTAGCAGATAAGAATATGACCACCTATTCAGCTAGCTGCAAAGGGGCAGAAAGAGATGAAAAAAGATACAAAGGTACAAGAAATAAACTTCGAATCCACCTGATAAAGTTCCGACAAACCAGAAACAAGTTTTTTTTGCACTTCTTTTAACTGCTTCACGGTACAAAAACTATGAAGCAGTTAAAAGAAGTAACATTTTCATTCTTAGGGAGTCATCGTTTGGAAGCCACCTGCTCTCTGTAGTAGAAGATATAGGAAACAAACGTCAGTGGGCGGAACAGGCACGAAAACCACCGCAAAACTGCGGCCAGAGTCGCTTCAAGAAAAAAGTCGGCTTTTTCCTGAAGTTTGTATATTGACAATAGTTTTGCTGATACTGTGCTTTGTGAGAAATAATGTGATTGTGGGAATAACCCTTCTTCTTTAAGGCTTTCTTGTGTCAGACATTATTGTTTCTAAGTATTTTTATGAAAAAAAAAATTATACTGATTTTGGTGCAATTTCTTTGTACAATTAAGGTTTTCTAAGAATAAAAGGCCATTAACAATAAAAAGCATGATACATTTTGTTAAAGATAACACTACTAGCTACAAAGATTAAAAGAATCCTTAAAAAAAAAACAAAAATGTTGCATGAGAATTGAAGTAAAGAACCTATTGTAAAAAGAACATTTGCGTCAATATTTTCTTTTCTGTAGTCTAGTAGGTCAACACTAATATAAGATTTCTATTTTTGCCTTGTTATCATGTGGCCAAGGTATTTCTAC
This sequence comes from Phyllobates terribilis, assembly GCF_046119375.1. Lineage (NCBI taxonomy): Eukaryota > Metazoa > Chordata > Amphibia > Anura > Dendrobatidae > Phyllobates > Phyllobates terribilis. The sequence goes on along the minus strand of NW_027362763.1, from coordinate 93,380,627 downwards.
ATTCCTAAAGGACTGGAGCAGGTTGTGTTGCCATGAGAAAGCACACACAGAAGATCATCACATGGGAAGTTGCTTCATTAATGGAAATTGTAATTTTCAAATTTTCAAAAAGAACGTAAATGTAACTCCAGAAACTGGATTTTCTTTTAAATGATAAAAATCTTTCACCAGCATGCAGCTGGATTAGAAAACCCTTCATCTGTTCTATTTATATTTTTAATGTTCTATGAGATTTAATTAATGGGAAGCCTGAAAACACAAATACTCATTATAGGGAAATTATTTTTAAAGCATATGACTCATATGGCCTCAAAGGCTAAAATGTTTGACCTGAATAACCCTGTATTTTACTGCAAAGTCAAACTAAGTTCCTAGGCTGAAGATCTGGACATACTTCGATAGTTAGAGTGCTTTATCCAGTGGATCATTATGATACTTAATGTTACAGATAAAATTTATAATCTGGATTTATATTCATTTAGTATTATATATTTAAAGTAACATATTCATGATTGCTCTACCATTGCTGGCCATACTTTCCATTATTAACAAACAGCTTGAAGAAGTATTATAATAATGAATAATAATAAATCTGTATGCAATAAGCTATTATACTCCCCCTAATGGTGACAGCGAGCATTCATAAGTTTAGAATTTAAAGAGAACCCGTTACTATGAAAAATCTTTTTAACTAAGATTAGAATTCTGAGTTAATTCCACTTATCAGATTCAAAAGTGCCAAAAATGTGAATTAAAAAAGCTGTGAAGTAATAAATTATCTCTTTCAACCAGCTGACAATGCGTATGTTCATGTAGATGCTGTCTCACCACTGTAACTGCTGGACTCTCCATAGCAATGTGCTTAAAACTGATAAATCCCAATGAGTGTCAGCTCATTGGTGTCCAGGGTGCAGCCTAAGACCACTGATTATTTTACCCTTCTTAAACTTTTCATACTGAATGTTGTCCACCATATTGTGCTGATGAACTGTAGAGATGAGCGTTGTTCTACTCGAACTGTTCGCCAATCTCAAATTCGAGCTGTTTTGGGCGGTGTTCGAGCCGTTCGGCGAACACGAACAATTTGAGAAAAATTCGGCTGTTCGAGGTTATGTTCGATAACTGTTCGTGCACCAAAATCATAACTGGATTTTTTCTCAGTAATGATGAAAATTAATGTTAATACGCAGTTTGAGTGTACAGCGGGGTGGGGGGAGGGGCAGGGGATGGATCTCTGCAGGAATAATGAAGATCTCCATTTTTTTTTCTCTTTCCCGCATTTACAGTGGGGAGGTGCAATCTGTCAGCCTATCAGCAGCGCACACACGGAGCGAAGTGCTTTTTTCACACAAGCAAGGGCATGTGTCATTGGCAGTGTATGTCACATGTCCTTGCCCTATAAGACCAAGCCATTTTCCCCGTCGCCACCATTTTCTCACTGCTGCAGCTGCGTGTTAGACGGCACCGCTGTTGCTGTGTGCGCTATACCTTGTTAATTTCAAGCCAATTTTCGCACAAATCTACAGATAGCTTGGGAGTAGGGAATAGTTGTGATTGCAGTCCTTTTAAGGACTAGGTTACAGCATTTCCTACGACTTTTATCAGGCAGGTCTGTGCTCTTAAATAGATAGATTGTGGGAGTAAAGACTAATTGTAATTGCAGTCATTATCAGGACTAGGTTACATCAGTTCCTATCAGTTTTTGCCAGGCAGGTCTGTGCCAGTACTGTGCAAGTTTTTTCACAGCATTTGGCTGAATCTAGCAAAGCTAATCCTTTTTGGCCTATTGCAGAGTGTGTTAGTCAGTGGAGTAGCCTATCTGTTTTGCAAGATATACCACCTGTGTATAGAATACCAATTTTTTTACTGCACCTAGTGAAGTAAAATCTTTTGGGCATAGCATCATTCTATTAGTCCATCTATACTGACCTCCATCAGGTTGCAAATTGAATATAATTTTTTTCTGCATCTAGCTCTGAAAAAATATTTGGGCTTCTAGCAGTGTGTGGGACTTGTTCTATTAGTCCATCTATACTGACCTCCATCAGGTTGCAAACTGAATATAATTTTTTTCTGCATCTAGCTCTGAAAAAATATTTGGGCTTCTAGCTGTGTGTGGGACTTTCTCTATTAGTCCATCTATACTGACCTCCATCAGGTTGCAAATTGAATATAATTTTTTTCTGCATCTAACCCAGCCAATAGTTTTGGCCTAATACCACAGTTTGGCCACTCAGCTCTGCTCGGTTCCCATCCATTGTTTTTTTGTGCAAACAACTCCAGAGTTGTGAATTAGTTAACCACCAAAATGAGTGGAAAAAGGCCTGCTGCTGGTGGAAAGGGGAATAGGCGTGTTGGGAAGGGGAAAAAAAGGTTGTGTCCGTGGGGTAGGTGTTAAAGCAACAGTAACATCTGCAGAAGAAAGACCATCTTCCAGCCAAACTAAAATGTCTACTTCTTTTAGCGGACAATGTGATAAGATTCCTTTCTTACGACCACGCCAATCGCTACAAATTCCAGATGAGGCACAAAAACAGCAGGTGCTTCAACGGATATCAAGTGCTCCTTTAAGTGGGCTCTCCTCCACATCAACTTCAACATCACAAATACTCCAGTCCTCAAAGGTGTCACCCCAATCGCACTTGCTTCCTCACAGCTCCCAAATCTCCAGCTGCCCGTCTGAGTATGAGGTAGAACAGATGGTTGAGTCTGCAGAGCTGTTTACTCATACTATAGCCTGGGAATCAGAGGTCGACTCCAGCGCTTCTGTGAATCCAGACGAGGAAATGATCTGCACTGATGCCCAGAATCTTTATGAATCGGATCCAGGACCAGACGCAGAAGGTTCTGACCATAATGTAGACCCTCATTCCCAAACTGTAACTCCTGTTGGTGGAGACAATGAGGAAGACGATGATGAGACTCAAATACCTGATTGGAGCGACAACTTTAGTTTTTTGTCAGGGCAGGAACAGGTTGGCTCTGAGGATGACGGGTGTGATAACGCACAGGGTGATGATGATGAGGTTGGAGATCCCACTTACTGTCAACCTACAGTCAGCCAAGAGATGAGGTCAGCAGAGGAGGTGGAGGAAGATGCTAGTGACGACGAGGTCAGGTTGCGCCTTCCTGGAAAGAGACATAGTACTGGAAGCACGTCAACAACTGCATCCTCAAACACAACTCTGCCTCTCACCACAAGTCGTGGTGGCTCCTCAGGTCGCATGAGTGCTAAGCCTTACATAGCCTGGGCATTTTTTCAGATCGATAAAGATGACCCAACTCGTGTTATCTGTAACATTTGTCAGCAAAAGCTAAGTAGAGGCCAAAAAATACATAGTTTGAGTACTTCATGCATGAACCGGCACATGGACATGAAGCATAAGTTGCAGTGGGAAGCTCAGTGTGCTACAATGCGGCCTAGCCGGCCGGGCCAACCACCGTCTGCCCTATCTTGTGCATCCGCGGCCTCTTCATCCTCTGTGACTGGGGGGACAGCAGTCACACCTGTTTTGGGGCGCAGACCTGCCACCTCTTTACCCGCAACAGCCAGCGTGATTGGCAGGTCATCATTTTCTTTGGAGGTGGTAACACCAGCTGGTGTTGAGCGCTGTCCGACATCGATAGCACCACCTTTGGATCAAGGCAACCTAACATGTCCGCCTGCATCTTCCTCACAGACCGGCAGTTTGCCGGGGACACCCTTATCAACCCCGTCTAAGCACAATAGCCAGCCCTCGGTCCCTCAGATGTGGACAAGTAAAAGACCATTTCCTCCTAGCCATGAGAAAGCTAAGAGGTTGAATTTCACCATCTGCAAGCTCTTGGCTACAGAAATGCTGCCTTTCCGCCTGGTGGACACAGAGGATGTTCGAGACCTTATGTCCGTCGCAGTGCCCCAGTACCAGATGCCCAGTCGGCACTACTTCTCAAAGAAAGGTGTGCCTGCGCTCCACCAGCATGTCGCACACAACATCACCGCTTCTTTGAGAAACTCTGTGTGTGACAGGGTGCATTTCACCACAGACACTTGGACGAGTAGGCATGGACAGGGGCGTTACATGTCGCTGACTGGGCACTGGGTAACTATGGTGACAGCAGGACAATGGGCTGCTGTCCAAGTCTTGCCGTCCCCACGAGTTGTGCGTCAATCCTCTTTATGTCAAAGTTCCTCCACTGCTTCTGCCTCCTCAACCTCCTCTCGGTCTTCCACCTGCACCCAAAGCCTGTCTGGTCATGCCACAAGCTTTCTAACTGCGCAGAAGGGATCCTGCACACCTCCTTACTATGCTGGCAGTAGGGCTCAACGTCATCAGGCGGGTTTTACTTTGAAATGTCTGGGAAATGTGAGTCACACAGCTGAGGAGTTGTGGTCAGCTCTGGAGAACCAATTTCATGAATGGTTGTCTCCACTGGACCTGAAACCAGGGAAGGCCGTGTGCGACAATGCTGCAAACCTGGGTGCGGCCCTTTGCCGGGGCAATGTCACACACGTGCCTTGCATGGCTCACGTGTTGAACCTGGTTGTCCAGCAATTTTTAGCCCACTATCCCAGACTAGATGGCCTTCTGCAGAGGGCACGGTCGCTGTGTGCTCACTTCCGCAGTTCGCATCCCGCAGCTCAGCGACTTACATCTCTACAGAAGTCGTTGGGCCTGCCACTTCACCGGCTAAAATGCGATGTGCCTACCCGGTGGAATTCAACTCTGCACATGTTGCAGCGACTGTGGCAGCACCGACAAGCCCTGGTGCAATACGTTCTGACGTATAGCCTGGGCCAACGAGATCCGGAGGTGGGGCAAATCACGCTGGAGGAGTGGTCTCAGATCAGGGACCTATGCACCCTTCTGCACAGTTTTGAAATGGCGACGAAGATGTTTAGTGCTGACGATGCCATTATCAGCATGACTATTCCGGTGATTTACATGCTGGAGCACATGTTAAACAGAATTCGGAGTCAGGTGGTGGCACAAGAGGAGGTGGAGGAAGTAGAGGAGGAGGAGTTGTATGCGGAAGGGCTAACATCTGCAAGGTCCAGACGGTCGGCAGCACCAAGGCGGCAGGCATGTGAGGGTGGGGGAGATGGTTTTACCAGGGCGCATGGTAGCAGCCAAACTAGTGAGGAAGGTGCAGGAGCCCAGGAAGAAGTGGAGGACGAACTGATGGAAGACTCATCAAATGAGGGAGACCTTGATCACATTTCTGTTGTGCGAGGTTGGGGGGAGAGGACAGAGGAAGGAAGCATGATTGTTACCTCGCCACCAACACAACAGGGACTTGGTGCTCCTGGATGCGCAACACACATGAGTGCCTTCTTGCTGCACTACCTGCAACATGACCCTCGAATTGTGAGAATTAGAAATAATTCTGACTACTGGGTTGCCACACTGTTAGATCCCCGGTACAAAAGTAAATTTGCAGAAATTATTCCTGCCATAGAAAGGGATGCACGCATGCAGGAGTATCAGCAGAGACTGTTGCAGAATCTTACATGTGCTTTTCCACAAAACACCAGTGGTGCACGTAGTGAATCTCACAGTTCCAACTTGCCAACCGTGGGACCGTCAAGTGTTCAGCACTCAAACCGTAACAGAACCACAGTATCTGCTGGTAACATCAATTTTGCGGAATCATTTCACCACTTTTTTAGCCCATCCTTTGCAAGGCCACAGGAGACAAGAAGTCTGACACATAGTCAACGCCTAGAGACGATGGTACAAGAGTATCTCCAAGTAAACATTGAAGCCATGACTGTGTCACTGGACCCTTGCTCTTTTTGGGCTTCCAATCTGGATAAATGGCCGGAGCTAGCCACTTACGCCTTGGAGATCTTGTCATGCCCCGCAGCCAGCGTTCTGTCTGAACGTGTGTTCAGCGCTGCTGGTGGTGTGCTGACAGATAAGCGCACGCGGCTCTCCACTGATAATGTAGACAGACTCACGTTCATAAAGATGAACAAATCATGGATCCGAAACGAATTTTCTACCCCTGTGTCATCCTGGGGAGAGTAAAAGCTTGATGATTGGTTAAAATCACCCTACCAACCGTTTTAAGCTTTCAAATTACTAATCATGTTTATCTGTATCTTGACTGGAAAATAATTTGGGCTTTGTAGCAGTGTGCAGCACTGATCCTATTAGCCCATCTATACTAAGCTCCACCAGATTTAAAATTAATAATAATTTTTAGCTGCATCTAGCCCGGAAAATAATTTTGGGGCTCCGAGATGCGCAAGACACATAAGTGCCTTCTTGCTGCACTACCTGCAACATGACCCTCATATTGTCAGAATTCGAAGTAATCATGACTACTGGGTTGCCACACTCTTAGATCCCCCAAACTTTTCGATCAACCTTTTCATTTTAATAAAGACCAAAAAAATGGTCATTTTTGAAATTATAAGCATTAGCAGGTTATTAGAAACTGAAATCAAACAGTTTTCAACTCAAAACTTTATTCTAGGTGATGTTACATTTTCACATAGGACCCCTTGTTCGAAAGGAGCTTCTGAAATCTCTCGTCCATTGAATTTGTCACGTTTTGGATGGTTTCTGCTTCAATTGTTTTGCATGAGGACAGAATACCCTCCCAGAGCTGTTGATTAGATGTGAACTGCCTCCCGCCATCATAGACACTCCTTTTGATGATGCTCCAGAGGTTCTGAATGGGGTAGAGGTCAGGGGAGCATGGGGGTCACACCATAAGTTTGTCCCCTTTTATGCCCATATCAGCCAGAGATGCAGATGTTTTATGTGCAGCATGAGATGGTGCATTATCATGCAAAAAAATGATCTTGCTGTGAAATACATGGTTCTTCTTCTTGAACCATGGCAGGAGGTGCTGTTTGAGAAAATCCACATACATTATGGAGTTCATCTTTAGCGCCTTCAGGGATCCTAAAGGGGCCGACAATCTCTCTCCCCATGATTCCAGCCCAAAACATTACTCCACCTCCTCCTTGTTGGCGCTGTAGCCATGTTTGCGTGGGGTGTCCATCAACCAGCCATCCTCCACTCCATCCATCTGGACCATCGAGCGCTGCACGGCACTCATCCGTGAACAAAACAGTTTTGAAATCAGTCTTCATGTAATGTTTGGCCCACTGGAGCCGTTTCTGCTTGTGTGAAGTGGATAGAGGAGGTCGACAGGATGGCATATGCACAGCTGCAAACCTCTGAAGGACCCTGCATCTTGTTGTTAGGGGGACGTTGGAGGCACCAGCAGCTTCAAAAACTTGTCTGCTGCTATGACAAGGCTTTTTTGCCGCTGCTCTTTTAACCTGACGTAATTGCCTGTAGGAAAGAGTCCTCAATTTGCCCTTATCAGCACGCACACGTGTGTACTGTGAATCAGCTACATACTTCTTGATTGCCAAGACACTTCATCCTGATCATCGCACAATGTTGATTGTAGTCATGCCTTGACCTAAACACTCCACAATTTGTTGCTTCTCAGCAGCCGACACATCCTTTTTCTTTCCCATTTTGGCAGAAAATGTAGGCTGCTTAATAATGTGAGACAGCCTTCTTAAGTAGTCTTGCCTCTCATTGGACACACCTGCCAAACTAATTAGCACAGGTGTCTGCAATTGCTTACAGTGATATAAAGAGCCCTGACACACATCACCATCAATGAGTTTAACTGACAAACAAAAAAATTCTTCCCTTATCACTCCTAAACACTTTTTGCATAATAATTTGGAACACAGTGTACATGTGCTTTTCCACAAAACACCAGTGGTTCACGTAGTGAATCTTACAGTTCTAACTTGCCAACCGTGGTCTGTATGGAGTTGTTCAATAAAGGGCCCAAAATTAAGATAACATAGATGGGAGAGGTCTCTATGAATAGGAATTCCTAAGTATTTGATACCCTGTGAGGGCCAGGCAAAGGGAAAGTTGGACTGGATGGAATCCTATATGGATTTGGGGAGGGAGACATCGAGGGCCTCAGACTTCGCTGCATTGATTTTAAAATTTGACCATGTAACAAAGTGATCTATTTCAGCCATAACAGCGTGGATGGATATATGTGATTGAGTGATATATACTAGTACATCATCAGCAAATAGAGAGCACTTGTACTCGGTGCCTCCCACCTCAATCCACCTAATATTGGGGTTATGGCGAATTGATGAGAGCAGGTGCTCCGTCACTAGGATGTATAAGAGAGGGGACAGAGGACATCCCTGCCTTGTCCCATTGGTGATTGTGAAAGGTGATGAAAATGTTCTGATGCACCCCCTGGGCCTTGGGACACCCGGAGCCGGACCCTTTTTGGTGGATGCTGGTGGTTGTAGTCTTTGTGGCGGCGACCCGGTTCCATGGCTCAGGGTGGTCAAACCAGTGGCGGAACTATTTATGTGGTTTTGATGTTTAAATGTCCGACTACGGCACCCGTGGATTGCGGTCAGAGTGAACCGCCGCTGCAGGGCAGACCGCTGAGGCTGGTGTTGTGGGTGCAGCAGAGCGTAGCATAACTCCCCACGGGAGGAGTATAGCCTCAGGGCAGTGTATGCGGAGGATGGGGGTGATGGTGCAGGGCAGCAGCAGTAACGACTCGGAGTCAGTGATGCAGTCCAGGGCCTTTACTCACAGTTCTTATTATCCAGTCCACGTCTGCAGGTAACGGCTGCCCACGTCATACTGTGCTCACCAGGTGAGGGGCTCAGACAACTCCCAGATAACTTTGGAGCGCTTCACAGAACCCCCTTTGTGTGTCCTTTGTCTGGCCTTTCTTACCAACCCTTCTGTCCGGCTGCCTCGGGCCTCCTCTTGGTAAACTTGGCGCCAGTTTCCCTGACCCTATGTGCTGCCCTCCTAGCGGCTGTAGCGAGGGGCTGCGCCACATAAAATGTCACAGCCTCCGGTTTCTAGCTGAGGGTCGTTTCCTGCCTCCACTAGTTTCGGGGACCGGTCTCCCCCTTTGGCCTGACCCCTCCATGCAGGTGGATTCGGGCGTGCGGTGGCGACTCGCCCGTCCGCACCCCTGGGATCCCTTTGTTCCTCATTCCTGGAGCCTTCTCCGCTCCTCTTCCTTCCTTCTCCCTCTTCCAGGCCTGGGCCTCTGTTACTAGGCCCGCCTCCGGAGCAGAGCTCATGCAGAGCCCCTGCTCCCTGCCACTTCTGCTCAGACTTCTCTGCACTGAACTAAGATGGTGCCCACCTTTTATACTCCCTTCTCAATGCACCCAGGAACTGCTTCCTCCCTGCTCCTGCACTACAGGGTTCCCCTTCCTCAGTGTTCCCTCCCCCCACTCCAGCCAGGGACAGGGACTGTCGTGCCCATCTCAGGGGCATATTGGTCGCCCTGCCCCACGGCAATGTGGTGTAATGCATGCAGGTGTCGGGTCCTGATCCACACTCCATCCTTACCTGAGAGTGAGATATCACACCTCTGGGTGAGGTGCAATACCTCTGTAGCAACCGAGCCCTCAGGGTGCTACAGTTCCATTTATCTTCAGCCTAGGTGACGTATTGCGATACAGGGCCGTGATTTTGGCTATAAAAGGGTCCCCTAGACCCCTACCCCAAGCTTTTTAAGAGAATCATATATGGCGTGCCAGGAGACTCTATGGAATGCTTTCTCAGCATCCAACGAGAGTATCTAATTACAAATTTTTAACTGCATCTAGCCCAGGAAATACTTTGTGCCTAGTAGCAGTGTCTGCTAGTCAGCGGATTATCCCGGCTGTTAAGCAAGCTACACCACCTGTAGTTTGGACACTTAATTTTTTCAAAGGAAATGCTTCGGGACCACGGGATACTCAGTGAAGAGCATCAGGAGGCACCCCAAGGCATAGGGGCTGGGACTGGCAGTAGGATGCCTTGCGGTGGACAGCCAAGCTCGATCCTTATAAAAGCTTTTTAACTGCAGCAGCTTTATTGGACGCTACTGGAGCTGGAATTACGCGGCTGCTGGCATGAGACTTGCCCTCCAATAGATCCTTGTAAATGGATTTAAAGTGTATTCATTCAAATTAGAGAGACAATTTAAATTAAAAAGCTTAGAGCTGCCTCCACCACAGGGGGGCTCGCTCGACCCACCAGCGGACAGGCACGAGTATTGGGAGAGGGGGGCTGGCCGTCAGGGTTCACCGCGGCTCTGGCACAAACCCGGCGACACGGAGGTGGCACGGGCAGGAGCGGACTGAACGTGTCGGCTTCTCACTTTTTGGATTTTAGAAGGGCATGACATGCCTATATCTGTGTCTCCCCCTCCTTTTACTCCTCCACCTCTTTTCTTTTCTCATGACTATATGTACTTGTCACTTTTCCATGTGTTAGTTGTGTCTTCTGAGCAGTTTGTCAGCTTTTGGACACCTTTGAAGGTGTTTTCTATGTATTTCTATGTGTTTTTGTTTGCCTGCCATTGGTTTTAATGGTGTTCGAAGGTGTTCGACGAACAGTTCGACGAACAGTTCGGCGAACACACGGGTGTTCGACGAACTGAACCGAACTCGAACACTACGGGGGTGGCTCAACACTAATGAACTGTCAAGAAAGATCTCACAGCCCGGGAAGGCCAGACAGAATCACCCGTTGTAATCTTTGTGTCGAACAGCGCTCTGCTGCCCCCTATCGTCTGGACAATTACACGATTGCCTGACGATTAACGAAGGAGGCCGCAGGCTGTTTGCCTTAAGAGGCCAGTTATCGGAAAACTAACCGTAAGTGTATGGTATATACAGTACAGACCAAAAGTTTGGACACACCTTCTCATTTAAAGATTTTTCTGTATTTTCATGACTTTGAAAATTGTACATTCACACTGAAGGCATCAAAACTATGAATTAACACATGTGGAATTATATACTTAACAAAAAAGTGTGAAACAACTGAAAATATGTCTTATATTCTAGGTTCTTCAAAGTAGCAACTTTTTGCTTTGATGACTGCTTTGCACACTCTTGGCATTCTCTTGATGAGCTTCAAGAGGTAGTCACCGGAAATTGTTTTCACTTCACAGGTGTGCCCTGTCAGGTTTAGTTAGTGGGATTTCTTGCCTTATAAATGGGGTTGGGACCATCAGTTGTGTTGTGCAGAAGTCTGGTGGATACACAGATGATAGTCCTACTGAATAGACTGTTAGAAATTGTATTATGGCAAGAAAAAAGCAGCTAAGTAAAGAAAAATGACTGGCCATCATTACTTTAAGAAACGAAGGTCAGTCATTGCGAAAAATTTGGCAAACTTTGAAAGTGTCCCCAAGTGCAGTTGCAAAAACCATCAAGCGCTACAAAGAAACTGGATCACATGAGGACCGCCCCAGGAAAGGAAAACCAAGAGTCACCTCTGCTTCTGAGGATAAGTTTATCTGAGTCACCAGCCTCAGAAATCGCAGGTTAACAGCAGCTCAGATTAGAGACCAGGTCAATGCCACACAGAGTTCTAGCAGCAGACACATTTCTTCAACTACTCTTAAGAAGAGACTTTGTGCAGCAGGCCTTCATGGTAAAATAGCTGCTAGGGAACCACTTCTAAGGACAGGCAACAAGCAGAAGAGACTTGTTTGGGCTAAAGAACACAAGGAATGGAAATCAGACCAGTGGAAATCTGTGCTTTGGTCTGATGAGTCCAAATTTGAGATCTTTGGTTCGAACCACCGTGTCTTTGTGTGACACAGAAAATGTGACCGCATGGACTCTACATGCCTGGTTCCCACTGTGAAGCATGGAGGCGGAGGTGTGATGGTGTGGGGGTGCTTTGCTGGTGACACTGTTGGGGATTTACTCAAAATTGAAGGCATACTGAACCAGCATGGCTACCACAGCATCTTGCAGCGGCATGCTATTCCATCCAGTTTGCGTTTAATTGGACCATCATTTATTTTTCAACAGGACAATGACCACAAACACACCTCCTGGCTGTGTAAGGACTATCTGACCAAGAAGGAGAGTGATGGGGTGCTACGCGAGATGACCTGGCCTCCACAGTCACCACACCTGAACCCAATCGAGATGGTTTGGGGTGAGCTGGACCGCAGAGTGAAGGCAAAAGGGCCAACAAGTGCTAAGCATCTCTGGGAACTCCTTCAAGATTGTTGGAAGACCATTTCCGGTGACTACCTCTTGAAGCTCATCAAGAGAATGCCAAGAGTGTGCAAAGCCGTCATCAAAGCAAAAGGTGGCTACTTTGAAGAACCTAGAATATAAGACATATTTTCAGTTGTTTCACACTTTTTTGTTAAGTATATAATTCCACATGTGCTAATTCATAGCTTTGATGCCTTCAGTGTGAATGTACAATTTTCATAGTTATGAAAATACAGAAAAATCTTTAATTGAGAAGGTGTGTCCAAACTTTTGGTCTGTACTGTACACCTCTGAATTCCAGCACATGGAATATATGTATAAACCCCCATACGATCACTGCTAACTTCACAATAACACAAGAAAGATTATTAGCTGCCTCTACCAGTCGGATTTTATACAGGCTGACTGAAGGCCTTATTCTGGTTCTGGTAGCTTATGGCTTTGAGGTGCAGTTTACAGAACAAATGGAACAAAATTATTACATTTTATATTTAATCCAGAACAATAGGCAGTGTTTGTGAAAAATATACAAAAGATTTTACAAAGGGGACAAAACAATACAGCATATATACTTACATAAAATTAAAGGATAAACAAAAGACAGGTACGAAACCTGTCATCACAGCAATGGCTTCAGATTTATGGAGGGAGGCTCTCCAGGAAAAATGGATCTGTACCTTCTAGTACTGACCATGCCTAAAAGTTGCATTTGCCTTTTATTAGCTCCTAAGGTGCACCCACACACCTCCCCTTCATGACTCCTTAGAGGGTTGGACTTGGGATGTAGCTTTAGTTTCAGAAAATTATGGGATTCTCTAAAATGACTATATCTTTGCTTCGGAGAGTTGCCGGTGCACAATATCGACGACATATTTTTTTATCATGATTTTATCTTAACACAGAGACCAAATATGCCAGGTGTAGCCTTGTCTATCATGTCTGTATTCATTAGAAAGGATTCTGGTCATCGCTCAGCAACTTGTAACCATGTTTTGCATTTGCCACTTCATCACATTTCTTTCTGAAAATATGATTATCCTATCTATTGGATCAACGCAGTTCATGCAAACCTGCCTTCTTAATTTCAAGTAAGCACACAAAGAGAATTTCAGAACTTTATATTTTTTAAACTTCTTATCTCGATCATAAATCTACTTCACGTTCCTGAAGTATGGTCTCACATTTTTTAGTCATTGGAAGGTTCTCTTGGTTACCTAATTACAAGGGAGGGGGTCAGCTGCACAGAATAGAGTGCAAGCTCTCTTCTCTTATCTCATTTTAATTTTCTCCATGACATGAACCATTTACCAATTCTAATCAATTTAGGAGATTTTACAAATGTTTATTGATTCTAGTATCTAACTTTGCTATTAGGATTTACCCAGGGGATTTGAAACCAGGAAGCACCACAGAAATGGTTTATACTTATAGAAGAGCAAATAAATTGGAAGGACCTTAATTTAGCAGCCATGTCAGCATTCCGTAGCCACCAGACTGGACCCCAGTGAACTGCCTCCTACCTGGAATCCCCGGTGTCCCTTCTGATTTGTCGATCTGGTGCAATGATGTTGTTGTGACATGATAGCATGTTGGGCTAGTGATGTATTGGAGTGTTCTTTTGTGTGTTTGTTTTTCATGATTCCATCATTTTTTCCACAGAATTGAGTGATTCCATCATTTTTTCCCTCTGCTTGGTCTGAAAAAATTACCCTTACTGAGTACCACATTTTTAATCTTGATTTCTTTTAGTGTTTCTGAAAGCCCTAAAGTTGCCATTTGAAATGACTTTAGTTTTGTGCCATATCTGTGATCTGCTTTTTTTCAACAACATTAAACAACTGAATGAACATCCTCCAAGCCCGGTGATTCCATAATTTGCCAGGGGTTGTATTAAGACAAGAGGATAAAATCTATGGAGGGAGTACTTCTTTAAGCCGGGTGAACTTTCACTGGCTTAATTGGTAAATTCCACATGCTCTAGACTAGAAGCCACCATCTTCATGGTATGTTATTTTTAAATAGCAATGAAACTCAAAATACAATTTCATTTCTCCATTTTGATGAATTTGGTGCATAAAGTGAAAGGCAAAAAATATTTTAAAAAATAAACTTTAAGTTACAACCTTTAAAAGTTAGTATTAAGTCAACTGATTAGCCTGGTAAAAGTTTTGCACCTGTTATATTTATATGTTCTACATCTCTTCTCCAAAAATATATTTCAAAGCCTAGGATCAATGACTCTCAAAAGTCTTGTTAAAAATCTATTTTATAATTGTATAAATTAAAAAGAAGCTAAAAACTCACAACTTGCCAAGATTTATAAAAGTCAAAGAAGAAAAAAAAATGGATTTTCCTTGAAAAACAATTTAAAGGGGTCTGGTGGAATATTTATTTCAATAGTTAAGCCAGGGTCCTTCTTTATCTATGCAACAGATTTAACAGGGAAGGGGTCTGGCTTAGCTATTGACATAAGCAGTCAATCATTCCCTTTCTTGCTTAGAGCACAAGACCAGAGGCATTGGAGTCAACCTGGATGGAGTGGTTACCAGAGTCTAACACCACCTTATTTAGTTGAACTGTATTTCTAACTTCAATTTTACATTACATACACTTAAAATCTAATTTATGAATATTTTTTTACCAATGCAAAAAAGCCTTCATGTTATATTCTAGAAATATGAAAAGAAACGTTGGGCATTCTATGGAGGTTTGTAGATTTGTAATACTCTCTTTGTGCCACAACGGATCTTTGTATTTACCCTGTCCCGGAGACAGTGTTGAATTTTTGCATAGTGAATTAAAATTATCTCAATGTAATTATTTTTTGTACAATGTATAATTTAACTTCCTACTACTTGGAAACTGTAATTGAATTACCTTTTAATTTAGATTTCTAAAATCAGATGTTATTCTGTTAAATATTCATAAATGACATAAGGTAAAGCTAATTTATTTCTAATTAATTTAGTCTGAGAAACTAAAAATCCTTCAAGTTCAACAGATGGTGCATGCAAGAAATTCTCTCCTGAATAGTGTACAGTATTTCTGAATGCAGTGTTGTTGCGACAGTGCTGGTTTGCTGACCATATTGATAGGTCACCAGATTGCTGCCGATCAGTATATATTTATTGAGTGTTTGTTTTAGCATAAATTATGTAGTTTTTCTTTATATAGTAATTAAAATGCAGTGTATTGGTATGGTTCTTTTGTACAGTGTCCATTTTAGGACATAATCAGATATCAAAATCAAACATCAGAATAATTTCAGTTTGAGGCTAAATACCCTGTCTGAGATCTGACTTTGATAAGTGACTTTGACATCTGACTTTGATGTGGGACCTTGCTATCTGACTTTTACAACTAAATAAAAAAAAATAAGTTGACTCTCTGCTGCTGGGACTTGAACCTGAAACTCTATGTCCAGAAGCCAGAACTCTTACCATTGAGCTATACACTCAGTGATTGAAGCCTAAGCATTCTATGTTGTTATGTGATTTTCAGTGCAAACATTTCTGAAACTCATAGGGACTTTCACACAGACCTCCTCCATTTAAGCAGAACAAGGAAAGCCATAAGTGTTTTAACCACCCCAGAATATAATATAATTAAGACACAATGTGATGACTAAAAAGACTTCATAATTTATTCAATAATATATTCAAATTGACACACATTGTATAAATTCCATATAATACAAGACATAACATGGGTAGGTGTAGCAACAGAGGGTAGATAGAGACACAGTTGGTATCAATTTTCAACCAAGCCTACAGCATATGAAGTCACATAGCTTAACCAATACAATTCATTGGTAACAATAGCATGTGTGCTGAAAAAGTCACAGTAACATTAGTCATATGACCAATGTAAAATCAGTGCAAACGACCAAAAGTCATATATTCCAACACACAATAATGCAAACATCACATAGGTTAAGCTGAATAGCACATACTTAGTGAAAAGTAGGAGATAACCAACAGTGTCAGGAAGACACATGTTTCCGTACTTCCTCAGGGGGCAGTGGTGGGGTGTGTGGATACAGGGCCTTTTATATATGTGAACCAGTAGGAGATAAGTGGGCACAGACCAGTAATGGCGCACAGCGCCGCGCGCCCCCGGACATTGGTGAGAGCGGCGTGGTCTCAGGCGGCGTCCCGGAAGAGGGGAACTCCCCCATTGAAGTCACATGTTCCGGGACTCCGCCCCTCTGAGGCCGCGTCACAGTCACATGACCGCGGCACCCGGCACATGCGCACAGGGTCGGCCCACATACCCCCAGAGGGTTAGGTGACAATTGCAAGCAAGCAGAGGACTGATATGGGGGAGAACAGGAGATTGCTCCCATTTGGGAAACAGACACCACACCTGTTCACCCACATAACCCAATGTCACCTCGCACATGATATATAATTAAGACACCATACGTGGTACGCAACAGATCATATTACAAAAAAATGTCCATAATGTAGATAGATGTCCTTGTCCATCATGTCATTTATTCTCTTTAGAAGAAACTCGGGTTACATTTAAATCCAAATATGTTATCCATCGTGAAGCCATAGAACCCCACTCCAACTGCAGTTCCAACAAAGCTCCACACATGCAAAAAGGCCAGGGGAAATAAGTGTGCTAAAAAGGGGAATAAAAAGTAACAAAAACACACAATTAAAAAACAGACTGCAGAAGAGGTATGGGACAGAAAACGCAGAGATATACCAATGAAGATTATTAATAATTCATACTTAAAACAGAATGCAAGGGAAGTCGCCAGGAGGTCAAAGCATCCAGAGAGGAAAATTTATAATAATCATAATATGGGCCATCACAAAGAGAAGTCGAACAACAATGAGTAACCTAATCTATATGTTTTTTTGTGTTGTTTTGTTTTTTGGGGAAATAGCCACATAAGGTAAGGGCAAAAGGATCCAATATAATCCTAGAGCTGATGAATAAATAGCCAATATACGGGTCATATCAAAAAAGAAGGGACAAAGAGGGAGCAGGTGAATGCCACACAGTTAAAGGAAGGGGGAGAAGCTGAATCGTTCATTAAGGCCCACTGGTGACATAGTTCCCAGTCTATAGATCCAGCGGCACTCCAGTTTGGCCAGTGCCTTCTTTACATCACCTCCTTTTAGGCCCAAATGAACCTGGTCAATGCCGCGGACCTGTTGACTCTTGGGATCACAATGATAATGTTGCTTAAAATGTCTTGGTAGGGTCCGAAGTGATGATAGATCCTCCACCTCCTAGAATGTCCAACACATGCTCCCTCACGCGTATCCTCATTTCTCTAGACGTGAGCACCACATAGATGAGCCCACAACCACATGTGGCATGATAAATGACCCCAACACTACAGCAGGAGATGTATCGCCTGAGATCAAATTGTTATGATCTGCAACAAGAACTAAGGAAAGATAGGGGAAAGCTGTCCCTACAGTAAGACTAAGCTGAATCCCTACGATGTAGCTGGCTGCCTGTTCCTAGTGAACAGACCCGCCTTCGTCCTCGGCTAGTCTGAATGAAGACCTATAGAATTAAGGGAGGGGTCACTAAAAGAACTAAGGACTGGGACAAAAATGGGACACCTCCTAAACAGAAATTGTTGTAGAACACAAAAGACAAACTGACAAAAAGTACTAGAAGTCCCAGAGGACCAAGCAAACTGACAGAGATAGGCACCGAAACACCAGGCTAGCAAAACAGTCAAACAACACTGAAGTCCAGCAAAGCCAGAAGGGCGGAGCTGGAATATATAGGCAGATGGTCTCCAGGCCCAGGCCTATCCGGAAACCTCCTGTGGAAAGCTTTAACAAGCCTAGGAGCAGAGACATCATCCATCCTTACCCTGGAGTTGTCTTCGGGACCGAAACCCTTCCAGGAAACAAGATACTGTAATCTCCCTCTATGCCATCTTGAATTCAAGATACGCGAAATTTCATATTCGCTGTCTTCCACCACAGGAGGAACTGTGACAGTGACATCCCTATCAGATACATCAGCCTTTTTCAACAAGGAAACATGAAACACAGGATTAATCTTCCAGGAAGTAGGGACATCCAACCTAACAGCAGACTGGTTAACTACCTGAAGCACTTTAAATGGACCCATAAACTTAGGACCCAGTTTTTTAGAGGGAATCCTCAACCGCAGGTTCTTCGAGGACAACCAAACCATGTCACTCACAGTAAACAAAACCTCTAAAACGTTTCCTGTCAAAATACTTCTTGGACTTTTTGTTAGCCTCTTGAAGGTTACAATGTACATTAGTTCAAACTCTCTCCAAATCACCGGAAAAATTCTCCTCCTCCGGCACCGCCAACCCCAATTTGGAGAACGAACCAAAAGACGGATGTCTCCAGTACAACAAAAAAAAGGAGAACACCCAGCAGAGGAGGATGCATGATTGTTAAGAGAAAATTCTGCGAGAGGCAGAAATTCAGACCACACCTCTTGATTGTCCCCCACTAAACAACGCAAAAACTGTTCAACATCCTGGTTCTTTCTTTCAGTCTGTCCATTAGACTCAGGATGATAACCAGACGAAAATGACAAATGGACTCCCAACCTGTCACAAAAAGCACGCCAAAAGCGAGCCACAAACTGAGGTCCTCTATCAGAAACAATATCCGTGGGAACACCATGGAGCTTGACAATCTCCTTAACAAACGCCTTAGCGAGTGTCTTGGCGCAGGGCAACTTAATGAATGGAACCAAATGACACATCTTACTAAAACGAACTACGACCACCCAGATGACAGTAAAACCCTCGGACACCGGAAGATCAGTAATAAAATCCATAGTGAGATGCGTCCAAGGTGCACTAGGAACTTACAGAGGGCAAAGCAACCCCGCAGCAGGAGTATGTGAAGCCTTTGACCTAGCGTACACAGTACACTGACGCACCCACTTGATGACTTCCTTCTGCCATCCAGGCCACCAAAAACTGCGACTGATCAGTCTCTTAGTCTCCGAAATTCCTGGATGACCTGCCAACAGAGACTCATGACACTCCACAAACAAATCTCTCCTAAAGGCTCTAGGCACGAACAACCTCCCATGGGGAGTGTTAGATGGAGCATCATCTTGAGCGTTCAGAATCCCATTCTCCAAAACGGAGTCCAAAGCCGCCACCACAACTCCTTTCTGTAAAATGCTCTCCTCCTCCTTGGCACCGACCATAGGAGAGAAGCTGCGAGATAAAGCATCGGCTTTAACATTCTTAGTACCAGGGATATAGGTAACAGAAAAATGAAACCGAGAAAAAAAAAGTGCCCACCTAGCTTGACGGGCATTCAAGCGCTTGGCAGCATTCAGATAGATCAAATTCTTATGATCTGTGAAAACCTGAATAGGAAATCTAGCGCCTTCCAAAAAATGACGCCAATGTTCAAACACAAGTTTAATAGCCAGCAACTCCCGATTTCCAACATCATAATTCAGTTTGGTTTCCGAAATTTTTTTCGAAAAGAAGGCACAAGGCTGTAGGAGGCCCTTGTTCTCCTGAGACAAAACTGCTCCAACCCCCACCGATGAAGCATCGACCTCAACCAAAAAAGGCTTGGTCTCATCAGGCTGCATAAGGATAGGGGCAGAACTGAACCTCTCTTTTAGATACTCAAATGCTTCAATGGCCTCAGTAGTCCACTGGGCCATATTCGCACCTTTGCTGGAGAGATCAGTTAGAGGTTTAACAATTACAGAAAAATTCTTAATAAATTTCCTGTAATAATTGACAAAACCCAAAAATATCTGTATAGATTTCAAACCAATAGGCTTAGGCCATTCCTGCACAGCCTGAACCTTCACAGGGTCCATCTCAAAGCCCTCGCTGGAGACACTGTAGCCCAAAAAACTAATTTTCTGCACAGCGAACTCACATTTCTCCAGCTTAGCAAATAGTGAATTATCACCCAATAACTGCAAAACTTCACGTACACTCTGCCAATGGGACTCCAGATCTGGTGAATAAATCAAAATGCCATCCAAATACACAACCACATTTTTACCAATCAGAGGTCTCAGGATGTCATTAATAAGGTTCTGAAAAAATGCAGGTGCATTGGTAAGACCAAAAGGCATCATCAGATTCTCAAAATGACCTACCGGAGTGTTAAAAGCAGTTTTCCATTCATCACCCTCCTTCACACGTAACAAATTGTATGCCCCCCTGGAGATCAATTTTGGAGAACCACTTGGCTCCCACTAACTGGTTAAACAAGTCAGGAATTAACGGTAATGGGTAGGAATTGCGTAAGGTAATCTTATTAATTTCACGAAAATCCAGACATGGACGTATACCGCCATCTTTTTTTTTAACAAAGAAGAATCCAACTGCCACCGGCGACTTAGAAGGTCTAATGTGACCAGCAGCCAGGCTAGTCTGTATGTACTCCTCCAAGGTCTTTCTTTCAGGGATAGTCAGATTAAACAAGTGACTTTTGGGAAGAGTAGCACCCGGAACAAACTCAATGGCGCAATCATAAGCCCTATGAGGAGGTAAAACTTGCGACTCCTCCTCCGAAAAAACCCTCCAAAAATCTTGACTAGGTACAGGTAATTCCACTTTTTCCACAGCTGCAATGCTACCATTACAACATTTATCATAGCACTTCGGACTCCAAGACTTAATCACATTAGTAGACCAGTCCAATAAAGGATTGTGCAGTTTTAACCAAGGCAATCCTAGAACAACTAGAGAGGGTAAATTATCCAAAACAACCAAGTCCTTCTTGGTGAACTCCATTGATAGTGAGAGGAAATGCAGCAGTCTTGTGAGTAATACATTTCAAAGGAGTGTTATCAATTGCAGCCACAGAAATAGGTGATGACAAAGTTTGGATTTCAATTTAAGGTTTTCCAAAAACCCTTTATCAATCACATTAAGTGTTGAACCACAATCCACAAATACCTGAAATTCAATCAAATCTCCCTGCAGAGTAGTACTCCCAGAAAGAAATACTCCTGCAGAGCGTAAACAAGCTATACGGGCGTAACTGACCTTTTTTTTTTCTTTACTTAAACGACGCTCACAATACTTTATCAAATGGTCACCTTTACCACAATAAAGACACAATCCCCCGGCGAATCTCCGGTCTTTTTCCTGAGAGCAGAGTGATATCCCCCCAACCTCCATCGGTTCCCCACCGTCAGAGCAGATTTTCTGTGGACTAGGACCTGACATTACACTAGTCTTTACCTCATTGAGCCTGCACTTCAGTCTCCTGTCTATACAAACAGCTAACTGCATAGCTTCCTCCAGAGTCTCAGGTTCAGGGAATGCAATTAGCAAATCCTTAACCCTTTCACTCAGACCAGCAAGAAATAAACATCTCAGCACCGAATCATTCCACTTAACTTCTGAAGCCCATCTCCTGAAGTGTGTTCAATAATTTTCAACATCATCAGACCCCTGATTCAAACGTCTAAGTTCTAATTCAGCAGATGAGATTCGATCAGGATCGTCATATAATAGCCCCAAAACAGGAAAAAATTCTTCGACAGAACTTAAACACGGATCATAAGGCTGGAGAGAAAAGGCCCAATCCTGTGGTTCTTTGCGCAAAAGTGACATAATAAAACCAATGTGCTGTGATTCATTCCCAGAGGATCTTGGTCTCAAACGAAAATATAACAAACAAGCATTTTTAAAGGAAAAAAAATCTTGCTGTTTACCATAAAAAAAGATCAGGCAGTCCTACCTTGGGTTCAACAAAATGCACTCCAGGACAGCTACTCACGTGTTGCTGAAGCTCTGCCACCTCCAGAGACAATCCTTGCAGGCGTTGAGCCAACTCCTGGACGGAAACCAAACTGATCCCCGAATTTCTTTCCTTTTAGTTTTTTTTTGGGCTGGACTTACTGTTATGATCTGCAACAAGAACTAAGGAAAGATAGGGGAAAGCTGTCCCTACAGTAAGACTAAGCTGAATCCCTACGATGTAGCTGGCTGCCTGTTCCTAGTGAACAGACCCGCCTTCGTCCTCGGCTAGTCTGAACGAAGACCTATAGAATTAGGGGAGCGGTCCCTAAAAGAACTAAGGACTGGGACAAAAATGGGACACCTCCTAAACAGAAATTGTTGTAGAACACAAAAGACAAACTGACAAAAAGTACTAGAGGTCCCAGAGGACCAAGCAAACTGACAGAGATAGGCACCGAAGCACCAGCCTAGCAAAACAGTCAAACAACACTGAAGTCCAGCAAAGCCAGAAGGGCGGAGCTGGAATATATAGGCAGATGGTCACATGACCGCAAAACACAAGATAGAAAAAACTAACAGGAGGGTTCTAACACAAATAGTCTCGCACCATCCGCATTCCGAAAAGTTTTAGCCCTAACTATATTTTTGCATGAGAGGCAGGAACCGCAGGGATAGCAACCCCATTTGGGGATACTAATGTTTAAAGATAAAGTGTTCTGGCGCACATAATAACTGTGCACCAGAGTATCCCTGAGGCTTCTGCCCCTCCTCGCAGTCATAAGAGGGCGATCGGGTAGAAACTCCCGAAAGCTTGGATCAGTTTTTAGGACCTGCCAGTGTCTGTCGAGGATGCCCCTGATGGCGTGCCACTGATTATTAAATGTAGATATAAATCTCACCACGGGCCGACTCGTCAGTCTCGATGGCTCGATGGTGGCTTGGATACAAGCAGTTCATGTCTGGAGGCTACCTTCACTCTCTGGTAACGCCTCTTAATATTACGATTGCTATAACCTCTAGAGACGAATCTCTCCCGCATGTCCGCCGCACACATTTTAAAGTCCACCTCATCAGAGCAAATATGTCTAAGACGTAAAAATTGCCCTGTAGGCACTGCACTGATTGTAGATCTAGTGTGTGCAGATGAGGCATGCAGGAGAGAATTAACCGAGGTCTCCTTCCTGAATATGGGTGTGCCTACCTCACCATCCCCATGAATTGAAATCTTGATGTCCAAAAAGTCAATGCTTTGCAGATCCCCTCCAAGACAAATTCAAATGATGTGTGACTTTGATGTGTGAGTTTGATATCTGACTTTCTTCACACATCAGAATCACAATGACTTTTTGACACTCTGAGTATTTTCATGGGTAATCCCATAAGCCAAGAAAAACTAGTTTTCGGTTCCAGTCCCAGCAGCAGACAGTGAACTTTTTTTTTTATTCAGTTGTAAAAGTCAGATGTTAAAGTTACATATCAAAGTCACATATGAAGGTCCCCTGTCAAAGTCACCTGTCAAAGTCAGATGTCAAAGTCACATATCAAAGTCAATTCACAGACAGGGTATTTAGCCTCAAGCTGACATTATTCGGATGTTTGATTTTGATATCTGATCATGTCCTAAAATGGACAGTGTACTTTTGGTAAAAGTTGCAATATGTTGTATATTTGTAAATTATTGTATCTCAAGATTTAACAGAATACGAAAATATCAACAATTTTGACTGTGCACTTATTTGCCATATCATTAAAATGATTTGTAAAATATTGTGTATTGTGTATTCCCCTTTGTACTGTTAAAATAGTTCTGACATGGATGCCTTAGAACTTTTGAAGGTATTTTTTGCTGTCTAGCACAAGACTTAGCAGGAAATCCTTTTTATCCTGTTACTCGATGCGTCCTCCATGGATCAGACTTATTTTCCTAACACATCCCACAATGGATGGATGAGATATAGGAAATTTTGGAGACAAGTCAACACTTTGAACTCTCTGCTGAGCCACCTTTTTACATTGACACACTTCTTAATGCTGCATTAAAATGTTCCAATCTGACAGTACATGCCATAAATATCTTATAAGTGGAAGGTTCCATTTCTGGAACTTTCAATTACCCAGATAATGCTAGTAACCTTCTTATTGGACACTCTAGAGCAGTGATGGCGAACCTTTTAGAGACCGAGTGCCCAAACTGCAACCCAAAACCCAGCTATTTATTGCAAAGTGCCAACACGGCAATTTAACCTGAATACTGAGGTTTTAGTTTAGAACAAACAACTCATACAGAGAGCAGACGGAAGCAGCAGAGTAAGCAGGCATATCAGAGAGCAGGCAGGGCCAACAGAGTAAACAGGCATAATCAGAGAGCAGGCAAGGGCAACAGAGAACAGGCATATCAGAGAGCAGGCAGCGGCAACAGAGAGCAGGCATAGCAGAGACCAGGCAGGGGCAACAGAGAGCAGGCAGGGGCAACAGAGAGCAGGCATATCAGAGACCAGGCAGGGGCAACAGAGAGCAGGCAGGGGCAACAGAGAAGGGTAACAGAGAACAGACAGGGGCAACAGAGCAGACATGGGCAACAGAGAACAGGCAGGGGTAACAGAGAGCAGGCATATCAGAGACCAGGCAGGGGCAACAGAGAGCAGGCAGGGGCAACAGAGAAGGGTAACAGAGAACAGACAGGGGCAACAGAGCAGGCATGGGCAACAGAGAACAGGCAGGCAACAAAGCAGACGGGGGCAAGACAGAGCAGGCAGAGGCAACAGAGAGCAAGCAGGGGCCAGAGAAAGCAGGCAGGGGCCATAGAGGGCAAGCAGGCATATCAGAAAGCAAGCAGGGGCAGCAGAAAGCAGGTATATCAGAGAGCAGTCAGGGGCAACAGAGAACAGGCATATCAGAGAGCAGGCAGGGGCAACAGAGGGGAGGCAGGGGTAACAGACAAGAAGGGCAACAGAGGACAGGCAGGGGCAACAGAGCAGGCATGGGCAACAGAGAACAGACAGGCAACAAAGCAGACAGGGGCAATAAAGCAGGCATAGGCAACAGAGAGCAGGCAGAGGCAACAGAGCAGGCAGAGGCAAGAGAGATCAGGCAGGGGCCAGAGAGAGCAGGCAGGAGCAAGAGAGGGCAAGCAGGCATATCAGAGAGCAAGCAGGGGCAACAGAAAGCAGGCAGGGGTTTCTGAGAACAGGCAGGGGCAGCAGAGATCAGGCAAGGGCAACAGAGATCAAGCAGGGGCAACAGAGCAGACCGACAACAAAGAACAGGCGGGGCGACAGAGAACAGGCGTGGGAGACAGAGAACAGGTGGGGGCGACAGAGAACAGGCGGCGGTGGCAGAGAACAGGCGGGGGCGACAGAGAGCAGGCGGGGGCGACAGAGAGCAGGCGGGGGCGACAGAGAGCAGGCGGGGGCGACAGAGAGCAGGCGGGGGTGACAGAGAGCAGGCGGAGGTGACAGAGGAGGCAGGGACAACAGAGCAGACAGGCAAAAGAGAGCAGGCGGGGGCAATAGAGCAGACGAGGGCGACTGAGCCGGTGGGGGCGACAGAGAGCAGGCGTGGGCAACAGAGAACAGGCAGAGGCACCAGAGAAGACAAGCAACAGAGAACAGGCGAGGGGGAAAGAGAACAGGTGGGGGTGACAGAGAGCAAGAGGGAGCAACAGAGAACAAGCGGGGGGCGACAGAGAACAGGCAAGAGTGACAGAACAGGCGGGGGTAACACAGAGCAGGCTGGGGCATAAGAGCTGGGGGTGACAGAGAGCAGGCGTGGGCGACACAGGGCAGGTGGGGTGACAGAGAGCAGACGGGTGCGACAGAGAGCAGGCGAGGGCATTAGAGAAGGTGGAGGCGACAAAGAGCAGGCGGGGGTGATAAAGAGCAGGTTTGGGACTAAGTGCAGCCACAGACAGGAGCAGGGCACCAGACTGCAGATATAAAGAGCAGTAAAGTGCAAGCAACTGGCAGAGGAGAAACAGTGGTAAATTGCAGAATCAAGAAGGAGCAGAGATAGCCGAAAGACAGGTTGAGAGTGTGGAGAGAAAATAGAGAGCAGAGATAGAGAAGAGCAGAGGGTTAACAGGCAGAACCCAGTGCCGGGCAGGGAGAGGTGCCGTAGTGCAATCCCCAGTGCAGAGCAGATCAGGTTATTGACAGGCAGTGGTTTTCGTGCGCACTGCAGGATGTACCTCTCTGGGCACCTGCTGCTCTTTTTGTCCTCAGTGGGCACCCGCCTCATCCTCCTCGGAGGTCCTGTTCCACTGCTCGCAGTGCAGCCAGGAGCCCCTGGCCGCCTGCCCCATAGCCTCCTCCTGCCCTGTTTGTGTGCAGCTGGTGCGGGCTCAGGCTCAATGTGCACTGGGCTGGAGAGGAAATCAAGCACTCGTGCAGGGTGTACGCTGCACTGCCAAACTGTGCTGTTACCCTAACCCCGGCACTGGGGCTGAGCAAATGGCGCGCGTGCCCACAGTGACGGCTCTGCGTGCCCCCTGTGGCATGAGTGCCATAGGTTCACCACCACTGCTCTAGAGAAAAGGAATCAAGATAACCACACATAAGTACATCTTCTTTAACTTCTGATTTAGAGATGTATGTTCATTTTTACATATTGGGTAGAACATCCATGCAAATGTATTCACAGTTAAGCAAATTTTTTGGGAAAATTCAGCAAAGATGGCAAATTTGAATTTCAAATGATCCGCAAATCTCTAGTGTACACTTGTCCGAATACTGCAAGATATTAATGCTGCATTAAATCCAAGGCTACAAGGGTACCATTTCTTTAAGAAAGTCAGAGCAATGCTTCTGATCGCTTGACGTAATACACAATGACGATTGGAAATTATACAGAACCTTAAATCTAGTGTTGAGCGAGCACTAAAATGCTCGGGTGCTCGATGCTATAATAAGAGACTTAAAAACTGCCGGGATGAAGCACCATACCCCACATGACGTCACAACATACACGATGACATCAAGCCGAGTGTCTTCCAAGGAACTTACTTGGCCTCAGCGGCGCACATCATGACATAATGTCATCTTAACTTCTGAGGCTTATTGATCATGACTAGTGATGAGCGAGCACTAAAATGTTTGGGTACTCTTTGCTCGGGTCGAGCAAATAGGAATACTCGGGTGCTCGACCCGAGCTTCGAGCCCAATGTTAGTCTATGGGAGACCCAAGCATTTTTGCGGCGGCACCCCTGGCAGTCTGCAGAAAGCCTAAAAAGTGCCAAAAACGATAGTGACAGTGCTCAAATGACATGGGGACATCATGGGGATCGCCTCAGGAAGCATTTCTGACCCCCAGGTCACTGCTGTCAACAACATGGTCAGATGTATTAAGCCACCTTTACGGGCTCACAATAAAACGTTCAATAACGAAACTGAAACTGTTTTCCTGTGAAATATGTTAAGGAACATACTTTCCAGGGTAAAGACTTGTGTATAAGGTCAAATAAATAACCAAAAACAAAAATACTCCTCCACACCTTGGGCTATGTTCACAAGAAGCATTTTTTATGCATTTTTGCACTTTTGTACTGCTTTCAACCGTGACAAATGCATTCACAGGGAAATGTCATTTTAACATTTTACAACCTTATCTGGCCATGTGCTGTGTGACACATGCATACAGTGCTGAAAAGACATGGGAACAGCATGGGGAAGGCCCCTGGAAGTATCTCTGACACCCAGGTCACTGCCTAAAAGTGTGCCCATCAGAAGTGATCCTTGCCGCATCAGAAGATGCAAACTTGCAACTATCCCTGTGCAAGTCCTTGACCCAGGGCAGTGTTCAATTGTACCTCCCCTATTCCTTGCAATGCAAGTGCAAATATGCAGCCAACCACCCACCCACCCGCAGGCTGCAATACTATACTGCTAGCTTGCACTGGAAATGGGGCCTTTTAGTTTGGAGGAGGCCGAAGCTGGCCACTACCTCATGGCTGCGTCGGTGGCGGGGTCTCCATGCTCAGTCCCCACCCACCACTATTTGTCCCGGAAACCTTCCCCACACTTTTCTTAGCCTGGCCTGCTTTAGGGCAGCATTGGACGAGGCCACCAAACAACCAGAGACTCCTCCGGTGGGCCCTGGATTCTCCATCAGGGTGTTACGATGTTAGTAGATACCCTGAAGTCCAATGGCGTGGGCCAAGGAAGAGACTGAGACAAGAGTAGTGTGAAGGTCTATTTTAAACGCAAGTGCAAAAGGGGTCACAGCAAACAGTTTATGAAGGTAAGTTCATTCCAAACAATACTTCTCAGAACATAATCTGTAAGGCACAGGCTTCCTTACTTTGTGGAATGTAAACGCTAACAATAGTCTACTAACAAGTTTACTTAGGTACAGTAATATGCAAGCAGAAATAAGGATAATAAGCAGGCGTAGGTATTCCTCAGTTGATTGTGGACTCACGTAGTAAGTAGAGAAGACAAACTGGAATATGGACCTTGATGCTGAGGAATGCAGGAGGTGCAGCAGTGGAAGCAGCGATGTCTTAGGCAGAGCTGGAGCCGGGTATTAAACACTGAGCAAAGATGGTGACTACCGGAAATGTGAAGATCCAGGAGAAGTCCACTTCAGGAAGACAAAAGTTCTGAGATCCCAGAGAGAGTGAAACAACAGCCAGCAGTTCCTTTCAGCAGAAGTCCCGTTAGCGGAGGATTCAGGCAGCAATCCTTTCAGCGGATGACTAGGAGTAAACACAAAGTCAGCAAGACTCTATTCAGAGGGCTAGCACAGGTGAGTAGCAAGCTACAGGCACACAATACTCAGGCAAGGCATGATTGCAACACATGCAGTTTAAGTAGATCCACAGGCAGGAATCACATGACCCCAGTGAGGCAGTGGAAGCCATCTTGGCTAAGGGAAAAACTACTGGCAAAGTAAAATTAAACCTGGCATCCTGACATTACTCCCTCCTCAGGGGTGGCCTCCGGACGTCCCCAAACCAGGCTTTTCAGGATATCTTTCATGAAATTCGGCTATCAGTCGAGAGGCGTTGATGTTCTCCACAGGTTCCCAAGAGTTCTCCTCTGCTGAATAGCCCTGCCATTTTATCAAATACTGAAGCTGGTTCCTGTGAATCCTGGAGTCCAGGATCTTTTCCACCACAAATTGTTCTTGCCCATCAACCACCACAGGATCAGGAGGAGGTGCTGTGCGTCCCTGAAAAGTACTCGATATCGTGGCCTTTAGTAATGATACATGGAAAACAGGGTGGATCCTCATGGTCCTCGGTAACTTCAGGCGACATGCAACTGAACTCACGATACCACTGATCTTAAAAGGGCCAATGAATTTTGGTCCCAATTTCTGTGAGGGAACATTTAACTTCATATTCTTGGTTGACAGCCAAACCGAGTCTCCTACCTTGAAAATAGGTGCTGGCTTCCGGAACTTATCAGCAGTCCTTTTATACCTCTCTTGTGCTGACGTCAATGTTTCCTTTAGGAGTTCTAGATGTTGTTTCAGGGCGGTTAACCTCTCTGCGACCGCTGGTACAGGAGCCTCAACTGGGAATCTAGGTAGAATATGTGGATGATAACCAAGATTGGCAAAAAAGGGTGTTACCTTTGTGGATGCACTTTGGGAGTTGTTGTAGGAGAACTCTGCCAAGGGAAGCAGATCTACCCAATCATCCTGTAGATGGCCAACGTAGCACCGAAGATAAAGCTCTAGCGTCTGGTTAGTCCGCTCTGTTTGTCCATTCGTCTGGGGATGGAAGGCTGTGGATAAACAGACATTGATATTTAATGCAGAACAAAACCCCTTCCAGAATTTGGAAGTGAATTGTACCCCCCGGTCTGAGATAACTTCATCCGGAACCCCATGTAGCCTGAAAATATCTTGTATCACCAGATCTACCGTGTCCTTAGCCGATGGAAGGCCTGTGCATGGAATGAAATGGGCTGCCTTAGTTAGACGATCTACTACTACAAAGATCGAATTTTTTCCCTTGGAGGTGGGCAACTCCACAATGAAGTCCATTGAGATAGACCCCCAGGGACGAGACGGGATCGGTAGAGGCTGTAACAATCCAGTTGGTGGTGAACGAGGGGTCTTACAACAGGCACAGACTTCACAAGAACGGACATAATCCCTCACATCCTTCAGGCAATTAGGCCACCAGAAGAAACGGCTCAGAAATTCCTGTGTCTTTTGTACTCCTTTGTGGCCAGCAATCTTTGAGTCATGCACAAACTTCAGGATCTGCAGCCTCATGGCTTCAGGAATGTATAGTTGTAGATCTCGAGACCACATCCCATTTTTGAAGGTCAGATTTACGTCTTCAGTAGGCTGAGATAGAAACGAATCCGAACTGTAGGCCTCCTTAATGTCTTTCCATAAATCCTTTTTCTGGATTACTCCAACAAAATTGGCATCGGACAGAATTGTCTTAGACGGGGCATCAGATATAGCATCTGTAGCGTACATTCGAGATAATGCGTCTGCTTTACCATTGCGGGAACCTGGACGGTAGGAAATGATGAAATTAAATTGGTTTAGGAATAAGCTCCATCGAGCTTGACGTGGAGACAAACATCTAGCTGATCTGACAAACTCCAGGTTACGGTGATCTGTGAGTACCGTTATTTGTTGTGCAGCTCCTTGAAGATGGTGCCTCCATTCTTTAAAGGCAGCGATAATCGCCAGTAACTCCTTATTCCCAATGTCATAATTCTGCTCTGCTGAAGAAAGTCTTCGTGAGAAGAAAGCACAGGGATGTAGCAGACTCTTCTCTCCGGTTCTCTGAGAGAGTATTGCCCCTAAAGCGCAATCAGAAGCACCCACTTCAATGACAAATGGAAATGCAGGATCTGGATGAATCAGTACTGGTGCAGAGGTGAAATGATCCTTGAGGCCTTCAAAAGCCTGTTGGGCTTGCGGAGACCATGAAAAGGTTCTTCCCTTCTTTGTAAGTTGTGTAATGGGTAGGGCGACTTCCGAGAAGTTACGAATGCATCGTCTGTAGAAGTTGGCAAAGCCGATGAAGCGCTGCACCTCCTTGACACTCCTTGGGATGGGCCAGTCCTGAATCGCCTGGATTTTGCTAGAGTCCATATTTATTCCCTGTGGGGAAATTACGTAGCCCAAAAACTGAATCTCTGTCTTGTGGAACTCACATTTCTCAAGTTTGATATAGAGGAGATTCTCCCTAAGTCGCCTTAGCACAGTCTTGACATGTTCTTGATGCTCTTGTAAAGAATCAGAAAAAATCAAAATATCATCCAAGTAGATCACAACAAAATGGTCCAACAAATCCCTGAAAATGTCGTTAGCTAAATGCTGGAACGAAGCAGGCGCATTGCAGAGCCCGAAAGGCATCACCAGGTATTCAAAATGTCCATAGCGACACCTAAACGCCGTCTTCCATTCGTCGCCTGGTCGAATACGAAGTAAATTGTAGGCCCCGCGGAGGTCTAGTTTAGAGAAGATTTTAGCGTGTCGTACTCTTTCAAGCAGTTCGGGTATCAGGGGTAACGGATACCGGTTTCGAATGGTAATTTTATTGAGTTCCCGATAGTCTATACAGGGTCTTAGAGACCTATCCTTTTTCTTCACAAAGAAGATGGGAGCTCCTGCTGGCGAAGAAGAGTGTCGAATGAAGCCCTTGGCCAGGTTTTCATCAATATATTCTTTTAAAGCTTGCAGTTCTGGTCCTGCCAGGGGATAAATGTGACCAAAAGGTATCCCTGCACCTGGAAGAAGTTCTATAGGACAATCGTAAGGTCTATGTGGAGGAAGCTGATCTGCGTTCCGTTTATCACAAACATCAGTGAACTCCTTGTAAATAGATGGTAAAGATAATACCTGTATCGGATGTCTCGGCTCCTGAGGCTCCTGAGTCGGTAGTGTTGCGGTTGGGCTCCCCTTGAGTGGAAAAGAAATCTCCTTGGTCTCCCAGTCTATAATGGGATTCTGTGACTGCAGCCAGGGTATTCCTAGAATTAGGGGAAAATGAGGAGAAGAAATTAACATAAAGGTGAGCAACTCCTGATGGTTGGGTTCCATGAATATCTCAAGGGGAACCGTCTCCTGATCCACGGGCCCTGAGGCTAGAAGGGAACCATCTACTGTCTCCATTGTTACTGGAGTGGCCCTCTTTTGTATTTTAATGTCATGTTTTGTGGCGAATGCAAGGTCCATAAAGTTACCACCGGCACCTGAATCAATCATTGCTGAACTGGTGATCCATTGTCCTGCAACCAAAATCTTGATGGGGAGAGAAAGGTGTGAGTTCTTCTCTTTTCGCCCCCTAGAAGGAGCAGCCGCCGATAACGAGCTGATCACCGCATTAAGAGGCAGACTGGATTCTGATGCAACTGATTCCGAGTCGGAAATATCACACTCAGCGATGGCAGCTATGGACTTGCGGGGCCGACTTGGGCAGTTGATGAGGAAGTGATCTGATTTACCGCAGTAAAAGCACAGGCTCTCTCTGAGTCGGTATTCCCGTCGCTCATCACTCCCGCGTCTCTGTAATGCGTCGACTTGCATAGGGATCGGTTCTGCATCTCGAACAGTTCTGCTTACAGGTTCCTTAGAGGAGGAAGAGAGGAAGACACTTGAACGATTCAATGCAGTCCATCTTTCCTGCTTACGCTCTGTGAGGCGAATATCTATGCGTACACAGTGATTAATAAAAGCTTCTAGCCCTTGGGGAGACTCTGTTCGGGCGAGCTCATCCTTGATGGTACTAGATAATCCTCTTCTAAAAATGGGCAGTTGAGCATTACTTTCCCAAGTCGTGTCCACTGCCAGTCTTCTAAAGTCTGTTGCATACTCAATTACAGAGTGCTTACCCTGGCGTAGTGATAACAAGGCAGCCTCAGCTGTGGCGCGACGATTGGGATCAAACATTTGCGCCATCATTGCCACGAAATCGTTGAAATTATTCAAACGCGGATCACGAGTTTCAATCATTGGATTTGCCCAGGCCAGAGCTCGATGAGTAAGCAGCATAATAATGCACAACACCTTCGATCTATCAGTCGGGAACTGAGCTGCATGAACATCAAAATGCAAGGTACATTGATTGATAAACCCACGAAACTTGTCACGGTCACCATTGAATTTAAACGGTGGCAGTTTTGGACTGACGGCAGAAGGGGGCTGAACCAGGTTTTGAGTCTCTAGATTTGATAGCCGTGCCCGTAGTTCCTGAAGAGACTGCCCCCACACTTGCGTGTTATGATTCGTCTGAGCCTCCAAAGCCTCCATCTTTGTCTTCAGGTTCTGCACATCAGCATGTAAAGCATTAGTAACTGTACATAGTCTCTTAACACGTGTCTCCAGAGTTTCAGACCCCGCGGACTCCATCTTTAGGCCTGAGTATCCTGTTACGATGTTAGTAGATACCCTGAAGTCCAATGGCATGGGCCAAGGAAGAGACTGAGACAAGAGTAGTGTGAAGGTCTATTTTAAACGCAAGTGCAAAAGGGATCACAGCAAACAGTTTATGAAGGTAAGTTCATTCCAAACAATACTTCTCAGAACATAATCTGTAAGGCACAGGCTTCCTTACTTTGTGGAATGTAAACGCTAACAATAGTCCAAGTTTACTTAGGTACAGTAATATGCAAGCAGAAATAAGGATAATAAGCAGGCGTAGGTATTCCTCAGTTGATTGTGGACTCACGTAGTAAGTAGAGAAGACAAACTGGAATATGGACCTTGATGCTGAGGAATGCAGGAGGTGCAGCGCTGGAAGCAGCGATGTCTTAGGCAGAGCTGGAGCCGGGTATTAAACACTGAGCAAAGATGGTGACTTTACCGGAAATGTGAAGATCCAGGAGAAGTCCACTTCAGGAAGACAAAAGTTCTGAGATCCCAGAGAGAGTGAAACAACAGCCAGCAGTTCCTTTCAGCAGAAGTCCCTTTAGCGGAGGATTCAGGCAGCAATCCTTTCAGCGGATGACTAGGAGTAAACACAAAGTCAGCAAGACTCTATTCAGAGGGCTAGCACAGGTGAGTAGCAAGCTACAGGCACACAATACTCAGGCAAGGCATGATTGCAACACATGCAGTTTAAGTAGATCCACAGGCAGGAATCACATGACCCCAGTGAGGCAGTGGAAGCCATCTTGGCTAAGGGAAAAACTACTGGCAAAGTAAAATTAAACCTGGCATCCTGACACAGGGGAGTTGAGAGTGCCAAGGTGAGGAGCATGATGATGATGATAGAAGTTAGCATATGCTTTGTTTTCTTGGAATGCAAGCGTAAGTGTGCAGCCTGCGACCTGCCGACCCCCAGGCTGCAATACCATACTGCTAGCTTGCTTGCACTTGAAATGAGGCCTTTTAGGCTTGTGGAGGCAGACGCCGGCCACAATGTCATGGCTGCGTCGGTGGCCTGGTATCCATACTCAGTCCCCAGCCGCCGGGTGTCCACACTCGGTACCCAGCCGCCAGGGGGTGGCTGGGTGTCCATACTCGGTCCCCAGCCGCCCCTATTTGTCCCGGTGCGCCTTATACACAAGCGCGCATACCAAAATATTACCTGTGCCCTCCCCAGTGCATTTAGTGGGACGGACAGCCTAACCACAAACACGTGGACAAGTAAATGTGGCCAGGGATGGTCAATCTCACTGACGCCTTCACACTGGGTTAATATTGTGGAAGCCGGGACACAGTTGGACACTGGGATGCAACACGTCCTCCAGACATAGAGGATTGCGGGTCCTGGGTCAATCAGGCTTCAACACAAAGTTCATAAGGTCGACAGAGCAGTGATCGGCCTCCTACATAACCAGTAAATTATTCATGATCATGAGGCCATCCATCTCCTTAGCTTTCTGTTCCATGGAATGCAAGCGCATGTATGTAGTAGCGGCTAGGCCTGAGGTGGTCAGCATTTTGGCGCATATCCTACCTCCTCCGAGGATTGCTGGATGTTTTCCTGCTACTATCCCAGTTCTATGACTCCCATTAAAACAATGCTTCAGGTGATGAATGATGGATGAGGTGGTGGCAAAGGAGAAAGAGCAGGGGGAACAGGGACCATTCACATCAATATCAGGCCAGTCAACCACACATGTCCTGTAGGATATGTTTCTGTACCAAAAGGAGCGGTTCGGCTACACAGTTATAGGACATACAGTGAGTGCAATGCCTATCAAAAATTTTGAGGCACTCCAATGCCCCTTGGAAGTGACATGGAGGTCAGAGGGCCTTAACTAAAGCGTTTTTTCTATTTATAGCAACTGGGTCTCCTGTACACTGTTGGCCTAAGCAGTGAATGGAAGGCTTTCCAAAAATTATGAGGAACTGCAATGCCCCTTGAAACAGACGTGGATTACAGCATACTAAAAACCTTCTACCCATTATTGGGGAGTGGGTCTCCCTTAGTATTAGCCTATGCATTGAAAAGCAAAAGCTGACTAAAATTAGGAGGAAATGCAATGCCCATTGGAAGAGTCGTGAAGGTTAGAGGTAATTAAAAACAACATTTCAATGCCCCTTGGAAGAGCTGTGGAGCTCAGAGTTGTTTAACAAGACGGTTTTAATGCCCCTTGGAAGAGATGTGGAGGTCACAGTAGCTTAACAAGATGGTTTTAATGACCCTTGCATGAGTGGTGGAGGTTACAGTGGAAAAAAAAGACAATATCAATGCCCCGTGGAAGAGACGTGGAGGTCACAGTAGCTTAACAAGACGGTTTTAATGCCACTTGGAAGAGACGTGGAGGTCGCAGTGGAATAAAAAAACAATATCAATGCCCCTTGGAAGAGACGTGGAGGTCACAGTAGCTAAACAAGATGGTTTTAATGCCCCTTGGAAGAGACTTGGAGGTCACAGTGGAATAAAAAGACAATATCAATGCCAATTGGAAGAGATGTGGAGTAGAGATGAGCGTTGTTCTACTCGAACTGTTCGCCAATCTCAAATTCGAGCTGTTTTGGGCGGTGTTCGAGCCGTTCGGCGAACACGAACAATTTGAGAAAAATTCGGCTGTTCGAGGTTATGTTCGATAACTGTTCGTGCACCAAAATCATAACTGGATTTTTTTCAGTAATGATGAAAATTAATGTTAATACGCAGTTTGAGTGTACAGCGGGGTGGGGGGAGGGGCAGGGGATGGATCTCTGCAGGAACAATGAAGATCTCCATTTTTTTTTCTCTTTCCCGCATTTGCAGTGGGGAGGTGCAATCTGTCAGCCTATCAGCAGCGCACACACGGAGCGAAGTGCTTTTTTTCACACAAGCAAGGGCATGTGTCATTGGCAGTGTATGTCACATGTCCTTGCCCTATAAGACCAAGCCATTTTCCCCGTCGCCACCATTTTCTCACTGCTGCAGCTGCGTGTTAGACGGCACCGCTGTTGCTGTGTGCGCTATACCTTGTTAATTTCAAGCCAATTTTCGCACAAATATACAGATAGCTTGGGAGTAGGGAATAGTTGTGATTGCAGTCCTTTTAAGGACTAGGTTACAGCATTTCCTACGACTTTTATCAGGGAGGTCTGTGCTCTTAAATAGATAGGTTGTGGGAGTAAAGACTAATTGTAATTGGAGTCCTTTTCAGGACTAGGTTACATGAGTTCCTATCAGTTTTTGCCAGGCAGGTCTGTGCCAGTGCTGTGCAAGTTTTTTTCACAGCATTTGGCTGAATCTAGCAAAGCTAATCCTTTTTGGCCTATTGCAGAGTGTGTTAGTCAGTGGAGTAGCCTATCTGTGTTGCAAGATATAACACCTGTGTATAGAATACCAATTTTTTTACTGCACCTAGTGAAGTAAAATCTTTTGGGCATAGCATCATTCTATTAGTCCATCTATACTGACCTCCATCAGGTTGCAAACTGAATATAATTTTTTTCTGCATCTAGCTCTGAAAAAATATTTGGGCTTCTAGCAGTGTGTGGGACTTGGTCTATTAGTCCATCTATACTGACCTCCATCAGGTTGCAAATTAAAAATAATTTTTTTCTTCATTTAGCTCTGAAAAAATATTTGGGCTTCTAGCAGTGTGTGGGACTTGTTCTATTAGTCCTTCTATACTGACCTCCAGCAGGTTGCAAATTGAATATAATTTTTTTCTGCATCTAGCTCTGAAAAAATAGTTGGGCTTCTAGCGGTGTGTGGGACTTGGTCTATTAGTCCATCTATACTGACCTCCATCAGGTTGCAAATTAAAAATAATTTTTTTCTGCATCTAGCTCTGAAAAAATATTTGGGCTTCTAGCAGTGTGTGGGACTTGGTCTATTAGTCCATCTATACTGACCTCCATCAGGTTGCAAATTAAAAATAATTTTTTTCTGCATCTAGCTCTGAAAAAATATTTGGGCTTCTAGCAGTGTGTGGGACTTGGTCTATTAGTCCATCTATACTGACCTCCATCAGGTTGCAAATTAAAAATATTTTTTTTCTGCATCTAGCTCTGAAAAAATATTTGGGCTTCTAGCAGTGTGTGGGACTTGGTCTATTAGTCCATCTTTACTGACCTCCATCAGGTTGCAAATTAAAAATATTTTTTTTCTTCATCTAGCTCTGAAAAAATATTTGGGCTTCTAGCAGTGTGTGGGACTTGGTCTATTAGTCCATCTATACTGACCTCCATCAGGTTGCAAATTAAAAATAATTTTTTTCTGCATCTAGCTCTGAAAAAATATTTGGGCTTCTAGCAGTGTGTGGGACTTGGTCTATTAGTCCATCTATACTGACCTCCATCAGGTTGCAAATTGAATATAATTTTTTTCTGCATCTAGCTCTGAAAAAATAGTTGGGCTTCTAGCGGTGTGTGGGACTTGGTCTATTAGTCCATCTATACTGACCTCCATCAGGTTGCAAATTAAAAATAATTTTTTTCTGCATCTAGCTCTGAAAAAATATTTGGGCTTCTAGCAGTGTGTGGGACTTGGTCTATTAGTCCATCTATACTGACCTCCATCAGGTTGCAAATTAAAAATAATTTTTTTCTGCATCTAGCTCTGAAAAAATAGTTGGGCTTCTAGCGGTGTGTGGGACTTGGTCTATTAGTTCATCTATACTGACCTCCATCAGGTTGCAAATTAAAAATAATTTTTTTCTGCATCTAGCTCTGAAAAAATATTTGGGCTTCTAGCAGTGTGTGGGACTTGGTCTATTAGTCCATCTATACTGACCTCCATCAGGTTGCAAATTAAAAATAATTTTTATCTGCATCTACAGTACCTCTGAAAAAATATTTGGGCTTCTAGCAGTGTGTGGGACTATTTGTATTAGTCCATCTATACTGACCTCCTACAGGTTGCAAATTCAAAATAATTTTTTTCTGCATCTAACCCAGCCAATAGTTTTGGCCTAATACCACAGTTTGGCCACTCAGCTCTGCTCGGTTCCCATCCATTGTTTTTTTGTGCAAACAACTCCAGAGTTGTGTATTAGTTAACCACCAAAATGAGTGGGAAAAGGCCTGCTGCTGGTGGAAAGGGGAATAGGCGTGTTGGGAAGGGGAAAAAAGGTTGTGTCCGTGGGGTAGGTGTTAAAGCAACAGTAACATCTGCAGAAGAAAGACCATCTTCCAGCCAAACTAAAATGTCTACTTCTTTTAGCGGACAATGTGATAAGATCCCTTTCTTACGGCCACGCCAATCGCTACAAATTCCAGATGAGGCACAAAAACAGCAGGTGCTTCAACGGATATCAAGTGCTCCTTTAAGTGGGCTCTCCTCCACATCAACTTCAACATCACAAATACTCCAGTCCTCAAAGGTGTCACCCAAATCGCACTTGCTTCCTCACAGCTCCCAAATCTCCAGCTGCCCGTCTGAGTATGAGGTAGAACAGATGGTTGAGTCTGCAGAGCTGTTTACTCATACTATAGCCTGGGAATCAGAGGTCGACTCCAGCGCTTCTGTGAATCCAGACGAGGAAATGATCTGCACTGATGCCCAGAATCTTTATGAGTCGGATCCAGGACCAGACGCAGAAGGTTCTGACCATAATGTAGACCCTCATTCCCAAACTGTAACTCCTGTTGGTGGAGACAATGAGGAAGACGATGATAAGACTCAAATACCTGATTGGAGCGACAACTTTAGTTTTTTGTCAGGGCAGGAACAGGTTGGCTCTGAGGACGACGGGTGTGATAACGCACAGGGTGATGATGATGAGGTCGGAGATCCCACTTACTGTCAACCCACAGTCAGCCAAGAGATGAGGTCAGCAGAGGAGGTGGAGGAAGATGCTAGTGACGACGAGGTCAGGTTGCGCCTTCCTGGACAGAGACGTAGTACTGGAAGCACGTCAACAACTGCATCCTCAAACACAACTCTGCCTCTCACCACAAGTCGTGGTGGCTCTTCAGGTCGCATGGGTGCTAAGCCTTGCATAGCCTGGGCATTTTTTCAGATCGATAAAGATGACCCAACTCGTGTTATCTGTAACATTTGTCAGCAAAAGCTAAGTAGAGGCCAAAAAATACATAGTTTGAGTACTTCATGCATGAACCGGCACATGGACATGAAGCATAAGTTGCAGTGGGAAGCTCAGTGTGCTACAATGCGGCCTAGCCGGCCGGGCCAATCACCGTCTGCCATATCTTGTGCATCCGTGGCCTCTTCATCCTCTGTGACTGGGGGGACAGCAGTCACACCTGTTTTGGGGCGCAGACCTGCCACCTCTTTACCCGCAACAGCCAGCGTGATTGGCAGGTCATCATTTTCTTTGGAGGTGGTAACACCAGCTGGTGTTGAGCGCTGTCCGACATCGATAGCACCACCTTTGGATCAAGGCAACCTAACATGTCCGCCTGCATCTTCCTCACAGACCGGCAGTTTGCCGGGGACACCCTTATCAACCCCGTCTAAGCACAATAGCCAGCCCTCGGTCCCTCAGATGTGGACAAGTAAAAGACCATTTCCTCCTAGCCATGAGAAAGCTAAGAGGTTAAATTTCACCGTCTGCAAGCTCTTGGCTACAGAAATGCTGCCTTTCCGCCTGGTGGACACAGAGGATTTTCGAGACCTTATGTCCGTCGCAGTGCCCCAGTACCAGATGCCCAGTCGGCACTACTTCTCAAAGAAAGGTGTGCCTGCGCTCCACCAGCATGTCGCACACAACATCACCGCTTCTTTGAGAAACTCTGTGTGTGACAGGGTGCATTTCACCACAGACACTTGGACGAGTAGGCATGGACAGGGGCGTTACATGTCGCTGACTGGGCACTGGGTAACTATGGTGACAGCAGGACAAGGGGCTGCTGTCCAAGTCTTGCCGTCCCCACGAGTTGTGCGTCAATCCTCTTTATG
The DNA here is from genome assembly GCF_046119375.1 of Phyllobates terribilis. NCBI lineage: Eukaryota > Metazoa > Chordata > Amphibia > Anura > Dendrobatidae > Phyllobates > Phyllobates terribilis. Next base: position 93,340,658 of record NW_027362763.1, on the reverse strand, counting down.
TCAAAGTTCCTCCACTGCTTCTGCCTCCTCAACCTCCTCTCGGTCTTCCACCTGCACCCAAAGCCTGTCTGGTCATGCCACAAGCTTTCTAACTGCGCAGAAGGGATCCTGCACACCTCCTTACTATGCTGGCAGTAGGGCTCAACGTCATCAGGCGGTTTTTACATTGAAATGTCTGGGAAATGTGAGTCACACAGCTGAGGAGTTGTGGTCAGCTCTGGAGAACCAATTTCATGAATGGTTGTCTCCACTGGACCTGAAACCAGGGAAGGCCGTGTGCGACAATGCTGCAAACCTGGGTGCGGCCCTTCGCCGGGGCAATGTCACACACGTGCCTTGTATGGCTCACGTGTTGAACCTGGTTGTCCAGCAATTTTTAGCCCACTATCCCAGACTAGATGGCCTTCTGCAGAGGGCACGGTCGCTGTGTGCTCACTTCTGCCGTTCGCATCCCGCAGCTCAGCGACTTACATCTCTACAGAAGTCGTTGGGCCTGCCACTTCACCAGCTAAAATGCGATGTGCCTACCCGGTGGAATTCAACTCTGCACATGTTGCAGCGACTGTGGCAGCACCGACAAGCCCTGGTGCAATACGTTCTCACGTATAGCCTGGGCCAACGAGATTCAGAGGTGGGGCAAATCACGCTGGAGGAGTGGTCTCAGATCAGGGACCTATGCACCCTTCTGCACAGTTTTGAAATGGCGACGAAGATGTTTAGTGCTGACGATGCCATTATCAGCATGACTATTCCGGTGATTTACATGCTGGAGCACATGTTAAACAGAATTCGGAGTCAGGTGGTGGCACAAGAGGAGGTGGAGGAAGTAGAGGAGGAGGAGTTGTATGCGGAAGGGCTAACATCTGCAAGGTCCAGACGGTCGGCAGCACCAAGGCGGCAGGCATGTGAGGGTGGGGGAGATGGTTTTACCAGGGTGCATGGTAGCAGCCAAACTAGTGAGGGAGGTGCAGGAGCCCAGGAAGAAGTGGAGGACGAACTGATGGAAGACTCATCAGATGAGGGAGACCTTGATCACATTTCTGTTGTGCGAGGTTGGGGGGAGAGGACAGAGGAAGGAAGCATGATTGTTACCTCGCCACCAACACAACAGGGACTTGGTGCTCCTGGATGCGCAACACACATGAGTGCCTTCTTGCTGCACTACCTGCAACATGACCCTCGAATTGTGAGAATTAGAAATAATCCTGACTACTGGGTTGCCACACTGTTAGATCCCCGGTACAAAAGTAAATTTGCAGAAATTATTCCTGCCATAGAAAGGGATGCACGCATGCAGGAGTATCAGCAGAGACTGTTGCAGAATCTTACATGTGCTTTTCCACAAAATACCAGTGGTGCACGTAGTGAATCTCACAGTTCCAACTTGCCAACCGTGGGACCGTCAAGTGTTCAGCACTCAAACCGTAACAGAACCACAGTATCTGCTGGTAACATCAATTTTGCGGAATCATTTCACCACTTTTTTAGCCCATCCTTTGCAAGGCCACAGGAGACAAGAAGTTTGACACATAGTCAACGAGTAGAGACGATGGTACAGGAGTATCTCCAAGTAAACATTGAAGCCACGACTGTGTCACTGGACCCTTGCTCTTTTTGGGCTTCCAATCTGGATAAATGGCCGGAGCTAGCCACTTACGCCTTGGAGATCTTGTCATGCCCCGCAGCCAGCGTTCTGTCTGAACGTGTGTTCAGCGCTGCTGGTGGTGTGCTGACAGATAAGCGCACGCGGCTCTCCACTGATAATGTAGACAGACTCACGTTCATAAAGATGAACAAATCATGGATCCGAAACGACTTTTCTACCCCTGTGTCATCCTGGGGAGAGTAAAAGCTTGATGATTGGTTAAAATCACCCTACCAACCGTTTTAAGCTTTCAAATTACTAATCATGTTTATCTGTATCTTGACTGGAAAATAATTTGGGCTTTGTAGCAGTGTGCAGCACTGATCCTATTAGGCCATCTATACTAAAGCTTCACCAGATTTAAAATTAAAAATAATTTTTAGCTGCATCTAGCCCGGAAAATAATTTTGGGGCTCCGAGATGCGCAAGGCACATAAGTGCCTTCTTGCTGCACTACCTGCAGCATGACCCTCATATTGTCAGAATTCGAAGTAATCATGACTACTGGGTTGCCACACTCTTAGATCCCCCAAACTTTTCGATCAACCTTTTCATTTTAATAAAGACCAAAAAAATGGTCATTTTTGAAATTATAAGCATTAGCAGGTTGTTAGAAACTGAAATCAAACAGTTTTCAACTCAAAACTTTATTCTAGGTGATGTTACATTTTCACATAGGACCCCTTGTTCGAAAGGAGCTTCTGAACTCTCTCGTCCATTGAATTTGTCAGGTTTTGGATGGTTTCTGCTTCAATTGTTTTGCATGAGGACAGAATACCCTCCCAGAGCTGTTGCTTAGATGTGAACTGCCTCCCGCCATCATAGACACTCCTTTTAATGTTGCTCCAAAGGTTCTGAATGGGGTAGAGGTCAGGGGAGCATGGGGGTCACACCATAAGTTTGTCCCCTTTTATGCCCATATCAGCCAGAGATGCAGATGTTTTATGTGCAGCATGAGATGGTGCATTATCATGCAGAAAAATGATCTTGCTGTGAAATACACGGTTCTTCTTCTTGAACCATGGCAGGAAGTGCTGTTTGAGAAAATCCACATACATTATGGAGTTCATCTTTAGCGCCTTCAGGGATCCTAAAGGGGCCGACAATCTCTCTCCCCATGATTCCAGCCCAAAACATTACTCCACCTCCTCCTTGTTGGCACTGTAGCCGTGTTTGCGTGGGGTGTCCATCAACCAGCCATCCTCCACTCCATCCATCTGGACCATCGAGCGCTGCACGGCACTCATCCGTGAACAAAACAGTTTTGAAATCAGTCTTCATGTAATGTTTGGCCCACTGGAGCCGTTTCTGCTTGTGTGAAGTGGATAGAGGAGGTCGACAGGATGGCGCATGCACAGCTGCAAACCTCTGAAGGACCCTGCATCTTGTTGTTCGGGGGACGTTGGAGGCACAAGCAGCTTCAAAAACTTGTCTGCTGCTATGACAAGGCTTTTTTGCCGCTGCTCTTTCAACCTGACGTAATTGCCTGTAGGAAAGAGTCCTCAATTTGCCCTTATCAGCACGCACACGTGTGTACTGTGAATCAGCTACATACTTCTTGATTGCCAAGACACTTCATCCTGATCATCGCACAATGTTGATTGTAGTCATGCCTTGACCTAAACACTCCACAATTTGTTGCTTCTCAGCAGCCGACACATCCTTTTTCTTTCCCATTTTGGCAGAAAATGTAGGCTGCTTAATAATGTGAGAGAGCCTTCTTAAGTAGTCTTGCCTTTCATTGGACACACCTGCCAAACTAATTAGCACAGGTGTCTGCAATTGCTTACAGTGATATAAAGAGCACTGACACACATCACCATCAATGAGTTTAACTGACAAACAAACAAATTCTTCCCTTATCACTCCTAAACACTTTTTGTATAATAATTTGGAACGCAGTGTACATGTGCTTTTCCACAAAACACCAGTGGTTCACGTAGTGAATCTTACAGTTCTAACTTGCCAACCGTGGTCTGTATGGAGTTGTTCAATAAAGGGCCCAAAATTAAGATAACATAGATGGGAGAGGTCTCTATGAATAGGAATTCCTAAGTATTTGATACCCTGTGAGGGCCAGGCAAAGGGAAAGTTGGACTGGATGGAATCCTATATGGATTTGGGGAGGGAGACATCGAGGGCCTCAGACTTCGCTGCATTGATTTTAAAATTTTACCATGTAACAAAGTGATCTATTTCAGCCATAACAGCATGGATGGATATATGTGATTGAGTGATATATACTAGGACATCATCAGCAAATAGAGAGCACTTGTACTCGGTGCCTCCCACCTCAATCCACCTAATATTGGGGTTATGGCGAATTGATGAGAGCAGGTGCTCCGTCACTAGGATGTATAAGAGAGGGGACAGAGGACATCACTGCCTTGTCCCATTGGTGAATGTGAAAGGTGATGAAAATGTTCTGACGCACCCCCTGGGCCTTGGGACACCCGGAGCCGGACCCTTTTTGGTGGATGCTGGTGGTTGTAGTCTTCGTGGCGGCGACCCAGTTCCGTGGCTCAGGGCGGTCAAACCAGTGGCGGAACTATTTATGTGGTTTTCATGTTTAAATGTCCGACTACGCCACCCGTGGATTGCGGTCAGAGTGAACCGCCGCTACAGGGCAGACCACTGAGGCTGGTGTTGTGGGTGCAGCAGAGCGTAGCATAACTCCCCACGGGAGGAGTATAGCCTCAGGGCAGTGTATGCGGAGGATGGGGGTGATGGTGCAGGGCAGCAGCAGTAACGACACGGAGTCAGTGATGCAGTTCAGGGCCTTTACTCACAGTTCTTATTATCCAGACCACGTCTGCAGGTAACGGCTGCCCACGTCGTACTGTGCTCACCAGGTGAGGGGCTCAGACAACTCCCAGATAACTTTGGAGCACTTCACAGGACCCCCTTTGTGTGTCCTTTGTCTGGCCTTTCTTACCAACACTTCTGTCCGGCTGCCTCGGGCCTCCTCTTGGTAAACTTGGCGCCAGTTTCCCTGACCCTATGTGGTGCCTTCCTAGCGGGTGTAGCGAGGGGCTGCGCCACATAAAATGTCAGAGCCTCCGGTTTCTAGCTGAGGGTCGTTTCCTGCCTCCACTAGTTCGGGGACCGGTCTCCCCCTTTGGCCTGACCCCTCCACGCAGGTGGATTCGGGCGTGCGGTGGCGACTCGCCCGTCCGCACCCCTGGGATCCCTTCATTCCTCGTTCCTGGAGCCTTCTCCGCTCCTCTTCCTTCCTTCTCCCTCTTCCAGGCCTGGGCCTCTGTTACTAGGCCCGCCTCCGGAGCAGAGCTCATGCAGAGCCCCTGCTCCCTGCCACTTCTGCTCAGACTTCTCTGCACTGAACTAAGATGGTGCCCACCTTTTATACTCCCTTCTCAATGCACCCAGGAACTGCTTCCTCCCTGCTCCTGCACTACAGGGTTCCCCTTCCTCAGTGTTCCCTCCCCCCACTCCAGCCAGGGACAGGGACTGTCGTGCCCATCTCAGGGGCATATTGGTCGCCCTGCCCCACGGCAATGTGGTGTAATGCATGCAGGTGTCGGGTCCTGATCCACACTCCATCCTTACCTGAGAGTGAGATATCACACCTCTGGGTGAGGTGCAATACGTCTGTAGCAACCGAGCCCTCAGGGTGCTTAGGTTCAATTTATCTTCAGCCTAGGTGAAGTATTGCGATACAGGGCCGTGATTTTGGCTATAAAAGGGTCCACTAGACCCCTACCCCATGCTTTTTAAGAGAATCATATATGGCGTGCCAGGAGACTCTATGGAATGCTTTCTCAGCATCCAACGAGAGTATCTAATTACAAATTTTTAACTGCATCTAGCCCAGGAAATACTTTGTGCCTAGTAGCAGTGTCTGCTAGTGAGCGGATTATCCCGGCTGTTAAGCAAGCTGCACCACCTGTAGTTTAGACACTTAATTTTTTCAAAGGAAATGCTTCGGGACCATGGGATACTTAGTGAAGAGCATCAGGAGGCACCCCAAGGCATAGGGGCTGGGACTGGCAGTAGGATGCCTTGCGGTGGACAGCCGAGCTCGATCCTTATAAAAGCTTTTTAACTGCAGCAGCTTTAGTGGACGCTACTGGAGCTGGAATTACCGCGGCTGCTGGCATGAGACTTGCCCTCCAATAGATCCTTGTAAATGGATTTAAAGTGTATTCATTCAAATTAGAGAGACAATTTAAATTAAAAAGCTTAGAGCTGCCTCCACCACAGGGGGGCTCGCTCGACCCACCAGCGGACAGGCACCAGTATTGGGAGAGGGGGGCTGGCCGTCAGGGTTCACCGCGGCTCTGGCACAAACCCGGCGACACGGAGGTGGCACGGGCAGGAGCGGACTGGCCGTGTCGGCTTCTCACTTTTTGGATTTTAGAAGGGCATGACATGCCTATATCTGTGTCTCCCCCTCCTTTTACTCCTCCACCTCTTTTATTTTCGCATGACTATATGTACTTGTCACTTTTCCATATGTTAGTTATGTCTTCTGAGCAGTTTGTCAGCTTTTGGACACCTTTGAAGGTGTTTTCTATGTGTTTCTATGTGTTTTTGTTTGCCTGCCATTGGTTTTAACGGTGTTCGAAGGTGTTCGACGAACAGTTCGACGAACAGTTCGGCGAACACACGGGTGTTCGACGAACCGAACCGAACTTGAACACTACGGGGGTGGCTCAACACTAATGTGGAGGTCACAGTGGAATAAAAAGACAATATCAATGCCCCTTGGAAGAGACGTGGAGGGCACAGTAGCTTAACAAGATGGTTTTAATGCCTCTTGGAAGAGACGTGGAGTTCAGAGTGGTTTAACAAGATGGTTTAAATGCCCCATGGAAGAGACGTGGAGGTCCCAGTGGAATAAAAAGACAATATCAATGCCCCTTGGAAGAGTGATGGAGTTCCCAGTGGAATAAAAAGACAATATCATTGCCCCTTGGAAGAGTGGTGGAGGTTCCAATGGAATAAAAAGACAATATCAATGACCCTTGGTAGAGACGTGGAGGTCACAGTAGCTCAACAAGATGATTTCAATGCCCCTTGGAAGAGACGTGGAGTTCAGAGTGGTTTAACAAGACGGTTTTAATGCCCCTTGGAAGAGACGTGGAGGTCACAGTAGCTTAACAAGACGGTTTTAATGCCCTTTGGAAGAGACGTGGAGTTCAGAGTGGTTTAACAAGATGGTTTTAATGCCCCTCAGAAGAGACGTGGAGGTCACAGTAGCTTACCAAGACGGTTTTAATGCCCCTTGGAAGAGACGTGGAGATAAGAGTAGTTAAACAAGATGGTTTTAATGCCCCTTGGAAGAGACGTGGACGTCCCAGTGGAATAAAATGACAATATCAATGCACCTTGGAAGAGCCGTGGAGGTCACAGTAGCTTAACAAGATGGTTTTAATGCCCCTTGGAAGAGACGTGGAGGACACAGTGGAATAAAAAAACAATATCAATGCCCCTTGGAAGAGACGTGGAGGTCACAGTAGCTTAACAAGATGGTTTTAATGCCCCTTGGAAGAGACGTGGAGGTCACAGTGGAATAAAAACACCATATCAATGCCCATTGAAAGAGACGTGGAGGTCACAGTGGAAAAAAAAGACAATATCAACGCCCCTTGGAAGAGACGTGGAGGTCACAGTAGCTTAACAAGATGGTTTTAATTCCCCTTGGAAGAGATGTGGAGTTCAGAGTGGTTAAACAAGACGGTTTTAATGCCCCTTGGAAGAGTGGTGGAGTTCCCAGTGGAATAAAAAGACAATATCAAAGCCCCTTGGAAGAGTGGTAGAGTTCCCAGTGGAATAAAAAGACAATATCAATGCCCCTTGGAAGAGTGGTGGAGGTTCTAATGGAATAAAATGACAATATCAATGACCCTTGGTAAAGACGTGGAGGTCACAGCAGCTTAACAAGATGATTTCAATGCTCCTTGGAAGAGACGTGGAGTTCAGAGTGGTTTAACAAGATGGCTTTAATGCCCCTTGGAAGAGATGTGGAGGTCACAGTAGCTTAACAGGACGGTTTTAATGCCCCTTGGAAGAGACGTGGAGTTCAGAGTGGTTTAAGAAGATGGTTTTAATGCCCCTCAGAAGAGATGTGGAGGTCACAGTAGGTTAACAAGATGGTTTTAATGCCCCTTGGAAGAGACGTGGAGTTAAGAGTGGTTTAACAAGACCGTTTTAATGCCCCATGGATGAGACGTGGAGGTCCCAGTGGAATAAAAAGACAATATCAATGCCCCTTGGAAGAGTGGTGGAGGTCACAGTGGAATAAAAAGACAATATCAATGCCCCTTGGAAGAGACGTGGAGGTCACAGTAGCTTAACAAAATGGTTTTAATACCCCTTGGAAGAGACGTGGAGTTCAGAGTGGTTTAACAAGATGTTTTTAATGCCCCTTGGAAGACACATGGAGGTCCCAGTGGAATAAAAAGACAATATCAATGCCCCTTGGAAGAGTGGTGTAGGTCACAGTGGAATAAAAAGACAATATCAATACCCCTTGGAACAGTGGTGGAGGTTACAGTGGAATAAAAAGACAATATCAATGCCCCTTGGAAGAGTGGTGGAGGTCTCAGTGGAATAAAAAGACAATATAAATGCCTTTTGGATGAGTGGTGGAGGTCCCAGTGGAATAAAAAGACAATATCAATGACCCTTGGAAGAGACGTGGAGGTCACAGTAGCTTAACAAGACGATTTTAATGCCCCTTGGAAGAGAAGAGTAGCTTAACAAGATGGTTTTTAATGCCCCTTGGAAGAGACGTGGAGGTCACAGTGGAATAAAAAGACAATATCAATGCCCCTTGGAAGAGACGTAGAGGTCACAGTAGCTTAACAAATTGGTTTTAATACCCCTTGGAAGAGACGTGGAGTTCAGAGTGGTTTAACAAGATGGTTTTAATGCCCCTTGGAAGAGACGTGGAGGTCCCTGTGGAATAAAAAGACATTATCAATGCCTCTTGGAAGAGTGGTGGAGTACCCAGTGGAATAAAAAGACAATATCAATGCCCCGTGGAAAAGTGGTGGAGGTTACAGTGGAATAAAAATACAATATCAAAGCCCCTTAGTAGAGTGGTAGAGGTTCCAATGGAATAAAAAGACCGTATCAATGACCCTTGGTAGAGACGTGGAGGTCACAGTAGCTTAACAAGACAATTTTAATGCCCCTTGGAAGAGACATGGAGTTCAGCGTGATCTAAAAAGACGGTTTTAATGCTCTTGGAAGAGACGTGGAGGTCACAGTAGCTTAACAAGACGGTTTTAATGCCCCTAGGAAGAGATGTGGAGTTCAGAGTGGTCTAACAAGATGGTTTTAATGCCCCTCAGAAGAGACTTGGAGGTCACAGTAGCTTAACAAGACGGTTTTAATGCCCCTTGGAAGAGACGTGGAGTTCAGAGTGGTTTAACAAGATGGTTTTCTTGCCCCTTGGAAGAGACGTGGAGGTCACAGTAGCTTAACAAGACGGTTTTAATGCCCTTTGGAAGAGACGTGGAGTTCAGAGTGGTTTAACAAGACGGTTTTAATGCCCCTCAGAAGAGACGTGGAGGTCACAGTAGCTTAACAAGACGGTTTTAATGCCCCTTGGAAGAGACGTGGACGTCCCAGTGGAATAAAATGACAATATCAATGCACCTTGGAAGAGTGGTGGAGGTCGCAATGGAATAAAAAAGCAATATCAATGCCCCTTGGAAGAGACGTGGAGGTCACAGTAGCTTAACAAGATGGTTTTAATGCCCCTTGGAAGAGACGTGGAGGACACAGTGGAATAAAAAAACAATATCAATGCCCCTTGGAAGAGACGTGGAGGTCACAGTAGCTTAACAAGATGGTTTTAATGCCCCTTGGAAGAGACGTGGAGGTCACAATGGAATAAAAACACCATATCAATGCCCATTGGAAGAGACGTGGAGGTCACAGAGGAATAAAAAGACAATATCAACGCCCCTTGGAAGAGACGTGGAGGTCTCAGTAGCTTAACAAGATGGTTTTAATTCCCCTTGGAAGAGATGTGGAGTTCAGAGTGGTTAAACAAGACGGTTTTAATGCCCCTTGGAAGAGTGGTGGAGTTCCCAGTGGAATAAAAAGACAATATCAAAGCCCCTTGGAAGAGTGGTGGAGTTCCCAGTGGAATAAAAAGACAATATCAATGCCCCTTGGAAGAGTGGTGGAGGTTCTAATGGAATAAAAAGACAATATCAATGACCCTTGGTAGAGACGTGGAGGTCACAGCAGCTTAACAAGATGATTTCAATGCTCCTTGGAAGAGACGTGGAGTTCAGAGTGGTTTAACAAGACGGCTTTAATGCCCCTTGGAAGAGACGTGGAGATCACAGTAGCTTAACAGGACGGTTTTAATGCCCCTTGGAAGAGACCTGGAGTTCAGAGTTGTATAACAAGATGGTTTTAATGCCCCTCAGAAGAGACGTGGAGGTCACAGTAGGTTAACAAGATGGTTTTAATGCCCCTTGAAAGAGACGTGGAGTTAAGAGTGGTTTAACAAAAATTAGGACAGAGGAACTTGCAATGCTGCCAACATGGACCACAGTCACCCTGGTGGTATAGTGATGGTGGAGGGTGAGGATAAGGAGAAGAGCAAAAAACAGCCAGAGGAACTTGCAATGCCCCTTACAAGAGCCATGCAGTACAGCATATTAAAAACATTATTCCCATTATTGGGGAGTGGGTCTCCCATAGTCTTTGCCTATGCCTTCCAAGCAAAAGCTGCCAAAAATTAGTACTGAGGAACTTGCAATGCTGGCAACAGAGAAGAGCAAAAAACAGCCGAAGTGAGGAAGCATATACCTATGTGTGGTTGTGAAGCGGTGCATGGGAATACACCTCTCGAAATAACACAGTGGATTTGACTTTATGTTACTCTGCTGTCATTTGGTGGTGATGAGAAGTCTGGCCCAATCCAGCCCTTGTTCATTTTGATAAGGGTCAGCTTGTCAGCATTGTCAGTTGACAGGCGAGTGCGCTTATCAGTTATAATTCCCCCAGCGGCACTAAAAACACGCTCCGATAACACGTTAGTGTCAGGGCAGGCCAGGACCTCCAAGGCGTACAGAGCGAGTTCATTCCAAGTGTCCAGCTTGGATACCCAATAATTAAAAGGCACAGAAGAATCACGGAGTACACTGGTACGGTCGGCAAGGTACTCCCTCACCATCTTTTGAAGCTTTCCACTCCTTGTGAGAGTACCTCACGCCTCAGAGCCTGTAAGCTGGGCGGGTCTCAGAAAACTGTCCCAGAACGTTGACAGTGTTCCCCTGCCTCTGCTGGATTGGAGTTGCGTCTCTCTCGCCTGTACGCCTTGGTTGGGAAGCGTAATGTGACCTCTGCTGCTAGCGTGTTCAGATGGGAATTTTTTTTAACAGTTCTGCAGCAAGGGCCTTCTGGTACTGCCATATTTTTGTAGACCTTGCCACCTCAGAAATAAGAGAGTTAAAGTTCTCCTTGTGTGGGGGGCGTCTAAAAGTGTCACCAACCAGTATTGACTGTCACCCAACATTTTGACAAAGCGAGGGTCACGGTTAAGGCAGCGTAACATAAAATAGGCCATGTGTGCCAGACTGGTAACGGGAAAAACTTCCGTGTCCTCACCAAGATGATGACTGACCATGCTCTTCTCCTCCTCCTCCTCCTCCTCCTCCTCCCACCAGTCCTCAGGCCACCCACGATGAACCGACGGTATGACAGTTGTACAGGTACTACCGTCTACAGCGCATGATACCAGCTCCTGTATTTCCTCCTCCTCCACCCTCATTGTCCACAATGCACGTTGGGATGAGATGAGGCTGGGCTGTGTGTAATCACCCGCTACGGCTTCTTGATCCATCTTATCATACTCTGGCTGCAATGCCTCCTCTTTAATTCTCTGCAGAGAGCGTGGCAAAAGACAGACAAGTGGGATACTGACACTAATGATGGTGTCATCGCCACTCACCATCTTGGTGGACTTCTCAAAGTTTGTCAGGATGGTACATATGTCAGACATCCAGGTCCACTCCTGAGGTCTTATGTGTGGAGTCTGACCTGACTATCAACGGCCTTGTTGCAGCTGGTATTCCACAACTGCTCTCTTCTGCTCACAAATCCTTTGCAACATGTGGAGGGTATGTGGCGCCCCTGAGGGTTCGGTCGCCACAGGGGTACTGCATCTCTTTAATGAGGTGTGGTATCTCTCCTTCGAGGTAAGGATGGTGCAGCTGTCAGGACCCCACCCCTGCATCCAACACTACACCTCTCCCACCTGAGGGGGGCTTATAGGCACCAGGGTGCTGCCCCAGCCGGGATAAGAGGAGATGGGGGGGAACCAAAGTAAGGGGGAACCTAGTAGTGGGTGAGGGTGGATGATGCACATTTAGGTTACACAACAAAAATTCATATTTAATAAACAGCCATCTTGGGCTCATGGTCTTTGATTGTGATCTTCATCACTGAACGTGGCTTTCTGTGTGAACCTGCAGTTGATGGGGTCACGGTCCTCGTACTCTGGCCTTGAGTCGAGGAGCGGGCAAGAGTTAACGGCTGTCTCTACCCGGTCAAGGTCCTTACCCAAGATGGCCTAGAGGGGAGCGGAGAAGAAAAGCTCCGCAGGCAAAAGGATCCTAGGGGGATGCAGACGGAGCGGTATACGCCACCTGTCCTCGCTATTCTGGCCCAGTCAGAGGGATTCCTGCTGCAAGAGTGGTACCGGCCCCCAATATCTGACTCTGTCACTTCAAGTCTTAGTCAGAGAAGCCCGGAGTCTCAGTGGATCCCACCGGGTAGCGGAATGGAGTCGCCACCCGTACCCTTGTTCTGTGCATAGACCAGAGGGAGACCAGGCCTTAGTACACGTACCACATACGGACAGGAGAGGACCTAGTGGGAAAGTCTAGGAGCACTCTGGTGCGGGGTCCTGACCAAAGCACCTGAACTACCCGGAGGTTGTCGGACCCCCGCCTCTGGTGGCCACAGCGTGTCGTGAGGAGCAGGGAGAAGCCTTGCAGCTGTGCATTCTACCATGAGTAAAGCTTGGAAGACTACCCCTATGGCCTCCGGTTCCTTATGCAACGCGGCACAGCACTACACCGCATCACATCTTCCACTACAACTCCCATCCTCCTGTCTCCTCTGCCCTGAGGCCCTGCTTCGCCTGTGGGGAGTAGTACCATCTGCTGCTGCCACTACATCCCGCCTCAGAGGACTGGATGCAGCGCTGGTGGAGAATCATCAGAAACCACAGGTGGCGTAGTCAATATAACCACTCGATTAACACCAACTCTGAAAGCCCATTACACCCTTTTAATATGACGGCCCTGGGCACAGAACGGGTCCAGGCCACGGCTACAACCCACCAAACATCTGACCCAGCTCTGAGTAACCCCACTTCCCAGGGTGAGGGCTATGAGCATCACAGGTAGAGTTCCAACGTGTGGGGACATCACACACCAGTCGTTGTGCCAGAAGCTGCAAAATCTGCTGCAACACAGAAAGGGCGGCGGAAGCTGAACCGACTTGCAAAAGTGAGCTGACAGGCGGCGTACTTTGACGAGCAGATCTGGCAACTCGGGGTTTAAGAAACCGCTGAACCACAAGGTTAAGCACATGAGCCAGGCATGGTACGTGTCTGATCTCGCTTCAGATCCGCCACCAGTTTACAGCCATTGTCACACACGACCATGCCTGGATGTAGGTTCAGCGGTCTCAGCCACAGATCTGCCTGCTCTTTCACAGCTGTCCACAACTCACAAGCAGTGTGAGGTTTATTACCTAAGCTTATGAATTTCAGCACAGCCTGTTGCCGCTTGGCTGAAGCAGTACTGCAGTGCTTCCAGATTGTAACTGATGTGGTGATATCTGAGATGGAGGCTGAACATGAGGAGGAGGAGAAGGATGACGCGCAGGAGCTGTACACTGTGGGGGCAACTCTGACTGACATAGGGCCCGCAATCCTCAGTGTGGGGAGGATGTGTTCAGTCTCAAGGTCCGACTGGGTCCCGGCTTCCACTATGTTTACCCAGTGTGCTGTCAGGGAGATGTACCGTCCCTGGCCACAAGCACTTGTCCACGTGTCCGTTGTCAGGTGGACTCTCCCAGTAACTGCGTTGTTGAGGGCACGGCAGATGTTTTGGGACACGTGCTTGTGTAGTGCGGGGATGGCACACCGGGCAAAATAGTGACGGCTGGGGACTGAGTACCGAAGGATGGCCACCGCCATAAGGTTGCGGAAGGATTCTGTCTCCAACAGCCTAAAAGGCAGCATTTCCAACGCAAGCAGTTGTGAAATGTGCGAATTTAGGACTGTGGCCTGTGGGGCGTTGGCTGCGAATTTGTGCTTTCGTTCAAAGGTCTGGGATATGGACAATTGAACACTGTGGTGGGACGTGGACGTTAATGCTGTTTCGTGAGAAACTGCCATAACAAGTGAAGACTGAGAGAAGGGGGCATCTTTGCATGCAGTATGGACAGGGGATTGCCTTGCACGCACAACAGGGGGTTCTGTTAGACGCACAACAGCGGAAGAAGCAGTGGTCACACCCGCTGACCCTGGTCGTGGACCCTGGGATTCGCCCCACAAAGTCGGGTCCATGCTGACTTGTGCCTGATCATGCTGGTGGTGGTCAGGCTGGTAGTTTTGTCACCCCTGTTGATGCTGGCCTGGCAGGTGGTACAAATGGCCTTTTTGGGGTTATCAGCAGAGTCTTTAAAAAAATTCCAGACTCTGTAAGACCTACTGGTTGTACTGGCAACGTCCCTCGTGTTGGTGTTATGGGGAATGGTTGCCCGCCTTCTGTGTGCGGCCACCACACTGCTTCTTCCTGTCTGTTGGGTTACTCTGCCTCCCTCCCCCTGTGTGCTGCTGGCCTCGCTCTGCGTGTCCTACTGCCACGTTGGGTCAGTTACTAGATCATCCACCACCTCCTCCTCTTCCACTACCTCACCATGGTCCTCCTCCTCACTTCGTGGTAATTGTGTCTCATCATGGTCCACCTCCTGTGACAAATTGCCAGCGTCGCCTTCCTGTGGCCGTGGCTGTTCAAATATTTGGCCATTGCTACATGGGATCTCCTCTTCCACCACTTCAAGCGGAGCAGGCAAGGGGCCCAAATATGGAAATGGACCAGTGAACAGCTCTTCAGAGTGTTCAACTGTGGGATCAGTTGCTGTCTGACGACACTCGGCATGGTGGGAGGAAGGAGCACCAGGGTGAGGAGGAGTATGCGGTTGAGACTCACGGCTACTAAGACTTGACCGTGTGGAAGACAGACCGGAGGTGGTGGTGCCCAGGTGACTGGAAGTATTATCTACTATCCAATTAATAACCTGTTCACACTGATCAGTTCACAATAGTGGTGTTGTTGTGTGCTTCCATAGTAATTCGGTCAAGAACTGGGAGCGAGAAGATGTGGCTGTTGGTTGTGGCACATTTTTACCTTGGCCACGGCCCCGTCCTCTGGACGCACCATCACCAGAACGTCCAGTTCCACGTTCCTTGCCACTCGCCTTGCCCATTGTAAATTAAGTAAAATAGCTTACACTCGCACTATCAATTTGATATATTTGTGTCTGAACTGTCAGCGAGACACTCAAACTGTTTCATGGAAAAAAGGCAAAAAGGTGGATTACACCCAGATTTGATTCGTGGAAGAGGAAAACCACAGTTCTAGTTCTCTGGCCTACACCAGAATCTTTTAAACAGATATACTTGTGTCTGAACAGTCAGCCAGACACTCAAACTGTTTTTTTTATGGAAAAAAGGCAAAAAGGTGGATAACACCCAGATTTGAACCGTGGAAGAGGAAAACCACATTTCTAATTTCCTTGCGTATACCAAACTTTTTTTAAATAGATATATTTGTGTATGAACAGTCAGCGAGACACTCAAACTGTTTTTTTTATGGAAAAAAGGCAAAAAGGTGGATTACACCCAGATTTGAACCGTGGAAGAGGAAAACCACAATTCTAATTCTCTGGCCTACACCAGATTCTTTTAAACAAATATATTTGTGTCTGAACAGTCAGCGAGACACTCAAACTGTTTTTTTTTATGTAAAAAAGGCAAAAAGGTGGATTACACCCAGATTTGAACCGTGGAAGAGGAAAACCACAGTTCTAGTTCTCTGGCCTACACCAGAATCTTTTAAACAGATATACTTGTGTCTGAACAGTCAGCCAGACACTCAAACTGTTTTTTTTTTATGGAAAAAAGGCAAAAAAGGTGGATAACACCCAGATTTGAACCGTGGAAGAGGAAAACCACAGTTCTAATTTCCTTGCGTATACCAAACTTTTTTAAATAGATATATTTGTGTCTGAACAGTCAGCGAGACACTCAAACTGTTTTTTTTTATGGAAAAAAGGCAAAAATGTGGATAACACCCAGATTTGAACCGTGGAAGAGGAAAACTACAGTTCTAATTTCCTGCCATATTCCAGACTTTTTTAAATAGATATATTTGTGTCTGAACAGTCAGCGAGACACTCAAACTGTTTTTCTTTATGGAAAAAAGGCAAAAAAGTGCATTATACAGAGATTTGAACCGTGGAACTGCAAAACCACAGTTCTAGTTATCTGGCCGAAGCTAGACTCTTTTAAACAGATATATTTGTGTCTGAACACTCACAGACGCACTCAATTTTTTTTTTTTTTTCTTGGGGTGGGGGGAAGTACCAAAAGATTAATAAGATGGGTATTTGTACAGTCTAACTGAGGAGAAAAAAAAAAAGAGGATTTAGATGAAAAAAAAAGGATTTTTCCTGGTCCCTGAGACCTGGGGCTAAGTCTAGCAATTTGAGCAGCAGCAGCACACAGGACTGTCATGCAGTGTTTGTTGGTATAACCATTGCGTCTCCTATACAGCCTACCTGCCTGATATCTGGGATGGATATTAGTCCTCAGAAGGACTGTTTGTTTGAATTTTCAGGCTTTAGAGACCCTACACTACCTATTTTGCAGTATAAATCTCTCCGTAGCTCAGCAGCACTCTCCCTACACTGTCTGATCCGAAGCGACTGTGTCCAAGATGGCGGCGCCTGGTTTTAAATACTCAAGGTGACGCTGTGCGGACAGCCAATCACTGTAATGCTCACAACCAACATGGCTACTGCATTACAGTGACTGGCTGGCAATCCCTGCATGTCCACTGGCTCTGTAAAGAGCGCCAAACATGCAGGGTGGAGACCCAAGCTCCCGCCCGAGTAACCCGAAAATGCTCGGTGCTCGACGAACATCCCGAGTAGTGAGATGCTCGGGCGAGTACCGAGCAGTGTCGAACATGCTCACTCAACACTACTTAAATCCCAAAACAGAGATGGTTATTATTAGCATTACTTTCACTGAGGGTGTGAAATATAATGTATCACCATCAGTGAAAATAATTACTGTACACGACGTAAAACTGAAAGTTATCAGACCACTTATGAACAAATGGCTGAAATTAGTGTAAGCTCAAATGCTACAAGTAAGCAGATGTAATCGAACCCAAAGGGTTTTCAACAAGAGAAAACAAAGAAAAATCACATGTACAGTACCTCTCTCTTACAAAGCAAGCACAGTGAGTATATATACAGCACAGACCAAAAGTTTGGACACACCTTCTCATTTAAAGATTTTTCTGTATTTTCATGACTATGAAAATTGTACATTCACACTGAAGGCATCAAAACTTTGAAATAACACATGTGGAATTATATACTTAACAAAAAAGTGTGAAACAACTGAAAATATGTCTTATATTCTAGGTTCTTCAAAGTAGCCACCTTTTGCTTTGATGACTGCTTTGCACACTGTTGGCATTCTCTTGATGAGCTTCAAGAGGTAGTCACCGGAAATAGTCTTGCAACAATCTTGAAGGAGTTCCCAGAGATGCTTAGCACTTGTTGGCCCTTCTGCCTTCACTCTGCGGTCCAGCTCACCCCAAACCATCTCGATTGTGTTCAGGTCTGGTGACTGTGGAGGCCAGGTCATCTGGCGTAGCGCCTCATCACTCTCCATCTTGGTCAAATAGCCCTTACACAGCCTGGAAGTCTGTTTGGGGTCATTGTCCTGTTGAAAAATAAATGATGGTCCAACTAAACGCAAACCGGATGGAATAGCATGCCGCTGCAAGATGCTGTGGTAGCCATGCTGGTTCAGTATGCCTTCAATTTTGAATTAATCCCCAACAGTGTCACCAGCAAAGCACCCCCACACCATCACACCTCCTCCTCCATGCTTCACGGTGGGAATCAGGCATGTAGAGTCCATCCCTTCACCTTTTCGGCATCGCACAAAGACACGATGGTTACAAACTAAGATCTCAAATTTGGACTCATCAGACCAAAGCACAGATTTCCACTGGTCTAATGTCCATTCCTTGTGTTCTTTAGCCCAAACAAGTCTCTTCTGCTTGTTGCCTGTCCTTAGCAGTGGTTTCTTAGCAGCTATTTTACTATGAAGGCCTGCTGCACAAAGTCTCCTCTTAACAGTTGTTGTAGAGATGTGCCTGTTGCTAGAACTCTGTGTGGCATTGACCTGGTCTCTAATCTGAGCTGCTGTTAACCTGCGATTTCTGAGGCTGGTGACTCGGATAAACTTATCCTCAGAAGCAGAGGTAACTCTTGGTCTTCTTTTCCTGGGGCGGTCCTCATGTGAGCCAGTTTCTTTGTAGCGCTTGATGGTTTTTGCAACTTCACTTACGGACACTTTCAAAGTTTTCCCAATTTTTCGGACTGACTGACCTTAATTTCTTAAAGTAATGATGGCCACTCGTTTTTCTTTACCTAGCTGCTTTTTTCTTGCCATAATACAAATTCTAACAGTCTATTCAGTAGGACTATCAGCTGTGTATCCACCAGACTTCTGCACAACACAACTGATGGTCCCAACCCCATTTATAAGGCAAAAAATCCCACTTATTAAACCTGACAGGGCACACCGGTGAAGTGAAAACCGTTTCCGGTGACTACCTCTTGAAGCTCATCAAGAGAATGCCAAGAGTGTGCAAAGCAGTCATCAAAGCAAAAGGTGGCTACTTTGAAGAACCTAGAATATAAGACATATTTACTGTTGTTTCACACTTTTTTGTTAAGTATATAATTGCACATGTGTTTGATGCCTTCAGTGTAAATGTACAATTTTCATAGTCATGAAAATACAGAAAAATCTTTAAATGAGAAGGTGTGTCCAAACTTTTGGTCTGTACTGTAAATCCACATCTTCTAAAGACATAGCTCTCACAAGAGAAAGCTGATAAATGGATATAGGCTGCACTCACACAGATGGAAAGAGTTCGTCCAATAACCAAGCATATTGATGTGAACTTTGATTTTCTGCAGAATCTTCAAGAAGGACTACGGAGCTAACAACACTGGCTAACTGAGGAAATTACTGTGGATATTTTGACTGCAGAGAAGGATTTTCACAGCTGATGAAGAGGCTGAGCTTAATAGACTAAGCAGTAGCTGTCAAGAAGGGATGAAGAAGAATGCAACAGATGCCGGCTAATGCTGAGAGGGCTACATTGATTATGTATCAGGTGGCCCTGTATGAACTGTTTGAGTTTGTTTAGTCATTGCTTTTTACTGTATGACCTCTTGGTTTGTAATTGTGTACATTTTCTCCTGTTTTTTTCATGATGTGATCATGCAAATAATAGTCCCAATGAAAACAGTTTACTCTCTGACAATGTTTGAGTGCTCAATGATTTGGCTAAGATCTGAAAAATCTGTTACCTTAAGGCTGAATTCACACAGCTGTGTGTCATAGACTGGATGTAGATATCCCGACCTGAACTCAACAGCCTCATAGTCATATGTGTATCTGTTCAGTTCGGGTAAGGAGATACACAACCAGTCCATGTATCGGAGTCCATAGTCTATGGCTATGTCAAATGAATGTGGAAATCCAGTCTAAAAGGAATCTGTTTTGATGATCAACCCCCCACACCACTTATATGGTCATATAGCTCATTAAAAAATAAGCCAATCAATTTCTTTATTTATAAAATTCACTGCTCCATAATCAAATAATTCATGTGTCTACCCATGTACAGATGAGACTGAAGTGCTCTGGGTGTGAATGGAGCACATCCCGAGCCTCTATCTCTTCAGCTCTATTCCCTGGCTAGTTCCATCTTCTTTTTCTTGGCTGGTTGTATAGTCAAAAAAGAAAAAATAGGGCCTGCACACCTTTAGTATTAAATTAATGTACAGGTGCATAAATATGCTATGTGGCCAATTTACTAACATATACATACACAATACATCAGCACACAGTTACTAATGAATACATGAAATCCAATATTGCTCTAAACGTTAAAAATGTAAAGGTACTTAGCTAGTGTAATTTGATCAAAGAGCACAAAAGGCATCCAACCACGTCAAGATGTACCTTTTAATATGGATGGTCCCTAACCACTATATGTCCTACCTCTCTATGTGCCAAGCCAGGTCTCATCTGAATAGGGAATAAAAATGAAACCAGTCGGAGCTCACAATTAAAACCCTGTGTGGGAAAGATGAGTGTATAAGGGTGGTGAGCCAAGTAGAGGGCCACCCCCCGATATGTACTACAAAAAAAGAAACAAATAGGGCTGTGAAGTCAGGCCAGTGAAGTAGAAGGAGGTGGCACTAGGCAGAGAATACGGACCTGGTGGAAAAGGTTCAGCAAATGCTCCCATCACACCCAGAACACTTCAGCCTTACTTGGAATTGGATTAAAAGATGGATAATTCAGTTATGGCATGGTAGATTTCATGAATAACTTTATAGATTGGCTTTCAAATACCTATATGAACATGTAAAGCATTTGGGGGTTTTGATCATCATGACAGATTCCATTTAACAATTCCTTTGATTTTCTGATCTTAAGTTATACAGTTAGGTCCATATATATTTGGACAGAGACAACATTTTTCTAATTTTGGTTCTAGACATTACCACAATGAATTTTAAACAAAACATTTCAGATGCAGTTGAAGTTCAGACTTTCAGATTTCATTTGAGGGTATCCTCATTAAAATTGGATGAAGGGTTTAGGAGTTTCAGCTCCTTAACATGTGCCACCCTGTTTTTAAAGGAACCAAAAGTAATTGGACAATTGACTCTAAGGTTATTTAATTGACAGGTGTGGGCAATCCCTTCATTATGTCATTCTCAATTAAGCAGATAAAAGGCCTGGAGTTGATTTGAGGTGTGGTGCTTACATTTGGAAGGTTTTGCTGTGAAGTAAACATGTGGTCAAAGGAGCTCTCCATGCAGGTGAAACAAGCCATCCTTAAGCTGCAAAAACAGAAAAAACCCATCCGAGAAATTGCTACAATATTAGGAGTGGCAAAATCTACAGTTTGATACATCCTGAGAAAGAAAGAAAGCACTGGTGAACTCATCAATGCAAAAATACCTGGGCGCCCACGGAAGACAACAGTGGTGGATGATCGCAGAATAATCTCCATGGTGAAGAGAAACCCCTTCACAACAGCCAACCAAGTGAACAATAGTGTTGAGCCACCCCCATAGTGTTCGAGTTCGGTTCGGTTCGTCGAACACCCGTGTGTTCGCCGAACTGTTCGTCGAACTGTTCGTCGAACACCTTCGAACACCGTTAAAACCAATGGCAGGTAAACAAAAACACATAGAAACACATAGAAAACACCTTCAAAGGTGTCCAAAAGCTGACAAACTGCTCAGAAGACACAACTAACACATGGAAAAGTGACAAGTACATATAGTCATGCGAAAAGAAAAGAGGTGGAGGAGTAAAAGGAGGGGGAGACACAGATATAGGCATGTCATGCCCTTCTAAAATCCAAAAAGTGAGAAGCCGACACGTTCAGTCCGCTCCTGCCCGTGCCACCTCCGTGTCGCCGGGTTTGTGCCAGAGCCGCGGTGAACCCTGACGGCCAGCCCCCCTCTCCCAATACTGGTGCCTGTCCGCTGGTAGGTCGAGCGAGCCCCCCTGTGGTTGAGGCAGCTCTAAGCTTTTTAATTTAAATTGTCTCTCTAATTTGAATAAATACACTTTAAATCCATTTACAAGGATCTATTGGAGGGCAAGTCTCATGCCAGCAGCCGCGTAATTCCAGCTCCAGTAGCGTCCACTAAAGCTGCTGCAGTTAAAAAGCTTTTATAAGGATCGAGCTCGGCTGTCCACCGCAAGGCATCCTACTGCCAGTCCGAGCCCCTATGCCTTGGGGTGCCTCCTGATGCTCTTCACTGAGTATCCCGTGGTCCCGAAGCATTTCCTTTGAAAAAATGAAGTGTCCAAACTACAGGTGGTGTAGCTTGCTTAACAGCCGGGATAATCCGCTGACTAGCAGACACTGCTACTAGGCACAAAGTATTTCCTGGGCTAGATGCAGTTAAAATTTTGTAATTAGATACTCTCGTTGGATGCTGAGAAAGCATTCCATAGAGTCTACTGGCACGCCATATATGATCCTCTTAAAAAGCTTGGGGTAGGGGTCTAGGGGACCCTTTTATAGCCAAAATCACGGCCCTGTATCGCAATACGTCACCTAGGCTGAAGATAAATGGAACTGTAGCACCTTGAGGGCTCGGTTGCTACAGAGGTATTGCACCTCACCCAGAGGTGTGACATCTCACTCTCAGGTAAGGATGTAGTGTGGATCAGGACCCGACACCTGCATGCATTACACCACATTGCCGTGGGGCAGGGCGACCAATATGCCCCTGAGATGGGCACGACAGTCCCTGTCCCTGGCTGGAGTGGGGGGAGGGAACACTGAGGAAGGGGAACCCTGTAGTGCAGGAGCAGGGAGGAAGCAGTTCCTGCGTGCATTGAGAAGGGAGTATAAAAGGTGGGCACCATCTTAGTTCAGTGCAGAGAAGTCTGAGCAGAAGTGGCAGGGAGCAGGGGCTCTGCATGAGCTCTGCTCCGGAGGCGGGCCTAGTAACAGAGGCCCAGGCCTGGAAGAGGGAGAAGGAAGGAAGAGGAGTGGAGAAGGCTCCAGGAACGAGGAACGAAGGGATCTCAGGGGTGCGGACGGGCGAGTCGCCACCGCACGCCCGAATCCACCTGCATGGAGGGGTCAGGCCAAAGGGGGAGACCGGTCCCCGAAACTAGTGGAGGCAGGAAACGACCCTCAGCTAGAAACAGGAGGCTGTGACATTTTATGTGGCGCAGCCCCTCGCTACACCCGCTAGGAAGGCACCACATAGGGTCAGGGAAACTGGCGCCAAGTTTACCAAGAGGAGGCCCGAGGCAGCCGGACAGAAGGGTTGGTAAGAAAGGCCAGACAAAGGACACACAAAGGGGGTCCTGTGAAGCACTCCAAAGTTATCTGGGAGTTGTCTGAGCCCCTCACCTGGTGAGCACAGTACGACGTGGGCAGCCGTTACCTGCAGACGTGGTCTGGATAATAAGAACTGTGAGTAAAGGCCCTGGACTGCATCACTGACTCCGTGTCATTACTGCTGCTGCCCTGCACCATCACCCCCATCCTCCGCATACACTGCCCTGAGGCTATACTCCTCCCGTGGGGAGTTATGCTACGCTCTGCTGCACCCACAACACCAGCCTCAGCGGTCTGCCCTGGAGCGGCGGTTCACTCTGACCGCAATCCACGGGTGGCGTAGTCGGACATTTAAACATCAAAACCACATAAATAGTTCCGCCACTGGTTTGACCGCCCTGAGCCACGGAACCGGGTCGCCGCCACGGAGACTACAACCACCAGCATCCACCAAAAAGGGTCCGGCTCCAGGTGTCCCAAGGCCCAGGGGGCGCGTCAGAACATTTTCATCACCTTTCACAATCACCAATGGGACAAGGCAGGGATGTTCTCTGTCCCCTCTCTTATACATCCTAGTGACGGAGCACCTGCTCTCATCAATTCGCCATAACCCCAATATTAGGTGGATTGAGGTGGGAGGCACCGAGTACAAGTGCTCTCTATTTGCTGATGATGTCCTAGTATATATCACTCAATCACATATATCCATCCATGCTGTTATGGCTGAAATAGATCACTTTGTTACATGGTCAAATTTTAAAATCAATGCAGCGAAGTCTGAGGCCCTCGATGTCTCCCTCCCCAAATCCATATAGGATTCCATCCAGTCCAACTTTCCCTTTGCCTGGCCCTCACAGGGTATCAAATACTT
Source organism: Phyllobates terribilis (assembly GCF_046119375.1). Classification (NCBI taxonomy): domain Eukaryota; kingdom Metazoa; phylum Chordata; class Amphibia; order Anura; family Dendrobatidae; genus Phyllobates; species Phyllobates terribilis. Next base: position 93,316,927 of record NW_027362763.1, on the reverse strand, counting down.
AGGAATTCCTATTCATAGAGACCTCTCCCATCTATGTTATCTTAATTTTGGGCCCTTTATTGAACAACTCCATACAGACCACGGTTGGCAAGTTAGAACTGTAAGATTCACTACGTGAACCACTGGTGTTTTGTGGAAAAGCACATGTACACTGTGTTCCAAATTATTATGCAAAAAGTGTTTAGGAGTGATAAGGGAAGAATTTGTTTGTTTGTCAGTTAAACTCATTGATGGTGATGTGTGTCAGGGCTCTTTATATCACTGTAAGCAATTGCAGACACCTGTGCTAATTAGTTTGGCAGGTGTGTCCAATGAAAGGCAAGACTACTTAAGAAGGCTGTCTCACATTATTAAGCAGCCTACATTTTCTGCCAAAATGGGAAAGAAAAAGGTTGTGTCGGCTGCTGAGAAGCAACAAATTGTGGAGTGTTTAGGTCAAGGCATGACTACAATCAACATTGTGCGATGATCAGGATGAAGTGTCTTGGCAATCAAGAAGTATGTAGCTGATTTGTAGCACCCTGAGGATTCGGCTGCTACAGGGGTATTGCACCTCACTCCAGAGGTGTGGTATTCCACTCCCGGGTAAGGATGGAGTGTGGAACTGAGCTCAATAGGCTGCATGCACTACATACATCCCATTTCCGGGGGACAGAACTACGGTACTCCCACCAGTTTATGTGCAGGTACGACAGCGTCTGTCCCTGGCTGGAGTGGGAGGGGGGTGGAACATCCCAGTAGTGTAGGGGCAGATAGGGGGAGTAGTCTGGGTAAAGATAGGAGCTCATTGGGTGCTGGTCACCTGAGCTCACACATAGAGGGAGTATATAAGGTGGGCACCATCTTAGAACAGGGTCAGTCAGTGAGAGTTTAACCTGAGGAGCAGAGCAGAGGAGTTCAGCCAGGAGGGCTGACAGGGAGCTGTGGCTCCGGCTGGGCCCAGCTCCAGAGCAGAGCCTGCTGAGAGAGAGAGAGAGGAGTGAGAAGGACCCAGAGAGGAAACAAGAAGGAACCCCAAGATCCCAGAATAAGGACAGAAGGGTGAAGGGTTGGCGAACAAGGGTACCGGAACCCAAGCTGGCAGAGGCCAAAACGAACCTTAACCAGGAACCGGAGGTTGTGGGCAGGATCTGCCACGACCCTCACCAAATCCACTAGAAAGGCACATCGAGCATAGGGTCAGGGAGCCCAGAGGAGGCTTGACCAACAAGAGACCCAAGGGAGCCGGACATAAGTGGATCCCTGGTGGGAACAGCCAGTAGAAAGGGAAAGTCAGAAAGGAGCTCAGGACCACGCTCCAGAATTGCCTGGGGGTTGGCCGAGTCCAGGACCTGGTGGACGCAGCACGGCTCGGGTGGTCACTCAAGGCCAGAGTGACCAAAAGAACATCAGTAAGTAAAAACCCTGAACTGCACCTCCTGACTCTGAGTCTCCTTGCTGCACCTTCACAACCACCATCCTCCACGTCTGACCCCCTGAGGCTATACCCCTCCCGTTGGGGGTTATACTACCACAGCTGCACACACACCACCAGCCTCAGCGGACCATCCTGCAGCGGCGGCCTTTTGACCGCAAATCAACGGGTGGCGTAGTCGACACTAAGAACATCTGCAAGGACTGCCGCACACTGAGTTTGACACCCTGGGCACGGACCGGGTCACAGCCACTCGGAGACTACAACCCCCATCTGATCCGGCTCCGGGTATCCCTAACAACATGGCCCAGGGGGCACGTCAACTTTGGCATAGTCGGCAGGATCACGTGCCCGCAACAACCGGGTACTGCGTGCCTGAAGAAAAATTCGCATTTACCTCAAAACGAAGTCTCCCGCCAATTCCAGAGGGTCCCCGCCATCGGACGCCATCTCGGATCAGTTCCCACCATTTGCCCGTCATCTGCAGTCTTTTCCCGCCATCTGCAGTGTTTCCCGCCACTGGGAAGCGGTTCCCGCCATCTGAGAAGATTTCCCGCCTTGGCAGAGCGGACGCCATTATGGGCGTGCCAGAGGATGGCAAGAGGCCACCTCCCATCGTGGGCCAGGATCGGAAATGGCGCCAAAAGTGGAAACCGCCCCCACCAGCAGAGACTGTGATGATTGATATGTCCATCAGCGTGAGGGAACTGCCCCTGGAACTGGCAATCACAAAGTTGCCCCAGGACGACCCCCAATTTGGGCGGATACAGAACAAAAGGAAGAAGATGGGAGCAGCCTGGAGGAGTCCAGAGAGAACACACCCGGAGATGGAGGGAGAGTCAGGCAGCACCAACCCTGTGGTCAGGAGCCTGTTGCAGGCCGCCACTCCAGAAGGCCTGCTGGAGATCCTGGCGCAGCTCCCCGGAGATCGGGAGCGTGCACAGACCGCGCTGGAGGGCCTCGCACGAAGGATGGCCCGGGTGCAGCAGGAAACACTGGCGGGGTGGACCCGAGAGATGGCCCTGCAGGCTGGAGCCTGCCAGCGAAGCATGCCACCCGCAGCGAGAAGCAAGTCCACCTCTGAGGGCGGCGAAGGAGGGACGACGGCCGGAGACGACGCCGCGGAGGGAGCCGAAGAGATGAAGGCAGGTAATGGGGACGACAATATCCCGTGCCTAGAAGCCGTAAACCTGCCCCAGCTCCCCGTCGCAGAGCCCGAAGCCCCACTCACCGTTCCCGTAGCCGCTGCGTCATCGCTCCAAGCTAGGCCTTAAGCGGCCGGAGCCGCGGCCACGCCCCCTGTGACGTCACGCGCCTCGATCCAGAGCACGGCCAAGCAGGAGACGCCACCGGCCTGGTCGCAAGGCCGAGTGCTCCCGGGCGCCGCAGTGCCAACAGCGCCCTCTACCTCCTCTGAGCCACCGGCCTGGTCACTGGGCCAGGTAACCCCGGGCGCCGCCGTCTTCACGGTGCCCTTTACATTGAGGGTGCCCCAGGCCTGGTCGCAAGGCCTGGTGAACCCGGGCGCCGCCACCACAACAGCGCCCTCAACGTCCACAGCGCCACACCTGGGTGAAGACCTATTTGCCCAGCACACATGCCCGGATGGGCAGCCCTTTGTGTGGCCACCGGAGTATTACCATCCCCGACTCCGGAAGGAAAGACCCCTGGATGAGCCCCTGATCCCGGCTCCGGCGCCCGCCAAGATCACCCCACTCTCGTTGGAGGAAGCGCAGTTTGCGTGGGACCCCACCGGAGAAGACCTCATCGGGTTCACCGAGGAGACCCGGGCAGCCGCAGCCCAGCGTGCGGAGTGCTGCCAGCAACAATTGGAGGTTTTTGCTAGAGAGCGACGAGAGAGGCGGGTCCGCGAGGAGCGGCTCCAAGTGAAGAGCGCCGAGCAGAAGAGCCGAGCCCGCAGAAACCCCCGTGCTGCCCACGGTCCCCGTGCCAGCGGGACTGTAATAAAATTCCAGTTGGAGCACGGGTGGGGTTTCATCCGGGACCACAAGACCCCCGGCGACGTCTTTGTCACCCGCAGAGACGTTGAAAGTCATCTGCCGGAGGGACACAGAGGTCGTGACCTATACCTGGGTGATGAGGTCACCTTCACCCGGCATCAGTGCGCCAAGGGCCCGTATGCCCTGCACGTGCATAGACTTACTGAGAAGGAGCTACGGGGTGAGGAGGATCAAGAGGACCCGGACGGGTCTAAAGATTACCCTCAGCCAAGAGCACACCGCCACTGATGAACTGTAAATAGAATATGTAAAATAGTTACCCGTGTGGGTACAAAAACTGATGCTACAAAAGTGTAGTCCCCGTTGGGACCAGTGAACTGTTACAGTGTGTCCCATCTCCCCACAGGCTGAGGACTGTGAGCAGCCATCCCTAATCCCACTGGCCGAGGACTGAGAGCGGCCATACCTTCCCTTGTATATAGTTGCGCTTTCTAAGGCACCCCCTACCGGTTTTATAGGAAACTGTTGTTTTTACTACAAGAGACTGTTGCACTTTACCCGGTCACAAGTTGCACCGTGGCCGGAGGAACAAGAATGTTTTCTATGAAAAGTTTTATATGAAAAGTTTTATGCTGATGATATATATAATGTTTTATATGTTTATGATGTTTTTGCAAAAATTTTGTATGTTTTATGTTTTTGCTCTTTTACAGCCCGAGGACGTGCTGTGATTTACCAGGGGGGAATGTAGCACCCTGAGGATTCGGCTGCTACAGGGGTATTGCACCTCACTCCAGAGGTGTGGTATTCCACTCCCGGGTAAGGATGGAGTGTGGAACTGAGCTCAGTAGGCTGCATGCACTACATACATCCCATTTCCGGGGGACAGAACTACGGTACTCCCACCAGTTTATGTGCAGGTACGACAGCGTCTGTCCCTGGCTGGAGTGGGAGGGAAGTGGAACATCCCAGTAGTGTAGGGGCAGATAGGGGGAGTAGTCTGGGTAAAGATAGGAGCTCATTGGGTGCTGGTCACCTGAGCTCACACAGAGGGAGTATATAAGGTGGGCACCATCTTAGAACAGGGTCAGTCAGTGAGAGTTTAACCTGAGGAGCAGAGCAGAGGAGTTCAGCCAGGAGGGCTGACAGGGAGCTGTGGCTCCGGCTGGGCCCAGCTCCAGAGCAGAGCCTGCTGAGAGAGAGAGAGAGGAGTGAGAAGGACCCAGAGAGGAAACAAGAAGGAACCCCAAGATCCCAGAATAAGGACAGAAGGGTGAAGGGTTGGCGAACAAGGGTACCGGAACCCAAGCTGGCAGAGGCCAAAACGAACCTTAACCAGGAACCGGAGGTTGTGGGCAGGATCTGCCACGACCCTCACCAAATCCACTAGAAAGGCACACCAAGCATAGGGTCAGGGAGCCCAGAGGAGGCTTGACCAACAAGAGACCCAAGGGAGCCGGACATAAGTGGATCCCTGGTGGGAACGGCCAGTAGAAAGGGAAAGTCAGAAAGGAGCTCAGGACCACGCTCCAGAATTGCCTGGGGGTTGGCCGAGTCCAGGACCTGGTGGACGCAGCACGGCTCGGGTGGTCACTCAAGGCCAGAGTGACCAAAAGAACATCAGTAAGTAAAAACCCTGAACTGCACCTCCTGACTCTGAGTCTCCTTGCTGCACCTTCACAACCACCATCCTCCACGTCTGACCCCCTGAGGCTATACCCCTCCCGTTGGGGGTTATACTACCACAGCTGCACACACACCACCAGCCTCAGCGGACCATCCTGCAGCGGCGGCCTTTTGACCGCAAATCAACGGGTTGCGTAGTCGACACTAAGAACATCTGCAAGGACTGCCGCACACTGAGTTTGACACCCTGGGCACGGACCGGGTCACAGCCACTCGGAGACTACAACCCCCATCTGATCCGGCTCCGGGTATCCCTAACAACATGGCCCAGGGGGCGCGTCAGATTCACAGTACACACGTGTGCGTGCTGATAAGGGCAAATTGAGGACTCTTTCCTACAGGCAATTACGTCAGGTTGAAAGAGCAGCGGCAAAAAAGCCTTGTCATAGCAGCAGACAAGTTTTTGAAGCTGCTTGTGCCTCCAACGTCCCCCGAACAACAAGATGCAGGGTCCTTCAGAGGTTTGCAGCTGTGCATACGCCATCCTGTCGACCTCCTCTATCCACTTCACACAAGCAGAAATGGCTCCAGTGGGCCAAACATTACATGAAGACTGATTTCAAAACTGTTTTGTTCACGGATGAGTGCCGTGCAGCGCTCGATGGTCCAGATGGATGGAGTGGAGGATGGCTGGTTGATGGACACCCCACGCAAACACGGCTACAGCGCCAACAAGGAGGAGGTGGAGTAATGTTTTGGGCTGGAATCATGGGGAGAGAGATTATCGGCCCCTTTAGGATCCCTGAAGGCGCTAAAGATGATCTCCATAATGTATGTGGATTTTCTCAAACAGCACTTCCTGCCATGGTTCAAGAAGAAGAACCGTGTATTTCACAGCAAGATCATTTTTCTGCATGATAATGCACCATCTCATGCTGCACATAAAACATCTGCATCTCTGGCTGATATGGGCATAAAAGGGGACAAACTTATGGTGTGACCCCCATGCTCCCCTGACCTCTACCCCATTCAGAACCTTTGTAGCATCATTAAAAGGAGTGTCTATGATGGCGGGAGGCAGTTCACATCTAAGCAACAGCTCTGGGAGGGTATTCTGTCCTCATGCAAAACAATTGAAGCAGAAACCATCCAAAACCTGACAAATTCAATGGACGAGAGAGTTCAGAAGCTCCTTTCGAACAAGGGGTCCTATGTGAAAATGTAACATCACCTAGAATAAAGTTTTGAGTTGAAAACTGTTTGATTTCAGTTTCTAACAACCTGCTAATGCTTATAATTTCAAAAATGACCATTTTTTTGGTCTTTATTAAAATGAAAAGGTTGATCGAAAAGTTTGGGGGATCTAAGAGTGTGGCAACCCATTAGTCATGATTACTTCGAATTCTGACAATATGAGGGTCATGCTGCAGGTAGTGCAGCAAGAAGGCACTTATGTGTCTTGCGCATCTCGGAGCCCCAAAATTATTTTCCGGGCTAGATGCAGCTAAAAATTATTATTAATTTTAAATCTGGTGAAGCTTTAGTATAGATGGCCTAATAGGATCAGTGCTGCACACTGCTACAAAGCCCAAATTATTTTCCAGTCAAGATACAGATAAACATGATTAGTAATTTTAAATCTGGTGGAGCTTATTATAGATGGCCTAATAGAATCAGTGCTGCACACTGCTACAAAGCCCAAATTATTTTCCAGTCAAGATACAGATAAACATGATTAGTAATTTGAAAGCTTAAAACGGTTGGTAGGGTGATTTTAACCAATCATCAAGCTTTTACTCTCCCCAGGATGACACAGGGGTAGAAAAGTCGTTTCGGATCCATGATTTGTTCATCTTTATGAACGTGAGTCTGTCTACATTATCAGTGGAGAGCCGCGTGCGCTTATCTGTCAGCACACCACCAGCAGCGCTGAACACACGTTCAGACAGAACGCTGGTTGCGGGGCATGACAAGATCTCCAAGGCGTAAGTGGCTAGCTCCGGCCATTTATCCAGATTGGAAGCCCAAAAAGAGCAAGGGTCCAGTGACACAGTCGTGGCTTCAATGTTTACTTGGAGATACTCCTGTACCATCGTCTCTAGGCGTTGACTATGTGTCAGACTTCTTGTCTCCTGTGGCCTTGCAAAGGATGGGCTAAAAAAGTGGTGAAATGATTCCGCAAAATTAATGTTACCAGCAGATACTGTGGTTCTGTTACGGTTTGAGTGCTGAACACTTGACGGTCCCACGGTTGGCAAGTTGGAACTGTGAGATTCACTACGTGCACCACTGGTATTTTGTGGAAAAGCACATGTAAGATTCTGCAACAGTCTCTGCTGATACTCCTGCATGCGTGCATCCCTTTCTATGGCAGGAATAATTTCTGCAAATTTACTTTTGTACCGGGGATCTAACAGTGTGGCAACCCAGTAGTCAGGATTATTTCTAATTCTCACAATTCGAGGGTCATGTTGCAGGTAGTGCAGCAAGAAGGCACTCATGTGTGTTGCGCATCCAGGAGCACCAAGTCCCTGTTGTGTTGGTGGCGAGGTAACAATCATGCTTCCTTCCTCTGTCCTCTCCCCCCAACCTCGCACAACAGAAATGTGATCAAGGTCTCCCTCATCTGATGAGTCTTCCATCAGTTCGTCCTCCACTTCTTCCTGGGCTCCTGCACCTTCCTCACTAGTTTGGCTGCTACCATGCGCCCTGGTAAAACCATCTCCCCCACCCTCACATGCCTGCTGCCTTGGTGCTGCCGACCGTCTGGACCTTGCAGATGTTAGCCCTTCCGCATACAACTCCTCCTCCTCTACTTCCTCCACCTCCTCTTGTGCCACCACCTGACTCCGAATTCTGTTTAACATGTGCTCCAGCATGTAAATCACCGGAATAGTCATGCTGATAATGCATCGTCAGCACTAAACATCTTCGTCGCCATTTCAAAACTGTGCAGAAGGGTGCATAGGTCCCTGATCTGAGACCACTCCTCCAGCGTGATTTGCCCCACCTCTGGATCTCGTTGGCCCAGGCTATACATCAGAACGTATTGCACCAGGGCTTGTCGGTGCTGCCACAGTCGCTGCAACATGTGCAGAGTTGAATTCCACCGGGTAGGCACATCGCATTTTAGCCGGTGAAGTGGCAGGCCCAACGACTTCTGTAGAGATGTAAGTCACTGAGCTGCGGGATGCGAACGGCGAAAGTGAGCACACAGCGACCGTGCCCTCTGCAGAAGGCCATCTAGTCTGGGATAGTGGGCTAAAAATTGCTGGACAACCAGGTTCAACACGTGAGCCATACAAGGCACGTGTGTGACATTGCCCCGGCGAAGGGCCGCACCCAGGTTTGCAGCATTGTCGCACACGGCCTTCCCTGGTTTCAGGTCCAGTGGAGACAACCATTCATGAAATTGGTTCTCCAGAGCTGACCACAACTCCTCAGCTGTGTGACTCACATTTCCCAGACATTTCAATGTAAAAACCGCCTGATGACGTTGAGCCCTACTTCCAGCATAGTAAGGAGGTGTGCAGGATCCCTTCTGCGCAGTTAGAAAGCTTGTGGCATGACCAGACAGGCTTTGGGTGCAGGTGGAAGACCGAGAGGAGGTTGAGGAGGCAGAAGCAGTGGAGGAACTTTGACATAAAGAGGATTGACGCACAACTCGTGGGGACGGCAAGACTTGGACAGCAGCCCCTTGTCCTGCTGTCACCATAGTTACCCAGTGCCCAGTCAGCGACATGTAACGCCCCTGTCCATGCCTACTCGTCCAAGTGTCTGTGGTGAAATGCACCCTGTCACACACAGAGTTTCTCAAAGAAGCGGTGATGTTATGTGCGACATGCTGGTGGAGCGCAGGCACACCTTTCTTTGAGAAGTAGTGCCGACTGGGCATCTGGTACTGGGGCACTGCGACGGACATAAGGTCTCGAAAATCCTCTGTGTCCACCAGGCGGAAAGGCAGCATTTCTGTAGCCAAGAACTTGCAGATGGTGAAATTCAACCTCTTAGCTTTCTCATGGCTAGGAGGAAATGGTGTTTTACTTGTCCACATCTGAGGGACCGAGGGCTGGCTATTGTGCTTAGACGGGGTTGATAAGGGTGTCCCCGGCAAACTGCCGGTCTGTGAGGAAGATGCAGGCGGACATGTTAGGTTGCCTTGATCCAAAGGTGGTGCTATCGATGTCGGACAGCGCTCAACACCAGCTGGTGTTACCACCTCCAAAGAAAATGATGACCTGCCAATCACGCTCGCTGTTGCGGGTAAAGAGGTGGCAGGTCTGCGCCCCAAAATAGGTGTGACTGCTGTCCCCCCAGTCACAGAGGATGAAGAGGCCGCGGATGCACAAGTTATGGCAGACGGTGGTTGGCCCGGCCGGCTAGGCCGCATTGTAGCACACTGAGCTTCCCACTGCAACTTATGCTTCATGTCCATGTGCCGGTTCATGCATGAAGTACTCAAACTATGTATTTTTTGGCCTCTACTTAGCTTTTGCTGACAAATGTTACAGATAACACGACTTGGGTCATCTTTACCGATCTGAAAAAATGCCCAGGCTATGCAAGGCTTAGCACCCATGCGACCTGAAGAGCCACCACGACTTGTGGTGAGAGGCAGAGTTGTGTTTGAGGATGCAGTTGTTGACGTGCTTCCAGTACTACGTCTCTGTCCAGGAAGGCGCAACCTGACCTCGTCGTCACTAGCATTTTCCTCCACCTCCTCTGCTGACCTCATCTCTTGGCTGACTGTGGGTTGACAGTAAGTGGGATCTCCAACCTCATCATCATCACCCTGTGCGTTATCACACCCGTCGTCCTCAGAGCCAACCTGTTCCTGCCCTGACAAAATACTAAAGTTGTCGCTCCAATCAGGTATTTGAGTCTTATCATCGTCTTCCTCATTGTCTCCACCAACAGGAGTTACAGTTTGGGAATGAGGGTCTACATTATGGTCAGAACCTTCTGCGTCTGGTCCTGAATCCGACTCATAAAGATTCTGGGCATCAGTGCAGATCATTTCCTCGTCTGGATTCACAGAAGCGCTGGAGTCGACCTCTGATTCCCAGGCTATAGTATGAGTAAACAGCTCTGCAGACTCAACCATCTGTTCTACCTCATACTCAGACGGGCAGCTGGAGATTTGGGAGCTGTGAGGAAGCAAGTGCGATTGGGGTGACACCTTTGAGGACTGGAGTATTTGTGATTTTGAAGTTGATGTGGAGGAGAGCCCACTTAAAGGAGCACTTGATATCCGTTGAAGCACCTGCTGTTTTTGTGCCTCATCTGGAATTTGTAGCGATTGGCGTGGCCGTAAGAAAGGGATCTTATCACATTGTCCGCTAAAAGAAGGAGACATTTTAGTTTGGCTGGAAGATGGTCTTTCTTCTGCAGATGTTACTGTTGCTTTAACACCTACCCCACGGACACAACCTTTTTTCCCCTTCCCAACACTCCTATTCCCCTTTCCACCAGAAGCAGGCCTTTTTCCACTCATTTTGGTGGTTAACTAATTAACAACTCTGGAGTTGTTTGCACAAAAAAACAATGGATGGGAACCGAGCAGAGCTGAGTGGCCAAACTGTGGTATTAGGCCAAAACTATTGGCTGGGTTAGATGCAGAAAAAAATTATATTCAATTTGCAACCTGATGGAGGTCAGTATAGATGGACTAATAGAGAAAGTCCCACACACTGCTAGAAGGCCAAATATTTTTTCAGAGCTAGATGCAGAAAAAAATATATTCAGTTTGCAACCTGATGGAGGTCTGTATAGATGGATTAATAGAACAAGTCCCACACACAGCTAGAAGCCCAATATTTTTTCAGAGGTAGATGCAGAAAAAAATATATTCAGTTTGCAACCTGATGGAGGTCAGTATAGATGGACTAATACAACAAGTCCCACACACAGCTGGAAGCCCAATATTTTTTCAGAGGTAGATGCAGAAAAAAATATATTCAGTTTGCAACCTGATGGAGGTCTGTATAGATGGATTAATAGAACAAGTCCCACACACAGCTAGAAGCCCAATATTTTTTCAGAGGTAGATGCAGAATAAAATATATTCAGTTTGCAACCTGATGGAGGTCAGTATAGATGGACTAATACAACAAGTCCCACACACAGCTAGAAGCCCAATATTTTTTCTAAGGTAGATGCAGAAAAAAATATATTCAGTTTGCAACCTGATGGAGGTCAGTATAGATGGACTAATACAACAAGTCCCACACACAGCTAGAAGCCCAATATTTTTTCAGAGGTAGATGCAGAAAAAAATATATTCAGCTTGCAACCTGATGGAGGTCTGTATAGATGGATTAATAGAACAAGTCCCACACACAGCTAGAAGCCCAATATTTTTTCAGAGGTAGATGCAGAAAAAAATATATTCAGTTTGCAACCTGATGGAGGTCAGTATAGATGGACTAATACAACAAGTCCCACACACAGCTAGAAGCCCAATATTTTTTCAGAGGTAGATGCAGAAAAAAATATATTCAGTTTGCAACCTGATGGAGGTCTGTATAGATGGACTAATACAACAAGTCCCACACACAGCTAGAAGCCCAATATTTTTTCAGATGTAGATGCAGAAAAAAATATATTCAGTTTGCAACCTGATGGAGGTCTGTATAGATGGATTAATAGAACAAGTCCCACACACAGCTAGAAGCCCAATATTTTTTCAGAGGTAGATGCAGAAAAAAATATATTCAGTTTGCAACCTGATGGAGGTCAGTATAGATGGACTAATACAACAAGTCCCACACACAGCTAGAAGCCCAATATTTTTTCTGAGGTAGATGCAGAAAAAAATATATTCAGTTTGCAACCTGATGGAGGTCTGCATAGATGGACTAATACAACAAGTCCCACACACAGCTAGAAGCCCAATATTTTTTCAGAGGTAGATGCAGAAAAAAATATATTCAGTTTGCAACCTGATGGAGGTCTGTATAGATGGATTAATAGAACAAGTCCCACACACAGCTAGAAGCCCAATATTTTTTCAGAGGTAGATGCAGAAAAAAATATATTCAGTTTGCAACCTGATGGAGGTCAGTATAGATGGACTAATACAACAAGTCCCACACACAGCTAGAAGCCCAATATTTTTTCAGAGGTAGATGCAGAAAAAAATATATTCAGTTTGCAACCTGATGGAGGTCTGTATAGATGGACTAATACAACAAGTCCCACACACAGCTAGAAGCCCAATATTTTTTCAGAGGTAGATGCAGAAAAAATATATTCAGTTTGCAACCTGATGGAGGTCAGTATAGATGGACTAATACAACAAGTCCCACACACAGCTAGAAGCCCAATATTTTTTCAGAGGTAGATGCAGAAAAAAATATATTCAGTTTGCAACCTGATGGAGGTCTGTATAGATGGATTAATAGAACAAGTCCCACACACAGCTAGAAGCCCAATATTTTTTCAGAGGTAGATGCAGAAAAAAATATATTCAGTTTGCAACCTGATGGAGGTCAGTATAGATGGACTAATACAACAAGTCCCACACACAGCTAGAAGCCCAATATTTTTTCAGAGGTAGATGCAGAAAAAAATATATTCAGTTTGCAACCTGATGGAGGTCTGTATTGATGGATTAATAGAACAAGTCCCACACACAGCTAGAAGCCCAATATTTTTTCAGAGGTAGATGCAGAAAAAAATATATTCAGTTTGCAACCTGATGGAGGTCTGTATAGATGGATTAATAGAACAAGTCCCACACACAGCTAGAAGCCCAATATTTTTTCAGAGCTAGATGCAGAAAAAAATTATATTCACTTTGCAACCTGATGGAGGTCAGTATAGATGGACTAATAGAATGATGCTATGCCCAAAAGATTTTGCTTCACTAGGTGCAGTAAAAAAATTGGTATTCTATACACAGGTGGTATATCTTGCAACACAGATAGGCTACTCCACTGACTAACACACTCTGCAATAGGCCAAAAAGGATTAGCTTTGCTAGATTCAGCCAAATGCTGTGAAAAAAACTTGCACAGCACTGGCACAGACCTGCCTGGCAAAAACTGATAGGAACTGATGTAACCTAGTCCTGAAAAGGACTCCAATTACAATTAGTCTTTACTCCCACAATCTATCTATTTAAGAGCACAGACCTGCCTGATAAAAGTCGTAGGAAATGCTGTAACCTAGTCCTTAAAAGGACTGCAATCACAACTATTCCCTACTCCCAAGCTATCTGTAGATTTGTGCGAAAATTGGCTTGAAATTAATAAGGTATAGCGCACACAGCAACAGCGGTGCCGTCTAACATGCAGCTGCAGCAGTGAGAAAATGGTGGCGACGGGGAAAATGGCTTGGTCTTATAGGGCAAGGACATGTGACATACACTGCCAATGACACATGCCCTTGCTTGTGTGAAAAAAAGCACTTCGCTCCGTGTGTGCGCTGCTGATAGGCTGACAGATTGCACCTCCCCACTGTAAATGCGGGAAAGAGGAAAAAAAATGGAGATCTTCATTGTTCCTGCAGAGATCCATCCCCTGCCCCTCCCCCCACCCCGCTGTACACTCAAACTGCGTATTAACATTAATTTTCATCATTACTGATAAAAAATCCAGTTATGATTTTGGTGCACGAACAGTTATCGAACATAACCTCGAACAGCCGAATTTTTCTCAAATTGTTCGTGTTCGCCGAACGGCTCGAACACCGCCCAAAACAGCTCGAATTTGAGATTGGCGAACAGTTCGAGTAGAACAACGCTCATCTCTAGTGAACAACACTCTCCAGGAGGTAGGCGTATCAATATCCAAATCTACCATAAAGAGAAGACTGCATGAAAGTAAATACAGATGGTTCACTGCACGGTGCAAGCCACTCATAAGCATCAAGAATAAAAAGGCTAGACTGGACTTTGCTAAAAAACATCTGAAAAAGCCAGCACAGTTCTGGAAGAACATTTTTTGGACAGATGAAACCAAGATCAACCTCTACCAGAATGATGGAAAGAGAAAAGTATGGTGAAGGCGTGGTACAGCTCATGATCCAAAGCATACCACATCATCTGTAAAACACGGCGGAGGCAGTGTGATGGCTTGGGCATGCATGGCTGCCAGTGGCACTGGGTCACTAGTGTTTATTGATGATGTGACACAGGACAGAAGCAGCCGAATGAATTCTGATGTATTCAGAGCCATACTGTGTGCTCAGATCCAGCCAAATGCAGCCAAACTGATTGGTCGTCGTTTCATACTACAGATGGACAATGACATAAAAAATAATGCCAAAGCAACCCAGGAGTTTACTAAAGCAAAGAAGAGGAATATTCTTGAATGGCCAAGTCAGTCACCTGATCTCAACCCAATTGAGCATGCATTTCACTTGTTAAAGACTAAACTTCAGACAGAAAGGCCCACAAACAAACAGCAACTGAACACCACCGCAGTGAAGGCCTGGCAGAGCATCAAAAAGGAGGAAACACAGCGTCTGGTGATGTCCATGAGTTCAAGACTTCAGGCAGTCATTGCCAACAAATGGTTTTCAACCAAGTACTAGAAATGAACATTTTATTTACAATTATTTAATCTGTCCAATTACTTTTGGTCCCTTTAAAAACAGGGTGGCACATGTTAAGGAGCTGAAACTCCTAAACCCTTCATCCAATTTTAATGTGGATACCCTCAAATGAAAGCTGAAAGTCTGAACTTCAACTGCATCTGAATTGTTTTGTTTAAAATTCATTGTGGTAATGTCTATAACCAAAATTAGCACTTTATTATCAGAGAGCAGTGCATTTTAGGAGCTCAGTTACACAGTGCTAATGTTATATCTAAAGCCACCTACACATTAGAGGTAAAGTCAGCGTGGGGAGGAGGGGAATGGACATCCTATGACTAACGGTGCGTTCTGCACCTGAAACGCTTCAGGTACTCTTGAGGTTTCCATTTTACATCATGTTTTAAAATAATTTTTCCTAATAAAATTTTCTATTTTTAATATTTTCCGGGTTGGATGTGCCGGTTCAACTCCTCCTTTCTACACACATTAGATTAACGTCAGCAAAAGCCACCAATATCGATCTATTTGGCCTAGAGTCTAATGTGTATGTAATTGCACCTGGGAAATTATCTTCAGTAGACTTACCAGGGGTGGACATATCATTGGTGCAACCTGTGCAGCCGCATAGGGGCCCAAGAGGTAAGAGGGCCACTACCACCTCCAAAGCAGGTGAAATTGTGCATTATGATAATCTATTGGACTGCAAAGGGCCCAAATAATGTTCTTGCCTAGTGAGACATACTCTTAATTTATGCCACATTTTTTAGTCAGTAGTGCATGGAACTAGTAAAGATTTAGAAAAGTAGTTGCTAACATTGCAGGGGCTTCTCTCTTATTGTAGGAGAGATGATTTCCCTCATTGGATCTGTAATAGAAACACCCACAATAGCGAGGCGTGGTTTGGCAGCCAAAGAAGATGGTCACTTGATGACGGTGCTTCATTACATCTAGATCTTAACTAACAACTTACCGGACGTCAGTGGAAGATAAGCAGTTCTTTCTCTGTCTCACCCTTTTGGCATGTTGACCCATGGCAAACGCAGCTAAAAACAGCAAAGACTGGAGCAAAGATGGCATGGAGTCACCTGGCCGGCCCCCCTCTCTTTCCAGTGGCACGTCGCCTCCTTCAGACCAGACTACCTCGTCTAGCGCCTGGTCCATATACGAAGTGAGTAACAACTTTCCAGAGTCACTCCAGCAGCATAACCTGGTCCCAGGGTCAAGATATAGCCCACTGGTGGTAGCAGAGGAGGAAGTAGCTACGTCAAATAGAAGGAGGGATATCTATTTTCACTTGGTCAGCCAACTAAGCAGAGACCAAAGCTGTAGGACAGCCCTAACCTGTCTCAACTGGGAGATGATCTGTCCTCTACCGTTTCATGTGTTTCATCAGCTCTAGCTAGATTCTACACGTTAGAACAACCTGAGTCAGGCACTCTGCTTAAAGATATGTTATTGGTTTTTAGCACCTCAATGCAGAGAGATTTTTACCAGCCTGTTACCTTCCAATTCAGTCCTTCACTAAAGAATTGGACACAAGTGATCCACATAGAGCAAAAAATGGGTGACTTTGCCAACTCAGATAACAAATTGATCAATGCCCATAATGAGCTTTCAGATGAATTGGAAGCAATTCAAACCAAGTTAATAGAGCTTGAAGATCGCTCCCGACAAAAACAATGTGTAATTTAGGGAAGTCCCTGAGGATGTGCCCCCTCTAGACTTGAAAGGCTACTTACAGAATTTTATCAAAGCCGCCATACCAGCGTAATCCTCACATGATATCATGAGTGACACAGCCAACAGTGTGCCTCATCTCAGGCATCTACCTAACTCAGCTCCTAGAAATGTCCTGGCCCATATCATTTCTTGCATGTTAAGGAGGATCTGCTACTCTTCCCAAGAAAAAGGGAGAGCTGCAACCTCCTTTCCAGCAAGATAAGATATTTTCTGATGTTTCTGCGGCCACGCTCCATTTTCATAGACTCAAGTGTCCTATCACTTCCATACTAAGGGAGAACTGATTAGCACACCGGTGGGGGTTCCCCATGAAGCTTCTCTTCAACCACAAAAATACCTGGCATGCTACTACATTGTTCGGGGATGGCATAAACCTTCTGCAGGAATGGAACCTCACAGTGCCTGACCACTCACATCTGCACAAGTCGCACCCTCAATTCATGGAAAAGGACTGGGGAGTCGTCTCAGCGAACAAAAAGAACTGGCGTTAAGGGTTTGTAAACATGTAATTGGGTGTTTGTTGGACCCGTGAACTCTTCTCAGCTACCCTAGAGGAACATTCACCATTCTGTGTTACTGATCACTTAACCTCACAGAATAAGTTGGTCCTATTGCAGACCTCCTAGTCAGTTATATGTGTTATCCATATTTCTTTTGTTTTTTTATGCAGTTTATTGAGATAATAATAATCATTTTTATTTATATAGCGCCAACATATTCCACTGCATTTTAAAATTAAGCGGGAACATGTACAGACAATAAATTCAATACAAGGTAAGACAGTTTAAACAGTTACATTAGGAGTGAGGTCCCTGCTCGCAAGCTTACAATCTATAAGGAAATGGGGGGACACAATAGGTGAAAAGTGCTTGTTATTTCAGGTCTGGAAATTATAATAAATAGGGATTTTCATATAAAGCTGCATGATCCGGTCATCAGCCAGTATGTTTAAGTGGAATAATCAAGTATCGAGTGCAGTTACCGTGTGCTTGGAGGGTGTGGAGACAGATGAACAGTAGGGAGCAGATTCTGAATAATATTTAGAAAGAGGGAACAGGGGAAAATTAGTTTACTGAGTAGTTGAGGTGGTAGGCTTGTTTAAAGAGATGGGTTTTTAACCCCTTTACCCCCGAGGGTGGTTTGCACTTTAATGACTGAGCCAATTTTTACAAATCTGGGGTTAGGGTTGGAATTTTTTCAAAAGTAAAGAAAAAAAAAATGATGACGATATGGCAACCAGTGTTGACCGCAAGTGCTCACTACTTGAGTTTGCATTGGGTGCTCGTGTATGCACTGAGTATCGTGGGTGTTTGAGTGAGATGCTCGAGTCTCCGTCCCATATGCTTCGCGGCCACAGACAGTGGGACCACCTGCCATGAACCAGCGATCCACGCATGTTTTTTTTGGGTGTCTAACAACCGTGGAACATGCGGGGCTGGGACTCGAGCATGTCACTCGAGCACCCATGATACATGGTGCATACCTGAGTACCCGATGCAAACTCAAGTAGAGAGCACTTAAGCTCAAGACTAATGACAACTTATTCAATATGATGACCTTATGTTATCAAATTCTGTCATAGCTCTGGGTTGACAATGTACACTATACCCCTTGATAAAATCCTTGAGGGGTCTAGTTTTCAAAATAGAGTCAATTGTGGGGAGTTTCCACTGTTTAGGCACATCAGGGGCTCCAGAAATGCGACATGGCATCCGTTCTTGATTCCAGCCATTTTTGGATTCAAAAAGTCACACAGTGCTCCTTCCCTTCTGAACCCTGATGGGCGCCCAAATGGTGTATTTTCCCCACATATGGGGTATTGGCGTACTCAGGAGAAATTGCAAAACAGTTTTTAGGTTCCAGTTTCTCCTCTTACCCTTGTGAAACCAAAAAATTTGGGGCTAAAAGATTATTTTTGTGGAAAAAGTTAGATTTTTTTATTTTCACGGCTTCATGTTCTAAACTTGTGTGAAGCCCCTGGGGGTTCAAGATGCTCACCACACATCTAGTTAAGTTCCCTGAGGGGACTAGTTTCCAAAATGGTGTCACTTGTGAAGTAATACCTCTGGAATGCTTCAACGGATCCCTCTGATTCTGAGAATGTTTTTTCGTGACATATTGTACTTCATGATAATGGTAAAATTTATTCGATATCACTTGCGTTTATTTGCGGAAAAATCTGAATTTTGGCAAAAATTTTGCAATTTACAAAATTTTAATTTTTATGCCCTTAAATCAGAGAGATATGTCACACAAAATAGTTAATAAATAACATTTCCCACATTTCTACTTTACATCAGCACAATTTTGGAAACATTTTTTTTTATTAGTGAGCTATAAGGGTTAAAAGTTGACCAGCGATTTCTCATTTTTACAACAAAATTTACAAAAACACTTTTTTAGGGACCACATCACATTTGAAGTGACTTTGAGGGGCCTTTTTGACAGAAAATACCCAAAATTGACACCATTCTAAAAACTGCACCCCTCAAGGTGCTCAAAACAGCATTCAAGAAGTTTATTAACCCTTCATGTGCTTTACAGTAATTTTTGGAATGAGGAAGAAAAAAATGAACATTTAACATTTTTCACAAAAATGTTACTTTGGACCCAAATTTTTTTATTTTTGCAGGGGTAACAGGAAAAAATGGACCCCAAAATTTGTTGTGCAAATTCTCCTGAGCATACAGATACCCCATACGTGGGGAAAAAACACTATTTGGGTGCACGGCAGGGCTCAGAAGGGAAGGAGCACAATTTGACTTTTTGAATGTAAAATTTGCTTGAATAATTAGCGGACGCCATGTTGCGTTTGGAGAGCCCCTGATGTGTCTAAACAGTGGAAAACCCCCACAAGTGACACCATTTTGGAAACTAGACCCCTCAGGGAACTTATCTAGATGTGTAGTGAGCACCTTCAACCCCCAGGTGCTTCACAGAAGTTTATAACATGGAGCCGTGAAAATAAAACTTTTACATTTTTCCCACAAATATGTTTTTCAGCCCCCAGTTTTGCATTTTCATAAGGGTAACAGGAGAAATTACAGCATACAACTTGTTATAAAATCTCTCCTGAGTAAGCAGATACCCCATATGTTGGTGAAAACCACTGCTTGGCCACACGGCAGGGTTCGGAAGGGAAGCAGCGCCATTTGACTTTTTGAATGTAAAATTTGCTTGAATAATTAGCGGACGCCATATTGGGTTTGGAGAGCCCCTGATGTGCCTAAACAGTGTTAACGCCCCACAAGAGACACCATTTTGGAAACTAGACCCCTCAATGAACTTATCTAGATGTGTGGTGAGCATCTTGAACCCCCAGGTGCTTCACAGAAGTTTAGAACATGAAGCCGTGAAAATAACATTTTCACATTTTTCCCACAAAAATGTTTTTCAGCCCCCAGTTTTGCATTTTAGTAACGGTAACAGGAGAAATTGCACCATGCAACTTATTTTGAAGTCTCTCCTGAGTAAGCCGATACCCCATATGTGGGGAAAAACCACTGCTTGGGCACCCGGCAGGCTTCGAAAGGGAAGGAGCGACATTTAACTTTTTGAATGTAAAATTTGCTTGAATAATTAGCGGATGTGCCCCTGATGTGCCTAAACAGTGGAAAGCCCCCACAAGTGACACCATTTTGGAAACTAGTCCCCTCAGGGAACTTAACTAGATGTGTGGTGAGCATCTTGAACCCCCAGGGGCTTCACACAAGTTTAGAACATGAAGCCGTGAAAATAAAAAAATCTAACTTTTTCCACAAAAATAATCTTTTAGCCCCAAATTTTTTGGTTTCACAAGGGTAAGAGGAGAAACTGGAACCTAAAAACTGTTTTGCAATTTCTCCTGAGTACGCCAATACCCCATATGTGGGGAAAATACACCATTTGGGCGCCCATCAGGGTTCAGAAGGGAAGGAGCACTGTGTGATTTTTTGAATCCAAAAATGGCTGGAATCAAGAACGGATGCCATGTCGCATTTCTGGAGCCCATGATGTGCCTAAACAGTGGAAACTCCCCACAATTGACTCTATTTTGAAAACTAGACCCCTCAAGGATTTTATCAAGGGGTATAGTGTACATTGTCAACCCAGAGCTATGACAGAATTTGATAACATAAGGTCATCATATTGAATAAGTTGTCATTAGTCTTGAGCGTAAGTGCTCTCTACTTGAGTTTGCATCGGGTACTCAGGTATGCACCATGTATCATGGGTGCTCGAGTGACATGCTCGAGTCCCAGCCCCGCATGTTCCACGGTTGTTAGACACCCAAAAAAAACATGCGGGGATCGCTGGTTCATGGCAGGTGGTCCCACTGTTTGTGGCCGCGAAGCATATGGGACGGAGACTCGAGCATCTCACTCAAACACCCACGATACTCAGTGCATACACGAGCACCCAATGCAAACTCAGGTAGTGAGCACTTGCGGTCAACACTGGTTGCCATATCGTCATCATTTTTTTTTTCTTTACTTTTGAAAAAATTCCAACCCTAACCCCAACCCTAACCCCAACCCTAACCCTAGCTCCACCCTAGCCCAACCCTAACCCTAGCCCGACCCTAACTCTAGTTCCAACCCTAACCCTAGCTCCACCCTAGCCCAAGCCTAACCCTAGCCCAACCTTAACCCTAGCCCAACCATAACCCCATCCCCAACCCTAATCCCAACCCTAATCCCAACCCTAACCCTAGCCCAACCCTAACCCTAGCCCAGCCCTAACCCTAGTCCAACCCTAACCCCAACCCCAACCCTAACCCCAACCCTAACCCTAGCCCAACCAAAACCCCAACCCTAACCCTAGCCCAACCCTAACCCTAGCCCAACACTAACTCTAGCCCAATCCTAACACAACCCTAACCCTAGCACAACCCTAACCCCAACCCTAGTACAACCCTAACCCTAAAGTTTATTTTTTTACACCGTTCCTCGTGTGGTATAAGTGATTAGACGACCTTATTCTTCAGGTCAGTGCGATTACAGCGATGCCAGATTCATATCGGGTTTTATGATTGACAGCTGTCACACACTAAAATACGCTTTTTTTTTTGCAAAGACTATATATATCGTCATATTTTGAAAGCTATAATTTTTCCATATTTTGGCCGACAGAGTCATGTGACGTTTTATAGGTACCATTTTCGGGCATGTGACATTTTTTGATATCTTTCTATTCAAATTTTTGGGAGGCAGAATAAACAAAAAACAGCAATTCAGGAATTGTTTTTATGTTTTTATTTTTTATGCCGCTCCGCATGTGGTAAAATTGATAAGGCAGCTTTATTCTTCCGGTCAGTACGTTTACAGCGGTACCGCATTTATATCTTTTTTTTTTTGGCGCTTTTACACAATAAAAACTATTTTCTAGAAAACAACATTTTTTAGCATCGTTTTATTCTGAGACCTATAACATTTTTATTTTTTGGATGATGGAGCTGTATGGCAGCTTGTTTTTTGCGGGACAAGGTGACATTTTGAGCGGTACCATTTTTATTTACATTCGTCTTTTTGATCGCGTGTTATTCCATTTTTTGCTTGGCAGTATGATGATAAAGCATTGTTTTTTTGCTTTGTTTTTTATTTTATTTTTTATCGTGTTCACTAAAGAGGTTAACTAATGGGACAGTTTTATAAGTCAGGTCGTTCTGGATGCAGCGATACCAAATATGTGTACTTTTATTGTTTTTTTTTTCATAATCAATAAATATTATGGGTTCAATATATTTTTATTTTTTGTGGGATTATTTTTTTCAATTTTTTTTATATTTTTACAATTTTTTTTTTTCACTATTCTACTTTGTTTTTACTCCTACACTTTGTCCATCTATGGGACTTTTACTTTTTGCAGCCTAATCTGCTGCATGGCATAGAGAGTAGCAGCTCCCTATGCCATGCAGCCTGTCAGAGCTAACATTACTTTGGTCATGCACCGCGCATGATCAAAGTAACGTACTCCCTCCTGGTGACCCAGATGTTGTCATGCTGCGGCAGACATCATTGGAGGCCGGCAGGAGAGGTGAGTATAGCGATCACCTCCGCTTGCCCCCGCAATGCTGCAATCAACCTTGCAGCATTGCGGAGGTTAATGTGCCAGGAGTGGTGCGGGACCACTCCCAGCACATAGCACAGGGTGTCAGCTGTAACAATTAGCTGACACCCAGCGGCGATCGCCCCGCACCGCTTGTGTGCGGGCGAGATCGCCGCTCGCATAATTGTACATAGCTGGTCCATAAGTCTCAGGGTACAGCTACGTACTATTACTGACGCCGTCGGAAAGGGATTAAAGCACGCTTGAAGACATGGGGGCTAGGCATCAGTTGGATAGTCTGGGGTAGTGCATTCCAGAGAACTAGTGCAGCACGAGAGAAGTCTTGGAGACGGAGGTGAGGGGTTCGGATTATGGGGGATGTTAGTCTTAGGTCATTTGTGGAACGGAGGGCACATGTAGGGCGATAGACAGAGATGAGAGAGGAGATATAAGATGGTGCAGAACTGTGGAGAGCTTTGTGGGTCATAGCGATGAGTTTTGTATTGGACCCTATAGCGAATGGGTAACCAGTGTAATGACTGGTACAAGATGGAGGCATCGATGAGGCGGTTGGACAGAAATACAACCCTGGCTGCCACATTCAGGACTGATTGGAGAGGAGAAAGTTGGGTAAGAGGGAGACCTATCAAAAGAGAGTTACAGTAGTCTAGACGAGAGTGAATAAGAGCGACAGTAAGAGTTTTAGCAGTTTCAAAGATGAGAAAAGGTGAGATTCTGGAGATGTTTTTGAGATACAAGTGACAAAAGCAAGTGAGTGATTGGATATAGGGAGTAAAGGAAAGTTTAGTGTCGAATATGACCCCAAGGCAGCGGGCGTGCTGCTTGGGAGTTATGGTTGAACCCTTCGAGATAATTTCGATGTTAGGTAGAGCTAGGTTAGTAGAGGGGAGAAACACAAGAAGTTCTGTTTTGGAGAGGTTCATTGTAAGATAGAGGGAGGACATGATGTTAGAGACAGCAGACAGACAATCCTTGGTATTTTGTATTAGGGTAGGGATGATGTCAGGGGAAGAAGTGTATTAATGGGTGTCATAGGCATAGAGATAATACTGGAACCCAAATCTGCTGATGGTTTGTTCAATAGGGGCAGTGTATAGAGAGAAGAGAAGGGGGCCTAGGACTGGGCCCTGCGGAACCCCGATAGTAAAGGGACAAGGAGAGGAAGAGAAGCCGGCAAAACATACAGTGAAGGAGCAGTCAGAGAGGTAGGAGGAGAACCAGGAGAGAACGGTTTCCTTGAGGCCTATAGAGCGAAGCATAGTGAGGAGGAGCTGGTGATCCACAGTGTCAAATGCAGCAGAGAGATCCAGGAGAATCAGCAGGGAGCAGTGACCTTTGGATTTAGATGTTAGTAGATCATTAGAGACTTTAGTGAGGGCAGTTTCAGTGGAGTGTAACGAGTGGAAACCAGATTATAGAGGGTCGAGAAGAGAGTTATCTGAGAGATAGCGGATTAGACGGGAGTGGACCAAATGTTACAGGAGTTTAGAGATTAAAGGAAGCTTAGGACAGATCTGTAGTTAGCAGTGCAGTTCTGGTTCATGGATGGCTTTTAAGTAAAGGGGTCATGATGGCATGTTTAAATGAGGAGGGAAAGATACCTGAAGAAAGAGAGAGGTTAAATATTTTAGTCAGGTGAGTGGTGACCACCAGTGAGAGAGACTGCAGGAGTTGTGAGGGAATGGGGTCACTGTTGCAGGTTGTAGGCCGAGAAGAAGTGAGGAGCTGGGTAACTTTTTCTTCTGTAACAGGCTCAAAGATGGCTATTGAGCTTGACGTGTGGCAGGAAATAGGATCCAGGCACTGAGGAGATTGTTCTGAGATGTTCTGATGGATGTGGTTGATTTTTTATAGGAAATAAGTGGCCAGATCTTCACCACTAAGGTTGGTGATGGGGGCCTGTGCTTTAGGTTTCAGGAGGGAGTTTAAGGTTTCAAAAAATCATTTTGGATTGTTGGATAGTGAAGTGATGAGGGTGGTGAAGTAGGATTCTTTGGCTAGATGAAGGGCAGAGTTATAGGTTTTGAGCATGAACTTATAATGGATGAAGTCTTCTGCTAAAAGAGATTTTCTCCACTGACGCTCAGCACACCTTGAGCAAAGCTGATGAGAGCGTGTTTGCATCTTGTGCCAAGGCTGCCATTGTCTGTGTCGGGTCTTTCTGCATGTAGAAGGTGCTGCTTCATCTAGGGCACTCTTCAGTGTATTATTGTAGTGTGACAATGCTAAGTTTGGACAGGAGAGGGAGGAGATGGGGGCTACAGATGTGTGGAGATTGTCCATAAGCTGTTGGGTATTAATAGTACGTGTATTCCTATAAGTGTGGTAAGGCATTATACTGTATTTAAGATTTACTTTGATCATAGGCCGATTGAAGCTGCCAAATGCTTTTGTAGGGTTGGCCTCAGTTTGTGCTAGTATTTGTCTCTCTATGCAGTGATTATCAAAATCTGTTCTTTAAATGTCAACAAACAAAACAGTCCTCAAAAGCGATCATTCATGTGGAAAAAGGCGGTGTCTTCCAAGTATTTTCTGCACACAAGAAACACATATTACAGATAA
Source organism: Phyllobates terribilis (assembly GCF_046119375.1). Taxonomy (NCBI): domain Eukaryota; kingdom Metazoa; phylum Chordata; class Amphibia; order Anura; family Dendrobatidae; genus Phyllobates; species Phyllobates terribilis. Next base: position 93,292,036 of record NW_027362763.1, on the reverse strand, counting down.
ATATGCTCATAGATTGAAACACACCCATTTCCCATATGCTTTTCAAGCTAATTTTAAGTAAAAAACAAAGAGGCATTATGTTGGCGGTGGGCAACTCTGTGATTATTTTTCCTATTTCTTTGGAGACTGATCCACATGGAAGGTACATCATCCACATGGGCTCCATCAATAACGTTATATATATGACTGTGGTAGTCTAAGCAGCTAACAAATGCCAGGTTGGGTTTCTTCATAAACTTCGGAAAAAGGGTCAATGGAGCAAAACAAAGTCATGTACTATACTGTGGGGATTTCAACTCTGTTAATGACAGCACACTAGATATGTCGAAAACCAAAGACACTCTCCCCAAATCTCGTCCATAATATGCAAGGAAGACCTATATGACATTTGGCATATCCAGCACAATACCAAAAGGAATTACATGTTTTTTTCCTATGTTCATAACACATACTCCCATGTAGACATATTCTTAATAGGCAGGTCTCTTCTAGGCAATGTAATCTCCTCCTCTATTGGATTACCATGCCCTATTAACGCTGCTCATAGAGGAAAAGCATTCAATTCCACCTATATTTCCTTGGAGAGTTAACTCCTACCTTTTAACCACTCTGCACCATGTATCATATCTTCAAAATAGCCTCCGCAAACTCCTAAATCTAGAAAGGTTTAATAAACGCTCCTTCAGCGTAGATCAAGCAGCTACTCTCCATAACATCTGCATTCAGCTGAAAGACTGTTTACTAGACAAATCTGAGAAAAATTTACAAAAATCAGGGCCCACTATTACTCACAAGTCAACAAAGATTGAGACTGTTAGCCAACAGACTAAAGTCTTAAGCAACTAAGGCTAAAATTCCTTACTTCGAAAACTACTACTCACAGCAAAAAATATTCAGTCCCAAAGAAATTGTGAATAAATTCAAGTAATATTATGCTTCATTATACAATTTAACTCCAGATCAAGATTTACTATACACCCCTCCTGGAAATTGAATCTTTTTATCTAAACTCCACCTTCCCTCTCTCTACTAATCCCAGTTAAATTCTTTGAAAGCCCCTCTTATCAAATCAGAGTTATGCAAAGCCCAGTAACTCTTTCCCATTGCACATGGCCCTGGGCCCAGATGGTTTGTCTAATATATACTACAAGATGTTTAGGGATCAATTAACCCCATTTTTGCTGGATACCCTACATTGTGCAATTACTCAAGGCTCAGTCTCTGAAGAGACGCTTACAGCAACAATCAACACACTCCTTAAAGATCGCAAACAACTAGACATTCCTCAAAATTACTGACCTATATCTCTTCTGACTACAGACCTAAAGATAACCAGGGGAGGAGTCCTGAGGAGATAATTTGCATATTCCCACTGCATTTTGGGGTAAGTGAAGAGTCTCCGCGAGCTCAAAGAACACTGGATTTTGGCTGTTGGAGCTGAAAAGAGGACATTGGTAAACCAGGGGAGGAGTCCTGAGGAGATAATTTGCATATTCCCACTGCATTTTGGGGTAAGTGAAGAGTCTCCGCGAGCTCAAAGAACACTGGATTTTGGCTGTTGGAGCTGAAAAGAGGACATTGGTAAACCAGGGGAGGAGTCCTGAGGAGATAATTTGCATATTCCCACTGCATTTTGGGGTAAGTGAAGAGTCTCCGCGAGCTCAAAGAACACTGGATTTTGGCTGTTGGAGCTGAAAAGATGACATCGGTAAACCAGGGGAGGAGTCCTGAGGAGATAATTTGCATATTCCCACTGCATTTTGGGGTAAGTGAAGTTTTTTTCACTGTTTTCAGAACATTAACAATAAGAACATGGAAGAGTCCAGGAGCCATTTGGTGAGCTGCATATCCTGCTACATGTTCACAGACTTGCCAGTGGAAAAGCCAAACTTCACATGCCAGAAATGCAAGCTTGTGTCCCTGTTGGAGGAAAAGTTGCGAAATCTAGAAGAGAGGTTAACTACCTTGAAAATCATTAAGGAAGGTGAAGAGTTCTTAGACAGAGCAGAATTATCTCTTCATGATTCAGAAAGAGAAGAAATTCGAACTGCACCTGACGAAACAGAGGAATGGAAGCATGTGACCCACAGAAGCAGGAGGATCGAGAGGCAGTCAGCACCCATACTGCTCAGGAACCAGTACCAGGCTCTCACGCAGGAGAACCATGAAGAAATACAGCAAAATAAGACTTTGCCAGCAATGAATAACCTTGTAAGCCCTCAGAATCCTCCTGGATGGAGAAAGAAGAATGTTGTGAAGAAAAAACGGAGAGTGGTGGTCATGGGGGATTCCCTGTTAAGAGGAACAGAGGCCGCTATCTGCAGACCAGACATAACCTCAAGAGAAATGTGCTGTCTTTGGAGCAAAAATTAAAGATGTGTCTGACAGGATATCAAGACTCTTCAGACCTACAGATCACTACCCATTCCTGCTAATACATGTGGGGACAAATGACACCGCAAGAAAGGACCTGGAAACCATCTGCAGTGACTTTGAAGACTTAGGCAAGAAAGTGAAAGAATTGGGAGCGCAGGTGGTCTTCTCATCCATCCTCCCAGTGGATGGCCATGGAACAATGAGGTGGAATAAGATTCTACAAGTGAACAACTGGCTACGTCGATGGTGCCGTCAACAAGGATTTGGATTTCTGGATCACGGAATGAATTACCTATACGATGGACTACTTGCTAGAGATGGGGTGCACCTTACGAAGACTGGAAAACATGTATTTGGAAGTCGCCTTGCTACACTCATCAGAAGAGCTTTAAACTAGAACAATGTGGGAAGGGAAGCAAAAGGCCAGAAAAAGCCATACAGCTGACAAATACTATTGAGATCTCTGCTACTGGAAGTGGAAAGGAAGAACAAAGACAAAACAATTTAAATAATAAAAATATGGGAGGAAGAGAAACCAATCACAAACTAAAATGTTTTTATACAAATGCACAAAGCATGGGCAACAAACAAGGAGAATTGGAACTACTAATGCAGGAAAAGGAATATGATGTCATTGGAATCACTGAAACTTGGTGGGACGATACACATGATTGGAATAAAAGGCTAAAAGGATACAACTTATTTGCAAGAAACAGACTTGATAAACGAGGAGGAGGTGTTGCATTGTATGTTAGAAAAGCGTATATCTGCACAGAGATTGAAGCTTCAGAGACTGGGAGTTCTGTGGAAACTGTTTGGGTAAGAATACAAGGAGAGAACAACGGAAAGGACACCATTGTAGGCATTTACTACAGGCCACCTGGGCAAGCTGAAGATATGGATGAACTCTTTATGTATCAAATGACCAAGTTCTCCAAAAAATATGACGCAGTGGTCATGGGAGATTTCAACTATCCAGACATTTGTTGGGAATCTCTCTCAAGTAAAACTAACAGGTCAAGCAAATTCTTATCCTCTCTTGCTGACAACTTTATCTTCCAAAAGGTAGGGGAGAAAACAAGGGGATCTGCTACTTTGGATCTAATCCTTATAAACAGGGAGGAAATGGTCGAGGAGGTAAAGGTGGCTGGGACCCTAGGAGGCAGCGATCATGCTATTATAGAATTTTGGATAACTAGAGGAGGAAGACATGTGAAGACTCAAACTTCAAGGTTAGATTTTAGAAAGGCAGATTTTAAGAGACTCAGAAAGAGAATAGGAGGGATCCAATGGCTGGATGTCCTTAAGGACATAAATGTCCAGGAAGGATGGGAAATTTTTAAAAATGAGATTCTCAAAGCACAATCGTTAACAATCCCGAAAAGTAGGAAGAATGGGAAGCATTTAAGGAAACCAGGATGGATGAACACAGAACTTAAACACATGCTAAAAAGAAAGAAAGAAATGTTTATTAAATGGAAAGAGGGAGACATATCTAAAGAAGATTATAATGCAGTCTGCAGATTCTGCAGGGCACGTATCAGGTTAGCTAAAGCTGACAATGAATTAAGGCTTGCAAGAGATGTCAAAAGCAATAAAAAAGGATTTTGGGGGTATGTCAAAAGTAAAAGAAAAGTCAAAGATGCTATAGGATTTTTACAGGATGAAAATGGAGAAATGGTAAGAGAGGATGTTGAGAAGGCCGAACTTTTTAATTCCTATTTTGCATCTGTTTTCTCTCAGAAAGAAAATGTAACATCAACTGATCTTCACTGTCCTTTTAAAGGAATAGAGGAATCCAAGTTATCTGTAAACAGAAAGATTGTGAGGGAATATTTAGCTAACATAAATGAGTTCAAGTCTCCAGGTCCAGATGAATTACACCCCAGAGTACTGAAGGAGATCGTAGAAGAAATTTTAGAACCACTCTCCATAATCTTTGAAAATTCTTGGAGAACAGGAGAAGTCCCAGAAGACTGGAGAAGAGCAAATGTTGTTCCTATCTTCAAAAAGGGGAAGAAGGTGGACCCAGGGAACTATAGGCCGGTGAGTCTGACTTCTATACCAGGAAAGATCTTTGAACAAATTATTAAACAACATGTATGTAAGTACATGGATAAGAATGAAGTGATTAGCCAGAGTCAGCATGGGTTTGTAACTAACAAGTCATGTCAGACTAACTTAATTTCCTTCTATGACAGAATCACTGACTGGGTGGATCAGGGAAATGCTGTAGATATAGTATATCTTGACTTCAGCAAAGCATTTGACAAAGTATCTCACACCATCCTTATTGAAAAAATGACCAAGTATGCAATGGACCAGGCAACTGTTAGGTGGATTCATAACTGGCTTAGTGATCGGACTCAAAGGGTGGTTGTAAATGGCTTCACATCCAGCTGGATGAATGTCTCAAGTGGGGTACCACAGGGCTCCGTCCTGGGACCTGTATTGTTCAACATCTTTATCAATGATTTAGATGAAGGAATTGAGGGTAAACTGATTAAATTTGCTGATGACACAAAGCTAGGAGGGATAGCTAATACTAGAGAAGAGAGAGAGAGGATTCAAAAAGACCTAAATAAACTGGAGCAGTGGGCAGCAACCAACAGAATGGTTTTTAACAGGGAAAAATGCAAAGTACTACATCTGGGCAATAAAAATGAAAAAAGCATATACAGAATGGGAGGAATAGAGCTAAGCAACAGTACATGTGAAAAAGACTTAGGTATACTAATAGATCATAGACTGAACATGAGTCAACAGTGTGATGCAGCAGCAAAAAAGGCAAATACAATTCTGGGATGTATTAACAGAAGCATACAGTCTAGATCACGTGAAGTCATTATCGGTCTTTACTCCTTTTTGGTCAGACCTTATCTGGAATACTGTGCACAGTTTTGGGCACCACATTTTAAAAAAGACATAGACAAACTGGAGCAAGTTCAGAGAAGAGCGACCAGAATGGTGACTGGTCTGCAAACCATGTCCTATGAGGAACGGTTGCAGGATTTGGGAATGTTTAGCTTGCAAAAAAGAAGACTGAGAGGAGACTCAATAGCTGTCTACAAATATGTCAAGGGCTGTCACATTGTAGAAGGATCATCTTTATTCTCATTTGCACAAGGAAAGACTAGAAGCAATGGGATGAAACTAAATGGGAGGAGACACAGATTAGATATTAGAAAAAACTTTTTGACAGTTAGGGTGATTAATGAGTGGAACAGGCTGCCACGAGAGGTGGTGAGTTCCCCTTCAATGGACGTCTTCAAACAGAGGCTGGACAGACATCTGTCTGAGATGATCTAGTGAATCCTGCTTTGAGCAGGGGGTTGGACCAGATGACCCAGGAGGTCCCTTCCAACTCTACCATTCTATGATTCTATGATTCTATGATATATGCTAAGTGCCTTGCCTCCCACTTGGCCCCTATTTTACGATCATTACTGTCACCTGACCTGCTGGATTTGTACATGGCAGACAGACCGCTGATAACAGTAGAAGGGTTTTTGTAAATGGCACTATGTCAAAGGATTTCAAATAACTAACTGCACTAAACAAGAATGCCCTCTTGCCCCTTGATATTTGTGCTCTCCTTTGAGCCGTTAGCTCAAGTCATGAGGCAAAACCCTAAAATTCCATGGATTAATGTCCAAGATTGCTCACACTGCATTTCCTTATATGCATATGATGTGATCCTATCTTTGGAAAAGCCAGAAACCTCCATGGAAGTAGTCTTAAAAACTATACAATTATTTAGTCATATGTCATACTAAAAGGTTAATGAAAGTAAATCCCAAATCTTACCCATTAATGTTCCCGATAGTTTTTTAAAACATTTACAAGGGCAAATCCCCTTTGACTATCAAGAACCTCGTCCACACTATCCCTCTAAAAGTTAAATTATCTTCCTCTACTAAACAGAATAACGATAAACCTGAAACAAATTTCACAATACAAAATCTCATTTCCGCTTTCCAAATATTCTCGTTTCCCAAACTTTTATATTTATACCGCACAGTCACAATATATCAACCGCAGTCCTTCTTTAACCAAACCCATAAACTACTAAATACTTTTGTGTGGAAAGGTAAAAGACCTAGACTATGAAACCATCTTCTAAAAAGACCGAAAAAACTAGGAGGGCTGGGCCTACCTACATACTAGACTACAACATAGCTTCACAGTTAGACCAAATTAAGGGTTAGTGGAGAGGGGACAGAACTTGCCATTGGGTTCAGATTGAATCACATTTTACAGCCTCAAAAAGCCTCCGAGCACTGATTAGTGCTTCTTTAATAGTGCTATCAAATTCTATAGACACTCTTCCTCTAACAGTTTCCTCAATCTCATGCTGTGAGCTTTTTCATAAAAAAATCTTCAACACCTCTACTCCGATTTTGTCCATAGCCCACTTGGAAACATTAGAATTATCATTACCTGACCTCAACCTGCAGGCGTGGCATAAACATGAAATCACATTAATTAAAAATATGTTTGAAGGCCCTATTCTCCAATCATTTGAATATCTCCACCACGACATCCAAATACCTAACTGTGAGTTCTATAAGTGTCTCCGCATTAGGTACGCATTACAACACACGCCTTTCACTTCGATTAAAGTCAACTCAGACTTATTCCAAGCTCTATCAAATTCCCCAGCCGCAAAAAGGGGTTTGAAACCCATATACACACTGCTAGATAAAAAATAATAATTTTGTCAAATCTGCTCCATTTCTGTCATTGGAAGGCGACCTAAAAAGATTTTTTCGAACTCAGACTTATCTCGCACACTTTCTTTCGCAAGTTCACATGCACCTCCTATTTTGAATCCTATATGAAAACAGTCTTGTGGTGGCACTATACTCCCGCAAGACTCAGAATACCTCTCCAAATACCTCTCACCTTTGTTGTCATGACTGTGGCCTCAAAGGCTCGCTTCTCCACATGTTATGGAATTGCCCAGTGATTGCCAATACCTGGATTTGTATTTTTTAATTCATTAAATATCCTGGGTACTACATCAAAAAATAAATCCCGCTCCCTCCTTAGCACTACTATTATTTCCACACCAGCTCTATCAAAGGCAGGGTGGTCACTGCATACATACTACTAGCCACAAAAATGGCAATCACTAGGTACTGGAAATCTACATGTTTGCTTTCCAAGGAAGAAATAATTTAATTCATTAACAAAACATGTGCACATGAAAAAATTATTGCACATCAGAAAAATAGATTGAAAGCCTTCCTGAGTGATTGGAAGATTTGGCTTAATCACCCAAATAAGACAATTCATCTATTACTCAAGATGTGTCTATATTTAAAATCCCCGAGATATTGTGTTTGTTGTTCCTTTATTTTACATGATTTGTTATTTAATAAGTACATATCTTGGTATATGTTGTTTAGTGATGAATAATCACATTGTTGTAACTTTTTGCAAAACCAAATAAAAGTTATTGCTTTAAAAAGAAACACACACAATAAACAGTAAAAAAGAACAAGAAAAACAACTGCCACAATAAACAGTAAAAAAAAGAACAAGAAAAACAACTGTATGCAAACTTGAGCAACTAATGCGTTTAGCAACTAATCAGGTTCTATATTTAATTTTCTAACTTTTAATAGAAACAGCTAGTATCTAACTAGTTAGCGGCTATTCTCAGGTCTTGAACCTCAACTCCTATTGAAGTGAATGGGAAAAAAGCTGCAGTACCAAGAATGTCCACGACACAGCTGAGGTGTTCTTGCTTCGTACACTTTTTGCATCTGACCACCTACACTACAAACAGCTGATGGGTGGAGGTGCTAGATGTTGAACCACTAGAGATGAGAGGATCGCTTTGTGCAACCCCAGTCCATAGTCAAGGTCAGTGCTCTCTCGCCGTGGACAGGAGCTGTGAAAATTTTCTCAGCTTTCGGATTTCCTGGCCTTTGATTCGCCAGCCTGGTGTAATTTGTGGCAAACAGGTGATGCCTATCCAGCCTTGGATCCCGGAGGACAGGAATATTCACGCAGCTCTTGTCCATGGCCAGAGAGCACTAACCTGGACCATGTACAGGGGTTGTGCAAAGTGATCTGCTCTTCTCTGAGGACCATCACTGATCTGATATTGATGACCTATCCATCATTATCTGAATAGTGGACAATACCTTTAAATATTTTCTTTCTGGTTCTCTTGTAGATTGCAACTGTTTGATTGGGGGTGCCATTTGTAACCTCTTATCAGCTTATTGTTGGGTGAATAGTCACAAAAAACTGATTTTGAATAGTTCACAACCCCTTTCAAAATTACATGTTTCTTTAAGTTGTGGATGGATTGTGAGATGTATACATTATAGAGCCTATAATCTATGTACTCCTTACAATTTCTCATACTCCATGTACAGTAAAGGTAATTATTGTGTCATGTTATTCTCCCCCGCCTTAACGAACATCTAATTGATATAATTTATACTCCAGTTATATGTTATTATAAAATCACTTAATTGATTTCTATAATTCCCCAATGGTGTTCTGATGTTGAAAAGAAAATCTGTTTAAGTGGTTTTTTCGCAACCATGGCATTTTAATATAATTAATACAATCAAGTGTATCTCTTTCCTGAGAACTTCTCGTACCATGTTTCAATCTTGTAAATCAATGGAGTGGATTAAAAAGAACAGACGGCAAGCGGCAAGAGACACAATGAATGTCAATAGGATTTGTTTTAAGCACAATTATAACTCTCCTTGTATGCAATACTCAATTAGGTGTATGGAAAAATAAAGTTAGAGTCTCTTTTGCATTGGGACAAAAGATGAGATAAAGTTTTTACCACTTGTTGTGGGGTCCCACCACAACAATTACTGAGTGCAATATAAGTTTTAGCATGCTAGAAATCAATATTAACTCCTTAAAGGAAATATGTCAGTAGGATCTACCCTCCTAAGCCTTCTATATGGACATGCAGGTCACAGAAAGTTGAATAAAATGATACCTTGACATCTGGGATCTGATGTTTTATTCCAAAGATTCCACATTTTTCTTAATATGTAAATGAACTGTTAAGATCTATGGGCCGGACATAGATCTCCCTGAGAATCTGCCTACAGATCTAATATTAAACAAAAGGAGGCATTATTTGTGTGAAACATGTGGATCGGGAGAGCAGTCTGTCAGTCATTACATGTCTCCCACTGATAACACCCTCTTTCATTTAAAATAAGCCCTAGAGGCAGATTCTTGGGGAGATCTATGTCCGGCCCATGAGATTGCTTATTAACAGCTCATTTACTTATTAAGAAAAGTGTGGATTTCTCTGGAATAAGACATCGGGTCGCAGATATCAAGGTATTATTTTACTCAACTTCCTATGACCTACATGCCCATATAGACGGCTAAGGAGGGTAGATCTTATTGACAGATTCCCTTTAAAGTTAGAGCTAATTCCATTCCATTGTGTTATATCCTATAAATGTCATTATTTTATTTCAGCCAGGAGAACATTAGTAAGGCCCAAGGCTGTCATTGTAAATCCACCATCCCGGCTAAAGCAACAAGCGACACTGGATTGATGAAGCAAGCTGTCATTTTTTGGTAGATGCCAAGAGCACTATTGATTGTGTTAACAGTACAGGATCAGAGTTCATATGATCCTAGCCATTTCTTAAGGAAGGAAAATTCTCCTTGCATCCTATAGGTGTGGTCACATGCTTGTGTAATTTTAATTGACAACTGTACACCTTTACTCTTTGGCCCAGGTTCACATGATGCATTTTGTTTGCTGCATTTTTCCAAACTTGTAATAAAATCCCTGAATTTTTGGAAACATCTCAGTGTGTTTTCTTACATACTTTAAGACTAATCATGGTGTTCCTAATGTGGTTCCCTTATAATGGTGTAGATTTACACTATCCAAACATCCCAAACAGCTAACACAATACTGTGTTATGTATGGTAGTGAGTGTTAGTGGTTGAATCACACAGACATCATCTGCCAGGAAGCAGAAGGAGACGACATTGAACGTACCAGTGTGTCTAAAGTTGATAAGGGATAATGTACTTTATTCAAATATTTTATAAAGGTTCCAAGACAGAAATATTTTATTGAAATTTTGAGTAAAATGAAAGATAGGGTTAATCATTTGGTGAAGTCACCACTATTTCAGTTGTAATACGATTGTCATGTGTGCCATGTACAGCTGGAACATTCAAGATTCATAATGGGAATTAATATAAATTAAATGGGTCAATGTTAATGCATGTTCGTTTTTTCTCTATGCTTTTTTTTCAGGGGGTCAAAATCAATGAATTTTTCAAGCTTTGGGAAACGCTAGCGCTTTTAGGAGAGGGGGTTGTCCTGAAATGTTTTTAATAATGTTTTGTTTACATTTCCGGAAGTTTTTCTTTAAATTTTTTTGTCCTGTTTTGTTAATGTTTTTTTCAGCAGTTTTTTGTTTCATTTTGTTAAACAGTTTTTGAGAAATTTTCTCCCTTTAATTTTGAAATTTAATAACCAATTAATAAAATGCTAACATTTTTGGAAGTCTCAAAATGCTTACTAAGTGCTCATGAAAAAATGCCCAGTTTTTTTTTCAAAGCCTTCCTATTGATTTCTATTGTAAAGTATAGAGTGACACCTGAAGCGGTTAAAAAGTTATCATAAACATCAAAGTCATTTTTTCAATAGAAATGAATAAGAAGAGTCTTTCAAGCATTTTCTGAGCTCTTTATCAGGTCTTTTTCACAGTGGACTTGCCCAAAAATGTCTTAAAAAAACTTTGTGTGAACATATTTCTAGGATGAAAACCTCTGTCCATATAACTATTGGGCCTTATTAAGACATGGATTCCCCATTCTCAATCTCCTTAACTCATCAATATTATTTAACCAAATAACCCATTTAAGGCTACGTTCCTACCATGAGTATTTGGTGAGCTTTTGATCTTGCAAATTTTCTGCAGCATTTCTGCACTTATTGGATAAATTAGGTTTTGTATTGTATGTTTGAGTATGGTTATTTACATGTGTATTTATCATGTTTTTGACGCGTTTTGTCTTTTTTGTCTCTTTTTGATGTGTCATGTTTTAAATAAAGCTGCTTTATTTTTGATTCTTCCTGGAATTTGGCTATGACAAAACTTTATTGATACAGTCATGTGCTGATTACATGTGGCTCCGAAGAGGAAATGTCTTATAAATGCATATGCATTTTTTACTAGTGGATTTTCCTCATCTAATGCAAGTCTAAAACTCAGCATACTGGCAAGAGAAATTGACATGTTGCGGATCTCAAAAATTGCTTTGCTGGTACAGTGGGCAGAAAAATTCTATAAATCCCATCCACTTTACTGGAGCTGAAAGACATTGCCCTTTTTTCTCAGTGAACGTCAAAAACTCACCAAAAACTCATAGTTGCTACTTAACCAAAGTGGTTGAAGACATTTTCCTTTTATTCAAGTTTTTATATTGAAATTCCCAGAAAGGGAAGAAATACCTTTTTGAAGCTGAACAGGAGTGGTGATAGCCAACCAATGGGTAATGAGAAAAGTTGGCAGTCTCCACAAGTGCCCCCTTTTTTTCCTTATAAAAGTTGTAAAGAGCAAAGAAACTTTATAAGAAAAGACTGGATAGACATGACTGCAATGAAACGCACTATTGACTTTTTTCCATTTGGACAGTTTTCACGTAATGTGTTTTTTATTATACATTTTGATATAGATTATATTAAAGATTTTTTCTTCTCTGTGTATTTTTCTCCAAAGTGATATGCCAGACAGACCTTTCCCAACTCAACCCCTTCAGGTCAGGTTAAAATTAAAAGTTATCTGGAACTTTTCCTTTGTCTCTGTGGAAACAATATTGTGTGGAGCAATGAAATTTAATTTGAAAATATGTTGACTGAGCTTAGAATGCGACAGCATCCTGACTGGAAAATCATAGCGTATTAGATTGTATCTGTAATGCTGTCCTTACCTTTACCGGCAAAAAGCTCTTAGGTACTGATGTAAAGTTTTCAAAAGGATCTTTAAGGCCAAATTCACAAGTTATTTCTTTTTCTGGTACGCAAAATAAAAAAAATATGATGTTCATCAGTGTGCTGATCCATGATTGATCATTTTCCCTTTTATAAGATGAAAACTGATGGAGGGTTCTCGATCTTCTCCTAGCATTAGTCTGTGAAAAATAGTCGGAAAACTTATGCAATGTCGATAGCATCTGTGTGTGGCTATTGTACCCATTCTACACCCAGGTGGTGAGTATTTTTATTGGTATATTTCCAGCGCCATTTTTTTTTAAGACACTCTGTCTGCGAATTTGCATATATAGTGTCTTCAATAGAATGGCGCCAAATATAACACTATGCACACGCGCTGACTCTGCACCATTTTACTGCAGTAATGTACTACAACGTCAACATAGCCGTGTGCATGCTCAGGCCATAGGAAAAATGGCAATGGGCGGTGCATGCACACTGCTATGTTAATGTTGTAGTACATTACTTCAATAAAATGGTGCCCGAGTCATCCGGCATCATTTTATTGAAGACACTGTATATGCAAATTTGCAGACACAGGGTCTTCAACAAAATGGTGCCAGATAGCCTCGTATGCAGTGTTATTTTATTGAAGTATTGTATTACAAAATTAAAGGGAACCTGTCACCATAAATAATGCTATTAACCTGCAGTTATGCTGCCCGGCGCCTGCACTCAGCTGAATGTAGCTGGGAGAAAACTAACTTTATTCTCCCTGCCAGCATTCCCCCAATCCTATTATATGCTCTTCTATCTTGGTATATGCTCCACCATCATGGTATAAGCTCCCCCATCCTGGTATATGCTCCCCCTTCCTGGTCCCCCATCCTATTATATGCTCCCACCATCCTGTTCCTCCATTCTATTATATGCTCCCCTATCCTGGTCCCCCATCCTGGTATATGCTCCCTCAGCCTAATCCCCCATTCTATATGTTCTCCCATCCTGGTATATGACCTCCCATCCTGGTATATGCTCCCCCATCCTGCTCCCCCATATTATTATATGGTCCCCCATCCTATTATATGCTCCACCATCCTGGTCTCCCATCCTATTATATGTTCCCCCATCCTGGTACCCTGTCCTATTATATGTTACTCCATCTTGGTATATACTCCACCCCCATTCTGGTTCCCCATCTTGGTATATACTCCCCCATCCTGATATATGCTCCCCCATCCTGGTCCCCCATTCCATTATATATTCAGTCATCCTAGCATATGCTCTTCCCATCCTGGTATTTGCTTCGCCCCATGCTTGTCCCCCATCCTGATATATACTCCCCCATCCTGGTATATGCCCCCCTATCCTGATACCCCATCCTAGTATATACTCAACCATCCTGGTATATGCTCCCCCACCCTGGTATATGCTCCCCCACCCTGGTATATGTCCTCCATCCTGATATATGCTCCTCCATCCTGGGATATGCTTCCCCACCCTGGTATATGCTCCCCCACCCTGGTATATGCTCCCCCATCCTGATATATGTCCTCCATCCTGATATATGCTCCTCCATCCTGGTATATGCTCCCCCATCCTAGTATATGACCCCCATCCTGATATATGCTAAATATAGTACTGTTCAAAAATTAGCAATTAACAAAATGTGAAGTGAATGACCTAAAGAGAAATCTAAATCTAATCAATATTTGGTAAGACGAGTCTTTGCCTTTAGAATGGCATCAATTCATCTAGATTCACTTGCACACAGTTTTTGAAGGAATTTAGCAGGGAGGTTTGTCCAACTCAGAACCACCCACAAATCTTCTGTGGATGTTGCTTGAACAAATTCTTGTTTCTCTCCATATAATCCCAGACAGACTCAATAATGTTGAGATCAGGGCTCACTTCCACAACTTCTTGTACTTATTTACTCCAAAGATAGTTTTTAATGATATTGACTTTATGTTTGGGTCATTATCCTGCTGCAGAATAAATTTGAAGCCAATCAGACGCCTCCCTGATGATATTACATGATGGATAAATATCTGCCTTTATTTATTGACATTACTATTTACTTATTATATGTCTCTAAGGATATATTCACATATAGAAAATTTGTTACATAAATTTCAGGGACTGTTCATCTGAATGGAGTTTGCAAAAAACAATGTGTTTCCTGCTCTAACAGCGTCATGTTGATGAACAGAACAAACTTTAAGACATAGAAGTTTCTGCAACAAATCTGCTACAAGTGAATTTATTCGTATCCCTCTTAGTCTCATTTTATGATGCAGCGATTTTAGGATTTTGAGGACATAATGATGCTAACTGTAGTCCGTGAGCAGTGTGATTGCAGTGATACTAAATGTTTATATTTTTTTTATTATTTTTTTTCTACTTTTACACAAATAAATTACATTGAAAAAAACATTCAAGGTTTGAAATCCAGGTACTGGATGCTCCTAAATAATGACAATCCAAATGTTCACCATGAATGAACAAGAGCGATTAAAAATTATTAAAACCATAATTCGTTTCGGCTGACACCGGAAGAAGGCTGGTTCCAACCGAAACGCGTTGTTGTTTTAATACATTTTAATAAATTTTAATCATTCTTATTCACTCCTGGTGACTATTTGGATCGTCCTTATTTGGGATTACCAAGTACCTGGATTTCATACCTTGTATTGTATTCTGCTGGAATCTCTTTTGGATATCTCCACAGCGCACTAGGTCAGCTGCACCTTCTCTTAAACAACCTAGTTAGGTGAGAGACTTCTCTTTTCATTACCATATTGATCTCATGAAGCGTCACCTTTTCTCCCTTTCTCACATGGATAATACATATTATATTGAAAATTCATAATAATCTGTTGGCTTATAAGTTATAACCAACCACCAAATGATTTTTTTTAAATGTCATTTAATTTAGCAAAAATTTCAAAAGTCTAAAGAAAACTGTATAAATGTAGTAACACCACAGTTATACTAAGCAAATGTCTTCATATATCTGTTATATCTTTTTTTTAAAAAAAGCTGACTTTTCACTATAAAAGCCTTTTTTAATGGTACTGAACATCAGGTGTGCATCTTTTCTGTAAAGTATTTCTCAATGTTTTCATTGATAGTTGTTTCACTCTGTACATACATACTAACATTTTTCAAAATAAATCTGTGAATATGTGCATATAGTGCAGCGTGAGTATATTAATAGAAACATCTACTACTGCCCGGGATCAAGAGACGTTCTGATCCTCTTCTCAGTGATGTCACCACTTTTCAGACTCCTCCAGGTCACACTGTGCTCTGCATGACCCGGAAGTGGCTTTTCCAAGGGAGCATCAGAACAAGGCTCTGAACGAGGCTCCATAAACTTACATTGTAAAACAGACTTCTGGCTAATGTGAGAGCATAGACCAAGCCAGCTGGTCAGAAAAGCAGTGACATCACTGAGAAAAGAAGCAGAAGGGCACTGGAATCCAGAGAAGGTGGTGGTAGGTGAGTATATTAACACATACACATTGTGCTACATATATATATTCATTAAAAAAAAATCTTCATGGACGTAGATTTTACAGAGCTCTATGACAGCTTTTTTTTTTTATGAAACAAGTTGATAAGTACTATTTTGGGATGAAGGAAATCCAGCTCGCCAGCATACAGAATTTTCTTGGCTCGGAACAGTGACAGAATCTATGCCCTGATGCAGAACAAGTTCCAAAGAAAACTAAAACAGTCCAGCTCCACGATCACTATTAAATAAAACATCAATGCGTTTCAGGTGAGTACACCCTTAATCATGATGTCACATCATGACTAAGGGTGTACTCACCTGAAACGTGTCAATGTTTTATTTAATTCTATCATGATATTTTAAAGACTGAGTGGAATTTTGTACTCATTCACACTAAAATAAAGAAATATTCGTGATTGTTGAACTGGACTGTTTTAGTTTTCATTGGGTCTCTTTTGGGATCCCTGTGATTTTTTTTTATTGCTTTTTATTCTTTTGTTATTATGGATGTGTAAAATGCAAGAGGAAGTATCAATCAGAAACAACAAATGTCATTCTGGGTTATAAATTAAAATCTAGCTATAAATAATGTATGACCAGTCGAAAAAGATTGAACTTGATGGACAGGTATATTTTTTTCAACCTGTGTAGCTATAATACCAATTACGGTAAGCACGGGACTTTTCTATTTTTAAAATTTTGAATCACATTGTAAAACTATGGAACTAAGGTTTAGCTGATAAAAAAGGCAAAAAAAAGCATTTTTTATCTTATTTTACATTTTTGCTTTTATTTTTTGTTGGGGAAGATATTTTCCTCTATTTTATAGCTTCGTCACATGCAGCAATGCACTATAATAACTAACGTTCCATTTTATTTTGCTTTACAACATTTTTTTACCATTTTGTACTTTGAATTGAGCATCACAGTCTGTGTACACGGAAAACCACTGCATGTTATAGCGTATGTATATTTTTGGAGTTCCTTTCATGATACAATCCCATGCCAGCGCCATCTGTTTGTTCGCAGATTATCGTGTTCCAGGTGAGCTTTGTGCTAAATAAACCATGAATTGCAAATTTACATATTGTTTTTTAATTCAGGGCGATTATTTGCCTGCACAACAGAACATTTCATATTAGTTGCTTCGCTAACCACAGATGTCAAAGATTCGGTAACTTTCCTTTGCTCAACTATTTTCAATGCATACATTCACTATATCCTTATGCTAGTACACATTGATAAATAGGCAATGCTCCAAAAGGTTAAAGGACAAAAGAAGTTGACCTGTAAGGTTGCGTAGTGTTTTATTACTTAGAGTCCAACTGCTGGGACTTTCACTAATCACAAGTTTGTTGGAAAACTATAATAAAGCCTTTCAATACAATATTTGAAAAAGAGTAACATAGAAACAACTTACTTTATTAACCCCTTCACAACATTTGACGTACTCATACGTCATAGACAGATAGCGGTTCCTGGATATTGGTGTATGGGTATGTCATGGCGATCATGCGGGGCAAAGGAGCTGTGCCCGAGCGACCACCGCTGGGAGCTTGGCTTAAGTTAAAGCAAAGACCCGGCTGTCACTGCCAGGAGCAGTGCCCACACTGCCCCTGGCATTTTCGCCCCCTAAATACAGCGATCGATATCGATCGCAGGATTTAGTAAGCTGGAAGACCAAAACAAATGAAAAAAATAATATACCAATGAATACACATATTTATGTAAAGAATTAACAAAAAAAAAGTACACATATTTAGTATCACCACGTCCAGAACAACCTGACCTATGAAATCTAAATTGCAAAGAGAACTTCGGCATGCCATACATGAATATATAAGAAATATTATATCTAGACTGATGTCACTCTACAAAATGAAGGTTTTTTGCGCATAATTTGGCCAATTTATGCGTGCCCGTCAACCACGACAAGGTCACCTTCGTATGATGGGTAACTATGCTATGCTACCACTGGATATGCCAATCTTGGACTGTAAGCCTGTATGGACAATATGTCTCTGCTTGGGCTTTAAACCTACAATGTATGGGCTGGTAGAGCTAGTTAAAACCACCTGTAAATGGATAGAAGGAATTAGTGGGAGGGACGCATGGTCAGAAAAAAGGCTGTCAAACTTCTAATAGTGTGAACACGTACCTGCTGCAATGTCCCAGGAGCGGGATCCCAAAAATGATTAATAGAAAAAAGAGGGGTCGCTCACTGGTCTATTCGGGTGCTCTGAAGAAAAAAGTAATCTAAATTGCAAAGAGAACTTTGGCACTCCATACATGAATATATAAGAAATATTATATCTAGACTGATGTCACTTTACAAAATGAAGTTTTTTTGCGCATAATTTGGCCAATCTATGTGTGCCCATCAACCACGACAAGGTCACCTTCCTATGATGGGTATAAAATCTGTCACACTAGTTAACCCCTTCAGTGAACACCATAAAAAAGTTAAATTAAAAACCTGATAAACAACTATGCTTTTTCATCATACCGCCAAACAAAAAGTGGTATAAAATGCGATCATAAACTTCAATAGAAATAAAATGGTATTGCTGAATATATCATCTTGTCTCGCAAAAAACAAGCCACCACACAACTCCGTCATCTGAGAAATAAAAAAATTATACTGTAGTTCTCAGAATATTGCAAAGCAGAAACAATTATTTTTCTTTAAAATAGTTTTTATTGTGTAAAAGCAGCAAAACATAACATGATATAAATGTTGTATCGCTGTAATCATACTGACCTGAACAATAAAGTTGTCTTATTACTTTTACCACATGGTGAACAGCATAAAAAAATACCCAAAAAACAATTCTGGAATTGCTGGATTTTGTTAATTCTGTCTCACAAAAATCGGAATAGAAAGCGATCAAAAAATATTATGTGTCCGAAAATAGTACCAATAAAAACATCAACTCCTTCCACAAAAAACAAGCCCCCACATGACTCTGTACGCAGATATATAGGAAAATTATAGCTCTGAATCAAAGATTGTTTTTTCAATAATAAGAATTTTTTAGTGTGTGATAGCAGCCAAACTTACAAAAATATATAAATCTGGTATCACTGTAATCGCACCGACCCAAAGAATAAAGTCATCTAATTACTTATACCCAGGGGTGGACACAGACTGTAGTGGGCCCCTGTGCAAGAAATTTTTGGGGGCCCCCCCCCCTGCGCTTCATAAGGCAACAAAGTTATGTAAACATAACCCCCCCATGTGCATCTCTCGCCCCCCCCATGTGCAGCTCTCATCCCCCCCATGTGCAGCTCACCCCCCCGATGCATCTCTCATCCCCCCCGTGCATCTCTCACCCTCCCCATGTGCATCTCTCACCCCCCCATGTGCATCTCTCACCCCCCCATGTGCATCTCTCACCCCCCCATGTGCATCTCTCACCCACCCATGTGCATGTCTCACCCCCCCATGTGCATCTCTCACCCCCCCATGTGCATCTCTCACCCCCCCATGTGCATCTCTCTTCCCCCTCATGTGCATCTCTCATCCCCCCATGTGCATCTCTCATCCCCCCCATGTGCATCTCTCATCCCTCCCATGTGCATCTCTCATCCCCCCATGTGCATCTCTCATCCCCCCCATGTGCATCTCTCATCCCCCCATGTGCATCTCTCATCCCCCCATGTGCATCTCTCATCCCCCATGTGCATCTCTCACCCCCCCATGTGCATCTCTCATCCCCCCCATGTGCATCTCTCATCCCCCCATGTGCATCTCTCATCCCCCCCATGTGCATCTCTCATCCCCCCCATGTGCATCTCTCATCCCCCTCATGTGCATCTCTCATCCCCCCCATGTGCATCTCTCATCCCCCCCATGTGCATCTCTCATCCCCCCCCATGTGCATCTCTCATCCCCCCCACTCCTAGTTAATTAGTTGTATTTAAGAAAAATAAAACTTGTTATACTTACCCCCATGCGATCCCTGCAGAATCCTGGCCCTCGTCCACGTCGCTGCCACCAGGCTCTCCTGACGTTCGGCCATGTGACGGTGCCACATACATAGCCAACAGCTTTTGTTTTGGCAAAAGATTTTTAAAGCCGCCACCACGATAAGGTAGACTCTTCTGGCCGGGCCCTACTCTAACCTATTAAAATTTTCTTAAAATATCCAATACTCTTTTTAGATATATTTTTATTTAGTTTTCTTTAAGGGAATGTGTCATATACATTTTTTTTTAAAATGACCAATAATACCACATACAGGGAATACCGCCACACCATCACCAGACCACATATTACCACAACATAGTGACCGAATAATACCACACAGAAGGGAGAAAAACTGCCACACCACGACCAGACCACATATTACCACCACATTACTAATATTACCATAAGTGTCATTATACACGGGAGCTCTATACATTTTATGTATAATGTAAGTGTCCAGGTAATCTAGTGATCACCAGTGACATTATACACAGGAGCTCTGTATATAGTATCAGTGTACAGGTAATACAGTGATCACCAGTGACATTATACACAGGAGCTCTGTATATAGTGTACAGGTAATACAGGGATCACCAGTGACATTATACACAGGAGCTCTGTATATAGTGTACAGGTAATACAGGGATCATCAGTGACATTATACACAGGAGCTCTGTATATATTGTCAGTGTACAGGTAATACAGTGATCACCAGTGACATTATACACAGGAGCTCTGTATATAGTGTCAGTGTACAGGTAATACAGTGATCACCAGTGACATTATACACAGGAGCTCTGTATATAGTGTACAGGTAATACAGTGATCACCAGTGACATTATACACAGGAGCCCGGTACATAGTATATAGTGTAAGTGTACATGTAATGCACTGACTCACTGGTGACGTCTCTAGGTGAAGTCCTTCAGCTACGCTTTTCTCCTTCATCCAGCACAGACCGCCATCATGTCTTCCAGCCAGGACTCGTCTCTGCATAAAATAACACAGTTATCTAGAGCACATTCCCCAACTTCTACATTACGCAGCTGAATACAGATGTGCATCCACCATCAATATATGGTTAGTTATTATGCAACCTACCATTCCAAATATAAATTGTAATCCACCACAGTGCCCCCATTAACTGTAAATAGGCACTTAATATATAATTTAATTAGAACCTCTACTCTATACTTCCTGCTCCCCGCATTCATTATTTACATGCACCCCCTGCCCCAATTCATTATATCATGTCCGTGCTCTCCCCACCCCATCGTCATTTATCATTTACTCTCCCCCACCCCACATTCATTATGTGCAGTTCATTATCCCCCTACTCCTAATCCCCCATGTGCAGCTCATTTTCTCCCAATTCCCCCATGTGCAGCTCTCACCCCCCCATGAGCAGTTCTCATTACCCCCCCATGTGCACATCTCTCATCCCCCTCCCCCACATGTGCCCCTCTCTCATCCCCCCCCCACATGTGCCCCTCTCTCATCCCCCCCATGTGCAGCTCTCACCACCCCCCCATGTGCACCTCTCTCACCCCCCCATGTGCCCCTCTCTCATCCCCCTCCCCCACATGTGCCCCTCTCTCATCCCCCCCATGTGCACCTCTCTCACCCCCCATGTGCACCTCTCTCACCCCCCCACATGTGCACATCTCTCATCCCCCTCCCCCACATGTGCCCTTCTCTCATCCCCCTCCCCCCCATGTGCATCTCTCATCCCCCTCCCCCCCATGTGCATCTCTCATCCCCCCACAAGTGCAGCTCTCACCACCCCCTCCATGTGCACCTCTCTCACCCCCCCCACATGTGCACATCTCTCATCCCCCTCCCCCACATGTGCACCTCTCTCACCCCCCATGTGCATCTCTCACCCCCCCATGTGCATCTCTTATCTCCCCCCATGTGCATCTCTTATCCCCCTCCCCCATGTACATCTATTATCCCCCTCCCCCATGTGCATCTCTTATCCCCCTCCCCCATGTGCATCTCTTATCTCCCCCCATGTGCATCTCTCTCATCCCCCTCCCCCCACATGTGCACCTCTCTCATCCCCCCCACCCCATGTGCACCTCTCTCATCTCCCCCACCCCATGTGCATCTTTTATCATCTCCCCCCCATGTGCATCTCTTATCTCCCCCCCACACACACACACACACACACACACACACACACACACATGTGCATCTCCCATTCCCCCCACTCCTAGTAAATTGTATTTTGAAAAAAACAAAACTTGTTATACTTACCCCCATGCGATCCCTGCAGAATCCTGGCGCTCGTCCAAATCGCTGACACCAGGTTCTCCTGACTTCCGGCCATGTGACGGCGCCGTCACATGACCGGAAGTCAGGGGAATCATGAAGGCGCTGCCGCAGCAGCGCAGCGCAGCGCTGAGATGTCCCGGACCCGGCGCTTAGCATGGGGCCGGGGGCCCCATGAGGAGAGAGACTCACAAGAGGAGGGCCCCTACCGGCTGGGCCCCATACTGGAGTCAGGGCAGACATGCCCTGATGGCGGCCCTGCTTGAGGCTGGAGGGGCCCCCTCTCCCTCGGGGCCCCCGTTCAATGAACCGGCTGCACGGGCGGTAGTTCCGCCCCTGCTTATACCACACAAGGAACGACGTGAAAAAAAATAAAACCAATTCTTGACCTGTTGTTGATTTGTTCATCTGCCTCACAAAGATTGCAGTATTGCTCGGCGCACATTTATCCTGCGCTCTGCGCTGAGCGCTTACACCGAGGTTTCCGTGTAAATCTCTGAAATACATGATTTAGCTGGAACCCCAGGTGGAAGAGTCCCTATAATGAGGTAGAGGGAGACACTGTGGATATTGTCTGGCCTATGATCTGGCGGTGTCCATCTTTTTAAGCTTGCATAAAAGCAGGGTCAGCCACAGTTTTGTGCTCCATGAAATAAAGGACACTGCTGAAAAGAGGCCAGACAAAATCCAGAGTAACTCTGCTGCCTCATCATAGTGAATGGATCCTTTATGGGTTTCATTTCAATCATGCCACTCGGCAATTTAGATGGAAACAGCCATGTAAGTGCTCAGTGTGGAGCACAGAATAAATGTGATTCAAAATGTTTTGCAGCATATTCTCAACAAAAGCTTCAAATCAATCCACAAAGCCCCCACTCAGGTCCGTCACCTGTTAAGGGAAATATAAGGGAAATATAGGGGACTTCTACAATACACGTAGCACAAAGGCTCTGGAAAAGCTCTATGGCTCCTCGGTGGAGAATAGGGTTTAGGACCTATAAGATGCTTAATTTGCCATATCAAAATCATATCCCAAATTATAGGGAGGAATGAATACCAAAGTATGGGGAAAATAAAGCAGATTTAATTCACTGTATGTGGAGCTGCCCAACCATGAGAAAATTGAGGAATTCCACTGAGAATTCCTTAAGCTTTTAACTCAGTAGGGAGTTTATTATTTATGAGATTGAGCATTTTTCAATATTCAGGTCAGAATTTTGTTTTTCAATATTTAGGTAAGGAAAAACATCTATGGGGCCTTGTACATTTTTGGATACTGTCAGTAAGTGAATACTGCCACATATTCCATTAAAAAAATTGTTGAATAACCAATAGATGGATCGCAATAAAAATATGAAAGAACAAGGAGTTGAAGGAATGGAAAGTTGTAAAAGTATATTTTTTAGGTATATAACTTAAAATCATCTATGGAGAGATATAAGAGGTAGATAACCTAGGAGGTGAGATGCGACCTGGGGACAGGAGGGGTGGCTAGAAATGTAAAAAATAAAGAGGGGAATTATTGGATTCGTTTGACGCAAATTTTGTCTTCTGTTAATGGGTCCAAAGAGTTTGGACTGTATATTGTAAGTAAAGCGTGGGGAGGAGGGGATGGAGGTTGGAGGCTTACCACGTTGAAAGTAGATTAACATCAGCTGGAGTCCATCCTGTGAGTGCCGCACCTGTCGGTGATCACAAACAATGGATATAGAACCTAGGTTTCCCTGAGGTTTCAAGTTTTCTTAAAATGTTTTAACCCTTTTTCAATAAAGCTTTCTATTTTTCCTTACATCCTGGTCGGATGTGCCAGTTCAACTTTTCCTCTCTATATACAGTATTTTGTAAGCTTAAATAAAATAATAAAGTTTATATATAAAAAGAAAGGTAGCCCCATATTTGGGTTGCTTGGGTGTCACCAGTTGTGGGTGTCCCTACACTATCTGACACTTTCTAATCATTGCACACTTTATCAGATGGTAACACCCAGTTGTCAATTATTAAATACTCTGGAAAAATAACAGAGGAACAGCAAAACACATAGAGGGAATTAATCAAAACCAGCATTTTTAGTCTTGATCAAGGGTCTGCTTTAGTAAGTTTAGTAAGACACACTTCCCTTAATGAACCGGTCGCATTGTCCAGCTATTTTTGTGCAAGAGTCGGAAATATACTGCAATTTCTATAATTTGTGTTGTTTTAGTGACATAAATTATAGTGAATTTGATGTGTCGTGCTAAGCCATGCGTTCTTCTGCTATGCTAAACTCTGCCCACTTTTTTTTAATGGCTGGAAGAGGAGAAAAAAAACAACAAAAGTCTAAATATTTTTGGGCAACTAGATGTGCAAATATTTGAAACGTCTCCACCACAGTTTTCTTTGGAAAAGGCTTGATTAATTCGCCCCATACTATACATCTAGGAAAATATTTTGCAAAATTATGCCATGGGAAAATCAAGTATTTACTTAAAATGGCATGTGATGTGACAAGTTGCTCATTTAGTTAAAAATAATATCTCATCAGAAAAAAAATGCCTACTATGTAAATCAGGTTTTTATGATACAGTGATGTTTTATATGTTTTAGAAATTTGGATCAATTTGTTTTTCTTTATCATATCTAGATCTGTTTTTAAAAATAAAACAAAAAAAAAAAAGAAAACTTTCAAATTTCAGACTGGCCATTACGACTATTATAGACTCTTCTTTCCTGTTTTTTTTTATGGAAATCCACATTTATAGTAGCAGTAATAAACTGACCCAAACGCTATCTTCTGTTCTGAAGCATCTAATGAGCATGTGCAAAGGACATTGTGAAGAGAGGAAGAGCAAGAAGTCTCAGTGGCCTGTGTAAAAATTGCATTATTTCAGATTATTTTTTTTTTAAATACAAATTGTGATATGAAAATTTTAATCATAGATCACTAATGAAAGTATGAAGCCAAGTCAGGAGCTCAGCCTCAGTAAGCAAGCCAGCATCTTCTTGTAGCTGCAGCGACTGGGGCTTGCTCTGATCGCTGCTGCTTAACCATTTTAATGCAACTGTCAATCTTTCACAGCAGCATTGAAATTATGTCAATGCACACCGGTTCCCATCAGGCAGCCACAACGCGATCACTGGAAACTGAAGAATTACTATGGCAGCTGGGGCTGTACTGTTATTCCTCCTCTAAAGCTAAATAAAATAAAAGTTTTTAAAACAATAAAACATATGTAAAAGTTTAAATCACCTATCTTTCCCCCCTTCCAAAATAAAGAATTAAAAAAAAAGTAAAAAATAAATATATTTGGTATTTTCATGTCCAAAAATGTTCTAACTATCAAAATCTAAAATGATTTAAACCATACGTTAAATGTCAAAAAGTAAAACTAATTGAAATGCCAGAATTGCCATTATTTAGCTATGGAACTTCCAACCCAAAAAAGTAATCAAAATATCCTATGTTACTCAAAATAGTATCAATAAAGACATCAGCTGAGGTTGCAAAAATCAATACCTCATACAACTTTAGTGATGGAAAAATAAAAAACAGCAGGTCTCAGAAAATGTTAACAAGCAAATTTTTTCTTTACAAATTTCAGAATTTTTTTTCACAACTGAAAAAATAATAGTAATTGTAATAATAATTGTAATAATAATATTACATTTCTAGACAAGTTTGGTATTGATGTAATCATACTGATCTTAAGAATCATGTTGTCAGGTCATTTATACAATAAACACTGTGAAAGCAAAATCCCAAAAAGCAATGGCAGAATTTCTTCTTTTTTTCTCTCCGTAATTTCACAGTGCTTGAGATGTTTTTTTTTTCCGTATTTCAGTACATTGGATGCAAAAAATGAATGGTGTCGAAACTACAACTCGTCCCAAAATAAATAAAGCCCTCATATGGCTATGTCAAAATAAAAGAGTTCCTCCAAGGGGAGGAAAAAAGCAAAAGTGAAAAAAATGAAAAATTCTCTCAACCTTAAAGAATTAAAATAATTTAAGCAGTGATTCTCTGTCTTTTTTGTTTTCTTTTTTTTTTTTAAGAAGTTTCCAACTTTGTCCTCCAGGAATTCTAGATGAAAATGTGCTGGATTAAGAGGCCATTTATTATTTAGACATTTAAATAACCACTTTCTGAAAATCATACTAATTAAATTCATGTTGCGTAACCTTTGTAGGAACTCGATATATTTTTGGGGAGGAATTTAAATAATTGGTTTGAGTTCTAAAAGAGAGACAACTAAACAATCATAAATATGTATGTCGAAATGATATAAAAGCAATACCCCAATTAATATGCCATTCCGTAGCCACACACAGGTATTGTTAAGAACCAGAAGCATTCTTGAGCGCTTTTGATCAAATGAAAAATAATCAAAAACGCGTCCACTCCTCTCCCATGAAGATCTGATTTTTTGTTTTTAACAAAGGACTTGCCGTTTAAATTAATATGGCTAGAAAACAGACTTCATAGTAATTGTTCCAAGTGCTCCATATTGAAAAGATTTCCAAGGTCATTCTTTTGATTAGCTTGAAATGTGAAGTTTTGTGTTTGTACAGTATCTGAAAACTGTTCTCTATTATTTACACAAAATGCGATTAAAAGAGATGCCTCGCCTGCTCAAACTGGCACTTTAACTAGATTGCATCCTTTCATTTTACAAGATCAGTGTAATTATAAAGCACTCGAGCAAATCTACTAACCTTGTGTTCATTTGTTAAAAAGCTGTGGAGAGTTGTTACTTAGCGTGAACCTATTATTAGAGGCACATTCAGGGACTTCATGTCTTCATTAGAGCTCAAGGCCTAAAGTTCAACATAAAGTTACTTGGAAGGAATGAAAGAATGGAGGTCATCCATCAAGTTGCGGGCAGCAATCGATATCTAATCAATAGCTGCTCGATAGAAAAGTATGCTTTGACTAACTTTACTTTCTAGTCTTACATCACTTTGGTTAAATGTTTTTTTGGGGCTTTCAATTCCTATCTTGGTGCAATCAATAAACTAATTCACACACACCTAGAATTTGGTTTGGTTTTAAAGCTTTTGCTGTTACTTGACTAAGAAGTTTGGAATGTTTAAAATGTTGCTTTTTTAACCACTTCCTGATCGACCACAGCCTTTTAATAGTGGGTTCAGAGTAAAGATAAGCAGATTGATCTGCAAAGCATCAAGGTCCAATCAAATGGCTTAAACATTTCGGTTCCATGTGAATAACACTTTTGCTTGAAAATCGAAAAAATAAATAAAAAATAAATAAATAAATAAATAATATATATATATATATATATATACATATATATATATATATATATATATATACAGTACAGACCAAAGGTCTGGACACACCTTCTCATTTAAAGATTTTTCTGCATTTTCATGACTATGAAAATTGTACATTCACACTGAAGGCATCAAAACTATGAATTAACACATGTGGTATTATATACTTAACAAAAAAGTGTGAAACAACTGAAAATATGTCTTATTTTCTAAGTTCTTCAAAGTAGCCACCTTTGGCTTTGATGACTGCTTTGCACACTCTTGGCATTCTCTAGATGAGCTTCAAGTGGTAGTCACCGGAAATGGTTTTCACTTCACAGGTGTGCCATGTCAGGTTTAATAAGAGGGATTTCTTGCCTTATAAATGGGGTTGGGACCATCAGTTGTGTTGTGCAGAAGTCTGGTGGATACACAGCTGATAGTCCTACTGAATAGACTGTTAGAATTTGTATTATGGCAAGAAAAAAGCAGCTAAGTAAAGAAAAACGAGTGGCCATCATTACTTTAAGAAATGAAGGTCAGTCAGTCCGAAAAATTGGGAAAACTTTCAAAGTGTCCCCAAGTGCAGTTGCAAAAAGCATCAAGCGCTACAAAGAAACTGGCTCACATGAGGACGGCCCCAGGAAAGGAAGACCAAGAGTCACCTCTGCTTCTGAGGCTAAGTTTATCTGAGTCACCAGCCTCAGAAATGGCAGGTTAACAGCAGCTTAGATTAGAGACCAGGTCAATGCCTCACAGAGTTCTAGCAGCAGACACATCTCTTCAACAACTGTTAAGAGGAGACTTTGTGCAGCAGGCCTTCATGGTAAAATAGCTGCTAGGAAACCACTGCTAAGGAAAGGCGACAAGCAGAAGAGACTTGTTTGGGCTAAAGAACACAAGGAATGGACATTAGACCAGTGGAAATCTGTGCTTTGGTCTGATGAGTCCAAATTTGAGATCTTTGGTTCCAACCACCGTGTCTTTGTGCAACGCAGAAAAGATGAACGGATGGACTCTACATGCCTGGTTCCCACCGTGAAGCATTGAGGAGGAGGTGTGATGGTGTGAGGGTGCTTTGCTGGTGACACTGTTGGGGATTTATTCAAAATTGAAGGCATACTAAACCAGCATGGGTACCACAGCATCTTGCAGCGGCATGCTATTCCATCCGGTTTGCGTTTAGTTGGACCATCATTTATTTTTCAACAGGACAATGACCCCAAACACACCTCCAGACTGTGTAATGGCTATTTGACCAAGAAGGAGAGTGATGGGGTGCTATGCGAGATGACCTGGCCTCCACAGTCACCAGACCTGAACCCAATCGAGATGGTTTGGGGTGAGCTGGACCGCAGAGTGAAGGCAAAGGGGCCAACAAGTGCTAAGCTTCTCTGGGAACTCCTTCAAGATTGTTGGAAGACCATTTCCGGTGACTACCTCTTGAAGCTCATCAAGAGAATGCCAAGAGTGTGCAAAGCAGTCATCAAAGCAAAGGTGGCTACTTTGAAGAACCTAGAATATAAGACATATTTTCAGTTGTTTCACACTTTTTTGTTAAGTATATAATTCCACATGTGTTAATTAATAGTTTTGATGCTTTCAGTGTGAATGTACAATTTTCATAGTCAAGTAAATACAGAAAAATCTTTAAATGAGAAGGTGTGTCCAAACTTTTGGTCTGTACTGTATATATACACTGCTCAAAAAATAAAGGGAACACTCAAATAACACATCCTATATCCGAATGAATGAAATATTCTCATTGAATACTTTGTTCAGTACAAAGTTGAATGTGCTGACAACAAAATCACACAAAAATCATCAATGGAAATCAAATTTATTAACCAATGGAGGCATGGATTTGGAGTCACCCCCAAAATTAAAGTGGAAAAACACATTACAGGCTGATCCAACTTTGATGTAATGTCCTTAAAACAAGTCAAAATGAGGCTCAGTATTGTGTGTGGCCTCCGGTGCCTGTATGACCTCCCTACAACTCCTGGGCATGCTCCTGATGAGGTTGCGGAAGGTCTCCTGTGGGATCTCCTCCCAGACCTGGACTAAAGCATCCGCCAACTCCTGGGCAGTCTGCGATGCAACGTGACGTTGGTGGATGGAGCGAGACATGATGTCCCAGATGTGCTCAATCGGATTCAGGTCTGGGGAACGGGCCAGTCCATAGCTTCAATGCCTTCATCTTTAAATACTTGAAGAGAAAGAATACGACCATATCAACCCAGGGTTGTAATAAAAATTAACTTTTATTCATAAATAGTATAAAAGTTACTACATAGTCAGTATAGGGCACAGTACAGAAATACGAAAAGACATATAACATGTAGAAAAAACCGTCTCACTGAAGGGACGATGTGGTCCACAAATAACGAAGGGGGGGCCTCAGCACCACAGCAAAAACATATATATATCTAGTCCTTCATCTGTAATGTCAATAAGGAGGACTATCGGATAGCCACAGAGAAATACCCATAATAATATCCATATGGTAATGCATGTAACAAGCAGTATTAGAGTACTTGAAGATTTCCTCAGGGGGGACTCATAATCAGTACTATCTGAATGCCATATGTGGGCTACTAGACTGTGCTTTTCATCATATCAGATGCACAGTATGAAAATAGGTAGGTGTAGAGTTGAATAAAGGCAAATACTGCATAATATCAAGAAGGTTACCTGGGCTACAAGCTGTAATGTCGGGGCTCCCCCACGTGGACCGCTCGCCCACGTTTCGGCGTTTGCCTTCTTCAGGGGGCGACCCAACCTTGATTTTCATCAGTAGGTGCTAGCTATTTAGCAAGAGACATACTATCTTTAATATGCACCGATTGAGAAACTTACATTGAATGCCTTCATCTTGCAGGGACTGCTGACACACTCCAGCCACATAAGGTCTGGCATTGTCCTACATTAGGAGGAGCCCAGGGCCAACTGCACCAGCATATGGTATCACAAGGGGTCTGTGGATCTCATCTCGGTACCTAATGGCAGTCAGGCTACCTCTGGGGAGCACATGGAGGGCTCTGCGGCCCTCCAAAGAAATGCTACCCCACACCATTACTGACTCACTGCCAAACCGGTCATGCTGATGGATGTTGCAGGCAGCAGATCGCTCTCCACAGCATCTCAAGACTCTGTCACATCTGTCACATGTGCTCAGTGTGAACCTGCTTTCATCTGTGAAAAGCTCAGGGTGCCAGTGGCGACTTTGCCAATCTTGGTGTTCTGTGGAAAATGCCAAGCATCCTGCACGGTGTTGGGCTGTGAGCACAACCCCCATCTGTGGATGTCGGGCCCTCATACCACCCTCATGGAGTTGGTTTCTAACACATGCACATTAGTGTCCTGCTGGAGGTAATTTTGCAGGTGTCTGGCAGTTCTCCTCCTGTTCCTCCTTGCACAAAGGCGGATGTAGCAGTCCTGCTGCTGGGTTGTTGCCCTCCTACGGCCCCCTCCACATCTCCTTGTGTACGGTCCTGTCTCCTGGTAGCGCCTCCAGCCTCTGAACACTACGCTGACAGACACAGCAAACCTTTTTGCCACAGCTCGCATCCTGGATGAGCTGCACTACCTGAGCAACTTCTGTGGGTTGTAGAGTCGGTCTCATGCTACCACGAGTGTGAAAGCACGAATAATATTCAAAAAGTGACCAAAACATCAGCCAGAAAGCATTGGTACTGAGATGTGGTCTGTGGTCCCCACCTGCAGAACCACTCCTTTATTGAGCGTGTCTTGATAATTGCCAATAATTTCCATCTATTATCTATTCCATTTGCACAACAGCATGTGAAATTGATTGTCAATCAGTGTTGCTCCCTAAGTGGACTGTTTGATTTCACAGAAGTTTGATTTACTTGGAGTTATATTCTGTTGTTTAAGTGTTCCCTTTATTTTTTTGAGCAGTGTATATATGCCGGACTGCCATTTTAGTGAAGGGTCGGCAAAAGGTAAAATAAAAATCCTAATGTTTACTACACTGCTCACCCTTCTGGCCACCCCACTGCTAGCTACCCATGTTCGGTCCTTAGGGTCTCTTCTTTTGTGCCCGGAAGTTGCAATGTGGTGATATCACTACAAAGCTTTCGACACAAAACAAAGCAATGACCCCCTGGCCTGATCATGGCAGGATGGGAAAAACAGGCAAATGAGATGCACGACAACTGAAAGCAGAAGCCATGAGGACCAGACAGCAAGTATTGGGGTGTCTGGAGAGGTGAGCAGTGAGGTATTAGGTTTTTTACATCTGAAGTCTATTATGTTCTGGGGTCCACAAAGATACCAGAGCCAAATAATGAACACTAAATTTGTGAATCTAACTTCCCAGGAAAATCTGAGCGAATTTGAATTTGACTTGATTTATTGATAAATAGTCGTGAGGGTCCCAAGTTTACAGTGACATTGTTAGATGCTGCTGCAACAATATTCCATAAAATTAGTAGTAACTAAAAAGTTTTATATCTCTGTAACCATATGGTGTATTTAAAGAAAAAAAATAGCATGCTCAGGAGAGCAGCGGAAATAAAATATAAGCAGAAATTAGACACTTTTGCCCCTGTGACATGTCCTCTTTGAGAGTAGGTTTACAAATTTGGGTTATATAATTGATGTGCATTTTTCAATTTCCAATAAATGATAGTTGGGCTTCAAGCACATGTGACACATGGATCCGTGGAATGAATATATCTTATAGTCATTCAATATGTATTGATCCATATATCACATGTGCATCAGGACCACATATCTTGCCACACTACCAAACTCTGGAATAAAATGAGTCTTATGTTCCTGAATCATATTTTGGGTTGCATGAATAGTAGAAATGGAGCAAATTTATTTGCATGTCCCATTCCATCGGCCACAAAGTCTGTGGCCATGGATTGGGAGTAGGAGAACCACCTCTTACCTGCCATCAATCCCAGGTGTTCTTTTGATTAGCTGGCCTGGCATGACATAATTGTTGCAGTGTGACACACATTTGATATCACTCAGGCCAGCTAATCAAAAGAAGAGCCAGGCATGCAAAGCTGGTAAGAGGCGGTTTTCCCATTGCCCTTCTTGCACTGTGTGAAGAATAAAAAAAACAAAGGCTGTTCATTACTGTACTGTTACTGCAGTATATCACAGATCAATCAATTCCCTATTACACTGAGTGGCTATACAGCTACAGCCAGAGCCTTAACAATTGTGGTTGATAAGGGTGCTGCCACAACTGGGCCCATGCGGGAGGGGGCCAGCCGACGACAGCGCATATATCTTCTCGATGTACATCCGAAGACACACATTAAGCTGAAATGGATTGTGGTGCAAAGACACACTGGGTCCCTACACTCCAATATAAGCTGCCAGCCAATAAGAGGCCAGCGGGTGACGTCAGTGTGTAAGTCACTGGTGGCGCATGGCAGTGACGCCATGAACTGCTCGACGCTTGCACGCTGCCAGCTTCTGAACCTGCTAGAGAAGAAGACGTGACAAGGCGTGAGAGTGGAGGGAGGTGAGTAGAATTGTTTTTTTTTTTTATACATTAAAGAACAGCAGAACAGGGGACATATATTCAAGGTCGGGATGCATTTATACCAGGATGGGTCCAGGATAGAGGACATATATACCAGGATGGGGGACATATATATATGGAAGGGTCCCTGGATGGGTGGACATTATTACAGGATGGAGGACATCACTACATAATGGGGAAGGTGGTAAACACATTTGTCCTTATAGGGTTTAAAACTCTACAAGGGCCCATACATCTGACCAACATGCTGGGGGGAGGAGCGACAAATCTAAATTTTGCACCAGGGCCCATCGGACTCTAGTTATGCCACTGGCTACAGCACTTTCCTACATCACTTGAATCTTTGGATTAATATTCACAGACCAAGACTACATATCCTATTTTCAATCTGCTTCAGCACTGGAATAATACTCCACAATCAGATTAGGTCTTTCTCTATCCCTATGTGAAAGGAGAATTGGATTCTTATTTTTTATACTAATTCTGCCACACTTTGGCTGGCCTCCATCATTTTATATTTATATGTGGTTGCGCAGCAACCATGGGATCCCATAGCTGCAGTGCATTAAGGTATCGCCTAACATTATTAGATGGCTCTATGATTTTTAAGCAGTGTGTGAAATGGCACCAGGAATTGTGAATAGTTTTTTTGCTGATCCAAATGAATCAAATCATGAAGGGTTTGAAATTGCAAGTGTAGAACTGGTGGAGGTGATGCTCTGCTCCTTGACACTCTGAGGCGTTAAATATATTTTATATTAATGTATGTTTCTGTAAGTGAAACCCTCTAAGGCTGCAGTTTAGCCTAGACAGGGTTAACTGTAATGGCCGGCCCAGATTGGGGAGCACTAACTGAGAGTTAGTGCCAAGTTAAGGAAGTGTCAAGGTCAGTTAGGAGAAGTGTGGTGAAGTGACAGTAGTGGTCATAGGCAATAGGCTGTTAGGGACAATGTGAGCCTGTTACCCGGGGCAGTGGATTGCCATAGAACCCTTCCTTGCGAATCCGTCTGTCGGACTTGGAACCTCGAGATAGAAGTCAGTACTCTTGGGTGCACTAAGCCTGAGAAGCTGCAAGGAAAGATGGACTCAAACCCTCAAAGGCAGGAGGTGATGGAATCCGGGTACACTGCTTGTGGTGGAGAAGAATTGCTAGGGCTTAAAGAATTAGCAAGAGGGACCGAGAACTAGGACTGAAGTTATGTCCAGTACCTGTGGGAAAGATTGTAACCCGTTCTTTCCTATCCTATATGCTTAATTGTAATGATCGCAAGCAGCCAATTAAAAGTTTGACTGAATTTACAAATTCCATGTCCCCTAGATTGTTTGCTGTGAAGGTTCTGGAAGATGAAAGCCTGGAGCCAGTAGAGGCCTATAGGCCATAAGTAAGTGTGATGCACTCTTCACACAGCAGCACACCCAGACTGGGACAAGTTTTGTCTGTAGGGTGCCAGAGCGAGCAGAAGCAGCAGCTCACCCACGACTACCTCACTTAGGGACCTGTGTATTTCAGGAAATTCAACTCAAAATTGATCAGCTTATCTCTAAATGTAGCTTGTGCATCTGAGATTCATCTCTATATGTCTATACTGATCAGGTGCAGACTGCTATTTAGCACCCCCACAGCACCGCTGCAGTTTTTAATCTCCATGCATTTGGCTGTATTTGATCTTGGACAGGGAGGACAAAGGGCCACATATGTGGGTTGCAGTTTACTGAAGTCTGCTGTAAGGTTATCTCTAGTGTTGAGCCACCCCCGTAGTGTTCGAGTTCGGTTCGGTTCGTCGAACACCCGTGTGTTCGCCGAACTGTTCGTCGAACTGTTCGTCGAACACCTTCGAACACCGTTAAAACCAATGGCAGGCAAACAAAAACACATAGAAACACATAGAAAACACCTTCAAAGGTGTCCAAAAGCTGACAAACTGCTCTGAAGACACAACTAACACATGGAAAAGTGACAAGTACATATAGT
This sequence comes from Phyllobates terribilis, assembly GCF_046119375.1. NCBI lineage: Eukaryota > Metazoa > Chordata > Amphibia > Anura > Dendrobatidae > Phyllobates > Phyllobates terribilis. Next base: position 93,257,186 of record NW_027362763.1, on the reverse strand, counting down.
CATGCGAGAAAGGAAAGAGGTGGAGGAGTAAAAGGAGGGGGAGACACAGATATAGGCATGTCATGCCCTTCTAAAATCCAAAAAGTGAGAAGCCGACACGTTCAGTCCGCTCCTGTCCGTGCCACCTCCGTGTCGCCGGGTTTGTGCCAGAGCCGCGGTGAACCCTGACGGCCAGCCCCCCTCTCCCAATACTGGTGCCTGTCCGCTGGTGGGTCGAGCGAGCCCCCCTGTGGTGGAGGCAGCTCTAAGCTTTTTAATTTAAATTGTATCTCTAATTTGAATGAATACACTTTAAATCCATTTACAAGGATCTATTGGAGGGCAAGTCTCATGCCAGCAGCCGCGTAATTCCAGCTCCAGTAGCGTCCACTAAAGCTGCTGCAGTTAAAAAGCTTTTATAAGGATCGAGCTCGGCTGTCCACCGCAAGGCATCCTACTGCCAGTCCCAGCCCCTATGCCTTGGGGTGCCTCCTGATGCTCTTCACTGAGTATCCCGTGGTCCCGAAGCATTTCCTTTGAAAAAATTAAGTGTCAAAACTACAGGTGGTGTAGCTTGCTTAACAGCTGGGATAATCCGCTGACTAGCAGACACTGCTACTAGGCACAAAGTATTTCCTGGGCTAGATGCAGTTAAAAATTTGTAATTAGATACTCTCGTTGGATGCTGAGAAAGCATTCCATAGAGTCTCCTGGCACGCCATATATGATTCTCTTAAAAAGCTTGGGGTAGGGGTCTAGGGGACCCTTTTATAGCCAAAATCACGGCCCTGTATCGCAATACGTCACCTACGCTGAAGATAAATGGAACTGTATTACCCTGAGGGCTCAGTTGCTACAGAGGTATTGCACCTCACCCAGAGGTGTGATATCTCACTCTCAGGTAAGGATGGAGTGTGGATCAGGACCCGACACCTGCATGCATTACACCACATTGCCGTGGGGCAGGGCGACCAATATGCCCCTGAGATGGGCACGACAGTCCCTGTCCCTGGCTGGAGTGGGGGGAGGGAACACTGAGGAAGGGGAACCCTGTAGTGCAGGAGCAGGGAGGAAGCAGTTCCTGGGTGCATTGAGAAGGGAGTATAAAAGGTGGGCACCATCTTAGTTCAGTGCAGAGAAGTCTGAGCAGAAGTGGCAGGGAGCAGGGGCTCTGCATGAGCTCTGCTCCGGAGGCGGGCCTAGTAACAGAGGCCCAGGCCTGGAAGAGGGAGAAGGAAGGAAGAGGAGCGGAGAAGGCCCAGGAACGAGGAATGAAGGGATCCCAGGGGTGCAGACGGGCGAGTCGCCACCGCACGCCCGAATCCACCTGCGTGGAGGGGTCAGGCCAAAGGGGGAGACCGGTCCCCGAAACTAGTGGAGGCAGGAAACGACCCTCAGCTATAAACCGGAGGCTGTGACATTTTATGTGGCGCAGCCCCTCGCTACACCCGCTAGGAAGGCACCACATAGGGTCAGGGAAACTGGCGTCAAGTTTACCAAGAGGAGGCCCGAGGCTGCCGGACAGAAGTGTTGGTAAGAAAGGCCAGACAAAGGACACACAAAGGGGGTCCTGTGAAGCGCTCCAAAGTTATCTGGGAGTTGTCTGAGCCCCTCACCTGGTGAGCACAGTACGACGTGGGCAGCCGTTACCTGCAGACGTGGTCTGGATAATAAGAACTGTGAGTAAAGGCCCTGGACTGCATCATTGACTCCGTTTCGTTACTGCTGCTGCCCTGCACCATCACCCCCATCCTCCGCATACACTGCCCTGAGGCTATACTCCTCCCGTAGGGAGTTATGCTACGCTCTGCTGCACCCACAACACCAGCCTCAGCGGTCTGCCCTGGAGCGGCGGTTCACTCTGACCGCAATCCACGGGTGGCGTAGTCGGACATTTAAACATCAAAACCACATAAATAGTTCCGCCACTGGTTTGACCGCCCTGAGCCACGGAACCGGGTCGCCGCCACGGAGACTACAACCACCAGCATCCACCAAAAAGGGTCCGGCTCCGGGTGTCCCAAGGCCCAGGGGGCACGTCAGAACATTTTCATCACCTTTCACAATCACCAATGGGACAAGGCAGGGATGTTCTCTGTCCCCTCTCTTATACATCCTAGTGACGGAGCACCTGCTCTCATCAATTCGCCATAACCCCAATATTAGGTGGATTGAGGTGGGAGGCACCGAGTACAAGTGCTCTCTATTTGCTGATGATGTCCTAGTATATATCACTCAATCACATATATCCATCCATGCTGTTATGGCTGAAATAGATCACTTTGTTACATGGTCAAATTTTAAAATCAATGCAGCGAAGTCTGAGGCCCTCGATGTCTCCCACCCCAAATCCATATAGGATTCCATCCAGTCCAACTTTCCCTTTGCCTGGCCCTCACAGGGTATCAAATACTTAGGAATTCCTATTCATAGAGACCTCTCCCATCTATGTTATCTTAATTTTGGGCCCTTTATTGAACAACTCCATACAGACCACGGTTGGCAAGTTAGAATTGTAAGATTCACTACGTGAACCACTGGTGTTTTGTGGAAAAGCACATGTACACTGTGTTCCAAATTATTATGCAAAAAGTGTTTAGGAGTGATAAGGGAAGAATTTGTTTGTTTGTCAGTTAAACTCATTGATGGTGATGTGTGTCAGGGCTCTTTATATCACTGTAAGCAATTGCAGACACCTGTGCTAATTAGTTTGGCAGGTGTGTCCAATGAAAGGCAAGACTACTTAAGAAGGCTGTCTCACATTTTTAAGCAGCCTACATTTTCTGCCAAAATGGGAAAGAAAAAGGATGTGTCGGCTGCTGAGAAGCAACAAATTGTGGAGTGTTTAGGTCAAGGCATGACTACAATCAACATTGTGCGATGATCAGGATGAAGTGTCTTGGCAATCAAGAAGTATGTAGCTGATTCACAGTACACACGTGTGCGTGCTGATAAGGGCAAATTGAGGACTCTTTCCTACAGGCAATTACGTCAGGTTGAAAGAGCAGCGGCAAAAAAGCCTTGTCATAGCAGCAGACAAGTTTTTGAAGCTGCTTGTGCCTCCAACGTCCCCCGAACAACAAGATGCAGGGTCCTTCAGAGGTTTGCAGCTGTGCATGCGCCATCCTGTCGACCTCCTCTATCCACTTCACACAAGCAGAAACGGCTCCAGTGGGCCAAACATTACATGAAGACTGATTTCAAAACTGTTTTGTTCACGGATGAGTGCCGTGCAGCGCTCGATGGTCCAGATGGATGGAGTGGAGGATGGCTGGTTGATGGACACCCCACGCAAACACGGCTACAGCGCCAACAAGGAGGAGGTGGAGTAATGTTTTGGGCTGGAATCATGGGGAGAGAGATTGTCGGCCCCTTTAGGATCCCTGAAGGCACTAAAGATGAACTCCATAATGTATGTGGATTTTCTCAAACAGCACTTCCTGCCATGGTTCAAGAAGAAGAACCGTGTATTTCACAGCAAGATCATTTTTCTGCATGATAATGCACCATCTCATGCTGCATCTCTGGCTGATATGGGCATAAAAGGGGACAAACTTATGGTGTGACCCCCATGCTCCCCTGACCTCTACCCCATTCAGAACCTTTGGAGCATCATTAAAAGGAGTGTCTATGATGGCGGGAGGCAGTTCACATCTAAGCAACAGCTCTGGGAGGGTATTCTGTCCTCATGCAAAACAATTGAAGCAGAAACCATCCAAAACCTGACAAATTCAATGGACGAGAGAGTTCAGAAGCTCCTTTCGAACAAGGGGTCCTATGTGAAAATGTAACATCACCTAGAATAAAGTTTTGAGTTGAAAACTGTTTGATTTCAGTTTCTAACAACCTGCTAATGCTTATAATTTCAAAAATGACCATTTTTTTGGTCTTTATTAAAATGAAAAGGTTGATCGAAAAGTTTGGGGGATCTAAGAGTGTGGCAACCCAGTAGTCATGATTACTTCGAATTCTGACAATATGAGGGTCATGCTGCAGGTAGTGCAGCAAGAAGGCACTTATGTGCCTTGTGCATCTCGGAGCCCCAAAATTATTTTCCGGGCTAGATGCAGCTAAAAATTATTTTTAATTTTAAATCTGGTGGAGCTTAGTATAGATGGCCTAATAGGATCAGTGCTGCACACTGCTACAAAGCCCAAATTATTTTCTAGCCAAGATACAGATAAACATGATTAGTAATTTTAAATCTGGTGGAGCTTATTATAGATGGCCTAATAGAATCAGTGCTGCACACTGCTACAAAGCCCAAATTATTTTCCAGCCAAGATACAGATAAACATGATTAGTAATTTGAAAGCTTAAAACGGTTGGTAGGGTGATTTTAACCAATCATCCATCTTTTACTCTCTCCAGGATGACACAGGGGTAGAAAAGTCGTTTCGGATCCATGATTTGTTCATCTTTATGAACGTGAGTCTGTCTACATTATCAGTGGAGAGCCGCGTGCGCTTATCTGTCAGCACACCACCAGCAGCGCTGAACACACGTTCAGACAGAACGCTGGCTGCGGGGCATGACAAGATCTCCAAGGCGTAAGTGGCTAGCTCCGGCCATTTATCCAGATTGGAAGCCCAAAAAGAGCAAGGGTCCAGTGACACAGTCATGGCTTCAATGTTTACTTGGAGATACTCCTGTACCATCGTCTCTAGGCGTTGACTATGTGTCAGACTTCTTGTCTCCTGTGGCCTTGCAAAGGATGGGCTAAAAAAGTGGTGAAATGATTGCGCAAAATTGATGTTACCAGCAGATACTGTGGTTCTGTTATGGTTTGAGTGCTGAACACTTGACGGTCCCACGGTTGGCAAGTTGGAACTGTGAGATTCACTACGTGCACCACTGGTGTTTTGTGGAAAAGCACATGTAAGATTCTGCAACAGTCTCTGCTGATACTCCTGCATGCGTGCATCCCTTTCTATGGCAGGAATAATTTCTGCAAATTTACTTTTGTACCGGGGATCTAACAGTGTGGCAACCCAGTAGTCAGGATTATTTCTAATTCTCCCAATTCGAGGGTCATGTTGCAGGTAGTGCAGCAAGAAGGCACTCATGTGTGTTGCGCATCCAGGAGCACCAAGTCCCTGTTGTGTTGGTGGCGAGGTAACAATCATGCTTCCTTCCTCTGTCCTCTCCCCCCAACCTCGCACAACAGAAATGTGATCAAGGTCTCCCTCATCTGATGAGTCTTCCATCAGTTCGTCCTCCACTTCTTCCTGGGCTCCTGCACCTTCCTCACTAGTTTGGCTGCTACCATCTCCCCCACCCTCACATGCCTGCCGCCTTGGTGCTGCCGACCGTCTGGACCTTGCAGATGTTAGCCCTTCCGCATACAACTCCTCCTCCTCTACTTCCTCCACCTCCTCTTGTGCCACCACCTGACTCCGAATTCTGTTTAACATGTGCTCCAGCATGTAAATCACCGGAATAGTCATGCTGATAATGGCATCGTCAGCACTAAACATCTTCGTCGCCATTTCAAAACTGTGCAGAAGGGTGCATAGGTCCCTGATCTAAGACCACTCCTCCAGCGTGATTTGCCCCACGTCTGGATCTCGTTGGCCCAGGCTATACGTCAGAACGTATTGCACCAGGGCTTGTCGGTGCTGCCACAGTCGCTGCAACATGTGCAGAGTTGAATTCCACCGGGTAGGCACATCGCATTTTAGCCGGTGAAGTGGCAGGCCCAACGACTTCTGTAGAGATGTAAGTCGCTGAGCTGCGGGATGCGAACGGCGGAAGTGAGCACACAGCGACCGTGCCCTCTGCAGAAGGCCATCTAGTCTGGGATAGTGGGCTAAAAATTGCTGGACAACCAGGTTCAACACGTGAGCCATACAAGGCACGTGTGTGACATTGCCCCGGCGAAGGGCCGCACCCAGGTTTGCAGCATTGTCGCACACGGCCTTCCCTGGTTTCAGGTCCAGTGGAGACAACCATTCATGAAATTGGTTCTCCAGAGCTGACCACAACTCCTCAGCTGTGTGACTCACATTTCCCAGACATTTCAAAGTAAAAACCGCCTGATGACGTTGAACCCTACTGCCAGCATAATAAGGAAGTGTGAAGGATCCCTTCTGCGCAGTTAGAAAGCTTGTGGCATGACCAGACAGGCTTTGGGTGCAGGTGGAAGACCGAGAGGAGGTTGAGGAGGCAGAAGCAGTGGAGGAACTTTGACATAAAGAGGATTGACGGACAACTCGTGGGGACGGAAGACTTGGACAGCAGCCCCTTGTCCTGCTGTCACCATAGTTACCCAGTGCCCAGTCAGCGACATGTAACGCCCCTGTCCATGCCTACTCGTCCAAGTGTCTGTGGTGAAATGCACCCTGTCACACACAGAGTTTCTCAAAGAAGCGGTGATGTTGTGTGCGACATGCTGGTGGAGCGCAGGCACACCTTTCTTTGAGAAGTAGTGCCGACTGGGCATCTGGTACTGGGGCACTGCGACGGACATAAGGTCTCGAAAATCCTCTGTGTCCACCAGGCGGAAAGGCAGCATTTCTGTAGCCAAGAGCATGCAGATGGTGAAATTCAGCCTCTTAGCTTTCTCATGGCTAGGAGGAAATGGTCTTTTACTTGTCCACATCTGAGGGACCGAGGGCTGGCTTTTGTGCTTAGACGGGGTTGATAAGGGTGTCCCCGGCAAACTGCCGGTCTGTGAGGAAGATGCAGGCGGACATGTTAGGTTGCCTTGATCCAAAGGTGGTGCTATCGATGTCGGACAGCGCTCAACACCAGCTGGTGTTACCACCTCCAAAGAAAATGATGACCTGCCAATCACGCTGGCTGTTGCGGGTAAAGAGGTGGCAGGTCTGCGACCCAAAACAGTTGTGACTGCTGTCCCCCCAGTCACAGAGGATGAAGAGGCCGCAGATGCACAAGATATGGCAGACGGTGGTTGGCCCGGCCGGCTAGGCCGCATTGTAGCACACTGAGCTTCCCACTGCAACTTATGCTTCATGTCCATCTGCCGGTTCATGCATGAAGTACTCAAACTATGTATTTTTTGGCCTCTACTTAGCTTTTGCTGACAAATGTTACAGATAACACGAGTTGGGTCATCTTTATCGATCTGAAAAAATGCCCAGGCTATGCAAGGCTTAGCACCCATGCGACCTGAAGAGCCACCACGACTTGTGGTGAGAGGCAGAGTTGTGTTTGAGGATGCAGTTGTTGACGTGCTTCCAGTACTACGTCTCTGTCCAGGAAGGCGCAACCTGACCTCGTCGTCACTAGCATCTTCCTCCACCTCCTCTGCTGACCTCATCTCTTGGCTGACTGTGGGTTGACAGTAAGTGGGATCTCCAACCTCATCATCATCACCCTGTGCGTTATCACACCCCTCGTCCTCAGAGCCAACCTGTTCCTGCCCTGACAAAAAACTAAAGTTGTCGCTCCAATCAGGTATTTGAGTCTCATCATCGTCTTCCTCATTGTCTACACCAACAGGAGTTACAGTTTGGGAATGAGGGTCTACATTATGGTCAGAACCTTCTGCGTCTGCTCCTGGATCCGACTCATAAAGATTCTGGGCATCAGTGCAGATCATTTCCTCGTCTGGATTCACAGAAGCGCTGGAGTCGACCTCTGATTCCCAGGCTATAGTATGAGTAAACAGCTCTGCAGACTCAACCATCTGTTCTACCTCCTACTCAGACAGGCAGCTGGAGATTTGTGAGCTGTGAGGAAGCAAGTGCGATTGGGGTGACACCTTTGAGGACTGGAGTATTTGTGATGTTGAAGTTGATGTGGAGGAGAGCCCACTTAAAGGAGCACTTGATATCCGTTGAAGCACCTGCTGTTTTTGTGCCTCATCTGGAATTTGTAGCGATTGGCGTGGCCGTAAGAAAGGGATCTTATCACATTGTCCGCTAAAAGAAGTAGACATTTTAGTTTGGCTGGAAGATGGTCTTTCTTCTGCAGATGTTACCGTTGCTTTAACACCTACCCCACGGACACAACCTTTTTTCCCCTTCCCAACACGCCTATTCCCCTTTCCACCAGCAGCAGGCCTTTTTCCACTCATTTTGGTGGTTAACTAATTCACAACTCTGGAGTTGTTTGCACAAAAAAACAATGGATGGGAACCGAGCAGAGCTGAGTGGCCAAACTGTGGTATTAGGCCAAAACTATTGGCTGGGTTAGATGCAGAAAAAAATTATATTCAATTTGCAACCTGATGGAGGTCAGTATAGATGGACTAATAGAGAAAGTCCCACACACTACTAGAAGGCCAAATATTTTTTCAGAGCTAGATGCAGAAAAAAATTATATTCAATTTGCAACCTGATGGAGGTCAGTATAGATGGACGAATAGAACAAGTCCCACACACAGCTAGAAGCCCAAATATTTTTTCAGAGCTAGATGCAGAAAAAAATTATATTCAGTTTGAAACCTGATGGAGGTCAGTATAGATGGACTAATAGAGAAAGTCCCACACACTGCTAGAAGGCCAAATATTTTTTCAGAGCTAGATGCAGAAAAAAATTATATTCAGTTTGCAACCTGATGGAGGTCAGTATAGATGGACTAATAGAGAAAATCCCACACACTGCTAGAAGGCCAAATATTTTTTCAGAGCTAGATGCAGAAAAAAATTACATTCAGTTTGCAACCTGATGGAGGTCTGTATAGATGGATTAATAGAACAAGTCCCACACACAGCTAGAAGCCCAATATTTTTTCAGAGGTAGATGCAGAAAAAAATATATTCAGTTTGCAACCTGATGGAGGTCAGTATAGATGGACTAATACAACAAGTCCCACACACAGCTAGAAGCTCAATATTTTTTCAGAGCTAGATGCAGAAAAAATTATATTCAATTTGCAACCTGATGGAGGTCAGTATAGATGGAGTAATAGAACAAGTCCCACACACAGCTAGAAGCCCAAATATTTTTTCAGAGGTAGATGCAGATAAAAATTATTTTTAATTTGCAACCTGATGGAGGTCAGTATAGATGGACTAATAGAGAAAGTCCCACACACTGCTAGAAGGCCAAATATTTTTTCAGAGCTAGATGCAGAAAAAAATTATATTCAGTTTGCAACCTGATGGAGGTCTGTATAGATGGATTAATAGAACAAGTCCCACACACAGCTAGAAGCCCAATATTTTTTCAGAGGTAGATGCAGAAAAAAAAATATTCAGTTTGCAACCTGATGGAGGTCAGTATAGATGGACTAATACAACAAGTCCCACACACAGCTAGAAGCCCAATATTTTTTCAGAGCTAGATGCAGAAAAAAATTATATTCAATTTGCAACCTGATGGAGGTCAGTATAGATGGAGTAATAGAACAAGTCCCACACACAGCTAGAAGCCCAAATATTTTTTCAGAGGTAGATGCAGAAAAAAATTATATTCAGTTTGCAACCTGATGGAGGTCTGTATAGATGGATTAATAGAACAAGTCCCACACACAGCTACAAGCCAAATATTTTTTCAGAGGTAGATGCAGAAAAAAATATATTCAGTTTGCAACCCGATGGAGGTCAGTATAGATGGACTAATAGAGAAAGTCCCACACACTGCTAGAAGGCCAAATATTTTTTCAGAGCTAGATGCAGAAAAAAATTATATTCAATTTGCAACCTGATGGAGGTCAGTATAGATGGACTAATAGAATGATGCTATGCCCAAAAGATTTTACTTCACTAGGTGCAGTAAAAAAATGGTATTCTATACACAGGTGGTATATCTTGCAACACAGATAGGCTACTCCACTGACTAACACACTCTGCAATAGGCCAAAAAGGATTAGCTTTGCTAGATTCAGCCAAATGCTGTGAAAAAAACTTGCACAGCACTGGCACAGACCTGCCTGGCAAAAACTGATAGGAACTGATGTAACCTAGTCCTGAAAAGGACTCCAATTACAATTAGTCTTTACTCCCACAACCTATCTATTTAAGAGCACAGACCTGCCTGATAAAAGTCGTAGGAAATGCTGTAACCTAGTCCTTAAAAGGACTGCACTCACAACTATTCCCTACTCCCAAGCTATCTGTAGATTTGGGCGAAAATTGGCTTGAAATTAACAAGGCATAGCGCACACAGCAACAGCGGTGCCGTCTAACACGCAGCTGCAGCAGTGAGAAAATGGTGGCGACGGGGAAAATGGCTTGGTCTTATAGGGCAAGGACATGTGACATACACTGCCAATGACACATGCCCTTGCTTGTGTGAAAAAAAGCACTTCGCTCCGTGTGTGCGCTGCTGATAGGCTGACAGATTGCACCTCCCCACTGTAAATGCGGGAAAGAGAAAAAAAAATGGAGATCTTCATTATTCCTCCAGAGATCCATCCTCTGCCCCTCCCCCCACCCCGCTGTACACTCAAACTGCGTATTAACATTAATTTTCATCATTACTGAGAAAAAATCCAGTTATGATTTTGGTGCACGAACAGTTATCGAACATAACCTCGAACAGCCGAATTTTTCTCAAATCGTTCGTGTTCGCCGAACGGCTCGAACACTGCCCAAAACAGCTCGAATTTGAGATTGGCGAACAGTTCGAGTAGAACAACGCTCATCTCTAGTTATCTCATTTACTTTTGCAAACTGCTTCATCCTCAGAGAGTTTTATTGTCTAGGCATACAACTTTGTGTTTCTCTACATAGTTTTGCCTACTCTAGTTTTAAGCAAGTTATTTAACAAGTTAAATTATACCTAGAGCCAAGCACATACTTCACTACAAACTTAGATCTGGCCAAGGGGAAGCATGAGTGGCACCAGAGGAGAATGTGGAATTTGTCAAAGTACTCTTGCAATTAAACATTGCAGTTAAAAACAGCAGGAGACAGGTACACATTGCAAAATACTCAAACTTGTTTTCAATTTAAAAATAGTTTTCCACGTTTATTGTACCACCCGTTCACAACTTCAATGCACTCTATCCAAGTATGTCCCTCTCACCTTATCTCTCCCATGTACAGCTCATGTGCTCTATTCACATACTTAGACACTTCCATCCTCTACCACCATACAATGCACAAGATGCTCTCACATATTGCAAAACCATCTGCTGTCTCTCCTTATTCTACCCTCACCTCTGCTGCTGCTTTCTTGAATCGGGGAGTGACAGGGTAACCAGCCAGGGAAAGCATGCAGATATCCCACCGCTGCCACCAATTTGTTAGGACAACAGCTGGGAAGTCACATGGATATCCCACCACTGATACTAAGTTGTCAGGAACAGCACTCCATTTCCTTGAATCGTCAGGACAATTACACAATGGACACAATGATGGACGAGGCCACAGCTGCTTTAGTTACTAGGCCGGATATTGGGAAACTCACAGTAAACGTATGGTATATACACCTCTATGAAGACCCGGGGTCATCCGTGGGCGTAATACTACTCAGACAACACTGGCTGAGGGTAAAACAGCGTGGCAATACTTTATTGAACCACAAAGCGGACAATAAACAGAATAATCCCAGCAAATACCCAAGATGGTATAACATTACACAGTCTCTCCCTTCAGCTTTGCCCACCTGAGATAGAACAATTGTGACTTTGGGACTTCCAGGGCCAACTACCTCAACCAGTGACCCCCTGCTTCTGGCGGGCCCCCACAGAGAAGAGGTAGCGGCAAGCTTAGGAAGCTAGCAGTACATCGAGTTGCAAGGCCAGGCGACCCGAGGGTTCCACCCTGGCCACTCCGAGAGTTTCCATGGGACCAGATGACCGGCTGGTCCAAGTCTGACTTCTTTGAATGTCTCAATGGGTCCCTGGTGACCGGTGGGTCCCTCCTGGCAATTCAAAACAACATATCCATGGGGCAAGGTGTCTTCATCGTCCCAACCTGGTCTCCCCAAAATGTATCCATGGACTCTGATGATCAGTGGAGCTGATCCATATCTTTCCAGTCAGGGCTATATACCCTTAGACTAGAATCATGTAGAATCCAAATCTGTGTCTCTTTCGGTAAAGCTATACTACTAAGCTGATGGTGTGAAGAGAGTCTGATCTTTGATTCTCCTTGTAAAGTTTCTTTTCAATTTCTGTTTCAAGTCTCTTCTGCTACAGAAGCACATATCCTTTTTAAGCACACATCCACAGGTTGGAGGGAAAGGGAAGCCTCATGTCTCATTGTTTGAACATTTAAAGAATTTGCTTAGTTTGTCCTCCTGTCTTGTGAGTCAATAAGCCACAGGGTCCACAAAGGTAATCAACATAATTAGCAAACATTCATTGTTCCAGAATCAAAGAGGAGGCAGCACTCAAGGTTATACAAATACTCGTCTATTCTTCTTCAGCCACATAAATACACATGTACAAGTCAAAATAAAGATAATAGTGTATTTCTCTTGGATTAACAAATCTAATCATCTGGCGTATTAACATTATAGGCTGTATTGTCACAACCTCCGATTCCAACGCATGGAGACTTAATAGCTGTCTACAAATATGTCAAGGGCTGTCACATTGTAGAAGGATCATCTTTATTCTCATTTGCACAAGGAAAGACTAGAAGCAATGGGATGAAACTAAATGGGAGGAGACAGATTAGATATTAGAAAAAACTTTTTGACAGTTAGGGTGATTAATGAGTGGAACAGGCTGCCACGAGAGGTGGTGAGTTCCCCTTCAATGGACGTCTTCAAACAGAGGCTGGACAGACATCTGTCTGAGATGATCTAGTGAATCCTGCTTTGAGCAGGGGGTTGGACCAGATGACCCAGGAGGTCCCTTCCAACTCTACCATTCTATGATTCTATGATTCTATGAATATATATAAGTACTCCAGTGCGGTCACTGCCAAGCTCTGCAATAACCCAAGAAAACTAGCTGCCACCACCAATCGTTTATACACGCCAATTGGACACCCGTTACAAGTAATGTGTGGCTTAAGGGGTGCAGTTCATAAAGGAAGAGGAACAAAGCTATTAAATTTTATATATTTAATCTGAAAAGTAGTCAGTCTTTATAAAAATATACAAAAGATATTGCAAAAGGGGACAAAACAATACAGTATATACAATTACATAAAATAAAAAGGGATAACAAAAGAAAAGTGCTAAACCTGTGTCACGGAAATGGCACAGATCTTAGCGGAAAGCTCTCCTTTTAGCAAAATTCTATAGAACTACAGTGAACTGTCTTATAGGACTGACAATGATTATATTTCAAAATCTGTATTGATCACATAAAAGTCACGCCCATATACCTCCCTTGGGTAACCTCAGATTGGGGCTGGTTAATTGATGCGTCTAGGTCCCAAAAATTTTGGGATCCCTGATTTTCATGATATCTCTCCACCTAGAGGTCCCATAATTCCTATCATGATTTTAGCTTTCCATACATAGGAAACATGGCATATATATCGCTATCCTTCTGTCCCATATTAATTTGAAGGTGATGCAGTGACGTAAGTAAAGTTACATTTTCCACATCTTCACAATGCTGAAAATATGTCTCCATAACTAGAGGACCTACGTCGTTCACAAAGAAAAGCATCATTCATAACTGGACTTATGTGCCTTATTGTCTGATATTCTTGGTCAAATGTGGCTTTGAAGAGAGGAAACATATTTTCCCAGGCAAGAAAAGTCAGACCCCCAACCCACTTCAATTACCTGTTAACAGCAGATGCTCATAAAGCAGATGAATTGCTAGCTCTTGTTCCTTTCCCAAGTTATAATTAAGTCATTCCTCAATGCTATGAGGTTAACACATCCCCTCTTAAAAGATGACTTTATGGATTTTGCTCCAATTTTACCATTACATGACAGGGAGCAACACTTTTCTCTTATACCCAAACCCGAGAACAGAAAAGGTGGGGTGTTGGCCTGGTTCTTTCTTCACAATGTAACTTTCAGATTATACCCCAGCACCCTCATCTATGTTTTCCTCTTTTGAGATTCACACTGACAGACTCTACTACACCTTCTCCCTGCGAGTGGTGGTTGTGTATCGCCCTATGGGCCAACCAAACCAGTTCCTGGATCACTTTACAACCTGGCTCCCCCTCTTTTATCCAGTGACTTTTTCATTCTCATAGTGGGGGAATTTAACATCTTTATTGATAATCCAATCATTCCTTATGCTGCTCATCACCTATTCTTAGGCCTTTCTATGCTTGCTAACTCTCCTACACATGAGTCCTGCAATGGACCTGATCTTCTTCTAACTTTTCTCAATGTATGACTAACTCCCTTCTTCTTAGCTCTGATTAAAAAGTTCTTTTCTTCTCTGTTAAAATGTCTTGCCCTATTTAAGGACATCAGTACATATCATACACATAGACATGTTCATACCATTAACACCCAACAACTTATAAGAAGCTTTCAAAATCAATTTTTGTCCTTATTTAGTTGTAAAACATTATAATAAGAGACTTAAAAACTGCCCGGATGAAGCACCATACCCCACATGACGTCACGACATGCACCAAGCCGAGTGTCTTCCAAGGAACTTACTTGGCCTCAGCGGCGCACATCATGACATAATGTCATCAGAACTTCTGAGGCTTATTGATCATGACTAGTGATGAGCGAGCACTAAAATGCTTGGGTACTCATTGCTCGGGTGGAGCAAATTGGAATACTCGGGTGCTCGACCCGAGCATCGAGCCCAATGTAAGTTTACGGGAAACTCGATCATTTTTCAGCCGGCTCCCCTGGCGGTCTGCAGAGGGCCTAAAAATTGCCCAAATCGATGGGAACAGTGCTCAAATGACATGGGAACAGCATGGGGAAGACCCCTGGAAGCATCTCTGGCTCCCAGGTCACTGCTGTCAATAATGTTGTCAGAAGTATTACGCCACTTTTATGGCCATGTGGTGTGTGAAACATGATCAGACACATCCTGATTCATTTATGAAGGAGGGTCTCTGAAAGTCACAAAGCCTATTTTTATAGGGCCATCAGGCGGCCTTTACTATTCTTAAAGGGCCAGCAGTCAGCCCTCACTATTCTTAGAGAGCCATCAGCCGACTATACTTTGCTGTTCTGATTACTAAAGAGTGAGACGCTTATACTGTTATTGCATATGCAGTGGGTGTCAGGTCTGCCCCAAATTTGGACACACCCCAATGCCCCTTTGAAGAGACTTAGAGGAGGTAAGCCATAGGTATTATGCCACTTTTACGGACTCACAATAAAACATACAAAAACGAATCCAAAATGGATTTTCCTGGGAAATATATTAATGAACTTCCTTTCCAGGGTAATGACTTGTATATAAGGCGAAATAAATAACAAAACCAAAAATACTCCTCCACACCTTGGGCTATGTTCACACGTAGCGTTTTTTATGCATTTTTTGCACTTTTGCATTGCTTTCAACCAAGACAAATGCATTCACTGGGAAATGTAATTTTAATTTTTTACAACCTTATCTGGCCATGTGGTGTGTGAACATCATCAGACACATGCATACAGTGCTGAAAAGACATGGGAACAGCATGGGGAAGACTCCTGGAAGCATCTCTGACTCCCAGGTCACTGCCTAAAAGTGTGCCCATCATAAGTGATCCTTGGCGTATGCGAAGAAGCCTCCCGCCATGCACCTGTCGTTGCAGACTTGCAACAATCAACATCCACGTCCTTGTCCCAGTGGAGCTTTCAGTTGTCCCTACCCCATTCCTTGGAATGCAAGCGCAAGTATGCAGCCAGACACCCGCCCACCCACAGGCTGCAATACTATACTGCCAAATTTTTGATGGCTGCTTGCACTTGAAATGTGGCCTTTTAGGCTCGTGGAGGTGGAAGCTGTCCACAATCTTATGGCGGCGGGCACAGTCCTGCAACATTACCTGTGCCCTCCCCAGTGAACTTACTGTGCAGGACCGCCTAAACACAAACACGTGGTCAAGTGAATGTGGCCAGGGACGATACGGAGCTAGTCCACAGCTTTTCTTGCTGAGTTGTATTTCACCACAGCCATATTCTTTAGCTTGATGAAAGGACTTGGAAAACCATATCTACTCCAGCTGTCATTTCTCCCAAGAAGTCCTCTAAAGCTGCTTTCACTTGAAATGTGGCCATTGTGGCTCGTGGAGGCGGAAGCTTTTCATAACCTCATGCTGGCGGCTGCCGGGTATCCATACTTGGTCCCCAGCCGCCACTGTTTCTCCCGATATCGTCTCCGCCTTACACAAGCACGGTCCCACAACATTACCCGTGCCCTCCCCAGTGCACTTACTGGGAAGGACCGCCTAACCACAAACATGTGGTCAAGTGAATGTGGCCAGGGACGGTACAAAGCCAGTCCACAACTTGTCGGTGAGTTGTATTTCACCACAGCCATATTCTTTAGCTTGGTGAAAGTACTTGGGAAACTGTATCTACTGCAGCTGTTATGTCTCCCAGGAAGTCCTCTAAAGCAGCTTTCACTTGAAATGTGGCCTTTTAGGCTCGTGGAAGCAGAAGCTGTCCACAAACTCATGCCGGCGGTGGCAGGGTGTCCATGATCGGTCCCCAGCTGCCACTACTTCTCCCGGAATCATCTCCGCCTTCCACAAGCAAGGGTCCCTGAACACTACTGCAGGTACTTTTCTGTGGGAATCTGCTTGCCTCCTACCAGCCTGTAATATTTCCAGTAAACTATGGTACGCCGCCATGGTATTAGTACCAGTAGCGAAGCAATCCCCAATTTCCTTCTCAGGAATTTTATTTGGTAGACTAAGCGGCTGCCCAAATCCATTAGTTTCTCACAAAGGAGCTGAAGATAGAGTGGCAGTAGTTGCATGTTTCTCCAGCCTGTTAGATATCACAGCGTGAACGGCAGCACATTGACTCAGTGGATAGCACTGAAGCCTTGCAGCGCTGGGATCCTGGGTTCAAATCCCAGCAAAGACGACATCTGCAAAGATTTTGTATGTTCTCCCCTTGTTTGCGTGGGTTTCCACCTCAGTAAAAAAGCAGCCATAGAGTGTGTGGGAACCTTCCCACACACTTTTCTTAGCCAGGACTGCTTCTTGGCAAGGTTGGATGGTCTCACCAGAGAATCCTCTGGCGTTCCCTGGCTTCTCCATCAGGAGAGTTCATGATAGCGCTAACTTTGCAGCTGCTATGGGGCTCTTGAGCGGGGGAGAAAGGTGAGCCCTCAGAATCAAATCCCCTGGTGGGCCCAATGTTTTTCAATCTGAAACAGCTTCTCAGTGGGAGTTGTATTTCACCACAGCCATATTCTTTAGCTCGGTGAAAGTACTGGCATAGAGGGAAACCGTGTCTATTCCGGCTGTCATTTCTCCGTCACCAGGTTCCGCCCATTGTCACACACGACCATGACTGGTTGTATGTTCAGCGGTGAGAGCCACAGATCAGACTGTGTGTTACAGCTTTCAACAACTCTACAGCGCTGGGCGGTTTGTCACCTAAGCATTAAGCATGTTATCTGCAGCACAGCCTGTTGCCGCTTGGCGAAGGCAGTGCTGCAGTGCTTTCAGCTTGCTACTGATGTGGTCATTTCGGAGATGGAGGAGGAGGTGCAGGAGCTGAACAATGTGATTACATTGAGGTTACATTGGCGACTCTGTTTTATATACTAAAGAAAGATCCTACTGTTTTTTTTACATTATTTTTTAACCCCTTAAGGATCAAGCCACTTTGAAGGTTAATGTCCAATTTTTTCAATTCTGACCACTGTCACTTTATGAGGTAATACATCTGGAACACTTCAACGGATCCCCCTAATTCTGAAACTGTTTTTTCATGACGTATTGTACTTCATGATAGTGGTAAAATTTATTTAATCTGACTTGCGTTTATTTGTAAAATAAACAGAAATTTGGCGAAAATTTTTAAAATTTTGCAATTCAAACAACTTTCAAATTGTTATGCCCTGAAATAAGAGGGATATGTCACACAAAATAGGTAATAAATAACATTTCCCACATGTCTACTTTACAGCAGCACAATTTTGGAATCAAAATTTTTTTTTGTTAGGAAGCTATAAGGGTTAAAAGTTGACCAGCGATTTCTCATTTTTCCAACAAAATTTACAAAACCATTTTTTAGGGACCACATCTCATTTGAAGTGACTTTGAGGGGCCTTTATGACAGAAAATACCCAAAAGTGACACGATTATAAAACTTCACCCCTCAAGGAACTCAAAACCACATTCAAGAAGTTTATTAACCCTTCAGGTGTTTCACAGGAACTGAAGCAATGAGGAAGAAAAAAATTAACATTTAACTTTTTCTCCCAAAATACTAAATTTAGACCATTTTTTTTTATTTTCAATAGGGTAACAGATAAAAATGGACCCCAAAATGTATTGTGCAATTTCTCCTGAGCATGCTGATACCAAATATGTGGCAGAAAACTACTGTTTGGGCGCATGGCAGGGTTCGGAATGGAAGGAGTGCGATTTGACTTTTTGAATTCAAAATTTGCTGGAATAATCAGAGAACGCCATGTTGCGTTTGAAGAGCCCCTGATGCGCCTAAACAGTGGAAACCCCCCACAAGTGACCCCATTTTGGAAACTAGACCCCTCAATGAACTTATCTAGATGTGTGATGAGAACGTTGAACCCCCAGGTGCTTCACAGAAGTTTATAACATAGAGACGTGAAAAAAAATCACAAAAATTTATTTTTGGCCCCAAATTTTTTATTATCACAAGGGTAACAGGAGAAAATGGACCACAAAATTTGTTGAGAAATTTCTCCTAAGCATGCCGATACCCTATATGTGGCATAAAACCGCTGTGTGGGCGCTCGGCAGTGTTCGGAAGGGAAGGAGCACCATTTGACTTTTTGAATTCAAAATTTGCTGAAATAATCAGCGAACGCCATGTCGCATTTAGAGAGCACCTGATGTGCCTAAAAAGCGGAAACCCCCCACAAGTGACCCCATTTTGGAAACTAGACCCCTCAATGAACTTATCTAGATGTGTGGTGAGTACTTTGATCCCCCAGGTGCTTCACAGAAGTTTATAACGTAGAGCCATGAAAATAAAAAAAATCACAAACATTTTCTTTTAGCCCCAAATTTTTTATTTTCACAAGGGTAACAGGAGAAAATTGACCTCTCATTTTGTTGTGCAATTTCTCTTGAGAACGCCAATACCCTACATGTAATTGGCAACTACTTTTGAGGCACAGTGCAAAGGTCAGAAAGGAAGGAGCACCATATTATAGTGCAGATTTTACTGTTATAGTTTGAGGGTGCCATGACCCACTAGGAGACCCCCTGAGGTGCTGTAACAGCAGATTCCCCCATAAATGACCCCATTTTGCAAACTACACCTTTCAATGAACTCATCTAGTGGTGCAGTGATCATACTGATGCCAAGGGTGTGTCACAGAATTTTATTCCATTGGGCAGTGAGGAAAAAATAATTAAATTTTTACCGCAAAAATTTAGTTTTAGCCCCAGATTTGACATTTTCACACTGGGATAATGGATAAAAATGGCACCAAAATTTGTCCCATAATTTCTGCTGAATGTGGCAATACCTCATATGTGGCTGTACAGTACTGCTTGGCCACACGGCGACACTCAGGAGGGACGGAGTGCTATTTGCCTCCTAGAGCGTAGATTTTCCTAGAAGAGTTTGCGTACCCCATATACAGAGCCCCTAAATGCTAGAAGAGCAGAATCCCAACTCAAGTGACCCCATTTTGGAAATATTACCCCTGCCAGACATGTAAATACTAAATGTGGTTTAGACACACTGCGTTGCTCAGAAGGGAGGGGGGATTTGGATTTGGGAGCGCAGAATTTGCTGAATTTCTTTTGGGGGGCGGGGAGCCATTTATCTTTTCCAGAGCCTTTGTACTACCCATAACGTGGAAGCCCCCTATATTTCCATTAAAACATGACAGACCTGAGTGGGGGCTTTTATGTGAAGCTTTTATTGGGAACATTTTATATAACATTTTAGATCACATTTATCCTGTGCTTTATGCTGAGCACTTACTTTGGGGTTTCCATCTAAATCTCTGAATGACTTGATTCAGATGAAACCCCGGAGGGATCCATTCACTATAATGAGATGAGGCAGCAGAGTTACTCTGGACTCTGTCTGGCCTCTGTTCAGCATTGTCCTTCTTTTAAGAGGTGCACAAAACTGTCACTGACCGCGCTTTTATTTACTCCTAAAAAGATGGACACCGCCGGATGATAGGTCAGACGGCGTCCACAGTGCATCCATCTGTCTCATAACAGGGAATCTTCCGCCGGGGTTTCCGTCTGAATCACGTATTTCAGAGTTTTACATGGAAACCCCGGTGTAAGCGCTCAGCGCAGAGCGCAGGATAATTGTGCGCCGAGCAATACTGCGATCTTTGTGAGGCAGAATAAACAAATCTGCAGCAGGTGAAGAATTGGTTTTATTTATTTATTACGCAGTTCCTCGTGCAGTATAAAAGTAATTAGATGACTTTATTCTTCGGGTCGGTGCGATTACAGCAATGCCAGATTCATATTGGATTTTTATGATTGACAGATGTCACTCACTAAAAGACGTTTTTTTCGCAAAAACTAATGTTTGCATCGCCATATTTAGAGAGCTATAATTTTTCCATATTTCGGCCGACAGAGTCATGTGACAGCTTGTTTTTTGCAGGACGAGTTGACATTTTTATTGGTACCATTTTCGGGCAAGTTACATTTTTTGATCGCTTTCTATTCTGATTTTTGGGAGGCAGAATGAACAAAAAACAACAATTCAGGATTTTTTGTTGTTTTTACTTGTGTGGTAAAATTGATGAGGAAGCTTTATTCTTTGGGTCAGTACGTTTACATACATACATTTATGTAATTTTTTTGTGTTTTTGCGCTTTTACATAGTATCTACTAATAATTATCTTTGCATCGCTTTATTCTGAGCGCTGTAACTTTTTAATTTTTCAGCTGATGGAGATGTATGGTGGCTTGATTTTTGCGGGACAAGATGACGTTTTCAGCGGTACCATTTTTATTTTCATCCGACTTTTTGATCACATTTTATTACACTTTTTTCCAGCGGTATGATGAAAAGTCATAGTTTCTCATGTGTTTTTTTTTTTTTTTTTAAGCTGTTCACTGAAAGGGTTAACTAGTGTGACAAGTTTATAGATCGGGTCTTTCCGGACGCGGCAATACCAAATATGTGTACTGTTTTGTTTATTTTTTTTTTTACCTATAAATCTGTATTTATTACTGTAATATATATATTTTTTGATACTTTAGTTTTTAGATTTTTACAATTTTTTTTTGTTTTTTTTTTACTTTTTTACTTAGTCCCACTATGGGACTTTTGCTTTTTTTTCACTTTTTTCATAGGTATAATGTATTGCAGTGCACTAGCATTGCAATACATTATACCTATCTTGAAAGCTGCTGAGACAATGCTTGGTCACCTGGAGGTCATCATGACGACCTCTGGTCACCATGGCAATGGTCGGGCCCCCCCCCCAATGACGTCACGGGGGTGCTGACCTGAAGGCAGAGGGAGTTCCCACCCCCCTGCCTGCCTCCTGAACACTGCAATCACGCTCGATAGCAGTGTTCAGAGGGTTAACAGCCAGGGGCGGCGCTGACACCATTCCTGGCTGTTTAGTGCCGCAGCTCAGCCTCTGGCAGCACTAAGCTCCAGCACTGATAGAGCAGCAGACGAGGAAATTTCAGCATCTCCTGCTCCATCATGCTGTGATCGGTTAGTCATATTGACTGACTGATCGCAGCGATCTGGGTGCAGGGACCGATGGCATGGGTCCCTGCACCCCTTCTCGTGCCGCTCAGCTGTCACAAACAGCTGTCGGCACTGAACTGGCACAGCGTGTTTACACGCTGTGCCAGTTCAAAGCTATGATGGACACTGCAAGACAAGGAGCGGTAATTTACACTCGCTCATGCCATGCAGTGTCTGTCATTGAGCGCTATGGGGTTAAGACAAATGCATTCACCGGGAAATGTAATTTTAACATTTTACGACCTTATCTGGCAATGTGGTGTGTGACACATCATCAGACACATCCTGTTTCATTTATGATGGAGGGACTCTGAAAGTCACAAAGCCTATTTTTATAAGGCCATCAGGTGGCCCTTACTATTCTTAAAAGGTCAGCAGTCGGTCCTCGCTATTGTTAGAGAGCCATCAGCCGGCTATGCTTTGCTGTTCCCATTATTAACGAGTGGGTCTCCTATACTGTTATTGTGCATGCAGTGACTGCAAGGTCTGCCAAAAATTCAGACGCAACCCAATACCCCTTTGAAGAGACATAGAGGAGGGTCTCAGTAAAAAAAATGTTTCCATTATAAAGGAGCGGGTCTCCTATAGTGGTAATGCCCATGCTGTGACGGCAAGGGCGGCCAAAATTTGGGAAAAACCCCACTAAGAATTTAAAGACACATAGAGCAGGGCCACAGTAACGACAAATTCCCATCAGAAAGGAGAGGGTCTCCCATAGTGTTGGCCTATGCAGTGAATGCAAGAGCTGCCAAAAATTGGGAGGCACTCCAATGCCCCTTGGAAGAGACTTAGAGGGCCTCATAAAAAAATGTTTCCATTAGAAATGAGTGGGCCTCCTATACTTGTAATGCCCATGCACTAAGTGTATGGGCTGACAAACATTTACTCCTGGGGGAGATACATGAACATACTGTATAAAAATATTTTTTTACGGGCATCATAAACACCCTTTAAAAAAATGATGTGGATGTTGCATCACGGACCACGGTCACCCTGGTGATATGGTGGTGGAGGATGAGAAGAAGGAAGACGACAAGATCAAATGGCCAAAATCAGAAAGCGTATACCCATGTGTGGGTGTGAAAAGGTGCATGGGAATACACCTCCCAAAAAAAGACACTGGATTTGAGTTTGTTACACTGCTATCATTCGGTGGTGTTAAGAAGTCTGGCCCAATACAGCCCTTGTTCATTTGTATAAGAGTCAGCCTGTCAGCATTTTCAGTTGACAGGCAGATGCGCTTAACAGTTATAATTCCACCAGTGGCACTAAAAACCCGTTCTGATAAAACGCTGGCGGCAGGGCAGGCCAGGACCTCCAAGGCGTAGAGAGCCAGTTCATTCCACGTATCGACCTTGGATACCCAATAATTATAAGGCATAGAGGAATCACGGAGGATGTTGGTACGGTAGGCAAGGTACTCCCTCAGCATCTTCCCAAACTTTGCACTCCTTGTGAGAGTACCCCACGCCTCAGGGCTTGAGCGATGGGAGGGGCTGAGAAAATTCTCTCAGAACTTTGACAGTGTTCCACTGCCTCTGCTGGATTGGAGTTGAGTCTCTCTCGCCTGTACGCCTTGGTTGGGAAGCGTAATGTGACCTCTGCTGCTAGCGTGTTCAGATGGGAATTTTTTTAATAGTTCCCCAACATGGGCCTTCTGGTACTGCCCCATTTTTGTAGACCTGTCCGCCTCTGGAATAAGAGATTTAAAATTCTACTTGTAGCGTGGATCTAGAAGTGTCACCAACCGGTAATGACTGTCACCCAAAATTTTGAGAACCCAAGGGTCATGGGAAAAGCAGCGTTACATAAAATAAGCCATGTGTGCCAGACTGCTAACATGCAAGACTTCTGTGTCCTCACCAAGAGGACGAGTGACCATGCTCTCCTCCTCCTCCTCCTCCTCTTCCTCTCTGTCCTCAGGCCACCCACGCTGAACAGACGGTATGACAGTTGTGTAGGTAGTACCGTCTATAGCGTATGAAACTAGCTCCTGTTATTCCTCCTCCTCCTTTTCCATATTGTCACCCAATCCACTTTGGGATGAGATGAGGCAGGGCTGTGTGCAATCACCCTGTACGGTTCCTTGCTCCATCTCATCGTGTTCCGACTGCAATGCATCCTCTTTGATCGTTTCAGAAGACAGAGAAGCCGGATGGTGATGCTAATTATGGCATCATCTCCGCTCACCATCTTGGTAGAGTCCTCAAAATTTTGAAGGATGGTACATATGTCTGACATGCATGTCCACTTCTGAGGTCTTATGTGTGGAATCTGAACTGAATACCAACAGCCTTGTTGATGCTGGCACTCAACAACTGCCCTCTTCTGCTCACAAATCCTTCCCCACATCTGCAGTGAAGAGTTCCAACGTGTGGGGACATCACACACCAATCTGTGAGCCAGAAGCTATATACTCTGCTGAAGCACGGCAAGGGCGGCGGAAGCTGTAGCTGACTTTCTAAAATGGGCACACAGACGACGTACTTTGACAAGCAGATCTGGCAGCACCGGGTAGGATTAGAGAAATCGCTGAACCACGAGGTTAAGCACATGGGCCAGGCATAGTACGTGTGTGAGCTCGCCTCGCCTCAGAGCCGCCACCAGGTTCCGGCCATTGTCGCACACGACCATGCCTAGCTGTAGGTTCAGCAGTGTGAGCCACATATCTGCCTGCTCTTTCAGAGATGTCCACAACTCTTCAGCATTGTGCGGTTTGTCACCTAAGCATATTAGCTTCAACACAGCCTGTTGCCGCTTGGCCGAGGCAGTGTTGCAGTGCTTCCAGCTTGTGACTGATGTGGTCATTTGGGAGATGGAGGCTGAAGAGGAGGAGGAGGCTGAAGAGGATGAGGTGCAGGAGCTAAAGACTGTGGGGGCAACTCTGATTGACCTAAGGCCTGCGATCCTTGGCGTCCCAAGGTCCGACTTGGTCCCGGCTTCCACTATGTTAACGCAGTGTGCCGTCAGCGAGATGTACCATCCCTGCTCAAAAGCACTTGTCCATATGTCCGTGGTTAGGTGGACTTTCCCGGAAACTGTGTTGTTGAGGGCACGGCTAATGTTTTGGGACACATTCTTGAGTAACGCGGGGACGGCACACCGGGAGAAATAGTGGCGGCTGGGGACCGAGAATTTAGTAGTATGGCCTGTGGGGTGTTGGCTGCGTATTTGCGCTTGTGTTCCAAGGACTGGGGTATGGACAACTGAATGCTGCGCTGGGACAAGGACGTGGACTTGCTTCCTGATGCTGCTACTTGAGAGTGTGCAACGACAGGTGCAGGGCAGGAGGCATCTTTGCATGCACCATGGAGAGGGGATTGGCTTGCAGGCACAACAGCAGATGAAGCAATGATGTCACTCGCAGACACTGTTCCTAGACCCTGGGGTTCAGCCCACAAAGTCAGGTGCTTTGCTGCCATGTGCCTGATCATGCTGGTGATGGTCAGGCTGGTCGTTTTGCCACCCCTGCTCATGCTGGCCTGGCCGGTGGTGCAAATATCCTTTTTGGGGTTATCGGCAGAGTCTTTAAAAAACAACCAGACTCGGGAAGACCTAACAGTTGTTCTGGCAACTTCCTTCATCTTGGTGTTACGGAGAACGGTTGCCTGCCTTCTTTCTGCAGCCACCACACTGCTTCTTCCTGCCTCTTGGAGTGCTTTGCCTTCCTCCCTCTGTGTGCTGCTTTCCTAGCTCTGCATGTCCTCTTGCCAGGTTGGGTCAGTTACTATATCATCCACCACCTCGTCTTCCACTTCCGCACCCTGGTCCTCCTCCTGACTTTCTGGCAATTGTGTCTCATCATCATCCAACTCTTGTGACACTTTCCCACCATCGCCTTTGTGTGACCGTAGCTGCTCAAATATTTGGGCATCGTTGCATGCGATCTCCTCTTGCCCCACTTCAAGTGGAGCGGGCGAGAGGCCCGAATCTATAAATGGAAAAGTGAACAGCTCTTCAGAGTGTCCAAGTGTGGGATCAGTTGTCTCCGGGCACTCAGCATGGTGGGAAGAAGGAGTTTCAGGGTGAGGAATATGTGGTACAGACTCACAGCTACTGAGACTTGACAGTGTGGAAGACAAGGTGGTGGTGGTAGTGGTGGCTAAGTGACTGAAAGCATTATCTGCTATCCAACCAATAACCTTTTCACACTGCTCTGTGTTCAATAGTGGTGTTCTGCGTTCCCGTATTAATTGGGACAGTAAGGTCAAGCAAGAAGATGTGGGTGTTTGTTGTGGCACAATTTCAGCTTGCCCACGACCTCGGCCTCTGCATACACCATCAACATAATGTCCAGTTCCCGGTCCCTTGCCACGTGCCTTGTCCATTTTAAATGGAGGACAATATCTTCCACGCTCACCACAAATTACTGAATTTGGACCGAACTTATATGTGATCCGTGTGACGGACAAACCACAGTTTTAAATACCTTGCCTGTAGGATACTATTTTGAAAAGCAAACTGGTGTCAATTGCTTCACTGAGACACTGAAAAAAAATTGAATGAAGGCCAGAAATGGCAGTATTTTCTGAAAACGGATAGGTGATCCGTGTGGCGATGAAAACACAGTTTTGAATAGCTGGCCTGTAGGTAACTATTTTGAACAGCATAGTGGTGTGAATTGCTTCACTGACACAATGAAACAAATTTTAAATGGAGGTCAGCAATGGCAGTATTTTCTGAAAACGTATATGTGATCCATGTGACGGACAAACC
Organism: Phyllobates terribilis; assembly: GCF_046119375.1. NCBI lineage: Eukaryota > Metazoa > Chordata > Amphibia > Anura > Dendrobatidae > Phyllobates > Phyllobates terribilis. The sequence goes on along the minus strand of NW_027362763.1, from coordinate 93,230,837 downwards.
ACAGTTTTAAATACCTGGCCTGTAGGTAACTATTTTGAACAGCAAACTGGTGTCAAGTGCTTCACTGTCACAAGGAAACAAATTTTTAAAGGAGGTCAGAAATGGCAGTATTTTCTGAAAACGTGTATGTGATCTGTGTGACGGACAAACCACAGTTTTAAATACCTGGCCTGTAGGTAACAATTTTGAACAGCAAACTGGTGTCAATTGCTTCACTGAGACACTGAAACAAATTTTTAATGGAGGCCAGAAATGGCAGTATTTTCTGAAAACGTGTATGTGATTTTGTGAAGGAGAAAACACAGTTTTAAATAGCTGGCCTGTAGGTAACTATTTTGAATAGCAACCTGATGTCAATTGCTTGACTCACACACTGAAAAATTTTTTTAATGGATGAGAGAAATGGCAGTATTTTCTTAAAACGTATATGTGATCTGTGTGACGGACAAACCACAGTTTTAAATACCTGGCCTGTAGGTAACTATTTTGAACAGCAAACTGGTGTCAATTGCTTCACTGACACACTGAAAGAAATTTTTAATGGAGGTCAGAAATGGCAGTATTTTCTGAAAACGTATATGTGATCTGTGTGACGGACAAACTACAGTTTTGAATACCTGGCCTGTAGGTAACTATTTTGAACATCAAACTGGTGTTAATTGCTTCACTGACACAATGAAACAAATTTTAAATGGAGGTCAGAAATGGCAGTATTTTCTAAAAACTTATATGTGATCCGTGTGACGGACTAACCACAGTTTTAAATACCTTTTCTGTAGGTAACTATTTTGAACAGCAAACTGGTGCCAATTGCTTCACTGACACAATGAAACAAATTTTTAATGGAGGACAGAAATGGCAGTATTTTCTGATAGCGTATATGTGATCTGTGTGACGGACAAACCACAGTTTTAAACACCTGGCCTGTAGGTAACTATTTTGAAAAGCAAACTGGTGTCAATTGCTTCACTGACACACTAAAACAAACTTTTAATGGAGGTCAGAAATGGCAGTATTTTCTGAAGACATATATGTGATCTGTGTGACGGACAAACCACAGTTTTAAATACCTGGCCTGTAGGTAACTATTTTGAAGAGCAAACCGGTGTCAATTGCTTCACTGAGACACTGAAAAAAAAAATTAATGGAGGTCAGAAATGGCAGTATTTTCTGAAAACTTATATGTGATCCGTGTGACGGAGAAAACACAGTTTTAAATACCTGGCCTGTAGGTAACTATTTTGAACAGCAAACTGGTGTCAATTGCTTCACTGACACACTGAAACAAATTTTTAATGGAGGCCAGAAATGGCAGTATTTTTTGAAAACATATATGTGATCCGTGTGACAGACAAACCACAGTTTTAAATAACTGGCCTGTAGGTAACTATTTTGAACAGCAAACTAGTGTCAATTGCTTCACTGACACACTGAAACAAATTTTTAATGGAGGTCAGAAATGGCAGTATTTTCTGAAAAAGTAGCAGCATCAGACAAAACTAGAATGGAGCCTCTTGTGCTATGTGCACTGCAATCTGCTATATACCCTGCCTGCCTGCCTGCCTACATACAATGCCTACCTGATATCTCTGCAGATGGATTAGTGGGTCCTCAAAAGGACTGTTTGTTAAGATGGATATGTGTCTCTAATATACAGGGTGGGCCATTTATATGGATACACCTAAATTAAATGGGAATGGTTGGTGATATCAACTTCCTGTTTGTGGCACATTAGTATATGGTAGGGGGAAAACTTTTAGAGATGGACACATCAAACTTATTGAGAATTTCATAAGAAAAACAATGGTGTGCTTGGTTTTAACGTAACTTTATTCTTTCATGAGTTTTTTAAAAGTTTATGACCACTTATAAAATGTGTTCAAAGTGCGGCCCATTGTGTTGGATTGTTAATGCAACCCTCTTCTCCCACTCTTGACACACTGATAGCAACAACGCAAAAGAAATGCTAGCACAGGCTTCCAGTATCCGTTGTTTTAGATGCTGCATATCTCGTATCTTTATGGTATGGTGTGGTATATGGGGTACAAAGATAGCGGGGCCATTCTTCATCAATGGAAACCTCAATGACACTGGATATCTGAAATTGCTACATGATGACGTGTTGCCCTCTTTATGCACTGAAGATGGCATGTTCCCTGAGTTTTTCCAACAAGATGGTGCACCACCACTATATGGATGTCAGGTCCGAGCATTCCTACATGAACAGTTTCCTGGAAAGTGGATTGGTCGTCGTGGGCCAGTTTAATGGCCACCAAGGTCTCCCGATCTGACCCCCTTAGACTTTTATCTTTGGGGTCATCTGAAGGCAATTGTCTATGCTGTGAAAATACGAGATGTGCAGCATCTGAAACAACGGATACTGGAAGCCTGTGCTAGCATTTATTCTGCGGTGTTGCTATCAGTGTGTCAAGAGTGGGAGAAGAGGGTTGCATTGACAATCCAACACAATGGGCAGCACTTTGAGCACATTTTATAAGTGGTCAGAAACTTGTAAAAAACTCATGAAAAAATAAAGTTACATTAAAACCAAGAACACCATTGCTTTCCTTATGAAATTCTCAATAAGTTTGACGTGTCACATGACCCTCTTTCCATTGAAAAAAATAAAGTTGGACCCCTTTATGGCAGACTTCAAAATGGCCACCATGGTCACCACCCATCTCTAAAAGTTTTCCCCCTCCCATATAGTAATGTGCCACAAACAGGAAGTTGATATCACCAACCATTACCATTTAATTTAGGTGTATCCATATAAATGGCCCACCCTGTAGTTTGGTACAATTACACTAACTAGAAACAAGCAAATCTCTCCCTAGCTCAGCAGCAGCTCTCCCTACACTGTCTGATTCCGGAGTGACTGTGACGAGCATGGCGGCGCCCGGTCTTATATACACCTGATAACGCTGAACGGCCAGACAATCACTATAATGCCACAACCAACATGGATGCGGCATTACAGTGAGTGGCAGGTAATCCCTGCATGTCCATTGGCTCTGTAAAGAGCACCAAACATGCATGGAGGAGACCTGAGCTCCTGCCGAGCAGCCCCAGAAATACTCGGCGAGCGCCGAGCATCTCGAGCCGTGAGTTGCTCGAGCAAGCACCGAGCAGTAGAGAGTATGCTCTCTCATCACTAATCATGACAGAAGATTCGAGAGGATGCACTTAGTTCTGGAGAGCAAGCTATGGTACAGAAGGAAGGGAAAGTGGCGAAGTGACTAATTTTTTTTTCCGCTACAGGTATATTATTCTCAAGGTTCTGAAGAGACCCCTAAGCATAACAAGGAACATTTCATTTGGATTAAATAACTTTGATGTTAATCAAATCTCCCTGCCAAATGGGACTGATGTGCTGAATTAGAATCTTGGCAGATTCTCACATCTCTATTATTTTCCATTGTGTCACTCCTATTTCTTCATAGATTGTAAGCTCTTGAAAGCACTCACTCTTTTTGTTTGAATTTATGAGCTGTGTGTTACTTTGCAATCTTTCTATTGTTTGTACATCTACCCCTTTAATTGTAAAATGCAGTGGAATATATTGGGCTATATAAAGAAGATTATTATTATTATTGATAGAATTCAAAAGATGTCCATTGTTTTATACGAGCATTTTGCAATTTGATTCTAACTGATGTAGGTTGAGATAAGGGCAAATGTTAGACAATGATTATTCAAGCCAAACAGTCCTTTTAAATATTGCTCCTTTTAATATAACATTCTGAAATGAACAATTCTTGATATTTCTGCTATTCCATTTTCATCCAAAGCTGCACTTAAAACATACTGAGATAACTAGACAAACAAATATCAAGCCAACCGGCATTTTCCTTTTTTCATTTCAGTTGAAAGAGGAAAATGCCATCCAGGAACTGTCTCTTGAGTCTAAATTAAAATGACATCTACAACATCTCAGTCCATCTTCTTAAACACAACTGAGGAGGGCACATCTGAGGCATTACTAAGAAATGAAGTGTGAGTTGCGGGTTAGAAATACCATTTCAAGCCCTAGAGAAACAGTTTGAAGATTCATTTAAGTCAGAGATGGGCCAAATGTTTGCAAAAATCAATCAAAGTGCCAGACAATTCAAAGAACTGACGTGACGGAAAAATGTGTTTATAGCTTTGAAAGCTCTTAATTGCCAACTTAAAGATCCGTACCCTGACATAGAAAATAGTGAGTTTGCCAAATATACCTTGTCAAGAGGTTATTAACGGAAAAATAAGGGACTTTTATCTCTTAATGCCCCCAGCCACTTCACTTTTTTTACATCAGACATTGATGTTACACTGGAAGTTGTTAGAGGAGAAGAGAGTGAAATAATGAGAGTGATTTGTTTTATTAGATCTAAACACATTCTACTATTGTAGGAAATATAAGAAATAAGAACATTTGGGACAAAAGGAAAGCAAAAAATCTTCAGAACTCTCCATAAAGAGATTGTCTCATCTTTTTTTTTTTCTTCAGGAGCACACCGCTCCTCTGCCTTCCGGCTTCCTGCTTTGCTGGGGATCAGTTTGCTCCTGAAGATTGGCAGCTAAGACTGGAAGATGGCTGCGCCACGTGTCTGAACTGCAAGCTCTCCAATTGTGCAAGCAGAGACAGCTTTGCATTTGTAGCATTGCATAACCTCAAGGACTCGGAAAGTTGACTGGATTCAGCAATCCGGGCAGCTTCAGGGCAGTGCTCGCAATGAGAGATAAGTGGATCAATTCACAAAAGATTGAATTTGAGTTGAATTTTCTGAAATGTGTGGTTTCATGCATACATCCGATTGCAGCTGTTAGAGGAAGGTGCCGGCTGGATAACAAAGCTGGCACAAACTTAGTATGGAGCATGTTAAACTCCTGAGTTATACACCTGCACCCAAGATCTATAGTATATATAAATCGCATGTCAGGAAGGGGTTAAAAAACAGGTCTACTCCTCTTTCTAGGCTTTTAAGACTTCTCCATGCCGAGAGCTAGTGCTTGAACCTGTCTTTATATTAGTGAGCATAGAAATTGTATAGGCAAATAAGAATTTTAAATAGATTTGATAATTTTTCTATAATTTGCCACTCCCTTGAGGATCCCAAAACATGGGGCACTAATAGGATTACAGGAAATTACCCCACCTTAGATTCAGTGGTTGATTTTGACAATAGCATTAAAGTAGTAAAAATGACCAGATTAAAGTTATCTCTAATTCCAGACATTGTGTCAGAAGCAGGAAATTGCAATAAAGTCCAACAATAGATACCGATCTTGGGAACCTACTGACAGCACCTGCAAGATTAGCAGGATGAAAATGAAGTAGTGTGGAAATTAGCATCCAACTATGATTTACATTATTGTAGCTGGTTGGTAACAAGATAACGTTTAATGTTTTAACCCAAATGTAGTCATCCTGTAGTCCCGTGTTTCTATTATTTATGCTTGTAGTATACAGTGCCAGTATACAGATCCCAAAAGTAGGAGCTAGTAGAGAATTCAGCGTTTACTTGGGGCGTAATGTACAATCTAGAGCACAATAACTTGGTATGGTAACATTTGCCCTTTATGATGTTCTGAACTAAGGCTTCTAGGATGATTGGAGCATGACCAGTGATACGTTAATGATTTAGGCTTAAAATAACCCCCCAAAAAAACGCCTTAAAAAATTTCTAGGTTAAAGCAAAATAGCTTCAATCTCATTACCGAGTAAAAAATGCAGATGGAAATTAGACAGATGTTGTTCTCGCAGCCTGAGAATAGGCTATTCCACTAGTGCCGTTTCTGAATATTTTTCCGGTGAACCAGTGCCAGATGAGTTAAAGACCTCATTGTTTCTGCCTGGCTTGTTGAGTTGTGAAATAATTAGGGTTATATTTATCCTTAATGGAAAAACTGTTAGTTTGCATGAGATTGGTTTATCATATTACAATAATAAGGGATTGTTCCACAATTAAATATTGATTTTCTCTAGATAGGGCTAAATATGATGATTTTTCATGTGGAATCATTATAAAATAATGCTGCTACGTGAAGATATTGTTGTGACATACTTCATGTTAATGGATGCTTTTAGAGTATGCTCACACAGAGTCTTTTTGAGATGGAAATACATGACATAATTTTCAAGATCCACGTCAGAAAACTGTGGGGTTTTTTATGAGATTTTCAGTTCAGACACAGTTTGTGAAGCATTTTGTTTTTACTGTGTTTCACTCTTTTTTGCAGCATTTGACTTAAAGGTCAAGATTAGTGCCGATTTCTTGACGAATCCACATGAAAGAGGAGAGACCAAGTCTTAAATGACAAAACATTGTGACCTTGAGCATATCCCAATGGTACGGTACATCCCAAAACTCACTTTGTCATTAATGTTGCTTCATATAAAACATGAGAGTGTATTTCTGCGTCAAGCCTCATAGTTGGACTAAAAAAAAAGAGGAAAAAATTGAAAATAAGAAAAAAATATAATAAAATCTATTTTCCAATGAAAAAGTCAACAAAAATTGTAAAGGAAAAAAATACATATTTGGTATGGTTTCATTCTTAGCGACTCCTATAATAAAATAAAACAATTTTTTTTGTAATGTTATCATACTGTATATAGTAATATGTTGAAACTTTATTATGTTTAGTAAAGTTGAAACTTTACCTTTTCTTTTATGGTAACTAATGTAAAAAAAAGAATGCCAATAAGCTATTGTTTTTGCTATGTTACCCCTTAAAAATGGAACTATTAATAAGCATCCACAAAAAGACAATCTCTCATATTGTAAAATTGACTAAGTATTAGCTCCTGCAATGTGGGGATGGCAAAAAAATGTGTTTGAAAAATACTTTAACCGGTTCCCGACCGCCCACTGTACATAAACGTCGGCGCTTGCTGGACTCTGTGCAGCGCCGACGTTTAAAAACGGTGGGTGGTCCCGCAGCGCTCAGGACCCCCAGGGTCCTGCTAGCGCTGCGGTACCGGTTCAGAGCGATAGCTCTGACATGTGGCATCATGGGGATCTGATTGGATCAGGTCCCCATGATGTTAACCTGTTCCTATCTTCTAGATGCCGCGATCCATAGCGATCGCGGCATTTAAAAGATAGTGACAGCCGGTGGTCGGCGATCGGGACCCCCCACATACCTTACCAGTGGGCTGGGATCCCGGTGCTGTGACCTCTGACATCATCGAGACCTGATTGGCTCAGGTCTCGATGATGTCAGCGTCACACCAGCCAATCAGAGAGATCACCAGGGAAGTTTGTCTTAGCAGCAAACTTTCCCGGGCGATCTGCCTGATAAATACACTGTTTCTCCTCCGATCTCAGTGAGAGAGCAGAGGAGAAACACTGTGACAAGAGCTGTCAGCCTTGCCACTGTGAAAGTGAAAAATAAAAATCAAAAAATAAAGTAAGGTTAGGGTTAGTCAGTCTGTCAGATCAGTCAGTCCTGTCAGTCAGTCAGTCCTGTCAGATCAGTCAGTCCTGTCAGTCAGTCAGTCCTGTCAGATCAATCAGTCCTGTCAGATCAGTCAGTCCTGTCAGTCAGTCAGTCCTGTCAGATTAGTCAGTCCTGTCAGTCAGTCAGTCCTGTCAGATCAGTCAGTCCTGTCAGGTCAGTCAGTCCTGTCAGATCAGTCAGTCCTGTCAGATCAGTCAGTCCAGTCAGATCAGTCAGTCCCGTCAGTCCAGTCCGGTCAGTCCAGTCTGGTCCCGTCCTTGCAGTCCGGTCCGTTCAGTCCGGTCCGTTCAGTCCAGTCAAAAAATATAAAAATAAAATGGCCCGTCAGACTTATACCGCAGAGGAGGTGTATGCCCTGCTATGTTCTGACACTGATGACAGTGCAATCTCAGATGGAGATATGGATTTTGAGGGCTTTAGTAGCGGCGACACTGAGAGCTCAGAAATGAGCAGTGATTCTGGTCCATCCTCAAGCCCAAGGACCAGTATAGCAATAGGGGCAAATAGCGCTACTGGAGAAACGTCTCCAAATCAGGGAACACTGCCCAGTACAAGCGCTGTCCCTGCTACTAGTGAATTGGCGCACGCCAGTGTACAAGGGGCTTTGCCACATGATCTAGCATTTCCCAGATGGGAGGCTTCGGATTCCGCTGCTCCATTCAGCCCTGATTTCAACGCCATTCCTGGTATAAATGTGGAGGTGGAAGATTTTGGACCAATTCATTTTTTTCATTTGTTTTTTACAGACAGCTTGCTAGAGCATATTGTCGTGCAAACAAATTTATATGCATCCCAATTCATAAGCCAGAATCCCCGATGTTACTATGCTAGGGCAAATTTATGGACACCAACTAATGTCCCGGAAATAAAAAAATTTTTAGGACTTACATTTGCCATGGGGCTTGTTAAAAAACCGAGCATTCGATCCTACTGGTCCAACCACCCTGTTAAAGTCACCCCTATGTTTTCAGTCGTTCTGCCTAGGACCCGTTATGAAATGCTCATGCGGTTTTGGCATTTTAACGACAATAGTCAATGCCTGCCCAGAAATGCCCCAGAACATGACAGGTTATATAAAATTAGACCCATCATTGAAAATTTGTCAGAAAAATTCTTAAGCCTCTACACCCCAACATAAAATATTTCTATAGATGAGTCCCTTGTAAAATTCAAAGGAAGACTGCACCTCAAGCAATTTATCCCATCTGAAAGGGCAAGGTTTGGAATAAAGATCTATAAAATGTGCGAAAGTTCAACCGGATACTCATCCGCTTTTCGCATATATGAGGAGAAAGATAGCAAACTAAACCCACCTGGATGCCCTACTTATCTCGGGACATCTGGAAAAATTGTTTGGGAGCTGATAAGTTCATTTTTTTCAAAAAGGCTTCAGTCTATATGTGGACAGTTATTACACCAGCATACCCCTATTTAAAAGTCTGGTTGAACACAACATCGGGGCTTGTGGGACCATCCGTAAAAACCATCAGGGGTTTCCACAACCATTGGTCAACCAAAAGTTTCAAAAGGGGCAGTCAGGGGCTGTACGCAACGGAGAGCTGCTTGCCCTGAAATATAGTGATAAGAGGGATATTTTTGTCCTCTGCTTGATCCACACAGATGCCACAAGGGCCACTGTAGAACTAGGATCCACCACTCCGAAGCCAAAACCTGTGTCAGTCATTGACTACAACAAACACATGGGGGGTGTGGACCTTGCTGACCAGGTTCTACAGCCATACCAGGTATCAAGAAAGTCCTATACCTGGTATAAAAAGTTGGTTATTTATTTGTTTCAGGTGGCCACATACAATTCTTTTGTGTTGTACAAAAAAGCAGGAAATTCAGATCCTTTTCTTGATTATCAAGAAAAGGTAATTGAAAATCTTGTCTTTCAAAGTGTTAGCCCCGCTCATCCATTAGAATCTGAGGATGTGAAAAGACTCACTGAGCGACATTTTATTGCACTTATTCCAGCAACGGAAACAAGAAGGAACCCCCAGAAAAGATGTCGTGTATGTACTAAGAGATGAATGAGGCGTGATACCCGCTACTATTGCCCACAATGCCCATCATTGCCAGCCTTATGCGTCACTGACTGCTTTAAAATCTTCCACACAGAACCACGTTTTTAAACTGTAAAAATGTATCCCAATTTGTCATTCAAACATTTGGTTCATTGAGAGAATGACACATTCGAGTAGAGCTCACTTAATTTCCAGGGGGGGTTCTCCAGAATCTAAACCTTCCATTGCTTGCTTGTTTCTGGAAATCATCCATTGAGTTAAAATGGTCACTAAACCCATAGATGAATTCCCAGAGGGGTGTCATTTCCAAAATGGGGTCACTTCAGGGGGGATTCTTTAGTTCTGGTACTTAGCGCCTCTGAAAAGTGCCAGAACAGCAGAATCCCCCCTGAAGTGACCCCATTTTGGAAATGACACCTCTCTGGGAATTCATCTATGGGTTTAGTGACCATTTACCTATCTACTTATTTTCCCACCACTAGATTAAATTATACAGAGGAGTAGATTGTAAAATTCGGTCACTTGTTGGGGGTTTCCTCTGTTTAGACACCTCAGGGGCTCTCCAAATGCAACATGGAGTCCGCTATCCATTCCAGTCAAATTTCCATTCCAAAAGTCAAATGGCGCTCCTTACCTTTCCGAGCCATGCCGTGCGCCCAAACAGTGGCCTTGCACCACATATGGGGTATCAGCGTGCTCAGGAGAAATTGCTCAACACATTTTGAGGTCCATTTTTTCTGGCTGCCCTTGTGAAAATTAAAAATTTGAGGCTAAAGTAGCAGTTTTGTGTTAAAAATGTGTTTTTTTATTTTCACACTTCAACATTATAAAATTCTGTGAAGCCCCTGGGGGTTCAAGGTGCTCAACACACATCTAGATAAGTTCCTTGAGGGGTCTAGTTTCCAAAATGGGGTCACTTGTTGGGTGTTTCCTCTGTTTAGGCACCTCAGGGGCTCTCCAAATGCAACATGGCGTCCGCTATCGATTCCAGCTAAATTTCCATTCCAAAAGTCAAATGGCGCTCCTTACCTTCCGAGCCATGCCGTGCGCCCAAACAGTGGTTTTGCACCACATATGGGGTATCAGCGTGCTCAGGTGAAATTGCTCAACACATTTTGGGGTCCATTTTTTCTGGCTGCCCTTGTGAAAATTAACAATTTGAGGCTAAAGTAGCAGTTTTGTGTTAAAAATGTGTTTTTTTATTTTCACACTTCAACATTATAAAATTCTGTGAAGCCCCTGGGGGTTCAAGGTGCTCACCACACATCTAGATAGGTTCCTTGAGGGGTCTAGTTTCCAAAATGGGGTCACTTGTTGGGGGTTTCCTTTGTTTAGGCACCTCAGGGGCTCTCCAAATGCAACATGGCGTCCGCTATCGATTCCAGCCAAATTTCCATTCCAAAAGTCAAATGGCGCTCCTTACCTTCCAAGCCATGCTGTGCGCCCAAACAGTGGTTTTGCACCACATATGGGGTATCAGCGTGCTCAGGAGAAATTGCACAACACATTTTGGGGTCCATTTTAACTGGCTGCCCTTGTGAAAATTAAAAATTTGAGGTTAAAGTAGCAGTTTTGTGAAAAAAAGTTAAATGTTCATTGTTTTCTTCCACATTCCAAAAATTCCTGTGAAGCACCTGAAGGGTTAATAAACTTCTTGAATGTGGTTTTGAGCACCTTGAGGGGTGCAGTTTTTAGAATGGTATCATTTTTCGGTATTTTCTGTAATAAAGGCCCCTCAAAGTCACTTCAAATAAGATGTGGTCCCTAAAAAAAATTTTGTTGTAAAAATGAGAAATCACTGGTCAACTTTTAACCCTTATAGCTTCCTAACAAAAAAAATTTTGGTTCCAAAATTGTGCTGATGTGAAGTAGACATGTGGGAAATGTTATTTTTTAACTATTTTGTGTGTCATATCTCTCTGATTTAAGGGCATGAAAATTCAAAGTTTGAAAATTGCAAAATTTTCAAAATTTTCGCCAAATTTCCGATTTTTTCACAAATAAACGCAAGTGATATCGAAGAAATTTTACCACTATCATGAAGTACAATATGTCACGAAAAAACAATCTCAGAATCAGGGGAATCCGTTGAAGCGTTCCAGAGTAATTACCTCATAAATTGACAGTGGTCAGAATTGAAAAAATTGGCCAGGTCACGAAGGCAAAAACAGGCTCTGGTGCGAAGTGGTTAAATGTGCAAAAGTCATAAAATTCAACCTATACTAAATATATTTTCTTTTGTGGGGGGAGGGGGTGGTAGCATTCTCAACTTGTTTTTTTTTTTCAAAGCTTTTTATTGCACGGTTTAAATAACATTTTAACTTTATTGTATGGATCATTACATTTATGTCAATCACCATGTATATACCTATGTATAAATGGTAATGATCCATACAATAAAGTTAAAATGTTATTTAAACCAAGCAATAAAAAATTTTGAAAAATAACCCAAAACAAAACAACGTTGAGATTGCTATCTAGCCCACGAAAAAATAAATAAAACAATAAATAAAAGTTAGTAAATGAGACATAGGTACTCCAAAATAGTGCCATTAGAAAAGATAACGAGTAGAGTTGAGCAAAACAATTCACATGACCTTGGTCTAGCAGCCCATTACAGTAGAACATGGCTAACAGTCCAGAGCCCTGCAAACATGCTACCTGCCAGTCTTAATAACTCTTCTGATTACTATTCCCAGTGCAATGTCATGATTGCAGCATGACATCGGGTCAATCTCCTAAGCAGAATAGGTGCCAGGGATGCCAGCAGGAATGAGGAGACTTGCAAGGCTCTGTTCTAGTGGCCATGGACTATTGACAATGCAGCTGAACCAGGTTGCTGTGAATCATTTTGCTCAACTCTAATGATACACCCTTAATACAACTACGCCGATAGAAAATAAAATTTTTGCTCTTCTAATCCTGAAATGAAAAAAAATATAATTACTCTGTTCTAAGATTAAAGTGTGTCATATCCTTAAGCTTTACACAGTAGTTTTCTCATGTATAAGCCATCTGTTTTAAAAATGGACAACACAAAGACCCATTCAAGTTGATTCTGCTATTGACAAAAATCTCACTTCCTATCCCATTCTTGTCTGTTTTTCCAAATCAAACTTGACCCACTCAAGTCTATGTGAGTAAGAAAAAACTACACGTGGAATCCAACCGTGAGCTTTCTCTTTTTCATAGATCTGTCATATTGCTTATGCAAATTGGACACGGTGAAATGAACATGTCTTTAAAGAGGTTGTCCACTACTTTATCATTGATGACCTAATAATAATCTTTTTATTTATAGAGTGCTAACATATTCAGCAGCGCTTTTGACTGTATAGTGCCCGTGGCTGGGTACTGCACATCCATCCCCTATTCAAATGATAGGGGATCTCTAGTATCCCACTGCGGCCGCAATAAAATTGATGGAACTGTGCTGTTGCACTCCACAACTGAGCACATCCGGGAACAACTGATTGGTTGTAGCATCGGCGTCTCTGCCTCCTGCCAGGCAGAGACGCCGTCCCTCTCACCTCCCCGCTCCCCGCGCGGCGTCCTCCTGTGCTCCACTTCCTGCTGCTGCCGGCGCGCACAGCTTCCCGGGCACTGTGCTTAGGGCGCGCGCTCCCTCTCTCTTAAAGGGGCCGCGTGCGCCGTTCTAAGGAGTCCCCGGCCAATAGCCGAGGGTCCTCCCATATATAAGGCACCTCCTCCAAAATGGAGGTGCCCGAGCAAAAGTTAATGCACAGCATACTTACCTCTGCTTCAGCCTCAGGTCCAGTTGCCAGCTTGACTACTGTTCCAGTCCGCCAGTCTGACTACTCTCCAGCCCGACAGTCTGCCTTCCGTTCAACCCGCCAGTCTGTCTATGGGCAAGTCCGCCTGCTTACGAGGAAGCACCTGCCAGTTACCTGCCTGCTACCTGGCGTGCCTGCTAGCCCGCTCACCTGGGAGCACTCGCCTGTTACCTGCCTGTTACCTGCTAGCCTACCTGGAGGCTCTGCCGTCACTTGCCGTGACCACCCGCCTGCTAACCTAGAGACTTCAGCCTGCTTGGCCGTCACTTGTCGTAGCCTACCTGGAGGCTCCTGCTGTCACTTGATGTGACTACCTGTCTGTTAACCTAGAGACTTCAACCTGCTCCGCCGTCACATGCGTGACCACCTGTCAGCTATCCAGAGACTTCTGCCTGCTTGTTGAGTCCATCCGCTATTCCGGTCAGTCCCAGTCTGCACACCCGTGGGAGCCACCTGCTCTCTTACAAGGTCGTCCCCAGAGTAGCACCTGGTCCCTCTGCTCAGTCCCTCCCTGGTCACGGAGTCGTTAGCCGCCGTACGACCAGGGTCGGTCTGAGTTGATACTTAGTTACGCCCCTCTGGGTCCCTCCTTGCACCACGGCACAGAGGTTCCACCACCCGGATACATAACAGTTTGCTCGGGCCATGGAACCCGGTGGCCCCCAGACCCTCACAATCTCCGACCTGCACCAGGAGGTCTTACGTCAGAGGGCTAAACAGGAGTCGGTCCTGTACTACCTGCGGTCTGTTAACTCTCGCCTAGGTGCATTGTCTGATCCGTCTGTGTCCTTCTCTGGTCAGGCAGCGCCTACTTCTGCGGCACCACAACCCAGTCCTATTATGGCGTCCGGCTATGGACCCTGGCTCTCGGCACCTCCACGTTTTGCAGGCAACCCAGCCTTAGCTTGGGGTTTCATAAACCAGTGCACCCTGCACTTTGAACTCTTGGCACATCAGTTGATCTCCGACCGGGCCAAGGTGGCATTCATCACGTCCCATCTCACTGGGGAAGCACTGGCATGGCTAAATCCCCTGTAGGAGAGAGGGGATCCCCTGGTGTCCGACCTATCGTCTTTCCTCGCTGCTTTCCGGAAAGTCTTCGATGAACCAGGATGAAAATCCTCTTCAGCCTCCTCTCTGCTACGTCTCTGCCACGAGAGTCTCACCGTGGGCCAATATGCCATACGGTTCCGTACCCTCACTTCTGAGCTTGCCTGGGAAAACGAGGCTCTGGTGTCCGTCTTCTGGGAGGGTCTTTCCGGCCGGATTAAGGATGAGCTAGCCGGTCGGGACATTCTTACCACCTTGGATGACCTGGTGTCACTCGCTACCCGGATTGACATCCGGTTCCAAGAATGCACCAAAGAGACCACCCAGGAGAGAAAATTCCTCCACCTTGCTCCTACTTTCCAGAGACCTGCCACTCAACCAGTCACTCCCCGGGCGCACTCGCCCGAACCCATGCAGATCGACCAGACCAAGATGGTCAAATCTCGCCAAGAGTCACGCCGAGCCGAGGGGAGCTGTTTCTATTGTGGCAGTAAAGAGCACCTGATCCGTTCCTGCCCGGAGAAGCCGGGAAACTTCAGTGTCTAGGACCACTTGGAGAGGTCGTCCTAGGCAAAAGTAAGCTGTAACGGGTCTGGGAGGTGGAACCTCTGAGCAACTATACAAAGGGGCAGTCCTTGTAAGGAAGCGGGTGGCTCCCAGGGAAGGCGGACAGGTAGTCACGGCAAGTGACAGGGACAGTCTCTGGGTAGAAAGGCAGGAAGTCACGGCAAGTGACGGGGACAGTCTCTTGACAGGCGGGTGGTCACGGCAAGTGACAGCAGGGTAAGAGTCTCTAGACGGGCAGGTGGTCACGGCAAGTGACAGCAGGGTAAGAGTCTCTAGACGGGGCTAGCAGGCAGGTAGCAGGTGAGCGCTCCCAGGTGAGCGGACAAGAGTCTCTGGACAGGCAGGTGGTCACGGCAAGTGACAGCAGAGCCTCCAGGTAGGCTAGCAGGCAGGTAGCAGGTGAGCGCTCCCAGGTGAGCGGGCAAGAGTCTCTGGACAAGCAGGTGGTCACAGCAAGTGACAGCAGAGCCTCCAGGTAGGCTAGCAGGCAGGTAGCAGGTGAGCACTCCCAGGTGAGCGGGCAAGAGTCTCTGGACAGGCAGGTGGTCACAGCAAGTGACGGCTAAGCCTCCAGGTAGGCTAGCAGGCAAGTAGCAGGTGAGCGCTCCGAGGTGAGCGGGCAAGAGTCTCTGGACAAGCAGGTGGTCACAGCAAGTGACGGCAGAGCCTCCAGGTAGGCTAGCAGGCAGGTAGCAGGTGAGCGCTCCCAGGTGAGCGGGCAAGAGTCTCTAGACAAGCAGGTGGTCACAGCAAGTGACGGCAGAGCCTCCAGGTAGGCTAGCAGGCAGGTAGCAGGTGAGCGCTCCCAAGTGAGCGGGCAAGAGTTTCTGGACAAGCAGATGGTCACAGCAAGTGACGGCAGAGCCTCCAGGTAGGCTAGCGGGCAGGTATCTGGCAGGTACTTCCTGGTCCGCAGGCGGACTGATCCATAGACAGACTGGCAGGAGCTGGTAGGCAGACTGTCGGACCACAGGATAGCAAGCAGGTAAGCAGATATCAGGCAGGTATCAGGCAGGTATCAAGCAGGAATCTGGCAGGTGACTGGCAGGTAACTGGTAACGGGACCTGAGGGCTGAAGCAGAGTTGAAAGGCTTTGCAACAACATTGCTCGGGCACCTCCATTTTGGAGGAGGTGCCTTATATATGGTGAGGTCCTCCGGCCATTGGCCGGGGACTCCTTAGGACGGCGTGCGCGGCCCCTTTAAGAGAGGGGTAGCGCGCACGCGTGCGCCCTAAGCACAGAGGCCGGGAAGCAGTGCGCTGCCAGCAGAGCGGGAGGAAGATGACGGGCACGGAGCGGAGAGGTGAGGGGAACGGCGTCCCTGCCTAGCAGGAGGCAGGGACGCCGACGCTACATAAGCCCTCTCCATCCCTGACTTTGTCTGTCTCTATCTCCTGGGGAAAGAACCGTCTCTTTGTAATTGCTCATCTGGATTCTGGAGCTGCTGGAAACCTCATTTCCCAGTCCCTCGTTGAGAGATACCGAATTCCCACCAAACCTCTGGCTGAACCATTGTCTGTCGCCTCTGTGGATGGAAGACTCCTACCGGTGACCATCCTGCTCGTCACTGAGCCCCTAACCCTGCAGGTGGGAATGCTGCACTCAGAGAAAATCTCCTTCCATGTGCTGTCCTGACTCTCTCACTCCCTATTGCTAGGTCTACCCTGGCTCCAGACAAATGAACCCATGCTGAACTGGCAATCCGGTGAAGTACTCTGATGGGGGCAGGACTGCCATACTACCTGCCTGATTCCGGTTCACCCGACTCGTCCACCACCTACCCCAGCTAATTTACCTGGTCTACCAGCTCCTTACTGGTCCTACGCGGATGTCTTCGATAAAAAGGAAGCAGAGACACTGCCACCTCATAGGCCATATGATTTCCCGATCGACTTGGTACCTGGCGCCACTCCACCCCGTGGGCGTATTTACCCGTTATCGGCGGCCGAAACCTGGGCCATGTCTGAGTACATTGAGGAGAATATGGCTAGGGGATTGATCCGGAAATCTACCTCGACGGCTGGAGCCGGATTCTTCTTTGTCAAGAAGAAGGATGGCTCGCTTCGCCCCTGTATTGATTATAGAGGACTCAATCAGATCACGGTAAGAAACAAATATCCCCTGCCACTCATCTCCGAGTTGTTTGATCGCCTTAAGGGCGCCAGGATCTTTTCCAAGCTGGATCTACGTGGAGCGTATAACCTGGTCCGAATCCGTCAAAGAGATGAGTGGAAGACGGCATTCAATACCCGGGACGGTCACTATGAATACCGTGTGATGCCCTTCGGTCTCTGCAATGCTCCCGCTGTCTTCCAAGAATTGGTTAATGACATCTTCCGTGATCTTCTTTACTCCTGCGTGGTGGTATACCTGGACGATATCTTGGTCTTCTCTCCGGATATTCCCACATACCGAAGGGATGTTCGTCGGGTCCTGCTTAGGCTCCGGCAGAACCACCTCTATGCAAAATACGAGAAGTGCCTCTTCGAGCAGACCTCTCTTCCATTCCTGGGCTACGTTATCTCCCAGACAGGCTTACAAATGGATCCCGAGAAACTCTCTACTGTCCTAAAGTGGCCCAGTCCGGAGGGGTTGAAGGCGATTCAATGGTTCCTGGGCTTCGCCAACTACTATCATCTCTTCATTCCGCACTTCTCTTCCCGGACTGCTCCCATATCTGCGCTCACCCGTAAGGGAGCAAATCCTAAGGTATGGTCGCCCGAAGCTGAGGAGGCCTTCCTCTCCTTAAAGCAAGCCTCTCCTCTGCCCCGGTACTGCACCATCCGGACAGCAACAAACAGTTCTTCCTGGAGGTTGATGCTTCCTCCTCTGGAGCCGAAGCGGTGCTCACCCAAAAGTCTTCATCCGGGAGAATGGTAACCTGCGGCTTCTTCTCCAAACTCTTCTCCTCGTCTGAGCACAACTACTCCATTGGAGACCGAGAGTTGTTAGCCGTTAAATTGGTGCTGGAGGAGTGGCGATACCTGCTTGAGGGGGCTCTATACCCGGTGATCATCTATACGGCTCACAAAAATCTGGCATATCTCCAAAATGCCCAAAGACTCAATCCGCGTCAGGCCCGGTGGTCTTTGCTCTTTGCCCGCTTCGACTTCGTCCTACGTTTCCGCCCGGCGGACAAGAATGTCAAAGCCGACGCCTTGTCCCGATCCTTCCTGTCCTCCGATCAAGAGGAGGAGCCTATGCACATCATCGACCTCTCCAAAGTGATGAATGTGGCCCCCTTGGATCTGACTCGTCTTCCACCCGGTAAGACATTTGTAGCAGTACCAGATCGTGAGAAGGTTCTTCGCTGGGGTCATTCTTCTAAACTAGCCGGCCATGCTGGCCAAAAGAAGACCTTCCTGCTCATCACCCGGCATTACTGGTGGTCTACCCTGCGCAAGGATGTGACGGACTTCGTCTCAGCCTGTTCATCCTGTGCCCACAACAAAGTTCTCAGACATCTACCAGCCGGTCATCTCCTGCCTCTTCCCGTACCTGATGCCCCGTGGCAACACATTGCTATGGACTTTATTACAGATCTCCCTGTCTCTGCCGGTTGTACAGTCATTTGGGTGGTCGCCGACCGCTTTTCTAAAATGGCTCACTTCATCCCTCTGCCTGGTCTCCCGTCTGCATCAGTGCTAGCTAAGGACTTCATCCTTCACATCTTCCGTCTCCATGGCCTACCCCTCCACATCGTGTCGGATCGAGGGGTTCAGTTCACCTCACATTTCTGGAGAGCTAGGTGTAAGCTGCTGGATGTCACCCTGGATTTCTCCTTCGCTTATCATCCACAGTCCAATGGTAAAGTGGAGCGGATCAACCAGATCCTTACCAGCTACCTCCGGCACTTTGTTAATGCTCACCATTCTGATTGGGTGGATCTCCTGCCATGGGCCGAATTCTCCTACAACAACCATGAGAGCGAATCATCTTCCAAGTCTCCGTTCTTCATAGTCTATGGTCAACATCCCCGGATTCCGTTTCCCGTCTCTGCTTCTGTGGACAACCCTGCCGCGGAGTCTCTGGTCATCGAATTTTCCATCATTTGGGAGAGTACTAGGTCCGCACTTCTTCAGTCCTCCGAGCGGATGAAGAGACATGCTGACAAGAGACGTCTGTATCCGCCTCAATTCCGTCCGGGAGACAAGATGTGGCTCTCCTCCAAACATGTTCGGCTCAAAATACCCTCCTACAAGTTGGGCCCTCGGTTCATCGGTCCATTTGAAGTCCTTTAACAAATCAATCCAGTTGCCTACAAGTTAAAACTCCCAGCCACCTTACGGATTCCCAACTCCTTCCACGTATCTCTTCTCAAACCAGTTGTCTTTAACTCTTTCTCCAACAATCCAGGTTCTTCTCCTGCTCCGGTTTCTGCTGAGGACGTTTTTGAGGTAGAGAATATTCTGGCTACCAAAAGGGTAAGAGGAAAAGCCTTTTTTCTGGTGGATTGGAAGGAGTTTGGCCCAGAGGAGAGAACTTGGGAACCCAGGGAGAACATCCATGCCCCGCTTCTCCTTGAAAAATTTCTTTCTGGCCTAAAAAAGAGGGGGCATAAGGTGGGGTACTGTAGCATCGGCTTCTCTGCCTCCTGCCAGGCAGAAACGCCATCCCTCTCACCTCCCCGCTCCCTGCGCGGCGTCCTTCTGCGCTCCTCTTCCTGCTGCTGCCGGCGCGCGCAGCTTACCGGGCACTGTGCTTAGGGCGCGCGCGTGCTCCTTCTCTCTTAAAGGGGCCGCGTGCGCCGTCCTAAGGAGTCCCCGGCCAATAGCCGAGGGTCCTCCCATATATAAGGCACCTCCTCCAAAATGGAGGTGCCCGAGCAAAAGTTGATGCACAGCATACTTACCTCTGCTTCAGCCCTCAGGTCCAGTTGCCAGCCTGACTACTGTTCCAGTCCGCCAGTCTGATTACTCTCCAGCCCGACAGTCTGCCTTCCGTTAAACCCGCCAGTCTGTCTATGGGCAAGTCCGCCTGCTTACCAGGAAGCACCTGCCAGTTACCTGCCTGTTACCTGCCTGTTACCTGCTAGCCTACCTGGAGGCTCTGCCGTCACTTGCCGTGACCACCCGCCTGCTAACCTAGAGACTTCAGCCTGCTTGGCCGTCACTTGTCGTAGCCTACCTGGAGGCTCCTGCTGTCACTTGCCGTGACTACCTGTCTGTTAACCTAGAGACTTCAACCTGCTCCGCCGTCACATGCGTGACCACCTGTCAGCTATCCAGAGACTTCTGCCTGCTTGTTGAGTCCATCCGCTATACCGGTCAGTCCCAGTCTGCTGACCCGTGGGAGCCACCTGCTCTCTTACAAGGTCATCCCCAGAGTAGCACCTGGTCCCTCTGCTCGGTCCCTCCCTGGTCACGGAGTCGTTAGCCGCCGTGCGACCAGGGTCGGTCTGAGTTGATACTTAGTTACGCCCCTCTGGGTCCCTCCTTGCACTGCGGCACAGAGGTTCCACCACCCGGATCTTTAACATTGGTTACAGTGCCAGGCATTGCACTGATTTGATATTAATGAGCTATCCTAATGATAGCCAATTAATATAGAAGTACCGGACAACCCCTTTTAGCAATAACAACTGACACCCAATGATGCATACTTCTGCATGTAAGACCCCCAAATCAAACTCTGATCCGTTTTAGTATATTTGCTGAGCTGGCATGTTGTCAGAAAATGTAGGAAATAGCTGTCAGATAGAGATGTAGCTATGTGTGCTCACTTTAATAAAGTCTTGTCATCTTGAATGAAGATGCAAATGGAGTAATTTGTTCAATTTGTTTTGCTGTATAATCATTTTTTTAACTATAAAGGAAAACTTGTGACAAGTTTGCCTGTGTTTTGTCACTGGCAATAAATCTTGCTCTTCATCCTGTAAAAAATCATTTTCACTATGAGGGTAAATAAATGATGTGAATTTCAGTGGAAATGTTTATTGACCTTTAAGAGATTTTAATTTAGTTCCAGCAATGACAAATTAGTAGTTCTGCTTGTTTTGCATCCCTAAAAAGTGCAATATATCAATGTGATGAATTATAAGGGTGTTACTTGTACTTGTGTGCTGTGAGCCAAAAAGCTGTGTTTGTACGTTTAGATATTCTAGTTACTGACCATTAGGCAGTGGCGTACATAAAGGAGGGGGTCCCATAGCAAAGACCAAACTGGACTCCCCATAATAGAACTATATTGTGTCACCAAAGTCGAAGGACCTGGTGCTTGTTTCTCCCTTTATGACTCTCTGGTACCTCCTTCATTGCTAATAATGAAGTTCCTTTGAGGAGGGGATGTGAGGGAAAGTTAAATGGTAATTAGTGCTCTTTACAACTAAGGGAATGATCACATAGGTCGGATACAAAGCTGACTTCCCACTCTGATTCATGTGCAGAAAATAGTTGTGTATTTCATTACTAGCAATGTATCAGATGTTAATAAAAGAAAAATTAATACTCACCACTTACTTGTTGCACAGCCCCTGCAGACCATCATCCAGTCATCAGTGCATCTTCTTTTCTCCTTCCCCCATCCTGCGCATTCTCTTTTGCCTTCTTTACTCCAGGCCCTGGCTTCCTGCTTGACAATTGCCCTGTCTGAAGTCACGACGTGCCATGTTTTTAATCAGGCGACAAGTGTTGTAATGTCGTGATATCATGATATCAGATACGATGATACTACTTGCAATAGCATCCGAAGACCTGACTTGGAGTGAAAGCTCTGAACAGAATGTGATGAGAAAAGGGGAAAGAAGAGGCACCAAAGACCGGACAGCGGGTTTGGGAAGTTAAGCAGTGTGTTGAGTATTATTTTTCTTTAACCTCTTGCTTGGCCCCCCATGTTGCAGCAAAAATATTGGCTGCAGCTGACCGTGGTTTTGCTGAATTCACTCAGAGCCAATTGCAAACACTCCTTTTTCTGGAAAATACAGATTTTTGGAATATTAGAGGAAAATTCAAATCCACTAGAATAAATGTGCTCATCTCTAATTCTAAGTTGTTTGGAGAGCAGAATGAACAAAAAAAAAAATTAAAAAATCAGCCATTCTGTCATGGCTTGTGATTTTTTTTTTATATGGCATTTGCCATGTAGGTTAGATAGCACATTTGATTTAGGATTGTGTTTTTTTTCATATTTTAATTTTTTTCCATGCGACACATTCATCCCTGTACATTCATCATTGTATCCCTGACCACAGCATTATGAACATGAAGTTACTGGTATTAAAAGGTAACTGCAAATCCCAGAGAGACAGAAAAATTTGGGAATAGAAACTCATGACAACCTTTGACGCTCTCAGTGCAGGAATGAATGTGTCGCATGGATTTATGTCATTCTACATCAACTAAGGAATGTTCTCCTCAGACCTGTGGAGTCATCACAACCATGGACCAGACTTCAATCACAAGACAATAAAACTTTCACACGCCATATCTATGAGCATCTTCAATGTTTACTGCCACAACTCTTTCTCCCCCCTTCCATACTCATAGCTCTGCTTCACGTCACTTGTCTCATCTATTGCATTATTCTTGTGCCCTGCAGTGTATAAATATGTGATTCTTCAGATTTTGTATTATTGTATGCCTGATGAAGAGGCCTGAGTAGTCTCAAAAGCTTGTAATTTGTTACCATCTTTTCAGTTAGGGCTCATACTCAATTGCGAGGAAAATGGACAAGTGCAATCTGATAAAACATCGGATTGCACTTGGACCAATGTTATTCAATGAGTGACATCTCATCTGTAATTTTTTTCTCAGCTGAAATCGGGTTGAGAAAAAAATGGCAGCATGCTGTGATTTGCCACGTATCACGGATGAGACTCGCCAATGCAAGTCAATGGGTGTGTTAAAAAATAGCACGGCACTCAGACCATGCGAGTGACGTCCGATTTTCAAGCACCTGTCTCTTTAAAAAAGGCAGCAATTCATCAGCCCCATACAGATTCAATACATCTGTACCCGACAATTTACCCGAGGATTGGGGGCCCTAGGTCAATCAGGGTTGCCCCCACAGTCTACAGCTCCTGCACCTCATCCTCCTCAGCCTCCTCCTCTTTTTCAGCCTCCATCTCCAAAATGACCACATCAGTCACAAGCTGGAAGCACTGCAGCACTGCCTTACCCAAGCGGCAACAGGCTATGGTGAAGCTAATATGGTTAGGTGACAAACCACACAATGCTGAAGAGTTGTGGACAGCTCTGAAAGAGCAGGCAGGTCTGTGGCTCACTCCGCTGAATCTACAGCCAGGCATGGTCATGTGTGACAATGGTCGGAACCTGGTGGTTGCTCTGAGGCGAGGCGAGCTCACACATGTACCATGCCAGGCCCATATGCTTAACCTTGTGGTTCAGCGGTTTCTTAAAACCTACCCGGACCTTCCGGATCTGCTTGTCAAAGTTCGCCGCCTGTGTGCCCATTTTAGAAATTCAGCTACAGCTTCCACTGCCCTTGCCGTGCTTCATCAGCGTTTGCAGATTCCAGCTCATCGACTGGTGTGTGATGTCCCCACGCATTAGAACTCTACACTGCAGATGTTGGGAAGGATTTGTCAGCAGAAGAGGGCAGTTATTTACTGCGACAATTAACAAGGCCGTCGGAATTCAGTTCAGACTCCACACATAAGACCTCAGGAATGGACATGGATGTCAGACATCTGTATCATCCTCCAAAACTTTGAGGACTCCACCAAGATGGTGAGCGGCGATGACGCCATAATTAGAGTCACCATCTCGCTTCTCTGCCTTCTGAAACGCTCTCTGCTCACAATCAAAGAGGATGCATTGCAGGCGGAGCATGATGAGATGGAGCAAGGAACCATACAGGCTGATTACACACAGCTCAGCCTCATCTCATCCCAACGTGGATTTGGTGACAATGAGGAAGAGGAGGAGAAGGAGGAGGAGGAGAAAAACAGGAGCTAGTTTTATGCACTATAGAGGGTACTACCTACACAACTGTCATACCATCTGTTCGGAGTGGATGGCCTGAGGACAGGGAGGAGAAGGAGAGCATGGTCAGTCATTCTCTTGGCGAGTACACAGAAGTCTTGCCCGTTACCAGTTTGGCACGCATGGCTGAGTTTATGTTATGCTGCCTTTCCTGTGACCCTCACGTTCTCAAAATTTTGGGTGACAGTCATTACTGCTTGGTGACTCTTCTAAATCCACGCTATAAGAAGAACTTTCTATCTCTTATTCCTGAGGCGGACAGATCTACAAAAATGGGGCAGCACCAAAAAGCGCTTGTTGCGGAACTTTTAAAAAATTTGCATCTGACAACACTGGCGTCAGAGGTCACACTTCGTTGGACAACAAAGGAGTACAGGCGAGAGAGACACAACTCCAATCCAGCAGAGGCAGTGGAACACTGTCAAATTTCTGGAAGAGTTTTCTGAGCCCCTCCCATCGCACAGGCCCTGAGTCGCATGGTACTCTCACAAGGAGTGCAAAGTTTGGGAAGATGCTGAGGGAGTACCATGCCAACCATACCAACGTCCTCCTGTGCCTTATAATTATTGAGTATCCAAGCTGGACACGTGGAATGAATTGTCTCTCTATGCCTTGGAGATTCTGGCCTGCCTTGCCACTAGCGTTTTATGAGAGCGGGTTTTTAGTGTCGCTGGTGGAATTTAACTGATAAGCGCATCCGCCTGTCAACTGAAAATGCTGACAGGCTGACTCTTATAATAATGAACACGGGCTGGATTGGGCCAGACTTCTCCACACCACCAAATGATAGCAGCATAACATAAAGACACTGGATTTGAGTTTTTTTGGGAGATGTATTCCCATACACCTTTTCACACCCACACATGGGTATACACTTCCTGATTTTGGCTATTTGCTCTTGTCCTCCTCCTTCTCCTCATCCTCATCCTCCACCATCATATCACCAGGGTGATCATGGTCTATGATGCAACACCCACATAAGTTTTTAAAGGGTGTTTATGATGCCTGTAAAAAAATTTTTTTATACAGTATGTACATGTATACTCCCCAGGGGTAAATGTTTGTCAGCCCATACACTTAGTGCATGGGCATTACAAGTATAGGAGACCCGCTCCTTTCTAATGGGAACATTTTTTTATGAGGCCCTCCTCCACGTCTTTTCCAAGGTGCCTTAGATTGCCTCCCAATTTTTGGCAACCCTTGCATTCACTGCATAGGCAAACACAATAGGAGACCCACTTCCTAATAATGGGAACATTGTTTTCAGGAAGCCCTCTAACCTCCACATCACTTCAAAGGGGCATTGGAGTGACTCACAATTTTTGGCAGACCTTGCATTCACTGCATAGGCCAACACTATGGGAGACCCACTTCCTAATAATGGGAACATTTTTTCATGAGGCTCTCTACATCTCTTCTAAGGGGCATTGGAGTGCCTCACAATTTTTGACAACCCTTGCATTCACTGCATGGGCCAACACTATGGGAGACCCACTTCCTAATAATGGGAACATTGTTTTCAGGAGGCCCTCTGACCTCCATGCCTTTCCATGGGGCATTGTAGTGCCTCTAATTTTTGGCAACCCTTGCATTCACTGCATAGGCAAACACAATGGGAGACCCACTTCCTGATAAACAGAACATTTTTTTTCAGGAGGCCCTCATCTTCTTCTCTTCCAAGGGGCATTGGAGCAGTTCCAAATTTTTCGCAGCCCTTGCATTCACTGCATAGACAAACAGTATGGGAGACGCATTTCCTAATAATGGGAGCATTGTTTTCAGGAGGCCCTCCTCTAAGTCCCTTCAAAGGGGCATTGGGGTGCCTCCAAATTTTGGGCAGACCTGCCACCCACTGCATACGCAATAACAGTGTAAGCGACTCACTCTTTAGTAATCGGAATAGCAAAGCATAGTTGGCTGATGGCTCTCTAAGAATAGCGAGGGCCAACTGCTGGCTCTTTAAGAATGGTAAAGGCTGCCTGATGGCCCTATAAAAATAGGCTTTGTGACTTTCAGAGACCCTCCTTCATAAGGATGTGTCTGATCATGTTTCACACACCACATGGCCAGATAAGGTTGTAAAATGTTAAAATGGCATTTCATGGTGAATGCATTTGTCACGGTTGAAAGCAATGCAAAACTATAAAAGCGCATGAAAAAAATGCTTTGTGTGAAAATAGCCCAAGGTGTGGAGGAGTATTTTTGTTTTTGGTTATTTATTTTGCCTTATATACAAGTCATTACCCTGGAAAGGATGTTCTTTAACATATTTCCCAGGAAAATCCATTTTGGTTTTTGTATGTTTTATTGTGAGTCAGTAAAAGTGGCGTAATACTTCTGACAACATTATTGACAGCAGTGACCTGGGAGTCAGAAATGCTTCCATGGGTCTTCCCCATGTTGTTTCCATATCATTTGAGCACTGTTCCCATCGATTTGGGCAATTTTTAGGCCCTCTGCAATCCGCCCGAGGGAGCCACCTGAAAAATGCTTGAGTTTCCCATAGACTTACATTGGGCTCGTTGCTCGGGTCGAGCACCCGAGCATTCCAATTTTCTCAGCCCAAGCATCGAGCACCCGAGCATTTTAGTGCTCACCCATCACTAAACCTCATCCTTACCTTTCTGACGTGAAGAACAGAATCCAAGTGTCCCGCGACGGCTTCTGCTTTACTACATGTAGGCTGGATTATAGCAGGACACAACCTTTTAGCCTGCTATCCTGCAGAGATACTGAGGAATGCTTTCACTCCTTAGTGACTCACTGTGACGGCATAAAGGTGAGCTGAGTTCATGTCAAATGAACTCAGTTCACCTCATTGACGTCACTGCGAGCATGGGAAAGTTTTCACGCTCGCCGTGCCAGCAAATTACATCAGCGCATGCACGGTGAGAACTTTCCCACACTAGCGCTGATGTCAATGAGGTAAACTGAGTTCATTTGACCTGAACTCAGCTCATCTTGATGCCATCACAGTGAATCACTGGTCGCATACCGCTACTATCCAGCTTGCCATCTAGATGTAGCAGAGCTGGAGCCATCGCGGGACACTTGGATTCTGTTCTACACGTCGGAAAATTAAGGATGAGGTTGGTTAATTATTTTACTTTTATTACAGGAGACATGGGATTCAAATGGAATGGGCATTATGGTAAGTAGAGTTTAATTTAGAAGGTTAAAGGGTGTCTGTGTGTATTCAAATAAAATATTTTGTGGGTGTCTTTTTTTCACATATCACTTCCACTATGGGGTTAGTAATGGGGTGTCTTATAGATGCCTCTCCATTACTAACCTGGGCTTGATGTCAGCTGGCATTATAAACTGACATGAATCCCAGCCCTATAACCCCACTTGCCACCACCACAAGGCAATGGGCAGAGTGAGGCTAAGTGCCAGAATTGGCACATGATATGGATGCACCATTTCTGGGGCGGCTGAGGGATGCTGTTTCTAGCCTCGGAGAGGGCCAATATTCATGGCCCCTTCCTAGGCTATTAATACCAGTCCCCAGCTGTCTGCATAGCCTTTGCTAGCTGTTAAAATAGGGGAACCCCTTGTCTTTTTTTGGGGGGGTCCCCCATTTTAATAGCCAGTAAAGGCTATGTATTCAGCTGGGGGATGATATTAGTAGCCTGGGAAGCTCCGTGGGTATTACCCTCTTCCCAGGCTTCAAAATTATGGGGGACCCCACGCCAATTTTTTTTAAAGAATTTTTTTAATTTAACAATAGATGACAAGTACAGTAACCAGCAGGGTCACTTCACTAATGATATATGTGACTGACATCTTTCTATTTTTCTATCTATTCTATGTGTGAAAATCTATTCTTTCTATTCTAAATTGTCGGGTACCGAAGTATGGTAACGGGACTGATGAATTGCAGGCTTTTAAAGAGACGGTGCATGAAAATCAAATAGCACTCGCATGACACTCGCATGAGACTCGGTCGTTTTTTCGGTCCAGAAAACTGAACTTTTTTCACACATATGGGTATGAACCCCTAGCCAATAAAATGTATCAAACATTGAGGACTCTCAAATCTTAATATTTTTACATCTACTGGCTAACACAGTACAAATATATATATTTTTCCAATAATGTATAATACATTTTTGATCATTTTTATCCACCCTCCACCCAATCATCTCATCTCCTTTTTTAGGGTTGATATGATTGTGTTAATAGCAATTATAATTTAATTGTTGTTTTTTTTTAATTCTACTGGGAAGGATGTGGGCTTGGCATGCAAGCCTGCATCATCGGCAGGAACACGACATATAATGTACATGTATATCATATATTATGAAGGGGTTAAATATGCACATTTTTGCAGAATTTTTTTCTGTGTTTTTTCCTAATTTATTTAAATGGAAAAAAAATAGCTGAACTGGAGAAACTGGCATGAAAACACCAAAAGTCGCAACTCTGAATTGTGCCATAATTTTGTAACTTTTCAAAGCAATTTTCTCCAGAATTCTGCTTTGATAAATTGGGTCCAGAGTTTCCACCCACTTTCTGCTCCAAAAAGTCCTCAAACAGTCTTATTTCTTTTAAATGTTTGGCATCTTTTGAAGGCCTGAAATAGTGAAAAGAAGCTCAAAAGCCTGAACATATGAACAGCAAGTCATTTTACATAGAAATCAACATGCTCATTTGTGACGACACCGCGTTTAATCTATATTATGCCAGACTTATTATTCAATAGGCACAGGGGCATGAGCTATTGTTCATATGAGCCTGAATGTTGACCCTTGTTGTAGGTTGAATTGATGTTTGTTGATTTTTTGAATAGCTGCTGATTACCTATAGTATCAGTGCCTGATGATTATTGTTCTGCTATCCTTGAGGGACAAAGGCAAAGGTTAATTGAACAATTGATGTTTGTTAATTTAGTGAATTCCTGCTGACTACTAGTAGCATCAGTCCCTGCAGTTTGTTGTTGCGCAAACATTAAAGGGCAAAATATGCAGGTTAGTTGAACACTCGAACAATGAGAGATTACCTCCTCCCATCTCCCCCCAAACCTGTGGATAATGCCCTGAAGGACAGCTCTGGGTATGAAAGGGACCTCTCTCCTTCTACATTTAGATGCTACAGGACAGCTGCCAAAGCATCATGGCTCCAACCGGAGGAATACAGATTTGATCCACTGCCCATCACTGAACCCACAAAGACGTTTGGAGAACCCCAGTTGGGACAATCAGTTCACCTGGCTACATACCTTAATGGACTCTGTCAACAGCCTAAGCTTACCGCCTCTCTGAGGGTGCTCGCAAAAAGTGGGGTGCGACTGGTTGCGGTAGTTGGACCTGGAAGCCCCAAAGTCGCAGATATTCAAATTCTGATGGAAGGGTCAGACTCTGTCATTTGAACCATCTTATGTGCTTGCTAAGACTATACTATATGTTATTGTCTGTTGGTGGTTCAATAAAGTATTGCCACGCTTTGTTGCCCTCACCCTATGTTGTCCAAGTAGTATTCTGCCCACGGGGATGGAGTATGGGTGTTCCGTGGGATAAGCCCTGGTCCATGCGGTCTTTCTAAAGACACCAGGCCAGCAGATGAGAGCACCCACTTACCCTTGTGTCTCCACATAATTCTTTTGAATGTTTCTTTTAGCAAGTGCGCCAAAAAGGAGTGACATCCACTTGAAAATTGGACGATTTCAGACCAGACAAAGATGCAGTATGAACATACTCATAATAAGCAGGTAACACCCACATGATTATTATTATTATTATTATTTATTATTATAGCGCCATTTATTCCATGGCACTTTACTTGTGAAGAAGGGGTATACATACAAGAACAATTACAATAATCTTGAACACAATGTGACGGCGACTGGTACAGAAGGAGCGAGGACATGATAGACCAAATATGCCGAAACATTTGCACCACATAGTTTCTATTCATTTCAGTGTAGGTCATCTGTATTATGCCGCACTTAGGCTTGGGTCACACAACCGTATTTTCACTTATCTAAGAGAATCAGGACGATTATGCTAAAATTTCAATATCTTCCTCGGAAAGACTAGGTCTGAAACAAAAATGGGACATGTGCACTGCCGCATAGACTAACATTTGCCCGAGTACGATCCGATGTTCTGTCGAATCGCACTCGGATGTAAAATAGTGTCGCCTGCACGAACACTTGCAAACACAGATCGACAAGGGGTTTGGAGGTAGAAACTTCATAAAATTCACTGTCATTTGCTAACTATAGACAAGCAGAATAACCTCAGCTCTCTCATATAAGTGAAGAAGTAAAGCTTCTTTATACCTGACCTAGATAATACATTGTGTGCCACTGAGCTCTAATATTCTGCAACTGTATTTGTCAAACGCATATAATATTCCAAGCTAATTTCCCCACAGTATGATCACTTTTCTGATTATAATTGCATCATCTTGATTGTGTCAAATTGAAATCTTTTGGATTTGAGGGGAAAAAAATGCTTTTCAATCTCGACAGCTCATTACTGCTTCCCATAACATAATGAGAAATCTTTAATGCCTCTGTGATACAGCCCATTGCAGCCTGCATAGGGAATCATGTGGGGAGAAGTAATTTGGTGAAACAGTCACACATTGCTAGATCCTATTCTTCGATGAGAATGGTGTAAAGCTCTAGTGTTAAATAATTTTTGGGGAATACATGCCGGGGATAATTACATAGTATTTTTATATTACATTGAAGCTGATAATTAGCACCTTTTACATTTTGTATAGAAGAAAAGTGGTTTTTAAGGAGAAAAAAAATCCCTTCATGGCACTATGCTCCGCTTTGTAAACGCTGAAGTAACTTATTTCGGTATATATTTAGAACTTGAGGAGAGTAATAGATTTCTACCTCTCGAAAAGTACTACTAAACTCATTAAAATAATTATGTGCAATCATTGAGCTTGATGTCTGGTTAGATTGATGAGGCTTTACAGGAGTTTTTAATAAACGCATATTATTGATGCTAAATTTAAATTCTGACTTTTCTACATTTACTATAAAGTTCTGAAGTTGACATCAGCAGTTTCCGTCTGGGAAGAGGTTGATTCAAGGGCAGACATAACATAGAGCAGTTCCATCATCTTTACTATTGGCAGCTGAGAATTAATTCCCCATTGGCAATGAAGGTATTCCACCCATGGGGAATTTTTTTTTATTAAAATGCATGCATTTGTGGTGAAAAATAATTTTTGCAATTGGGTTTTCTGAAAAACTTTGCATTGTTTGCCTTGGTGTTGTACCATCTACTATTAACTAACTAAAGACTGACTGTCACTTCCAAACAGAAAACAGGTGTGTACAGGTGCAAACTAAGAGTAGCCATCACCATATATAACTAACAAATAAACATGCACACTCTAACACTATAGCATGCCAACATGAAATATATGAAATTTGAATTGCATTACTTCGCTAGAAAACAGGAAAAACGAGAATACTTAAAGCATATATTGGCCAATTCATGTGTATCCAGCAGCCGTGATAAGGAGATTAGCTCAGGAGAGGAATCACATTAGGTTAGGTCCCAGCAAAGAGAATCACCTTATCGCGTCTGCTCGGTATACATGAATTGACCAGTTTATGCGCTAAGTATTCTCGTTTTTTCTTATTTTCTAGAGCAGTAATACAATCCAAATTTCATATACACACGTGGTCAAAATTGTTGGTACCCCTTGTTTAATGAAAGAAAACCCCACAATGGCTACAGAAATAACTTGAATCTGACAAAAGTAATAATAAATTAAAAATCTATGAAAATGAACAAATGAAAGTAAGACATTGCTTTTCAACCCTGCTTCCACAGAATTTAAAAAAAAATTAAACTCATGAATTAGCCCTGGACAGAAATGATGGTACCCCTGAAAATAATGTGACTAAAGGGACATGTTAAATTAAGTTGTGTCCACTAATTAGCATCACAGGTGTCTACAATCTTGTAATCAGTCAGTGGGCCTGTATATAGGGCTATAGAGACTCACTGTGCTGTTTGGTGACATGGTGTGTACCACTCTCAACATGGACCAGTAGAAGCAAAGGAAAGAGTTGTCTCAGATAATTAGAAAGAAAATTATAGACAAGCAGGTTAAAGGTAAAGGTTATAAGACCATCTCCAAGATGCTTGATGTTCCTGTGACTATAGTTGCACATATTATTCAGAAATTTAAGATCCATGGGACTGTAGCCAACCGCCCTGGACGTGGCCGCAGGGGGAAAATTGATGACAAATCAAAGAGACGGATAATACGAATGGTAACAAAAAAGCCCAGGATAACTTCTAAAGAGATTAAAGGTGAACTTCAAGCTCAAGGAACATCAGTGTCAGATCGCACCATCCGTCATTGTTTGATCCACAGTGGACTTCATGGCAGACGACCAAGGAGAACACCATTGTTGAAAAAAAAAACATAAAAAAGCCAGACTGGAATTTTCTAAACTACATGTTGACAAGCCACAAAGCTTCTGGGAGAATTTCCTATGGACACATGAGACAAAAATGGAAGTTTTTAGCAAGGCACATCAGCTCTATGTTCACAGACGGAAAAATGAAGCATATCAAGAAAAGAACACTGTCCCTACTGTGAAACGTGGAAGAGGCACTGTTATGTTCTGGGGCTGCTTTGCTGCATCTGGCACAGGGTGTCTTGAATCTGCGCAGGGTACAATGAAATCTCAAGACTATCAAGGGATTCTAGAGAGAAATGTGCTGCACAGTGTCAAAAAGCTTGGTCGCAGATGCAGGTCATGGGTCTTGCAACAGGATAATGACCCAAAACACACAGCTAAAAACACCCAAGAATGGCTAAGTGGAAAACATTGGACTATTCTGAAGTGGCCTTCTATGAGCCCTGACCTAAATCCTATTGAGCATCTGTGGAAAGAGCTGAAACATGCCGTCTGGAAAAGGCAACCTTCAAACACGAGACAACTGGAGCAGTTTGCTCATGAGGAGTGGGCCAAAATACCTGTTGAGAGGTGCAGAAGTCTCATTGACAGTTAAAGGAATCGTTTGCTTGCAGTGATTGCCTCAAAAGGTTGTTCAACAAAATATTAAGTTAAGAGTACCATCATTTCTGTCCAGGCCTATTTCATGAGTAGAGATGAGCGTTGTTCTACTCGAACTGTTCGCCAATCTCAGATTCGAGCTGTTTTGGGCGGTGTTCGAGCCGTTCGGCGAACACGAACAATTTGAGAAAAATTCGGCTGTTCGAGGTTATGTTCGATAACTGTTCGTGCACCAAAATCATAACTGGATTTTTTCTCAGTAATGATGAAAATTAATGTTAATACGCAGTTTGAGTGTACAGCGGGGTGGGGGGAGGGGCAGGGGCAGGGGATGGATCTCTGCAGGAACAATGAAGATCTCCATTTTTTTTCCTCTTTCCCGCATTTACAGTGGGGAGGTGCAGTCTGTCAGCCTATCAGCAGCGCACACACGGAGCGAAGTGCTTTTTTTCACACAAGCAAGGGCATGTGTCATTGGCAGTGTATGTCACATGTCCTTGCCCTATAAGACCAAGCCATTTTCCCCGTCGCCACCATTTTCTCACTGCTGCAGCTGCGTGTTAGACGGCACCGCTGTTGCTGTGTGCGCTATACCTTGTTAATTTCAAGCCAATTTTCGCACAAATCTACAGATAGCTTGGGAGTAGGGAATAGTTGTGATTGCAGTCCTTTTAAGGACTAGGTTACAGCATTTCCTACAACTTTTATCAGGCAGGTCTGTGCTCTTAAATAGATAGATTGTGGGAGTAAAGACTAATTGTAATTGGAGTCCTTTTCAGGACTAGGTTGCATCAGTTCCTATCAGCTTTTGCCAGGCAGGTCTGTGCCAGTGCTGTGCAAGTTTTTTTCACAGCATTTGGCTGAATCTAGCAAAGCTAATCCTTTTTGGCCTATTGCAGAGTGTGTTAGTCAGTGGAGTAGCCTATCTGTGTTGCAAAATATACCACCTGTGTATAGAATACCAATTTTTTTACTGCACCTAGTGAAGTAAAATCTTTTGGGCATAGCATCATTCTATTAGTCCATCTATACTGACCTCCATCAGGTTGCAAATTGAATATAATTTTTTTCTGCATCTAGCTCTGAAAAAATATTGGGCTTCTAGCTGTGTGTGGGACTTGTTCTATTAATCCATCTATACAGACCTCCATCAGGTTGCAAACTGAATATATTTTTTTCTGCATCTACCTCTGAAAAAATATTGGGCTTCTAGCTGTGTGTGGGACTTGTTCTATTAATCCATCTATACAGACCTCCATCAGGTTGCAAACTGAATATATTTTTTTCTGCATCTACCTCTGAAAAAATATTGGGCTTCTAGCTGTGTGTGGGACTTGTTGTATTAGTCCATCTATAATCACCTCCATCAGGTTGCAAACTGAATATATTTTTTTCTGCATCTACCTCTGAAAAAATATTGGGCTTCTAGCTGTGTGTGGGACTTGTTCTATTAATCCATCTATACAGACCTCCATCAGGTTGCAAACTGAATATATTTTTTTCTGCATCTACCTCTGAAAAAATATTGGGCTTCTAGCTGTGTGTGGGACTTGTTCTATTAATCCATCTATACAGACCTCCATCAGGTTGCAAACTGAATATATTTTTTTCTGCATCTACCTCTGAAAAAATATTGGGCTTCTAGCTGTGTGTGGGACTTGTTGTATTAGTCCATCTATACTGACCTCCATCAGGTTGCAAACTGAATATATTTTTTTCTGCATCTACCTCTGAAAAAATATTGGGCTTCTAGCTGTGTGTGGGATTTGTTCTATTAATCCATCTATACAGACCTCCATCAGGTTGCAAACTGAATATATTTTTTTCTGCATCTAGCTCTGAAAAAATATTTGGCCTTCTAGCAGTGTGTGGGACTTTCTCTATTAGTCCATCTATACTGACCTCCATCAGGTTGCAAATTGAATATAATTTTTTTCTGCATCTAACCCAGCCAATAGTTTTGGCCTAATACCACAGTTTGGCCACTCAGCTCTGCTCGGTTCCCATCCATTTTTTTTTTGTGCAAACAACTCCAGAGTTGTTAATTAGTTAACCACCAAAATGAGTGGAAAAAGGCCTGCTGCTGGTGGAAAGGGGAATAGGCGTGTTGGGAAGGGGAAAAAAGGTTGTGTCCGTGGGGTAGGTGTTAAAGCAACAGTAACATCTGCAGAAGAAAGATCATCTTCCAGCCAAACTAAAATGTCTACTTCTTTTAGCGGACAATGTGATAAGATCCCTTTCTTACGGCCACGCCAACGCTACAAATTCCAGATGAGGCACAAAAACAGCAGGTGCTTCAACGGATATCAAGTGCTCCTTTAAGTGGGCTCTCCTCCACATCAACTTCAACATCACAAATACTCCAGTCCTCAAAGGTGTCACCCCAATCGCACTTGCTTCCTCACAGCTCCCAAATCTCCAGCTGCCCGTCTGAGTATGAGGTAGAACAGATGGTTGAGTCTGCAGAGCTGTTTACTCATACTATAGCCTGGGAATCAGAGGTCGACTCCAGCGCTTCTGTGAATCCAGACGAGGAAATGATCTGCACTGATGCCCAGAATCTTTATGAGTTGGATCCAGGACCAGACGCAGAAGGTTCTGACCATAATGTAGACCCTCATTCCCAAACTGTAACTCCTGTTGGTGGAGACAATGAGGAAGACGATGATAAGACTCAAATACCTGATTGGAGCGACAACTTTAGTTTTTTGTCAGGGCAGGAACAGGTTGGCTCTGAGGACGACGGGTGTGATAACGCACAGGGTGATGATGATGAGGATGGAGATCCCACTTACTGTCAACCCACAGTCAGCCAAGAGATGAGGTCAGCAGAGGAGGTGGAGGAAGATGCTGGTGACGACGAGGTCAGGTTGCGCCTTCCTGGACAGAGACGTAGTACTGGAAGCACGTCAACAACTGCATCCTCAAACACAACTCTGCCTCTCACCACAAGTCGTGGTGGCTCTTCAGGTCGCATGGGTGCTAAGCCTTGCATAGCCTGGGCATTTTTTCAGATCAATAAAGATGACCCAACTCGTGTTATCTGTAACATTTGTCAACAAAAGCTAAGTAGAGGCCAAAAAATACATAGTTTGAGTACTTCATGCATGAACCGGCACATGGACATGAAGCATAAGTTGCAGTGGGAAGCTCACTGTGCTACAATGCGGCCTAGCCGGCCGGGCCAACCACCGTCTGCCCCATCTTGTGCATCTGCGGCCTCTTCATCCTTTGTGACTGGGGGGACACCTTTACCCGCAACAGCCAGCGTGATTGGCAGGTCATCATTTTCTTTGGAGGTGGTAACACCAGCTGGTGTTGACTGCTGTCCGACATCGATAGCACCACCTTTGGATCAAGGCAACCTAACATGTCCGCCTGCATCTTCCTCACAGACCGGCAGTTTGCCGGGGACACCCTTATCAACCCCGTCTAAGCACAATAGCCAGCCCTCGGTCCCTCAGATGTGGACAAGTAAAAGACCATTTCCTCCTAGCCATGAGAAAGCTAAGAGGTTGAATTTCACCATCTGCAAGTTCTTGGCTACAGAAATGCTGCCTTTCCGCTGGTGGACACAGAGGATTTTCGAGACCTTATGTCCGTCGCAGTGCCCCAGTACCAGATGCCCACTCGGCACTACTTCTCAAAGAAAGGTGTGCCTGCGCTCCACCAGCATGTCGCACACAACATCACTGCTTCTTTGAGAAACTCTGTGTGTGACAGGGTGCATTTCACCACAGACACTTGGACGAATAGGCATGGACAGGGGCGTTACATGTCGCTGACTGGGCACTGGGTAACTATGGTGACAGCAGGACAAGGGGCTGCTGTCCAAGTCTTGCCGTCCCCACGAGTTGTGCGTCAATCCTCTTTATGTCAAAGTTCCTCCACTGCTTCTGCCTCCTCAACCTCCTCTCGGTCTTCCACCTGCACCCAAAGCCTGTCTGGTCATGCCACAAGCTTTCTAATTGTGCAGAAGGGATCCTGCACACCTCCTTACTATGCTGGCAGTAGGGCTCAACGTCATCAGGCGGTTTTTACATTGAAATGTCTGGGAAATGTGAGTCACACAGCTGAGGAGTTGTGGTCAGCTCTGGAGAACCAATTTCATGAATGGTTGTCTCCACTGGACCTGAAACCAGGGAAGGCCGTGTGCGACAATGCTGCAAACCTGGGTGCGGCCCTTCGCCGGGGCAATGTCACACACGTGCCTTGTATGGCTCACGTGTTGAACCTGGTTGTCCAGCAATTTTTAGCCCACTATCCCAGACTAGATGGCCTTCTGCAGAGGGCACGGTCGCTGTGTGCTCACTTTCGCCGTTCGCATCCCGCAGCTCAGCGACTTACATCTCTACAGAAGTCGTTGGGCCTGCCACTTCACCGGCTAAAATGCGATGTGCCTACCCGGTGGAATTCAACTCTGCACATGTTGCAGCGACTGTGGCAGCACCGACAAGCCCTGGTGCAATACGTTCTGACGTATAGCCTGGGGCAACGAGATCCAGAGGTGGGGCAAATCACGCTGGAGGAGTGGTCTCAGATCAGGGACCTATGCACCCTTCTGCACAGTTTTGAAATGGCGACGAAGATGTTTAGTGCTGACGATGCCATTATCAGCATGACTATTCCGGTGATTTACATGCTGGAGCACATGTTAAACAGAATTCGGAGTCAGGTGGTGGCACAAGAGGAGGTGGAGGAAGTAGAGGAGGAGGAGTTGTATGCGGAAGGGCTAACATCTGCAAGGTCCAGACGGTCGGCAGCACCAAGGCGGCAGGCATGTGAGGGTGGGGGAGATGGTTTTACCAGGGCGCATGGTAGCAGCCAAACTAGTGAGGAAGGTGCAGGAGCCCAGGAAGAAGTGGAGGACGAACTGATGGAAGACTCATCAGATGAGGGAGACCTTGATTACATTTCTGTTGTGCGAGGTTGGGGGGAGAGGACAGAGGAAGGAAGCATGATTGTTACCTCGCCACCAACACAACAGGGACTTGGTGCTCCTGGATGCGCAACACACATGAGTGCCTTCTTGCTGCACTACCTGCAACATGACCCTCAAATTGTGAGAATTAGAAATAATCCTGACTACTGGGTTGCCACACTGTTAGATCCCCGGTACAAAAGTAAATTTGCAGAAATTATTCCTGCCATAGAAAGGGATGCACGCATGCAGGAGTATCAGCAGAGACTGTTGCAGAATCTTACATGTGCTTTTCCACAAAATACCAGTGGTGCACGTAGTGAATCTCACAGTTCAAACTTGCCAACCGTGGGACCGTCAAGTGTTCAGCACTCAAACCGTAACAGAACCACAGTATCTGCTGGTAACATCAATTTTGCGGAATCATTTCACCACTTTTTTAGCCCATCCTTTGCAAGGCCACAGGAGACAAGAAGTCTGACACATAGTCAACGCCTAGAGACGATGGTACAGGAGTATCTCCAAGTAAACATTGAAGCCATGACTGTGTCACTGGACCCTTGCTCTTTTTGGGCTTCCAATCTGGATAAATGGCCGGAGCTAGCCACTTACGCCTTGGAGATCTTGTCATGCCCCGCAGCCAGCGTTCTGTCTGAACGTGTGTTCAGCGCTGCTGGTGGTGTGCTGACAGATAAGCGCACGCGGCTCTCCACTGATAATGTAGACAGACTCACGTTCATAAAGATGAACAAATCATGGATCCGAAACGACTTTTCTACCCCTGTGTAATCCTGGGGAGAGTAAAAGCTTGATGATTGGTTAAAATCACCCTACCAACCGTTTTAAGCTTTCAAATTACTAATCATGTTTATCTGTATCTTGGCTGGAAAATAATTTGGGCTTTGTAGCAGTGTGCAGCACTGATTCTATTAGGCCATCTATAATAAGCTCCACCAGATTTAAAATTACTAATCATGTTTATCTGTATCTTGACTGGAAAATAATTTGGGCTTTGTAGCAGTGTGCAGTACTGATCCTATTAGGCCATCTATACTAAAGCTTCACCAGATTTAAAATTAATAATAATTTTTAGCTGCATCTAGCCCGGAAAATAATTTTGGGGCTCCGAGATGCTCAAGACACATAAGTGCCTTCTTGCTGCACTACCTGCAGCATGACCCTCATATTGTCAGAATTCGAAGTAATCATGACTACTGGGTTGCCACACTCTTAGATCCCCCAAACTTTTCGATCAACCTTTTCATTTTAATAAAGACCAAAAAAATGGTCATTTTTGAAATTATAAGCATTAGCAGGTTGTTAGAAACTGAAATCAAACAGTTTTCAACTCAAAACTTTATTCTAGGTGATGTTACATTTTCACATAGGACCCCTTGTTCGAAAGGAGCTTCTGAACTCTCTCGTCCATTGAATTTGTCAGGTTTTGGATGGTTTCTGCTTCAATTGTTTTGCATGAGGACAGAATACCCTCCCAGAGCTGTTGCTTAGATGTGAACTGCCTCCCGCCATCATAGACATTCTTTTTAATGATGCTCCAAAGGTTCTGAATGGGGTAGAGGTCAGGGGAGCATGGGGGTCACACCATAAGTTTGTCCCCTTTTATGCCCATATCAGCCAGAGATGCAGATGTTTTATGTGCAGCATGAGATGGTGCATTATCATGCAGAAAAATGATCTTTCTGTGAAATACACTGTTCTTCTTCTTGAACCATGGCAGGAAGTGCTGTTTGAGAAAATCCACATACATTATGGAGTTTATCTTTAGCGCCTTCAGGGATCCTAAAGGGTCCGACAATCTCTCTCCCCATGATTCCAGCCCAAAACATTACTCCACCTCCTCTTGTTGGCGCTGTAGCCGTGTTTGCGTGGGGTGTCCATCAACCAGCCATCCTCCACTCCATCCATCTGGACCATCGAGCGCTGCACGGCACTCATCCGTGAACAAAACAGTTTTGAAATCAGTCTTCATGTAATGTTTGGCCCACTGGAGCCGTTTCTGCTTGTGTGAAGTGGATAGAGGAGGTCGACAGGATGGCGTATGCACAGCTGCAAACCTCTGAAGGACCCTGCATCTTGTTGTTCGGGGGACGTTGGAGGCACAAGCAGCTTCAAAAACTTGTCTGCTGCTATGACAAGGCTTTTTTGCCGCTGCTCTTTCAACCTGACGTAATTGCCTGTAGGAAAGAGTCCTCAATTTGCCCTTATCAGCACACACACGTGTGTACTGTGAATCAGCTACATACTTCTTGATTGCCAAGACACTTCATCCTGATCATCGCACAATGTTGATTGTAGTCATGCCTTGACCTAAACACTCCACAATTTGTTGCTTCTCAGCAGCCGACACATCCTTTTTCTTTCCCATTTTGGCAGAAAATGTAGGCTGCTTAATAATGTGAGACAGCCTTCTTAAGTAGTCTTGCCTTTCATTGGACACACCTGCCAAACTAATTAGCACAGGTGTCTGCAATTGCTTACAGTGATATAAAGAGCCCTGACACACATCACCATCAATGAGTTTAACTGACAAACAAACAAATTCTTCCCTTATCACTCTTAAACACTTTTTGCATAATAATTTGGAACACAGTGTACATGTGCTTTTCCACAAAACACCAGTGGTTCACGTAGTGAATCTTACAGTTCTAACTTGCCAACCGTGGTCTGTATGGAGTTGTTCAATAAAGGGCCCAAAATTAAGATAACATAGATGGGAGAGGTCTCTATGAATAGGAATTCCTAAGTGTTTGATACCCTGTGAGGGCCAGGCAAAGGGAAAGTTGGACTGGATGGAATCCTATATGGATTTGGGGAGGGAGACATCGAGGGCCTCAGACTTCGCTGCATTGATTTTAAAATTTGACCATGTAACAAAGTGATCTATTTCAGCCATAACAGCATGGATGGATATATGTGATTGAGTGATATATACTAGGACATCATCAGCAAATAGAGAGCACTTGTACTCGGTGCCTCCCACCTCAATCCACCTAATATTGGGGTTATGGCGAATTGATGAGAGCAGGTGCTCCGTCACTAGGATGTATAAGAGAGGGGACAGAGAACATCCCTGCCTTGTCCCATTGGTGATTGTGAAAGGTGATGAAAATGTTCTGACGCGCCCCCTGGGCCTTGGGACACCCGGAGCCGGACCCTTTTTGGTGGATGCTGGTGGTTGTAGTCTCCGTGGCGGCGACCCGGTTCCGTGGCTCGGGGCGGTCAAACCAGTGGCGGAACTATTTATGTGGTTTTGATGTTTAAATGTCCGACTACGCCACCCGTGGATTGCGGTCAGAGTGAACCGCCGCTCCAGGGCAGACCGCTGAGGCTGGTGTTGTGGGTGCAGCAGAGCGTAGCATAACTCCCCACGGGAGGAGTATAGCCTCAGGGCAGTGTATTCGGAGGATGGGGGTGATGGTGCAGGGCAGCAGCAGTAATGACACGGAGTCAGTGATGCAGTCCAGGGCCTTTACTCACAGTTCTTATTATCCAGACCACGTCTGCAGGTAACGGCTGCCCACGTCGTACTGTGCTCACCAGCTGAGGGGCTCAGACAACTCCCAGATAACTTTGGAGTGCTTCACAGGACCCCCTTTGTGTGTCCTTTGTCTGGCCTTTCTTACCAACCCTTCTGTCCGGCTGCCTCGGGCCTCCTCTTGGTAAACTTGGCGCCAGTTTCCCTGACCCTATGTGGTGCCTTCCTAGCGGGTGTAGCGAGGGGCTGCGCCACATAAAATGTCACAGCCTCCTGTTTCTAGCTGAGGGTCGTTTCCTGCCTCCACTAGTTTCGGGGACCGGTCTCCCCCTTTGGCCTGACCCCTCCACGCAGGTGGATTCGGGCGTGCGGTGGCGACTCGCCCGTCCGCACCCCTGAGATCCCTTCGTTCCTCGTTCCTGGAGCCTTCTCCGCTCCTCTTCCTTCCTTCTCCCTCTTCCAGGCCTGGGCCTCTGTTACTAGGCCCGCCTCCGGAGCAGAGCTCATGCAGAGCCCCTGCTCCCTGCCACTTCTGCTCAGACTTCTCTGCACTGAACTAAGATGGTGCCCACCTTTTATACTCCCTTCTCAATGCACCC
Source organism: Phyllobates terribilis (assembly GCF_046119375.1). NCBI lineage: Eukaryota > Metazoa > Chordata > Amphibia > Anura > Dendrobatidae > Phyllobates > Phyllobates terribilis. Next base: position 93,188,987 of record NW_027362763.1, on the reverse strand, counting down.
AGGAACTGCTTCCTCCCTGCTCCTGCACTACAGGGTTCCCCTTCCTCAGTGTTCCCTCCCCCCACTCCAGCCAGGGACAGGGACTGTCGTGCCCATCTCAGGGGCATATTGGTCGCCCTGCCCCACGGCAATGTGGTGTAATGCATGCAGGTGTCGGGTCCTGATCCACACTACATCCTTACCTGAGAGTGAGATATCACACCTCTGGGTGAGGTGCAATACCTTTGTAGCAACCAAGCCCTCAGGGTGCTACAGTTCCATTTATCTTCAGCCTAGGTGACGTATTGCGATACAGGGCCGTGATTTTGGCTATAAAAGGGTCCCCTAGACCCCTACCCCAAGCTTTTTAAGAGAATCATATATGGCCTGCCAGGAGACTCTATGGAATGCTTTCTCAGCATCCAACGAGAGTATCTAATTACAAATTTTTAACTGCATCTAGCCCAGGAAATACTTTGTGCCTAGTAGCACTGTCTGCTAGTCAGCGGATTATCCCGGCTGTTAAGCAAGCTACACCACCTGTAGTTTGGACACTTCATTTTTTCAAAGGAAATGCTTCGGGACCACGGGATACTCAGTGAAGAGCATCAGGAGGCACCCCAAGGCATAGGGGCTCGGACTGGCAGTAGGATGCCTTGCGGTGGACAGCCGAGCTCGATCCTTATAAAAGCTTTTTAACTGCAGCAGCTTTAGTGGACGCTACTGGAGCTGGAATTACGCGGCTGCTGGCATGAGTCTTGCCCTCCAATAGATCCTTGTAAATGGATTTAAAGTGTATTCATTCAAATTAGAGAGACAATTTAAATTAAAAAGCTTAGAGCTGCCTCCACCACAGGGGGGCTCGCTCGACCCACCAGCGGACAGGCACCAGTATTGGGAGAGGGGGGCTGGCCGTCAGGGTTCACCGTGGCTCTGGCACAAACCCGGCGACACGGAGATGGCACGGGCAGGAGCGGACTGAACGTGTCGGCTTCTCACTTTTTGGATTTTAGAAGGGCATGACATGCCTATATCTGTGTCTCCCCCTCCTTTTACTCCTCCACCTCTTTTCTTTTCGCATGACTATATGTACTTGTCACTTTTCCATGTGTTAGTTGTGTCTTCTGAGCAGTTTGTCAGCTTTTGGACACCTTTGAAGGTGTTTTCTATGTGTTTCTATGTGTTTTTGTTTGCCTGCCATTGGTTTTAACGGTGTTCGAAGGTGTTCGACGAACAGTTCGGCGAACACACGGGGGTGGCTCAATACTATTCATGAGTTACATTTTTATAAAAATTCTGTGGAAGCAGGGTTGAAAAGCAATGTCTGACTTTCATTTGTTCATTTTCAATGATTTTTAATTTATTATTACTTTTGTCAGATTCAAGTTATTTCTGCGACCATTGTGGGTTTTTATTTCATTAAACGAGGGGTACCAACAATTTTGACCACATGTGTATTTTATGTTTGCATGCTGTAGTGTTACAGAGTGCAACTTTATTTGCTAATACCGTCTGCTAATGGCTGCAGAATGAGTTATCTTAGAAATGGAGATGAACATATGGATCTATTGCAAATCGGCTTTGAGTCAAATTTCCAAAAATTTGCAAGTCTCAGTGAATTTAAACAATTTGAAGGCTCAAATCCATTTCTGTCTGGCAGCTATCTACTTTCTGACTTATTTTTATTGGATATTGTTAAGTTTTGTTCACTGTCACTCTTTCAGATTTTATTACCGAATTTACCATACTAATAAGCAGATGAAATGTAAGTTGTTTCCTAGTAAATACAATCATAAACTCATCCAGAATAACAGTTTGTCCTCATTTGTTTTCAACTTGTAATATGAGACAATCTGTCCACCCATTGCTGCTCCTGTAAAGGGTTGTTTTTTTTTATACACAGCCTTAGAAAAATGAAATAAATGACACAAAACTTCTGTTTGTCAAGGCATCTGCTGATAAATAAACCAGAGTCAAGAGGAACATTTTTCAGCGGAATAGTTTATGTTTTTATTTTACCATCAGGCAAAATTCCGCCATTGATGTAATCAAACAAAGCAAAGTTTGCTCTTTGTATTTGACTACGGTTCACAGATGGTATCAGAACAGCCATGCCATGCGGAGTTTGTAGTATTTTTGATTTATTTATTTATTTTTGCATATGAATTTGTCTTAAAAAATTCACAACTTTCTGCATCCAAAGGAATGGGTATAATGAAACTTAAACTGGCTTCCTCTGTCCTTAGTGACCGGGAGCCATCTGTTAATCCTATTCAAAAGCCGAAATTAAAAGATCCCACGCTGTGCCTAACCATTTATGATCAGTTGTTGGCTCGGTGAACTCATCTCGGTAGTAAATGTAGAGAAATTCAGAAAGCTTTTAATTCTGCAATTGACTTTGTTCTACCATGAAAAGGATATTTATAATATTCTAGATGCAACAAGACATCAGTGAGATTGCACTGGCAGCTTCAAAATGGCAAAAAGTTTTTAAAGAGGTTCTTGTGACATGTTTAGGTAACTAAATATCTGTATTCCATATGAAATAACAATTCCGGAATGCCTTTTCTTACAACCTTTCATTGTCCCATTCCTCTGATGTTCGTCCTAGAAATGTAAGAAAACTAATAACTGGGTTTAACCATTCCATTTGACACTGGTTTTGGGGAGGTGGACTCTCTATAACAATAATATCTGTGTATGGAGCCTTTTATGGCAATGGTCCATGGGAAAAATATACTATCATGGAGAATTTCTAACGAGACATCCTATAATAATAATAATAATAATCTTTATTTTTATATAGCGCTAACATATTCCACAGCGCTTTACATACATTATCTATAAGGGCTCATCAGTAGTATGAGAGTGCATTCTGATGACTGCTTGATCTACAGCAGAGAAAATGGTGGTCCTATCAAAACAGCACCAACGGGCCAGTAAGTGATGCATTCCTGGTATTAGGATCCCTGCCCCTGTACATCATGCTGCTGTCAGATGACATAGTAAAAAACTGCTGACATATTTCCTTTACTTATCTACAAACTGAATCTATTCTGTACATTCAATGGATCTGTGGATCCATTAATTACAAAACTGTCAACTTTTCCCCCTACATCTTACTAATGTTCATCTAGTATTAGAAGTGTTAGGCTCATCTTGTGAGGTGTATCCTCCAAGCCCAAGTTCTAGGTGGGCTACGTGGGCTACATGGGCTAAGGGAGACAGTGCAACAGATGGGTGAGGCACGTAGGACACAAATGTAGTAGTGGTGGAGGTGATAGCCTGCCCCTGATACTAAGAAGGGTTAAAAGAACGTTCCTGAAGTTAGGACTCTCTGGGGCTGCAGTTTGGCCTGGGTAGGGTTAACTGTGACAACCGGCCCAGTAGAGGGAGGGGGAACTGAGTGCTAGTGTTAAGTGCAGGAAGTGAGCACTGTCAATAGTGTGTACTGCAGAAACAAGCAGGCTCTATAGGTGCTGCTAGGGTAGATGTGGGCCTAATATCCCAGAGAGTGGATAAGCAGAGAATCCTTCCACAAGAATCCCCTTAGCCAGCCAGGGAACCTCGAGATAGTCATCTGGGGTCTGGGGGCACACTCTGTCTGCAAGTCTGCAGAAGAAGTCAGGACTCAAGTACTCAGAGGCGGAGAGAAATGTGATCCAGATATACTGTCATTGGTGAGGAAGAATCTATAGGGTTAGGGAAGAAAGCAACAGAGATGCTTCATCCGGATTGGGAACCAGGGTTGAAATTATATCTAGTACCTGTGGGAACGATGACAGTCCATTGGGCCTTATCTTTTATACTTGCCTGTAAATACTGAAAATACTGAAAGTTACCAAGTAAAGTTCTGGTTGTTTTTATGAACTCTGTCCTCTGAATTGATTGTTGCCCTTCTTCCAGAAGAGGAATTCCTGGAGTCAGAAGAGGATAGCTGGCCAGAAGTAAGTGGAAAGTACCACATACACAGCAGCACACCAGAGCGGGGATACACTTTATCCGTAGGGTGCCAAAGCGAGCATAGGCTACAGCTTGCCCACGACTACCTCATTTGGGCACCTTACACAGGTAGCAGAGGTACTGGAAGCTGCAGAAAGACAGGTAACTGAGGTACTGGTAACCTCACGCAGACAGCTGAAGTAATGGAAGCTGCAGGCACACAGGTAGCTAAAGTACTGGAAGGCACAGGCAGACAGTTATCTGAAGTAATGGAAGCCACAAGTAGACAGGTAGCTGAAGTACTGGAAGACACAGGAAGACAAGTAGCTGAGGTACTTGAAGCCAAAGGCAGACAGGTAGCCGAGGTACTGGAAGCCACAGACAAACAGGTACTTGAGGCACTGGAAGCTACAGGAAGACAGGAGACAACCTGGATGACCGCATATAACAGGGGACAGGGTGGTAGTCAGTGGCAAGGCGATACTAGTTCTTCATCACCACAGCCCGCTACAGAAATATGGGGACTTTCATGTCCCTGGGTGTGTGTGGTGTGCTGTGCTCTGTGGAAGTATTTACTCACAGTCATTCTTAGTTCCTACAGACCCAGTTCTTCTGGTCCTTTGAATGAGAGACAACACAGTTCTTAAAAACAACAGAGTCCACTTTACTTGTTACAACTTTGGAAACAGACAATTGCAGGTACTGATGATTTTGCATACATTGGCACCTGATGGTGTTCTGGACACAGATACAGTTCCCACACAATGAACTTCCACAGTGTGGCTCGGCCCTAAGGGAAACTACCTCTGGAACTTCAATGTAGGGGAGCTCCTGCTTCACCCTACTGTCCCCGCTGCCTGACTCTTTCAGGATTCACCTTGCTGATAAGGCTGTCCAAGTCCCGGCACGTTGGCCTGTTGAGTACAGACTCTACTTAACTGTCCCCGTTGCTGCTGAACCTCAGAATTCCCCACACACACCTGTCCTTCGCCTCTCTCTTGTGCTTCTCACACTTCTGCCTTCCCTCAGACTCTCTTACTAACTAAACTAAGATGGCCTATCCCAACTCCCAGAAATCCTTCAGTCTCTAACTGTCACTGAGGCTTGCCAAAACTGGTTAACTCCCTGTCTTCCAACAGACATACAGGAGACAGTAGTATGAATGTGCCAACTGCTGCCAAAACACCAATAACTTCTGTTGTGTTTATACATGTAACACATATCTACTTAAACAGCTTTAAAGGGGAGTGGAGTGGGAATCTTCAACCACCCCTCACACGCAGACAGGGAACTGTGCACAGGAAAACTAGAAGTCCTAATGCCAAGACACAGGTGTGTGTATTTGTAGGCCTTATATTGGCCTGAGCAAATGCTGACATGGGATTACACCAGGCAATCTGCAAAGCCTAACATGGAGCACAACAAATAACAATAAAAAATTGCAATCAATGTTCATATAGTCTTTACATTAAAACAATCTAGCTAAGAGGATGTCTGTAAATGTTTACAATCATCACTGCATTATGAACCAATTAGCTAAATATTCACAAGAGCGTACAATTGATGTAGACTTGGAATGTTGCATTTTATTGTATGTACAATATTAACACCCGACTATTACAGGCATGAAGTATTCCATCTCCCTCTCTAATACACGGATGTCTTAAAGGCATTTCTAATCAAAACAAGATTATAATTATAACTTACATCTTGTAGTTTCCTACATCAATGGTCCGGTTCGTTCAGCAATTAATCATTTTATCAGGGTATTGTTGAAGTAAGGTCAAACTGACAAAGGCGAACATTTCTGTAAATGTTATTTGTTAACGCGACCTAATGTAAAACTTTGAAAGAAATGTTTGGCATACGGCGGCGGGAATTATTTTCGGTAATAATGGCCTATTTGTATGATCTTCTTTTTTTTTTTGTGAACGCAAAATCATAAGTTCATTTTGTGTAATTGAATTTTAAACTTTTGGGTCCCGCTACTTGTAGGAAATCATCATTATAATGCATGTTTAATAATTATTATTCGTAATCATTGTTCTCTCTGGGCAAAGCTGTTACCATCTGTCTCCAATAATCTTCACGCTATTATCCGAGTTGCTAGATTTGCTTAAATAGGAGGAAATGACTTTTAGAAGCAGAGAAAGTAAAACTAATTAAAGTGAAGTGAATACATGCACTAATATTGGTTATAAATACTGTGTATGCATTGTAACTATTACACAAAACACTGCAAACCATTGGCATCTGTTCGTTATCAAAGAGTTGGTCTCCAGGAGGGTCTCACTATGTTTATATTGAATAGCTCATATATCATTGTATAAGACATGCTTTAAACACATTACAAAAAGTATTATTTGTAAAACCCGGCACCTGAAAGTCCCATTGGCCTTAGGAAGGGAACAGATCATCAATTTTAGTAAAATATAAATGGAAGAGGAAGTTAAAAACCACTTTGCATACTGATGTGTCCTTTCTAAAGTTTTCTGTCGTTTTTAGATAACCATCTTTGAAAAAAAATATGATTTCATGATACTCTGTTGGGAGTTGATTATGCTATATGTTCCTGTGTATGGTCATTTAGTGATTTTGATATTAATTGTGGCCCATTAAAGGCTTTGTTAATATATTTAAAGAATCTAATTTATTTCTATCCATAGAAATCGAACTAATTAATAAAAATTCTGGAAAGGTAAGGATGGGACACATCTTTACCATGCAGTTATTATAGGACACTTGAGGAGAGGGGGTGCAGTCCAGGTTGGCTACCTTCCATATTTTAAATTCTGTGTTGAGATTCAGTACTTTTTCCACATGTTCTATAACATTAGGAGCAAAAGATGTAGGAAAGTAAAGAGGTAGTCTCATGAAGATATTGGACCCCAGGAATGAGCTTAGGACCTCATCCATGTTCATAAGGCATGCTTTAGACATACAACAGAAAGTCCAATTTATAGGGTCTGGCAACTCAAAGCCAAGATGGTTTTAGGAAAAGTCCATGTCATCATTTTTAGTGGTGTATAACTTGAAGAGGAAAACAAAAACTACTTGGCTCAACATATCTCGACACAAGGGTTGTGAGGTGTGATTGTGATATGAATTATGGCCTAATAAAGGCATTGCTAATATGTAGCAAGAATGCAGTAAATTACTATCCATAGAAACAGAACTACTTAGCAAAACTTCTAGAATGGTAATGGTGGGACATATCTGTAAAATGCAGATATAATGGGACACCTGGGAAGAAAGGTTACAATCCAGGTTGGCTCTTTTTCATATTTTAAATTCTGTGTCGAGTAGTTTTTCCACATGTTCTCCAACATTAGAAGCAAGGTGTAAGGAATTAAGGGGGTTGTGTCAAGAAGATAAGCCCTTTCTATATGCCCCTTTAGAGTATATGTAAAATATATATTGACCACTGTGGAATGAGGGACTCTTGCATTAGCAAACTGGTTCCTAAAGCTGAAGTGTGGCCACAACTGTGCTTTATAAAGGCATTTTTTTCTATAAAATTCATGCCTACCCTTGTATAAGAGAATATTTTTTAAAATTTTGATGAAGCAAACTGGTATTGCATCCTCCGTTGTAGTCTCGCTCAATAGTGATCCATTCAGGAAATATACTTTTTGCCCTAAACTGTGTAACCTTAGGCTTAACAACATTATTCCTCATGTGACCATTCATCCAGGAATTACTATAAATCATCTAGTGAGCCTTCTAAAGGAGAGAAACGTTTTTTTTTGTTTTTTTTTTAAGACTGCAAAATTACAAAATTAACAGATTTTAGTTAAGTCACAACAGCTTTACCAAGATTTTTTAAAAATATGCAGTGGTTAAATAAAATGCTACTTATTCAATATACTTTATACTACTTTTTAAATGTCAAAATATTTAGCCATTAATAAATATTTTTTTTCTTTCTTTTTTTGCCTTTTTCTTTTTCTTATCAAGGTTTTTTGGTATGATGACATACGGTAGTACACTATTCTATTGTCTGTTATTCACCTCTGGGATTGACGTGCCCATGCGCCTTTGTCCCATTTGTGTGCCCGCCCATACTCTGGCTTCTGCACACCGGTCTGCGCATATCCGGGAGTCACAGCATTTGTGCCATAGCTCCATGAGATGCGCTTAGCTGGTTTGATGGCTGAAGGTGGGCATGGTGCGCACAAAGCAATTTGCTCATGCGGCAAGAGCTCAATCACATTGGCGGGCCGATGCCGGTGTGAAACGATTACATGTTCAAAAGGTCCTGCAGTGAACATTATTATTTTCATTTCCCTTTGAGAAAGCGAGGTATCAACATGTGAAACGCGCTTTGGGAATTTACCTGCACTTGCATGTGCACTGGGGGTAACCTTTGGCAGTATGGGTAATAATTGTTCTTTGTAAGGATGACATTATTTAAGCATGGTGGGGATTAATTAGGGAGGAGGTTTAATGGCCAGGCCAGAATGGTATTCATGAATATGTTATTTAGACTTTTCCTCTGACTCACCTTACTTGAATTTCTATCTTCACAGTTGTTAGCCCTCTAGTGCTAGTTACCACTTGTTTGTTTTTTTGTTTTAAAACCCTTGAAGGGGATTTCAAATGTGATTTTTGTACAAATAAAATTGATCTTTTAAGATCAAAACACTCCAATTTTCTCTTTCATTGATTTAAGTTCTTTGAGGAGTGGCTTCCAATTTTGTTAGATGCATTTAAGGTCTATGATGATCTGATACATATTTATTTAAAATGTTCCTGGGATTTGTTTCATTATCCTGTGAAAGCCAGCCTGTAGCTGCCATTCATAAGAGATCATGATTTTTTTCTGTACATAGCAGTGCTCATACACTGCTATGTATAGCACAAGGAATCAGATGATTACGGCTTCAAATCTCCTATAGGGACAAACAAAAACTGTAAAAAGGGAGAAAAAAAAAGTTTTTAAAAATGTGAAAAAAATAAAAAACCTCAAAAGTTCAAATCACCCCCTTTTACCTCATTAAAAATAAAACAATAAAAAATACACATATTTGGCATCGCTGCTTTTGCAAAAGTTCAATCTATCAAAATATAAAGTAAATTAATCCAATCGGTAGCTGGCGTAATTAGGAAAACTCAAACTGCTAGAAATATGTTTTTTTTGGCCGCCACAACATTGCAATAAAATGCAATAAGAGGCAATCAAAACAACATATCTACCCCCAAAAGGTATCAGTAAAAATGTCAGAGCGGAGCACAAAAAAATAAGCCCAAACACAGCCCCATATCCTGAAAAATGAAAATGCTATGTGTCTCCAAAAATGGCGACACAAGCAAAACATTTTCTCTTACAAATTTCCAAAGTTTTTTTCACTACTTATTTAAAAAAAAAACTATATATGTTTGGTATCTGCGTACTTGTACTGACATGGAGAATCATCCTACCAGATCAGTTTTACCATATAGTGAACATGATAAATAAAAGCTCAAAAAACTAATATGGAATTGCACTTTTTTTGCAATTTCAAAACACTTGGAATATTTCCCACTTTCCAGTACATCATGTGATACAATTAATTATGTCATTAAAAAGTACAACTCATCCCGCAAAAGACAAACTCTCATACGGCTAAGAGGACGGAAAAATAAAAAAAAGATATGGTTCTTGGAAGAGGGGAGAAAAAATACAAAATGAAAAAATGGAAAATTGTAATGTCATGAACGGGTTAAGACCATTTAGACCAGCTAGATCTCAACAAGGAGAATCACTACTCCCCGGGAGCTTTAAGAACACCATCCAGTGTATGTCACAGGAAGGGGCAATACCTAAAACATTACTGTTATTGTTATAATACATTGTGCTGCCTTTTATTTAATAGTTCTCAAGGTATGCACATGGTGTGTCACGACATCAGAGACTTGGCGCCAAAAGTTCTGGCGCAGAGGGAAGACTGAGGAAGAGGACATTGCATCCTGTGGAGAAGTAAAAGAGATGCCAAAGTGAGATGCATGGAGGACCCTACGAGAGCTGTGGTTACAGGACAATTGAATGGTGAGATGAGTATTAATTTTCAAAATCTTTTTTCACCCTTTTCCTGGATCTCTACATCAGCAAAATGGTCATGTCCTCTGCCATTTTGCTGGATTCGCACAATGTGAATCACAAAACCGTCAGATTTGGAGGAATCCAAATATATATTTTTTGTAAAATTCGAGGCAAATTGAATTCTCTTCAAACTTATTTGCTCATCTCTAATAATGGGCATATATTTGTTGGAGTATTTAAATGGTCCCATTGTACAAAAAAAACTATTTATAATGAGAACCTTGGGTTAGTATGATTTCCAGTAATATCACCATTAGTGTTGAGCATTCCGATACTGAAATATCGGGTATCGGCCGATATTCGCGGTATCAGAATTCCGATACTTAATTCCGATACTTTTGCAATATCGTATACCGGAATCGGAAGTTCCCATAATGCAATGAGCCATTTTCATTTTATTCAGCCAATGAGGATCCTAAGAAGTGTGGGCACATCCTGTTAGGCATGTAGGCATCTTAACTAATGGCATGGCTGTGATTGGCTGCTGAAATGATGTCATGGTGCACTATAAAAACCGCCGCCGCCATTTTGAGCTCACTCTGCTGTGAATTCAGTTAGGGATAGGACGCTGTTGTTCTGAGGGACAGTTTTAGCTACCTATTTGGTCTATTCTGCTTTACCCAAGCTACTTTATAAATTGCTGTGCCTTGCAGCGCTAGTGCACAGTTCTCTGTGCTGTTCACCGCTGTCTGCAAGGTCTGTGTGTGTGAGTGCAGCTCACCCTGTAGTGTGTGCTTCAACCACGTCTGGTTGTAGTGCACTCAGTGTGTGTCACTGCCTCATACATTGTCCTTTTTTGCCAATTCATAATTTTTCCTGATATCTCCTATTAGTGTGGTGGTTCCATCCGTATTCAGCTAAATTTGTTCCAAACACACTATATAGGAGTAGATAGAGAAATTTTTTTTGTCTTGCAGCGCTAGTGCACAGTGCTCTGCATCTGTACTGTTCACCGCTGTCTGCAAGGTCTGGTGTGTGAGTGCAGCTCACTCTGTAGTGTGTGCTTCAACCACGTCTGGTTGTAGTGCACTCAGTGTGTGTCACTGCCTCATACATTGTCCTTTTTTGCCAATTCATAATTTTTCCTGATTTCTCCTATTAGTGTGGTGGTTCCATCCGTATTCAGCTAAATTGGTTCCAAACACACTATATAGGAGTAGTTAGAGGAGCCTTTCTGCAGCATTGGGCCCTGCAGCCCCAGCCAGGTTAGTATTAGCCTATTTTTTGCAGCCTCATCTATTGCATTGTAGGTTACCTTCCTACATTGTAATAGCTACAAAAAGTTTGTGATACTATCGTTATTACATCTTTAGGCACATCCAGCGTCTTTTTGTGACAAAAAAAACCTAAATAAAGTTCACCAAACACTCCACTTTACAGTTGTGTAGGACACATTAGCTCATATTAAAGTCTAGTCCACACTTTATAAAATTAGTGTTTCTTATACCTGTTAGCAGCTGTTCAGGAATAAGCACACTAAGCCCTTAGTACTTTTCTGCCTATCTTTATCAGTCTACCAAGATGAAGAAGGCAGGGAGTAAGGCATGTGGTCGTGGGTGTGGGCGTGGAGTTTCTGCAGGGAGAGGACGTGAGGATTCTGTGCCTGCAGGGAGATGACGTGGGGATTCTGTGCCTGCTGCGGGCACCAGTGACTCAGCATCCCCCAGTTTTACCAGGGAACAGTCCTTTATGCGCAGCTTTGTAGGAGCTAGCCATACCCCACTGCTGCGCGAGAACCAAATTGAAGCCGTTGTCGGATGGATGGCAGCTAACGCATCGACTTCAATTAGTTCCAGATCCTCTCAGGTCCTGAGCACTGAACAGCACCCATCTGTCTCTTCACCACCTGCCAAATTGCCCAGGCAGTCAGAGAGCCCTGGACAGGAGCCATCTCTACTTCTGTTCTCTGAATCTCTTGGCTTGGAAAGAGGGGGCCAGCCAAGCAGAATTCGAGAATTTGAAGAAGAGGTAGTATGCAGTGATGCGCAACTGTTTTGTCTCTCTGAATCTGAAGAGGCGGGTGGGCCAGTGCCTATGGTCAGCAGCACTCCTCAGTACGCATCTGATGATGAGACTCAGGTGCCACTTTCTGGTGCGTACTGTGCTGTCGAGACTACCCAGGAGAAGCAGTTGTTTGAAGAGGGTGGTGTAGATGATGAGGTCCTTGACCCATCATGGCGTGAGGGACAGGAAGGTGGTGGGAGCAGCTCTGAGGAAGAGATTCCCCAAACAGCCCAAAAAGGAGGGAGAGGGAGGGGGCAGACTTGGTTGCCTGTAGCCTCCACTTCGGCACCCATTAGGAGCATGGCTCTTCCAAAATCCAAAGCGGGCGCTCCCAAGACTTACAGTGCCTGGTCCTTTTTTGACACAGTTGCAGATGACATTTGCTTTGTCAAATGCAAGCTGTGTAATCAGAAGGTGAAAAGAGGGAAAAGTGTCAGCAACCTCAATACCACAAATATGTGGAAACATGTGCGGACCAAGCACGTGGTGGAGTTACAAAAACAAACTGAAGACCTAGGCCAACCTACAGCGCCACCTACCACCTCTTCAGCTCGTGTTGTAGCCTCTTCCTCCAGCTCACACACAGCTGGTTCGGCTTCCTCACAGGATCGCCATGGAAGAATCTCTGGCACTGTTGTACAGAGACACAGTGTAATTCCACCCACAGCACCACTTTCCCAGTCATCCTCACACTCCCAGGCCAGTCTACAGCCATCGTTAGCACAGGCATGGGAGAAAAGGCGCCCATACTCGGCAACCACCCCCGAGCACAGGCTCTGAATGCTGGCATTGCTAAACTACTGGCCCTTGAAATGCTATCATTCAGGCTGGTGGAGACTGACACATTCCGTAACTTTATGGCATTGACAGTCCCACAATACAACGTGCCCAGCCGATTTTATTTCAGCAGGCAAGCCGTCCCTGCCCTGCAACATCATGTGGAGGGAAAAATTAAACATGCGCTACAAAACGCCATCAGTAGCAAGGTCCACCTGACCACCGATGCGTGGACCAGTAAGCATGGACAGGGAAGATACCTTTCCCTCACTGCCCATTGGGTAAATGTTGTGGAGCCGGGTACAGATCTTGAGAGTGGTGCTGTACGTGTTCTGCCAACTCCAAGGATTGCAGGAATCCAGTCTGTACACATTGACTCCTCCTCATACTCCAGTTCCTCTGAATGAGCGCTGCAGGAGCCGTCACGGTCTACCTCCACATTGACCCGTGAACGGTTACCTGTTATGGTGACCAATATGAGCACAGCTGTGACCAAACGTCAACAGGCCGTATTAAAATTAATTTCTTTGGGGAATCGAAGCCACACAGCGCAGGAGCTCTGGAATGCCATCAAGCAGCAGAGCGACGTGTGGTTTGTGCCAGCGAATCTCCAGCCAGGCATGGTAGTGTGTGACAATGGCCGAAATCTGGTGGCAGCTCTGGGCCTAGGCAACCTCACTCACATCCCATGTCTGGCACATGTGCTCAACTTGGTCGTGCAGAGTTTTTTGAGGGACTATCCGGATCTTGATGCACTGCTTCACAAGGTCCGCATAGAGTGTGCTCACTTGCGGCGTTCCAGCAATGCAAGATCACGCATTGCAGCTCTGCAGCGCCGATTACGTCTTCCGGAACATCGCATCATATGTGACCTACCCACCAGATGGAATTCAACGTTACATATGTTGGAGAGGTTGTGTGAGCAGCAGGCAGCAGTAATGGAGTACCAGCTGCAGCAGGCGCAAACAAGTCGCAGTGCGCGCCGTTCACACTTCACCACCACTGAGTGGGCCTCTATGAAGGACATTTGCCACGTTTTGCGTGCCTTCGATTATTCCACGCGGATAACGAGTGCAGATGATGCACTAGTCAGCATGACTATCCCCCTTATCTGCCTGCTTGAAAAAACACTGCAAGCACTAAGGGACGAGGTTTTGGAAGAGGTGGAGGATGAGGAGTCACAAATGCCATCTGCTTCTCTACAGTCTGCGCAACGTGGTTCCTCACAAAGGCCTAGGCAGGGGACACTTTGTGAGGAGGATGAGGAGTAGTCAATGGATGAGGAAGACACCTGTCCAGAGGAGGGAGGTACACAATGCTCTAGTAGTCAGTATCTAGAGCGAGGGTGGGGTGATGCAGAGCAGGCAGAGATCACGCCTCAAGCAGGGGACAGCGTTTCTTGGCCAGTTGGCAGTCTGCAGCACATGGTTGATTTCATGCTGCAGTGCCTGAGAAACGACCGCCGCATCGCCCACATTCTCAACACGGCTGATTATTGGGTGTCCACCCTCCTAGATCCTCGCTACCGGGACAACTTACAAAGCCTCATAACACCGTTGAACCGGGAGCGTAAAATGCGGGAGTACCAAGACGCACTGGTGCATTCCATCATGTTCTCCATTCCAACCGAGAGCAGTGCTGCTAGTGCTTTACAAAGCAGCTCAGTGCGTCGAGGCAGTGGAGGAAGCTCTGCACAAAGAGGGAGCAGAAGCAGCGCCTCAGCACAAGGCAAGACGAGTATGGCCGAAATGTGGCAAAGTTTTGTGTCCCCGCCGCCACAAATGTCTACACTATCACAGACGGCTCCAGTCAGCAGGAGGCAACGTTTCCGTCAGATGGTGACAGACTACATGTCTTGCCCTCTTAGTGTACTCCCAGACAGCTCTTCTCCCTTCAAGTTTTGGGTCTGTAAGCTGGATACATGGCCAGAGCTTAGTCAGTATGCATTGGAGGTGCTAGCTTGCCCTGCTGCTAGTGTATTATCGGAACGCGTCTTTAGTGCCGCAGGTGGTGTACTAACAGACCATCGCATGCGACTATCCTCCGATAACGTTGACCGGCTTACTTTTCTCAAAATGAACAAGGCCTGGATCTCTCATGAATTTGCCAGTCCTCTTCCAGAATAAATAATTGGTTGGCAACAGTATCCAGGTCTCCTGTTGTGTTCATGTTTCCACCACCTGAACTGTAATCCCTGAGCTCCAACACCGCCAGTTGGCGCTTGGAAGTGCCGTCTGCACAGTCAACTCTTGCTGCCGTGTTATTGGGGTTCAGTAACGTCAGCTGTTCCCCTGCTGTGCGGACGGCAATTTCTCCTGCTCTGTCCACATTCTCACTACTACAGATTTTAAAGTTGCTCCAATTACACCTCTGGCTCCTCTGTTTTCAGTATTATCCCTGAGCTCCAACACCGCCAGTTGGCGCTCGGAAGTGCCGTCTGCACAGTCAACACTTGCTGCCGTGTTATTGGGGTTCAGTAACGTCAGCTGTTCTCCTGCTGTGCGGACGGCAATTTCTCCTGCTCTGTCCACATTCTCACTACTACAGATTTTAAAGTTGCTCCAATTACATCTCTGGCTCCTCTGTTTTCAGTATTATTCCTGAGCTCCAACACCGCCAGTTGGCGCTCGGAAGTGCCGTCTGCACAGTCAAAACTTGCTGCCGTCTAATTGGGGTTCAGTAACGTCAGCTGTTCTCCTGCTGTGCGGACGGCAATTTCTCCTGCTCTGTCCACATTCTCACTACTACAGATTTTAAAGTTGCTCCAATTACTCCTCTGGCTCCTCTGTTTTCAGTATTATCCCTGAGCTCCAACACCGCCAGTTGGCGCTCGGAAGTGCCGTCTGCACAGTCAACACTTGCTGCCGTGTTATTGGGGTTCAGTAACGTCAGCTGTTCCCCTGCTGTGCGGACGGCAATTTCTCCTGCTCTGTCCACATTCTCACTACTACAGATTTTAAAGTTGCTCCAATTACACCTCTGGCTCCTCTGTTTTCAGTATTATCCCTGAGCTCCAACACCGCCAGTTGGCGCGCGGAAGTGCCGTCTGCACAGTCAACACTTGCTGCCGTGTTATTGGGTTTCAGTAACGTCAGCTGTTCCCCTGCTGTGCGGACGGCAATTTCTCCTGCTCTGTCCACATTCTCACTACTACAGATTTAAAAGTTGCTCCAATTACACCTCTGGCTCCTCTGTTTTCAGTATTATCCCTGAGCTCCAACAACACCAGTTGGCGCTCGTAAGTGCCGTCTGCACAGTCAACACTTGCTGCCGTGTTATTGGGGTTCAGTAACGTCAGCTGTTCCCCTGCTGTGCGGACGGCAATTTCTCCTGCTCTGTCCACATTCTCACTATTACAGATTTTAAAGTTGCTCCAATTACACCTCTGGCTCCTCTGTTTTCAGTATTATCCCTGAGCTCGTACACCGCCAGTTGGCGCTCGGAAGTGCCGTCTGCACAGTCAACACTTGCTGCCGTGTTATTGGGGTTCAGTTACGTCAGCTGTTCCCCTGCTGTGCGGACGGCAATTTCTCCTGCTCTGTCCACATTCTCACTACTACAGATTTTAAAGTTGCTCCAATAACACCTCTGGCTCCTCTGTTTTCAGTATTATCCCTGAGCTCCAACACCGCCAGTTGGCGCTCGGAAGTGCCGTCTGCACAGTCAACACTTGCTGCCGTGTTATTGGGGTTCAGTAACGTCAGCTGTTCCCCTGCTGTGCGGACGGCAATTTCTCCTGCTCTGTCCACATTCTCACTACTACAGATTTTAAAGTTGCTCCAATTACACCTCTGGCTCCTCTGTTTTCAGTATTATCCCTGAGCTCCAACACCGCCAGTTGGCGCTCGGAAGTGCCGTCTGCACAGTCAACACTTGCTGCCGTGTTATTGGGGTTCAGTATCGTCAGCTGTTCCCCTGCTGTGCGGACGGCAATTTCTCCTGCTCTGTCCACATTCTCACTACTACAGATTTTAAAGTTGCTCCAATTACACCTCTGGCTCCTCTGTTTTCAGTATTATCCCTGAGCTCCAACACCGCCAGTTGGCGCTCGGAAGTGCCGTCTGCACAGTCAACACTTGCTGCCGTGTTATTGGGGTTCAGTAACGTCAGCTGTTCCCTGCTGTGCGAATGGCAATTTCTCCTGCTCTGTCCACATTTTCACTACTACAGATTTTAAAGTTGCTCCAATTACACCTCTGGCTCCTCTGTTTTCAGTATTATCCCTGAGCTCCAACACCGCCAGTTGGCGCTCGGAAGTGCCGTCTGCACAGTCAACACTTGCTGCCGTGTTATTGGGGTTCAGTAACGTCAGCTGTTCCCCTGCTGTGCGGACGGCAATTTCTCCTGCTCTGTCCACATTCTCACTACTACAGATTTTAAAGTTGCTCCAATTACACCTCTGGCTCCTCTGTTGTCAGTATTATCCCTGAGCTCCAACACCGCCAGTTGGCGCTCGGAAGTGCCGTCTGCACAGTCAACACTTGCTGCCGTGTTATTGGGGTTCAGTAACGTCAGCTGTTCCCCTGCTGTGCGGACGGCAATTTCTCCTGCTCTGTCCACATTCTCACTACTACAGATTTTAAAGTTGCTCCAATTACACCTCTGGCTCCTCTGTTTTCAGTATTATCCCTGAGCTCCAACACCGCCAGTTGGCGCTCGGAAGTGCCGTCTGCACAGTCAACACTTGCTGCCGTGTTATTGGGGTTCAGTAACGTCAGCTGTTCCCCTGCTGTGCGGACGGCAATTTCTCCTGCTCTGTCCACATTCTCACTACTACAGATTTTAAAGTTTCTCCAATTACACCTCTGGCTCCTCTGTTTTCAGTATTATCCCTGAGCTCCAACACCGCCAGTTGGCGCTCGCAAGTGCCGTCTGCACAGTCAACACTTGCTGCCGTGTTGTTGGGGTTCAGTAACGTCAGCTGATCCCCAGCTGTGTGTCCGGCAAATTCTCCTGCTTTGTCCACATCCACTGTACTACGGATTTAAAACCTCCTCCAAATACACCTCTGGCTCCTCTGTTTTTAGTATTTACCCTGGGCTCCAATACCGCTAGTTGCTGCTCAGAAGTGCCGTCTGCACAGTCAACGCTTGCTCCAGTTTTATTGGGGTTCAGTAACGTCAGCTGATCCCCAGCTGTGTGTCCGGCAAATTCTCCTGCTTTGTCCACATCCACAGTACTACGGATTTAAAACCTCCTCCAAATACACCTCTGGCTCCTCTGTTTTTAGTATTTACCCTGGGCTCCAATACCGCTAGTTGCTGCTCAGAAGTGCCGTCTGCACAGTCAACGCTTGCTCCAGTGTTTTTGGGGTTCAGTAACGTCAGCTGATCCCCAGCTGTGTGTCCGGCAAATTCTCCTGCTTTGTCCACATCCACTGTACTATGGATTTAAAACTTGCTCCAATTACACCTCTGGCTCCACTCTGTTTTTAGTATTCACCCTGGGTTCCAGCACCGCCAGCTGGTTCTCGGTAGTTCCATTTGCTCTTGTACCTTCTACTACCCATCCGGGTTCCAGTACCGTCAGCTGGTTCTCGGCAGTGACTTTGGCACGGGTACTCCCTCCTGCCCAGCCTGGTTCCAGCATGCCAGGGTAGTGTCAACGTCACTTTGCCTCCAATGCGTTGTCCTGTCGTGTTGCGGTCGGGTTAGCCGACTCTATGGTGCCTGCAGTTTAGGTGACTCCTATGTGGGCTGCGGGATCTGGCAATGAAGGCTGGTTCCATAGTGCCAATAGGACAAGCATCCCCTGTAGGACTGTGGGTTTTGGTAACTGCGGCCGGCTCGTGGCCTTGAACTTTTTTTTACATGGGTACCTTCTGCTACCCATCCGGGTTCCAGTACCGTCAGCTGGTTCTCGGCAGTGCCTTTGGATTAGGTGCCTCCTTCTCGGTATCCAAGTTCCACCAACGTCTGCTGGTCCTTGGTAGTGCTTTCTGGCACAGGTACCTCCTGCTTAGTAACCGAGTTCCAGTACCGTCAGCTGGTCTTCGGCAGTTCCATTGGCTCTTGTACCTTCTGCTACCCATCCGGGTTCCAGTACCGTCAGCTGGTCCTCGGTAGTTCCTCATCTTTCTTGTACCTTCTGCTACATTTCCAAGTTCAAGCTTTTTGAAATGGTTCTTGGTAATCACTCTAGATCTCCCTGACGAGGACCCTGAAGACGAGGACCCTGAAGACCAACCCTAAGAAGACGAGGATCCCGAAGATGACGACCCTGAAGACGAGGACCCTGAAGACCACACCGAAGAAAACGAGGACCCTGAAGACCACCCCGAAGAAGACGAGGACCCCGAAGACGAGGACCCCCGAAGACGACGACCCTGAAGACCACCCCGAAGAAGACCAAGAAGATGACCCTGAAGAAGATGACCAAGAGGACAAAGAAGAGAAGACAAGCACCAAGATACAGAAGAACAAGAGACAGAAAACCAAGAAGCAGAAATACAAGAAGCTGCAGAACAAAAAGTGGAAGAACATTAAGCATAAGACTAAAAATCAGAGCAAAAGATAATATCTAAATTATAAGCAGAAGATGACTAAGCAGTGTATGGGGGTGAGTCCGTTCCTCCTCGTGGTGCCCCTGGAAAAGACCTGCTGCTGCAGGCCAAACTGAACGCGGACAAATCCTGTTGTAAATCTTTTGTGACGGGCAGAACGAAAGGTGTAATGTCCAACCTTTTATAGATACCAACTACAGGAATGCCTGCCACAAATAAGAATATGATGAAGAAGAAGAAGATGAAGAAGATGAAGAAGTAGAATATGAAGAATGTAAAAAAAAAGAATAATACGAAGAAGGTGAAGAAGAAGAAGATGAAGAAGGTGAAGAAGAAGTGGATGAAAAAGATGCTGAGGATGATGAAGGAGAAAGTGTGGGAGAAGTAAAAAAGAAGGTGAAGAGCATGGAAGTAGTGAAACATAAATATCTGACAAAATATAAAAATACTTAACATAGTCAATATTTCCGTAACTCAGAACGTCTTAAAAAAAAATATTAATTCCTGCTATTCCATTTGATTGGGCTAAACCTCTATGCCTTTATTGTCTCCCCCACCTCCCCCAATACATTCTACATTATTCTTAGTTGTTTTCCTTCATGTAGAATTAACCTACAAGGAAAGAAAGGGTTTATTTTCATTCTGATATTTCTGTCCCATTGACTTGCATTGGTTTCCGGTATCGGAATCGGCGATATCCGATACTTTTTCGGTATCGGTCCGATCCAATCCGATCTGATATTTCCCGATATCGGAAGGTATCGCTCAACACTAATCACCATCTTAAATTTTCAAGACTGACTTTTTCAATTTTTTTCCGAACTGAAAAAATGTTATATCCCAGATAATTAAATCTTTCATCCCACGTCCAGATCTACCAAATGAGAAATTTTCCATGGATTGTGTGTATAATGGAGACATGACGGAATTCAGATGACTATTTAGGAGCAATTATATAACTTTACATTAAGAAATGGCCAACTTACACTAAGACATAGACATTACATTGTACAATTCTGAAGTTTAGCTTGCTGAAAATGTGAGAATTGATAGCTGTACATTTCGGGTAATAATTTACAAAATAATGCTTTCGATAACCATTCGTTTTAAACTCATTACTTAGTGGAGACAATGACAGCCTCAAAAAGTAAATGAAGGCTGTAACAATGAAGGCTTGTGCAAGAAACTTATAGCTCTTTTATGAAAATAAATGTCTCCATCTGCCTTCTCGGTTTTCAGACTTGGGCAGATGCCCAACAATTCAGTATGAGATGTAATTTGTAAAGAAGCAAGGAACAGATTTTTCAATTTCACACACTTTTTAGAGTTTTTTTTAATGACTGTTGAATTATTCCAATCAATAAGCTCCCACTAAATCATTAGAGTTTATCCGCCTGCAGAATAAACCCATTAGTGAGCATCTTCTTGCTTCACAATTAAAAAAAGACAATCATGTGCTACCTAATACAAAATGAAAAATCGTTTTACTGGTTTGGCTTAATCTATTAAGAAAGAATAACAGCAGGTTTTTATTGGCAGACTGTCGTAAAATAGAAGATTTTCTTATGTGTGGGTTTTTTTCTGTGTACACTAGCCTACAATCTCCTCCTTATTAATAGATAGAGAAATAAAACTTGGAAATTGAGCAGCACTAGTTAGAAAGATGACAGGCTGCAAGTCACCATCTGAAAGCAACCCAACCGTCTACAACTGATCCAGTGGGGAAAAAATAGGATAAAAGATAGCTAGATGGATAGATAGCTAGATAGATAGATAGATAGATAGATAGATAGATAGATAGATAGATAGATACAAAAGAGGAGAAAAAGGAGTCCAGAAAAAGCTTAATAGAATTGCAAATTTTTATTTAAATAAATTAAAAACAGATAATGAGGGTCAAAAATTTGGTCACTGGTGAAAAGTAGTGGTGACAGAGGTGCTAAACAATAATATTTCTCAATGCAATGTATTCTTATATTTGGGCTATCAGCCATAATACGAATTATTTATCATAGATTAATTCATACAATCATTTGCTGCTTCAGACATATAGGGTTAGAGTAATATACATAATCTGTCTTTAGGTATATATCAATGTTATTTCCAAAATCTCAGACACTTATAAATTATAACCTTATCACTTCATGTAGCTATAATGCCACATATATTATATCAGTATCACAGAAACAGCACTCTGTTAGTTCATATATCACAACAAAAAGTATTCACATATGTGTTAGATAGGAAACAATATCACATTCAAATAAGAGTATCCACATGCTTCGTGAATCCTAATTATATCAGGTCCGTAATGAATCTATGTGTAGAGCACTATAAAAGGCAACTGTCACATTTATATTAACCAAAACAGACATATGGGAGAAGGTGATTACCCATATTGATATCCAAGCACACATTGTACCCACTACCCTGTGTGTTGAGACCTGTGTGTTGAGACAAAATCAGACAGCACACCGATACTTCACATGAATATGTAAATCTAGCCTTATTATACATAGCACCATCACTTAGTTTAAAGTGTAATTTTTTTGTTATGTAGAACGACATCCCATATTATATAGTGTAATTACTTGTTATGCCATCTATAGCATTGTTCATTAGTATATAGTGTACAATCTTGTTATGTATAGCATTGTTACTTAGTATATAGTGTACTTGCTATGTACAGCTCCTTCCTTATGTATATTGTGTACCCACTTGTTACGCAAAGCAATTTCTCTTATTTCATAGCATCCTTTTATGTTATGTACAGCATCATCCCTTAGTACTTAGCATCCTCTCTAGTTATGCATGGCACCATTTCTTATTACATAGTATACTCTCTTGTTATGTATAGCGCTGTCCCATTATTATAGAATCATCTCTGGTCATGTTTAGCACCGTCCCTTACATAGCATATTCTCTTGTTATTTTTAATATTCATAGCGCCACTCTTTATTACATAACATTAGTGTTGAGCGAGCACTAACATGCTCGGGTGCTCAAAGCTCAGGCCGAGCTCGCCGTGATACTCGGGTGCTCGACCCGAGCAATGAGCCCAATGTTAGTCTATGGGAGACCCGAGCATCTTTTCCGCGGCACCCCCGGCAGTCTGTAGAAAGCCTAAAAAGTGGCCAAAACAATAGTGACAGTTCTCAAAAGACATGGGGACAGCATGGGCATCGCCCCAGGAAGCATTTCTGACCCCAATGGTCACTGCTGTCAACAACGTGTTCAGAGGTATTAAGCCACTTTTTCATGCCTCACAATAAAACGTTTAAAAACAAAACTGAAATGCTTTTCCTGTGAAATATGTTTAGGAACTTCTTTTCCAGGATAAAGACTTGTGTATGAGGTAAAATAAATAACCAAAAACAAAAATACTCCTCCACACCTTGGGCTATGTTCACAAGTAGCATTTTTTTATTGCTTTCAACTGTGACAAATGCATTCACCGGGAAATGTCATTTTAACATTTTACAATCTTATCTGGCCATGTGCTGCGCGACACATGCATACAGTGCTGAAAAGACATGGGAACAGCATGGGGAAGACAGCTGGAAGCATCTCTGACACCCAGGTCACTGCGTAGAAGTGTGCCCATCAGAAGTGATCCTTGCCGCATCAGAAGATGCAGACTTGCAACTATCCCCGTGCAAGTCCTTGTCCCAGGGCAGTGTTCAATTGTACCTCCCCCATTCCTTGCAATGCAAGCGCAAGTATGCAGCCTGCCACCCACCCACCCCCAGGCTGCAATACCATACTGCTAGCTTGCTTGCACTTGAAATTGGGCCTTTTAGGCATGTGGAGGCGGAATCTGGCCACCACATCATGGCTGAGTCGGCGGCCTGGTATCCATACTCAGTCCCCAGCCGCCCGGCGGCCGGGTGTCCATGCTCGGTCCCCAGCCACCCCTCGGCCTGGTGTCCACACACAGTCCTCAGCAGCCTGGGGGCGGCCGGGTGTCCATAAACGGTCCCCATCTGCCCCTATTTCTCCTGTCAACTTCCCCCCACACACTTTTCTTAGCCCAGCCTGCTTTAGGGCAGCATTGGACGAGCCCACCAGAGAACCAGACTCCTCCGGTGGGCCCTGGCTTCTCCATCAGGGGAGTTGAGAGTGCCAAGTTGAGGAGCATGATGATGATAGAAGTTAGCATCTGCTTTGTTTTCTTGGAATGCAAGCATAAGTGTGCAGCCTGCCACCCACCCTCAGGCTGCAATACCATACTGCCAGCTTTCTTGCACTTGTAATTGGGCCTTTTAGGCATGTGGAGGCGGAATCTGGCCACCACGTCATGGCTGCGTCGGCGGCCTGGTATCCATACTCAGTCACTAGCGGCCCGGCGGCTGGGTGTCCACGCTCGGTCCCCAGCCGCCAGGGGGTGGCCGGGTGTCCATACTCGGTCCCCAGCCACCCCGCAGCTGGGTGTCCACACATGGTCCCCAGCCCCCTGGGGGTGGCCGGGTGTCCATAAACGGTCCCCAGCCGCTCCTATTTGAAGGACAGCCCAACCACAAACACGTGAACAAGTGAATGTGGCCAGGGATGGTCCATCTCATGCCTTCACACTGGGTTAATATTGTGGAAGGCGGGACACAGTGGGTCACTGTGATGCAATACGTCCTCCAGACATAGAGGATTGCGGGTCCTGGGTCAATCAGGCTTCAACACAAAGTTCAAAAGTTAGACAGCAGCAGTGGTCGGCCTCCTACACAACGAGTAAATTATTCATAATCATGAGGCCATCCATCTCCTTAGCTTTCTGATCCTTGGAATGCATGTATGTAGTAATGGCTAGGCCTGAGGTGGTCAGTGTTCTGGCGCATATCCTACATCCTCCGAGGATTGCTGGATGTTTTCCTTCTACTATCCCAGTTCTATGACTCCCGTTAAAACAAAGCTTCAGGTGATGAATGATTGATGAGGTGGTGGCAAAGGCGAAAGAGCAGGAGGAACAGGGACCATTCACATCAATATCAGGCCAGTCAACCACACATGTCTTGTAGGATATGTTTCTGTACCAAAAGGAGTGGTTCGGCTACACAGTTATAGGGCATACAGTGAGTGAAATGCCTACCAAAATTTTCGAAGCACTCCAATGCCCCTTGGAAGTGACATGTAGGTCAGAGGGCCTTAACTAAACCGTTTTATCCATTTATAGAAACTGGGTCTCCTGTGCAACTGTTGGCCTAAGCAGTGAATAGAAGGCTTTCCAAAAATTATGAGGAAATGCAAAGGCCCTTGAAACAGACGTGGATTACAGCATACTAAAAGCCTTCTACCCATTATTGGCGAGTGGGTGTCCCTTAGTGTTCGCCTATGCATTGAAAAGCAAAAGCTGACTAAAATTAGGAGGAAATGCAATGCCCGTTGAAAGAGTCATGGAGGTTAGAGTTAATTAAAAACAACATTTCAGTGCCTCTTGGAAGAGCTGTGGAGTTCAGAATGGTTTAACAACACGGTTTTAATGCCCCTTGGAAGAGACGTGGAGGTTGCAGTTGAATAAAAAGACAATATCAATGCCCCTTGAAAATGTGGTGGAGGTCGCAGTATCTTAACAAGATGGTTTTAATGCCCCTTGGAAGAGACGTGGAGGTCGCAGTGGAATAAAAAGACAATATCAATGCCCCTTGAAAATGTGGTGGAGGTCACAGTAGCTTAACAATCAGTGAATATGAATAGCGGTACCAGAGCGCCAATAACAGGGCAAAAATATTAAAAGGACTGATTTATTAATACACACAACGCGTTTCGGTGGACACAGCCACCTTCATCAGGTGAAGGTGGCTGTGTCCACCGAAACGCGTTGTGTGTATTAATAAATCAGTCCTTTTAATATTTTTGCCCTGTTATTGGCGCTCTGGTACCGCTATTCATATTCACTGATTGTCCCTTTCCCCCTGTTGGGGTGCGGTAGAGCTGCCTTTAATCTATTGTTCTTTCACCTGTGGGAGCAATTTAATTAGAATTACTACCCTGGTTTTCCAAGCTGCGCTGCCCTAACCCCTCCGGAACGCTGCCGGGGGTGTTGGTGAAGCTGGGCTTCCATCTCGGCGTTACATGCTACTAACCTGACCACGTGATCCACCACCGAGAGATCAGGATCTGTGAACGCCGCTGGAAATAGATGACAGCCACCGACAGAGCGGAGCTTGTGGAGCTTTACACTGGGGTTGTGCAGAGGTGCACAACTTCATAAGGTTAGTAGCCATCCCCACACCCCTCTAACAATTGCAATACTGAGTCACCCATTGCGCCTTGTTCTCTCCTCTCTTTACAGTAGCTTAACAAGACAGTTTTAATGCCCCTTGGAAAAGTTATGGAGGTTGCAGTAGCTTAACAACACGGTTTTAATGCCCCTTGGAAGAGACGTGGAGGTCACAGTAGCTTAACAAGACGGTCTTAATGCCCCTTGGAAGAGACGTGGAGGTTGCAGTAGCTTAACAAGATGGTTTTAATGCCCCTTGGAAGAGACGTGGAGGTTGCAGTAGCTTAACAAGACAGTTTTAATGCCCATTGGAAAAGTGGTTGAGGTCGCAGTGGAATAGAAAGACAACATCAATGCCCGTTGAAAATGTGGTGTAGGTCGCAGTAGCTTAACAAGATGGTTTTAATGTCCCTTGGAAGAGACGTGGAGGTCGCAGTGGAATAAAAAGACAATATCAATGCCCCTTGAAAATGTGGTGGAGGTCGCAGTAGTTTAACAAGACGGTTTTAATGCCCCTTGGAAAAGTTATGGAGGTTGCAGTAGCTTAACAAGACGGTTTTAATGCCCTTTGGAAGAGACATGGAAGTCGCAGTAGCTTAACAAGATGGTTTTAATGCCTCTTGGAAGAGACGTGGAGGTTGCAGTAGCTTAACAAGACGGTTTTAATGCCCCTTGGAAAAGTGGTGGAGGTCGCAGTAGCTTAACAAGATGGTTTTAATCTCCCTTGGAAGAGACGTGGAGGTGGCAGTAGAATAAAAAGACAATATCAATGCCCCTTGGAATAGTGGTGAAGGTCACAGTAGCTTAACAAGACGGTTTTAATGCCCCTTGGAAGAGACGTAGAGGTCGCAGTGGAATAAAAAGACAATATCAATGCCCCTTGAAAATGTGGTGGAGGTCGCAGTAGCTTAACAAGACAGTTTTAATGCCCCTTGAAAAAGTGGTGGAGGTTGCAGTAGCTTAACAAGACGGTATTAATGCCCCTTGGAAGAGACGTGGAGGTTGCAGTAGCTTAACAAGACGGTTTTAATGCCCTTTGGAATAGACGTGGAGGTTGCAGTAGCTTAACAATACGGTTTTAATGCCCCTTGGAAGAGACGTGGAGGTCACAGTGGAATAAAAAGACAATATCAATGCCCCTTGAAAATGTGGTGGAGGTTGCAGCAGCTTAACATGAGGTTTTAATGACCCTGGGAAAAGTGGCGGACGTCGCAGTAGCTTAACAAGACAGTTTTAATGCCCCTTGGAAGAGATGTGGAAGTCACAGTGGAATAAAAAGACAATATCAATGCCCCTTGAAAATGTGGTGGAGGTCGCAGTAGCTTAACAAGACGGTTTTAATGCCCCTGGGAAAAGTGGTGGAGGTCACACTAGCTTAACAAGATGGTTTTAATGCCCCTTGGAAGAGACGTGGAGGTTGCAGTAGTTTAACAAGACGGTTTAAATGCCCCTTGGAAAAGTGTTGGAGGTCGCAGTAGCTTAACAAGATGGTTTTAATGCCCCTTGGAGGAGACGTGGAGGTGGCAGTAGAATAAAAAGACAATATCAATGCCCCTTGAAATAGTGGTGAAGGTCACAGTAGCTTAACAAGATGGTTTTAATGCCCCTTGGAAGAGACATGGAGGTCGCAGTGGAATAAAAGGACAATATCAATGCCCCTGGAAAATGTGGTGGAGGTCGCAGTAGCTTAACAAGACAGTTTTAATGTCCCTTGAAAAAGTGGTGGAGGTTGCAGTAGCTTAACAAGACTGTTTTAATGCCCCTTGGAAGAGACGTGGAGGTTGCAGTAGCTTAACAATACGGCTTTAATGCCCCTTGGAAGAGACGTGGAGGTCGCAGTGGAATAAAAAGACAATATCAATGCCCCTTGAAAATGTGGTGGAGGTCGCAGTAGCTTAACAAGACGGTTTTAATGACCCTCGGAAAGGTGGTGGACGTCGCAGTAGCTTAACAAGACAGTTTTAATGCCCCTTGGAAGAGATGTGGAGGTCACAGTTGAATAAAAAGACTATATAAATGCCCCTTGAAAATGTAGTGGAGGTCGCAGTAGCTTAACAAGACGGTTTTAATGCCCCTGGGAATAGTGGTGGAGGTCGCACTAGCTTAACAAGATGGTTTTAATGCCCCTTGGAAAAGTTATGGAGGTTGCAGTAGCTTAACAAGACGGTTTTAATGCCCTTTGGAAGAGACATGGAAGTCGCAGTAGCTTAACAAGACGGTTTTAATGCCCCTTGGAAGAGACGTGGAGGTTACAGTAGCTTAACAAGATGGTTTTTATGCCCCCTGGAAGAGCCATGCAGTACCGCATCTTAAAAACATTATTCCCATTATTGGGCACTGGGTCTCCCATAGTCTTTGCCTATGCCTTCCAAGCAAAAGCTGCCAAAAATTAGGAGGGAGGAACTGGCAATGCTGGCAACATGGACCAAGGTCACCCTCAGGGGCGGAACTACCGCCCGTGCAGCCGGTTCATTGAACGGGGGCCCCGAGGGAGAGGGGGCCCCTCCAGCCTCCAGCAGGGCCGCCATCAGGGCATGACTGCCCTGACTTTAGTATGGGGCCCGGCCGGTAGGAGCCCCCTCGGAGCCCCCTCTTGTGCGTCTCTCTCCTCATGGGGCCCCCGGCCCCATGCAAAGCGCCGGGTCCAGGACATCTCATAATTCCTCTGACTTCCGGTCATGTGACGGCGCCGTCACATGACCGGAAGGCAGGAGAACCTGGTGTCAGCGATTTGGACGAGCGCCAGGATTCTGCAGGGATCGCATGGGGGTAAGTATAACAAGTTTTATTTTTTTTTTAAATACAATTAACTAGGAGTGGGGGGAATGGGAGATGCACATGGGGGGGAGGGGAGAGATGAGAGATGCACATGGGGGGGAGGGGAGAGATGAGAGATGCACATGGGGGGAGGGGAGAGATGAGAGATGCACATGGGGGGAGGGGAGAGATGAGAGATGCACATGGGGGGGGAGAGATGCACATGGGGGGGAGGGGAGAGATGCACATTGGGGGGGAGGGGAGAGATGAGAGATGCACATGGGGGGGAGGGGAGAGATGAGAGATGCACATGGGGGGGAGGGGAGAGATGAGAGATGCACATGGGGGGGAGGGGAGAGATGAGAGATGCACATGAGGGGGAGGGGAGAGATGAGAGATGCACATGGGGGGAGGGGAGAGATGAGAGATGTACATGGGGGGGAGGGGAGAGATGAGAGATGCACATGGGGGGGAGGGGAGAGATGAGAGATGCACATGGGGGGAGGGGAGAGATGAGAGATGCACATGGGGGGGAGGGGAGAGATGAGAGATGCACATGGGGGGGAGGGGAGAGATGAGAGATGCACATGGGGGGGGAGGGGAGAGATGAGAGATGCACATGGGGGGGAGGGGAGAGATGAGAGATGCACATGGGGGGGAGGGGAGAGATGAGAGATGCACATGGGGGGGAGGGGAGAGATGAGAGATGCACATGGGGGGGAGGGGAGAGATGAGAGATGCACATGGGGGGAGGGGAGAGATGAGAGATGCACATGGGGGGGAGGGGAGAGATGAGAGATGCACATGGGGGGGAGAGGAGAGATGAGAGATGCACATGGGGGGGGAGGGGAGATATGAGAGATGCACATGGGGAGAGGGGAGAGATGCACGGGGGGATGAGAGATGCACGGGGGGGTGAGAGATGCACGGGGGGATGAGAGATGCACGGGGGGATGAGAGATGCACGGGGGGGGATGAGAGATGCACGGGGGGGATGAGAGATGCACGGGGGGGATGAGAGATGCACGGGGGGGGATGAGAGATGCACGGGGGGGATGAGAGATGCACGGGGGGATGAGAGATGCACGGGGGGGATGAGAGATGCACGGGGGGGATGAGAGATGCACGGGGGGGGATGAGAGATGCACGGGGGGGATGAGAGATGCACGGGGGGGATGAGAGATGCACGGGGGGGATGAGAGATGCACGGGGGGGATGAGAGATGCACAGGGGGGATGAGAGATGCACAGGGGGGATGAGAGATGCACGGGGGGGATGAGAGATGCACGGGGGGTTGATGAGAGATGTACGGGGGGTTGATGAGAGATGTACGGGGGGTTGATGAGAGATTCACGGAGGGGGATGAGAGATGCACGGGGGGTGAGCTGCACATGGGGGATGAGAGATGCACATGGGGGGGGTTATGTTTACATAACTTTGTTGCCTTATGAAGGGCGGGGGGGGCCCCAAAAAATTTCTTGCACAGGGGCCCACTACAGTCTGTGTCCGCCCCTGGTCACCCTGGTGGTATAGTGGTGGTGGAGGCTGAGTATAAGGAGAAAAGCAAAATACAGCCGAAATGAGGAAGCTTATACCCATGTGTGGGTGTGAAGCGGTGCATGGGAATACACCTCCCGAAATAACACAGTGGATTTGACTTTATGTTACTCTGCTGTCATTTAGTGGTGATGAGAAGTCTGGCCCAATCCAGCCCTTGTTCATTTTGATAAGGGTCAGCATGTCAGCATTGTCAGTTGACAGGCAAGTACGCTTATCAGTTATAATTCCTCCAGCGGCACTAAAAACACACTCCGATAACGCGCTAGCGGCAGGGCTGGCCAGGACCTCCAAGGTGTACAGAGCGAGTTCATTCCAAGTGTCCAGCTTGGATACCCAATAATTAAAAGGCACAGAGGAATCACGGAGGATGCTGGTACGGTCGGCAAGGTACTCCCTCACCATCTTTTGAAACTTTCCATTCCTTGTGAGAGTACCCCGCGCCTCAGGGCCTGTAAGCTGGGCGGGTCTCAGAAAACTGTCCCAGAATGTTGACAGTGTTCCCCTGCCTCTGCTGGATTGGAGTTGCGTCTCTCTCGCCTGTACACCTTGGTTGGTCAATAAACTGTGACCTCTGCCGCTAGCGTGTTCAGATGGGAATTTTTTTAATAGTTCTGCAGCAAGGGCCTTCTGGTACTACCCCATTTTTGTAGAGATCTCCACCACAGGAATAAGAGAGTGAAAGTTCTCCTTGTAGCGGGGGTGTAAAGGAGTCACCAACCAGTAATGACTGTCACCCAACATATTTAGAACGTGAGGGTCACAGTTAAGGCAGCGTGACATAAAGTCAACCATGCGTGCCAGACTGGTAACGGGTAGAGATGAGCGGTGTTCAACTTGAACTGTTTGCCAATCTCAAATTCGAGCTGTTTAGGGCAGTGTTCTACCCGTTCGGTGAACACGAACGATTTGAAAAAAATTCGGCTGTTCGAGGTTATGTTCGATAACTGTTCGTGCACCAAAATCATAACTGGATTTTTTCTCAGTAATGATGAAAATTAATGTTAATACGCAGTTTGAGTGTACAGCGGGGCGGGGGGAGGGGCAGGGGATGGATCTCTGCAGGAATAATGAAGATCTCCATTTTTTTTTCTCTTTCCCGCATTTACAGTGGGGAGGTGCAATCTGTCAGCCTATCAGCAGCGCACACACGGAGCGAACTGCTTTTTTTCACACAAGCAAGGGCATGTGTCATTGGCAGTGTATGTCATATGTCCTTGCCCTATAAGACCCAGCCATTTTCCCCGTCGCCACCATTTTCTTACTGCTGCAGCTGTGTGTTAGACGGCACCGCTGTTGCTGTGTGCGCTATACCTTGTTAATTTCAAGCCAATTTTCGCACAAATCTACAGATAGCTTGGGAGTAGGGAATAGTTGTGATTGCAGTCCTTTTAAGGACTAGGTTACAGCATTTCCTACGACTTTCATCAGGCAGGTCTGTGCTCTTAAATAGATAGGTTGGGAGTAAAGACTAATTGTAATTGCAGTCCTTTTCAGGACTAAGTTAGATCAGTTCCTATCAGTTTTTGGCAGGCAGGTCTGTGCCAGTGCTGTGCAAGTTTTTTTCACAGCATTTGGCTAAATCTAGCAAAGCTAATCCTTTTTGGCCTATTGCAGAGTGTGTTAGTCAGTGGAGTAGCCTATCTGTGTTGCAAGCTACACCACCTGTGTATAGAATACCAATTTTTTTACTGCACCTAGTGAAGTAAAACCTTTTGGGCATAGCATCATTCTATTAGTCCATCTATACTGACCTCCATAAGGTTGCAAATTGAATATAATTTTTTTCTGCATCTACCTCTGAAAAAATATTTGGGCTTCTAGCTGTGTGTGGGACTTGTTCTATTAGTCCATCTATACTGACCTCCATCAGGTTGCAAATTGAATATAATATTTTTCTGCATCTAGCTCGGAAAAAATATTTGGCCTTCTAGCAGTGTGTGGGACTTGTTCTATTAGTCCATTTATACTGACCTCCATCAGGTTGCAAATTGAATATAATATTTTTCTGCATCTAGCTCTGAAAAAATATTTGGCCTTCTAGCAGTGTGTGGGACTTGTTCTATTAGTCCATCTATACTGACCTCTGTAGCGCCAGCGTCCCTGCCCTCTGCTAGGCAGGGACGCTGTTCCCCTCAGCCCTCTGCTCCGAGCCCGGCGTCCTCCTCCCGCTCTGCTGGCAGTGCGCGCGCCCTAAGCACAGTGGCCGGGAAGGAGCGCGCGCTGCCAGCAGAGTGGGAGCGCTCCCTCCCTCTTAAAGGGGCCGCGCCCGCCGTCCTAAGGAGTCCCCGGCCAATGACCGGAGGACTTCACCATATATAAGGCACCTCCTCCAAAATGGAGGTGCCCGAGCAATGTTGTTGCACTGTTCACTACTCTGCTTCAGCCCTCAGGTCCCGTTGCCAGTTACCTGCCAGTAACCTGCCAGAAACCTGCCAGTTTGCTGTCTGTTTCCTGCCTGACATTCCTCCTACCTGCTTGCTAGCCTGAGGTCCGACGGTCTGCCTTCCTACTCCTATCAGTCTGTCTATGGACCAGCCTGCCCGCTCACCTGGGAGCGCACATCTGCTACCTGCCTGCTAGCCTACCTGGAGGCTCCGCCGTCACGTGCTGTGACCACCTGCCATTCCAAAGACTCCTGCCCGCTCACCTGGGAGCGCTCATCTGCTGCCTGTCTGTTGGCCTACCTGGAGGTTCCGCCGTCACGTGCTGTGACCACCTGCCATTCCAGAGACTCCTGTCCGCTCACCTGGGAGCGCTCATCTGCTGCCTGTCTGTTGGCCTACCTGGAGGCTCCGCCGTCACATGCTGTGACCACCCGTTTATCCAGAGACTCTCGCTTGCTCACCTGGGAGCACACATCTACCATCTGCCTGCTAGCCTACCTGGAGGCTCAGCCATCACAGGTCGTACCTGCCCTTTACCCAAAGACTGCCCCGGTCACTTGCCGTGAACTCCTGCCCGTTCATCCAGAGACTGCCCCGGTCAATTGCCGTGACCTCCAGCCCGTTCACCCAGAGACTGTCCCGGTCACCTGCTGTGACTGCCTGCCCGTCTTCACTGGTCGCCACCCGCTCCCTTACAAGGACCGCCCCCTTGTATAGTAGCTCAGAGGTTCCGCCTCCCAGACCCGTTACAACCTCCATCAGGTTGCAAATTGAATATAATTTTTTTCTGCATCTAGCTCTGAAAAAATATTTGGCCTTCTAGCTGTGTGTGGGACTTGTTCTATTAGTCCATCTATACTGACCTCCATCAGGTTGCAAATTGAATATAATTTTTTTCTGCATCTACCTCTGAAAAAATATTTGGGCTTCTAGCTGTGTGTGGGACTTGTTCTATTAGTCCATCTATACTGACCTCCATCAGGTTGCAAATTGAATATAATTTTTATCTGCATCTACCTCTGAAAAAATATTTGGGCTTCTAGCTGTGTGTGGGACTTGTTCTATTAGTCCATCTATACTGACCTCCATCAGGTTGCAAATTGAATATAATTTTTTTCTGCATCTACCTCTGAAAAAATATTTGGCCTTCTAGCTGTGTGTGGGACTTTTTCTATTAGTCCATCTATACTGACCTCCATCAGGATGCAAATTGAATATAATTTTTTTCTGCATCTACCTCTGAAAAAATATTTGGGCTTCTAGCTGTGTGTGGGACTTGTTCTATTAGTCCATCTATACTGACCTCCATCAGGTTGCAAATTGAATATAATTTTTATCTGCATCTAGCTCTGAAAAAATATTTGGCCTTCTAGCAGTGTGTGGGACTTGTTCTATTAGTCCATCTATACTGACCTCCATCAGGTTGCAAGCTGAATATAATTTTTTTCTGCATCTAACCCAGACAATAGTTTTGGCCTAATACTACAGTTTGGCCACTCAGCTCTGCTCGGTTCCCATCCATTGTTTTTTTGTGCAAACAACTCCAGAGTTGTGAATTAGTTAACTACCAAAATGAGTGGAAAAAGTCCTGCTGCTGGTGGAAAGGGGAATAGGCGTGTTGGGAATGGGAAAAAAGGTTGTGTCCGTGGAGTAGGTGTTAAAGCAACAGTAACATCTGCAGAAGAAAGACCATCTTCCAGCAAAACTAAAATGTCTACTTCTTTTAGCGGACAATGTGATAAGATCCCTTTCTTAAGGCCACGCCAATCACTACAAATTCCAGATGAGGCACAAAAACAGCAGGTGCTTCAACGGATATCAAGTGCTCCTTTAAGTAGGCTCTCCTCCACATCAACTTCAACATCACAAATACTCCAGTCCTCAGAGGTGTCACCCCAATCGCACTTGCT
This sequence comes from Phyllobates terribilis, assembly GCF_046119375.1. Lineage (NCBI taxonomy): Eukaryota > Metazoa > Chordata > Amphibia > Anura > Dendrobatidae > Phyllobates > Phyllobates terribilis. The sequence continues at coordinate 93,154,879 of NW_027362763.1, read as the reverse complement.
TCCTCACAGCTCCCAAATGTCCAGCTGCCTATCTGAGTAGGAGGTAGAACAGATGGTTGAGTCTGCAGAGCTGTTTACTCATACTATAGCCTGGGAATCAGAGGTCGGCTCCAGCGCTTCTGTGAATCCAGATGAGGAAATGATCTGCACTGATGCCCAGAATCTTTATGAGTCGGATCCAGGACCAGACGCAGAAGGTTCTGACCACAATGTAGACCCTCATTCCCAAACTGTAACTCCTGTTGGTGGAGACAATGAGGAAGATGATGATGAGACTCAAATACCTAACTCAAATACCTGACTGGAGCGACAACTTTAGTTTTTTGTCAGGGCAGGAACAGGCTGTCTCTGAGGACGACGGGTGTGATAACACACAGGGTGATGATGATGAGGTTGGAGATCCCACTTACTGTCAACCCACAGTCAGCCAAGAGTTGAGGTCAGCAGAGGAGGTGTAGGAGGATGCTAGTGACGACGAGGTCAGGTTGCGCCTTCCTGGACAGAGACGTAGTACTGGAAGCACGTCAACAACTGCATCCTCAAACACAACTCTGCCTCTGACCACAAGTCGTGGTGGCTCTTCAGGTCGCATGGGTGCTAAGCCTTGCATAGCCTGGGCATTTTTTCAGATCGATAAAGATGACCCAACTCGTGTTATCTGTAACATTTGTCAACAAAAGCTAAGTAGAGGCCAAAAAATACATAGTTTGAGTACTTCATGCATGAACCGGCACATGGACATGAAGCATAAGTTGCAGTGGGAAGCTCACGGTGCTACAATGCGGCCTAGCCGGCCGGGCCAACCACCGTCTGCCCCATCTTGTGCATCTGCGGCCTCTTCATCCTTTGTGACTGGGGGGACACCTTTACCCGCAACAGCCAGCGTGATTGGCAGGTCATCATTTTCTTTGGAGGTGTTAACACCAGCTGGTGTTGAGCGCTGTCCGACATCGATAGCACCACCTTTGGATCAAGGCAACCTAACATGTCCACCTGCATCTCCCTCACAGACCGGCAGTTTGCCGGGGACACCCTTATCAACCCCGTCTAAGCACAACAGCCAGCCCTCAGTCCCTCAGATGTGGAAAAGTAAAAGACCATTTCCTCCTAGCTATGAGAAAGCTAAGAGGTTGAATTTCACCATCTGCAAGCTCTTGGCTACAGAAATGCTGCCTTTTCGCCTGGTGGACACAGAGGATTTTCGAGACCTTATGTCCGTCGCAGTGCCCCAGTACCCAATGCCCAGTTGGCACTACTTCTCAAAGAAAGGTGTGCCTGCGCTCCACCAGCATGTCGCACACAACATCACCGCTTCTTTGAGAAACTCTGTGTGTGACAGGGTGCATTTCACCACAGACACTTGGACGAGTAGGCATGGACAGGGGTGTTACATGTCGCTGACTGGGCACTGGGTAACTATGGTGACAGCAGGACAAGGGGCTGCTGTCCAAGTCTTGCCGTCCCCACGAGTTGTGCGTCAATCCTCTTTATGTCAAAGTTCCTCCACTGCTTCTGCCTCCTCAACCTCCTCTCGGTCCTCCACCTGCACCCAAAGCCTGTCTGGTCATGCCACAAGCTTTCTAACTGCGCAGAAGGGATCCTGCACACCTCCTTACTATGCTGGCAGTAGGGCTCAACGTCATCAGGCGGTTTTTACTTTGAAATGTCTGGGAAATGTGAGTCACACAGCTGAGGAGTTGTGGTCAGCTCTGGAGAACCAATTTCATGAATGGTTGTCTCCACTGGACCTGAAACCAGGGAAGGCCGTGTACGACAATGCTGTAAACCTGGGTGTGGCCCTTCGCCTGGGCAATGTCACACACGTGCCTTATATGGCTCACGTGTTGAACCTGGCTGTCCAGCAATTTTTAGCCCACTATCCCGGACTAGATGGCCTTCTGCAGAGGGCACGGTCGCTGTGTGCTCACTTCCGCCATTCGCATCCCGCAGCTCAGCGACTTACATCTCTACAGAAGTCGTTGGGCCTGCCACTTCACCGGCTAAAATGCGATGTGCCTACCCGGTGGAATTCAACTCTGCACATGTTGCAGCGACTGTGGCAGCACCGACAAGCCCTGGTGCAATACGTTCTGACGTATAGCCTGGGCCAACGGGATCCAGAGGTGGGGCAAATCACGCTGGAGGAGTGGTCTCAGATCAGGGACCTATGCACCCTTCTGCACAGTTTTGAAATGGCGACGAAGATGTTTAGTGGTGACGATACCATTATCAGCATGACTATTCCGGTGATTTACATGCTGGAGCACATGTTAAACAGAATTCGGAGTCAGGTGGTGGCACAAGAGGAGGTGGAGGAGGAAGTAGAGGAGGAGGAGTTGTACGCGGAAGGGCTAACATCTGCAAGGTCCAGACGGTCGGCAGCACCAAGGCGGCAGGCATGTGAGGGTGGGGGAGATCGTTTTACCAGAGCGCATGGTAGCAGCCAAACTAGTGAGGAAGGTGCAGGAGCCCAGGAAGAAGTGGAGGACGAACTGATGGAAGACTCATCAGATGAGGGAGACCTTGATCACATTTCTGTTGTGCGAGGTTGGGGGGAGAGGACAGAGGAAGGAAGCATGATTGTTACCTCGCCACCAACACAACAGGGACTTCGTGCTCCTGGATGCGCAAGACACATGAGTGCCTTCTTGCTGCGCTACCTGCAACATGACCCTCGAATTTGGAGAATTAGAAATAATCCTGACTACTGGGTTGCCACACTGTTAGATCCCCGGTACAAAAGTAAATTTGCAGAAATAATTCCTGCCATAGAAAGGGATGCACGCATGCAGGAGTATCAGCAGAGACTGTTGCAGAATCTTACATGTGCTTTTTCACAAAACACCAGTGGTGCACGTAGTGAATCTCACAGTTCAAACTTGCCAACTGTGGGACCGTCGAGTGTTCAGCACTCGAACCGTAACAGAAACACAGTATCTGCTGGTAACATCAATTTTGCGGAATCATTTCACCACTTTTTTAGCTCATCCTTTGCAAGGCCACAGGAGACAAGAAGTCTGACACATAGTCAGCGCCTAGAGACGATGGTACAGGAGTATCTCCAAGTAAACATTGAAGCCATGACTGTGTCACTGGACCCTTGCTCTTTTTGGGCTTCCAATCTGGATAAATGGCCGGAGCTCGCCACTTACGCCTTGGAGATCTTGTCATGCCCCGCAGCCAGCGTTCTGTCTGAACGTGTGTAAAGCGCTGCTGGTGGTGTGCTGACAGATAAGCGCACGCGGCTCTCCACTGATAATGTAGACAGACTCACGTTCATAAAGATGAACAAATCATGGATCCGAAATGACTTTTCTACCCCTGTGTCATCCTGGGGAGAGTGAAAGCTTGATGACTGGTTAAAATCACCTCACCAACCATTTTAAGCTTTCAAATTACTAATCATGTTTATCTGTATCTTGGCTGGAAAATAATTTGGGCTTTGTAGCAGTGTGCAGTACTGATTCTATTAGGCCATCTATACTAAGCTCCACCATATTTAAAATTAATAATAATTTTTAGCTGCATCTAGCCCGGAAAATAATTTTGGGGCTCCGAGATGCGCAAGACACGTAAGTGCCTTCTTGCTGCACTACCTGCAACATGACCCTCAGATTGTCAGAATTCGAAGTAATCCTGACTACTGGGTTGCCACAATCTTAGATCCCCCACACTCTTCGATCAACCTTTTCATTTTAATAAAGACCAAAAAAATTGTCATTTTTGAAATTATAAGCATTAGCAGGTTATTAGAAACTGAAATCAAACAGTTTTCAACTCAAAACTTTATTCTAGGTGATGTTACATTTGAACATAGGACCCCTTGTTCGAAAGGAGCTTCTGAACTCTCTCGTCCATTGAATTTGTCAGGTTTTGGATGGTTTCTGCTTCAATTGTTTTGCATGAGGACAGAATACCCTCCCAGAGCTGTTGCTTAGATGTGAACTGCTTCCCGCCATCATAGACACTCCTTTTGATGATGCTCCAGAAGTTCTGAATGGGGTAGAGGTCAGGGGAGCAAGGGGGTCACACCATAAGTTTGTCCCCTTTTATGCCCATATCAGCCAGAGATGCAGATGTGTTATGTGCAGCATGAGACGGTGCATTATCATGCATGAAAATGATCTTGCTGCGGAATACACGGTTCTTCTTCTTTAACCATGGCAGGAAGTGCTGTTTGAGAAACTCCACATACATTATGGCGTTCATCTTTACCCCTTCAGGGATCCTAAAGGGGCCGACAATCTCTCTCCCCATGATTCCAGCCCAAAACATTACTCCACCTCCTCCTTGTTGGCGCTGTAGCTGTGTTTGCGCGGGGTGTCCATCAACCAGCCATCCTCCACTCCATCCATCTGGACCATCGAGCGTTGCACGGCACTCATCCGTGAACAAAACAGTTTTGAATTCAGTCTTCATGTAATGTTTGGCCTACTGGAGCCGTTTCTGCTTGTGTGCAGTGGATAGAGGAGGTCGAAAGAATGGCGTACGCACAGCTGCAAACCTCTGAAGGACCCTGCATCTTGTTGTTCGGGGGACGTTGGAGGCACCAGCAGCTTCAAAAACTTGTCTGCTGCTATGACAAGGCTTTTTTGCCCCTGCTCTTTTAACCTGAGGTAATTGCCTGTAGGAAAGAGTCCTCAATTTGCCCTTATCAGCACGCACACGTGTGTACTGTGAATCAGCTACATACTTCTTGATTGCCAAGACACTTCATCCTGATCATCGCACAATGTTGATTGTAGTCATGCCTTGACCTAAACACTCCACAATTTGTTGCTTCTCAGCAGCCGACACATCCTTTTTCTTTCCTATTTTGGCAGAAAATATAGGCTGCTTAATAATGTGGGACATCCTTCTTAAGTAGTCTTGCCTTTCATTGGACACACCTGCCAAACTAATTAGCACAGGTGTCTGCAATTGCTTACAGTGATATAAAGAGCCCTGACACACATCACCATCAATGAGTTTTACTGACAAACATACAAATTCTTTCCTTATCACTCCTAAACATTTTTTGAATAATAATTTGGAACACAGTGTACATGTGCTTTTCCACAAAACACCAGTGGTTCACGTAGTGAATCTTACAGTTCTAACTTGCCAACCGTGGTCTGTATGGAGTTGTTCAATAAAGGGCCCAAAATTAAGATAACATAGACGGGAGAGGTCTCTACGAATAGGAATTCCTAAGAATTTGATACCCTGTGAGGGCCAGGCAAAGGGAAAGTTGGACTGGATGGAATCCTGTATGGATTTGGGGAGGGAGACATCGAGGGCCTCAGACTTCCCTGCATTGATTTTAAAATTTGACCATGTAACAAAGTGATCTATTTCAGCCATAACAGCAGGGATGGATATATGTGATTGAGTGATATATACTAGGCCATCATCAGCAAATAAAGAGCACTTGTACTCGGTGCCTCCCACCTCAATCCACCTAATATTGGGGTTATGGCGAATTGATGAGAGCAGGTGCTCTGTCACTAGGATGTATAAGAGAGGGGACAGAGGACATCCCTGCCTTGTCCCATTGGTGATTATGAAAGGTGATGAAAATGTTCTGACGCGCCCCCTGGGCCTTGGGACATCCGGAGCCGGACCCTTTTTGGTGGATGCTGGTGGTTGTAGTCTCCGTGGCGTCGACCCTGTTCCGTGGCTCAGGGCGGTCAAACCAGTGGCGGAACTATTTATGTGGTTTTGATGTTTAAATGTCCGACTACGCCACCCGTGGATTGCGGTCAGAGTGAACCGCCGCTGCAGGGCAGACCGCTGAGGCTGGTGTTGTGGGTGCAGCAGAGCGTAGCATAACTCCCCACGAGAGGAGTATAGCCTCAGGGCAGTGTATGCGGAGGATGGGGGTGATGGTGCAGGGCAGCAGCAGTAACGACACGGAGTCAGTGATGCAGTCCAGGGCCTTTACTCACAGTTCTTATTATCCAGACCACTTCTGCAGGTAACGGCTGCCCACGTCGTACTGTGCTCACCTGGTGAGGGGCTCAGACAACTCCCAGATAACTTTGGAGCGCTTCACAGGACCCCCTTTGTGTGTCCTTTGTCTGGCCTTTCTTACCAACACTTCTGTCCGGCTGCCTCGGGCCTCCTCTTGGTAAACTTGGCGCCAGTTTCCCTGACCCTATGTGCTGCCCTCCTAGCGGGTGTAGCGAGGGGCTGCGCCACATAAAATGTCACAGCCTCCGGTTTCTAGCTGAGGGTCGTTTCCCGCCTCCACTAGTTTCGGGGACCGGTCTCCCCCTTTGGCCTGACCCCTCCACGCAGGTGGATTCGGGTGTGCGGTGGCGACTCGCCCATCCATACCCCTGGGATCCCTTCGTTCCTCGTTCCTGGAGCCTTCTCCGCTCCTCTTCCTTCCTTCTCCCTCTTCCAGGCCTGGGCCTCTGTTACTAGGCCCACCTCTGGAGCAGAGCTCATGCAGAGCCCCTGCTCCCTGTCACTTCTGCTCAGACTTCTCTGCACTGAACTAAGATGGTGCCCACCTTTTATACTCCCTTCTCAATGCACCCAGGAACTGCTTCCTCCCTGCTCCTGCACTACAGGGTTCCCCTTCTTCAGTGTTCCCTCCCCCCACTCCAGCCAGGGACAGGGACTGTCGTGCCCATCTCAGGGGCATATTGGTCGCCCTGCCCCACGGCAATGTGGTGTAATGCATGCAGGTGTCGGGGTCCTGATCCACACTCCATCCTTACCTGAGAGTGAGATATCACACCTCTGGGTGAGGTGCAATACCTCTGCAGCAACCGAGCCCTCGGGGTGCTACAGTTCCATTTATCTTCAGCCTAGGTGACGCATTGTGATACAGGGCCGTGATTTTGGTTATAAAAGGGTCGCCTAGACCCCTACCCCAAGCTTTTTAAGAGAATAATATATGGCGTGCCAGGAGACTCTATGGAATTCTTTCTCAGCATCCAACGAGAGTATCTAATTACAAATTTTTAACTGCATCTAGCCCAGGAAATACTTTGTGCCTAGTAGCAGTGTCTGCTAGTCAGCGGATTATCCCGGCTGTTAAGCAAGCTACACCACCTGTAGTTTGGACACTTAAGTTTTTCAAAGGAAATGCTTCGGGACCACAGGATACTCAGTGAAGAGCATCAGGACGCACCCCAAGGCATAGGGGCTGGGACTGGCAGTAGGACGCCTTGCGATGGACAGCAGAGCTCGATCCTTATAAAAGCTTTTTAACTGCAGCAGCTTTAGTGGACGCTACTGGAGCTGGAATTACGCGGCTGCTGGCATGAGACTTGCCCTTCAATAGATCCTTGTAAAAGGATTTAAAATGTGTTCATTCAAATTAGAGAGACAATTTAAATTAAAAAGCTTAGAGCTGCCTCCACGACAGGGGGGCTCACTCGACCCACCAGCGGACAGGCACCAGTATTGGGAGAGGGGGGCTGGCCGTCAGGGTCCACCGCGGCTCTGGCACAAACGGAGGTGGCACGGGCAGGAACGAACTTGCCGTGTCGGCTTCTCACTTTTTGGATTTTAGAAGGGCATGACATGCCTATATCTGTGTCTCCCCCTCCTTTTACTCCTCCACCTCTTTTCTTTTCGCATGACTATATGTACTTGTCACTTTTCCATGTGTTAGTTATGTCTTCTGAGCAGTTTGTCAGCTTTTGGACACCTTTGAAGGTGTTTTCTATGTATTTCTATGTGTTTTTGTTTGCCTGCCATTGGTTTTAACGGTGTTCAAAGGTGTTCGACGAACAGTTCGACGAACAGTTCGGCGAACACAAGGTTGTTCGACGAACCGAACCGAACTCGAACACTACGGGGGTGGCTCAACACTAGTAACGGGCAAGACTTCAGCGTCCTCACCAAGATGATGACTGACCATGCTCTCATCCTCCTCCTCCCCCTGTCCTCAGGCCACCCACGCTGAGCCGACTGTATGACAGTTGTACAGGTACTACCGTCACCAGCGCATGATACCAGCTCCTGTTCTTCCTCCTCCTCCTCTCCCTCATTGTCCCCCAATGCACATTGGGATGAGATGAGGCTGGGCTGTGTGTAATAGCCCTCTACGGCTTCTTGATCCATCTCATCATACTCTGGCTGCCATGCCTCCTCTTAATTCTCTGCAGAGAACGTTGCAAAAGACAGACAAGTGGGATGCTGACGCTAATGATGGCGCCATCGCCACTCACCATCTTGGTGGACTCCTCAGAGGTTGTCAGGATGGTACATATGTCAGACATCCAGGTCCACTCCTGAGGTCTTATGTGTGGAGTCTGACCTGAATATCCACGGCCTTGTTGCAGCTGGTACTCCACAACTGCTCTCTTCTGCTCACAAATCCTTTGCAACATGTGGAGGGTAGAGTTCCAATGTGTGGGGACATCACACACCAGTCGGTGTGCCGGAAGCTGCAAACACTGCTGCAACACAGCAACGGCAGCGGAAGCTGTAGCTGACTTGCGAAAATGAGCTGACCGGCGGCGTACTTTGACAAGCAGATTTGGCAACTCGGGGTACAATTTAAGAAACCACTGAACCACGAGGTTAAGCACATGAGCCAGGCATGGTACGTGTGTGATCTCGTCTCGCCTCAGAGCCGCCACCAGGTTACGGCCATTGTCACACACGACCATGCCTGGATGTAGGTTCAGCGGTCTTAGCCACAGATCTGCCTGCTCTTTCACAGATGTCCAAAACTAACAAGCAGTGTGAGGTTTATCACCTAAGCTTATAAGTTTCAGCACAGCCTGTTGCCGCTTGGCTGAGACGGTACTGCAGTGCTTCCAGTTTGTAACTGATGTGGTGATATCTGAGATGGAGGCTGAACATGAGGAGGAAGAGGAGGATGAGGTGCAGGAGCTGTACACTGTGGGGGCAATTCTGACTGACATAGGGCCGCAATCCTCAGTGTGGGGAGGACATGTTCCGTCCCAAGGTCCGACTAGGTCCCGGCTTTCACTATGTTTACCCAGTGTGCCATCAGGGAGATGTACCGTCCCTGGCCACAAGCACTTGTCCACGTGTCCATTGTCAGGTGGACTCTCCAAGTAACTGCGTTGTTGAGGGCACGGCAGATGTTTTGGGACACGTGCTTGTGTAGTGCGGGGATGGCACACCGGGCAAAATAGTGTCGGCTGGAGACCAAGTACCGACGGACGGCTACCGCCATAAGGTTACGGAAGGATTCCATCTCCACCAGCCTAAAAGGCAGCATTTCCAACGCAAGCAGTCGTGAAATGTGCGAATTTAGGACTGTAGCTTGTGGGGCATTGGTGGCGAATTTGCGCTTTCGTTCAAAGCTCTGGGATATGGACAATTGAACGCTGCGGTGGGACGTGGACATTGATGCTGTTTCTTGAGAAACTGCCATAACAAGTGTAGACTGAGAGGAGGGGGCATGTTTGCATGCAGTATGGAGAGGGGATTGCCTTGCACGCACAACAGGGGGTTCTATTACATGCACAACAGCAGAAGAAGCAGTGGTGACACCCGCTGACACTGGCTGTGGACCCTGGGGTTCGCCCCAGAAAGTCGGGTGCTTTGCTGCCATGTGCCTGATCATGCTGGTGGTGGTCAGGCTGGTAGTTTTGTCACCCCTGCTGATGCTGGCATGGCAGGTGGTACAAATGGCTTTTTGGGGTTATCAGCAGAGTCTTTAAAAAAATTCCAGACTCTTGAAGACCTACCGGTTGTACTGGCAACGTCCCTCGTGTTGGTGTTACGGGGAATGGTTGCCTGCCTTCTGTCTGCGGCCACCGCACTGCTTCTTCCTGCCTGTTGGGGTACTCTGCCTCCCTCCCCCTGTGTGCTGCTGGCCTCACTCTGCATGTCCTCCTTCCACGTTGGGTCAGTTACTAGATCATCCACCACCTCCTCCTCTTCCACTTGCGCACCACGATTCTCCTCCTCACTTCGTGGCAATTGTGTCTCGTCATCATCCACCTCTTGTGAAAAATTGCCAGCGTCGACTTCCTCTGGCTGTGGCTTTTCAAATATTTGGGCATCGCTTCATGGAATCTCCTCTTCCACCACTTCAAGCCGAGCAGGTGAGGGGCACAAATATGGAAATGGACCAGTGAACAGCTCTTCAGAGTCTGCAAGTGTGGGATCAGTTGCTGTCTGACGACACTCGGCATGGTGGGAGGAAGGAGCATCAGGGTGAGGAGGAGTAAGCGGTCGAGACTTACGTCTACTAAAACTTGACCGTGTGGAAGACAGACCGGAGGTGGTGGTGCCCAGGTAACTGGAAGTATTATCTGCTATCCAATTAATAACCTGTTCACACTGATCAGTTCGCAATAGTGGTCTTGTTGTTGTGTGCTTCCCTAGTAATTCGGTCAAGAACTGGGAGCGAGAAGATGTGGCTGTTGGTTGTGGCACATTTTCACCTTGGCCACGGCCCCGTCCTCTACATGTACCATCACCAGAAAGTCCAGTTCCACGACCCTTGCCACTCACCTTGCCCATTGTAAATGAAGTAAAATAGCTTACACTCGCACTATCAATGGAAAAAGGGTAATAAAATGGGGATTAGAACCATGGAAGAGGAAAATCACAGTTATATTTCTCTGGCCTACACCAGAATCTTTTAAACAGATATATTTGTGTCTGACCAGTCAGGGAGACACTATTACTGTTTTTCTTTAAGGAAAAAATACCAAAAGCTGAATAATACAGAGATTTGAACCATGGAACTGCAAAACCACAGTTATATTTTTCTGGCCTTCACCAGAATCTTTCAAACAGATATATTTGTGTCTGAACAATCAGGGAGACACTATTAAGTTTTTTTTTGCGGAAAAAAATGCCAAAAACAGGATAATACAGAGATTTGACCCGTGGAACTGCAAAACCACAGTTATATTTTTATGGCCTACACCAGAATCTTTCAAACAGATATATTTGTGTCTGAACAATCAGGGAGACACTATTACAGGTTTTTTTATGGCAAAAAATGCCAAAAACAGGATAATACAGAGATTTCACCCGTGGAACCGCAAAACCACAGTTATATTTTCTGGCCTACACCAGACTCTTTTAAACAGATATATTGGTATCCGAACAGTCACAGACACACTCAATTTTTTTTTTGGGGGGGGGGGGGGATACCAAAAGGTTAATAAGACGCATATTTGGACAGTCTGACTGAGGAAAAAAAAATACAAGATTTAAATGAAAAAGAAAAAAAAATTTCCTAGCCCCTGAGACCGGGGTGATAAGTCTAGCAATTTGACCAACAGGAGCACACAGGACTGTAATGCAGCATTTGCTGTTATAACCACTGCGTCTCCTATACAGCCTGCCTGCCTGCCTGATATCTGGGATGGATTTTAGTCCTGAGTAGGACTGTTTGTTTGATTTGGCAGGCTTTAGAGACCCTACACTAACTATTTCGAAGTATAAATCACTCCCTAGCTCAGCAGCACTGACCCTACACTGTCTGATCTGGAGCGACTGTGTCCAAGATTACGGCGCCCGGTTTTAAATACTCGAGGTGACGCTGTGCGGCCAGCCAATCACTGTAATGCCCACAAACAACATGGCTGCGGCATTCCAGTGACTGGCTGGCCATCCCTGCATGTTCATTGGCTCTGTAAAGAGCGCCAAACGTGCAGGGTGGAGACCCGAGCTCCCGCCCGAGTAACCCGGAAATGCTCGGTGCTCGCTGAACATCCCGAGTGGTGAGATGCTCGGGCGAGTACTGAGCAGTGTCGAACATGCTCGCACAATACTACATAACATCCTATCTTGTGAGGTATAAAATACAATGATTTCTGATGGAGAAGCCGGTGACTAAAAGATCAGTCCATCAGCCTCCTTCATTAGAAAAGAAGCTTTACCATATTCCGTCAGCAGTCATTTCATTTTATATTTGGCAAGAGAGGATGCTATGAAATAAAGAGAGGGCTCTATGAATAAAAAAAATCAGAGAATATGTTATGCAACGGATGATGCTTTATATACCAAGAGACAATGCTATGTAATAATGAACCAACACTATAAATAATAAGAGAGGACAATATGTAATAAGGGATGGTGCTATGTATAACTAGAGATGATGTTACATAATAAGGGATGGTGCTATGCATAACTATAGAGGGTGCTACATAATAAGGGATGGTGCTATGCATAACTAGAGATGATGCTACATAATAAGAAAAGGCGCCTTGCATAACTAGGGAGGATGCTACATAATAAGGGATGGCGCCTTACATAACTAGTTAGGATGCTACATACAGGGCAAGTACACAGTGTATGTGTTATAGTAAATGTCCTACATTAAAAACACTATATCATGAAAAACTTATATACAAAATTAAAAAAGTATTTACTAATATAGAATGGGGTAGCAAGTACAAAGTGAGATCAGGTATAAAACCAAGTAAACTCTCACTGAATTAAAAATAACACCTAAATTAAATACACCAATACAATGAAAGGGTCAATGTAAGTATGTCATCTATCTGACCTGCCAAAAAGTGGAGCTCCCAAACACCAGCACATGTTTTGATTTGGCTTTCCAATTTTATTAACCCCTTCACGACATGGTCACTTTCCATTTTTTCCATTTTTATTTTTTCCTTCCCTTCTTCCCAGATCCATAACTTTTTTATTTTTCAGTCCACATAGATATATGAGGACTTGTTTTTTTTTTGCGGGTCGAGTTATAATTTTGAATGACACCATTAATCTTACCGCATAGTATACTGAAAAATGGGGAAAAAAATTCAAGGGGGGGAAATTGTGGAAAGAAATTCAATTGTGACATTGTTTTTTTGGGAATTGTTTTTACAATTTACAATTTGTGGTAGAAATGATCTTGCAATGTTATTTTGGTCATCAGTGTGATTATGGCAATACCAAATATGTCCAGTTTTTTTATTATTTTAATGGAGAAAAAATTCAGAAGTTTTGAAAACTTTTTTTTGTGTTACTATTCTTTGAGACCTGTCACATTTTTATTTTTCAGTTGATGGAGCTGTGTTACAGTTTATTTTTTGCAGGGCGAGAACGTTTTTATTAATACCATTTTGGGATAGATGTGACATTTTGATCGCTCGTTACAGCATTTTTTGTAGAATTGCCGTGACCAAAAAAACCTTAATTTTTCCTTTTTCTATTTTTTTTTGCTTATAGTGTTTTTTACTGTTTGGGTTAAGTATTTTTATATTTTGATATTTCAGACTTTTCTGAATGTGGTAATACCACATATGTGTATTTTTTTTAATTATTATCTTTATTTTTAATCTTTGATAAATGGGAGATTTGAACTTTTATGTTTTTTTATTTTTTTTTCATATTTCTTTTCACTGTTTTTAATAGTCCCCTTAGGGGACTTGAAGCTGCGATCATCTGATCAATTGTTTTATATACAGCAATGCCACACCATTGCTGCATATAGTAAAAATCACAGTCTCCTTTGAAGCACGGCCACATGGAGGGTTTCAAGGGATCTCTGTAATGACAAGCATGGGGGTCTTCAGCAGACCCCCGGCTGCTGCAGCAACTCATGGGCAACTTGCGATCACATCACGGGGCCGCAAGGAATGATGCGCCCCTATGCTGGCGATTGTTACTTGTAAATGACACTGCCAATGCTTGACAGCTGCATTTAACAGGATAACAATCACAGGAGAAGCTCTACTCCAACCATGATTGTTATAGGAAGGACCTGGCTTTAATACACTGCCATCACCTGTCGGGTATGGAGTAGACTCCCCTTCGTAAACCCACCCACTCCATACACCCGCTTCAACTTGCACCGAATATGTACGGACCATGTTGCAAAGGGGTTAAATGGCTAAACTTGCAAAGTGCTTATAAAATCAAGTAACTTTATGATTTATCTGTTATTCAAAATCCTCTCTGTTGGCAAAAATTTATTTTTGCAGCATACAGCTAATTGCCAAGGTTACTGGTCACCTCAGAGCTTGTAAGCACTGCTCTGAAGCTGGTCGAATTGCTGGATCTAGTCAACTTTAGTGTCCTTGTGCTTCTCTCATGCTGTAGAGGAAAACCTGTCACTCTAGCAGAGAGAGTTTAAAGTTTTGAGAAGCAGTTCAGTCATGCCATCAGTCTAAGCTGTCAATTTTCAGCAGCGCACAGATGCCCAGCAAACAGGAAGCTGGAAGGCAGGGCACCAGTGTGCCTCTGAAGACAGGAACATGAGACAACCCCTTTAACTGCGTAAAGACCTGTGATGTACATTTTCATCACATGTGGAGTGCATGGAGTTGACTCAGGCTATTAACTATTTAAATGCAGCTGTTAATCACTGATCTCAGAAAGCAATTGAAGGGGAGGTGATGGTTTGCCAAGGCAGCAGAAAGCCTGCGAGAGGCCACCATGTTTGCCATTTAGTCCAGTCTGAGGTCGGGCGTCATTGTTACATGAGATCATTCAATGCTGTAGCAGTGTGAGGGGTGCAGGGTGGTAGTTGTGACGAGGGACTGCTGTGTTCCTAAACCCTGGCTCCATGACAAAAACAAATGTTCCAATTCTTCTGTGCTGTGCGTGTTGTGTGTAACACTCATGTTTCGGTCGCAGATCTCTGCTGTCTTCGGTTCTTCCACCTCAGGAACTGCCACACACATATTTGGGGACTTCCACTCCGTTTTATAAAAAAGAACTTTACTTGAATGATTTAATGCAATTTCATACAGCATGCAGCATTGAGCAGGGTTACTGTCCATTGCACCGCACGTAGTGATGTTCACTGTCCGTTTGTCCTGACTCCTGAGTAGTGATGAGCGAGCACTAAAATGCTCGGGTGCTCGAAGCTCAGGTCGAGCACATTGGAATACTCGGGTGCTCGACCCAAGCAACGAGCCCAATGTAAGTCTATGGGAAACTCGAGCATTTTTCTGGCGGTCCCCCCCCCGGCGGTCTGCAGAAGGTCAAAAATTGCCCAAATCGATGAAAACAGTACTCAATTAAATGTCAGGCAGGCAGAAAATATAGGCAGACAGGCAGGCAGGGTATATAGGAGGGTGCATGAAAAACATAGCAGGGCACTTGGAACACACTAGTGCCCTCCGGTTTTCATGCACCCTTCTCTTTAAAAAAGTCGGCAATTCAGCAGCGGCATACACCGGTACCCGATAATTTAGAACAGAAGGAACAGAGCATCACACATAGATTAGATAGATAGAAACATGTTAGTCACATATATAATAAATACTGTGACAGTGTTGGTTACTGTACTTGTCATTTAGTGTTAAAATAAAGGATTTATTAAAAAAAAATAATAGTGTTTTCATGCACCCGTCTCTTTAAAAAAGCCGGCTGGCAATTCAGCATCGGTACCAGACAATTTAGAACAGAAAGAATAGAGCATCACACATAGATTAGATAGATAGAAACATGTCAGTCACATATATAATAAGTACAGTGACAGTGTTGGTTACTGTACTTGTCATTTAGTGTTAAAATAAAGGATTTATTAAAAAAAAATTGGCATGGGGTTCCCCGTAATTTTAGTCTCTAGCGGAGGTTAAGCAGACGGCTGGGGCAGATGTTTGAAGGCTGAAAAGGGGGTAATACCCACGGAGCTTCCCAGGCTACTAATATCAGCCCCCAGCTGAATACCTACCCTTTACTAGCTATTAAAATGGGGGACCCAAAAAAAATGACGTGGGGTCCCCCCTATTTTAATAGCTAGCAAAGGATAGGCAGACAGCTGGGGGCTGATATTAATAGCCCAGGAAGGGTGCCATGAATATTGGCTCCCTCCCAGGCTAGAAACACCAGCCGTCAGCCGCCCCAGAAATGGCGCATCCATAGGATGCGCCAATTCTGGCACTTAGTCTCGCTCTTCCTACTGCCCTGTAGCGGTGGCAGTGGGGTAATAGGGTTGGGGTTGATGTCAGCTTATAATGCCAGCTGACATCAAGCCCAGGTTAGTAATGGAGAGGCGTCTATAAGACACCCCTATTACTAACCCCATAGTCAAAGTAAAAAAAAACACAAACACCCAGAATAAAGTCCTTTAATTGACATAAAGACACATTCTTTTAGTGTTCTAAATTAAACCCTACTTACCATATCACCCATTCCAGCTGAAGCCAACGATCTTCTGCAATAAAAATAAAATAATAAACCAACCTCATCCTTACCTTTCCATGGTTCCCAGGACAGCTTCAGCTCTGCTACATTGACATGACAGGCTGGAGCGCAGCAGAACGCTGGCATCCAGCTTGTCATGCCGCAGATACTGAGAAGCTCCTCAGTGATGCTCCTCAGTGTATGGCTAAGCCGGACGGCTTTTTTAAAGAGACGGGTGCATGAAAACACTATTATTATTTTTTTTATAAATCCTTTATTTTAACACTAAATGACAAGTACAGTAACCAACACTGTCACTGTACTTATTATATATGTGACTGACATGTTTCTATCTATCTAATCTATGTATGCCGCTGATGAATTGCCGGCTTTTAATGTTTCACTGTGAGCACTGTTCCCATCGATTTGGGCAATGTAATGCCACAACCACCATGGCTGCGGCATTACAGTGAGTGGCAGGCAATCCCTGCATGATTGGTGCTCTAAATAGTGCCAGACATGCAGGATGGGGACCCGAGCTCCCGCCCGAGCATCTCGAAAGTACTCGGCGAGCTCCGAGCATCTTGAGTACTGAGATGCTCGGGCGAGTACCGAGCAGTGGCGAGCATGCTCGCTCATCACTAGTCCTGAGCTGTCCCTTCCCTAGTGGACCTTTTTGGCCTATGAGACACTCGCAGTTTTAAGAGTCCAGTACTGTCTTCTCTGTACTATTCCCCATCCGACTTCCTTTCTTGGAAGATTTTGAGACAAGCTTCTCTGCTAGCTCCTGTGGACCATAGACCCTGAACGTTAAGTCAAAGTCTATTTCAGAGTTCCTGACTGACATTCCTCTGCTGCTGGACAGGCCATGTCACTGGTACCCCCTGGACCTCCAACTACTGCTCTGTCACTTCTCTCTAACTCTCCAACTCTCACTAGAGCTGCCTGCAATCAGAAAGTCCCTTAGTTGTACATTGAACCTGCTCCTCCCACACTGGAGCAGCTTCTAAACCCCTTAACTCTTTCCTAACTTATAACTACATACTCTCTATGCTATAGTGCCCACCTCTGTACTACCCTTCTACTAATCTAATACTTGACCTGCACTTTAACCTATACTGACCCTGTAACTAACCCATCAGACATTAGGTCATATACATGCTCATATATAAACATAGAGTAAGACATTATGTGCACAAAGAGGGAAAAGGCGCATGACCGTCCCATTCACTCTTTTACAGCAGTGCATAGTGTGAGGAATAAAATAATTGTGGTGTAGTGCAGGAGAAGGATGTTATCAATATCATGGATAGCAAGAAGAACAAACAAATCAATTTTGAAAGAAATAAAGCTAGACATGTCACTCGAACCAAGGATCACCAAGCTATGAATTGCCTACTTTGAACACACCATACAAAGAGAGCAATCACTGGAGAAGGACATCATGATCGGAAGAATAGAAGGAACAAGGTGAAGAGGAAGACCAGCAACCCGGTGGCTTTATACTATGAAGATAACAGCGGAGAAGACCCTGGTGGAACTATCTAGGCTTGCACAAGGTCAATTTTCATACAGAGCATTCATCCATCAAGTCACCATGGCTCAAGATTGAGCCAAAGGCAGTTAAATAAATAAGATAAGTCCCCTAAGAGGACTAAACAATAAAGTATAAATTTAAAAAAGTGTAAAAATCTACAAAAACTAAAAAGATATAAACATTTATATCACCCCACTTTTCTCTTCTCATCAGTAAAGAAATTAAAAAAGTAAATAAATTAATATATTTGATATAGTTGTGTAAATAAAAGTTGGATCTATTAAGTTATACAATTATTTAAAAGGTACAGTAAACACAGAAAAATACAAAAAAAATTGAAATGGCAGAATTAAATTGAAAAAAAAAAATAATAATAAGTGATGAAAACTTCTTAATACCTCACAATGCTCACATAGCTCCATCCCAAAAAAAGTTACAAGTCTCAAAAAATGGTGACATAAACCAATAAACCAACCTCTGACATTCTCATGCAGCTTCATCAGAAAAAAAATATTTTATTATCTGGCAATACATACCAAATTATTTTTTTTTTGCAAAGCTCAGAATTTCTATTAATCACTAAAATATAAAAATAACCTTATAAGTTTGCTATATTCAGAATCAAACTAACCTGTGGAATCATGTAACCAGGGCATATTTACTGCACAACGAGCACCATAATAAGAAAATCCTCAAAAAACAATGGCTGAATTATGTTTTTTTCACTTTTCACCCAATTTGGATTTTTTTTCCCATTTTTCTGAGCATTATATGGTAAAATGAATGGTATAATTTAAAACTATAAGTTGTGTTACAAGCAACAAGAAAAACAAGAAAAATAAAAAAGTTATGGCTCTTGAAATAAGGGGAGGAAAAAGTGAAAGTGTAAAAACGAAAAAGTCTTCAAAGCAGTTTGGATCTAGAGTTCAGTAGATCGATCCGTGGAGGAACTAGTTCGAGTCGAATTTCCTGAAATTTGCAGTTTTACATGAATTTGAACATTCTGAGATTAGATTCGCAAAAAAAATAGAAAAAAACCTGTTTGTCATTATTTCCCACACTGCTGAAACATCAGAGAGCAGGAGAGTGTAATTTTGCTTTGCCATGTGGGCTTCCTCATAATGCTCTGCAGCTATGACATCTTATGGAATATATCTTGTACAGTGGTGGTCAGCACCTACCAGATCAGCAGTTTCCAGAAGAGCACAATTTGTCTGGCAGAGTTGCTTTTCATTTTCAGAGTCATTGGTAAGTCTTTCTTGCCTATAGAGTGTAAGGATCAGCGGGGTCCTCTCTCTCCCTTGTAGAATGTAAGGGTCAGTGAGGTCCTCTCTCTCTCACTCTCTCCTGTAGAATGTAAGCTCTTATGGTCAGTGGTGTCCTCTCTCTCATGTAGAGTATAAGCTCGGATTCTGGTGAAACAGATTTTGTAGCTGTTTCAGACAGGACCGGGTTTCAAGAACAGTAACTGGGTTAGGGACCACCGGAGTGGTTTCAGGTTCAGATAATGCTGGAGTGGCTTTAGGTTCAGGTACCACCAGAGCAGTTTCAGGTTAAGGTACTGTGGCACCCCGCTGTTCACAGGTACCACAGTACCCATGGTCCATGGATGGACTTCCCCACAAGAGGCCCTCATTACATACAAACACCTCCACCCTTCCACCTCATACCACCAGAGGGAGCCCGTTAGGGATATATATATGGAGGGTGGAGCCAGGCAGTCTCAGTGAGTCTCTCAGTCTGAGAGGGAGCGTGCTGATGCTGAGAGCAGCGAAGACGCAGCACGTCTGCTGCTGTGGTCTGAGGGCCCCGAGTGTGGCAAACAGCGAGGAGCAGGGGAGAGGGGAGTTGAGGGGGCAGAGGAGCATCATAGGCTCACCCCGAATATACAAACCGGACACCGGGTCCACGCCTACAGGGTCCTTTATTCCCAGTGGGGATCACCGGCATACCAGGAGGACTACAAGTCCCTGGCCGACCTGAAGCTAAACCCTTAACAGGATCAGGAACCACGAAGGCCCCAGCATTACCAGGGATAGTGGTTGCAAGCCGAAGGTCCTACTACCAAGAGACAGGTGAAGGAACAGCACGACACATAAGCTAGGTCCAGTTGCAGGCTGGCCAGGAGCATACAGAGAGGCAGACATGGACCAGGAGGCCTTATACCCGCTCACTGGGGAGAAGTCCTGAAGTGCACCCATCCTAATGAGTACCCTGGGTCGTACCTGACATCCGCACCAGTAAAGGTATTGAAGCTGCACTACAGGTCCCAGCATCACCACCCACCATCAAACTCTACCCTGCCCTGAGGCCCGCTGCACCTGTGGGGATCCGTTCCATCCCAGCTGCCTTATCAACTGCCTCATAGGTCTGCAGCAGCGCTGGTACAAATTACCAGAAACCACAGGTGGCGTCACGATCGAACTATAAACCCCCTATAAACTTTCCCCCCTTTTAGTTGACCGCACTGGGTCACGGACAGGGCCAGCCACTGTGACATATCCCTTTCCCCCAGCATCTATCGGCCCGGACTCTGAGTACCCCATTGCCCTGGGGGCGCGACAACTTCTGGCGTCACGAACAGGATTGCGTGACCATTGCCACCGGGTATTGTGCGCCTTAAAGAACTGTGTCGCATACCGTGGTGAAGTTTTCCCGCCAATTGCCGCTGTTTCCAGCCATTGTCCGCCATTTTCGAGTCGCCGCGCGGGAAGAAGAGGGGCATAAGCGCGGGAATCGGAAAGTCGTGACTGCTGGAAGCGCGCAAAACTCAAGCCCTGCCTCGCGCTCTGATCCAGCACCAGGAAGCATCAGGTTCTGGAAGGAGACCGTCGTCTGCGGAGCTGCAGCCTACCCGATTAAAGAAACAGGAGGTAGGCTACGGTTCACTAGGGGGGCGCAACCATGGCCGATGACCAGCGAGACGCCGGAGCACCGAATAATGCTCCTGATGCTCAACTTGCGCCCGGCGCTGCACAGACCGGAGCGGCCGCCGAACCAGCAGTGGTTGTGACTCCGGTGATACCCATGGCCCTGCCATATATCCCTGGAGCAAAATGGCTTCCCCAGTATGTTGGCAAACCAGACACCCTGTCTGGATTCAAGAGAAAGATATGCGTTGTATTGGACATGAATTCAATGACTGGTAAACATAGAGCCGCTGTTGTGCTGGGATAATTGACTGGTGCCGCAGAGCGGGAAGTTGAAACCTGGCCAGCCGCAGACCAGGAATCAGTATCCATTATCTTTAAGAGACTGCAAACTGTCTTGAAAACCGCACTGTGACAGATCTCCGGATGAGGTTCTACCACTGTACCCAGAAACCTGAGGACAGTATCCGGGACTATGCCTGGCGCTTACAGGAAGCCTTGCGGGCCCCGAAACTGGTTAGTCCAGCCAGCATACAAGATGAGAGTAAAATGCTGACAGAGCAATTCATCCAGGGGTTGAGGTCCCAAGAGGAGAGCAGAACCATACGGTGGTGGGCCTTAGATCATCCAAATGCCACCTTTGACACCCTGAAGGACATAGTTATTAAGGGCCTTCAGCCCCTGGAAACATCGGGGACTGCTATCCAGCGTTACCAGGGTGGGGCCACCCCAGTGCCCTCAGCACCCACTGCTCCTTCATTAGCGGCTGAAACAAAGATGCAAACAGTGCCCCCTAGCGAGCTGGACAGCCTGCGCTCTGAAGTGCATCAGCTAAGTAAAACCCTAGCCACTGTCCTGAGCACCCTGCAGCTACAGAGCCTGAGCCGGAAGGAAGGATCCTACTCGCCAACAATCCTGAGCATGTCCCCTGGATGAGGAGAAGAAGGAGGACGACGCCACCCCGTAGGAGGACAACGCCACCCCGTAGAAGGACAATGCTACCCCGTGGGAGGACCAACGACCAACGTCGCCCTCCAGGAGACTTCATCTGCTACCGTTGCCACGAGGCAGGCCACACTGCGTGGAACTGTTCTTTAAAGGGGCAAACCCTGGGGTCGAGGGCCAACACCCAGGAGTAAATCAACCAGGCCCATCTAGCTGGTACGACCGGTTCATAGGAGATAGGCCTTTCCTGTCCATAGTGCTGGATGGCATAGCAACACCTGCGTTACTGGACACCGGCTCACAGGTAACCATCATACCTGATGTCCTCTACAAAAGGTACTGGTCCATAGATGAACTCCACCCACCAGCCCCAAACCTCTCTGTGTATGCCTCTAAAGGCCTTCCTCTTAACCTAGTAGGGGTTAAGGACGTGACAGTGAAGGTGGGGAGAGTGGAACTAAAGGACCAAGGACTAATTGTCATAGAATCTAACCCTGGTGATAACAATCCGTATATGATACTTGGTACAAATATTATTGGTAACTGTTTGGGAGAAGTGTTGTTTTTACTCTAACAGATTGCTAACTGTAACATCCCTGGTGGCGTGCTTGAACAGTGCACCACCTCCCACTATGCAAGATCACAATCTTACCTGTCAGTCCAGCCTGCATATCTTGCTGTGTGCATTTCTCTTGACTGACTGCATAGGGTGGCGGCCCAGTTACTTCCTGATTCTTATAGCTGCTGTGGGCACACCCCTAATGCGTCTCCAGCCTATTGCTGTGAGTCACTGGATATTTAAACCCCCTCCACCCAGTAGGAGGTGCCTGAGCAACACTATCATTCAGTGTTCTCCTTGACTCTGAAGTTGCCAGGTCCAGTTCTGTGTCTTCTTGTCTGTTTCCGCCATCTCTGGGGGCTGCATACCCAGACCTGTTATCTGTGTCCTTTTGTCCGTTTCCGCCATCTCTGGGGGCTGTATACCCAGGCTCGTTCTTGTATCTCTTTGCAGTAGCAGTTCCTGTCTGAACTGTATCCTAGCCTTTTACCTGTTTTTCTCTATGTCCATACCTTCCCTTTTCCTGCAGTATCTGAACCTGCATCTACGTAACTCCTACTCATTGTCTCTGTACTTCTGTTTGTGAGTTTTGTGTCCACTCGCTACTTCATAGTAAGTACCTTGTGTGTATCTGGTTCTGCCTGTCCCTTTTCCCTTCCTCAGTATCTTCTTGTATTTTCCAGTCTGTTCCATGTGAACAGAGCCCTGTCCTCTCTGCCTTGTCCACCGCCCCTGCGGTTTCGCTCCGCTCTGTCTTGCCCACTGCTCCGGCAGTTTCTCTCTGCTCTGACTTGCCCACCGCTCCGGTGGTTCCCCTCTGCTCTGCCTTACCCACTGCTCCGGTGGTTTCTCTCTGCTCTGACTTGTCCACCACTCCGGCGGCTTCCCTCTGCTCTGCCTTACCCACTGCTCCGGCGGCTTCCCTCTGCTCTGACTTGCCCACCGCTCCGGCGGCTTCTCTCTGCTCTGCCTTGCTCACCGCACCAGCGGTTTCTCTCTGCTCTGACTTGCCCACCGCTCCGGCGGCTTCTCTCTGCTCTGCCTCGCCCACCGCTCCGGCGGCTTCTCTCTGCTCTTCCTTGCCCACCACTCCGGCGGTTCCGCTCTGCTCTGCCTTGTCTACCGCACCTGTGGTTTCTCTCTGCTCTGCCTTGCCCACCACTCTGGCGGCTTCTCAATGCTCTGCCTTGCCCACCGCTCCGGCGGTTCTGCTCTGCCTTGTCCACCGCACCTACGGTTTCTCTCTGCTCTGCCTTGTCCACTGCTCCGGCGGTTCCGCTCTGCCTTGCCCACCGCACCTGCGGTTTTCGCTCTGCTCTGCTTGCTCACCGCACCAGCAGTTCTTCTCTGCTCTGCCTTGTTCTCCGCTCCGGCGGTTTCCCATTACTCTGCTTGTCTACCACATCTGCGGCTCTGTACCTGTCTCCCAGTATGTACTAGACCCTATCCAGCCTGCGCTCCAACCTGCTAGTACCTCCCGGTCTGCACTCCAGCCGTGCTTGCCAGTATCTCCCTGTCTGCATACCAGCCGTGCTTGCCAGTGCCCACCTGTCTGCATTCCAGCCATGCTTGCCAGTGCCCACCTGTCTGCATACCAGCCGTACTCGCCAGTACCCACCTGTCTGCATACCAGCCGTACTTGCCAATACCCACCTGCCTGTATGCCAGTCTAACGTGCCTGTTCCTGCATTCCCCGGTGTGGGTCAACAACTGTGACCCGGTTCTGACCTGGAGTGTCACCTGGTCCCTCTGCTCGGTTCCTCCTTGGTCCACGGAGTCGACTAAGCCGCCGTGCGACCTTGGTCGAATCGGGTTGATACTTTTTTACGCCCCTCAAGGCACTCCTTGGTTCATGGTACAGTGGGATCACTAATCACGCTCACGCCAGTCAGTCCGGGCGTGAACGTAACACTGACACTGCCAAACCAGGGCAGAAGAAGGTGCTTCAGAGAGAGATTCGAGCCCTCCTGTACCAGCAACAGGTAAAGCTAACAGGTGGTGAGATTGGTAATGTACGGGTGACAGACCCAATACCAATTGTGATTCCCCCAATGAGTGAAATGCTGATTTGGTGTAGAGCAGCAATAGGTCTCAAGGGACAGAACTACCAGGCAGTAGTGGAGCCCATTAGCTCAGAGCACAGACCTACACTCCTAATGCTAGAGGGGTAGTTGACGTACGCAATGGGAGGGTGCCCGTACGACTCCTAAATTGTGGGGAGGAGGAAGTCAAATTGCCAAGGTATGCCACTGTTGTTAGATTGTATACTGTGAATGATGATGCCATACACACAATGGAATCCTTGACCCCACCAGATGCAATGGAGGACAACGACTCTGAAGCTCAGCTGGAGGATTGGTGTCAACAGCTCCATGTTGGGACTGATGCCACTCCTGTCAATCAGAAACACGGTGTTTACAGAGTGGTTCAGGAATATGAACAAGTGTTTAGTAAACACCCACTTGACTTTGGAAGGGTTAAAGGAGTACAACACCACATACTCACCGGTAACCATCCACCCATTAAGGAGCGTTACCAACCCATACCACCAGCACGTTATCAGAAAGCCAAGGAAATGTTGCATGACATGAAAAAGGCAGGGGTAGTAAGGGATAGCTGTAGCCCTTGGGTAGCTCCCCAGGTCCTGGTCAGGAAAAAGGATGGTAGCATGAGGATGTGTGTAGATTATAGACAGATTAATCGCATAACACATAAAGATGCATATCCTTTGCCCTGTATAGAGGAATCCCTGGCTGCAGTAAAATCTGCCAATTACTTCTCTACACTGGATCTCACTAGCGGGTACTGGCAAGTCTCTGTTGCTGAGGAAGACTGGGAGAAGACGGCCTTCACCACCCCGATGGGACTGTCTAAACAGTATGCCGTTTAGACTCTGCAATGCACATGGAACGTTCCAGAGGCTGATGGAGTGTTGCTTGGAACATCAGAACTTCGAGACAGTGCTGCTGTACCTGGATGACTTTATCGTGTACTCGAGGACGTATGAGGACCACCTGAAGCACCTGGCGAGGTATTTGAAGCATTGTCCCGGTATGGGATGAAACTAAAGCCTTCTAAATGCCACTTGCTCAAGCAGAAGGTTCAGTACCTGGGGCATGTAGTCAGCTCGGAGGGAGTAGCACCAGACCCAGAGAAGGTCACTGCCATCCAGAAGTGGCCTGAGCTGAGAAGCATCAAAGAAGTATGGCAATTCCTGGGACTGGTCGGGTAATACAGGAGGTTCATAAAGGACTATACCAAAAAGGTAGCACCTCTACAAGACCTTCTGGTAGGACAGTCCAAAAGAGGAAAGAGTCCCCCATTCCAGTGGGGCAAAGAACAGGCTGAATCCTTTGCAGTAATGAAGGAAATCTTGACTGGTGAAGATATCCTGGCTTACCCTGACTACAGCCAGCCTTTCCTGCTGTACACCGACGCCAGCAACGAGGGACTGGGAGCTGTGTTGTCCCAGAAGCAAAATGGAAGAGAGAAGGTAATTGCGTATGCCAGCAGGAAGCTACGCCCTACCGAGAGGAACCCGGAGAACTACACTTCCTTCAAGCTGGAGTTCCTGGCCTTGGTCTGGGCTATCACTGAAAGGTTCAAGCATTACCTAGCCTCAACGAAATTCACAGCCTTTACTGACAACAATCCCTTGACACACCTGGAGACAGCCAGGTTGGGAGCCATGGAACAGCGTTGGGTGGCCAGACTGTCAAATTATCAGTTCACCGGGCAGGTCACAAGAACACCAATGCTGATGCCCAGTCAAGGATGCCTCACCAGTCAGACACCAAGGATGAAGTGGATGATTTATAGGAAGTTGAATTACCTGCTTTCCACCAAAGTGGAGTGGTCGATGAGCAACACGTCACCAGAAGACGTCAGGGAAGAACGCTGAATCCTCTACCCCACCACAGTTGGAAGGAGATCCAGGACAGTGACCCGGTTGTCAGCCTTATCAAAAGAATGATCACCCAGGAAGGTTTCGCACCTGGAGAAGGATGCTCCTCCACAAGCCAAGCAACTGTGGAATGAAAGAAGTCGGCTGTTCATCTACAGAGAGAAGCTGTGCAGAAGATATGTCAACCCCAAGACCCATGAAATGGTGTAGCAGATTGTTGTTCCCAGGACGGATATCCAGATGGTGTTGGAAGCCTACCACGATCAAGCAGGTCACTTTGGCTGGAAGAAGCTGGAAACCCTGCTGAAGGACCGGTTCTACTGGGTTGGAATGCGGAGCTCCATAGAGAGGTGGTACCGGAATTGTGGGCCCTGTAGCCTCAGAAGAAAAGACTACAGCAGCCAGAAAGCACTTTTGCAGTCCATCAAGACAACCCAGCCCCTGGAGATCGTCGCTCTGGATCACATCAAGCTGTCACCCAGCAGGTCAGGCTACTCCTATGCCCTGACCATGGTGGATCACTATTCCTGGTTCCTGGTGGTAGCCCCTGTCAAGGACCTGACAACAGAGACTGCAGCAAGAACATTTCAAGCATACTTCTGCAGACCCCATGGATACCCGGACAAAATGCTGACGGATCAAGGTCCTGCCTTTGAAGCCGAGCTGTTTAAAGAACTCTGCCACCTGTACGGATGCAAAAAGATCTGGACTACGCCATATCACCTTCAGACCAATGGTTTGTGTGAGAAAATGAACAACATCGTCATAGACCTGCTGAAACCCTTACCCTTGGAAGAAAGAAATCAGTGGCCAGACAAACTACCTGACCTGGTAGATCTGTACAATCACATACCTGTGAGTTCTACTAATTGTACCCCAGTGTACCTCATGAGAGCAAGACCCGGAAAGTTGCCCATGGACCTGGAACTTGAAGTGGTAGAACCTGAAGCAGATATGTCCACTGAAGACTGGGATACAAATCGGCAAGAGCAGTACAGGAGAGTACAGGCCTGTGTCGAAGACAGTCTGAACAGAGTAAGGGAAAGACAGGAAGAACTGTACAATAAACATGCACCCGCAGAACCCTTGGCACCTGGAGAGCGGAAGAGAAG
The DNA here is from genome assembly GCF_046119375.1 of Phyllobates terribilis. Lineage (NCBI taxonomy): Eukaryota > Metazoa > Chordata > Amphibia > Anura > Dendrobatidae > Phyllobates > Phyllobates terribilis. Next base: position 93,127,929 of record NW_027362763.1, on the reverse strand, counting down.
AAGTCACAAGCTCGATGACCAGTGGGAAAGAGAGCCCTACACAGTGCTGAACTCCAAATTTGAGAACAGTAAAACCTGCCTGATTAGCAAAGATGGAGGTAAAACAACTGCAACAGTCTCAAGAGACCATCTGAAAGTGTGCCCAGGTCTACTGAAGACAACAGAGCAAGAAGTACCTCCTATAGCACCGGAAGAACCCAAGGAAGACGTTCTTCACACAGTTGTAGGAGATTTCCCTGCGGACTGGCCTCAACTTGATGGAGCAGTGATTATAGCCGTAATACACGTCTATCAGCCACAAGGAGAAGCTGTGAGCGCTCTGGAAGAACCTACTCAAGAACAGGAAGAGTCCCCAGTAAGAGGAGGATCACCCGTTGAAACAGAGCCTGAAGGCCCAGTGGACATTGTACTTGCCAGTCCCATAGAGAGATTAAGGCAGTTCTATAATCTACCAGCACGTACACCTGCTAGATTAACAGAGAGGGCATGCATAGACACTAGTGACACCCCAGTGCTACGAAGGTCCACACGCAGCACACAAGGACAAATCCCTGCCAGGTTTAGGGAATAAACACAAAGTGTCTACCATGCAAATAGTTACCCAGTTGGGTATTGCCTATTGTTTGCTATGTAAACTGTCAATAATATGTGTGCATTTAGTTGCCTGTCAGGGTACAAAGACTTGTAGGCTGAGGACTGTGAGCAGCCAAAAACAGTCCATGTATATAGTTTGCACTTATCAAAGTGCCCCTTATTTGACCACTGAACAAAAACCCATTTGGCGTGGCCGAAGACGTGGTCCAGCACCTGGATCACCTATGCCCTGTAGCCATGCCCAGGGCCTACATTGAGGGTTTTCAGGCGGGTCCCTCATGTTACTCTTGTTACATCATCGGTGAAATGGACACCTGGTTACGGGACATACTGTAACTCTTTTATTATTGTTGTTGTAATAATTATTGTTATTGTTGTTAACCTATTTTACAAAATGCTTCAGTCCGGGAGTACTGAATTGTACTAGGGGGGAATGTGGCACCCTGCTGTTCACAGGTACCACAGGACCCAGGGTGCATGGATGGACTTCTCCACAAGAGGCCCTGATTACATACAAACACCTCCACCCTTCCATCTCATACCACCAGAGGGAGCCCGTTAGGGATATATATGGAGGGTGGAGCCAGGCAGTCTCAGTGAGTCTCTCAGTTTGAGAGGGAGCGTGCTGACGCTGAGAGCAGCAAAGATGCAGCACGTCTGCTGCTGTGGTCTGAGGGCCCCGAGTGTGGCCGACGGTGAGGAGGAGAGGAGAGAGGAGTTGAGGGGGCAGAGGAGCATCATAGGCTCACCCCGAATATACAAACTGGACACCGGGTCCGCGCCTACAGGGTCCTTTATAACCAGTAGGGATCACCGGCATACCAGGAGGACTACAAGTCCCTGGCCGACCTGAAGCTAAACCCTTAACAGGATCAGGAACCATGAAGGCCCCAGCATTACTAGGGATAGTGGTTGCCAGCTGAAGGTCCTACAACAGGTGAAGGAACAGCACGACACATAAGCTAGGCCCAGTTGCAGGCTGGCCAGGAGCATACAGAGAGGCAGACACGGACCAGGAGGCCTTATACCCGCTCACTGGGGAGAAGTCTTGAAGTGCACCCATCCTTCTGAGTACCCTGGACCGTACCTGACATCTGCACCAGTAAAGGTATTGAAGTGAATCCCCTGTCTCTGTCAATTACTCCTGCTGCACCATTTCGCCTGCACTACAGGTCCCAGCATCACCACCCACCATCAAACTCTACCCTGCCCTGAGGCCCGCACCACCTGTGGGGAGCCATTCCATCCCAGCTGCCTTATCAACTGCCTCAGAGGTCTGCAGCAGCGCTGTTACAAATTACCAGAAACCACAGGTGGAGTCACTATCGAACTATAAACCCCCTATAAACTTTCCTCCCTTTTAGTTGACCACCCTGGCCATGGACTGGGCCAGCCACTATGACATATCCCTTTCCCCCAGCATCTATCGGCCCGGACTACGAGTATCCCATTACCCTGGGGGCGCGACAGTACCGCCAGAGCGGTTTCAGGATCAGGTACCGCCGGAGCGGTTTCAGGTTTAGGTACTGCAAGTGCGGTTTCAGACTCGGGGTATAGATTCAGACTAGGCTGGTAAAGGTAAACTGGACTGGTTAAGGGATCTTACAACTGACTATCAGCTTGCAGACTGACTAACACAATTGTTGCACAGGCATTTCCCAATAGGTGGAGGTGCCTTAAGTACTAAGTGCTTTCCAACTATTGGCTGGGGACACATTAGGAGTGAGCGTGCTGTCTCTTTAAGAGACTGGGATCGCGCGCATGCTGCCAGGAGACCTGTGTGGCATGCGCAGACCCTGGGACATGGGAGCTGGGGCGGGGGACATGGCAGGGCAGCCTGGGCAGTGGGTAAATCAGCGTCCATGCCAGGAGGGAGGAGAAGAGGCATGCAGGGACACTGGCATTACAGATTCTCTTTCTCTGCTTTATTGGTAAGCGAGGTTCTTTTTCTTTTACCCCATGTGAACTGTATGTTTTGAGCAGTTACAAGATTTTCAGTATTGAGATTCACCATAAAACAAATTCTAGGGAAAATTTGACAAATTTGAATTTCAAAAGATTCACTCAACTGTATTTGGAACATATTCCCTAATCAGGTCATAAGGAATAACTTCCTGACTACTGTGAATCTGACTGTTGGGACCCCACCGATTCTGAGAACAGGCCTTTGAAGAGTCCTGTTTGATTGGAGCAGAAGTTGAGCATGGTCTCGGGTGTAGCCAATGGTCCCATAGCAAATGAATAAAATGAAGATGAACATGGTTAACCTCCCTTCCGTTCACAAGGGTCTCTTCCAGTGGTCAGACTCAGCGATTGGGAAGTTATACCCTATCAATTGGATCAGGGATAACTTCTAAACAGTATAAATTATGATTTTGGATTTTCAAGCTTTGGTAAATATGAATGTCAGAGATGTTAATTGATGCTCTCGGGCCACATTGCAAATATTTTAACATGAATTCCACTTACCGTGTGTCATTTATTATACTGATGCCTTCAGGCACCAAAGCCCGAGTGCCACTGCTTTTTCTGAACACCTATCTATGACTTTAATGGATGCTGACATCAGGACCATAAGGAAGCATGCATGGGAGCCTTCATTTTGGTGGTCTATAGTAGTCATTGCATGATTTACTGTTTATATTGTTTTTCTTAGATACAATGACATTATTAGATAATATGACTTAATTATAAATCATTTTCTTCCGCCGCTGTAGTTTATGACTATTTCTTTGGAGATTTCATTTGCCTCTGAGTGTCTAAATATCACCTTAAGGTACTCATTAAAAGTTTATATGCAAACGACTTGACACAGATACGAGTCAGCATTTTCTGAAGTCACTGTATGTTTCTAATGACTCAAATGGATTACTTCTGGCATGCAGTTAGAATCCATCTTAGTTAGTAAAAAAATATATTGCATATGGAACTTTCCAAGCAGAATCGTGAGTCTCAGGGTTTTTGGCCTTTTGCTGTTTAGTCATTTCGGAAAATGAATTTGTGATGTATTAAGGTCCACCACCAGTCATCTTTGTGTTAGCACTGCGGTTCTAAGCGATTCACCCAAATGTATGGATTTTCTTAGCTGAATAGGCAGGATTTACACCACATTATTCCCTCTGATTATCTTGGCTACATTGAGAGTACAGAAATGAGGCTGAGAAAATTGCTATTAGAATATTTTATAATAATATGGAATAGTGTAACATAGTATGATACAAAACAAAGGACTCCAATCAACAGGCTGAAAACTAACAGAATAATTGATAATATCTGGAATATTATATATATATATATATATATATATATATATATATATATATATATATATATATATATATATGTATATATAAAGAAATTAATAACAAAACTTGGCTCCATTCCTGATATACACTATTTGGATAAAAGATTACCCCCCTTTGACCCACACACTCTACACACACGCATACACCCACAGTGGCATATATGATCTTCCATTCTAAATCCATACACATTAATATGGAGTTGGTCCCTTTACAACTAAAACAGCTTCCCCTCTTCCGGTAAGGCATTCTATAAGATTTTGGAGTGTTTGTAGAAAATGTTCCCCATTAATCCAGAAGAGCATTTGTGAGATCAGACACTGATGTTGAGCAGAGGCCAGACTCACAATCTCCATTCTGCTTCATGCCAAAGGTTGGTCCCGGCTCTGTGTGGCTAGTCATGGTCTTCTACACCAAACTCCCCCAACCATGTCTATATGGATCTTGTGTACTTGACACAGTCATGGAGAACAGAAAAGTGCCTTTCTTACTTATCCCGATTGTTTGCCAGAACCGGTTGTGGAAGTAACTGCCAGTTCAGGAAACCGGACAAAAAATAAATCAGAGAATCATTCCTCACTGCATTCAATTATATCTGCTTCCTTAAGATGCAAATACCATTGAATGATTTAACAATATGACAAGGTACAATGAAGTCTGAGGATCACTGCATCACCATGCTTCCTGATAAGGTCTGAGAACTTGTGGTCAATCTTCAAAAACATTGAAATAGTGATAAACTCCAAGCACTGATTGGACAAGAATGGGCAGTCATCAGTCAGGATTTGGTCCAGAAGCCGATATTCAGCTGCCAGATCAAACTGCAGAAGTCTTAAAAATAAGAGACAACACTGTAAATATTGAGTCTGTGCATAAATTTGATCTATTTGTCAATAAAAGTTTAAAATCTATGGAATGCTTAAAATTGTATTTCAGTAACCATAGAAACATCTGACTAAAAGATCTAAAAACACTGATATAGCAAACTTTGGGAAAATCTAAATTTGTGTTAATGTCAAAACATTTGTTTCACACTGTACATGTGAAAAAGACTTAGGTATACTAATAGATCATATACTGAACATGAGTCAACAGTGTGATGCAGCAGCAAAAAAGGCAAATACAATTCTGGGATGTATTAACAGAAGCATACAGTCTAGATCACGTGAAGTCTTTATCGCACTTTACTCCTCTTTGATCAGACCTCATCTGGAATACTGTATCCAATTTTGGGCACCACATTTTAAAAAAGACATTGATAAACTGGAGCAAGTTCAGAGAAGAGCGATCAGAATGGTGACCGGTCTGCAAACCATGTCCTTTGAGGAACGGTTACAGGATTTGGGAATGTTTTGCTTTCAAAAAAGAAGACTGAGAGGTGACTTAATAGCTGTCTACAAATATCTCAAGGGCTGTCACATTGTAGAAGGATCATCTTTATTCTCATTTGCACAAGGAAAGACTAGAAGCAATGGGATGAAACTGAAAGGGAGAAGATACAGATTAGATATTAGAAAAATTTTTTTGATAGGGTGATCAATGAGTGGAACAGGCTGCCACGAGAGATGGGGAGTTCCCCTTCAATGGACGTCTTCAAACAGAGGCTGAACAGACATCTGTCTGAGATGATTTAGTGAATCCAGCTTTGAGCAGGGGGTTGGACCAGATGACCCAGGAGGTCCCTTCCAACTCTACCATTCTATGATTCTATGATTCTATGACTGTAGACATACACATAGGTGTATTTTAAGGGTTAATGAAATGTAGTGGACAATAGGTTAACCAGCAGGACTGACTAACAGTTGATGCAAGTTGTAAAAATCAAAGGAGATTGCAGATATGGTTACAGTGTAATGTGAAATATCTCTAAATAACTGTTGGCAATGCTTGCAGCAAATGTTGTGTTAACCAGCGGGTCTGAGGAGCAGTAGATGCAAGTTGTAGAAATCACAAGAGTCTTCAATGATGAGTGCAACTGAAAGAACAGGATGGTGGCAGACTCCAAGACAAACTGCAACTGAACATAACACTGAATACTCAAACGTCACATGTGTGACTAAGTGGACCTAAAAAGGCCTTGGATGATGTCAGTGAGGCACGCCAAACAACTTATGAAACCTGGTGTGGATCACAGTAAAGGGCAGTGATCTTAGGGAAAGGAGAAGAAATCGGAATCTGCAGTCAAGACAAGTGCATAACAATGGTAGAATCTATTATGTGTCGCTCAAACTCTACAATCATTTTATTAAGGTATTAGTAGCGTTCATGGGAATCAATTTCAAAGTCTTGGCCCATTGGCCATTTCTGTAATCTAAAGCCATTGATAACCACCTCCTACCAGACGGCATTCATTTATTATCCGTCTGATGCATCGTTACAAGTCCTTTATGCTGCAACTAAGAAGTCACGCCAGGACTACTAATCAAAAGAGGAGCTAGGGATACTGTCAGGTATGAGGGTGTTCTGAGGACACTCATTGACTGACTGCTGACGTGGATGATGGACTTTGTCTTGTGAATCGATTTGCATCAACTTTAGTTATTGTAGAAGAAATATTCTTCCATGTCAGCAGGCATCCCTTACTTCAGGTAGCAGCATCTTGTTAAAAATTTGAATCCCACAACTGTAAAAGGGATAGCAGTGTGACGCCCAGCTGCGCTTGGTATCACAGATCCTGGAAGAGTGCATTGATGGATTCCTCCACAAGAGGCCCCCATAAACATTCACACATCTCCACCTTCCACCTCAGACCAGCAGAGGGAGCCCATTAGGGAGATAAATAGGGAAGGTGGAGCCAGGCAGCAGTTAGTCTAGTCTGGAGTCGACAGAGAGCCAAGCCAGTTGAGAGAGTTCCTGCAGTAAAGAAGCCTGAGAGAGGTCAGTCTGCAGTGGAGCACAGTCTAGACTCAGTGTAGCTCAGAGTAGTGAGCTTTAGGTGTGCCGGCGCCATAAGATCGGTGAAGCACGGCAAGCTGCCGTTAGTGTGTATTGCCTAGTGAGGGCCCGAGTAGGCCGAAGGCGAGTGGAGAATTAGTACATAGGGGGCAGAGGAGCTTAACTAGCTCACTCCGAAGAATTTACCGGACACCGGGTCTGAAGTTTACCGGGATCTCTATGACCCAGTAAGGTATAACTGGAATCCCTGGAGAACTACAAGTCCCAGAATCGCTAAAGTACGGGAGACACATAGGCCCCGCAACCTGAGGAGCATGTACTCCAAGAAAAGGCCCTATCACAAGGTCAGCCAGCACAGGACAGAGACAAAGTTAGGCCTAGCTCCAGGCAGGTCAGAAACTTACTACACAGAGGCAAGAAACAGGAGGCCCTACACCCGCTCATTGGGGAGGATTCTGACATGCACCCTTCACCCTACAGTGCTCCGGGACGTGCCTGAATTTCCATCGGTAAAAGGTACTGAAGTGACTATCGTGTCTGTCCCTGTTCTTGCTCTGACCCGGCTGGGTCTCACCTGTCCTGCACCCCCCTGCATAGACTGCCTGAGGCCTAGCTCCACCTGTGGGGAGCTATACCATCGAGATGCCTTATCACCGGCCTCAGTGGACTGCTGCAGCGCTGGTGCTTCTCACCCGATACCACAGGTGGCGTCACGAACTTTCATAAAATTAATAAATGCCGCCCTTTTAAAGAGGGACCCGAGGGTAGGGGCCCGGGAGCCGACCACCGCGACATCCCCAAGGCCAGGCTAAAGGCCCGGGTACTGAGTGATCCCCGTCCCCTGGGCTAGTCAGCAGTCTTACCCAGGCCAATGTGCCAGAACAGTCTCAAATGCCCCTCTACAGTAGAAAAAGACACTAGTTTTATAAAAATAATATGGTAGAAGCCCCGTTACCAATTTTAAGGTCAAAGGACTTTAAGTAACGCCAGTTGACATAGTAAATATTAAGGCTGGACCCACCAACTACCTAATGTGAATGTGGACCTCCTAACTTTCTACCTCACAGATGATGTTGGGGTGCAGAAAGATAAAGTATGTTGAATTCCAAACGACAATCTTTTTGTTCTCCTAAGGAATACGACACCGCTACTGTTGTCTGGAAGAGATTTACTCCCCTGTATCTATTGAGAATACATGCAGTGTAAGACTAGGGTGCCAGGGGGCCACCAGTGACATTGATTCTGGGGGATCACTGTTCAGCATTTTTTCCTTACCATTGTTCAAAAATTTGCCTATACTTCTATTTAATAAACTGAGTCATTTGGTTAATGAATGATGAGATGCTGCCCTTGTCTGCTCATGTTCCATTAAGTGTACTGAGCCAAACATTGCTCATGTAGTTGAGTGGGGAGCCCAGTCCGGCATAGATGACAACTATGGGATTCACTTATTCTGCTATGGGCCAGGCAGAGCCTGAATGCATGTAAACTTGCATATTTATAGGGGAGCAGGAGAGAAATATGTCAACTGATTATACCTTAGGTTGGCCATACACATTAGGTGTGTCAATGCTTTGGCTGATCGTTCAGCTGACAACCATCTCAGCCATAACTCCCATATACAGGAATGCTCATTCAAAAAAGCAGTCCTGTGTTCCCTAGGAGAAAGCTGTGTATTAACAGGTCGTCCGGCATCTCATCTCGAGATAACAATGCAATCAGCAGTCAGAAATTGAACATAAAGATATTAATAAATAATGAAAATAGGCCAATGGCTATGCAGCTGCAAAAAAAACCCAGAAAACTTTGAGGCACAGTCTTAAATCTTTTTATTATAATCCCATACTTCCCAACTTTTGAAGAACAGAAAGAGGGACAAATTATGGGGCGCACATAGCCACATCCCAATCCATGCCCATTTACCATTTCTTTCTACCCTGGCAGCTGAAGATATCAGAAGGTGTGGTGGCAGTGAGGGAAATTCAACAGACGCCTGAGATAGAAGGGTGTATACCTAAATCCGGGAGTCTACTGCTGTATCCGGGACAGTTTGGACTATAGATGAGTGGATCGGTTCATGGGATTCTGGACCAGCCTCCAAATCAGTGGTACCTGGTGGCTGGATGGGAGGCAGTGAATCTCTTATCTTTCAGCTTTCCCAGCATGGCTTTTGATTAGCCAAGGCTGGCGTGTCGACATCTGTGCCTCATGCTCATCTTTAGTTTGGGCCTGTGGATTATTTTTTGTTCATTCATTCATAGTCATAGCAGCCAGAACTTTGTCATCTTTATGTAACTTCACTATACAACATCTGATTTTTTGGTGTCTGAAAGTCTGTGTTCACAAATAGCATAAATATTGTGTCTTTTATTTTCTGCAGGTGTCCGCAACAAACTACGAAATAACAATCTTCTCTGATTATTGCATTTCTGCTGGATTTTTATGCCTTTCCCCCTTTATTCAATGCATTTTTCGTGCCAATGTGAAGAAGCGTTTCTAATGTGTTTTTTATAGGACAGAAAAGCTTTGATTCTGCACATAAAAAAGTAACTGCAGTTTTTTACATGCGTTTTTTTAGGCTCCCTGTAGAAGCCTAGAAGAAAAAAAAAGCACCAAAACCGCACAGTTCAGCATTGTCTTTAGATGCACATCCACATCATGAAATCACATCCTCTTTGCTTGGACAATTAAACACAGCAGAAATTCTGTGCAAAAAAGCAGCAGAAAATATGCAGTATTTACGCTACTTTGAACATGGTCTAAATGTCCAAGCAAAGTGGATATGCTTTCGTGAAAATACCGCCCTCGGTGCATCTAAAGACACCGTTGAACTGTGCAGTTATGGTGCTTTTTTTCCCTTCTAAATGGAAGGAAAAATAAACTACGTTGCATTTTTAAGCTCTGAACCAAAGCTTTTCTGTACAATTAAAAAAGCATAAAAAATGCGGCTTCACATCTGCTCCAAAAACGCATCAAATATGAGGAAAAATGCAAGCAGAAATGCAGCAGACATGTAATAATCAGAGAAGATTATCATTGTGTCGTGTGGTGCGGAGAGCTGAAGAGAATGTGCATAAAAAAACTCAACAGTTACGCTACATGTGAGCATGGCCTTAGCATTACATTTTTATTATTATTTATTTATTGGTTTAATAGTGAAAAAATATAAATATCACTGTTTTTGCATCATTTAACAATCACCATATATAATCTGATCGCTGTGTTGTACGGGTCGTTAAGACATTAAAGATGTCCATGTTATTTGCTGATTTGTGGTGTTTATTATTCTTTAAAAAAGGGCAGTAAAAATGATATTTATTGTAATTGTTTTTCACAATTTTTTTAGCAATTTTATAGAGAGAAAAAAAATCTCTTATTTTTCCTCTAGAATACAGGGACATAGAAATACATTGCTATGCACAGATGTATGTATCAGTATCGTCTGTCTGTGGTATTAGAGCCTGCAATACAGATCAAGTATACAAAATTCTCCAAGTAATGTTAATCGGGCCTGTGGCTCATGGCTTTAACATCTGTCTTCAATTACAGAGGTTGTGGGGCCAAGTTCCAGGGAGAGTCATAAAATAAAGAAAATGACATTTTTGCAATTGTTTTTAGTAATTTTGTAGGAACAAAAATTCAGACTTTTTTGTCACCCCTAGAATATAGGGACATAGAAATACACTGTTGTGTATAGATGTATCTCTATGCACATCTAAAATCTGCTTCTGGGTTCACTGCCTACAATATAGCTCAAGATTACAAAATGATCCTATATTTACCATTGTGGGCTGTTGCTTGTAGATTAAGCTGCTGCCTTTGAGCATAGATGTCATGAGTTAGAGTCTTGGGGAGACCTGATCTCAAGAGAAGAAAGGGAAAGGTATATTTAATTTATGTAAGTGAAGAGAGCAGAGACATGCCTGCTACGCCCCAAAAGAGTAGGAGATAAGGAGCAATGACGATTTGAGAGAAGTGAGTATTGAAAGTCAAGACAGTCTCTCTGAATCTGAGATGGTTGGAAGCTATGTAATCCTCAACAACTTTTTCAGCAATTTGTGCTACAATAATTCTTCTGTGTGATCAGACAAAAAGGGAAGGGCTATCCTTCACTTCCCAAACACACTAGTTAGCCGGGGGTATGACACTGCCAATGGTTTCCTTTTTTGGAACACTTTTTGTAGCTACTAGAGATTAATAAATGAAAAGGGTGAGTCAGCTCACGAATATGGCTCAATACAGTATCGAACACTCTAGGAAGCCTCGCACGGACCAAGTCAGAGCAACTCCATTAGTAACAAGACAATGAAAAGGGAAGTCCAGTGTGGAAAAATCTGTCCAGGGCTTATAAAACTTAACATTTATTCAGAGCAATTAAAAAACTTTATTTTTAATGTACTGGACGCAATATAGTAATGAACCTATGTTTTGGCTTTGATTAAGGCTATTTGTCGAATCACGTAGGTGCGCTACTATATTGTGGCCAGTACTTTAAAGGATATATCCAGGACTTTAGGGGAAAAAAAATCTGGCTAGGCACTAACAGGCAGGCAATTACAACTAACCTGCCTGTTGCTCCCAGCGCCGTTGTTCCCCAGCACAGAGCAGTCACAGATCTCTCCTGCTAGGGATTCAGCTGCATCTGTGACGCGATGGGGCGTGACTTCTGACTTCATTCTGATTGACCGTTGGCTCCCCCAATTAGGCAGCAGGGATCCGGCTGTCAATCAGAATGACGTCAGAAATCCCTCCCTGTCGACAGAGTGAAACGGAAAAGAAGCCTCCGCTCTATGGACGTGATGTCAGCAGCAGCTTCGGAATCCCAGCAGGTGCGGCCTGTGACCGCTCTGTGTGGGGAAAGAATGGTGCCATGCACAACAGGCAAGTAAGTTGAAGTTACCTGCCTGTTAGTGCTTAGCCACATTTTTTTGTTTTTAATAAATTTCCGGATATAAGAATGGAGTTTTTTAATTACACTAAATAAATGTAAAGTTTTATAACTCCCGATTTTTCCATGCTGGACCTCCCTATTCACTGTTTTGTTAATACTAGAGATTGTTAAACCTCCCAAAATTTGATTCGCTCAATGCAGCTGCCAGATTTAATGCAGTCCAAATAGATTCAGTCTAAACTGAAAGCGACAAGAAAAAATGTTTACTTTGCTCTGAGTAGTGATGAGCAAATCTTCTGAAATTCAAATTCTCCATGTAAATCAAATTTACCCAAAAGCCTCCAGTAGCCCTAAAAAGATATATACAACACTCTGAGATCTTCTAGGACTGTATATAGCCTCTTTAAAGCTCTTTAACCCAAACACAGCCTCAATAATGACAAATTGAGCTTCACATATATTTCTATGGATAAATGGATCACAATCAGTAGTAACAAATAGCTTCTTTAACTCCTTGGTGTCATTTACCATACATGTACCACAGCTGTGAGCCATCACTATATTACAGTGTCCATTTTAGGACATGATCAGATATCAAAATCAAACATCAGAATGATGTCAGCTTGAGGCAAAATACCCTGTCTGACAAGTGACTTTTACAACTGTAATAATAAAAAAAGAGTCACTATTCGCTGATGGGACTTGAACCCAAATTTCTGTGTTCAGAAACCAGTGCACGAACCACTAAGCTATTAACTCAGCTGAGGAAGCCTAGGAGTTATATTTGGTTATATGATTTTCAGTGCAAACCTGATTGAAACTCATTGGGACTTATGCACAGACTGCAAGTAATCCAAATTCAAATGATGTTTGATTTTGATGTGTGACTTTCTTCAAACATCAGAATCACAATGACTTTTAGTCACCCTGAGTATTTTCATGGTTAATCTCATAAGACAAGAAAAGCTGCTAGTCATTATCACTTGACTGGATACCTCAATGGTGAGTATCAGCCTCTGAAACTAAAGTGTCACAGTTCTAATCCCATTTGGAATATTATTATTATTTATTTTTTTAAATTATGCCTGTTTAGCACACAAACTACAGGGGTGTTTTACTTTTAATATCTGACATTTTGATTGTCATCCTGACGTGTTTGGGAGGCACTTATTTGCTACAAATCTATTTCCAAGTGACTGTACATATGCATAATTTCTTAAAGGAGTCTAATGATAAAATGTCTTTATTGTCAATTTTTCTTTCCATCCACCCATGAACCGGCTGCAAACTCCCAATTTACTTTTGCTATGTAATTATTATTATATATCGCTACCTAAATAATCAAATAACGAACCTACAGTGTAATGGTAAGGAATGTGTGTCACATAGTTTTGGTTTGAAAGGATAATAATAATAATAGTAATAATAATAATAATAATAGTAATAATAACAATAGTAGTAATAATAATAATAATTAATAATAAAAAGTTCAGTGTCCCTACAGGTTTTTCTTGACTTATGTAGCCGACACCAAACAGTAATTGGTGATATCAGAGCTAGTTCTGATCGCATCAGTTCAAATTCTTAAATGCTATGGTCAAGCATGGAAGCAGAAATTAATAGACTGCTAATCTGGCAGCCCTAACTTCTGATGGCAATTGCCCCCCACCATCCTTCCCCCCGAAAACAATATTTTAAAGAAATATTGAAATGTCAAAATAAAAAAGAAAATAACTCATTGGGTTTTGAATAATTGTCCAAACTAATAAAATATTAAGTATTCATCCTACAAGCTGAATGCCAAAATCAATTAAAAACACTGAGATGCACACTTGCCACACAAAAATTAAATAACTAGCAATGAAAACATTGCGTGTACCCAAAAATTGTTCCAATAAAAGTTACATCTCGACCTGCAAAGAACATGTCCTCCCAAAGCTCAATCAACGGAAAAAGCAAAATGTTATGGGTTTCCGAGAATGGTGACACTACCGATTTTTTTTTACATTAAGTTCAGATTTGTTTTCAACCAGTATTGGTGGTTTGTTTCTGCATAAATGCAAACATATATGATTGAATGGTAGCAGCAGCACTTTAATGACACTGATCAAGCAAGTAGCAGATACCAACTATTGCATATGGCCCTTCCTGGCCCGACTATTCCACTATCTCTTCCCCTATCAATTAAATCTGCATTTTACTCTTTTGCACACATTAATCTTCTTCACTGCTATCCTGTCATAAACTATATGTACATTTTCTTCAATGTTTTATGTCTTTCTCTCCCTATCTCTCTGGCTAAGTTATGAGCTGTGACATTCTCTCAAAATCCACAAAATGGCTGCTGTATCTTCTGCTCCTAATATATATCGTCCCTATTCTTGACTGTACTATACCATGTTTCGATTGATGCAAGGAATTATGAGGAAATCCACCCAGCCATACTAAGGTCATGCAATCTTCTGTGATGCAATCTTTGACAGTGTGTAAAATGGTGACAGCTATTTTAGGTGATTTGTGCAAAAAAAATTGCATATTGTTTGAGTTTATGAGCTGCAGTGAACTCTTAAAAATTAAATTCAAAGGGAAGAAGTTAAAAAATAATAAAAGAGTAGCCAAGGCTCACCCATCAGTTGTCTCAGTGCTTTCAGTCCAGTCCTCCACACTCTCTCTTCTGGCACTGATGAGGTCTCCTGTAATCAAATATGGGGTAACATACATCTTTGACTTATTTGCATCCGTTCACCACCATTTTGCTAGACTCTTTTCAATTAAAAACTAAAAATTTTGGATTCCCCAGAATCTGAAAATTTTGAGGAAATTTCTAAGAAATCCAGTTAGTTGCACATCGGTTTGCTCATGTCTAGGAGTAACAACTGTATGCCAGAAACACCCCAAAAGACCTGTCATTTTGGAGATGCTCTGACAGAGATTTCTAGCCATTACATTTTGGCACTTTTCACAGTCATTCATGCTCTTACATTTCCCTTTTCTTTTTTAGTTCCTTCCAATACATTAACTTCAAGAATTAACATTTCTCTTGCTACCTCATATATCCCCGCCCTTGACAGGTGCCATTGTAACAAAGATAATCATTTTAATTCTATTCATTTCACCTGTCAGTGATTTCAATGTTATGGGTGATCGATGTACGACAGGAAAAAATGTGAAGCAATGTAAGGATGCAGTATTTTTTAAACTAACATACAAGGAAAATATAATTATCCAGACAGTTAATACATATCAATTAGCACAACAAAAGCTTTTGAAATTGTACAGGTAGATGTCGAGTTACACTTTTCAGCAATGGGATATCTTAATTTTAAGAAATGCTACATATGTACCCCATTCAAAGACAAATTTGAAAAATTAAATGTTTGTTCATATTAGCAAGAACACAGCAGAGCAATAACTTTAGCCATTAAGAGTATATCATTGGCTAACTAACTCTGCATTTGTACTCTTCTCACTTTCACCCTTTAATTCCTAAATGGTAACATACACTTTTAAGCAGAAATAAGACAGTATAATCATGACCTTTATATCTGCAGCTCTAGTAATTGATATGCTAGTATCCACCCCAGAAGATGCCAGTCTTTGGGCGAAACCCTGGATCACCAAGAGGTGGTCATCTATGGATATTATCCATTTTTTTTATTGAAAGAGTTTTTCAATTTACTTTTTGAGTATAACCAACATACCACTACCATATTACAGTATATAAAAACCACAGGACCATTGCTTAATTTGGAACCGAATGTTGGGGCTGTGCACATGTGCTATGGACAGTTGAACCTGGATAAGAGACTTGCTGTACTCAGCTTAGTTCACATTGAACCTGTTCTTTTCTAACTTGAGAAACAGTTGTGAGTAGAGATGAGCAGATCGACCAAAATTAAAATTCATCAGATGCCGCAGATTTTACCAGGAAATTCAACTTGTAACAAAGTTGTTCTCCGTGAATTTAATGTCCCCTATTATGCTGCAGGGTCTATGTAAACCTCAGAGCATAATAAATAACATGTCAAAAATAAAGAAAAAATAATAATACTCACCTCACCACTCACCTATCCCCTGCTGCCTTTGGTGCCCAATGCTCCCATGTTTGATATACAGGTCCTCTCCTTTCCACATACAGGTCTTCCCTCTAGAACTGGGATTTTGGCCATGACCAAGCTTTAGTCGTCATGCACGTCATGCTCTCACGTTATAATGCACCATGACCATCATCATGGGAACGCAGCCTAACGGTTTCAAAACTACAACTCAGAACAAGCCTGGATAGCCTGTTGCTCTCAGGGCATGTCAGAAGTTATAGTTTTAGAGACAGAGGTTGGGGATGCTTGATTCCGATTAAAAATATTATAAAAACAATATAATAAAATTATAAAATTATAGTAAAATAAAATAATGTATATATATATATATATATATATATATATATATATATATATATATATACAGTGCTGGCCAAAAGTATTGGCACCCCTGCAATTCTGTCAGATAATACTCATCTTCTTCTTGAAAATGATTGCAATCACAAATTCTTTGGTATTATTCACTTCATTTAATTTGTCTTCAGTGAAAGAAACACAAAAAGAATTGTCCTAAAGCCAAATTGGATATAATTCCACACCAAACCTAAAAAAGGGGGTGGACAAAAGTATTGGCACCTTTGAAAAATCATGTGATGCTTCTCTAATTCGTGTAATTAACAGCACCTGTAACTTACCTGTGGCACCTAACAGGTGTTGGCAACAACTAAATCACACTTGCAGCCAGTTAACATGGATTAAAGTTGACTCAACCTCTGTCCTGTGTCCTTGTGTGTACCACATTGAGCATGGAGAAAAGAAAGAAGACCAAAGAACTGTCTGAGGACTTGAGAAACCAAATTGCGAGGAAGCATGAGCAATCTCAAGGCTACAAGTCCATCTCCAAAGACCTGAATGTTCCTGTGTCTTCCGTGCGCAGTGTCATCAAGAAGTTTAAAGCCCATGGCACTGTGGCTAACCTCCCTAGATGTGGACGGAAAAGAAAAATTGACAAGAGATTTCAACGCAAGATTGTGCGGATAGTGGATAAAGAACCTCGACTAACACCCAAACAAGTTCAAGCTGCCCTACAGTCCGAGGGTATAACAGTGTCAACCCGTACTATCCGTCGGCGTCTGAATGAAATGGGACTGTATGGTAGGATACCCAGGAAGACCCCACTTCTTACCCCGAGACATAAAAAAGCCAGGCTGGAGTTTGCCAAAACTTACCTGAGAAAGCCTAAAACGTTTTGGAAGAATGTTCTCTGGTCAGATGAGACAAAAGTAGAGCTTTTTGGAAAAAAGCATCAACACAGAGTGTACAGGAAAAAAAAGAGGCATTCAAAGAAAAGAACACTGTCCCTACAGTCAAACATGGCGGAGGTTACCTGATGTTTTGGGGTTGCTTTGCTGCCTCTGGCACTGGACTGCTTGACCGTGTGCATGGCATTATGAAGTCTGAAGACTACCAACAAATTTTTCAGCAAAATGTAGGGCCCAGTGTGAGAAAGCTGGGTCTCCCTCAGAGGTCATGTGTCTTCCAGCAGGACAATGACCCAAAACACACTTCCAAAAGCACTATAAAATGGTTTGAGAGAAAGCACTGGAGACTTCTAAGGTGGCCAGCAATGAGTCCAGACCTGAATCCCATAGAACACCTGTGGAGCGATCTCAAAATGGCAGTTTGGAAAAGGCACCCTTCAAATATCAGGGACCTGGAGCAGTTTGCCAAAGAAGAATGGTCTACAATTCCAGCAGAGCATTGTAAGAAACTCATTGATGGTTATCGGAAGCGGTTGTTCGCAGTCATTTTGGCTAAAGGTTGTGCAGCCAAGTATTAGGCTGAGGGTGCCAATACTTTTGTCCGGCCCTTTTTTGGAGTTTTGTGTGAAATGATCAATGATTTGATTTTTGCTTCATTCTCTTTTGTGTTTTTTCCTTGCAAGCAAATTAAATAAAGATAATAATACCAAAGAATTTGTGATTGCAATCATTTTCAGGAAGAAACTGAGTATTATCTGACAGAATTGCAGGGGTGCCAATACTTTTGGCCAGCACTGTATATATACATACACAGTACAGACCAAAAGTTTGGACACACCTCATTTAAAGATTTTTCTGTATTTTCATGACTATGAAAATTGTACATTCACACTGAAGGCATCAAAACTATGAATTAACACATGTGGAAATATATACTTAACAAAAAGTGTGAAACAACTGAAAATATGTCTTATATTCTAGGTTCTTCAAAGTAGCCACCTTTTGCTTTGATGACTGCTTTGCACACTCTTGGCATTCTCTTGATGAGCTTCAAGAGGTAGTCACCGGAAATGGTTTTCACGTCACAGGTGTGCCCTGTCAGGTTTAATAAGAGGGATTTCTTGCCTTATAAATGGGGTTGGGACCATCAGTTGTGTTGTGCAGAAGTCAGGTGGATACACAGCTGATAGTCCTACTGAATAGACTGTTAGAATTTGTATTATGGCAAGAAAAAAGCAGCTAAGTAAAGAAAAACGAGTGGCCATAATTACTTTAAGAAATGAAGGTCAGTAAGTGTGAAAAATTGGGCAAACTTTGAAAGTGTCCCCAAGTGCAGTTGCAAAAACCATCAAGCGCTAAGCAGAAACTGGCTCACATGAGGACCGCCCCAGGAAAGGAAGACCAAGAGTCACCTCTGCTTCTGAGGATAAGTTTATCAGCCTCAGAAATCGCAGGTTTTCAGCAGCTCAGATTAGAGACCAGGTCAATGCCACACAGAGTTCTAGCAGTAGACACATCTGTTCAACAACTGTTAAAAGGAGACTTTGTGCAGCAGGCCATCATGGTAAAATAGCTGCTAGGAAACCACTGCTAAGGACAGGCAACAAGCAGAAGAGACTTGTTTGGGCTAAAGAACACAAGGAATGGACATTAGACCAGTGGAAATCTGTGCTTTGGTCTGATGAGTCCAAATTTGAGATCTTTGGTTCCAACCACCGTGTCTTTGTGCGATGCAGAAAAGGTGAACGGATGGACTCTACATGGCTGGTTCCTACCGTAAAGCATGGAGGAGGAGGTGTGATGGTGTGGGGGTGCTTTTCTGGTTACACTGTTGGGGATTTATTCAAAACTGAAAGCATACTGAACCAGCATGGCTACCACAGCATCTTGCAGCGGCATGCTATTCCATCCGGTTTGCATTTAGTTGGACCATCATTTATTTTTCAACAGGACAATGACCCCAAACACACCTCCAGGCTGTGTAAGGGCTATTTGACCAAGAACAAGAGTGATGGGGTGCTACGCCAGATGACCTGGCCTCCACAGTCAGCAGACCTGAACCTAATCGAGATGGTTTGGGGTGAGCTGGACCGCAGAGTGAAGGCAAAAGGGCCAACAAGTGCTAAGCATCTCTGAGGACTCCTTCAAGACTGTTGGAAGACCATTTCCGGTGACTAGCTCTTGAAGCTCATCAAGAGAATGCCAAAAGTGTGCAAAGCAGTCATCAAAGCAAAAGGTGGCTACTTTGAAGAACCTAGAATATTAAACATATTTTCAGTTGTTTCACACCTTTTTGGTAAGTATATAATTCCACATGTGTTAATTCATAGTTTTGATGCCTTCAGTGTGAATGTACATTTTTCATATTCATGAAAACACAGAAAAATCTTTAAATGAGAAGGTGTGTCCAAGCTTTTGGTCTATACTGTATATATACTTGCTATTAAACCCGTTCTATGCCCGGGTGGCGAACATTTTTATTGGTATCTGGTCTCCCATACTGGTAAGTGCTGCCCACCTCCTGTCCCCACCATCCTATCCTGGTATGCATGGTACCCCTCATCCCCAATCCTGGTATGCATGGCACCCCTCAACCCTATCCTGGTATGCATGGCACTCCTCACCTTCAATCCTGGTATGCATGGCACCCCTCATCCCCAATCCTGGTATGCATGGCACCCCTCACTCCCAATCCTGGTATGCATGGCACCCCCTCACCCACAATTCTGGTATGCATGGCACCCCTCACCCCCAATCCTGGTATACATGGCACCCCTCAACCCCATTCCTGAAAGGCATGGCACCCCTCATCCACAATCCTGGTATTCATGGCACCCCTCACCCCCAATCCTGGAATGCGTGGCACTCCTCATCCCCAATCCTGGTATGCATGACACCCCTCATCCCAAATCCTGGTATGCATGGCACCCCTCACCCCCAAACCTGGTATGCATGGCACCCCTCACCCACAATCCTGATATGCATGGCACACCTCACCAACAATCCTGGTATCCTGGTATGCATGGCACCCCTCAACCCCAATCCTGGAAGGCATGGCACCCCTCATCCCCAATCCTGGTATGCGTGGCATCCCTCACCCCCAATCCTGGTATGCGTGGCACCCCTGATCCCTATCCTGGTATGCATGGCACCCCTCATCCCCAATCCCGGTATGCATGGCACCCCTCATCCATAAACCCGGTATGCATGGCACCCCTCATCCCCATTCCCGGTATGCATGGCACCCCTCATCCGCAATAACGGTATGCATGGCACCCCTAATCCCCAATCCCGGTATGCATGGCACCCCTCATCCCCAATCCCGGTATGCATGGCACCCCTCATCCCCATTCCTGGTATGCATGGCTCCCTCATCCCCAATCCTGGTATGCATGGCACCCTTCATCCCCAATCCTGGTATGCATGGCACCCCTCATCCCCAATCTTGGTATGCATGGCTCCCTCATCCCCAATCCTGGTATGCATGGCTCCCTCATCCCCAATCCTCATATGCATGGCACCCCTCATCCCCAATCCTGGTATGCATGGCTCCCTCATCCCCAATCCTGGTATGCATGGCACCCCTCATCCCCCACCCTGGTATGCATGGCTCCCTCATCCCCCTTCCTGGTATGCATGGCACCCCTCATACCCAATCCTGGTATGCATGGCACCCCTCATCCCCAATCCTGGTATGCATGGCTTCCTCATCCCCAATCCTGGTATACATGGCACCCCTCATCCTCAATCCTGGTATGCATGGCTCCCTCATCTCCAATCCTGATATGCATGGCTCCCTCATCTCCCCAATACTGATATGCATGGCACCCCTCAACCCGAATCCTGGTATGCATGGCACCCCTCATCCCCAATCCTGGTATGCATGGCTCCCTCATCCCCAATCCTGGTATGCATGGCACCCCTCATCCCCAATCCTGGTATACATGGCTCCCTCATCCTCAATCCTGGTATGCATGGCTCCCCTCATCCCCAATCCTAATATGCATGGCACCCCTCATCCCCAATCCTGGTATGCATGGCACCCTCATCCCCAATCCTGGTATGCATGGCACCCCTCATCCCCAATCCTGGTATGCAGGGCACCCCTCATCCCCAATCCTGGTATGCATGGCACCCCTCATCCCCAATCCTGGTATGCATGGCTTCCTCATCCCCAATCCTGGTATACATGGCACCTCTCATCCTCAATCATGGTATGCATGGCTCCCTCATCTCCAGTCCTGATATGTATGGCTCCCTCATCTCCCCAATCCTGATATGCATGGCACCCATCAACCCCAATCCTGGTATGCATGGCACCCCTCATCTCCAATCCTGGTATGCATGGCTCCCTCATCCACAATCTTGGTATGCATGGCTCCCTCATACCCAATCCTGATATGCATGGCACCCCTCATCCCCAATCCTGGTATGCATGGCTTCCTCATCCCCAATCCTGATATACATGGCACCCCTCATCCTCAATCCTGGTATGCATGGCTCCCTCATCTCCAATCCTGATATGCATGGCTCCCTCATCTCCCCAATCCTGATATGCATGGCACCCCTCAACCCCAATCCTGTTATGCATGGCACCCCTCATCCCCAATCCTGGTAAGCATGGCTCCCTCATCCACAATCTTGGTATGCATGGCTCCCTCATATCCAATCTCGATATGCATGGCACCCCTCATCCCCAATCCTGGTATGCATGGCTCCCTCATCCCCAATTCTCGTATGTATGGCTCCCTCATCTCCAATCCTGATATGCATGGCTCCCTCGTCTCCCCAATCCTGATATGCATGGCACCCCTCATCCCCAATAACGGTATGCATGGCACCCCTCATCCCCAAACCCGGTATGCATGGCACCCCTCATCCCCAATCCCGGTATGCATGGCACCCCTCATCCCCATTCCTGGTATGCATGGCTCCCTCATCCCCAATCCTGGTATGCATGGCACCCTTCATCCCCAATCCTGGTATGCATGGCACCCCTCATCCCCAATCTTGGTATGCATGGCTCCCTCATCCCCAATCCTGGTATGCATGGCTCCCTCATCCCCAATCCTCAAATGCATGGCACCCCTCATCCCCAATCCTGGTATGCATGGCACCCCTCATCCCCAATCCTGGTTTGCATGGCTCCCTCATCCCCAATTCTGATATGCATGGCACCCCTCATCCCCCATCCTGGTATGCATGGCTCCCTCATCCCCCATCCTGGTATACATGGCACCCTTCATCCCCAATCCTGGTATGCATGGCACCCCTCATCCCCAATCCTGGTATGCATGGCTTCCTCATCCCCAATCCTGGTATACATGGCACCCCTCATCCTCAATCCTGGTATGCATGGCTCCCTCATCTCCAATCCTGATATGCATGGCTCCCTCATCTCCCCAATCCTGATATGCATGGCACCCCTCAACCCCAATCCTGGTTTGCATGGCACCCCTCATCCCCAATCCTGGTATGCATGGCTCCCTCATCCCCAATCCTGGTATGCATGGCACCCCTCATCCCCAATCCTGGTATACATGGCTCCCTCATCCCCAATCCTGGTATGCATGGCTCCCCTCATCCCCAATCCTAATATGCATGGCACCCCTCATCCCCAATCCTGGTATGCATGGCACCCTCATCCCCAATCCTGGTATGCATGGCACCCCTCATCCCCAATCCTGGTATGCATGGCACCCCTCATCCCCAATCCTGGTATGCATGGCACCCCTCATCCCCAATCCTGGTATGCATGGCTTCCTCATCCCCAATCCTGGTATACATGGCACCTCTCATCCTCAATCCTGGTATGCATGGCTCCCTCATCTCCAGTCCTGATATGTATGGCTCCCTCATCTCCCCAATCCTGATATGCATGCCACCCATCAACCCCAATCCTGGTATGCATGGCACGCCTCATCTCCAATCCTGGTATGCATGGCTCCCTCATCCACAATCTTGGTATGCATGGCTCCCTCATACCCAATCCTGATATGCATGGCACCCCTCATCCCCAATCCTGGTATGCATGGCTTCCTCATCCCCAATCCTGATATACATGGCACCCCTCATCCTCAATCCTGGTATGCATGGCTCCCTCATCTCCAATCCTGATATGCATGGCTCCCTCATCTCCCCAATCCTGATATGCATGGCACCCCTCAACTCCAATCCTGTTATGCATGGCACCCCTCATCCCCAATCCTGGTAAGCATGGCTCCCTCATCCACAATCTTGGTATGCATGGCTCCCTCATCCCCAATTCTCGTATGTATGGCTCCCTCATCTCCAATCCTGATATGCATGGCTCCCTCGTCTCCCCAATCCTGATATGCATGGCACTCCTCATCCCCAATCCTGGTATGCATGCCACCCCTCATCCCCAATCCTGATATGCATGACTCCCTGATCCTCATTCCTGATATGAATGGCACCCCTTACCCTCATCCTGGTATGCATGGGCCCCTCTTCCCCAATCCTGGTATGCATGGCACCCCTTATCCCCAATCCTGGTGTGCATGGCACTCCTCATCCCTATCCTAGTATGCATGGGCCCCTCATCCCCAATCCTGGTATACATGGTACCCCTCATCCCCAATCCTGGTATACATGGTACACCTCATCCCGATCCTGGTATGTATGGTACCCCTCATCCCCTATCCTGATATGCATGGCACCCCTCACCCCCATCCTGGTATGCATGGGACCCTCATCCCCAATCCTGGTTTGCATGGCACCCCTCATCCCCAATCCTGGTATGCATGGCTCCCTCATCCCCAATCCTGGTATGCATGGTACCCCTCATCCCCAATCCTGGTATTCATGGCTCCCTCATCCCCATCCTGGTATGCATGGCACTCCTCATCCCAATCCTGGTATGCATGGGCCCCTCATTCTCAATCCTGGTATACATGGTACCTCTCATCCCCAATCCAGGTATACATGGTACCCCTCATCCCTATCCTGGTATGTATGGTACCCCTCATCCCTATCCTGGTATGTATGGTACCCCTCAACCCTATCCTGGTATGTATGGGCCCCTCATTCTCAATCCTGGTATACATGGTACCCCTCATCCCCAATCCAGGTATACATGGTACCCCTCATCCCTATCCTGGTATGTATGGTACCCCTCATCCCTATCCTAGTATGTATGGTACCCCTCATCCTGGAATGCATGGCACCCAATCACTCATCCTGGTATGCATGGCACCCCATCCCTCATCCTGGTATGAATGGAACCCCGCATTCCTATCCTGGTATGTATGGTACCCCTCATCCCCAATCCTAGTATACATGGTACCCCTCATCCCTATCCTGGTATGTATGGTACCCCTCATCCCTATCCTGGTATGTATGGTACCCCTCATCCCGATTCTGGTATGCATGGTACCCCTCATCCCAATCCTGGTATGAATGGTCCCCTCATCCCCCAATAATGGTATGTGTGGTACCCCTCATCCCCCAACCCTGGTATTCATGATACCCTCACCCCACAATCCTGGTATTCATGGCTCCCTCACCCCCATCCTTGTATGCATGGCACTCCTCATCCCTATCCTGGTATGCATGGGCCCCTCATCCCTATCCTGGTATGTATGGTACCTCTCATACCTATCCTGGTATGTATGGTACCTCTCATCCCTATTCTAGTATGTATGGTCCCCTCATCTCCCAGTAATGGTATATGTGGTACCCCTCATCCCCAAACCCTGGTATGCATGATCCCCTCACCCCACAATCCTGGTATGCATGGTCCCCTCACCCCCCAATCCTGGTATGCATGGCCCCTCACCCCCCAATCCTGGTATGCATGATCCCCTCACCCCACAATCCTGGTATGCATGGTCCCCTCACCCCCCAATCCTGGTATGCATGGTCCTCTCACCCCACAATCCTGGTATGTGTGGCCTCCTCACCCCTCAATCCTTTCACGCTGTACACACATACAGTACAGACCAAAAGTTTGGACACACCTTCTCATTTAAAGATTTTTCTGTATTTTCATGACTATAAAAATTGTACATTCACACTGAAGGCATCAAAACTATGAATTAACACATGTGGAATTATATACTTAACAAAAAAGTGTGAAACAACTGAAAATATGTCTTATATTCTAGGTTCTTCAAAGTAGCCAACTTTTGCTTTGATGACTGCTTTGCACACTCTTGGCATATTCTTGATGAGCTTCAAGAGGTAGTCACTGGAAATGGTCTTCCAACAATCTTGAAGGAGTTCCCAGAGATGCTTAGCACTTGTTGGCCCTTTTGCCTTCACTCTGCGGTCTAGCTCACCCCAAACCATCTCGATTGGGTTCAGGTCTGGTGACTGTGGAGGCCAGGTCATCTGGCGTAGCACCCCATCACTCTACGTCTTGGTCAAATAGCCCTTACACAGCCTGGAGGTGAGTTTGGGGTCATTGTCCTGTTGAAAAATAAATGATGGTCCAACTAAACACAAACTGGATGGAATAGCATGCCGCTGCAAGATGCTGTGGTAGCCATGCTGGTTCAGTATGCCTTCAATTTTGAATAAATCCCCAACAGTGTCACCAGCAAAACACCCCCACACCATCACACCTCCTCCTCCATGCTTCACGGTGGGAGCCAGGCATGTAGAGTCCATCCTTTCACCTTTTCTGCGTCGCAACAATACACGGTTGTTGGAACCAAAGATCTCAAATTTGGACTCATCAGACCAAAGCACAGATTTCCACTAGTCTAATGTCCATTCCTTGTGTTCTTCTGCCCAAACTAGTCTCTTTTGCTTGTTGCCTGTCCTTAGCAGTGGTTTCCTAGCAGCTATTTTACCATGAAGGTCTGCTGCACAAAGTCCCCTCTTAACAGTTGTTGAAGAGATGTGTCTGCTGCTAGAACTCTGTGTGGCATTGACCTGGTCTCTAATCTGAGCTGCTGTTAACCTGCGATTTCTGAGGCTCAGATAAACTTATCCTCAGAAGCAGAGGTGACTCTTGGTCTTCCTTTCCTGGGGCGGTCCTCATGTGAGCCAGTTTCTTTGTAGCGCTTAATGGTTTTTGCAACTGCACTTGGGGACACTTTCAAAGTTTGCCCAATATTTTGCACTGACTGACCTTCATTTCTTAAAGTAATGATGGCCACTCGTTTTTCTTTACTTAGCTGCTTTTTTCTTGCTGTAATACAAATTCTAACAGTCTACTCAGTAGGACTATCAGCTGTGTATCCATCAGACTTCTGCACAACACCACTGATGGTCCCAACCCCATTTATAAGGCAAGAAATCCCACTTATTAAACCTGACAGGGCACACCTGTGAAGTGAAAACCATTTCCGGTGACTACCTCTTGAAGCTCATCAAGAGAATGCCAAGAGTGTGCAAAGCAGTCCTCAAAGCAAAAGGTGGCTACTTTGAAGAACCTAGAATATAAGACATATTTTCAGTTGTTTTACACTTTTTTTGTTAATTATATAATTCCACATGTGTTAATTCATAGTTTTGATGTCTTCAGTGTGAATGTACAATTTTCAAAGTCATGAAAATACAGAAAAATCTTTAAATGAGAAGGTGTGTCCAAACTTTTGGTCTGTACTGTACAAAAAAATAAACAGTTATACTCACCTTTCTTCTCTCTGCTCCAGCGCTTCTGTGTCCTGTTCTGCCGGAGGCCGTCGGAGGAGTACGGCACAGGAGCACTGCACTGTTCGGTGTCATTTTGCTGAAGACACACTGCAAATGTGTCTTCAGTAACATGGCGCCGGATAGCGCTATGTGCATGCGCCGATCCGACGCCTCACTCCAGCCCCAGTCTCCGGCGAAGAGAGAGGCGCCGCGGCAACG
This sequence comes from Phyllobates terribilis, assembly GCF_046119375.1. Lineage (NCBI taxonomy): Eukaryota > Metazoa > Chordata > Amphibia > Anura > Dendrobatidae > Phyllobates > Phyllobates terribilis. The sequence goes on along the minus strand of NW_027362763.1, from coordinate 93,101,126 downwards.
CTCCTCCCGGTTAGGTAAGTATGAAAGTATGGCACCGGAGATCGCGGTATGCGTTCAGTGTCTATGCATATCGCGATCTCCGGCACCATACAATCCTCTTACCTGTAACATCTGGATGCGGTCTTCTGTCTGGAGCCAGACTGAGCGTCACACATGCGCAGTTTTATAAAGGCTTCAGACAGAGACACGCTTAGCCGATTATATTCTATATATATATATATATATATATATATATATATATGTATATATATATATATATATATATGTATATACTGTATATACATATATATATATATATATAAATATACACTGTATATACATATATATATATATATTTATATATACACACTGTATATACACTGTGTTCCAAATTATTATGCAAATAATATTTTCTCAGATTTTCCCAAATTACCTATATGAATTGCAGTCATTGTAATTTTCCAGTCAAATAACTTTTAGAGTACAATTGAAAGGTTTTGTACAAACTGCCTATGATAACAGTATATTTTTTAAAAAATAAAAAACTCAAACTGCACTCAAAATGCATGTTCCAAATTATTATGCACAGCAGAGTTTTCATCCTTTTCATTTTAATAAAGAACAAAAAAATTGTCATTTTTTTAATTGTAAGCATTAGCAGGTTATCACAAACTGAAATCAAACAGTTTTCAACTCAAAACTTTATTCTAGGTGATGTTACATTTGCACATAGGACCCCTTGTTCGAAAGGAACTTCTGAACTCTCTCGTCCATTGAATTTGTCAAGTTTTGGATGGTTTCTGCTTTAATTGTTTTGCATGAGGACAGAATACCCTCACAGAGCTGTTGCTTAGATGTGAACTGCCTCCCGCCATCATAGACACTCCTTTTGATGATGCTCCAGAGGTTCTCAATGGGGTTGAGGACAGAGGAGCATGGGTGCCACACCATAAGTTTGTCCCCTTTTATGCCCATAGCAGCTAGAGATGCAGATGTGTTATGTGCAGCATGAGACGGGGCATTATCATGCATGAAAATGATCTTGCTGCGGAATGCACGGTTCTTCTTCTTGAACCATGGAAGGAAGTGCTGTTTGAGAGACTCAACATACATTATGGATTTCATCTTTACCCCTTCAGGGATCCTAAAAGGGCCGACAATCTCTCTCCCCATGATTCCAGCCCAAAACATTACTCCACCTCCTCCTTGTTAGTGCCGTAGCCGTGTTTGCATGGGGTGTCCATCAACCAGCCATCCTCCACTCCATCCATCTGGACCATCAAGATCATTTCATGCATGATAATGCCCCGTCTCATGCTGCACATAACACATCTGCATCTCTGGCTGCTATGGGCATAAAAGGGGACAAACTTATGGTGTGGCACCCATGCTCCCCTGACTGGGCACTGGGAACTATGGTGACACCTACATGGTGAGCTGCAACATGTGCTACATGTTCACAGATCGACCAGAAGCTGAAACCAACTTCACCTGCCAGAAGTGTAGACTACTGGCTCTTTTAGAAGAAAAGGTGCTGAGACTGGAAGAAAGAATTGCGACATTAAAACTCATCAAGGAAAATGAAGACTTCCTGGACAGAACAGAAGCGTCACTACTGGTCACGGAAAGTGAAGGAAGCGTCAGAGAACCTCCAGAGGCAGACAAGTGGAGGCAAGTGACCAAAAGAAGCAAGAAGACCATGGAGACACCACCAACCACACAACTGAGAAACAGATTCCAAGGACTTGTGGAGGACGAAGATGGCACACCTAAGGATGAGGAACTACCAGCAAGCAAAAAAGATAAGAGTACCCAGAAACACCCAGAAGCGACAAGAAAAAGGACAGCCAAGAAGGGAAGAAGAGTGGTGGTGGTGGGAGACTCACTACTGAGAGGAACAGAAGCAGCTATCTGCAGACCGGACATAACCGCAAGAGAAGTATGCTGCCTCCCAGGGGCGAAGATCAAGGATGTTACCGATAGGATACCGAAGCTCATCAGTTCCAAGGATGTCCACCCATTTCTTCTGATACATGTTGGCACCAATGACACGGCAAAGAAGGACCTACCGACAATCTGCAAGGACTTTGAAGCATTGGGGAAGAAAGTAAAAGAACTGGATGCGCAGGTAGTTTTTTTCTTCTATCCTTCCAGTAGACGGGCATGGCGTCAGGAGATGGAACATGATCCTTGATGTGAACAACTGGCTGAGACGATGGTGCAGACAACAAGGATTTGGATTCCTGGACCACGGTGTGAATTACCTCTATGACGGACTCCTTGCCAGAGACGGACTACACCTCAACAAACCCGGGAAACACACATTTGCCAGGAGACTCGCAACACTCATCAGGAGGGCGTTAAACTAGAAGAAGAGGGGATGGGAAGAAAAACGCCGGACACGAACATGCAACCAGAGAACATACTAATGAAAGATATGAAGTGCGACAAAGAAGGTCCAAGACAAGATACTTGGAAGGGAGGTAAGAAAATTTCTAATACAAGCCACAGGGAGAAGATTGGAACAAAACAAAATTGTGTAAACTGCGTGCTAGCAAATGCCAGGAGCCTGACAAACAAGATGGATGAACTGGAAGCAGAAATATCTACAGGTAACTATGACATAGTGGGAATAACCGAGACATGGTTAGATGAAAGCTATGACTGGGCAGTTAACTTACAGGGTTACAGTCTGTTTAGAAGGGATCGAAGAAGTTGGAAAGGGGGTGGAGTCTGTCTATATGTAAAGACGTGTCTAAAGCCTACAATACGGGAGGATGTATGGGAGGGAAATGAGGAGGTCGAGTCCTTATGGGTGGAGATACATGGGGCAAAAAACAATAATAAAATTATCATAGGAGTCAGTTATAAACCACCAAATATAGCAGAAACCACGGAAAGTCTATTAATGAGACAAATAGACGAAGTAGCAAAAAATGACGAGGTGATTATTATGGGGGACTTCAACTACCCCGATATAGACTGGGAAGCCGAAAGCTGTAGATCTCAGAAAGGAAACAGGTTTCTGTCAATTATCAAAGACAATTATTTGACACAACTTGTGCAGGAAGCAACTAGAGGGACGGCTCTTTTAGACTTAATATTAACTAACAAGCCAGACAGAATAACTGAGGTGCAGGTCGGGGGGCACCTGGGAAATAGTGACCACAACATTATACAATTCCACATGTGCTTCAGTAGGGTGCCCAGCAAGGGAGTCACAAAAACACTGAACTTCAGGAGGGCAAAGTTTGATCAGCTAAGAGATGCCCTTCACCTTATTGACTGGGATAGTATCTTTAGTAATAGGAGCACGGATAGAAAATGGGAAATTTTCAAAACAGTCCTACATAGTCACTGTAGACGGTACATACCTTATGGGAATAAAAGGGCTAGGAATAGGAGGAAGCCAATGTGGCTAAATAAGGAAGTCAAGAGGGCAATGAAAAACAAAAAAAGGGCTTTCGGTAAACTTAAACAAGAAGGCAGCGAGGAAGCGCTAATATCTTATAGGGAAAAAAACAAAATCTGTAAGAAACAAATAAGAATAGCAAAAGAGGAGACAGAGAGACTAATTGCCAAGGAAAGTAAAACAAATCCCAAACTGTTCTTTAACTATATAAACAGTAAAAGGATTAAAACTGATAGAGTTGGCCCATTGAAAAATAACCTGGGTAAAATCATAGAGGGCGATGAGGGTAAAGCAAACCTACTCAATAGCTTCTTCTCCACTGTTTTCACAAAAGAAAGCAATTTATCAGAGGAAATGCAGAGTGATAAAGTAAACCCTCCGCTAAATATCACCCACCTAACCCAGGAGGAAGTTCAGAAACGCCTAAATAATATCAAAATAGACAAGTCACCAGGCCCAGATGGCATACACCCCCGGGTACTAAAAGAATTAAGTAATGTGATAGACAGACCACTGTATCTTATATTCAAGCACTCTTTATGGACAGGGACTGTCCCACTAGACTGGTGCCAAGCAAATGTGGTACCAATATTCAAAAAGGGGTCTAAAAGTGACCCTGGGAACTATAGACCAGTCAGCTTAACGTCTGTTGTGGGTAAATTGTTTGAAGGAATTCTTAGAGATGCTATTGTAGAATATCTTAATGATAATAACTGTCTAACTCCATATCAACATGGATTCAGGAGGGATCGCTCCTTCCAAACAAACCTGATCGCCTTCTACGAGGAGGTGAGCTCACAGCTGGACCGGGGAGAGTCAGTGGATGTTGTATACCTTGACTTCTCCAAAGCGTTTGATACCGTGCCACACAAAAGGTTGGTATATAAAATGAGAATGCTTGGTCTGGGGGATAATGTGTGCAAGTGGGTAAATAGCTGGCTGAGTGATAGAAAGCAGAGGGTGGTTATCAATGGAGTAAGCTCAGGGGGTGTCAGGGTTACTAGCGGGGTGCCTCAAGGGTCTGTCTTGGGCCCTATATTATTTAATATATTTATTAATGATCTAGTGGAAGGGTTGCATAGTAAAATAGCAATATTTGCAGATGATACTAAACTTTGTAAAGTAGTTAATACAGATGAGGATATGGCACAGCTACAGGAGGATTTAGATAAATTGGGGAGTTGGGCCAAAAAATGGCAAATGGGGTTCAATGCCAATAAATGTAAGGTCATGCACATGGGAAAGAAAAACAGCAGTCACCCATGCATATTAAATGGGAAACCGTTGGGGAAATCTGACATGGAGAAGGACCTGGGCGTATTGGTTAATAGCAAATTAAATTGGAGTGCTCAGTGTCAGGCAGCAGCTGCGAAGGCAAATAGAGTCATGGCATGCATCAGAAGAGGAATAGGGGCATATGATGAGAACATTGTTCTTCCTCTGTATAAAGCGCTGGTAAGGCCGCACTTAGAATATTGTGCACAGTTCTGGGCTCCGGTGCTCAGGAAAGACATATTGGAGCTAGAGAGGGTACAAAGGAGGGCGACTAAGGTAATAAAGGGAATGGAGGGACTAGAATACCCAGAGAGGTTGTCAAAATTAGGCCTATTTACGTTGGAAAAGAGAAGGCTTAGGGGAGACCTCATAAACATGTATAAATACATCAGGGGGCAGTACAAAGATCTCTCCCATGACCTGTTTATACCAAGGATGGTGACAAAGACGAGGGGGCACACTATGCGTCTGGAGGAAAGGAGGTTCCTGCACCAGCATAGAAGGGGATTCTTTACGGTCAGAGCCGTGAGACTCTGGAACTCTCTGGGAGAGGAAGTGGTGATGTCCAACTAACTTAATGAGTTCAAGAGAGGCCTGGACGCCTTTCTTGAGAACAATAAAATTACATCTTATGCTTAGTGATAGTTAATTAATCCAGGGATTTAATCTGACTGCCAGATTGGTGTCGGGAAGTGAATTTTTCCTCAATGATGTAAATTGGCCTATACTGCATGTTTTTTTTTTTGCCTTCCCCTGGATCAACGCTGCGGAATAGCTGCAGTGCACAAGAAATAGGCTGAACTGGATGGACGCTTGTCTTTTTTCAGCCTTATAAACTATGTAACTATGTAACTATGTAACTATGTGACAGCAGGACAAAGGGCTGCTGTCCAAGTCTTACCGTCCCCACGAGTTGTGCGTCAATCCTCTTTATCTTGAAGTTCCTCCACTGCTTCTGCCTCCTCAACCTCCTCTCGGTCCTCCACCTGCACCCAAAGCCAGTCTGGTAATGCCACCTGCTTTCTAACTATGCAGAAGGAATCCTGCACACCTCCTTACTATGCTGGCAGCAGGGCTCAACGGCATCAGTGTTTACTTTGAAATGTCTGGGAAATGTGAGTTACACAGCTGAGGAGTTGTGGTCAGCTCTGGAGACCCAGTTTCATGAATAGTTGTCTCCACTGGACCTGCAACCAGGGAAGGCCGTGTGCGACAATGCTGCAAACCTGGGTGCGGCCCTTCGCCGGGGCAATGTCACACACGTGCCTTGTATGGCTCACGTGTTGAACCTGGTTGTCCATCAATTTTTAGCCCACTATCCCGGACTAGATGGCCTTCTGCAGAGGGCACGGTCGCTGTGTGCTCACTTCCGCCGTTCGCATCCCGCAGCTCAACGACTTACATCTCTACAGAAGTCGTTGGGCCTGCCAGTTCACCGGCTGAAATGCGATGTGCCGACATGGTGGAATTCAACTGTGCACATGTTGCAGCGACTGTCGCAGCACTGACAAGCCCTGGTGCAATACGTTTTGACGTATAGCCTGGGCCAACGAGATCCAGAGGTGGGGCAAATGACGCTGCAGGAGTGGTCTCAGATCAGGGACCTATGAAGTTGACGCGCCCCCTGGGCCGCTGGGTACCCGGAGCCGGGCCGGTAGACGCTGGGGCTTGTAGTCACTGTGGCGGTGACCCAGTCCGTGACCCAGGGCGGTCAATCCAAGGGTAATTTGTATATATAGGTTTTATAATATCCGACTACGCCACCTGTGGAGTGCGGCCAAAGGGGCCGCCGCTGCGGAACAGTCCTCTGAAGCTGGTGGTTTTGCAGCAATGGTATTATTACTCCCCACACCAAGAGTGTAGCTTCAGGGCAGTGTGGGTGGATGATGGTGGTTGTAGTGCAGGGAGTCAGTAATGAACACAGAGTCCGTGTGATGCAGTCCCAAGATCTTTACTCACAGTTGTTGCAGTTCAGATTACAGGTACCAGATCAATCTCCCCCGTCGTGCTGTGCGTACTCAGTGAGAGGCTCAGTCCACCCCCAGATAGCTCCAGAGTACTTAGCAGGACCCCCTTCTGTGTGTCCTTTCTCTGGCCTTCTCCCTGCACCTCACACCCAGTGACAGATCTATCCGGTATCCTCGGGCCTTGGCGGGCGACGTGTGTTCCGTCCCCTGGGTCCTATGTGGCTACCTTCTTAGTGAGACTGGCGTGGACTTTGGCCTGCAGAACATAAAATGCTGCAGCCTCTGGTTTCTAGTTGAGGCTTGCTGTTTCTCCGCTAGTTGAGGGACCGGTTCCCCTTATCTGGCCTGCCCCCTCTACATACTGGTAGCAGCGGGCGTACGGGTGGCCTTCTGCACGGCCCGTACCCCTAGGGTCCCTTCGGTTCCTGGAGCCTTCCTGCTCCCACTCCTCTCTTCTCTCCTTCAGTCCTGGGCCTCCCAGGCTAGGCCCGCCTCCGGAGCAGAGCTCATGCAGAGCCTGTGCTCCTGTCACTTCTCCTCCTCTGACTGGCTTGCTCTTTCTAAGTTGGCTTCCTATTTATACTCTCCTTGTCATGTGCTCCCCTAAGCTGCTCCCCTAAGCACCCACTACATAGGACCCTCCCGCCAGCTAGGGACCTGGGACTGTGCTCTCCCATAGGAGCAATCTCGCCCTACCCCCAGTGCGGGTATGTGTTGGATGCAGGTGTCAGGGTCCCGAGCCATACTCCTTCCTTACCTGAGGGTGAGATACCACACCTCTGGGTGAGATGCAGTAACTCTGTGGCGACTGAACCCTCAGGGGCGCCACACACCCTACTGCACAGTTTTGAAATGGCGGCGAAGATGTTTAGTGCTGACGACGATGCCATTATCAGCATGACTATTCCGGTGATTTACATGCTGGAGCACACGTTAAACAGAATTCAGAGTCAGGTGGTAGGACAAGAGGAGGTGGAGGAAGTAGAGGAGGAGTCGTATGCGGAAGGGATAACATCTCCAAGGTCCAGACGGTCGGCAGCACCAAGGCGGCAGGCATGGGAGGGTGGGGGAGAGGGATTAACCAGGGCGCATGGTAGCAGCCAAACTGTTGAGGAAGGTGCAGGAGCCGAGTAAGAAGTGGAGGACGAACTGGCGATGGGCATGGAAGACTCATCAGATGAGGGAGACCTTGATCACATTTCTGTTGTGCGAGGTTGGGGGGAGAGGGAAGAGGAAGGATGCATGATTCTTACCTCGCTACCAACACAACAAGGACTTGGTCCTCCTGGATGCGCAAGACACATGAGTGCCTTCTTGCTGCACTACCTGCAACATGACCCTCGGATTGTCAGAATTCGAAGTAATCCCGACTACTGGGTTGCCACACTCTTAGATCCCCGGTACAAAAGTAAATTTGCCGAAATAATTCCTGCCATAGAAAGGGATTCACGCATGCAGGAGTATCTGCAGACACTGTTGAAGAATCTTACATGTGCTTTTCCACAAAACACCAGTGGTGCACGTAGTGAATCTCACAGTTCTAACTTGCCAACCATGGGACTGTCAAGTCTTCATCACTCAAACCGTAACAGTAACACAGTATCTGCTGGTAACAGCAATTTTGTGGAATCGTTTCACCACTTTTTTAGACCATCCTTTGCAAGGCCACAGGAGACAAGAAGTCTGACACATAGTCAATGCCTAGAGAGGATGGTACAGGAGTATCTCCAAGTGAACATCGAAGCCATGACTGTGTCACTGGACCCTAGCTCATTTTGGGATTCCAATCTGTAAAAATGACCGGAGCTCGCCACTCACGCCTTGGAGATCTTGTCATGCCCTGCAGCCAGCGTTCTCTCTGAACGTGTGTTCAGCGCTGCTAGTGGTGTGCTGACAGATAAGTGCACGCGGCTGTCCAATGAGAATGTAGACAGACTCACGTTCATAAAGATGAACAAATCATGGATTCGCAAGGACTTTTCTACCCCTGTGTCATCCTGGGGAGGCTAAAAGCTTGAGAATTTGGTAAAATCACCTCACCAACCGTTTTAAGCAACTGTGGGGCAATTGATGCCACTTAACCCTAGAACGCATGACCATAAAAATCTACACTTTCACATACCGTGTGCAAATAACATGGAATAACTCAAACTCAAATGACAAACAACTATATACATGAAGAATACCTAGAGTTTCAAAATTCTAACTAAAGTAATCTTGCAGAAAATAGAAAACAATTAACAGGGTGGGCCTGCGAGGCCCCAGGTATGCGTTCTAGGGTTAAGTGGTGTCTGTGCCACAATTTTGGGAAAAAATGGAGACTCTTTTTGGTGTCCCCTTGCTGTGTCTTACGTGATGTTGGCATCATCAATTCCAGGTGGGTTGGGTCGCTCCCCCCCCCTTTTAACTGTAAGAAACTACATACACTATGGCTTGGGGTAACACAGATGGTTGAGTCTGAAGAGCTGTTTACTCAGAGGTCTGCTCCAAAGCTTCAGTGTCTGCTAGTCAGCGTAGAATTTTTAACTGCATCTAGCCTAGGCAATACTGTGGGCATAGTAGCCCAGCTGCGAAGCAAGCTGCACCACCTGTGTATCTAATATGAATTTTTAAATGCATCTAGCCTAGGCAGACTGTGGGGACCCCCAACCAAACCCAGACGCTCAGCCCCCCTACTGCCCCCCTTTCCTTGACAATACAATAATGTAACTCTTACAACTGGATGGGTGAGGATCGGTCACAGCTTTATTAACTCTTTATACTCATTGCATTAGAAAGGCATTTTATTTCTAAAATACTTCAGCTTGTTGCAGCATGCTTTATCTCTTTCCAGTTGTCGGTGTCGTATCACTACACCGCCTCTGTCTTTTCTAAATTTTGCCATCCGAATATTTATTACCCGCCTTGTTCGTTCGATGGCTGTGATGTCTCGCGCACCTTGCCATACCGCTATCGGCACAATCTCTGACCATACTATAGTTAGTTTTGTGAAAAATTCTCTGAAGCGCTCAGTGTCTAGTTTCATTATTGCCATTAGTTATGCGCTCTTGTGATGACCTAGGTTGTTTCCCCCGGCCTGTATAACTAAGATGACAAGACCTCTTGCCTCTCTCCCTACCTTGATTACCTCCATTAGTACCTGTGGCCATAGCAGGCCTCTAATACCTCTCCAGTTGAAATATGTGTTATGAAACTCTAATTTCCTCCCACCTGGGTGGACTTTTGCCCTTTTTTCTGCCCAATATATATACGAGTGGCCTATCACCCACACTGTTGGCTTAGCGTCACCTGTAAAAGAAACAAACCACGTTAGGATAACAAGTCCGGTCTTATGTATGTCGCCAAACACGTGGATCGCAATCTCCCTATCCTCTGAACTTCCGTTTCTGACAGTCCTGCTCTTGCTGCTTCCGTCGCCGCGCCTATGCGGAATGAGTGTGTCCCGCAATCTTTGGGGTGGTTCCATGCCGATGTTATGCATTTATTAAATATAGCTTGGAACTGGTATCTTGATAATGGCGTTTCATCAATGTGTGATAGGAAGAAATTACTTTGTGATCTGATGGTTATATATGTTTTTACTATTGTTACCCGACTCAGTGTACCGTTTGTGGGTTGTAGAAGTACCCAACTGCCCCTGCCCGCTGGAAACGTTTTTGATTGGTGTATGCTTAGACTTATTGCATTATTGGCTACGACTATGTCCTGGTGTAATAAGCCTCCACTGGTGGTAATTTTGGATTGAGGGACAAATTCGCTTATGCATAACGCCCCGAAGAAGGCGATCGCAAATGCAGTAGACAGTAGTGTTGCTTCAAATTGTGAGTGTCATGTTAATGGTGTTAGGGATTAGAGATGAGCGTTGTTCTACTCGAACTGTTCGCCAATCTCAAATTCGAGCTGTTTTGGGCGGTGTTCGAGCCGTTCGGCGAACACGAACAATTTGAGAAAAATTCGGCTGTTCGAGGTTATGTTCGATAACTGTTCGTGCACCAAAATCATAACTGGATTTTTTCTCAGTAATGATGAAAATTAATGTTAATACGCAGTTTGAGTGTACAGCGGGGTGGGGGGAGGGGCAGGGGATGGATCTCTGCAGGAACAATGAAGATCTCCATTTTTTTTTCTCTTTCCCGCATTTACAGTGGGGAGGTGCAATCTGTCAGCCTATCAGCAGCGCACACACGGAGCGAAGTGCTTTTTTTCACACAAGCAAGGGCATGTGTCATTGGCAGTGTATGTCACATGTCCTTGCCCTATAAGACCAAGCCATTTTCCCCGTCGCCACCATTTTATCACTGCTGCAGCTGCGTGTTAGACGGCACCGCTGTTGCTGTGTGCGCTATACCTTGTTAATTTCAAGCCAATTTTCGCACAAATATACAGATAGCTTGGGAGTAGGGAATAGTTGTGATTGCAGTCCTTTTAAGGACTAGGTTACAGCATTTCCTACGACTTTTATCAGGCAGGTCTGTGCTCTTAAATAGATAGGTTGTGGGAGTAAAGACTAATTGTAATTGGAGTCCTTTTCAGGACTAGGTTACATCAGTTCCTATCAGTTTTTGCCAGGCAGGTCTGTGACAGTGCTGTGCAAGTTTTTTTCACAGCATTTGGCTGAATCTAGCAAAACTAATCCTTTTTGGCCTATTGCAGAGTGTGTTAGTCAGTGGAGTAGCCTATCTGTGTTGCAAGATATACCACCTGTGTATAGAATACCAATTTTTTTACTGCACCTAGTGAAGTAAAATCTTTTGGGCATAGCATCATTCTATTAGTCCATCTATACTGACCTCCATCAGGTTGCAAACTGAATCTAATTTTTTTCTGCATCTAGCTCTGAAAAAATATTTGGCCTTCTAGCAGTGTGTCGGACTTTCTCTATTAGTCCATCTATACTGACCTCCATCAGGTTGCAAATTCAAAATAATTTTTATCTGCATCTACAGTACCTCTGAAAAAATATTTGGGCTTCTAGCTGTGTGTGGGACTTGTTGTATTAGTCCATCTATACTGACCTCCATCAGGTTGCAAACTGAATATATTTTTTTCTGCATCTACCTCTGAAAAAATATTGGGCTTCTAGCTGTGTGTGGGACTTGTTGTATTAGTCCATCTATACTGACCTCCATCAGGTTGCAAACTGAATATAATTTTTTTCTGCATCTAGCTCTGAAAAAATATTTGGCCTTCTAGTAGTGTGTCGGACTTTCTCTATTAGTCCACCTATACTGACCTCCATCAGGTTGCAAATTAAAAATAATTTTTATCTGATTCTACAGTACCTCTGAAAAAATATTTGGCCTTCTAGCAGTGTATCGGACTTTCTCTATTAGTCCATCTATACTGACCTCCATCAGGTTGCAAATTCAAAATAATTTTTATCTGCATCTACAGTACCTCTGAAAAAATATTTGGGCTTCGAGCTGTGTGTGGGACTTGTTGTATTAGTCCATCTATACTGACCTCCATCAGGTTGCAAACTGAATATATTTTTTTCTGCATCTACCTCTGAAAAAATATTGGGCTTCTAGCTGTGTGTGGGTCTTGTTCTATTAATCCATCTATACAGACCTCCATCAGGTTGCAAACTGAATATAATTTGTTTCTGCATCTAGCTCTGAAAAAATATTTGGCCTTCTAGCAGTGTGTCGGACTTTCTCTATTAGTCCATCTATACTGACCTCCATCAGGTTGCAAATTCAAAATAATTTTTATCTGCATCTACAGTACCTCTGAAAAAATATTTGGGCTTCTAGCTGTGTGTGGGACTTGTTGTATTAGTCCATCTATACTGACCTCCATCAGGTTGCAAACTGAATATATTTTTTTCTGCATCTACCTCTGAAAAAATATTGGGCTTCTAGCTGTGTGTGGGACTTGTTGTATTAGTCCATCTATACTGACCTCCATCAGGTTGCAAACTGAATATATTTTTTTCTGCATCTACCTCTGAAAAAATATTGGGCTTCTAGCTGTGTGTGGGACTTGTTGTATTAGTCCATCTATACTGACCTCCATCAGGTTGCAAACTGAATATAATTTTTTTCTGCATCTAGCTCTGAAAAAATATTTGGCCTTCTAGTAGTGTGTCGGACTTTCTCTATTAGTCCATCTATACTGACCTCCATCAGGTTGCAAATTAAAAATAATTTTTATCTGCATCTACAGTACCTCTGAAAAAATATTTGGCCTTCTAGCAGTGTGTCGGACTTTCTCTATTAGTCCATCTATACTGACCTCCATCAGGTTGCAAATTCAAAATAATTTTTATCTGCATCTACAGTACCTCTGAAAAAATATTTGGGCTTCTAGCTGTGTGTGGGACTTGTTGTATTAGTCCATCTATACTGACCTCCATCAGGTTGCAAACTGAATATATTTTTTTCTGCATCTACCTCTGAAAAAATATTGGGCTTCTAGCTGTGTGTGGGTCTTGTTCTATTAATCCATCTATACAGACCTCCATCAGGTTGCAAACTGAATATAATTTTTTTCTGCATCTAGCTCTGAAAAAATATTTGGCCTTCTAGCAGTGTGTCGGACTTTCTCTATTAGTCCATCTATACTGACCTCCATCAGGTTGCAAATTCAAAATAATTTTTATCTGCATCTACAGTACCTCTGAAAAAATATTTGGGCTTCTAGCTGTGTGTGGAACTTGTTGTATTAGTCCATCTATACTGACCTCCATCAGGTTGCAAACTGAATATATTTTTTTCTGCATCTACCTCTGAAAAAATATTGGGCTTCTAGCTGTGTGTGGGACTTGTTGTATTAGTCCATCTATACTGACCTCCATCAGGTTGCAAACTGAATATATTTTTTTCTGCATCTACCTCTGAAAAAATATTGGGCTTCTAGCTGTGTGTGGGACTTGTTGTATTAGTCCATCTATACTGACCTCCATCAGGTTGCAAACTGAATATAATTTTTTTCTGCATCTAGCTCTGAAAAAATATTTGGCCTTCTAGTAGTGTGTCGGACTTTCTCTATTAGTCCATCTATACTGACCTCCATCAGGTTGCAAATTAAAAATAATTTTTATCTGCATCTACAGTACCTCTGAAAAAATATTTGGCCTTCTAGCAGTGTGTCGGACTTTCTCTATTAGTCCATCTATACTGACCTCCATCAGGTTGCAAATTCAAAATAATTTTTATCTGCATCTACAGTACCTCTGAAAAAATATTTGGGCTTCGAGCTGTGTGTGGGACTTGTTGTATTAGTCCATCTATACTGACCTCCATCAGGTTGCAAACTGAATATATTTTTTTCTGCATCTACCTCTGAAAAAATATTGGGCTTCTAGCTGTGTGTGGGTCTTGTTCTATTAATCCATCTATACAGACCTCCATCAGGTTGCAAACTGAATATAATTTTTTTCTGCATCTAGCTCTGAAAAAATATTTGGCCTTCTAGCAGTGTGTCGGACTTTCTCTATTAGTCCATCTATACTGACCTCCATCAGGTTGCAAATTCAAAATAATTTTTATCTGCATCTACAGTACCTCTGAAAAAATATTTGGGCTTCTAGCTGTGTGTGGGACTTGTTGTATTAGTCCATCTATACTGACCTCCATCAGGTTGCAAACTGAATATATTTTTTTCTGCATCTACCTCTGAAAAAATATTGGGCTTCTAGCTGTGCGTGGGACTTGTTGTATTAGTCCATCTATACTGACCTCCATCAGGTTGCAAACTGAATATATTTTTTTCTGCATCTACCTCTCAAAAAATATTGGGCTTCTAGCTGTGTGTGGGACTTGTTGTATTAGTCCATCTATACTGACCTCCATCAGGTTGCAAACTGAATATATTTTTTTCTGCATCTACCTCTGAAAAAATATTGGGCTTCTAGCTGTGTGTGGGTCTTGTTCTATTAATCCATCTATACAGACCTCCATCAGGTTGCAAACTGAATCTAATTTTTTTCTGCATCTAGCTCTGAAAAAATATTTGGCCTTCTAGCAGTGTGTCGGACTTTCTCTATTAGTCCATCTATACTGACCTCCATCAGGTTGCAAATTAAAAATAATTTTTATCTGCATCTACAGTACCTCTGAAAAAATATTTGGGCTTCTAGCTGTGTGTGGGACTTGTTGTATTAGTCCATCTATACTGACCTCCATCAGGTTGCAAACTGAATATATTTTTTTCTGCATCTACCTCTGAAAAAATATTGGGCTTCTAGCTGTGTGTGGGACTTGTTGTATTAGTCCATCTATACTGACCTCCATCAGGTTGCAAATTGAATATAATTTTTTTCTGCATCTAACCCAGCCAATAGTTTTGGCCTAATACCACAGTTTGGCCACTCAGCTCTGCTCGGTTACCATCCATTGTTTTTTTGTGCAAACAACTCCAGAGTTGTGAATTAGTTAACCACCAAAATGAGTGGAAAAAGGCCTGCTGCTGGTGGAAAGGGGAATAGGCGTGTTGGGAAGGGGAAAAAAGGTTGTGTCCGTGGGGTAGGTGTTAAAGCAACAGTAACATCTGCAGAAGAAAGACCATCTTCCAGCCAAACTAAAATGTCTACTTCTTTTAGCGGACAATGTGATAAGATCCCTTTCTTACGGCCACGCCAATCGCTACAAATTCCAGATGAGGCACAAAAACAGCAGGTGCTTCAACGGATATCAAGTGCTCCTTTAAGTGGGCTCTCCTCCACATCAACTTCAACATCACAAATACTCCAGTCCTCAAAGGTGTCACCCAAATCGCACTTGCTTCCTCACAGCTCCCAAATCTCCAGCTGCCCGTCTGAGTATGAGGTAGAACAGATGGTTGAGTCTGCAGAGCTGTTTACTCATACTATAGCCTGGGAATCAGAGGTCGACTCCAGCGCTTCTGTGAATCCAGACGAGGAAATGATCTGCACTGATGCCCAGAATCTTTATGAGTCGGATCCAGGACCAGACGCAGAAGGTTCTGACCATAATGTAGACCCTCATTCCCAAACTGTAACTCCTGTTGGTGGAGACAATGAGGAAGAGGATGATAAGACTCAAATACCTGATTGGAGCGACAACTTTAGTTTTTTGTCAGGGCAGGAACAGGTTGGCTCTGAGGACGACGTGTGTGATAACACACAGGGTGATGATGATGAGGTTGGAGATCCCACTTACTGTCAACCCACAGTCAGCCAAGAGATGAGGTCAGCAGAGGAGGTGGAGGAAGATGCTAGTGACGACGAGGTCAGGTTGCGCCTTCCTGGACAGAGACGTAGTACTGGAAGCACGTCAACAGCTGCATCCTCAAACACAACTCTGCCTCTCACCACAAGTCGTGGTGGCTCTTCAGGTCGCATGGGTGCTAAGCCTTGCATAGCCTGGGCATTTTTTCAGATCGATAAAGATGACCCAACTCGTGTTATCTGTAACATTTGTCAGCAAAAGCTAAGTAGAGGCCAAAAAATACATAGTTTGAGTACTTCATGCATGAACCGGCACATGGACATGAAGCATAAGTTGCAGTGGGAAGCTCAGTGTGCTACAATGCGGCCTAGCCGGCCGGGCCAACCACCGTCTGCCATATCTTGTGCATCCGCGGCCTCTTCATCCTCTGTGACTGGGGGGACAGCAGTCACACCTGTTTTGGGGCGCAGACCTGCCACCTCTTTACCCGCAACAGTCAGCGTGATTGGCAGGTCATCATTTTCTTTGGAGGTGGTAACACCAGCTGGTGTTGAGCGCTGTCCGACATCGATAGCACCACCTTTGGATCAAGGCAACCTAACATGTCCGCCTGCATCTTCCTCACAGACCGGCAGTTTGCCGGGGACACCCTTATCAACCCCGTCTAAGCACAATAGCCAGCCCTCGGTCCCTCAGATGTGGACAAGTAAAAGACCATTTCCTCCTAGCCATGAGAAAGCTAAGAGGTTGAATTTCACCATCTGCAAGCTCTTGGCTACAGAAATGCTGCCTTTCCGCCTGGTGGACACAGAGGATTTTCGAGACCTTATGTCCGTCGCAGTGCCCCAGTACCAGATGCCCAGTCGGCACTACTTCTCAAAGAAAGGTGTGCCTGCGCTCCACCAGCATGTCGCACACAACATCACCGCTTCTTTGAGAAACTCTGTGTGTGACAGGGTGCATTTCACCACAGACACTTGGACGAGTAGGCATGGACAGGGGCGTTACATGTCGCTGACTGGGCACTGGGTAACTATGGTGACAGCAGGACAAGGGGCTGCTGTCCAAGTCTTGCCGTCCCCACGAGTTGTGCGTCAATCCTATTTATGTCAAAGTTCCTCCACTGCTTCTGCCTCCTCAACCTCCTCTCGGTCTTCCACCTGCACCCAAAGCCTGTCTGGTCATGCCACAAGCTTTCTAACTGCGCAGAAGGGATCCTGCACACCTCCTTACTATGCTGGCAGTAGGGCTCAACGTCATCAGGCGGTTTTTACTTTGAAATGTCTGGGAAATGTGAGTCACACAGCTGAGGAGTTGTGGTCAGCTCTGGAGAACCAATTTCATGAATGGTTGTCTCCACTGGACCTGAAACCAGGGAAGGCCGTGTGCGAAAATGCTGCAAACCTGGGTGCGGCCCTTCGCCGGGGCAATGTCACACACGTGCCTTGTATGGCTCACGTGTTGAACCTGGTTGTCCAGCAATTTTTAGCCCACTATCCCAGACTAGATGGCCTTCTGCAGAGGGCACGGTCGCTGTGTGCTCACGTCCGCCGTTTGCATCCCGCAGCTCAGCGACTTACATCTCTACAGAAGTCGTTGGGCCTGCCACTTCACCGGCTAAAATGCGATGTGCCTACCCGGTGGAATTCAACTCTGCACATGTTGCAGCGACTGTGGCAGCACCGACAAGCCCTGGTGCAATACGTTCTGACGTATAGCCTGGGCCAACGAGATTCAGAGGTGGGGCAAATCACGCTGGAGGAGTGGTCTCAGATCAGGGACCTATGCACCCTTCTGCACAGTTTTGAAATGGCGACGAAGATGTTTAGTGCTGACGATGCCATTATCAGCATGACTATTCCGGTGATTTACATGCTGGAGCACATGTTAAACAGAATTCGGAGTCAGGTGGTGGCACAAGAGGAGGTGGAGGTAGTAGAGGAGGAGGAGTTGTATGCGGAAGGGCTAACATCTGCAAGGTCCAGACGGTCGGCAGCACCAAGGCGGCAGGCATGTGAGGGTGGGGGAGATGGTTTTACCAGGGCGCATGGTAGCAGCCAAACTAGTGAGGAAGGTGCAGGAGCCCAGGAAGAAGTGGAGGACGAACTGATGGAAGACTCATCAGATGAGGGAGACCTTGATCACATTTCTGTTGTGCGAGGTTGGGGGGAGAGGACAGAGGAAGGAAGCATGATTGTTACCTCGCCACCAACACAACAGTGACTTGGTGCTCCTGGATGCGCAACACACATGAGTGCCTTCTTGCTGCACTACCTGCAACATGACCCTCGAATTGTGAGAATTAGAAATAATCCTGACTACTGGGTTGCCACACTGTTAGATCCCCGGTACAAAAGTAAATTTGCAGAAATTATTCCTGCCAGAGAAAGGGATGCACGCATGCAGGAGTATCAGCAGAGACTGTTGCAGAATCTTACATGTGCTTTTCCACAAAATACCAGTGGTGCACGTAGTGAATCTCACAGTTCCAACTTGCCAACCGTGGGACCGTCAAGTGTTCAGCACTCAAACCGTAACAGAAACACAGTATCTGCTGGTAACATCAATTTTGCGGAATCATTTCACCACTTTTTTAGCCCATCCTTTGCAAGGCCACAGGAGACAAGAAGTCTGACACATAGTCAACGCCTAGAGACGATGGTACAGGAGTATCTCCAAGTAAACATTGAAGCCACGACTGTGTCACTGGACCCTTGCTCTTTTTGGGCTTCCAATCTGGATAAATGGCCGGAGCTAGCCACTTACGCCTTGGAGATCTTGTCATGCCCCGTAGCCAGCGTTCTGTCTGAACGTGTGTTCAGCGCTGCTGGTGGTGTGCTGACAGATAAGCGCACGCGGCTCTCCACTGATAATGTAGACAGACTCACGTTCATAAAGATGAACAAATCATGGATCCGAAATGACTTTTCTACCCCTGTGTCATCCTGGGGAGAGTAAAAGCTTGATGATTGGTTAAAATCACCCTACCAACCGTTTTAAGCTTTCAAATTACTAATCATGTTTATCTGTATCTTGACTGGAAAATAATTTGGGCTTTGTAGCAGTGTGCAGCACTGATCCTATTAGGCCATCTATAATAAGCTCCACCAGATTAAAATTAAAAATAATTTTTAGCTGCATCTAGCCCGGAAAATAATTTTGGGGCTCCGAGATGCGCAAGACACATAAGTGCCTTCTTGCTGCACTACCTGCAGCATGACCCTCATATTGTCAGAATTCGAAGTAATCATGACTACTGGGTTGCCACACTCTTAGATCCCCCAAACTTTTTGATCAACCTTTTCATTTTAATAAAGACCAAAAAAATGGTCATTTTTGAAATTATAAGCATTAGCAGGTTGTTAGAAACTGAAATCAAACAGTTTTCAACTCAAAACTTTATTCTAGGTGATGTTACATTTTCACATAGGACCCCTTGTTCGAAAGGAGCTTCTGAACTCTCTCGTCCATTGAATTTGTCAGGTTTTGGATGGTTTCTGCTTCAATTGTTTTGCATGAGGACAGAATACCCTCCCAGAGCTGTTGCTTAGATGTGAACTGCCTCCCGCCATCATAGACACTCCTTTTAATGATGCTCCAAAGGTTCTGAATGGGGTAGAGGTCAGGGGAGCATGGGGGTCACACCATAAGTTTGTCCCCTTTTATGCCCATATCAGCCAGAGATGCAGATGTTTTATGTGCAGCATGAGATGGTGCATTATCATGCAGAAAAATGATCTTGCTGTGAAATACACGGTTCTTCTTCTTGAACCATGGCAGGAAGTGGTGTTTGAGAAAATCCACATACATTATGGAGTTCATCTTTAGCGCCTTCAGGGATCCTAAAGGGGCCGACAATCTCTCTCCCCATGATTCCAGCCCAAAACATTACTCCACCTCCTCCTTGTTGGCGCTGTAGCCGTGTTTGCGTGGGGTGTCCATCAACCAGCCATCCTCCACTCCATCCATCTGGACCATCGAGCGCTGCACGGCACTCATCCGTGAACAAAACAGTTTTGAAATCAGTCTTCATGTAATGTTTGGCCCACTGGAGCCGTTTCTGCTTGTGTGAAGTGGATAGGGGAGGTCGACAGGATGGCGTATGCACAGCTGCAAACCTCTGAAGGACCCTGCATCTTGTTGTTCGGGGGACGTTGGAGGCACCAGCAGCTTCAAAAACTTGTCTGCTGCTATGACAAGGCTTTCTTGCCGCTGTTCTTTTAACCTGACGTAATTGCCTGTAGGAAAGAGTCCTCAATTTGCCCTTATCAGCACGCACACGTGTGTACTGTGAATCAGCTACATACTTCTTGATTGCCAAGACACTTCATCCTGATCATCGCACAATGTTGATTGTAGTCATGCCTTGACCTAAACACTCCACAATTTGTTGCTTCTCAGCAGCCGACACATCCTTTTTCTTTCCCATTTTGGCAGAAAATGTAGGCTGCTTAATAATGTGAGAGAGCCTTCTTAAGTAGTCTTGCCTTTCATTGGACACACCTGCCAAACTAATTAGCACAGGTGTCTGCAATTGCTTACAGTGATATAAAGAGCCCTGACACACATCACCATCAATGAGTTTAACTGACAAACAAACAAATTCTTCCCTTATCACTCCTAAACACTTTTTGCATAATAATTTGGAACGCCGTGTACATGTGCTTTTCCACAAAACACCAGTGGTTCACGTAGTGAATCTTACAGTTCTAACTTGCCAACCGTGGTCTGTATGGAATTGTTCAATAAAGGGCCCAAAATTAAGATAACATAGATGGGAGAGGTCTCTATGAATAGGAATTCCTAAGTATTTGATACCCTGTGAGGGCCAGGCAAAGGGAAAGTTGGACTGGATGGAATCCTATATGGATTTGGGGAGGGAGACATCGAGGGCCTCAGACTTCGCTGCATTGATTTTAAAATTTTACCATGTAACAAAGTGATCTATTTCAGCCATAACAGCAGGGATGGATATATGTGATTGAGTGATATATACTAGGACATCATCAGCAAATAGAGAGCACTTGTACTCGGTGCCTCCCACCTCAATCCACCTAATATTGGGGTTATGGCGAATTGATGAGAGCAGGTGCTCCGTCACTAGGATGTATAAGAGAGGGGACAGAGGACATCCCTGCCTTGTCCCATTGGTGATTGTGAAAGGTGATGAAAATGTTCTGACGCACCCCCTGGGCCTTGGGACACCCGGAGCCGGACCCTTTTTGGTGGATGCTGGTGGTTGTAGTCTTCGTGGCGGCAACCCGGTTCCGTGGCTCTGGGCGGTCAAACCAGTGGCGGAACTATTTATGTGGTTTTGATGTTTAAATGTCCGACTACGCCACCCGTGGATTGCGGTCAGAGTGAACCGCCGCTACAGGGCAGACCGCTGAGGCTGGTGTTGTGGGTGCAGCAGAGCGTAGCATAACTCCCCACGGGAGGAGTATAGCCTCAGGGCAGTGTATGCGGAGGATGGGGGTGATGGTGCAGGGCAGCAGCAGTAACGACACGGAGTCAGTGATGCAGTCCAGGGCCTTTACTCCCAGTTCTTATTATCCAGACCACGTCTGCAGGTAACGGCTGCCCACGTCATACTGTGCTCACCAGGTGCGGGGCTCAGACAACTCCCAGATAACTTTGGAGCACTTCACAGGACCCCCTTTCTGTGTCCTTTGTCTGGCCTTTCTTACCAACACTTCTGTCCGGCTGCCTCGGGCCTCCTCTTGGTAAACTTGGCGCCAGTTTCCCTGACCCTATGTGGTGCCTTCCTAGCGGGTGTAGCGAGGGGCTGCGCCACATAAAATGTCAGAGCCTCCGGTTTCAAGCTGAGGGTCGTTTCCTGCCTCCACTAGTTCGGGGACCGGTCTCCCCCTTTGGCCTGACTCCTCCACGCAGGTGGATTCGGGCGTGCGGTGGCGACTCGCCCGTCCGCACCCCTGGGATCCCTTCATTCCTCGTTCCTGGAGCCTTCTCCGCTCCTCTTCCTTCCTTCTCCCTCTTCCAGGCCTGGGCCTCTGTTACTAGGCCCGCCTCCGGAGCAGAGCTCATGCAGAGCCCCTGCTCCCTGCCACTTCTGCTCAGACTTCTCTGCACTGAACTAAGATGGTGCCCACCTTTTATACTCCCTTCTCAATGCACCCAGGAACTGCTTCCTCCCTGCTCCTGCACTACAGGGTTCCCCTTCCTCAGTGTTCCCTCCCCCCACTCCAGCCAGGGACAGGGACTGTCGTGCCCATCTCAGGAGCATATTGGTCGCCCTGCCCCACGGCAATGTGGTGTAATGCATGCAGGTGTCGGGTCCTGATCAACACTCCATCCTTACCTGAGAGTGAGATATCACACCTCTGAGTGAGGTGCAATACGTCTGTAGCAACCGAGCCCTCAGGGTGCTACAGTTCCATTTATCTTCAGCCTAGGTGACGTATTGCGATACAGGGCCGTGATTTTGGCTATAAAAGGGTCCCCTAGACCCCTACCCCAAGCTTTTTAAGAGAATCATATATGGCGTGCCAGGAGACTCTATGGAATGCTTTCTCAGCATCCAACGAGAGTATCTAATTACAAATTTTTAACTGCATCTAGCCCAGGAAATACTTTGTGCCTAGTAGCAGTGTCTGCTAGTCAGCGGATTATCCCGGCTGTTAAGCAAGCTACACCACCTGTAGTTTAGACACTTAATTTTTTCAAAGGAAATGCTTCGGGACCATGGGATACTCAGTGAAGAGCATCAGGAGGCACCCCAAGGCATAGGGGCTGGGACTGGCAGTAGGATGCCTTGCGGTGGACAGCCGAGCTCGATCCTTATAAAAGCTTTTTAACTGCAGCAGCTTTAGTGGACGCTACTGGAGCTGGAATTACCGCGGCTGCTGGCATGAGACTTGCCCTCCAATAGATCCTTGTAAATGGATTTAAAGTGTATTCATTCAAATTAGAGAGACAATTTAAATTAAAAAGCTTAGAGCTGCCTCCACCACAGTGGGGCTCGCTCGACCCACCAGCGGACAGGCACCAGTATTGGGAGAGGGGGGCTGGCCGTCAGGGTTCACCGCGGCTCTGGCACAAACCCGGCGACACGGAGGTGGCACGGGCAGGAGCGGACTGGCCGTGTCGGCTTCTAACTTTTTGGATTTTAGAAGGGCATGACATGCCTATATCTGTGTCTCCCCCTCCTTTTACTCCTCCACCTCTTTTATTTTCGCATGACTATATGTACTTGTCACTTTTCCATGTGTTAGTTATGTCTTCTGAGCAGTTTGTCAGCTTTTGGACACCTTTGAAGGTGTTTTCTATGTGTTTCTACGTGTTTTTGTTTGCCTGCCATTGGTTTTAACGGTGTTCGAAGGTGTTCGACGAACAGTTCGACGAACACACGGGTGTTCGACGAACCGAACCGAACTCGAACACTACGGGGGTGGCTCAACACTATTAGGGATATGATGTGAGAAATCAGTTTTAGTGACATGAGATGGGACGTCTACATTCCTGACTTGGCTGACCCCTTTTCCACCCTTTTATGGATTGTCTGATGATGAATCTTTGTCACATCTCCCCAATTCAGTAGTTGGAAGTGAAATGCTACTCCGGTCAGACACCGCTGCGCTGACGCCCCTGATATGCCCCTTATCATTAGCTGGTGGAGAAATTCTATGGTGACATGTGATCTGGCTTGTTCACATTGGTCAACCCCTCTGCCTGCTACTAGTCGTGTCCACTCTTCCCATGCCTTACCGTTTGCTTGCCACGTCGACGGGGCAACTGACGCTCTGATTAATGGCATCAACTATTCGCCACTAGATCCCATAGGGAGGGTGGGCAACTGTTGCCCGATGGGTGGGCGTTGGGGAAGAGCTCTGTGAAAATCTGACAATTGAATTATGATAAAGAGTTAGCAGCAGCTTTAGACCCCTCAGCATCGTGGCTAGCGCGGACCCATACATTGTGTTTTAGGCACAGGAATGCTAGCCGGCATAGTAGGCCTAGCAGTGGGAGAGACGATGATGCCATTTTATTAATGCAGTGCGCTAGGCTGGTGTTTTTTGTTATGAAGCGTATATTTTTGTTAGCCAGGCGTGCGCCCCATATTTCTATTGCTACCACTATTGGGAAGAAAAATTATTTTCAGGGCTAGATGCAGCTTAAAATTATTATTAATTTCAAAGCTGGTGGAGCTTGGTATAGATGGCCTAATACAATGAGTACCACACACTGCTACAAGCCCAAATATTTTTTCAGAGCTAGATGCAGATAAAAATTATTTTTAATTTGCAACCTGGTGGAGGTTAGTATAGATGGACTAATAGACCAAGTCCCACACACTGCTGCAAGCCCAAATATTTTTTCAGAGCTAGATTCAGATAAAAATTATATTGAATTTGCAACCTGGTGGAGGTTAGTATAGATGGACTAATAGAACAAGTCCCACACACTGCTACAAGCCAAAAAAATTTTTCAGAGCTAGATGCAGAAAAAAATTCTATTGAATTTTCAACCTGGTGGAGGATAGTATAGATAGACTAATAGAACAAGTACCACACACTGCTACAAACCGAAGCCCAAATATTTTTTCAGAGCTAGATGCAGATAAAAATGATATTGAATTTGCAACCTGGTGGAGGTTAGTATAGATGGACTAGTAAAACAAGTCCCACACACTGCTACAAGCCGAAGCCCAAATATTTTTTCAGAGCTAGATTCAGATAAAAATTATATTGAAATTTCAACCTGGTGGAGGTTAGTATAGATGGACAAATAGACTAAGTCCCACACACGGCTACAAGCCAAAATATTTTTTCAGAGCTAGATGCAGAAAAAAATTATATTGAATTTGCAACCTGGTGGAGGTTAGTATAGATGGACTAATAGAACAAGTCCCACACACTGGTACAAGCCAAAATATTTTTTCAGAGCTAGATGCAGAAAAAAATTATATTGAATTTGCAACCTGGTGGACGTTAGTATAGATGTACTTATAGAACAAGTCCCACACACTGCTACAAGCCGAAGCCCAAATATTTTTTCAGAGCTAGATGCAGATAAAAATTATATTGAATTTGCAACCTAGTGGAGGTTAGTATAGATGGACTAATAGAACAAGTCCCCCACACTGCTACAAGCCAAAATATTTTTTCAGAGCTAGATGCAGATAAAAATTAAATTTAATTTTCAACCTGGTGGAGGTTAGTATAGATGGACTAATAAAACAAGTCCCACACACTGCTACAAGCCGAAATATTTTTTCAGAGCTAGATGCAGAAAAAAATTATATTGAATTTGCAACCTGGTGGAGGCTAGTATAGATGGACTAATAGAACAAGTCCCACACACTGCTACAAGCCGAAATATTTTTTCAGAGATAGATGCAGAAAAAAATTCTATTGAATTTGCAACCTGGTGTAAAGGTTAGTATAGATGGACTAATAGAACAAGTCCCACAAACTGCTGCAAGCCAAAACCCAAATATTTTTTCAAAGCTAGATGCAGATAAAAATTATATTGAATTTGCAACCTGGTGGATGTTAGTATAGATGGACTAATAGACCAAGTCCCACACACTGCTACAAGCCCAAATATTGTTTCAGAGCTAGATGCAGATAAAAATTATATTGAATTAGCAACCTGGTGGAGGTTAGTATAGATGGACTAATAGACCAAGTCCCACACACTGCTACAAGCCGAAATATTTTTTCAGAGCTAGATGTAGATAAAAATTATATTGAATTTGCAACCTGGTGGAGGTTAGTATACATGGACTAATAGAACAAGTCCCACACACTGCTACAAGCCAAAATATTTTTTCAGAACTAGATGTAAAAAAAAATTATATTGAATTTGCAACCTGGTGGAGGTTAGTATAGATGGACTAATAGAACAAGTCCCACACACTGCTACAAGCCGAAGCCCAAATATTTTTTCAGAGCTAGATGCAGATAAAAGTTATATAGAATTTCAACCAGGTGGAGGTTAGTATAGATGGACTAATAGAACAAGTCCCACACACTGCTACAAGCCGAAGCTCAAATATTTTTTCAGAGCTAGATGCAGATAAAAATTATATTGAATTTTTTGAAATTGCAACCTGGAGGAGGTTAGTATAGATGGACTAATAGAACAAGTCCCACTCATTGCTACAAGCCCAAATATTTTTTCAGAGCTAGATGCAGATAAAAATTATATTGAATTTTTTGAATTTGCAACCTGGTGAAGGTTAGTATAGATGGACTAATAGAACAAGTCCCACACACTGCTACAAGCCGAAACCCAAATATTTTTTGAGAGCTAGATGCAGATAAAAATTATATTGAATTTGCAACCTGGTGGAGGTTAGTATAGATGGACTAATAGAACAAGTCCAACACACTGCTACAAGAAAAAATATTTTTTCAGAGCTAGATGCAGATAAAAATTATATTGAATTTGCAACCTGATGGAGGTTAGTATAGATGGACTAATAGAACAAGTCCCACACACTGATACAAGTCGAAGCCCAAATATTTTTTCAGAGCTAGATGGAGATAAAAATTATATTGAATTTTCAACCTGGTGGAGGTTAGTATAGATGAACTAATAGAACAAGTCCCACACACTGCTGCAAGCCAAAATATTTTTTCAGAGCTAGGTGCAGAATAAAATTATATTGAATTTGCAAACTGGTGTAAAGGTTAGTATAGATGGACTAATAGAACAAGTCCCACACACTGCTACAAAACAAAATATTTTTTCAGAGCTAGATGCAGATAAAAATTATATTGAATTTGCAACCTGATGGAGGTTAGTATAGATGGACTAATAGAACAAGTCCCACACACTGCTACAAGCCAAAGCCCAAATATTTTTTCAGAGCTAGATGCAGAAAAAAATTATATTGAATTTGCAACCTGGTGGAGGTTAGTATAGATGGACTATAAGAACAAGTCCCACACACTGCTGCAAGCCAAAATATTTTTTCAGAGCTAGGTGCAGAAAAAAATTATATTGAATTTGCAACCTGGTGTAAAGGTTGGTATAGATGGACTAATAGAACAAGTCCCACACACTGCTACAAGCCGAAGCCCGAATGTTTTTTCAGAGCTAGATGCAGATAAAAATTATATTGAATTTGCAACCTGGTGGAGGTTAGTATAGATGGACCAATAGAACAAGTCCCACACACTGCTACAAGCCGAAGCCCAAATATTTTTTCAAAGCTAGATGCATCTAAAAATTATATTGAATTTGTAACCTGGTGGATGATAGTATAGATGGACTAATAGAACAAGTACCACACACTGCTACAAGCCGAAGCCCATATATTTTTTCAGAGCTAGACGCAGATAAAAATTATATTGAATTAGCAACCTGGTGGAGGTTAGTATAGATGGACTAATAGAACAAGTCCCACACACTGCTACAAGCCAAAATATTTTTTCAGAGCTAGATGCAGAAAAAAATTATATTGAATTTGCAACCTGGTGGAGGTTAGTATAGATGGACTAATAGAACATTCCCACACACTGCTACAAGCCGAAGCCCAAATATTTTTTCAGAGCTAGATGCAGAAAAAAATTATATTGAATTTGCAACCTGGTGGAGGTTAGTATAGATGGACTAATAGACCAAGTCCCACACACTGCTACAAGCCCAAATATTTTTTCAGAGCTAGATGCAGATAAAAATTATATTGAATTTGCAACCTGGTGGAGGTTAGTATAGATGGACTAATAGAACAATTTCCACACACTGCTACAAGCCAAAATATTTTATCAGAGCTAGATGCAGAAAAAAATTATATTGAATTTGCAACCTGGTGGAGGTTAGTATAGATGGACTAATAGAACAAGTCCCACACACTGCTACAAGCCGAAGCCCAAATATTTTTTCAGAGCTAGATGCAGATAAAAATTATATTGAATTTGCAACCTGGTGGAGGCTAGTATAGATGGAATAATAGAACAAGTCCCACACACTGTTACAAGCCGAAGCCCAAATATTTTTTCAGAGCTAGATGTAGATAAAAATTATATTGAATTTTTTGAATTTGCAACCTGGTGGAGGTTAGTATAGATGGACTAATAGAACAAGTCCCACACATTGCTACAAGCCCAAATATTTTTTCAGAGCTAGATGCAGATAAAAATTATATTGAATTTGCAACCTGGTGGAGGTTAGTATAGATGGACTAATAGAACAAGTCCCACACACTGCTACAAGCCCAAGCCCAAATATTTTTTCAGAGCTAGATGGAGATAAAAATTAGATTTAATTTTTTGAATTTGCAACATGGTGGAGGTTAGTATAGATGGACTAATAGAACAAGTCCCACACACTGCTACAAGACAAAATATTTTTTCAGAGCTAGATGCAGATAAAAATTATATTGAATTTGCAACCTGATGGAGGTTTGTATAGATGGACTAATAGAACAAGTCCCACACACTGCTACAAGCCCAAATATTTTTTCAGAGCTAGATGCAGAAAAAAATTATATTGAATTTGCAACCTGGCGGAGGTTAGTATAGATGGACTAATAGAATAAGTCCCACACACTGCTACAAGCTGAAATATTTTTTCAGAGCTAGATGCAGAATAAAATTATATTGAATTTGCAACCTGGTGTATAGGTTAGTATTAGTGTTGAGCATTCCGATACTGAAATATCGGGTATCGGCCGATATTCGCGGTATCGGAATTCCGATACTTAATTCCGATACTTTTACAATATCGAATACCGGAATCGGAAGTTCCCATAATGCCTGCACTTTGCCATTTCTCTGAAGGATGACAAGCTGGATGGCAGCGCTCAGCTGCGATCCAGCCTGTCATCAGAATGCCATCCCAGCGTGGGAGAATTCTCCTGATTGTTTAAAAGCCGGCGCGCAGTAAAAAGCCGCCAGCTTTTAAACAAGCACACAACCCCATCCTACTTCCCCGCAGCCTCCCACCCGATTCTCCGCTCCCCTCGCCACCTCCCTTCCCGATCGTAAGTTAGGACCGGGCGGGGAGCGCAGCACCAAGGAGCGGGGAGCGAAGGACCCGGGCGGGGAAGCCGGCAGTGAAAAGACTTCACCGCCGGCTTTCCCGTTCTGTGCTGCGCTTTCTCGCCAGTTATTTCAAATGAACAGCTGCGGTATCAGGTGATGCCGATCAGCTGTTCATTTGAAGTCGCCGCGGTGCCCTCAGAGGGTTCATGTGAGTTCATGCTTGACTGCATTGCATGATCTCACATGAACTTTCCCACGGTCGCACAGGTCAGCCTCACCTCCCAGACCGGTCATGATTGGTGTGTGTGCGATGTGTGCGGGTGTGCGCGGTGTCTGTGCGATGTCTGCGGGTGTGTGCGGTGTCTGTGTGATGTGTGCGGGTGTGTGCGTGCAGGCAGACATAGGCCGATGTGACACTACTACTCCCATCGGCCTATGTCTGTCCCCCGTCCACTCGTGCCAGCAGGATCAGCTTGATGGGAGCAGTAGTTCCCATCAGCCTGATCCTGCTATTTAAATTGCCCTACTGTGTCCCCAATAAATGTTAAATACATGTCATTGGTGGCCAGTGGTTACCTAAAATAAATTAGTTTATACATTACCTGTCCCCGCCGATCGCCACCTAAAATAAAGTAAAAAATAAAAAACTACACCTATACTCACCTAGACACCTAATTCCCCGAAGCCATCGATCTCCTGTAGTAAAATATAAAATAATAAACCACAACCTTATCCTTACCCCTCCGTAGTAGTCCACGAGTGTCCCACGAAGATCTCCAGTTTAGAGCAGCCACATAGAATGTGACCGCTCTGAACCGCTGCCGCCGCTAGAATGACGGGGCCGTAAAGCAGCCCCGTCACTGCATAAGCGGGTTCACCGGAGTTCAGGCAGCGCTGCTCCGGTCAACTCCTTTACGGCCCTGCTGTATCGTGAGAAATTCCCACGGTACAGCAGTGCCGTAAAGGAGGTCTCCGGAGCAGCGCTGACTGAATGCACTCCGGTGACCTCAGTCAGTGGCTCCCGCTGCCGGGAGCGGACGTGTTCCCGGCAGTGTGAGCTTACAGCAGCCATGCACAGCTGTCACCATCTCCAGATGTGACAGCTGTGCATGGGAGATCAGCGCAGGAACGTGGACAGGTAACTATTTTTTTTTAGTAAACTAAGAATTTAATAAAATTGTGTGTTTTATTTCAAATAAATTATTTTTTTCTGGGTGTAGTGTTTTTTTTCTTTTTAACACTTTGTAGGTTAGTAATGGGGGTGTCTTATAGACGCCCATCATTACTAACCTGGGCTTCATGGCAGCTGGCGCTGACATGAACCCCAGCCCTATTACCCCCTGCCACCGCACCAGGGCAGCGTGGAAGAGCGAGGCTAAGTGCCAGAATTGGCGCATCCTATGGATGCGCCATTTCTGGGGCAGCTGAAGGCTGGTGTTTCTAGCCTGGGAGGGGGCCAATATTAATGGCACCCTTCCTGGGCTATTAATATCAGCCCCCAGCTGTCTGCCTAGCCTTTGCTAGCTATTAAAATAGGGGGGACCCCACGTCATTTTTTGGGGGGGTTCCCCATTTTAATAGCTAGTAAAGGCTAGGTATTCAGCTGGGGGCTGATATTAGTAGTCTGGGAAGCTCCGTGGGTATTACCCCCTTCCCAGGCTTCAAACATCTTCCCCAGCCGTCTGCTTAACCTCTGCTAGAGACTAAAATTATGGGGGATCCCACGCCAATTTTTTTTTAAAATAAATCCTTTATTTTAACACTAAATGACATTTGAGGAGTTAATAAAGATGCAGTCCCTAAATTATTATTTATTTTTTAATTAATTTTTCCCAAAAATTTTGACGTGGGCTTTGCTATATTTTTGTATGCCAGCCAGGTACAGCATCCAGCTTCTATGAACGCGCCATTTTCCGGGGTGGCTGCGGACTGCAATTTGCAGCGGGGGGGGGCCCAGAAAGCTTGGGTCTCCCTGCGCTGCAGATTCCAGCCCCCAGCTGCCTAGTTGTACCTGGCTGGACACAAAAATAGGGCGAAGCTCCACGTATTTTTTTTTTTAATTATTTCATGAAATTCATGAAATAATAAAGAAAAAAAGGGCTTCCCTATATTGTTGTGTCCGGCCAGGTACAAATAGGCAGCTGGTGGTTGGGGGCAGCCCGTTCCTGCCTGCTGTACCTGGCTGGACACAAATATAGTGCAAAGCCCCACGTCAATTTTTTTTTAATTATTTCAGGAAATTCATGAAATAATTAAAAAAAAATTGATGTGGGGCTGCGTCCTATATTTGTGTCCAGCCAGGTACAGCAGGCAGGAACGGGCTGCCCCCAACCACCAGCTGCCTATTTGTACCTGGCCGGACACAACAATATAGGGAAGCCCTTTTTTTAAAAAATTATTTCATGAAATAATTTAAAAAAAATTGACGTGGCGCTTCGCACTATATTTGGGTCCAGCCAGGTACAGCAGGCAGGAACGGGCTGCCCCCAACCACGAGCTGCCTATTTGTACCTGGCCGGACACAACAATATAGGGAAGCCCTTTTTTTCTTAATTATTTCATGAATTTCATGAAATAATTTAAAAAAAAAATACGTGGGGCTTCGCCCTATTTTTGTGTCCAACCAGGTACAGCAGGCAGGAACGGGCTACCCCCAACCACCAGCTGCCTATTTGTACCTGGCCGGACACAACAATATAGGGAAGCCCTTTTTTTCTTAATTATTTCATGAATTTCATGAAATAATTTAAAAAAAAAATACGTGGGGCTTCGCCCTATTTTTGTGTCCAGCCAGGTACAACTAGGCAGCTGGGGGCTGGAATCTGCAGCGCAGGGAGGCCCAAGCTTTCTGGGCCCCACCCGCTGCAAATTGCAGTCCGCAGCTGCCCCGGAAAATGGCGCGTTCATAGAAGCGCCATCTTCTGGCGCTGTACCCAACTCATCCAGGGCCCTGGTGCGGTGGCTCACTGGGTAATAAAGGGGTTAAGGCCAGCTTGGCATTATCAGCTGGCCCTAAGCCCGAAATTCATGGGGTCAAGCCAATATTAGACATGACCACCATGAATTTCTAGTAAAGTATTTAAAAAAAACACAACACCCAGAATAAAGTCCTTTAATTGAAATAAAGACACAATTCTTTATTGTTCTAAATTAAACTATACTTACCATCACGCCCATTCCAGCTGAAGCCAACGATCTCCTGCAATAAAAGAAAAGTAATAAACCAACCTCATCCTTACCTTCCCATGGATCCCACGACAGCTTCAGCTCTGCTACATCGAGATAACAGGCTGGACCGCAGCAGAACGCTGGCATCCAGCCTGTCATCCCGCAGACACTGAGAAGCGCAGGCATGCTTGCGCTCCTCAGTGTCTCTCTGTGACGGCATAAAGATGAGCCGAGTTCATGTCCAATGAACTCAGCTCACCTCATGCACGTCACTGACAGCGTGGGAAAATTCTCCTGCACTCAGCGCTTCAGCGTGAGAATTCTCCCACGCTGTCAGTGACGTACATGAAGTGAGCAGAGTTCATTGGACATGAGCTCACCTCATGCACGTCACTGACAGCGTGGGGAAATTCTCACGCTGAAGCGCTGAGTGCAGGAGAATTTTCCCACGCTGTCAGTGACGTGCATGAGGTGAGGTCATGTCCAATGAACTCGGCTCACCTCATGCACGTCACTGACAGCGTGGGAAAATTCTCCTGCACTCAGCGCTTCAGCGTGAGAATTCTTCCACGCTGTCAGTGACGTGCATGAGGTGAGCCGAGTTCATTGTCGGCTCATCTGGATGCCGTCACAGAGAGACACTGAGGAGCGCAAGCAAGCCTGCGCTTCTCAGTGTCTGCGGGATGACAGGCTGGATGGCAGCGTTCTGCTGCGGTCCAGCCTGTCATCTCGATGTAGCAGAGCTGGAGCAGTAGTGGGAACCATGGAAAGGTAAGGATGAGGTTGCTTTATTATTTTTCTTTTATTGCAGGAGATCGTTGGCTTCAGCTGGAATGGGCGGGACGGTAAGTATGGTTTAATTTAGAACAATAAAGAATTGTGTGTTTATTTCAATTAAAGGACTTTATTCTGGGTGTTTGTGTTTTTTTTTTAACTTTCACTATGGGGTTAGTAATGGGGGTGTCTTATAGACGCCTCTCCATTACTAACCTGGGCTTGATGTCAGCTGGCATTATAAGCTGACATCAACCCCAGCCCTATTACCCCACTGCCACCGCTACAGGGCAGTGGGAAGAGCGAGGCTAAGTGCCAGAATTGGCGCATCCTGTGGATGCGCCACTTCTGGGGCGACTGACGACTGGTGTTTCTAGCCTGGGAGGGGGCCAATATTCATGGCTCCCTTCCTGGGCTATTAATATCAGACCCCAGCTGTCTGCCTAGCCTTTGCTAGCTATTAAAATAGGGGGGACCCCACGTCATTTTTTTGGGGGGGTCCCCCATTTTAATAGCTAGTAAAGGCTAGGTATTCAGCTGGGGTCTGATATTAGTAGCCTGGGAAGCTCCGTGGGTATTACCCCCTTCCCAGGCTTCAAACATCTGCCCCAGCTGTCTGCTTAACCTCCACTAGAGACTAAAATTAAGGGGAACCCCACGCCAATTTTTTTTTAAATAAATCCTTTATTTTAACACTAAATGACAAGTACAGTAATCAACACTATCACTGTACTTCATATATATGTGACTGACATGTTTCTATCTATCTAATCTATGTATGATTCTCTATTCCTTCTATTCTAAATTGTCGGGTACAGATGCTGAATTGCCGGCCGGCTTTCTTAAAGAGACGATGCATGAAAACACTATTATTTTTTTATATAAATCCTTTACACTAAATGACAAGTACAGTAACCAACACTGTCACTGTACTTCATATATATGTGACTGACATGTTTCTATCTATCTAATCTATGTGTGAAGCTCTATTCTGTCTGTTATAAATTGTCGGGTACCGCTGCTGAATTGCCGGCCGGCTTTTTTAAAGAGACGGTGCATGAAAACACTATTATTTTTTTAAATAAATCCTTTACACTAAATGACAAGTACAGTAAGCAACACTGTCACTGTCCTTCATATATATGTGACTGACATGTTTCTATCTATCTAATCTATGTGTGAAGCTCTATTCTTTCTTTTGTAAATTGTCGGGTACCGGTGTATGCGCTGATGAATTGCCGGCTTTTCGCATACATTCTACATTATTCTTAGTTGTTTTACTTCATGTAGAATTAACCTACAAGGAAAGAAAGGGTTTATTTTCATTCCGATATTAGTGTCCCATTGACTTGCATTGGTTTCCGGTATCGGAATCGGCGATATCCGATACTTTTTGAGTATCGGTCCGATCCAATCCGATACGATATTTCCTGATATCGGAAGGTATCGCTCAACACTAGTTAGTATAGATGGACTAATAGAACAAGTTCCACACACTGATACAAGCCGAAGCCCAAATATTTTTTCAAAGCTAGATGCAGATAAAGTTATATTGAATTTGCAACCTGGTGGATGTTAGTATAGATGGACTAATAGACCAAGTCCCACACACTGCTACAAGCCGAAATATTTTTTCAGAGCTAGATACAGATAAAAATTATATTGAATTTGCAACCTGGTGGAGGTTAGTATAGATGGACTAATAGAACAAGTCCCACACACTGCTACAAGCCAAAATATTTTTTCAGAGCTAGATGCAGAAAAAAATTATATTGAATTTGCAACCTGGTGGAGGTTAGTATAGATTGACTAAAAGAACAAGTCCCACACACTGCTACAAGCTGAAATATTTTTTCAGAGCTAGATGCAGATAAAAATGATATTGAATTTGCAACCTGGTGAAGGTTAGTATAGATGGACTAATAGAACAAGTCCCACACACTGCTACAAGCCGAAGCCCATATGTTTTTTCAGAGCTAGATGCAGATAAAAATTATATTGAATTTGCAACCTGGTGGAGGTTAGTATAGATGGACTAGTAGAACAAGTCCCACACACTGCTACAAGCCGAAGCCCAAATATTTTTTCAGAGCTAGATGCAGATAAAAATTATATTGAAATTTCAGCCTGGTGGAGGTTAGTATAGATGGACAAATAGACCAAATCCCACACACGGCTACAAGCCAAAATATTTTTTCAGAGCTAGGTGCAGAAAAAAATGATATTGAATTTGAAACCTGGTGGAGGTTAGTATAGATGGACTAATAGAACAAGTCCCACACACTGGTACAAGCCGAAATATTTTTTCAGAGCTAGATGCAGAAAAAAATTATATTGAATTTGCAACCTGGTGGAGGTTAGTATAGATTGACTAATAGAACAAGTCCCACACACTGCTACAAGCTGAAGCCCAAATATTTTTTCAGAGCTAGATGCACATAAAAATTATACTGAATTTGCAACCTAGTGGAGGTTAGTATAGATGGACTAATAGAACAAGTCCCCCACACTGCTACAAGCCAAAATATTTTTTCAGAGCTAGATGCAGATAAAAATTATATTGAATTTGCAACCTGGTAGAGGTTAGTATAGATGGACTAATAGAACAAGTCCCACACACTGCTACAAGACGAAGCCCAAATATTTTTTCAGAGCTAGATGCAGATAAAAATTATATTGAATTTGCAACCTGGTGTAAAGGTTAGTATAGATGGACTAATAGAACAAGTCCCACACACTGATACAAGCCGAAACCCAAATATTTTTTCAAAGCTAGATGCAGATAAAAATTATATTGAATTTGCAACCTGGTGGATGTTAGTATAGATGGACTAATAGACCAAGTCCCACACACTGCTACAAGCCGAAATATTTTTTCAGAGCTAGATACAGATAAAAATTATATTGAATTTGCAACCTGGTTTAGGTTAGTATAGATGGACTAATAGAACAAGTCCCACACACTGCTACAAGCCCAAATATTTTTTCAGAGCTAGATACAGATAAAAATTATATTGAATTTGCAACCTGGTGGAGGTTAGTATAGATGGACTAAAAGAACAAATCCCACACACTGCTACAAGCCCAAGCCCAAATATTTTTTCAGAGCTAGATGCAGATAAAAATTATACTGAATTTTCAACCTGGTGGAGGTTAGTTAGATGGACTAATAGACCAAGTCCCACACACTGCTACAAGCCCAAATATTTTTTCAGAGCTAGATGCAGATAAAAATTATATTGAACTTGCAACCTGCAGGTGGTTAGTATAGATGGACTAATAGAACAAGTCCCACACACTGCTACAAGCCAAAATATTTTATCAGAGCTAGATGCAGAAAAAAATTATATTGAATTTGCGACCTGGTGGAGGTTAGTATAGATGGACTAATAGAACAAGTCCCACACACTGCTACAAGCCGAAATATTTTTTCAGAGCTAGATGCAGATAAAAATTATATTGAATTTGCAACCTGGTGTAAAGGTTAGTATAGATGAACTAATAGAACAAGTCCCACACACTGATAAAAGCCGAAGCCCAAATATTTTATCAAAGCTAGATGCAGATAAAAATTATATTGAATTTGCAACCTGGTGGATGTTAGTATAGATGGACTAATAGAGCAAGTCCCACACACTGCTACAAGCCGAAGCCCAAATATTTTTTCAGAGCTAGATGCAGATAAAAATTATATTGAACTTGCAACCTGTAGGTGGTTAGTATAGATGGACTAATAGAACAAGTCCCACACACTGTTACAAGCCAAAATATTTTATCAGAGCTAGATGCAGAAAAAAATTATATTGAATTTGCAACCTGGTGGAGGTTAGTATAGATGGACTAATAGAACAAGTCCCACACACTGCTACCAGCCGAAATATTTTTTCAGAGCTAGATGCAGAAAAAAATGATATTGAATTTGCAACCTGGTGGAGGTTAGT
Source organism: Phyllobates terribilis (assembly GCF_046119375.1). NCBI lineage: Eukaryota > Metazoa > Chordata > Amphibia > Anura > Dendrobatidae > Phyllobates > Phyllobates terribilis. Next base: position 93,064,523 of record NW_027362763.1, on the reverse strand, counting down.
ATAGATGGACTAATAGAAAAAGTCCCACACACTGCTACAAGCCGAAGCCCAAATAATTTTTCAGACCTAGATGCAGATAAAAATTATATTGAATTTGCAACCTGGTGGAGGTTAGTATAGATGGAATAATAGCACAAGTCCCACACACTGCTACAAGCTGAAGCCAAAATATTTTTTCAGAGCTAGATGCAGATAAAAATAATATTGATTTTTTTGAATTTGCAACCTGGTGGAGGTTAGTATAGATGGACTAATAGAACAAGTCCCACACACTGCTACAAGCCAAAATATTTTTTCAGAGCTAGATGCAGAAAAAAATTATATTGAATTTGCAACCTGGTGGAGGTTAGTATACATGGCCTAATAAAACAAGTCCCACACACTGCTACAAGCCGAAGCATAAATATTTTTTCAGAGCTAGATGCAGATAAAAATTATATTGAATTTTCAACCTTGTAGAGGTTAGTATAGATGGACTAATAGAACAAGTCCCACACACTGCTACAAGCCCAAGCCCAAATATTTTTTCAAATCTAGATGCAGATAAAAATTATATTGAATTTGCAACCTGGTGGAGTTTAGTTTTGATGGACTAATAGAACAAGTCGCACACACTGCTACAAGACGAAGCCCAAATATTTTTTCAGAGCTAGGTGCAGAAAAAAATTATGTTGAATTTGCAACCTGGTGTAAAGGTTAGTATAGATGGACTGATAGAACAAGTCCCACACACTGCTACGAGCCGAAGCCCAAATATTTTTTCAGAGCTAGTTGCAGATAAAAATTATATTGAATTTGCAACCTGGTGGAGGTTAGTATAGAAGGACTAATAGAACAAGTCCCACACACTGCTACAAGCCCAAGACCAAATATTTTTTCAAAGCTAGATGCAGATAAAAATTATATTGAATTTGCAACCTGGTGGATGTTAGTATAGATGGACTAATAGAACAAGTCCCACACATTGCTATAAGCCGAAGACCATATATTTTTTCAGAGCTAGACGCAGAAAAAAATTATATTGAATTAGCAACCTGGTGGAGGCTAGTATAGATGGACTAATAGACCAAGTCCCACACACTGCTACAAGCCGAAATATTTTTTCAGAGCTAGATACAGATAAAAATTATATTGAATTTGCAACCTGGTGGAGGTTAGTATAGATGGACTAATAGAACAAGTCCCACACACTGCTACAAGCCGAAATATTTTTTCAGAGCTAGATGCAGAAAAAAATTATATTGAATTTTCAACCTGGTGGAGGTTATTATAGATGGACTAATAGAACAAGTCGCACACAATGCTACAAGCCGAAGCCCAAATATTTTTTCAGAGCTAGATGCAGATAAAAATTATATTGAATTTTCAAACTGGTGGAGGTTAGTATAGATGGACTAATAGACCAATTCCCACACACTGCTACAAGCCCAAATATTTTTTCAGAGCTAGATGCAGATAAAAATTATATTGAACTTGCAACCTGTAGGTGGTTAGTATACATGGACTAATAGAACAAGTCCCACACACTGCTACAAGAGAAAATATTTTATCAGAGCTAGATGCAGAAAAAAATTATATTGAATTTGCAACCTGGTGGAGGTTAGTATAGATGGACTAATAGAACAAGTCCCACACACTGCTACAAGCCGAAATATTTTTTCAGAGCTAGATGCAGAAAAAAATGATATTGAATTTGCAACCTGGTGGAGGTTAGTATAGATGGACTAATAGAACAAGTCCCACACACTGCTACAAGCTGAAAAAAAATTTCAGAGCTGGATGCAGAAAAAAATTATATTGAAATTGTAACCTGGTGGAGGTTAGTTTTGATGGACTAATAGAACAAGTCCCACACACTGCTACAAGACGAAGCCCAAATATTTTTTCAGAGCTAGGTGCACAATAAAATTATATTGAATTTGCAACCTGGTGAAAAGGTTAGTATAGATGGACTAATAGAACAAGTCCCACACACTGCTATGAGCCGAAGCCCAAATATTTTTTCAGAGCTAGATGCAGATAAAAATTATATTGAATTTGCAACCTGGTGTAGGTTAGTATAGATGGACAAGTAGAACAATTCCCACACACTGCTACAAGCCGAAGCCCAAATATTTTTTCAAAGCTAGATGCAGATAAAAATTATATTGAATTTGCAACCTGGTGGAGGTTAGTATAGATGAACTAATAGAACGAGTCCCATACACTGCTACTAGTCGAAGCCCAAATATTTTTTCAGAGCTAGATGCAGATAAAAATTATATTGAATTTGCAACCTGGTGGAGGTTAGTATAGATGGACTAATAGACGAAGTCCCACACACTGCTACAAGCCCAAATATTTTTTCAGAGCTACATGCAGAAAAAAATTCTATTGAATTTGCAACCTGGTGGAGGTTAGTATATATGGACTAATAGAACAATTCCCACACACTGCTACAAGCCAAATATTTTTTCAGAGCTAGATGCTGAAAAAAATTATATTGAATTTGCAACCTGGTGGAGGTTAGTATAGATGGACTAAAAGAAGAAGTCCCACACACTGCTACAAGCCGAAGCCCAAATATTTTTTCAGAGCTAGATGCAGATAAAAATTATATTGAATTTGCAACCTGGTGGAGGTTAGTATAGATGGACTAATAGAACAAGTCCCACACACTGCTACAAGCCGAAGCCCAAATATTTTTTCAAAGCTAGATGCAGATAAAAATTATATTGAATTTGCAACCTGGTGGATGTTAGTATAGATGGACTAATAGAACAAGTCCCACACACTGCTACAAGCCGAAGCCCATATATTTTTTAAGAGCTAGACGCAGATAAAAATATATTGAATTAGCAACCTGGTGGAGGTTAGTATAGATGGACTAATAGACCAAGTCCCACACACTGCTACAAGCCAAAATATTTTTTCAGAGCTAGATACAGATAAAAATTATATTGAATTTGCAACCTGGTGGAGGTTAGTATAGATGGACTATTAGAACAAGTCCCACACACTGCTACAAGCCGAAATATTTTTTCAGAGCTAGATGCAGAAAAAAATTATAATGAATTTGCAACCTGGTGGAGGTTAGTATAGATGGTCTAATAGAACAAGTCGCACACAATGCTACAAGCCGAAGCCCAAATATTTTTTCAGAGCTAGATGCAGATAAAAATTATATTGAATTTTCAACCTGGTGGAGGTTAGTATAGATTGTCTAATAGACCAAGTCCCACACACTGCTACAAGCCCAAAATATTTTTTCAGAGCTAGATGCAGCTAGAAATTATATTGAACTTGCAATCTGTAGGTGGTTTGTATACATGGACTAATAGAACAAGTCCCACACACTGCTACAAGCCAAAATATTTTATCAGAACTAGATGCAGACAAAAATTATATTGAATTTGAAACCTGGTGGAGGTTAGTATAGATGGACTAATAGAACAAGTCCCACACACTGCTACAAGCCGAAATATTTTTTCAGAGCTAGATGCAGAAAAAAATTATATTGAATTTGCATCCTGGTGGAGGTTAGTATAGATGGACTAATAGAACAAGTCCCACACACTGCTACAAGCTGAAATATTTTTTCAGAGCTAGATGCAGAAAAAAATTATAATGAAATTGCAACCTGGTGGAGGTTAGTTTTGATGGACTAATAGAACAAGTCCCACACACTGCTACAAGCCGAAGCCCAAATATTTTTTCAGAGCTAGATGAAGATAAAAAATATATTGAATTTTCAACCTCGTGGAGGTTAGTATAGATGGACTAATAGAACAAGTCCAACACACTGCTGCAAGCCAAAATATTTTTTCAGAGCTAGATGCAGAAAAAAATTATATTGAATTTGCAACCTGGTGGAGGTTAGTATAGATGGACTAATAGAACAAGTCCCACACACTGCTGCCAGCCAAAATATTTTTTCAGAGCTAGGTGCAGAAAAAAATTATATTGAATTTGCAACCTGGTGTAAAGGTTAGTATAGATGGACTAATAGAACAAGTCCCACACACTGCTACAAGCCGAAGCCCAAATATTTTTTCAGAGCTAGATGTAGATAAAAATTATATTGAATTTGCAACCTGGTGGAGGTTAGTATAGATGGACTAATAGAACAAGTCCCACAAACTGCTACAAGCCGAAGCCCAAATATTTTTTCAAAGCTAGATGCAGCTAAAAATTATATTGAATTTGCAACCTGGTGGAGGTTAGTATAGATGGACTAATAGAACAAGTCCCACAAACTGCTACAAGCCGAAGCCCAAATATTTTTTCAAAGCTAGATGCAGCTAAAAATTATATTGAATTAGCAACCTGGTGGAAGTTAGTATAGATGGACTAATAGAAAAAGTCCCACACACTGCTACAAGCCAAAATATTTTTTCAGAGCTAGATGCAGAAAAAAATTATATTGAATTTGCAACCTGGTGGAGGTTAGTATAGATGAACTAATAGAACGAGTCCCATACACTGCTACTAGTCGAAGCCCAAATATTTTTTCAGAGCTAGATGCAGATAAAAATTATATTGAATTTGCAACCTGGTGGAGGTTAGTATAGATGGACTAATAGACGAAGTCCCACACACTGCTACAAGCCCAAATATTTTTTCAGAGCTACATGCAGAAAAAAATTCTATTGAATTTGCAACCTGGTGGAGGTTAGTATATATGGACTAATAGAACAATTCCCACACACTGCTACAAGCCAAATATTTTTTCAGAGCTAGATGCTGAAAAAAATTATATTGAATTTGCAACCTGGTGGAGGTTAGTATAGATGGACTAAAAGAACAAGTCCCACACACTGCTACAAGCCGAAGCCCAAATATTTTTTCAGAGCTAGATGCAGATAAAAATTATATTGAATTTGCAACCTGGTGGAGGTTAGTATAGATGGACTAATAGAACAAGTCCCACACACTGCTACAAGCCGAAGCCCAAATATTTTTTCAAAGCTAGATGCAGATAAAAATTATATTGAATTTGCAACCTGGTGGATGTTAGTATAGATGGACTAATAGAACAAGTCCCACACACTGCTACAAGCCGAAGCCCATATATTTTTTAAGAGCTAGACGCAGATAAAAATATATTGAATTAGCAACCTGGTGGAGGTTAGTATAGATGGACTAATAGACCAAGTCCCACACACTGCTACAAGCCAAAATATTTTTTCAGAGCTAGATACAGATAAAAATTATATTGAATTTGCAACCTGGTGGAGGTTAGTATAGATGGACTATTAGAACAAGTCCCACACACTGCTACAAGCCGAAATATTTTTTCAGAGCTAGATGCAGAAAAAAATTATAATGAATTTGCAACCTGGTGGAGGTTAGTATAGATGGTCTAATAGAACAAGTCGCACACAATGCTACAAGCCGAAGCCCAAATATTTTTTCAGAGCTAGATGCAGATAAAAATTATATTGAATTTTCAACCTGGTGGAGGTTAGTATAGATTGTCTAATAGACCAAGTCCCACACACTGCTACAAGCCCAAAATATTTTTTCAGAGCTAGATGCAGCTAGAAATTATATTGAACTTGCAATCTGTAGGTGGTTTGTATACATGGACTAATAGAACAAGTCCCACACACTGCTACAAGCCAAAATATTTTATCAGAACTAGATGCAGACAAAAATTATATTGAATTTGAAACCTGGTGGAGGTTAGTATAGATGGACTAATAGAACAAGTCCCACACACTGCTACAAGCCGAAATATTTTTTCAGAGCTAGATGCAGAAAAAAATTATATTGAATTTGCATCCTGGTGGAGGTTAGTATAGATGGACTAATAGAACAAGTCCCACACACTGCTACAAGCTGAAATATTTTTTCAGAGCTAGATGCAGAAAAAAATTATAATGAAATTGCAACCTGGTGGAGGTTAGTTTTGATGGACTAATAGAACAAGTCCCACACACTGCTACAAGCTGAAGCCCAAATATTTTTTCAGAGCTAGATGAAGATAAAAAATATATTGAATTTTCAACCTCGTGGAGGTTAGTATAGATGGACTAATAGAACAAGTCCAACACACTGCTGCAAGCCAAAATATTTTTTCAGAGCTAGATGCAGAAAAAAATTATATTGAATTTGCAACCTGGTGGAGGTTAGTATAGATGGACTAATAGAACAAGTCCCACACACTGCTGCCAGCCAAAATATTTTTTCAGAGCTAGGTGCAGAAAAAAATTATATTGAATTTGCAACCTGGTGTAAAGGTTAGTATAGATGGACTAATAGAACAAGTCCCACACACTGCTACAAGCCGAAGCCCAAATATTTTTTCAGAGCTAGATGTAGATAAAAATTATATTGAATTTGCAACCTGGTGGAGGTTAGTATAGATGGACTAATAGAACAAGTCCCACAAACTGCTACAAGCCGAAGCCCAAATATTTTTTCAAAGCTAGATGCAGCTAAAAATTATATTGAATTTGCAACCTGGTGGAGGTTAGTATAGATGGACTAATAGAACAAGTCCCACAAACTGCTACAAGCCGAAGCCCAAATATTTTTTCAAAGCTAGATGCAGCTAAAAATTATATTGAATTAGCAACCTGGTGGAAGTTAGTATAGATGGACTAATAGAAAAAGTCCCACACACTGCTACAAGCCAAAATATTTTTTCAGAGCTAGATGCAGAAAAAAATTATATTGAATTTGCAGCCTGGTGGAGGTTAGTATAGATGGACTAATAGAACAATCCCACACACTGCTACAAGCAGAAGCCCAAGTATTTTTTCAGAGCTAGATGCAGAAAAAAATGATATTGAATTTGCAACCTGGTGGAGGTTAGTATAGATGGACTAATAGACCAAGTCCCACACACTGCTACAAGCCCGAATATTTTTTCAGAGCTAGATGCAGATAAAAATTATATTGAACTTACAACCTGTAGGTGGTTAGTATAGATGGACTAATAGAACAATTCCCACACACTGCTACAAGCCAAAATATTTTATCAGAGCTAGATGCAGAAAAAAATTATATTGAATTTGCAACCTGGTGGAGGTTAGTTTAGATGGACTAATAGAACAAGTCCCACACACTGCTACAAGCCAAAATATTTTTTCAGAGCTAGATGCAGTTAAAAATTATATTGAATTTGCAACCTGGTGGAGGTTAGTATAGATGGAATAATAGAACAAGTCCCACACACTGCTACAAGCCGAAGCCCAAATATTTTTTCAGAGCTCGATGTAGATAAAAATTATATTGAATTTTTTGAATTTGCAACCTGGTGGAGGTTAGTATATATGGACTAATAGAACAATTCCCACACACTGCTACAAGCCAAATATTTTTTCAGAGCTAGATGCTGAAAAAAATTATATTGAATTTGCAACCTGGTGGAGGTTAGTATAGATGGACTAAAAGAACAAGTCCCACACACTGCTACAAGCCGAAGCCCAAATATTTTTTCAGAGCTAGATGCAGATAAAAATTATATTGAATTTGCAACCTGGTGGAGGTTAGTATAGATGGACTAATAGAACAAGTCCCACACACTGCTACAAGCCGAAGCCCAAATATTTTTTCAAAGCTAGATGCAGATAAAAATTATATTGAGTTTGCAACCTGGTGGATGTTAGTATAGATGGACTAATAGAACAAGTCCCACACACTGCTACAAGCCGAAGCCCATATATTTTTTAAGAGCTAGACGCAGATAAAAATATATTGAATTAGCAACCTGGTGGAGGTTAGTATAGATGGACTAATAGACCAAGTCCCACACACTGCTACAAGCCAAAATATTTTTTCAGAGCTAGATACAGATAAAAATTATATTGAATTTGCAACCTGGTGGAGGTTAGTATAGATGGACTATTAGAACAAGTCCCACACACTGCTACAAGCCGAAATATTTTTTCAGAGCTAGATGCAGAAAAAAATTATAATGAATTTGCAACCTGGTGGAGGTTAGTATAGATGGTCTAATAGAACAAGTCGCACACAATGCTACAAGCCGAAGCCCAAATATTTTTTCAGAGCTAGATGCAGATAAAAATTATATTGAATTTTCAACCTGGTGGAGGTTAGTATAGATTGTCTAATAGACCAAGTCCCACACACTGCTACAAGCCCAAAATATTTTTTCAGAGCTAGATGCAGCTAGAAATTATATTGAACTTGCAATCTGTAGGTGGTTTGTATACATGGACTAATAGAACAAGTCCCACACACTGCTACAAGCCAAAATATTTTATCAGAGCTAGATGCAGACAAAAATTATATTGAATTTGAAACCTGGTGGAGGTTAGTATAGATGGACTAATAGAACAAGTCCCACACACTGCTACAAGCCGAAATATTTTTTCAGAGCTAGATGCAGAAAAAAATTATATTGAATTTGCATCCTGGTGGAGGTTAGTATAGATGGACTAATAGAACAAGTCCCACACACTGCTACAAGCTGAAATATTTTTTCAGAGCTAGATGCAGAAAAAAATTATAATGAAATTGCAACCTGGTGGAGGTTAGTTTTGATTGACTAATAGAACAAGTCCCACACACTGCTACAAGCCGAAGCCCAAATATTTTTTCAGAGCTAGATGAAGATAAAAAATATATTGAATTTTCAACCTCGTGGAGGTTAGTATAGATGGACTAATAGAACAAGTCCAACACACTGCTGCAAGCCAAAATATTTTTTCAGAGCTAGATGCAGAAAAAAATTATATTGAATTTGCAACCTGGTGGAGGTTAGTATAGATGGACTAATAGAACAAGTCCCACACACTGCTGCCAGCCAAAATATTTTTTCAGAGCTAGGTGCAGAAAAAAATTATATTGAATTTGCAACCTGGTGTAAAGGTTAGTATAGATGGACTAATAGAACAAGTCCCACACACTGCTACAAGCCGAAGCCCAAATATTTTTTCAGAGCTAGATGTAGATAAAAATTATATTGAATTTGCAACCTGGTGGAGGTTAGTATAGATGGACTAATAGAACAAGTCCCACAAACTGCTACAAGCCGAAGCCCAAATATTTTTTCAAAGCTAGATGCAGCTAAAAATTATATTGAATTTGCAACCTGGTGGAGGTTAGTATAGATGGACTAATAGAACAAGTCCCACAAACTGCTACAAGCCGAAGCCCAAATATTTTTTCAAAGCTAGATGCAGCTAAAAATTATATTGAATTAGCAACCTGGTGGAAGTTAGTATAGATGGACTAATAGAAAAAGTCCCACACACTGCTACAAGCCAAAATATTTTTTCAGAGCTAGATGCAGAAAAAAATTATATTGAATTTGCAGCCTGGTGGAGGTTAGTATAGATGGACTAATAGAACAATTCCACACACTGCTACAAGCAGAAGCCCAAGTATTTTTTCAGAGCTAGATGCAGAAAAAAATGATATTGAATTTGCAACCTGGTGGAGGTTAGTATAGATGGACTAATAGACCAAGTCCCACACACTGCTACAAGCCCGAATATTTTTTCAGAGCTAGATGCAGATAAAAATTATATTGAACTTGCAACCTGTAGGTGGTTAGTATAGATGGACTAATAGAACAATTCCCACACACTGCTACAAGCCAAAATATTTTATCAGAGCTAGATGCAGAAAAAAATTATATTGAATTTGCAACCTGGTGGAGGTTAGTTTAGTTGGACTAATAGAACAAGTCCCACACACTGCTACAAGCCAAAATATTTTTTCAGAGCTAGATGCAGTTAAAAATTATATTGAATTTGCAACCTGGTGGAGGTTAGTATAGATGGAATAATAGAACAAGTCCCACACACTGCTACAAGCCGAAGCCCAAATATTTTTTCAGAGCTAGATGTAGATAAAAATTATATTGAATTTTTTGAATTTGCAACCTGGTGGAGGTTAGTATAGATGGACTAATAGAACAAGTCCCACACATTGCTACAAGCCCAAATATTTTTTCAGAGCTAGATGCAGATAAAAAGTATATTGAATTTGCAACCTGGTGGAGGTTAGTATAGATGGACTAATAGAACAAGTCCACACACTGCTACAAGCCCAAGCACAAATATTTTTTCAGAGCTAGATGCAGATAAAAATTAGATTGAATTTTTTGAATTTGCAACCTGGTGGAGGTTAATATAGATGGACTAATAGAAGAAGTCCCACACACTGCTACAAGACAAAAATATTTTTTCAGAGCTAGATGCAGATAAAAATTATATTGAATTTGCAACCTGATGGAGGTTAGTATAGATGGACTAATAGAACAAGTCCCACACACTGCTACAAGCCAAAATATTTTTTCAGAGCTAGATGCAGAAAAAAATTATATTGAATTTGCAACCTGGCGGAGGTTAGTATAGATGGACTAATAGAACAAGTCCCACACACTGCTACAAGCCCGAATATTTTTTCAGAGCTAGATGCAGATAAAAATTATATTGAACTTGCAACCTGTAGGTGGTTAGTATAGATGGACTAATAGAACAATTCCCACACACTGCTACAAGCCAAAATATTTTATCAGAGCTAGATGCAGAAAAAAATTATATTGAATTTGCAACCTGGCGGAGGTTAGTATAGATGGACTAATAGACCAAGTCCCACACACTGCTACAAGCCCGAATATTTTTTCAGAGCTAGATGCAGATAAACATTATATTGAACTTGCAACCTGTAGGTGGTTAGTATAGATGGACTAATAGAACAATTCCCACACACTGCTACAAGCCAAAATATTTTATGAGAGCTAGATGCAGAAAAAAATTATATTGAATTTGCAACCTGGTGGAGGTTAGTTTAGATGGACTAATAGAACAAGTCCCACACACTGCTACAAGCCAAAATATTTTTTCAGAGCTAGATGCAGTTAAAAATTATATTGAATTTGCAACCTGGTGGAGGTTAGTATAGATGGAATAATAGAACAAGTCCCACACACTGCTACAAGCCGAAGCCCAAATATTTTTTCAGAGCTAGATGTAGATAAAAATTATATTGAATTTTTTGAATTTGCAACCTGGTGGAGGTTAGTATAGATGGACTAATAGAACAAGTCCCACACATTGCTACAAGCCCAAATATTTTTTCAGAGCTAGATGCAGATAAAAAGTATATTGAATTTGCAACCTGGTGGAGGTTAGTATAGATGGACTAATAGAACAAGTCCACACACTGCTACAAGCCCAAGCACAAATATTTTTTCAGAGCTAGATGCAGATAAAAATTAGATTGAATTTTTTGAATTTGCAACCTGGTGGAGGTTAATATAGATGGACTAATAGAACAAGTCCCACACACTGCTACAAGACAAAAATATTTTTTCAGAGCTAGATGCAGATAAAAATTATATTGAATTTGCAACCTGATGGAGGTTAGTATAGATGGACTAATAGAACAAGTCCCACACACTGCTACAAGCCAAAATATTTTTTCAGAGCTAGATGCAGAAAAAAATTATATTGAATTTGCAACCTGGCGGAGGTTAGTATAGATGGACTAATAGAACAAGTCCCACACACTGCTACAAGCCGAAATATTTTTTCAGAGTTAGATGCAGAATAAAATTATATTGAATTTGCAACCTGGTGTAAAGGTTAGTATAGATGGACTAATAGAACAAGTCCCACACACTGATACAAGCCGAAGCCCAAACATTTTTTCAAAGCTAGATGCAGATAAAAATTATATTGAATTTGCAACCTGGTGGATGTTAGTATAGATGGACTAATAGACCAAGTCCCACACACTGCTACAAGCCGAAATATTTTTTCAGAGCTAGATACAGATAAAAATTATATTGAATTTGCAACCTGGTGGAGGTTAGTATAGATGGACTAATAGAACAAGTCCCACACACTGCTACAAGCCAAAATATTTTTTCAGAGCCAGATGCAGAAAAAAATTATATTGAATTTGCAACCTGGTGGAGGTTAGTACAGATGGACTAAAAGAACAAGTCCCACACATTGCTACAAGCCCAAGCCCAAATATTTTTTCAGAGCTAGATGCAGATAAAAATTATATTGAATTTTCAACCTGGTGGAGGTTAGTTAGATGGACTAATAGACCAAGTCCCACACAATGCTACAAGCCAAAATATTTTATCAGAGCTAGATGCAGAAAAAAATTATATTGAATTTGCAGCCTGGTGGAGGTTAGTATAGATGGACTATTAGAACAAGTCCCACACACTGCTACAAGCCGAAATATTTTTTCAGAGCTAGATGCAGAAAAAAATTATAATGAATTTGCAACCTGGTGGAGGTTAGTATAGATGGTCTAATAGAACAAGTCGCACACAATGCTACAAGCCGAAGCCCAAATATTTTTTCAGAGCTAGATGCAGATAAAAATTATATTGAATTTTCAACCTGGTGGAGGTTAGTATAGATTGTCCAATAGACCAAGTCCCACACACTGCTACAAGCCCAAAATATTTTTTCAGAGCTAGATGCAGCTAGAAATTATATTGAACTTGCAATCTGTAGGTGGTTTGTATACATGGACTAATAGAACAAGTCCCACACACTGCTACAAGCCAAAATATTTTATCAGAACTAGATGCAGACAAAAATTATATTGAATTTGAAACCTGGTGGAGGTTAGTATAGATGGACTAATAGAACAAGTCCCACACACTGCTACAAGCCGAAATATTTTTTCAGAGCTAGATGCAGAAAAAAATTATATTGAATTTGCATCCTGGTGGAGGTTAGTATAGATGGACTAATAGAACAAGTCCCCCACACTGCTACAAGCTGAAATATTTTTTCAGAGCTAGATGCAGAAAAAAATTATAATGAAATTGCAACCTGGTGGAGGTTAGTTTTGATGGACTAATAGAACAAGTCCCACACACTGCTACAAGCTGAAGCCCAAATATTTTTTCAGAGCTAGATGAAGATAAAAAATATATTGAATTTTCAACCTCGTGGAGGTTAGTATAGATGGACTAATAGAACAAGTCCAACACACTGCTGCAAGCCAAAATATTTTTTCAGAGCTAGATGCAGAAAAAAATTATATTGAATTTGCAACCTGGTGGAGGTTAGTATAGATGGACTAATAGAACAAGTCCCACACACTGCTGCCAGCCAAAATATTTTTTCAGAGCTAGGTGCAGAAAAAAATTATATTGAATTTGCAACCTGGTGTAAAGGTTAGTATAGATGGACTAATAGAACAAGTCCCACACACTGCTACAAGCCGAAGCCCAAATATTTTTTCAGAGCTAGATGTAGATAAAAATTATATTGAATTTGCAACCTGGTGGAGGTTAGTATAGATGGACTAATAGAACAAGTCCCACAAACTGCTACAAGCCGAAGCCCAAATATTTTTTCAAAGCTAGATGCAGCTAAAAATTATATTGAATTTGCAACCTGGTGGAGGTTAGTATAGATGGACTAATAGAACAAGTCCCACAAACTGCTACAAGCCGAAGCCCAAATATTTTTTCAAAGCTAGATGCAGCTAAAAATTATATTGAATTAGCAACCTGGTGGAAGTTAGTATAGATGGACTAATAGAAAAAGTCCCACACACTGCTACAAGCCAAAATATTTTTTCAGAGCTAGATGCAGAAAAAAATTATATTGAATTTGCAGCCTGGTGGAGGTTAGTATAGATGGACTAATAGAACAATCCCACACACTGCTACAAGCAGAAGCCCAAGTATTTTTTCAGAGCTAGATGCAGAAAAAAATGATATTGAATTTGCAACCTGGTGGAGGTTAGTATAGATGGACTAATAGACCAAGTCCCACACACTGCTACAAGCCCGAATATTTTTTCAGAGCTAGATGCAGATAAAAATTATATTGAACTTACAACCTGTAGGTGGTTAGTATAGATGGACTAATAGAACAATTCCCACACACTGCTACAAGCCAAAATATTTTATCAGAGCTAGATGCAGAAAAAAATTATATTGAATTTGCAACCTGGTGGAGGTTAGTTTAGATGGACTAATAGAACAAGTCCCACACACTGCTACAAGCCAAAATATTTTTTCAGAGCTAGATGCAGTTAAAAATTATATTGAATTTGCAACCTGGTGGAGGTTAGTATAGATGGAATAATAGAACAAGTCCCACACACTGCTACAAGCCGAAGCCCAAATATTTTTTCAGAGCTCGATGTAGATAAAAATTATATTGAATTTTTTGAATTTGCAACCTGGTGGAGGTTAGTATATATGGACTAATAGAACAATTCCCACACACTGCTACAAGCCAAATATTTTTTCAGAGCTAGATGCTGAAAAAAATTATATTGAATTTGCAACCTGGTGGAGGTTAGTATAGATGGACTAAAAGAACAAGTCCCACACACTGCTACAAGCCGAAGCCCAAATATTTTTTCAGAGCTAGATGCAGATAAAAATTATATTGAATTTGCAACCTGGTGGAGGTTAGTATAGATGGACTAATAGAACAAGTCCCACACACTGCTACAAGCCGAAGCCCAAATATTTTTTCAAAGCTAGATGCAGATAAAAATTATATTGAGTTTGCAACCTGGTGGATGTTAGTATAGATGGACTAATAGAACAAGTCCCACACACTGCTACAAGCCGAAGCCCATATATTTTTTAAGAGCTAGACGCAGATAAAAATATATTGAATTAGCAACCTGGTGGAGGTTAGTATAGATGGACTAATAGACCAAGTCCCACACACTGCTACAAGCCAAAATATTTTTTCAGAGCTAGATACAGATAAAAATTATATTGAATTTGCAACCTGGTGGAGGTTAGTATAGATGGACTATTAGAACAAGTCCCACACACTGCTACAAGCCGAAATATTTTTTCAGAGCTAGATGCAGAAAAAAATTATAATGAATTTGCAACCTGGTGGAGGTTAGTATAGATGGTCTAATAGAACAAGTCGCACACAATGCTACAAGCCGAAGCCCAAATATTTTTTCAGAGCTAGATGCAGATAAAAATTATATTGAATTTTCAACCTGGTGGAGGTTATTATAGATTGTCTAATAGACCAAGTCCCACACACTGCTACAAGCCCAAAATATTTTTTCAGAGCTAGATGCAGCTAGAAATTATATTGAACTTGCAATCTGTAGGTGGTTTGTATACATGGACTAATAGAACAAGTCCCACACACTGCTACAAGCCAAAATATTTTATCAGAGCTAGATGCAGACAAAAATTATATTGAATTTGAAACCTGGTGGAGGTTAGTATAGATGGACTAATAGAACAAGTCCCACACACTGCTACAAGCCGAAATATTTTTTCAGAGCTAGATGCAGAAAAAAATTATATTGAATTTGCATCCTGGTGGAGGTTAGTATAGATGGACTAATAGAACAAGTCCCACACACTGCTACAAGCTGAAATATTTTTTCAGAGCTAGATGCAGAAAAAAATTATAATGAAATTGCAACCTGGTGGAGGTTAGTTTTGATTGACTAATAGAACAAGTCCCACACACTGCTACAAGCCGAAGCCCAAATATTTTTTCAGAGCTAGATGAAGATAAAAAATATATTGAATTTTCAACCTCGTGGAGGTTAGTATAGATGGACTAATAGAACAAGTCCAACACACTGCTGCAAGCCAAAATATTTTTTCAGAGCTAGATGCAGAAAAAAATTATATTGAATTTGCAACCTGGTGGAGGTTAGTATAGATGGACTAATAGAACAAGTCCCACACACTGCTGCCAGCCAAAATATTTTTTCAGAGCTAGGTGCAGAAAAAAATTATATTGAATTTGCAACCTGGTGTAAAGGTTAGTATAGATGGACTAATAGAACAAGTCCCACACACTGCTACAAGCCGAAGCCCAAATATTTTTTCAGAGCTAGATGTAGATAAAAATTATATTGAATTTGCAACCTGGTGGAGGTTAGTATAGATGGACTAATAGAACAAGTCCCACAAACTGCTACAAGCCGAAGCCCAAATATTTTTTCAAAGCTAGATGCAGCTAAAAATTATATTGAATTTGCAACCTGGTGGAGGTTAGTATAGATGGACTAATAGAACAAGTCCCACAAACTGCTACAAGCCGAAGCCCAAATATTTTTTCAAAGCTAGATGCAGCTAAAAATTATATTGAATTAGCAACCTGGTGGAAGTTAGTATAGATGGACTAATAGAAAAAGTCCCACACACTGCTACAAGCCAAAATATTTTTTCAGAGCTAGATGCAGAAAAAAATTATATTGAATTTGCAGCCTGGTGGAGGTTAGTATAGATGGACTAATAGAACAATTCCACACACTGCTACAAGCAGAAGCCCAAGTATTTTTTCAGAGCTAGATGCAGAAAAAAATGATATTGAATTTGCAACCTGGTGGAGGTTAGTATAGATGGACTAATAGACCAAGTCCCACACACTGCTACAAGCCCGAATATTTTTTCAGAGCTAGATGCAGATAAAAATTATATTGAACTTGCAACCTGTAGGTGGTTAGTATAGATGGACTAATAGAACAATTCCCACACACTGCTACAAGCCAAAATATTTTATCAGAGCTAGATGCAGAAAAAAATTATATTGAATTTGCAACCTGGTGGAGGTTAGTTTAGTTGGACTAATAGAACAAGTCCCACACACTGCTACAAGCCAAAATATTTTTTCAGAGCTAGATGCAGTTAAAAATTATATTGAATTTGCAACCTGGTGGAGGTTAGTATAGATGGAATAATAGAACAAGTCCCACACACTGCTACAAGCCGAAGCCCAAATATTTTTTCAGAGCTAGATGTAGATAAAAATTATATTGAATTTTTTGAATTTGCAACCTGGTGGAGGTTAGTATAGATGGACTAATAGAACAAGTCCCACACATTGCTACAAGCCCAAATATTTTTTCAGAGCTAGATGCAGATAAAAAGTATATTGAATTTGCAACCTGGTGGAGGTTAGTATAGATGGACTAATAGAACAAGTCCACACACTGCTACAAGCCCAAGCACAAATATTTTTTCAGAGCTAGATGCAGATAAAAATTAGATTGAATTTTTTGAATTTGCAACCTGGTGGAGGTTAATATAGATGGACTAATAGAAGAAGTCCCACACACTGCTACAAGACAAAAATATTTTTTCAGAGCTAGATGCAGATAAAAATTATATTGAATTTGCAACCTGATGGAGGTTAGTATAGATGGACTAATAGAACAAGTCCCACACACTGCTACAAGCCAAAATATTTTTTCAGAGCTAGATGCAGAAAAAAATTATATTGAATTTGCAACCTGGCGGAGGTTAGTATAGATGGACTAATAGAACAAGTCCCACACACTGCTACAAGCCCGAATATTTTTTCAGAGCTAGATGCAGATAAAAATTATATTGAACTTGCAACCTGTAGGTGGTTAGTATAGATGGACTAATAGAACAATTCCCACACACTGCTACAAGCCAAAATATTTTATCAGAGCTAGATGCAGAAAAAAATTATATTGAATTTGCAACCTGGCGGAGGTTAGTATAGATGGACTAATAGACCAAGTCCCACACACTGCTACAAGCCCGAATATTTTTTCAGAGCTAGATGCAGATAAACATTATATTGAACTTGCAACCTGTAGGTGGTTAGTATAGATGGACTAATAGAACAATTCCCACACACTGCTACAAGCCAAAATATTTTATGAGAGCTAGATGCAGAAAAAAATTATATTGAATTTGCAACCTGGTGGAGGTTAGTTTAGATGGACTAATAGAACAAGTCCCACACACTGCTACAAGCCAAAATATTTTTTCAGAGCTAGATGCAGTTAAAAATTATATTGAATTTGCAACCTGGTGGAGGTTAGTATAGATGGAATAATAGAACAAGTCCCACACACTGCTACAAGCCGAAGCCCAAATATTTTTTCAGAGCTAGATGTAGATAAAAATTATATTGAATTTTTTGAATTTGCAACCTGGTGGAGGTTAGTATAGATGGACTAATAGAACAAGTCCCACACATTGCTACAAGCCCAAATATTTTTTCAGAGCTAGATGCAGATAAAAAGTATATTGAATTTGCAACCTGGTGGAGGTTAGTATAGATGGACTAATAGAACAAGTCCACACACTGCTACAAGCCCAAGCACAAATATTTTTTCAGAGCTAGATGCAGATAAAAATTAGATTGAATTTTTTGAATTTGCAACCTGGTGGAGGTTAATATAGATGGACTAATAGAACAAGTCCCACACACTGCTACAAGACAAAAATATTTTTTCAGAGCTAGATGCAGATAAAAATTATATTGAATTTGCAACCTGATGGAGGTTAGTATAGATGGACTAATAGAACAAGTCCCACACACTGCTACAAGCCAAAATATTTTTTCAGAGCTAGATGCAGAAAAAAATTATATTGAATTTGCAACCTGGCGGAGGTTAGTATAGATGGACTAATAGAACAAGTCCCACACACTGCTACAAGCCGAAATATTTTTTCAGAGTTAGATGCAGAATAAAATTATATTGAATTTGCAACCTGGTGTAAAGGTTAGTATAGATGGACTAATAGAACAAGTCCCACACACTGATACAAGCCGAAGCCCAAAT